>NW_027042915.1:0-1341572 GCF_037950935.1 Myxozyma melibiosi | reverse complement strand
CGCACCCGTCCGCTCGACAACCCCCTCGACAGCCTTCTTCACGTCCGCAATCAGCGCGCCCTCGTTATCGTACCACTCCACCGCCGGCAACGGCTCCGTGTGCTCGAGCTGCCACGCCCAATCAAGCAGACCGATCGCCGCGCCCGCAAAGCCGGCGTAGAACCCGAACGCCGCGACTCGGCGTCCGTTCTCGTCCTGCAGAAACTCGATATCGTAAAGCGTGCCGCCGCCGTTGTGGTATCGGCTCAGCACGTCCTTCCAGCCGGCTTGGTCCTTGTAGCAGTGCGCGAACTGGATGTGCTCGTGCACGAGCGGGAAGTCGTCCTCGGGAAGCTCCTTGAGGCCGATGATTAGTTGGTCCTTGGGGGCCTGGGGCCAGCAGAACTCATCGACGAGCGGCAATCCGGCTCTGCGCGACAATCCATTAGCCAAATCCAACAAATCCGCCACCCAGAAGAGATACACTCACTCCTCAAACTCGGAATCCTTAAACACACGCTGCGTCGAGCGCTCGACAATGACATTGAAGCCCGCGTCGGCAAGCTGCTTGGCGGTAGTAGGCGTAAGCGCAGAGCGGTGCTCCATAGGCTTAGACTCCGCGCGGAGATGAAGCGTGACTGGGGACGGCATTTTTCTGTTTCTGTTATGTGATGTGCTTGCCGCAATCAGAGGTAGATAAAAGAGATGAAGAGGAGAGCAGGAGTATGGGGTTTTATATAAAGAGTAATCGTGATGTTTTCCTAATTTTTTTTCGCACGATGAAATCATCTCCGCCGCACCAAGACTCATAACTTAATTTCTCTGCTTTTCTCGTGGACTGAGGATTAGGAGTAGTTTTTGTATGTGACTAATCTCGGCTTTCTTTTTTTTTTAATGTGTGGGTTTTGTAAGATTACTCTCGTGTGTCTTTGTTATAGCCAGAGCTTTCTGGCGAGATTGGGTGGACTGCGAATGAAGTATTTGGAGACCCGAGAAGGGCATATTGCCATGGTCCAACCTAGATCATTTCAAATATTTCTCATTACAAAATAATATACAAAAGCAGCCATCGTCGCAATCATTACCATCGACTCTGCCATCAACACACAAGCGGCAACAAAACGTAAAAGAAAACCCACCAGCTTCAACCCCGTCTATCTATAAAACTCAGGTCGATGAACATTCACTCCGTACTCCGCCAACGCACTCGCCAGATCCTCCATCGTAAGCACGACCTTCCCACTCCCGCCCGCACCACCGCCTCCGCTGCCCGCGATTCCACCCGCGCCTCCCGCGCCGCCGAAGCGAGGACCGGCGCCGGGCCTGAATTGGCCCTGTGAGGCACCGATAGGGTTGGATGAGGCGGAGGAGGCGGACCAGGCGGAGCGGATTCGGGAGTATTGGTACGCGTCTGTCGCAATATCTGATATGAACTTTTGGGTTGCGAGCGCGAGAAGTCGTTTTCTGGGATTAGTAGAAGTGTTAGCGAAATCGAATCAAAATACACCGGAGCATGAGATTTATCATCTCATCATGACTGGAGCTGCTTACATTCGCACATCAGAAGATTGAAATCCGGATTTCATCAAATAGTAGTCGGTAACCGCATCTGGAATCTAAAAAAATGAAGAATCGGGTTAGTCACAAAATTTCAAATCTACCCAGCAATCAAGCACATGAGATCTCACAATCGGCGAAAACTCGTCCATCATCCCCAAAAACTCCTTGAGACTCTTGTCCCGTCGCACACCAACGCCTGGTATACCCGGCACCGCTTTACCCACCCCGATAGCCTCTCCATCAGCCGCTGCACCAGCGCCGTCAAGAAACACCGGAATCTCGACTCCGTTGATGGCCATAGTCTGCGGCTGCGCGCCCATCGCGCCCTCTTTCTGCGCAGTCGCTGGGTCTAGCAGATCAGCGTCCATTCCCAGGTCGTCCAGTTTGTCGTCAGTCATGCTCTGGTCAACGTCCAGCCCTGGTCCATCCTGATTCGATTGCGCCTGCTCGTCGGACTGTGCTTGGTCTTGCTGCTGCTCGGTCTCTTCCGTCTGCTGCTGCTCGGTCTCCTGGTCTTCCTGTTGCTGCTGGAAACGTTGCTGTTGTTGTTGCTGCTGCTGCTGCTCGTATTGTGACTGTGGAGGAGAGGTCGCGGCGTCTCCGTCGATGTCCATGGGCGAAGTAGCCGCCGGATCTACAAGCGGAGGTGAATTTGACATATCTGACCAGATGTACACTCGCGATGTGATGTCGATGCAGAATAATATGAATTTTCCTCCAATAGCTTCTCAGTATCTATACAACAATCAATCTGCTGTCGTTCTCAGATCTGCTGGTGGGCTGTGACGGTGCTCGACGTGCCTGGCTGGTAGAACGTCAACATATATCAAAGGGTGGAGGTTTGGCGATTGTGAGAGTTGCTGGGCACCGCCACACATCTTGTGCACCGCCACGTATTGCTTTCGTCCTGTTTGCAATAGTTGAGCACACGGCGGAAGAGGACGTGTTATATCACTTGGTTTTATGATTGTCTAGCTATACATTAAATAAATCTATATCTGTTCTAAACAATACATTTGAAGTCACACAGCGCAGAGAATCAAGCCAGCAAGAAAACAAAAGTCAGCCACACCGGTCAAACTTTAATATGCAGACATCTGTTTATCAACGACAAAGTCGAAAAATTGCACAAGAATTGCCTCTTTGGCCAAGTTGGTAAGGCGCTGCACTCGTATTTTGAATGCGCTATGCAGCGATCGTCGGTTCGACTCCGACAGGGGGCATTCTTTATTCTTTTTATTTCTGTTTTTGTTTTTTTGCTGTTGAAAGTGGTTTGTTAATCAATTGAAGTAGTAAATTGTTTTTTTTGTTTTTTTGTGGAGTTAATTGTAGCTGTTCTGATTGTCTGAATGGGTGTCGATATCAAAGTGGCAGGAATCAATTTACTCTGAGGCTCACGAGCAGCATCTGACGGATGCAGCCAAAGAGCCACCAGCCAACTTGCATTACTTGCCTACCTATCTTCTCCATACTTTCCGTCACCACCTCAATTCCTCTTAGAACAGACATAGTTCCAGTTCTTCTTGCATTGAATATATCTGCATGCCGGCTCTAACAAATCTCGACGTGATCGCGCTCGTCGACTCGTTTCCCTACCCGCACGACGCGTCCGCGTATTCCGCCTCGCTAGCCCATCTGTACAAGTTCATGAGCCACGATCTGAAAGGGAACCTGGGATATGTGTTGGCGTCCACGATTGAGAAGTTGAGGGTGTATCATCCGGAGAAATTGGTGATTGATGATCTGGATCAGACGATCAGCATTGCGCCCGCGTTTGACACGTTCGAGAAGAGGACGAAGATGATGGCTGATCTTGCGCTGGAGTGGAGGAAAGAAGGGAAGTTTGAGGTTCTAAAAGGTAAGCTGGTGATTTGAAGATGGCAGGATCAATCCTGGGAGCTAATAGGACTCGAAATCGACTCTAGGCTGGCGGGAAGAGCAGTACGCGGTGTACTATCCCTCGCGCGAGCTCTACTTCACGTTCGAGCGATCCGCATGCTCTGTCCTCGGCCTGGTCACCTACGGCGTCCATATAATCGGCTACATCCCCGCCACCGACACGGCCCCGCTACGCCTCTGGGTTCCGCGCCGATCAAAGACAAAGTCGACGTACCCCGGCATGCTCGACAACACCGTCGCCGGCGGCATCGGGTATCCGTACGGTGTCTTTGATACGCTGATCAAAGAGTGCGGTGAAGAGGCCGGTTTTGACGCGCAGCTTATAAAAGAGCGGGCGAAGAGCGTCGGCAGCGTGAGTTATCACTATCTACGCACTGCCGCGGCAGGCGGCGAGAGCGGGTTTTTGCAGCCGGAGGTGCAGTATACGTATGATCTCGAGCTGGACGAGAGCTCGCCAAAGCCGAAGCCGGTCGATGGCGAGGTCGAGGAGTTTTATCTGTGGGATGTGGACACGGTGCGGCAAGAAATCGCGGCGGGAAACTTCAAGCCGAATACGGCGCTCGGTGAGTATTCCAATGTCTGATTAAAGAGAGATTATTTGCTGACGTTTGGAATGATTGCAGTCACGATCGATTTTCTTATACGCCACGGTATAATAACTGCTGAGAACGAGCCAGATTTCCTGGAAATCGTGTCGCGAATGCATCGGCAGATCGAGCATCCTCTCAAGTAATTTGATGCTCAAAGGCAGATAATATAGATCTCTTGCATACATATCAAACTTTGTCGCTCAAGAATGACTATTTGTTGGATGATCGTAGCGTGTATATTCCCTGATGTACAAATAATAAATTGACAGTCTAATCATCCCGTTCCTAGATCTTTTTACATGCGATTAACTAGTCCTCCTCTATCCGATGTATGAACTGTGGATCGACCGCTAGCTTATTTTGAAATTTGGTCCACCTGGAGCGGATGTCAGTAAGTGTCAAATCGTTGATTCAAACGAGAACAGAGTACACACCAATCGTTAAATGTCTTTAAAGGAACCATTCCGTCCGGGGTCGCGAACCCGCTCAAGAAATTAAACGCGTTCGAGACAATCTTATTCGCCAGCGCCGCCGTCGAATTGGGATTCAGCGGCGCCCTTTTCGACGACGGCACGAGCGCGGTCGACGAGCCGGCGCTATTTGCGCGCATCTGGCTTATCTGCGCCTCGACCTGATCTGCGGGCTCGATTGAGATTCCGAGCGAGATCGTGATGGGTTCTGCGCCGGCGGAGACTAGGTCGGTGTCGTCGTCGACCATGTCGTCTATCGATGCTGTGACACGGGGAGCTGGTGTACGTTGGTTGACTTTGAAGATGGCTGATGGTTTGTTGTTTGAGATGCTAGAATGGAAGATCATGCGGTTGTTAGATTGTCAACGAGCTCGTTGAGATTCGGATATGAAGAGAGGACTTACGCTCCTAGCAGCTGAAACGGCTTTCCGGGCCATTGAAAATATACAGTAGCAGCGACCGACGGATCAAGCACGGCTATAAAAATCACGAGTTAACTGGGACGATATTCCACACCGACAGAACAACCAGCATCAGACATACTTCCCGGCAGCAAAAACACGACTATATGATTCACCGACGCTCCATCTTCGATTTGAAATACAAATTTCGTGGGATCGATCTGCTGTAGATTTGTCTGGACTGAAAGTCATTGAATCGAAAGTTTTTGTCAGTTAGCCGGGTTGACGTCATATCGAGAGTAAAGAGAAGCGATTGAGGATGGAACATACCAGGCCGTCCAGCACAGATAGCACCAAACATGGTTTATATGAACAGCAATGAGAGAAGTAGATTATAAACACATATATCAAACAGAAAAGGAAGCAGAAGGGAAGGCAGGATTCTGTTGAAGATATTTTGGCCGTTGATTTCTAGAAAGCACGAGCTTTTGCCAGTCAAAAGTCAGCCAACGGAAGCTAAGCGAGCGATGAGCTCGGAGACCGAAAACCCTAACGAAAGGGTGGTTGTTCTTGTCTGCTCCATAACTGCTGTTGCATTTTGTAACGTAAGGAACTGATAGTTAACTATTCTGTTTATTACAACAATTTCAACTATCTATTAACATAAGAATTAACACACCCTTCACACTTTCTCATAGCATACAAGGAACACCTTGAAACTGCGCGTTGTTGTGGTAACAAGCCGCACGCAAAGTAAACAAAAACTGAACACCCAACGCAAACAATCAAACCAACCTCCAGCTACGCGCTCTCCTTCCTGATCATATCCAATACCCATCCAGAATGTCTTCACAATGTAAGTATCAGTTCTCTTATACTATTCATTGACTGTAGCAGCTACTCTGATCTAACGTTCTCTTTGCTATTCTACAGTCAACCTACACAACTCGCCCGCCGATATAATCTCCTCCGTGAGATTCAATCCCACAGAAAAATACAGCAGTTTTCTTCTTGCCAGCTCTTGGGATGCCACGCTGAATCTTTACGACACATCAAGAGAGGGAGGCAGACTGTTAACCAGGATAGATGGCGTAGCGCCGCTGTTGGATTGCTGCTGGGATGATACCGGTCGAACTGCGTTTATCGGTGGACTAGAGAGCCGTGTTAGAATGTAAGTGATTTCAAGTGCTATCTGCTAGCTTATATAGAAATCTGACACTATGGGCTTAGGGTCGACCTGGAAACTGCTGAATGCACTACTATCGGCGAACACGACGAACCAGTCAAAAGCCTAGTCTACCACGACACCTCAGGTCTGCTGATCTCAGGCTCCTGGGACAAGACCGTGCAATTTCACGACCACCGAAACAACTCTCGGGTATGCAGCACCGAGGTTCCGCACAAAGTGTTTTCGATGGACGCCACGGGAAACCTCTTGGTTGTCGGAATGGCGGGCAGGGCGGTGTATGTTTACGATATCCGGAATATGGACGAGCCGTTTCAGAGACGGGAGAGTAGTTTGAAGTATATGACGCGCACTGTGAAGTGTATCCCGTCTGGTGAGGGTATGTTCTTGAGTGATTCTACTATTTCTCAGCAAGATGAGATATTTACTTGAAAATTCTAGGATACGCGTCATCTTCGATCGAAGGACGTATTGCCGTCGACTTTTTCGACTCCAGCTCCTCAGTCCAAGCCAAGAAATACGCCTTCAAATGCCACAGAGCAGCAGAAGGCGACCACGACACAGTCTACCCCGTCAACGCCCTCGCATTCCACCCCATCTACGGCACATTCGTCTCCGGCGGCGGCGACTCTCTCGTTTGCTTCTGGGACTACAAAGCCCGCAAACGGCTGCGGCAGTATCCGCGGTACCCGGGCCCGGTGCAGTCTTTGGACATTGACCGACGCGGAACAAACCTTGCGATCGCGCACGGAGGCGATGTGGAGATCGGACAGCATGGCACAGAGAGAGGGATTTGCGGAATCACAATCAGGCCGCTTGCACCGGGCGAGGGGAAAGGCAAAGCTTAATGACGATATTGAATAGTTTTGACCTGAAGTATTTGCAGAGTAGAATATGAGCTTTTGTAGCTGATGGTTAAATAATCGCTTTTTCCACAAATTATATACTACTAGTAATCAGCAAAGAGAATAAAAACAAAGAAAACCCGACTCGCCATTATATGCAATCTAAAAACCCAGATAAAAAAAGATAACAAAAAGTACAAAGGATTAGATTAGTAGTGTCTTGCAGCAGATGTTGTCTCGAGAACACTGTACAGAGCGATGAAAGCAGAAGGACAAGGAATGCCAGACTGGCATGTGATTAATACAAGAGGTGAGAGCGACCGCGCAAAGTTGACGACGACCCACGTATGCCAAAAAAAAGGAAGAAAAGCAATATCTATATGATGAGAGCGGTAGGTGATGACAGACCACGTTGGATAAGAGTAGGAGTGGGAAATTAGAGTATTGTGGGAGAGACGTGGTATCGCTGTGCAGGCGGTCTGAAGGGTCGCAGTTTGATCATCTGCTGCAGTACTGGTCGGACGTTCTGTATGAGGTTCATATGTATATTAGTCAAAGCAGTTGATAGCCAGAGAAAGTATGAGTACGTACATCGTCTGCCATTACTGAGTTTAAAAGTTCTTCGGGACTCGGATATACATAAAGAGCAGTGTAGAACGCCAGTGCGCTGTTTTCATAATCGCCTGCAAGAGTATTAACACAGCAGACAAAAAGCAAAACCACAAAGTGCAGAAATACACACCCTGCGATGCACAGTTCTCTCCAATCGACAGATTATCGAGAATAAACCGCGAATTTTCGACCGGCGGCAGCGTCGCTCGTCTGTTCAACTCGAGCTCAGATATGCGACTGTCGATTAACCGCCTGAACCTCAGATTCTGCAGCTTTGCTTCTCTCTGCCGGTGATGTTTGCCCGTTCTCCGGAGGAGTTTGCGAAAGGCTGGATCATGGCGTCGTTTGTAGTCGAAATATATACAGTAGAGTACTAGAATCTCAAGGTCAGCGCGGGTGTGCTCGGAGAGATATCGAGAAGGAGATAGGGCCTTACTAGGACAGAGCAGCACTGATCCAACCAGTATAGCTACAACACCACGCCTTGATCTCGTCATTGAAGCGTCGTCGTCGATAATTGCGGCAGATGCAGCAGCAGATGCAGCATTCGATAGGAGAGACTACACCACGGTCGCGGGCAGCCAAGCCGAGCACACTCTTCGCAATCAAACAACAGCTAGTCGCGCCCCTCTCAAAATCCTCACAGATCAAGCAGACAACGCGCGCGGAAGCTGAGCTGTTGAGACCTGGTTTGTGTTTTGCGGGGGTTGGGTGATAAGTCTGATTGCGATAATCAGTGAATTTGCGGCCATGTTGAAGACGCGACTCAAGTTGATCAATTGCCCGGTTCGGTTTAATCCTAAACCTGAGGTCGGTTGCAGGAAGAACTGGTTTGAACTGGGACCTGCCCTGAGTTACGTCATCTGAAACTGCTTGATTAGTCAAGTAAACCCTATCGAATTCACTTTGTTCCTGGTTATGTACGCGTAAACAAACTACCTGCCCCGACGCGCGACCACGTCCAATCTCCCTCTCCTACTGCTCGCTGCTTACCATTCTTGCTTTAACGCTCTGTAGAACGTTTCTTAGCTGAAAACGCGCTCTCTCATACATCTGGTATCTTGTGCTCAGTAGCAGTAGTCTTGGTTTTACCTCTGACGCGTTTTCTACCTCTGACGCGCTCTCGTTAGGCAGAACATGACTGACTGTGAGTTCAATGCTACTATCCTGAATCAACAGCTTAAACTAATTTGATACTACAGTTTCTGGCGCGACGTTGTTCACCGCTGGACCGATGTATGAAGAAAAGCCACAGACCCAGCACTGCTCTAATTGCCATTATCACCACACTCTGGACCGGTTTGGAATCGCGCCGAATGGGATGCGGAGGAAGACATGTCGAAAGCGGAAGAAGAAAGAAGTTGTTTATGACAGCTGGTCGGAGTTTTTGGAATTTGCGCAGGATTGGCATGACAAGGTATGGTTTTATGTTTTCAAGATCATTTATTCTCCCGCTGACGGCAATATCAGGAAGACTTGGAACTGATGACAATCGAGAAACGCTTTCTGATCAAAGACCTGCCAGTTAGCTTTACCGACACTCCAAACTCAATCAACAACAGTCCAGATTCAGGCATTAGCGACAAGTTGCAGCGGAAACGATTCCATCGGCCAGCCACACAGCTGATGGAGGCTCTCTTTAAAGCAGGAGGCTACCGGTTCAAATATCGCGGAACTAGTTCAGGCAAGATCTTGCATTTCGACTGCTGTCAGGATGAAACCAGAGTCAATACCAAGCGTGATCATGATGGTCGACTGAGGCAACGGGACCGCGTACGGATGACTCGTTTCCCATGCGAAGGCAGACTCGTTCTCTATGTAGACGTGGAGATGCAGATAGTCAGCTTGAGATTGAACCACAAGCATCATGAGGCCTATAACGATACCGGCGTCACGCCAGCGATGAGGGATTCCATAGATGAGAGGATATTGGAGATATCACCTTGCAATATATACCGCAGCCTGACGAGGACGAATATCGAGTGTCAAACGGCAGCAAGTCTACAACATGTGTCGTAAAAGAGACGCGATTCAAAAATCTACAGTTCGTCTGGAGTCTTAACTGTCTAATAAGAAGTGAAGGACGCAAAGATATCGGAGAGAGGGGGATGTCGCAGGACTCAATTACAGATATATACATCATAAGCACAAACAAGAACTCGTCGCATTCTCGGCAACAAGAAAAGAGAGCAGAAAAGTCCTCCGTAAATCGATCGGATCCCACTGTTAACTTGCAAAGAGAAACAAAACAGAAATATAGGCAAAAAAACAAAACAAAATAAACCACCAGAAGAAAACACAGACGACAAACACCGTTTTGTTGTTCTTCACGCCGGGGTAGACTAACTTTCTTCGTTTCAGCTTCGTAAGTCTATTCACGTCGTAATGAGTTTATGGTGTAGTATCTCTGTATATATATTTTTATACACGTCAAGAAAGGAAGTCCAGGGATTTAGAATGCTTATTCGACCGCCGGGGTCTCAGGCTCCGCGGATCCCGTGGGCTTGATCTGATCAAGAGGAAGGTCCTTCATGACCTCAGCCAAGCTAAGCATCGCCTCCTACAAACCAACAGTCGTTAGAAATCCTTACATAAGAAATAAAGAAGCAGCAGGAACATACGGCAGGAACGGTCTCCTTCAGAGCCTCCATGATCTGCTGGGGCATGGGGTGGACAACAAGCAGACGGTACATGCACACGACCATCTCGTTAATGCGCTTGCCACCTATTTATTAAACACAGACAGATCAGTTTCAAACCAATATCAATCGAACCTGCTCAAAATGCACTCACCCTCGCGAATGTAGGCGTCAATCTCAGTCAACTCCTTCATCATAAACCCCTCGAACTCCTGTGCGCTCGAGACACGGATAGGGTCCTCGGTCAAGCTAGTGATGATGGCCAGCTTGAGAGCGCCCTTGGACTCCTCAAAAGCCTTCTTCTTGCTCTTCTCGATCGACTGCTGGTACTTCTTCTCGGACTTGCGCAGGCGTCGGCGGAATTCGGGCGAGTTCCGTCGCTGGTAGTCAAAGTATATAGCGTAGGAAACTGTACCCCAGGATATATAACGTTAGCAGCGTGCGTAGAGTATGTCTGTATCTGGTTTTGGTGATGACCTACCTGCACCAAGGGCCGCAGCAGAGGCTATAGCAACGGACGTCCGCATCTATAACCACGAAGAACAAAAAGAGATCAGTCGCTGTCCCGAGCAAATGAGCAACCCGCAACCAAAAGACGGGGTCCAAAGCATCGCAATGAGCCACCAGCCGGACTTACCTTTGATATGTATAGATATATGTTATGCACTTGAAGCAATATTCTCTTTCTCGTTCTACTTTTTCGCAACAAGACAGGTTCAGTACACGTTAAAGACCGGCCGAGTGAGAAACAGTATCAAATATCTTCTTTTGTTCTCTAAAAAAATATTCGCGAGAATCCCGACGACCGCCGGCCCGAAGCGGACAGACCCTAACCACGTTGATGACTAAGATATTTCTGAACATTGTTCGCGTCGCGCGATGAGCAGAGAAGAAAGGAAGAAGAAAGATATCGAGACTGTTTTACGACTGAGCAATGCCGTACGCACAGGTGGGTTGTTTGTGCTTTCATTGTGGAGAAGAGGAACTGTGTGCTAATCAGAATCATCTACAGCTTGTAATCGGCCCACCGGGCTCGGGCAAGTCGACATACTGCTATGGAAGTACGTTCTTTTCTCGTCTTCAACCCCCAATGATCTGTTCTAACCCCAACTCCCCAGTGCTGCAATTCTTATCTGCTATCGGCCGTAAAGCCTCTGTGATCAACCTCGACCCTGCAAACGACCACACAAACTACGACGCCGCGCTCGACATTCGAGATTTCGTCACGCTCGAATCAGTGATGGCCGAAGAAGGACTCGGTCCCAACGGCGGGATCATGCGCGCGATGGAGGAGCTCGAATCGAACTGGGACGACTTCTTCGAGCGCATCAAAAAGCTCGGGAAGCATGACTACCTTGTGTTTGACTGCCCCGGCCAGGTCGAGTTGTTTACACATCATCATTCGCTGAGAGCGCTGTTTCTCAAGCTGCAAAAGGCAGACTACAGACTCGTGGTCGTCAATTTGATTGATTCTTACTACATCACTTCGGCTTCGCAGTATATCTCTGTTTTGCTGCTTGCGTTGAGAAGCATGCTACAGCTGGATCTGCCGCATGTTAACGTGCTCAGCAAGATTGATCTACTGAGTAATTACGGCCCGCTGCGTATGTATTTTTTTCTCCCCAAGACACTTTTGAAGCACGATCTAACGTTTACTATCATAGCATTCAATCTCGACTTTTACACCGAAGTACAAGATCTCCGATATCTGCTACCGGTGATCAAAAAGGAGTCTCCCACTCTCCTAGGCGAGAAATTCGCATCCCTGAACGAAGCTATTGCAGACCTGATAATGGACTTTGGCCTAGTAGAGTTTGAAGTCCTAGCCATCGAAGACAAGAAAAGTATGATTGCGCTCCTCAGTGTTCTCGACAAAGCCACGGGCTACACATTCGGCGCTACCGAAATCGGGGGCGACACCGTCTGGGCCGAAGCAACGCGGCAAGGCGGCTACCTTGGCAGCATAGCTGATATCCAAGAGCGATGGATCGACAACAAGGCCGAATACGACGCAATAGAGGACGAGGAACGAAGGCAGCGGATGGAGGAGTTTGAGAAGGAGAATAAGCGGAAATTGACGCCGGAGGAGGAATGGGAAGAGGAAGTGAGGAGATGGGAGGCCGAGCAGGGCGCGAAGTTTGGAACGGGGTTCAAGAATGGGATTTGAGAGACTCTTATTCAGAAGAAGCGTGTATATATACATAGCAAGTAGTACATAGTCTGTGCATTTTGGCGTTTGGAATTTAGTTAATACAGGAATTATATTTTTGATTTAATATCATCAATTCATGAATGTTCAAGCATATATCATGTTCATGTCTAAAACGAGAGAGTCGATTTTACAGTACTATGTACAATTCACCTTTGAACCCGGAATTTGGCGGGAATGTTCTTGTGCTGGTCTGACTCCGCCTTGTCCTCCATGTGATGGAAGAGCTGCTCGTGCTCAATGTCCTCAGGGTGATTCAACTGATGCACAGAACTGTTAGTAATTACACTCTCACATCAACAGTTTTGCAGGCGAACTCACGTTGTCGTCGTTTTCGTCGTCGGCGTGGTATTTGAGCCAATGATGGACTGCGATTTTGTTAGCTCCTCCCTCCGCACTTGCACATAAAACCAAGAAACCACTTACTTTCGTACTCGTACTCAACATCGCCATGATGTCCCGGCCCGAATCCAAAATCCGGCAACTGCCCACCTTCCCTCGAGAAAGTGAGCCACTCCTCGAGCGAGACCGAGCCGTCGTGGTCCTTGTCGATGAGCTCGCAGATGCGGTTGTACACCTGATCCTGCTGCGCGGGCGAGATCGGATCTTTTCTGTGGCCGGTGGGGTCAATCGGGTTCATGATACCGTAGAGAGACAGCATATCTGCGCGGGTCCAGAACTTGGAGTTGTCGGAGTCGTGGAGGATGAAGAACGAAGACGGGTCGTAGCTGTTGATATTGTGCTCCTCGCGCATGTGCTTGTCGGCCCAGCTCAGGTCTGCCAGCACAGAACCGGCCGAGGCCAAAGCAGCGAGAAGAGAGACAGCGGATATTAACCTCATTGTGTGTTTGTGTGCTGTAGATAAGACTCTAGATGCGGATCTGGTGGATATCTGACTGCATCCCTTTCTGAATCCTCAGTTTCGAGGTCGGCCCCTGGATCAGCAGCAAAACCTTAATCTGCCAATTAGTTGCCGCCTTTCGTCCACGCGCAGACGCGTCTGCTTTTGTTTGTTTTTGTTTTGCTTTTGTTTTGCTTCGACGACAGCAACAGCGGCTGCAATTGCGATGCGTGCTTTGCGATGGTGTTTATAGCTGTGCATCTTGGTGCTGGAGTGCACTCGCAAAAGCTGAGCAAACGATACAAAGCCATCTGCAATGAGTACGCTACTCTATCAAGATCCAACAGAGATAACCTATCAACTAACTGATCTCCTTTTCTTCCTCATCCTCAGAGCCTGCAGACTAGGCACCCATCTCCTCATCTCACACCCCTCGCCGTCCGCGCAAACAGTCGCCGCAACAGTTTGCAAATTCCTAGAAGACTCCAACCTCACGAACGCCGGCACGGGCTCGAACCTGACTGCCGCGGGCACGATCGAATGCGACGCGTCGATCATGAGCTCCGAGTTCTGCCGCGGCGCCGCCGTCGGCTGTATCTCTGGCGTGAGGAACCCGGTGCTGGTGGCTGAGAGACTGCTGCGGCAGTCGTTTGTGCCGTTATCGGCTGGGCGGGTCGCGCCGTTGTAGGTCCTCCCTGATCTTCTGTATTTAAATTTCTACCTGATGTTGATGGGTTATAGATTTTTGGTTGGCGATGGTGCGTTGCAGTTTGCAAAAGCTCAAGATATGGAACTGGCGACTACAGAAGATCTCTCCACTCGATCCTCAATCATCAGGTACGAATACTGGAACGAGATTCTAGACCCATCCACCGACAATGATCCTGAAGAAGCTGCTCACCGGGGAGACGACGAAGTGCTTTGCGATTTGATTACTGATACAGTCGGAGTTATCTGCGTGGACGTCAACGGAGAGATCGCGGTTGCCTCGAGCTCTGGTGGTGTTGCAATGAAACAGCAAGGTAGGATCGGTCCTGCTGCACTTGTCGGGAGTGGGATATGGGCGGCTAAGGATGATGCTGGGTCTAAGGTCGCTGTCTGTACCAGCGGTGAGTTCTCTTCATCTAACGTCAATACAACCTCGACAAGAACTGACGAAATGCTTTTTTTCCATCCCCAGGGACAGGAGAAGACATAATGAGCACAAACCTTGCGAGCCGATGCGCGCAAACGCTACTACGACCACCCACCACATCCCCCAGCGACGACCAAGACGAGCTTCGATTAGTATCCTCCCTCCTCTCCACCGACTTTTCCAATTCCCCCGCTTTGCAACTCCGTCCTGCGTCTGCTGGTATCCTAGCGGTGAAAACAGAGCTCGGCAATGAGGACGGCGGGAACGATGTACTTCTTCAAGCCGTGTATGGACATACGACAAAGTCGATGTGTGTGGGGTTCATGACTCCAGATTGGGGTGCTCCGAAAGTTACCATATCGCGGAATGAGACCGGGGCACCTACGGTTTCTGGGCTTGTCGCCCGAATGCGACTATAGAATCTAATATACATTTTGCACAAACACCCTCGCTATGTACATATAATCACTGTATAGGGATCTATCACTTAAAAATACAATCAGATCATCGTACATCAATAGTCAGTTGGTGCCCGCCAGGTGTACTCGGCGTAGACCCATTTCGATACACCGTATTATCCGCATACTGTACACTTGGCTGCGGCGTCACGGGCACATGGGGATTCAAGACATCATTGAGCAGGAAATTCATCGACATTCCGATATCCTTCAATTTGTCGCTCTGCGACCTAGTCGCAGCCGTAGCACGGGTATAAAGCTCGCTTCCGGGCTGCACGCCTTTCATCGTTTCCGAAAAGAAATCAATGTACTTGTGAACTTCCTGGTATGCCCAGTCTGCGATCCGCGACGCGAGGTTATACGCCGGAAAACACTCGCGGTAAATGTCGATGGTGGATTTGATGATTGTGAACGAGATCGTCGCGACTTGAGATACGTAGAACGCAATATCCTCGGAATCCTTGCGCACCTGGTCGACTCGGCGGCGGATGATCTCCGAGCGACTGTCGAGAAGCTGTGTTCGTGCTTCGTCCACGTATCCGAGTCTGATGAGAAGTTGGATGGTTTTGCCGATTTTCTTGCGCGATGTGAATTCGGATGCAAGGTCGTGCGCGAGAATGTCGTAGACCTCGTCGCCGCGGTCGATTAATTCCGGATCAATGTCTTCGTACTCAAGATCACCTTTCACTGCAGATATTCAAATTATTAGCACCTGCAAAAGAAAGAATCAGAAAGAGAGAACTTACGCCGCTCGATAGTGGAAACCGCGTCATCCATAAGCCTGTGAGCAATCATGACATCCAACTCCAACAACTGTTCCTCTGGAATCTTCTGCTCTTCCTTGTTCCCATTACCCGTAGCCTTGTGTCCAATTATCGGCGGATTCTTCAACGACGCCGAAGATATCGACCGAATGAGATGATGTCTAGTCTCCGGCGTCTCCGGGATCGGCGGCGGCGTGTTGCTCACAAGATCCCCCCGCGTAGCCTGATGCAAGATCGGCATCGCAACCGAACTATCCTCCGTTTTGCTATCCTTTGACGCATTAGCTTTCTCCGCGTCCTTATCCAGTCGCATCCCGACAACAAGCCCGCAGAGCTCATTCATCATGTTTCGCGTATATCTGATTTCCTGCTCAAGCGTCATAATCTCAGACGAAATCTTCACAAATTGGCTGTAATTGTTAAACAAATTCTTCTGCATGTCCTTCCCGATCTGCTCGCGCGTGATCCGCAGTTTCTCGAGATAGTCGCGGACCTGATAATCCGCCGAATCAGCGAGATGGCTCCGCACATACTGTCGCGCGTCGAACGAAGAGTCCTGGAAGTCGCGTATAGGTACAGGGTAGTTCTTCTCGTCCAGTCCGATCAGCACCGGCTTTTCCGCCGCCGGCTGTGTCGACGCCGCCGAGGCTGTCGCGCGGTCGTCTACCGGTTTGGTGTTGGGGATGTACTTTTTCGAAGGAGAAGAGGAAGAAGATGGGTGATCTACTGAAATTCCCCGGTCAGCATCCCGGCGCGGCTGCGATATCGCTTGTGGTCTCTCGGATGGATGGGGAATGTTGTCAGGGGATAAGAAGCCGTTTGCGTATTTGTCGTGTTTGCCTGCTCCCTTTTTCAGCTTTGCGTTGCCCAGACCGTTGTCCGAGAGTCGGTGCGAATACCGTTTCAGCAGTTTGCCAACCTACACAAAACCACAACAATTAGCAAACAAAGAATCGTCACAGATCATCATCGACTGCGCGGCAGCCGTGCTCAGAACAGAACGTACTTTATCACTATGGTGACTCCCAGATTCATCGTGCATCCTCAGCGTCGTCGACAGCCGCTTGCTCGTAGTCATAGACGGTATAATAGACTGCCGACGTCCATCAGACCCCGCCTCCGCGCTGGCAGGCGTAGCAGCAGCAGCGGCAGCGGCCGCCGCCGCGGACGCAGACGGGGGAGGCGGAGGGGCGGTGACGGTGCCACGGCGCTTGCGGCCACGGCTGCGAGTCTGCCGCATGGGCTGGCTGGTCGGTGAGACCGGGTCTTCTTCGATTGTGTTCATGCTGTGAGTGGAGAGGGTGTTGGAGGGCGGTGGTGCGGAAGATGGGTGGTTTGGATCAGGAAGAGAGCGGCAGGGAGGAGGGGAGGAACGTGAAAGGGCGCGACGCGGCTCGGGCTCATCGTCCCAAGTCGGTGCTTACATACTCTTTATCACTATTAACCAGCTACAAATTACTACTTGCGAGCTCTATCTTTCGTTCAAACTTGTTGTTTAGACTATAATACAAACTATCCCACTATGAAAGCATCCTTCTTACATTGATCAACTTGCTGCTGCAGCAGGCGCAGGAGCAGGCGTCGCCGACCCTTCGTCCCGTTTAGCTTTCTTCTTTGCTTTCTTCTTCTGCCCGTTCGGGCGTATTAGGACCGGCTGTTTAGTGAGATCAGACAGTTCCAGAGGATCAAAGACCGTGCTGCAGATCGCGCAGCTGCGGTCTGCTGGTGGCTGGCAAAAGACTGGTAGTGTAGATGTAGTTAGCAATCAAAGCACTCTGGACCAAAGACAGCAAGAGCAAACTTACTTGACAAGCAGATATTGCAAACGTATCCGATATCAACCACCCTTTTGTGGCAAAAACACGCAGCTCGAAAGTCAATGCTAGATTGCGTCGGAAGCACGAGATGTGTTCGCAGGAGTCGGTCTGGGAGAAAGGCAGTCATGAGATACTGCGTCAGTCCCTTGGGATGATCTAGATGGATGTAGACTCCGCCGGTGGTGTCTGCTGCTTGTTGTAGAAATACTGTGTCTTTGCCAATTTTGCAGATGTCAATTGGTACTTTCTGTAGATTTAAGAACAAAGTCAGCGCGTTGGATCAATCAGCTATAGAACTGAGTGGATATTACTTACCATCTTCTGGGCCGCGAAAATGCAATTCATAATCGGCACATACTGCGCCGCCAAATCAGAGCAAACGCTGACCAACAATATCCGCGCCCTCTTCGCAGCTGTAACATCCTCTCCCGACGTCGCCTCGCCGCCACCTGTCTGCCGATTGATGTACGAGAGCGCGATGCTTAGCGCGCCAGAGACCATCGAGGTCTCGACTGCTACGTCGGGGTTACTCGGCTGCGCGATGTCGGCGACGGAGGTTTTTGAAAGTAAGGCATCGAGTTGCTCAACTACTGCTTCGTTCACGACACGGAATTGTCTGTACATCGATGCGCCTGCTGCTCCTGAGGATGGCGAACCTTCTCGTAAACTCGGATCGGCGCCTTCCTCTGTCGTCAATCCGCCCACCCGTCCTTTCGCTCCCTGACTACCGTTGTTGTTGGTACTATTCCCATCCGCAGATTCGTCCGTAGAAGAGGTAGTCTGCCGCGGCGGATACAGGAACCGAACTGTCGACGAATGCGCTGCCAAAACCGCAATCTCGTTCGAGTGATTCAGCGCCAGATGCGAGTTTGCAAACACAAGCAGCGACGCCACCGCTTCCTTTAGTGATATCGGTGGCGACTCTGTTCCCCATCCCGCGGGACTGACGTCAAGAACAATCACGAGCAGCGACGGAAGCTCCTCTTCTGTTATTCTGCAAGTTAGTCGCGGGTGTCTTGATTCAAGAAAGAAAGTCGTCTGAGGGATGATCTCGGCTGCGTACCTAGTTCCTCGGCATAGCTCTCCTGCGGCACATGTGCAGATCCGTCCACAGCATTCATTGTCCGGGAACCAAGTGTGCGTGCGGTGCCGAGTGCAGAGACGGATGATGTTGCTGATGCTGATAAAGATGAAGTTGGTGATGGAGGTGTAAAAGTCGCTATGACGACGTGCGGCGCGGCTCCTGCTCCTCCAGCGAGCATCCACCTGTTTACGTCTACAAGAAGCAGTGTAGATACGATACTATTGCCATAAATGTACGAATAACAACAAATGCAAAGGCAGCAACAACTAATTTACAAACGCCTTTTGGAAAACAAATCCAGAGCTGAACCCTTCCTCTCATGCATTTCAATCAAACCTCCCGCGTTCCGAGCCCGCTCCCCATAACCAAATGCGAGCTACTCTCCATCGCCGTCGAATTCCCCACGCCCGTGACGCGCCGCCGATACCGTTTCGGCGTGAGCGTGAACGTGAACTTGCGCCGGCGCACTTTGCCCGCGAGCACGTACGCCATCAGCATGAAAATCAGCGCAAACATCACCAGCCCCGGCATCCGTCGCTTGCCAAACGTGCCCTGCGACGAGATCGCGGCAGCGCTTACGCCCCATTCGTCCACGTCGTTCACAATCACCGGGTCCGGGATGATCGTGCCGACGTCTACGCGCTCGGGAATGAAGATCCCGCTGTTGGGACCATAGCCCACGTCGTACATCGCAGACATGTTGCCTGTCGCCGCGTCGGCAAGCTTTGGATTCAGCGGCACCTGGCTCGCAGCGTAAAGCACGGCTTTCCCAAGCGTCCAGCTAAGCTCGACGCCGTTTATCTTGTCGATACTTTGGAAAGAGTCGTCCGAAAACCCTTTCTCCTTCGCCTTTGCAGCAGCATCCGCCGCAGCCTCGGCGATTCCTTCTGACGATCGCGGGACGCCAAAGCCTGAATGCAGCATGTTCATAACCCAGCTCCCCTTGAAGCACATTTCCTGCAACTTGTGAAGATCGATACCCTGTGCTTTTGCCTTGGTGGCCAGCGGGTCCCAGTCACTGGCGCAGAACTCTTCGAGTCGTTTGGAAAACTTGGCGTAGTTGTATGCACCACCTGCGTTCACGGTCGCGTCTATTTTCAGCGCCGAATCAGCATTCTCGGGCAATGCGTCGGCAAACAAGCCTGAACGCGTCGTATGCCAGTACTCACTAACGCCGACGAAATGGTTCACGTCGAAATCAATCGCGGGCGCGTGCACTCCGCCAAAGAGACAAGGATCGTCATGGCACGGCAGATCTTTTGAGAGTAGAGGATATGTGAATTGTAAACATTCGGTTAAATTCCCACTTCCGTACAGAGTCTTGCCCGCGAGTAGTGGGTCGGAACTGTCGGTGTAGCCGCGAGGTGAGCACGGGTCTATGATTGTATCCTTTGCGGTCTTGGTCCCAACTTTATGCTCGTCGTCGCCTTCGTCGTCGCTGTCGGCGTCATCCCGCTCCAGTAATGTAGGCACGGCACTTTTCGCTGACGCGTTCTTGACAAGGAGCTCAATGTACCGCCTGTGGGCCTCGTTGGCTCCGTATCCGAGCCATGTCGAGACAAACACGTTAAACTGCAGAGGCTCGCCCGCCTGCGTTCGTAGTCGCACGCCGTAGAGATCGTCCATATGCTTTTTCGCCTCTGTATTATTTGGCGCAAACGCAATCTGCGCTGACGCACCGCCCATATCGAGAAAGCCAAAGGTGTGGTGGCCCTTGCCGTGGTTTGTTTTCTCTGGCGAGTCGATGGCGCCTAGCATGTAGTTGAGCGCGAGCCAGCCATAGAGGCCCTCTGTTTCTCCGTCGATTACGCGGATATGGCTGTCGCAGTCCGGAAGTAGGAAGTTTGTTGTCTTTTTGATGTGGAAGCAGGTCTTCGCGAGGAGCTGCTTCTGCTGTTCGTCCGGTAGCAGTCGCATGCCCGCAGTCGCGAGAAGGAAGATGGGTGTCTCGGGCTGCTTCTCCTTGGGCACGATAGCAAGAGCACGCTCAAGTAGCGGATCGAGGTGCTTGCCTTCCAGGTCCTTTTGGTGGTCGGCGTAGGAGGATATGCCCGGGCTCACTTTGAGATACCAGTCGTCGCCGCCTTTGCCTACTTTTGGCAGGGTGGCCGACGACGAGTCGAACTTCGTGGACCAGGAGTAGATCTGCACGCGCGATCCGCTTGAGCCCGCATCGATGACAACTCCGTAGTTCTGAGGAGCAGAGGGGAGAGCCGGCATCGTCTTTTGAGAGGTGGTTTTGGGGTCTGCACTGGTCTGCGCCGGTCTCTGTTTGGGATTCGAGGAAGGTGGCGGTCACAGCGGTGCGGCGGTGCAGTGGCTGATTACACCGCCACATCAAATAGTGGGATATTTTGGGATTTCTTACAAAAGTATTGTGTATGAATGATGATGAGATGGGTTTACTGCTTAATAGATCGAGCATGGACAATTGAGAGTTATTGGTTTACAAAAAGGAAGAGTTTTTATCATTCAGTTCGTCAGGCACGCTACCACCTTAGTCCCAGGACTTTTTGATACTGAGCTGCCAGGTGAAGAGCAAATGTGTCGTGTTATCGTCGTCGACGAACTTGGACGTCATATCGTAAGTGCCGCGGGCGAGCATTCCCGACGGTGCTTCTTCTTCGAGGACTGTGGTGGTTGGGTTAGCGAGTGCGGGGTTGCACAGTAGAGAGAGAGACTTACATGTCTTTTCGTAGTATGGCTTTTGCTCGGTGTTTGGCGAGTAACTTCCGCAGACCTGTACTGCGTTAGAGAACAGTAAGAAAGCAGCTTGAAATACAAATACACACCTCGTCGCTCTTGTCGACCTTGATTCCTTTCCGCTTCACCAGCTGCAAGTATCGCAGACCGGTGATGATCTCGTGCTGGACGCGGAATCGGATGCGAACCTTGTAGCGGGAGCCCTCTTTGATGACCAGAGGTTTGTTTTTCAAGGCCTCCAGAGCGGCTGGATCACGTTCAGTCAGTGGGGAGTAGAAATTAAAAAAGATAGAGCAAGGTGGGACACGGGCGTACACTTTGCGGACAGATCAACAGAGATGGTGGGGTGGTCGCGGAACTCGAGCTCCAGCTTGAGGATAACGACCTGTAAACACAGTCAGGAAACAGTACTCTCACCCTCTGCAGTAGCAATATATAGTACACACCTTGCGCTTGTCACCTGGCTCTCCAATTGAGCCGGTGGTGGCATCGCTGGTGAGGCCCAAGGACTCTTTCCACTTTCGAAGCGACTCGTCGTTGTTGTCTAGATCAGAGGTCAGCGCCTGCGGGCAGAATCAGACAACAACGCCCCAGATCATACCTAAAGAGACGTACTCCTCCACGGTCTTCTTTTGACCGACGACGTATCTATTTGGAGATTAGAAAGGGAAGCAAGAAACAGGACAGCACAGAGACTTACCCCTCGGCAGGCTCAGCGACGAGCTCATCTTCCGGATCAACAGCAGACATGCTTGGTCGGTTATAAACAAACAAAAAAAAACTAAAAGCTTTTCAATTGCAAAGAAGGTTAGGACGGCAACAGATACTATTAACTGTTTTTGCCAATTTGCAACAAAGCAGAGGAGAACAGGGCCGACGTGGAAACAGGGGAAGAGGCTGAAATTAAGGGGTTTTACCGGCATTAACAAGCCTGACTTAAACCCCTTAATTACAGCCGCATGCAATTACTGTAAATGGACTGCCTCCTTGCTTTGTTTTGTCTGTTTTCTTATATTCTGTAAGTGCGTGAAGATGTTTCTATTGAATATCTGTTTAGTTGCAGTGCTTGTATTCTAATGTAAAGTACCGCAGACACCGGCAGACTCATCGCGGGCTAATGCTCAAGCTGCTCCTAGCGAACGCCGCTCATCGCTATATACAGAGACAATGCTGCCTTGCGTTTATATTGCCTCTCGCCAGCGATTTAGCTCTGTCAGCTATTATTACCCGTTCTTTGGTAGCTGGATGTGAGCAGTTGTGAGCAGTCTCGGAGGCGGACTATCTGTGCGTCCATCGCGATGTCGTGCTGTGGTTTGATATCCGTTCGTTGGTCGGATCTACTGTACTTCACCAGTTGCGACGCGTGCCTTCTTGACTGCTGGTCATCACAAGTTCTGTATTCTTGCTAAATTACGACGTCACAATTGATGTGATCAAAAGATCATGCAGCCAGTCAATATGCTCAAACCTGGTCGCTACCTCAGCACCCACGCAACATCGCCTGCCCAGCCACACCCTCTTCCTTCATATTCAACCTCCCACCTCAAACCCTCTACTTCAACACCACCACTACCACCAGCATCCACATCATAACCCGCAAATAAAGACACGCAGCGAGCCTTGGCCGATACTTCTATACAAAGACCGGCGCCGCAACCAGCACGGCGCCTACACCTTCGAGCCGCACACTCGCATATGTCCTCGTGAGATCGAGTCGATATCTCTACCTGCTTTCTGTCTTCTGTCGGTTGCTGCTTGGTGATGGCGTCGCTGGTATGATTTGAGAGGAGTATCATGGTATGCGCTGCGTTGAGTGCTTGAATGTATTAAAGAAGATGGGTACGGCACCGATCAGTCGGAGCTGCAACCACTCTGGCTGCTATCCCACGTGCTTGAATTCATCAACTTTACCACTTCGTTTCCTGACCTTTAACTGAACACTTGACTATCTGGTGCATCTGGTTTGACTTTTGTCGAGCTATCTGTGGCTAAGCTCTCATAAGCTTTCTCCGCTCTGATCAATCATCCAAGGTCGCTCTGGGCATTCATCTTCTGCCTGTTGTGTATCACTGCATAATCCATGTTGACAACGGACGACTTTGTTGGAGCTTATCTTCATGCTCTATTTTATAGATATACCCGTCTTTTATTTTAACGTGTCCCTAACGGATGACTATTTTAACGTGTCCCTAACGGATGAGTGGCTACCACACTGCACACCCCACTCACATATCCAGGGCGACTTGAGCGTGAATATGAATCTCTACTATTAGTGCTATCGCCGCTAATAGTTCTGCATACAAACCAATAATTAGTAGTACCTATAGCTTACCGGACTTCTGCCAACGCCCGTCCACAACGTACTGTTTCGTTACAGTGGCTGAGAAGTGTCTTGAGGGAGTACATCGCGGCACTGCATCTTTCATTTCCCTCTCCCTGCTAAATTTGAACTGCATCAAATACATCTACTATAATATCTTTTTCAATCTTAGTTCTAATTCTTCAGATCAGTTGAACCGGCTGATCGTAGCAGAAATATACTACAAGAGCCCAATCTGGATCATCAATTAAGGTTTATCTCTCCAGGTAAATCACTGCCGAACGCGATATTCATCCTCCCAATTCATTCTCTTTCGCCACTTCTTCCGTCTTTCTTCCTATACATATCGACAGGTCGATAGATTACAATCAATTGTTTGATACGAATGGCGAGAGACAATACTCCATTGCTAGAAGATGTCGACGGACGGATCATCATCCGCCCCTCCTCGGCATCGTCATCAGCCCACCCGCGATCCACATACTCGCAAACCTCTTACGGCACGACTCCCGTTCCGCACACCGCGCAGGCGTCTGAACGATCAGCGATGGACATCGTGAAGGAGAACCCGTTTGTTTTGGGAGTGACGTGCTTTTCGTCGCTGGGTGGACTGCTGTTTGGATACGACCAGGGCGTTGTGTCTGGGATTATCACGATGGAGAACTTCGCCGTCAGGTTTCCGAGGGTGTATATGGACTCGGATTATAAAGGGTGGTTTGTCTCTACTTTTCTTCTCTGTATGTCATTTGCATTTGTTCACATCTAGTTTCCGTCCTTGATACTGACAGTGCCAGGTGCATGGTTCGGTTCTCTAATCAACGGTCAAATCACCGACCGCATGGGCCGCAAAAATTCAATGATTGTCGCAGTCGTGATCTTCCTCCTCGGCTCCTCTCTTCAAACCACAGCTCTTTCTATCCCGATGATCTTTGCCGGTCGCGCCGTGGCGGGTTTGTCGGTCGGCATGCTGACTATGGTCGTGCCGCTTTACATGGCCGAGGTATGATGTCATTGTTCTCTCTTTTTCATAGAGCCAGGTGCTAATTAGTACAAAAGATCTCTCCTGCGGAGATTAGAGGATCTCTGGTGGTTCTCCAGCAGCTCTCAATTACGATCGGAATCTTGCTCGCCTTCTGGATCGACTACGGCGCAAACTACATCGGCGGCACACGCTGCTGGCCCGATCAACCTTACGCCAACGGCGTCTCGTTCAATCCCTACACCGACGTCGGCGACGGCCCATGCCAGCAGTCTTCGGCCGCTTGGCGGGTTCCGTTTGGGCTCCAGTTGCTTCCCGCGCTGGTCCTTGGTGTAGGAATGCTGTTCATGCCGTACTCGCCTCGCTGGCTTGTGATGCGCGGTCGCGACGCCGAAGCGCGCGAGGCGCTGTGCCGGATCCGCAGACGCGCGGAGGATGACCCGGTTATAATTGAAGAGTTCATTGGAATCAAAGCCGAGGTGCTGTTTGAGCACTCCCAGCACGAAGAAAAGTACGGGTCCGCGACCGGAGCCAAGCTTGAATGGGCGCAGTACCGCGAAATTGTGTCGAATCCTTCGTCGTTCAGACGCGTGTTTATCGGCTCTGCGGTTATGTTTTTCCAGCAGTTTATGGGATGCAATGCGCTGATATATTATGCGCCGACGATATTTGCGCAGCTGGGTCTGGACTCGAATACAAACTCGCTGCTGGCGACGGGAGTCTATGGAATCATCAACTGTCTGGCTACGTTCATTGCTCTCGCGCTGATCGACAAGATCGGAAGACGTGTGCTGCTGATGGTCGGCGCGATCGGGACCATGATCTCTCTGCTTTTCGTAGCAGGAATTGTCGGATCTTACCAGGCAAGCCTACCTATGCATCCAGTCGCAGGGTGGGCGAGCGTTGTCTTTATCTACCTTTACGATGTGAACTTTGCCTATTCCTGGGCACCTATCGGCTGGGTTCTTCCCTCGGAGATCTTCCCTCTCGCCATCAGATCCAAAGGTATCTCAATCACCACGTCCGCGACCTGGATGTGCAACTTCATCATCGGCCTCGTGTCGCCGCGCATGCTGGAGTCAATCACCTACGGCACGTACATCTTCTTCGCCATCTTCTGCCTCCTAGCATTCTTCTTCACGCTCTTCGTCATCCCCGAGACGCGCGGCAAGTCGCTCGAGGAAATGGACCTCGCGTTCAACGACAACACCGCGCACGAAGACAAGCAGCGTATTATCATGATCACGAGTACGTTGGAGGAAGAGTTCTTTGGCGACGAAGGACGACGGCATGCGTCTGGAAGCTCGACGCCTAGGTCGGAGGATTTCGAGCTGCAGTTTCGGGAGAACGCGTGAGGAGTGGATGATGGGGAAGGGAGTTTTATCTGATTTTTACTAGGGATTTGCGTTTTTTTTTTTATATTTGTGATTGAGTTATGTATTGTGGTATATATATGTCGTTTATCAAAATCTCCTATTTGAATATACATGTGACAAGTTCACTTGCTCATATCAGAGTACACCGTAGCCAAAATGCACCCACTCTTGGAGCCGTGTACATTCGATCGCTGTAGTACCGTACGCGAGTATGGCTGTAGTCTAGTACTAGACCAGCACTCTGTCGAAAACGTGGTTCTTTGCGTCCAGTATGAAGAGTGAGGGTTGCAGGTATACGTGCAGTGCAGTCTTCAATACACCTGCCATATAACGCATCCAAGTCCTGCAATATCATCCAAACCCAACCCAAGTCATGAGCTCTTCTTCTTCACCACCACGCCGCCCAACTTTGCCAACTTCCCCGTCCCGCTCTTCTTCCTCGCGAGCAACTTATCGATCGCGGACGCATGCTTCTTCGCAGGCGGCTGCTGCGTCGACGTGCTTTTCGCGTCTGCGGCGGAGTCTTCGGGTTCCAGTGTGCGTTTTTTGGGGGTGTCCTCGGTGGGTGTGGATGTGGTTGTGGCTTTTTGTGAAGAGGAAGATGGGCAGGAGGAGGAGGAGACGAATTTTTTCTGAAAGGCGGAGATGTCGACTCCCACGGCTGCTAACGCGTCAAGATGCGGGTTGCCTGTAGACTGCACTTTCTTCTCCTCGTCCGCATCCTCACCTACTTTCATCTCCGCCTCCACCTCCTTCTCAATCCCCTTCTTCGCACCTCCCTTCCCACTCCCACTCCCACTCCCACTCCCTCTCCCACTCCCACCACTACTCGCCTTCGCCCGCTGCCGTTCCCGAAACTCACGCAGCTGCCGATCGACATCACTCTTAAGCATCTCCTCCTTCCGCCGCTCCTTCTCGGCCACGGACTGCAGAAACTCGATCTCGTCCTCGTCCAGTCTGTGGATCTGGTTGCGCTCCGCGGCCGCGGCTTCGAATTCTGCTTGCTTGCGCTCTGGACAGATTACGAGTTAGCATTGCGAACGTAGACAGTAGAAGAAAAGAGAAGTAGGTACCTTTATTTGCTTGCAGAATCTCATAAAGTGACCGATCGTCTGCGTTCTCCTCTGGCGGTTTCTGCCGGGGCACCAAGCCCGCCCGCGGATTACTCTGTGACGAGGCCGACGACGAAGAAGAGGAGCCTAATGGCACATTATTACTCGACGTCGCACTCCCCTTTGACGAGGATACAAAGCCTGAGGACATGGTGGTTATAAGAGGAAGAGGATCATGTGGTGGTGGTGAAGGTCGTGGTTGGGAGGTTTGGTTTTGGTGAAGGGAGGGTTTACGCGTTGAGAAAGTATCAGCTTTGTATCTGGGATAGGAAGTGCTTTACGAGCAATAACTGTAGAAATTACAAATTGATTCGAAAGGAAAAAACACAAATGAAAATACGCAGATCCTACTGCCCCTGCTTCACAAAACTACCAGAGCCAAAAAAAACTAAAACTAAACTACACTACACTACACTACACGCGAGATGTCAACATCCCACTGCAAATAGTACGAAGACGACGCGACAAAAGCAGGCTTCATCACAGAGCAAACATCGCCATGAAAAGAGAGGCAAAGGAGATCGCCCACGAGGTGCCGCCGGAGTAGTAGATGCTTCCCGGAGCAGCCGCGGTGGAAGAGCTCGAGGCCGCGGTTGTGGTCGCGGAGGCGGAGGCGGAGGCGGAGGACGACGAGGATGCGGAGGTGGCGGTTGCCTTTGCGGTTGTGGACGACGATACGGAAGAAGACGAGTCGGACGAGTAGTCGGGCACGGTCTGGTCCGAGACGACGTCGATTTCGGTGTCTGAGATTTCGTTGCCGTCGGTGTCGTAGATGGAGTAGGAGGTCTGCGTGCTGTTGAGCTTGATCCACTTGCCGATGTTGTTGTTGCCGCTGCCGGACTTGAGCATGCTCTCGGCCGGGCAGTCCGGGAGCGTGAAGGTCGCGTTGAAGTCCGAGTCGATCGACTCGATGTAGGTCGCGTTGCAGGTCGGCGAGGTCGCGTTGTTGATGAGCGAGTCCGAGATGAAGTCGGAGTAGGTCATGTTTGCGTACGCGCTCTGCAGGTTGGCGTAGTCGTCCTTGAGCGTGACGGAGCCGTCGGAGTCGATCGAGACGAGACCGTAGCTGTTGTCCTCCTCCGAGTACTCGTACACCAAGCCGCCGTCAAAGACAGCCATCATCTTCTCCGTGTACACGCCGCCGTTGATTTCGGTGAACGTGCGCGGCGTGTCGGTGTTGCAGCCAAACTCGGAGAAGAAGAGCGCGATCGAGGAGTTTGCAAAAGTGCTGACGAGCGTGCCGTAGCCACTAGTTTCCCAGGTCGAGATGCCGGAGCACCACTGGTACGAGTTCAGGCCGTAAAAGTCCGAGCGCGAGATGTAAATGTCAGAGTCGGTGTCCTCCTCGCCGCCGCACTGGAGATACTCCCACCCAGCAAGCCGGAGCGAGTTCGCGTCCGCGGCAGAGTATCCGACGGGGATCGTGCGGTTGGCGTGCAGGGCGATGTAATTTTTGATATCGCGCTGCACGGCGCGGATGTAGGGCGGCGAGACCGCGGCGGACGCGGCGTCGTTGACAATCTCGTTGCCGGCGAAGAAGCCGAGCAGGTTGGAGTAGCCCATGAAGGCGTCGACGATTGAGAACACGCGCTTGAGATAGCCCTCGTTGTAGGACGACGAGGGGTCGCCGCGCGAGATGGACTCGCCGCCAAGCGGGCTGTTGACGTCGAGGATCACGTAGATGCCGACCGCGTTGAAAATCGACATGCACGCGTCGTGGTTAAGCCAGGGCGTCGTGGTTAAGCCAGGGGCCTGAAGAGTTAGTTTTGTATACTAAAAAGAAGAGATAAAGAGAAGCAGAGAAGAAGGAGACATACTGACGGTGTAGACACGGATGGTGTTGACGCCGAGCTTCTGGAGCAAGTACGCGTCGCGAAGACAGGCGTCTTCCTCGGAAAGCACGTCGGAGGAGGCACTGTTGGTGTAGCCGGAGGAGCCGCCGGGCTGATAGTCGACGCCGACGACGACGAAGGGGTCGCCGTTGTAGTCGACAAACATGTTGTCTTTGACGGAGACGGGGAGGAGGGCGGTCGCGAGACGGGCCGCTCCGAGGAGCGCGAGGCAGGCGGAGGCGAGGGAGGTGCGCATGGTAAATATACAGAGGAGAAGAAGAAGTAGAGAAGCAGAGTAGGATACAGCTGCAATAACAATACAACTACAACAACAACAAATACAATACAATACAAACACAAGAGAAGGTGACGAGGAAGAGAGACAGACTGCAGGCGGCCGCCGAGAAATGTGCGAGAGCGCGTTTGGGGACCCTGAACTGCGCTATTCCGTATTAGGAAGGTGACGCAAAACTCTGTTTTTTATTTTATGTACAATGATGCAGAAGCCGTGTCTATGTCCTGTTTGGGAATGGAATAAATACAACGCCATCTACTTCTCGACGCGCCATTTGCTCAGCGGCAGCGTCTGCAGATACTCCACCTTCTTGCGGATCACCGTGAAAAACAGCGCGCCGCCGACAGCGACACACATCAGGTTCGCGATGTAGTACCCGTCGACCTTCATCACGCACGCCGCGCCCTCGATCGCGCTGCACTTTTGCCGGTCGGCCTGCTTCGCGCACGAGAACGGCACAAACGTGTCGAGCTGGTCGGCCGTCGACTTGGCCGCGTCCATCTCGCAGTCGGCGCGCGTAAAGTAGTCGACCGCGAAGAGCACGAGCACGCGCGGCCATTGCCCGCCGAGGTTCGACACCGTGTTGAGCGTCGTCATGTACGTGCCGCCGATCGCGGGGTCCGCGATCTGCGTGTGGAACGCGTTTATCGACACAAACTGCACCGTGCTCATGAACGAGCCCAGCACGTGCACGAGAATGACGAGCAGCAGGTAGCCGTTGCCGACCCCGCCCGAGGGAAAACACATCACCAGTGCCTGCGCGAGAAGCGCGCATCCAAGTCTGCCGGCAAACGCGTACAGCCACGGCCGCAGAGGACGGTCGCCGACAGACCACTTGGCGGCGTAGTACCCGAAGATGATCTCGAACGGGAAGTCGATCAAGACCGTCAGCGCGAGATCCTCTTTCGAAAATCCTTTCTCGAGCAGCTTGAGGTTCGTCACCGCGTCGTTGGCCTGGAAGCCGAATTTGGCAATCAGGTGGATGCCGACAAACAGCTGCACGTTCGAGAGCTTGCCGATCTTCCACATCGCAGAGTACACGTCCATGATACCGCTCTTGCCCGTGCGCGCGTCGCCACGCGTCTTCTCCTCGCGCTTACCAAACAGAAGCGCGATCGTCATAATCAGATAAACCCATCCCCAGAACGTAAGATACGTGCTCATCGACAAAAGCCCTGTGTCGCCCGGCACAGAGCGAAAGTACTTGTTTGCAAACTCGGGCGAGTTGAAGGCGAGAAAGACTGTGAAGCTGAGAAAGTAGCCGGTGTTGAGACCTATAGTCTGGGCTGTGGACGCGTAGGAGAGGTTGGCGTGCGAAAGAAGCGTGAGCGCCCAGCCATCGACTGCGACGTCTTGGGTTGCGCAGAGGAAGACGAGGGTGAAGAATACAAGAGTGATGAATCCAAGATGATTCTCAGCCTAGATGATCATTAACTTCTGTGTTTTTTCAAAAATAATTAGAGCAAATCTTACATCTTCCATCAACGTGTCAACGTGTGATCCCAACCACAGGAGCATAATCGACGACACCGTCTGAATCGGCACGATCCAACTTTTTCTCCGCCCGATTCTGCGCGAGTAGATCGCGTCAACAATAGGACTCCAAAGCAGCTTCATACTGTACGGATAGCTCGCGAGCGAAAAAAGGCCGACCTGGCCATAACTCAGCTTGCTCTTGAGCAAGAACGGCACCGAGCCCATCGCCAGACCGACCGGGATGCCCTGCAGGAGATAGAGCAGGCAGAGAAGCGAAAAGTTGCGCAGATCGGCTGGCGGGAGCTGCCAGAGCGATTTCGCAGGCGCGTCCTTGTCAGCAGCCTTGCTCGCAGCACCGCCATGTCCTTTATCAGCCTCGGACCCGTCGTCGTACTGCGGCAGACGGGAGGAGGCAGCGGTCGAGCGCGGCCGGGGAGGCAGCGAGAGATGGTGCTGGCCGTCAAAGTTAGACGCGCCGAGGTCGTCGAGCTCGAGGGAGACGTCGATGTCTTTGTAGTAATCGCCCATCTCGGAAGCAGGCTCGCTGCTGCTGGTTTTCGATGTCTCTTCTGAGTCGGCGGTGGAATACGGCTGACGTTCACGCGGCACGCTCATGGATTAGAAGAAGAGAAAGCGGGTGCAATTGGGCTTGTTTGCAGTTTATTCGTGACTTGGCAGGAGTGAAGGCGTGTGAAGGAGATAGTGAGTGATGTGGCCAGATATTGTTAGCGAGGGTGGATTATGTAATGATTTACGTCATATGAGCCGCAGATCTTTTATTTGTATTTACCTCCCCTCGATTGTTTACTTCTCAACCACCGCAACATGTCCTCGACCCTCGACCGGTACCGCGTGGAGATCGGGACTCTTCACCTCGAGCGTGAGTGTTCTGCTTTAATATACTTATTTGCTACTTATACTAACCCCCGCAGTCTCGACGCTCGCCCGCAAACGCGCCCTGCTCGCCGCAAAACTCGCCCAGCTCCAAAGCGACCGCGCAGTCCTCTTGACATCGTCAGATCTCCCAAGCGCAGAGCAGGCTACGCTCCCGGACACGTATATCCAGCAAGACCGACCGCGCGGACGTGATCTGCTTGCGCATATATCGGCGAAACATGGACAGCAGCAGGAGATCCATCTCAAGAATCTGTACCGGCTCACTGGCGTCACTGCGTTTTCGGTGCAGGATCCTGTTGCGAAGGAGGAGTTGCTTGGGATACGTATCGAGTGCTTTGCGTTGAGTAGGTTTAATCATCTTTTGTTTCTTATGCTGAGTAGTGCTGACTTCTTGATGTGTAGAGAGTTTCGGAGCACCGCACTACATCATCCTCTCGCACAACGAAAAGACCGGAACTTACCAAATATACCAGCACACAGTCCCATTGCATATCCCACTAGGCACTCTTGCCAGCAAGTATCTCAACAAGAACCTCAACGTAAGTCCCCTCCTGCATCTCTCCCTTCCTCTCTCTCCCTTCCTCTCTCTCCCTTCCTCTCTCTCCCTTCCTCTCCCCCCTCTAACTCTGATATCACATAGCTATTCGTCCGCGCAGTCCGCCGACATATCATCTGGGACCTAAACAAGCGCACGCACTTGTCCTGTCTTTCCCGCGTGGTCGATATCGAAGCCGACGAGGCGTGCGAGCTGATCAAGCTGAGGTTCGAGTTTCCCGACACCGGCGAGCGGTTCGTGTACCTTCGCTGCGACGATACACATGTGAAGAGCGCGTATGCTACGAGGGTCGTTGCGCGTGAGAATATTGAGGAGAATGAGGAGGAGGAGGAAGAAGAGGAGGAGGAAGTTGTGCGGGATCGGGAGCTTGAGAAGTTGATGATTGGCCGGATTGATCGATTGAGGAACAGACTTGCGGCTATCAAATGATTATTATATAGGTATTTAGGTGTTAATGGCGTGTGATTGGAGATTAAACAGATGATTTTTGTACCGGTAATTTGTAAACAAGACGGAAATAAACACCAAATATCTATAGCTCATAATTCGTATATACAGTTCTCTATCCCTCCTTTCTTACTTCTTCTCCTTCTCCTCCTTCTTATCCCCATCGAAAGCCGCCAACCCCTGCGCCAGCAACTGCTCAATCTCGCCCTCAAGCTTGACGGTCTCGGGATCGATATTCTTCGCGCGCTCGCTCTCGCGCTGCGAGCCGCCGAGCCAGAGCTTCATCTTGTCGTTGAACTCCTGCGGCGAGTTGATGTCCATGACGAGCGCGGTGCCGGTGACGCCCATGGCAAAGACGGAGCACGAGAGAAGAGAGCTGATTGTGACGGCGTGGATCGCGTCTTGGTAGCGGTTGAAGGGGGGAGGGGTGTGGTTGTGACTGAAGAGGGTGGGCACATCTGTACACACGTTAGCCACTGTCCAAACTCCTCTCTAACCTCATCGTCTCTGACGACGACAGCAGCAACAGCAACAAGACAGGAAGAAGAACTCACGTCGCTTCGCAAGCGCAGCACGCTTCGCAACCAGCGTAGACATATACGCAACAGTCGTCGCGAGCAGGAAATTCCGAACCTGGCGTTTCCGCTCGGGCGTCAGCCGCGACGTCGACGCGGCGGACTGTGTCGGTGTTGAGTCTGCCATTGCCAGGCTCATTGGAGGTGTGGATGGAGGAGGGACGGAAGATGGTGGGATTATGGGGAGTAGGCGGAAGAGTGAATTTGAGAGCTTTTCTCGGGAAGAGGTTCGTTGATGGGAGAAGAGAAGAGTTCTCGGAGCCGCACGCTCTGTGAGAATAAATATCGACTTCACTCTGCTCTGCTCAGCTCAGTTCAGCTGATATCAGACAAATAGAGACACCAGCAATGCTTCCAGACAGATCCTCCTCCTCTCCAGACTCAGTCACCGACCAAAAACTCCCCTCCACCTCCCCCTCCCCCGCCTCCTCACCACCATCCCACGCCTCCCTCACCGACGACGACGACGACCTCGCCTACGACGGTCTAGACGCGTCCCCCGACTCCACGATACGTCCCTCGACCTTCGTCTCGCCAGACATCCAGCGTCTGCGGCGTGATCACTCGCAGCAGGGATACCTCGAGGGCGTCACGAGCGGGAAACCGTCGTCGGTTCAGAAGGGGTTTGATGATGGCTATCCGCTCGGCTCTGAAATCGGCCTCTGCGTGGGACGTATAATAGGCATCCTGCAAGGTCTGCGGGGTTTTGTCTCCAGTCAAGCAGCATCAGGAACCTCTAAATCTACAGACAACGAACTCGCAAAGGTAGAAAGGGTCGAGCGCCATCTCCGCGCTGAACTCATGGACCTGCCTGTCCTCTTTGGCGATAAATACTGGGCCGTGAATAAAGCGACGGGCGAGGTTCTTCCGAGATGGATCTCGGGATCGAATGGATTGTCGATCGAGAGGGATGAGAATGCGTATTTTGAGGCGGTCAGGGAGATGGTTGAGCGGGATCCGGGCGTTGTCGCGAGGTCGCATCCGCTGGTGCAGAGTTGGATATTGAGGATTGAAGAGCTGAGAGATTCGATATTATCTACTTGATGCTATAGACACTAGTTTAGTAAAAGTTTATGGGATACAGTACAGGTGTTTTGGAGTCTTTGTTTAAATAGTCAAATCTAATATTACAAAAGAGAAGATAATCATAGCTACATCACCCTTCCAGTCTCCGCAGCGTCTGCTCCAACCTCTCGATCTCCGCCAAACTTTTTGCGTTCCGCAGCTGCTCAACTATACGCTCGCGCTCGGCCGCCGTGAGCTTGACGGTGCCGTTCCTGGCGGATGCGGATTGTGATGTGGAAGATGAGGATGAGGAGCCGACGTCGAAGGTGCGGACGTTGGATACGGTTGAGAGCTGGTGAGGTTAGTACGTTGTACGGTTCACTTCTGAGGAGGAGACGTACCTTTGTGGCGAGTTCGGTTGGCTCGTCTGTGGTGCCGAATAGTTTTGCTGCCTGCTCGCGTTCTGCTTGTCGCACTTTTTCAAAGTCCAGGATTCGAACGCTAGGAATCCTCCAAATGACAAAAAGGCGGTAGTGCTGTAACTGTCAGCCTTTATTCGATAAACACCGCATCAGCAAAAACAGTAACAATACCTCTTTTCTAGCCACAGGATTGCCAAGCAAGCTCAAATACGTCAACCTCCGACACGCTCCAAGCCCGTTCAAATCCGCGAGGTTCTGGATCGAGTTCGAGGTCAAGATCAGGGTTGTCAGGTTCGGCACCGAGCTCGTGAGCGTGGGCGCGATGTGCGTGATTTTGTTGCGCGCAAGGAGCAGTCTGCGGAGACGGATCAGGCGCGGGAGGTTGGTGAGCGTGGTTATGTCGTTGTCTGTTAGGTCTATTGTGTCGTTCAGGTCCTGGTGATGTTAGAGAGTGCGTGTATTTATAAAGAAGAAGAAGCACACCTTTGAAACACCGAGGTTCTCAATCATAGGAATCCGATGCCCTTCAAATAAAACGTCAGCAATCAACTCAGATCCCACAAACAAGTCAAACGTTGACAGTTCAAACGTCGAGAATCAGTAGATATGTGAGAAGAACAGCAATACACACCTCGAAGCGAGAGCTCGCGATCCTTCAGCGGATTGATATACGACGGCGACGCATTAATCAGGTCAACAGTGAGCTTCATCTTGCTCTCTCTGTCTCTCTATTCTCCTGCTGGCGCGTGCAGAATGAAGATATCGAGTATCAGAATCCAGCTCGGTTTTTCCTCTCTATACTCGATACTTGCGATGAGCAGCAGTTACATATCTGAGGGTGTTGTGCGCTTATAATATCTGAGGGTGTGGTAGAGTCACGTGCTAAACACGTGCAGGTGCTTACAAACACGCTCCGGCGGAAACTCAATTGCAGTAGGCGAGATCATCTCGCCACGGCGGCAGTTGCCACTTTTTAGAAGGATTACGCAATTGCATTACAATTGTATTGATAATTGAGAGAATTATAGAGTAGAGTCATTATTATTTTATTATTTTAAGTAAGTCTATGTAGCTATAATGTATCATGAGAAGAGAGTAAGGAGAGGAGAGAGGAAGACAACGCTTAGTTGACCTTCTCGAAGTACTCCAGCTTTCCGGTCGGGTCAGGCTTGAGGGTCTCGGAGCCCTTGGTCCAGTTGGCGGGGCAGACCTCACCGTACTCGTCGGTGAACTGGAATGCGTCGAGGAGACGAAGGGTCTCGTCGACGTTGCGGCCGACGGGGAGGTCGTTGATGGTGACCTGTCTGACGGTTCCCTTGGGGTCGATGAGGAAGATTCCACGGAGGGCGACGCCGACCTCGGGGATGAGGACGCCGTAGTCGGACGAGAGCGAGTGGTTCTTGTCGGAGATCAAGGGGATCTGGATAGGACCGAGGCCGCCGTCCTTGCGGGGGACGTTGGTCCAGGCAAGGAGGGTGTACTCGGAGTCGACGGAGGCGAAGACGACCTCGGCGCCACGCTCCTTGAACTTGGGGGCGGCGTCGGAGTAGGCGACGATCTCGGTCGGGCAGACAAAGGTGAAGGCCATGGGGATGAAGGCGAGGACGAGCCACTTGCCCTTGTAGGAGTCAAGGGAGACCTCCTCGAAGGTGCCGTCGACGACGGCGGTCTTGGTGAAGGCAGGGGCGGGCTTCTGGACGGTGACGGCCATTGTGGTTGATTGATTGAGGCGGAAGAAGAGGAGAGAAGAGGAGAAGAGGCAGGAGAGGTGGAAGAGAAGAGAGAGGGAGTAGAGGGCGATAAGCAATCTGATTTATACGCCGGACGAGGGCCTCGGAAGCAGGACTCGGTGTGTGAGTTGCGGTGCCAAGTGCATAAAAGCAGGTGCATAAGACGCTTATTAACCTGATTCGGTCTGGGCCGCAGACTCTTGCGTGGTTACGAACATTCGCGAAGCACGAAAAAAGACGGCGAAAACAGAAAAACAGAAAACAAATTCAAATCAGAGAAAATAAGCAAGAAACCGGGGCGAGGAAGCCGGGGTCTGGATCCCGGTCGGGTCTCGTCGGGCCTCCACAGTCTCTCTCTTCTTCTTCTTCCTGCCTTCTCCAGACTATCTCGACCATCTCCACAGTCTACTGTTAATCGACAACCTCTTCTCTCCTCTCTCCCTCCGGAGCCGCGCAAATTCGAGCGGCTCGGCCGGGGCGGTCTGTGTGCGGGCGCAGGGCAGCAGCCAGTCGGACGGCCGCTCGTCGCCTCGACCCTGGCTTCGGACCTGCCTCCCGCTTACCGAACCTTGTTAGTAATTGAATCACTGCGTGGTTATGTAATCAGACAGCTCCACCGGATCTCCATATGACTTTCATACTGTTTAAAATAGTTAATAGTACATCATCTACTCTACTACTCCCGCCGCCGCCGCGAGTCCTCCTTCGTCCGCGCAAGCTGCTTCTCAAACGCAACCACCCGCTCCTTCTCCTCCAGCTCCGCAAACTCCGCCGTGTCCTTCACCCGCTCCCGTATCTCCTCCCACGTAGACTCGGCCGTCATCGGCGGCTCCAGATGTCGCATCACCGACCGCAGCCCGTCGAGCTTCCGCCGCAGCCTGCGCTCTTCCTGATGCCGGTCCTCCTCCGCCCGCCGCTGCGCCCGCGCCCGCTGCCGCTCAAACACGTACTCCAGCGCCTCGTCGTCGATCGTCTCTGACTGCTTATGTCGCCGCACCACCTGCTCAAACTCCTCGTACTTTGTCTCCTCCCCGACCTCGAACCGCTCCTCCGCCAGGATATCGAGCACGATATCCCGCTTGATCCGCAGATCCTTCTTCTGCTTCTCCACCTCGTCCCAGAACAGCTCCTGCGGCGTAGACCCCACCTGCCCGACCATCTCCACATACCGCTCGTCGTCCTTCACCCGCTTATAAATGTCCATCCACCGCGTGTCGTGCTTGATCTCCCCGCTCTGCACGAGCGCCTCCATCAGCTCCACATACGCCTCCCGCCGATGCCTCTCCGTCTCCCGCACGCCGCGCTTAGCCTCCTTGCGCTCGTCCAGGAACTGCTTCTCCACTTTCTTCATCACCTCCTCAAACACCGCGAGGATATCAAGCATATTCAGCTCCCGCACGCTCAGCTCCGCGCGCAGGTCCGCGTCGCGCTTCATGTTTGTCTTCACGTCGTGCCACCGCGTGTACACGTCGATATTGCTTCGGTCCTCGAGAAACTTGCGCACAGACGCCATGCCTTCCTGTCGCCGGCGCTCCGTCTCTTCGTCTTCCTTCTTGCGAAGCTCCCCCGTGTAGCTGTAGAACGTCTCTTTTGCGTCGTCGTCTTGGAAGGCCAGGTATTCTGACTTATCTTTGATGAGTGGCAGTATAGTCCTATTCCCTGTTAGTTCTGATCACCCATCTATATAAACACAAATACTCACTTCCATCTCGAGTAAGACTTGACCTCCGGCAACTGCTTCAGCAGCCCCACAAAGTCATTCCTCCGCTTCTCGATCGTCTCCTTCGCAAGCTCCCCCGCTCTCCTCCGACTCTCGGCCACAAACTTATCAAACACAGCCCGCCGCTGCTTCGCGTCCGCAACCGCAGTGTACGTGTCCTCCTCGATGATCTCCCGAATCGCTCGCTCCCATGTCCACGTGTAATCGATCCCGTGCTCTTTCAGCATCTGCGTAAACACCGCCTCTGGATCATCGTAGCGCGCGCCGCCGGCACTAAACCTCGAAAACTCATCGCGCGCTCCAGCTACCTCCGCGTGCTGGTTGTCTTGACTACCATTAACATCCTCGCCCGCGCCCTCAATCATCTTCGCGCCCGCAGACGCATCACTGATCCGCGTCTGCCCAACACCCAGCTCAGCCTCCAGCTTCGCCCGCTCGGCAGCCTCTTCTTCCGCCTCCTCGGCCTCTTCCAGCGCAAGCCTGTACGCCTCCGGGATCTTCCACACAGATTCGTTCGTCTGCTTGTTGTGCCAGTACTTTCTGCCGTCTGGAGTCTCGTATTCTTTCCAATCTGTCTTTGCCAGCGCCCGCTAGATTCCATAATTAGCATCCAAAGCATACAAATAAATATTGACGTAATAACAAGCATAGTCTCACCTCGCGAGGACTCAGCAGCTCGTCGGGCTTGGCCCAACTAGTCTCCTTCGTCTGCGTGTTGTAGTAATATTTCCGCCCATCTGAAGTTTTGTGTTCTTTCCACAACGACGAGGACGTAGACGACATATCTCAATCTCCCTATCTCTCTTTCTCTCCTTTTAATATCTGGTTGCTGCAGCTTTTTCTGCCAAACACTCACAGTTCATTGAATCAGATGTGTAGCCCCAGCCTTTGCAGGTTTTTACAGATCACGTGACGTGGTTATGGATTGAAGGACTACTCCCGCGCTCTGCGCTGTTCGCTCGTCATCTATCGTATCGACCACCACCGCATTTGTCTTTCAAACGCTTGATCTAAGTACGACTGCTGCAGAATACAAAGCTGTTTTAGAACGATAAAGGATAGCATACTGATTAGCAGGAACACAGAGGAAGAAAGGGATATAAAATGTCCTCGAAATCAACAGCTCCAGAGACTGAGAAGCCCGTCGACGCGGCTACCGCAAAGACAGAGGACAAGGCCGCCGTCGTGACTTTAGAAGAGGACGACGAGTTTGAGGATTTCCCTGCCGAAGGTACTTATCTATACTCCTACCCCGACGATTGATGCGATGTTCTGACCACGTTTCTTTACAAATCCACAGACTGGAACGACGCCGATGCGGAGATGGCGATTCCTGGCGGCAAGGAGCATTTATGGGAAGAGAACTGGGACGACGACGACGCCGACGATGATTTCTCGTCGCAGCTCAAGTATGTTTTTGACTTATCTGCCGATTGATCCAGATCGATGATGATGGTGATCAGCTGCGCTAACTTGTTCGTCACAGAGTCGAGTTGCAGAAGGCGGGCAAATAAGCTATTCGCGATATGATCTCCCTCTTTTGTCTTCCTCTTTGTCTTTCTCTATGATTATGGCGAAGTGCAATACACAAAGACGGTGATGGGTGGCGTGCGTCGATGCCACTGGACGCCAATGAGGCTGCTCTTAGTCCAGTCCATCGATCTCTCTCGCATATCAACTGCCTTTCTTCATTTGCTTGTTTGTTTCTTTACATCATTTGGTGTTGTATGATTAGTTTGTCGTTTGTCCAGGCGTTGACTCATTTTAGAAAATCAGCAAATCTTTTGTTCAATATCCTTGTTTTTATATTACTGCAAGTCACAAAAGAGAAAAATTCAGGTCAATTACGTATATCCAAAAATCGCCTCGTCCAGAAGAGTATTCCAAGCACCAAAAAATTAATAAAAATAGTATAATAGAGATTAGAATCATCGGCAGTTCTATGCGATTATTGTACGCGTGACCGTCACGTTCCCCCTACGGCTGCCCTTCCAATCCTCGTCCTTCTCGAGATCGCCGCCAAACTCGTCCGCCGAGCTCGTCGTCGTCGTCGTGGGATCGTACATGAACGTCGCGCCGGAGTAGTCCGAGTTCCCGCCGCTGGACTCGTTCACGCCCACATGGCGTCCGCCGCCGTGCCCGTTCGAGCCGTGCATCGAGGTGACGCCGGAGCCGTGCGTTCGCCGGCTGGCGACGATCGTGTCGTTTGTCGCCGAGGCCCAGAGGGTCGAGAGCGGGAGCGAGAGCACGACGAAGAGCGTGCCGAGAGAGGACATGGGCGGGCCGAGATCGGTGGCCATTTGGATGATTGTCAGCACGAGCGGGATGATCATGATCTGCGTGGTCATGATCAGGATGACCTGCAGAGGACTAAACTCTTTGATGCCGAGGATGCGGCGCTGGCGAATGGCGCGGTAGAGCTTGTAGGAGAATATCGCAGAGTAGAAGGTGATTGAGAAAGCGTAGAGGACCTTGGCAACGATCCACGTCCACTCGGACTGGTAGTACGGGCCGGCGGCGAAGATCGCCTGGATGTTGCGCACGACAGCCAGGATCCAGAACGCGACGGTGGTGACGAGGAGCAAGGCGCAGACCATCGTGACGCGCTGCTGCAGCACGCGGTTCGTGTCGAAAATGACGCGCACCTGGAAGATGAGCGAGAGCTCGATGCCGAGCGTGATGAGAACCTGCATCGCGGCCGTCACGGCGGAGACCACGAGGTCGCGGTGCGAGACGACGCCTTCATATGCGGCAAAGGTGTAGGCAAAATCAGAGAGCGGGCCAAGCGCGTAGGAGATCCAGAGACCGGCGCGCAGAGAGACGAGGAAGAGGCAGATCTCGTTGAAGATGAAGACGGGGGTCTGGCGACGAGACGGCTTTGTGAGGATGGCGAGCACGATGGCGACGGCGGAGCAGGCGCCGATGTGGACGCCGAAGACGGTGCAGGCGGTGATGTAGTACCTGCGCCAGGAATCAAGATCGGCTACAGCGACGGGGGTGTAGGAGCCGTCCGCGACGAGGACCATGAGGGTCTGGTTGGCGGGGGTGTTGTAGATGTTACTGGGATCCATTGCGGGCGAGGTGGTGGGGAGGAGAAGGTGGTGAGGAGAGAGGACAGGGACATATATCAGCAAAACATGGCGAGAAGGAGGAACAGGCAGGGAATAGGGGCCGAAGAGGCAGACAAAGGCGTGAAGTGAGGCCGAGTGAGGAGGTTTTGGATCGAGGAGAGCGAACGGTTGGCGGGGCCGAGCCGCAGGAAGAGAACAATAGCAGGCGTCGCGAGGGGGTTGGTATTGTTCGGGGAGAGGAGGAGGATGTTGGTCAGCGCTGAATCAGCAGAGACCAGAGAACAAGCAGAAGAGAAGAGCGAGAATAAGGAGAGGCAGAGAAGAGTAAAGAGCAGAGAGCAGAGCAGAGCAGAGCAGAACAGAGTGGATCGCGTTGAGCATAGCAAAACACATAGAAGACGAGCCACCACAGCAACCTCACACTCAGTCATGTTGAGTATTCTGATCATATTCAACACATTCGCAAAACATTCAAACAAATGGTCTGCAAATAAACACTCTGCTATTCAACTCAACGTGCTCTCAAGGAGACATCATAGCTAACACGCGCCCCATCCAGGATCATGCAGACCAAGTAACAGCCATCTGCGGGTCCGTTTAATCACTCAATGCCAAACAGACATCTGCACAAACCTGCACGTTTACCCAATATCCTCAACCCCAACAGCAGACTCAGATCATCACCCAAGCACGCTCGGGCACTGCAGAGACGAGAAGAGTAGAGAGTGGCACTCTCGAGAACAGAGCAGAGAGCAGACAAAGCGCGAGCAATGAGCCGCACCTCCAATCTCACTCATCCTCGGCTCCTGCTCACTACACCACCCTCCCTTCCCTCCAATGATCGCGCTCTCCTCCCCACCGCCTAGCATGTCCGACCCAAACATGAGCATGCTCTGGTCAATGCTGGCCGAGCTTTCCTCTACCCTCTCTACAAACCGCGAACTCACCGCGCGCCTCTTCCGCCTCGCAGAGTCCGTCGGCGACTCCTCGACCGCCATCGCCGCCGCCGCGTCCGCACCCAACGGCCTCGAGGAGCTGCAGAAAAGCCTCGAGCACGCAAACGAGACAAAGCAGTCGAATCTCGAGTCTGAGAACGAGCAGCTCCGGAAAGAACTTCTCGCCTTTCGCTCCGAACGCGACGATCTCGACGTCCTCACCCAGCAGTACGACCTCACCGTCTCCCGTATAATGGACGGCCTGCGCGAGTACACCCTCACCCGCGCCGAATCCGTCATCGAGATCCACAAATCATATGCTGCAAAGATAGAGGAAGAACAGCGCCGCTACGACGAGCTGCACAAGTTATACGCCGAGCAGGAGCAACACATCAGAAAACTCTCAGAGTCGTTGCGTCTCGCCTACCGTTTCAACGACGTTGATTCCGAGATCCCGGCCACCTCTGCTACTGCCTCTGGCGACTCGAAGGAATCTACCTTGTCGGTCACAGAAATTCTGTACGCTTTGCAGACCGAAAACGAGGGATTGAAACGGATCATGGGCCTGCGCAACAACCCGTGATCTGCTGCTCTACAAACATCATTTGCATCTAGGAGTTTTTTTTCTTTGTTTTACGGTTTGCTCAATTCCACTCGTATATATTTCGCATTTTGTTAGATTTCAAATCATGATCGCATTCTCAAATAAAAAAGTAAGTATCAAATAACAAACAAAATCATATACCACCTCATAGAAAACAAACTCGTAAAAAGTGCCGGAGCTGCCGTACACATCATCAACATAACCATCACTTGAACGTGATCTGTCCAATTTTCGGATAAGTCGTACCATCATCATCCTGATACGAAAAATGCACCTTCAGCGACTGCCCGATCGTCGACCCGTCACTCGATCCATACACCGGGTGCGCGACGCCGCCGTAATTGTAGCTCGCGCCCGACGTCGTCTTCCACAGCACCGAATTCGTGATATTCCAAGGTCCGAGCGGCGTCGGCGCCGTGATCACGCGGAAAGTACTATCAATCCATCTGTTGAAGAAAATCAAGAGATATTGGTTGTGGTATTCAGAGTAAAACACCGTGCCGGAAGAAAACGGCATCGTGCCCTGGATCGCCGCACTGGACTGTCGACGAGCGGTAGGTATCGGCTGCGTGTACGACCACGTCGACGTCGACGCGTCCCAGTACTGGTATTTTGACGAATCCCAAAATCTCCCGACGGGCACGCTTGCAACGTGGACGTCGTAGCTCGAAGAGTACGTCGCGTCAAGGCCGTAGAGATATGCGACGCCGTTGACGACCATGCTCGCAAACGAGCCGTAGGGATAGGTCGTGTTGTCGAACGCAAACTCGGTGTAGCGCACCGCGCTCATGACGTTTGTCGTCGGATTGATCGAAAGCTGCGCGACCGTGTTGCCTAGGAACGTGTCCGACGTCGACGACGAGTACTTGTTCACCAAGAAGAAATGCGCTGCAGACGTCTCCGAAAGCTGCACGCAGTTTGTGTACGTCCAGAACGCGTACCGCTTCGACGTGACTTTTGACGCCGTCGCCTCGGCGGTCGTCATCGGAATCGGAAGGAAATAGCCCACCGAGTCTGACATTGAGAAATCCTTGAGCGAGGTCGGGTCGCTGAAATCTCTCGCCATCGCGATACTGTTCGTCGCAAAACCGCCCAGCGCCCCGCTGGTTTTATACCCAGTCGTATCGTCAAAGATGAAGAACGTGCGGTTGTACAGCGTACACGAGCCGCCTCCGTCGCGGTAGATCGTGTACGTGTTATCCGGGTCGACCATCTGTCCGTACTCTGTCTTGCTGCTCACAGAGATCGCGCGAGACATCGAGCCCACGTTGTACTTTGGCGAGGCCCATACGACGGGGTTGGAGTATGTCGGGACCGCGTATTGCGTCGAGGCAGTCGCGGTGGTGGTTGTAGTTGTTGAAGTCGACAGGGTGGTAGCAGCCAGCACCTGGACCGCAAACAGCAAAGCAATCGCGACGATAAGACTCATGACGGTAGACAATTGCACTCAATGGCTTAAAGATATGTCCTATAGCCGACGGACAATCCCTCCATTTTATATTCCACGTCTACATCCCTCTCTCCATGACGTGTTTCCTCGTTCGATATCTCACCACGCACAGCTCACCCAAAACCAGTGAAGGAAACCAGTAAAAGCGGAGCCAAGAATGAGACCACTGAGACCAATATGCGCGACCGACCTATAAAACGTACACTAGGGCAATCTAAAAAGTGACTTTGGCCAGCAACAGGTGTTTAATGACGACATGTATTCCAAAAGTAGGTATAGATCAGACCAGAGAATGGACGTTTAACGGTCGCGGAGAAACAGAAACGCTCAGAGATGTGTGGACGACGATACGATAGTCTGATCATGCGTCGTGAGAGATATCGTTCGGTAGCTCGGTGGAGCCAAGCACAGTTAGAAGTTTTGTTCAGATACAGATTCATCAGCAATCGACCGTAGAACATCAAATCTCCACTTCATTCGGAGACCTATACAGTTGAACAGCTCATTGGTATTTTCTGGTACGATGATAGTAATATGCTCCACCGTAATTACTCTATCCACAGTGGTGAATTGGGTATATAGCACTTGGGAACAGTAGTTGGCTCGCCTACCCACCTCCGGTATCTAATGAACAGCTAGCAGGTCGCTACCACTAAATCGTGTTCCGACCGTTGAGATAAGACACCGTTGAAGGAGATGCAGATGCACGCATCCTGCATTAGCGCTATAGATGTCGTCATAGGGACCACCGCAGGATGCCTCTCAACCTCTGTCTGAACAAGTCGGTGTTCAATCAACCTCATCGGACCGGCGATATCCACTTTTCACACCCTTTCGAAATTGATTGGAAGCAGGGTATGAACCGTATCGCGCTTTATTGACCCCGAACTTTGCCCCGGAGAAGATCCAACGAACGAACCTAAAACCCTTTTTTCAGAGAGACGCGAAGTTTGGCTAAACTAACTGAACTAAGCCCACCGAGCCAACAGGGACACTAATTTGGCGCGCCAACGCGTACGAGAAGTATAGGTCATGCCATTGCCTCCTCCCGAGTGTCCTTCAGAGTAGAGTGGAAAGCGAGGCGTTGACAGTAGTTTGAATTTTTCACATTCTTGACCATCGCTCTGGGTCTTGGTAGACGTAATGTTGCTTCGGAAAATCAACTAGCGTAGCCTGCCATCCTTTTCAACGTCCCTCGCACGCATGCGAGAATTCCTGAGACTTCACAGGACCGCAGCACCAGATATCTTATCCTCAGCCCATCTCATCTCTATCTCTCCCTCTGTCCGAGACTGCCGGATCACGGCGTAGCTCATCGGTCTAGACTTTTCCCATATCTCGCCGACATATCTGAATCTGACTTCATATTTCGGATTTGCGCCAATCCTGCCAGAGACCGAGGCCGCGACATGCGCCCTAGTTTACCGAAAAAAACACTAATGATGACAGTCCACTGTATTTCACATCTCTTCTTGTCTATTCACTAACAGAGACAGGCGAGCAGGTGGCTTTGAGCTCCAGTGAGTGCATGGTATACCCTAAGCCTCGTCTTTCCAGAAATCGCAACAGGGCTCATCCTCGCTGTCCTGTTATCATTGTTCTGCGGATGAGAGGACCCCTTCCTTCTCGTTTCTTTTTGACTCATGTTTACACATAACATCTGTTTCAACATCCTGCATCGTGCATACCCTTATCTTGTTTCTAACGGCTTCATCGTTCGTGATCCAGTGATCGCTCTACCAATTATCCTACTCCTCTGCCCTTCAATTTCACAAAACCTGCCTTTGTCGTTATCGCCTCTTTCTGTCTCTGTCCAACAAATTCTATTTCCTTGCACTTTTTTGTGCTTTGCCAAATATTTTCATCAATACCATGCCCCTATACAGCATCTCCACTCTGTGCGTTCTCCCGTACTCTGCGCTGATCATTCTGCATATTCATCCTGCAAACACCGCGAGCCCCCCTATTTCTCATCACACTCATACCCTGCTCCCCACTATGTTCCCTCTCTTCGTTGTCTCTAACCCCCTATTAGATTAAAATTCTATTGTTGGGATCGAAAACTTTTTCCTGCGTTCTGGTCTATGCTCTTATTATTTTATACAGATCGATGATTGTGTGATTAACGAGAGGAATAAACTTGCTGGGATGTCATTACTGTTCCGCCTCTCATGAGCGATTTGTTGAAACTACGGGGATGTTGGAAGTAGCGGTGTACACATGACGACAGAGAATATTATGAGATGAAAAATATAATGTCTATTGTTGACACTATACTACTTGATTATTATGTTGTCTATGATGATCTACCAGCCGTTCCCTCGTGTACTGGTCGATCGCGATCAAAGTCAAGTCCACGAAACTATTCAATACAACACAGTTTCACAATGCTCAGAGATATCTACGTTTATTTTTTTTTCTTTGGGGTTTTACAATACGGACCGCCTCGCGCGCGCCCTTCTCTTCTGTCAGTCACCATTACAGAAACAGTAACCCCGTCTACTGCCAGGAACCATCCACAGCACAGACAGGAAAGACAGAACAGAACGAGCGCGCGCGAAGCGGCTGGTGCCAGGACCGGGAAGAATGCGTTACGCATACTCTTGACCATTACTGGCCAAGAGTTATGTGGGACTCTGCGACTCTCTCGATGTCGCCATACCCACTAAGACCCGACTCCATCCCAAGGCAGTTCATGACCTGCCCCCGTATTGCTGGTTTTGTCAATGTTGTCGCATAATCCGCTCGTCTGTCTTGTTGAGACAAAGACGGTTGGTCGCGCGGACTCTCGACACGACCGTCGCCTAACTCCATGCGACGGCGCAGCTTACCAGCCGCATATGTGTCGAGACGCGAACAACGTAGACGTTTTGAATCCGGATGAGCAACCTGGCTTGAAGAATCTCATCGGATTGACCGCCCTGACCAACTGCGCCAGACTAACTTGATCTCGGCGTTGAAGGGGCGGCCACGCAGGGCACCGAGCCGGCAATGGAAACACAGTGTCTCCCTGAGCATGTGCATGCTCGCTCGGTACTTGCGTTGTTGCGGAGGGTGTCAGGCTCTGGGGATGCTGCGGTGCCGCCACGACGTGTCCTCCCACGTCAGCTCAAGAGCTATGTGGCTCTCGCACTTAGCCCAAGAAGTGTGGCGGCCCCTGGAGTTGACTGACGTCTTCACCCAACGACATCCGCGGTCGTCAGGCTGCTCAACGTCCTTGGTCACCGGTCACCAAGGCCGTTCCTGCAGCAGTTTGCGCGGTAGAGGACCCGTGCGCCTGGATAACCTCTGTTAGTTCAAAGCTCTGTATCGAAAAAGACCGGACTCACTGTATTGTTGCCGTGGTATAGAGAGATCTCAAGCTGAGCCAGTGGATACTATTCTGATCGGCCACTAAGCCCGCGTCGCAGAGACGAAGGGGTGGAGCATCCTCCAGTCGTCCCGCGGGTCCGAGGGGACCTGTTCTACATATCCAAGCAACCCGCCCATACGACTCTCGTCTCTGGGCGGGATCGCCTGGGGGTAAGTGCACAAGAAACAAAAAAGCAGCAAGAATGCCCATCAGGCAGGTACCTAAGTCGATCTATCTCTCGGACTGGAGGACGGAGGGTATCAGAAAGCAAGGGGGATCAGACGGGTATCAAAGTCGATCTATCTCTCGGACTGGTGAGGATGGAGGGGTATCGGAAAGCAAGAGGGGGAGCTATCTAAAAACGAGCGTCGGGGGGTGGGGAGAAGAAGGGAAGAAGAGGCGGGCGCGTGAAGCGGGCGGACTTCAGTGCGCGCGTTGGATATATTGGGGTTTCTCAATATGGCCGAAAGTAAATAACAGTCAACGCGCCGGCCGTTTCGTAATTCTTCTTACCCCTTACGGTAATCCTTTATACCGAGTTTATCTCTTTCGTTGGCTTATTAGTAGTATAAAAAAATAACGATATGATTGTCGGATTTGCAGCGATTCTGTTCATGTAATTCAAGTTCTAGAAAGCACAGAACACGGGGAACGCGACGACATTAACTGCCTTTGACTTTTATCGTTCTGCGCGATCTCTATGATCTCTTGTGATCATGGTATCATATGGCATAACTGATGTATCCGTTACAATGTAAATTTATTGACTTCTCAGCCTCTCAACATTTATCGAGCAAGAAGGCGTATCTCGCCGGAGTACATAGCAATTTCGCATCGCTCTTGCGTTCTCTGTTGAAGCCTTCTCCGCCCACATGCGGACTCTCTATATAGATTACAAAGCTCACGAGCTTAGGATCTACATTTCAGCAACATGATATAAGCTCTCAAACTAATTCACATCGATTTTATCTATTTAATTGACTAAAAAGCATTATACTGAGTATTTTACAAACAGCTTATAAAGGCCAGCAGAACTTGTTTTTTCAAGATTGCGGGCTTAGCTCAGTTGGGAGAGCGTCAGACTGAAGTCACACTTCGGTTGTTAATCTGAAGGTCCTGTGTTCGATCCACAGAGATCGCAATTACTTTTTTCTATTTTTTTTATTCATATGATGATGAATATTTAATAGCTCTATTTTTATTTGCCTGAAGAAGGACATATATTTTGTTACAGAAAATGGATAAACTTGGATGGGAAAATTAATTTATTGACTACCCTACAAACAACAAACACCCCAACACACATCTAAAGAGAAGACAAGATTTGAATACAAAAATATTGCGGCACAAAATTGAAACAAAACAGATAAACCGACACCGTAACCAAGGTCACAACCTAATATGCTTTGGAGCACTGATAAAGAGTATGGAAGTAGAGGATACAACGGGAACAGGTAGTAGTTTTCTACCTGCGACGAGGGATAAAGCGGCCCATGAGAATGGCGGCGATAATGAGGATGAGCAGGACGACGATACCGACGGTGATGATTCTGTTTGTGATCATCCGTCGAGCCATGCCTCGTAGGGTTCTGACACTCTTATCAACATGGCCGTCAGCAGTCATGAGTACGTTGCGAGAGTTGATGATCTGTTCTCGCTGGCCGCGGAGATCGGTCAAGATGCTGGCGCCGATCGTCTCGGTCTCATTAGCCACGCGCTGAGAGTCGCGCAGACGCTGCGACGAGTTCTCGAGTCGGTCGGTGCCGGAGAGAAGTTGCTGGCGCTGGTCCTGCGACATGTCGTCGGCAGACAGAGTGGCGCCGCCGGATGCTCGCGCGCGGGCGCCGAAGAGCTCTTTCCGATCTGCTTGCTCGGTCGCACGGCGGAGATCACGCTTGGCGGTGTCGAGTTCGGCTCGGTAGTTGCGCAGGCGGGCGTTCAGTTTTGCTCGCTGACCAGAGGAGATATTTTGCAGCTCGATGGTCATTTGACCCATCTAGATGACTGTTAGACTCTATGGAGTAAGATATAGGCAGCAGGAGAAATTCTTACGATTTCGTCGGCCTCATCAATAGCACGCTCAGCAGCCCGAATAGATGCCTTCCGTGGTTCTGCAGTGAAAGCGAGTCAGTAAATAGTTGCAACAAACCTGAAACCACAGGTTTATCAAATGAGACGCTCTTACCAGCAGCTAAATCTGGAATCTGATCAATCTTTTGTGTGATTTCAGCATACGCCAGTCTAAAATCAGCCTCATAAGAGGCAAATAATTCCGATCCTCCGTCCATAGTTGTTGTAGGTGCAAGTAAAGAGAAACTGACAATCGGTCAAGATGATGATGTCAGTGGAATTCTGCGAGCCTACGTTCTAAACTGGCGGGTTTGGCGAGGCGTGGCGGGCTCGCTTACCACCACAGGCGGGGCTTGTGGCGGCTTTTATATTTATTTCTGAATTTTTCTTGGGATAAATGACGACAGACAGTTCTGGGCTCGAATTTGTCGATGAGCTGAAGAGGTCGGACTACTTTGTCTGCTGAAAGAATTGGTTCACCGCTGATGGTCTTTGTTATTACCTGATCAATCGACGCGCAAGACCCTCAAAGAAGACAGCACGACGGTTTCTTTTGCTCTTCAATCCATGGATGCACCCGCAAACAACGAGAACGCTTTCAAGCCGCTGTACAAGTTCTACAAGCACCTGCCATATGAGGCCTTTGACGAGTACGCCTTCCGGCCGAGCTCGGCGCCCGAGACTGCGAACTTGATCGACCCGCTCTTTCTGGATGAGTATGAAGAGCTGCATCCGGGTGACGTGACTGTGTCGAGTTTCCTGTACACGCAAGAGACTGTCGATGCCCTGGGAGCGTTTATTTACGATTCAAAGTCCCAAGTTGGCGTTGGAAGCGTGAGTAGCTACCTAGACTCCACGTATTCAGAGATCAGAGTTGCATCTGTTCCTGGGTTGAGGATATATCCCGGTATTCTCCTGCCAGATCTTCAGCGACAGCTGATTGTCAACGTGATTGAAGAATACCTGCCACCGAAAGATCACCTCACGAACCTACATCCGTCATACACAATTCCCGAGCCTTTCAATCTCTTTGGCTACCCTTCAGATCTCAAGATCATGCCCTCTCAGACTTCTTCTACTCCTGCCCAGACTCCGACAACACTAGACGCGCTCCAGTCGCGAAAGCTCCGCTGGGTCACCCTCGGAGGCCAGTACAACTGGACCACGAAACAATACCCGTCATGGGAGCCCCATACTAAAGGGTTCCCAGACTTCCCGCACTCACTCACAACCTTGCTCCGAGGCCTCTCATCTTCAATTTTCAAGTCGTCACTAGTCCCAGAAGCCAGCATCATCAACTTCTACTCCGACGGCGACATCCTCTCTCCACACCAAGACGTCGCCGAGAAATCACACGCCGACCTCGCGTCTCTCAGCATAGGCTGCGAAGCCGTCTTCTTCTGCGGCCTCGACAAATCCAAGCCGCCACTCCAGATCCGCGTGCGCAGCGGCGACATCATCCTCATGGGCGGCGAATCGCGCTTCGCCTATCACGGCGTCGGAAGAGTTTGGGACCGCACCGCGCCGGACTATCTCACGGAATTCGACTATACAAACAACATTCTACCTTCTAATCCAAAGACCTGTGCTGCGCCTGAAGTGTGTCGGGGAAGGGAAAACTATAGCGAGTGGATTTTGTCCAAGAGGATTAATTTAAACATCCGGCAGATGCTGGACTAAAGTACTTGACATTTGTCAGCTTTGTTTTCTTGTCGCTATTACAGTGGTTGGCATTCGTTTATGGGTATAGGATATGATTAAGCTATGATTTGTACGTTTGGCATTTAGGACAATAGATTTTAGATTAAGACTCTTTTCTCTTTTCATTCCGCATATATACCTTCATCGACAGACTAAAATCTTTTCCCATCTCGTTTTTACATTAACACAAACTAGCTACATCGTCAACAAAACCTCAACTTAATACCCTCAGTTTGTCGCCTCACCCTCTCCTGCCATCGGCTGAACCATGTTCGCGTACATATACGGATGCGGCATTTGATACGGCATCGCATAAAGCATCTGTCCATTATAGTCATATGGCGGGATCATTGCCATCCCAGAAGGTGGTGCCGGGGCGGAAGCATTATCAGTGTACCCGCCTTCGTTGGCCTTGGCCGCCGTGTTCATCGCTCCGTTCACGTCGGTATGCTGCTGCTGCGGGGGATAATAAGGGTACGGCATCTGGTATGGCATGTATGGGTACGGCATGGGCGCACCGTTGTTGTCCATATAGGCTGGGTAATTCGGCGGCTCAGCTTGCGAATGAACAGGTGCCTGCATCGGCGGCATCATAAACATCGGATGCTGCATCTGATAATACTCAGGGCCGACCATTCTATTGCCTAAACCAGCTGTCAGTGTCACAAATTCTAATTTCGACGTCACAAGCAAGGAAAATACTAACCGACTACCGGAGGGTAGTAGGAATTGCCGTATAACACTGACCCATCCATATAGTGCTGAGACTGATCCATCTAGATAGTTTGAGTATTAGTATTCTTCAATGGCACATAAAGAACTGCGGAGATAGATACTTACGTCGTCGTAGCTTTGAGGAGATGCCTCATTGTTGAATGACTCTGTGAAGTCCCCGAGTACCGCCTTGCGACCCCGCATCTGCTTCTGCTGCAGCTGTTTTTCTTGACTATAGCCATTGCTGTTTCTCCGCACACCATTAGCGCCCTTGAACGTCGGTGACGATATAACTCTCCGCGCTCGGGGGTCGTGGTAACGAGATGCAAAAGCATTGGCTGCATTGTCGTTACCGTACGCGTCATTGGAATCTCGTTCGCTAGCGGCGTCTTGCTCTGGCCAACTCATCGAAGATTCGGAGTATTTGGGGGCGGGAGCAAGTCTGACCATAGTGGGCACGGCCAAATGATTGTCATAGCTGAGGTAGATTCTGCGCCCAAGGAATAGTGTTTTGTTCTATATATTCAAACTCATCCCTGTTAGAAAAGCACGAAGCAATATGCAAAGATTAGACTGTTTACTGACCTCTTCAACAATAGCACGGCGAGCTTCATCAATGTTCTCAAAGCGAACAAATGCGCTAAGCGGTTCATTTGGGTCTAGATATTGAGGTTAGTGCCTTGATTCGCCGAAGACGGAAAGAATCCTAGGAAACGGTCTTACCCGTACTAGATGTGCGCGAGAGAAGTTGGACATCCATCACTCGCCCGTAAGGTCTGAATTTGTTCTCCAGCATTTCAACCGTGACCTGCTTCGGATCAAGGTTGCGGATAGAGATTGCAGGGTTCTCAGCAGAAGCTGGAATATTCGGATCCGGATTTTGGACATAAAATATAATCAGATCCTGTTGAAGACACTGTCAGTTAGATCAAATCTAGAGATGCCGACTTTTTGGTTTCCAGATAGTTCGTTACCTTCTCGATCCGAAGATCCTAGAAATTTTTCGTCAGCATTAGCGTTACTTTCCCTGAAACATCGTCAAGAGCACTTACAAAATAAGCGTTAATCGCGTCTTCTCGATATTCAAATTTGGCGCACCATCCACTGAGAATACCACGACCGTAAGGCACGTTTGCCACGATCAGTAGCTCTAGCTGGCCATACTTGCTGAAAATCGCTTCCGCTTCCTAATTGACACAAACGCGCTGTTAGAATAGCTTTCAAGTTCGACGGCAATGCAACAGTATACTCACATCGTTATCAATAATGCGCTTAGAAGATGCCAAAAAGACTGATCTATTGACACGAGCAAACTCGCATCTGATGGGGCGATCCAAGATAATCACTCCCCGGCGAGACTCAAGCGCGTCGCGAGCATCCTCAAATGAACGAAGCTGGACGAAGGCATACGGACGGTCGGAGCTGTCTCGATGGACAGTAATATCAACCGGATTCCACTATTGAACGCATGTTAGCCTATAATGGAAGGCAAAAGACGAACTTTTTCAGCAAAATAGATATCCACCTTTGTGAAGACCGTACTGACGGCAACTTTCAAATCCTCCAGCGTATGAGAGGACGAGAGACTAGCAGTGATGGGTTGTTAGCTCTTTTCGAGAAAATGATGACAAAAAGTAACAGTACCTAGCAACGAATATACAAGCCGAAGGGTGCGGTTTTTCGTCAACAATAATCACCATGGAATCGTCTTGAGCAGTGTTCTCTGATCTTCGCGACTCAATCTCGGTATTCTGTTCTGTAAAATCAGAGGCCCCTGTCTGAATCTTGCCGCAGTCTTCCTGATCGGGGGAGCTAAATTCAATCTCTGATGCATGTGCCTCCTCACGGCTGCGCTCGGCAGAGCGATAAGGAGTGGTAGCGGGAGTGGAAGAAAAGTTGACGCTCCGTTTAGACACAGGAGTCGAAAGAGCAGAATTGGAACCATAAGCCACGGGAGCAGATGCGGTTGACATGTCGGTATCATCAGTTTCCATGCGACTGCGTGATACATCAGACATGGAAGACAGAGACATAGGCGGGACGCGTTCATTATCGTTGGAATTTCCTAAAGCAGTAGACATAGGAGGAGACGAGCTGAGCTCAGATGGCTGGTGAAATTGAGAGACAATTTCAGTTTTCGATCGCCGGGGATGCAAAATCGCAACGGATTGATCAAGGCTGCTAGACTGATAGTCGGTGGGATCCGACATGAACATCGGTTGATCCATATTTGCCAGTTTGATTTATAGCTCTGAGTAGCAGCAACAGACCGCAAGGTGCTAGCAAAATCTCAGCAAGCAAAGCCAGGAGGAAAACGATCTAGTGCAAAAACCCGAGAAGTGGTGCCAAAGGATGAAGGAGGAAGAGAAAAGGACGAGCGGGCGAGCGTGCTTATAAGGCCAGCATGCAGATGCGAGCCTTGTGCGACTCTGCCCGCTCGAACCAGAGCGTCAGTTGCTGAGACCACAGATAACACAAGCAAAGATGCGCTCAGATGCTCAGATAACTAGCTATTTACTGCAGAACAGCGACCCCAAATCTGCTGAATAGCGTGTATTTAGACTGCTGAATAGCGTGTTTTCAGAATTGAGACCTGTGAAGCGCGTCGCTGCAACGCTACTTCCGCGCTCGCGAGCGATCAAGAACCTCAAACACAGGAACACTGCCGAAGAATCACAGCACCCGCTTCAGTCCAGTAGCAGCACAGGTACATCTCAGTTATTTCTAGTGAAAAGAACGTTATATTCACAACTGAACAATCAACTCTCTTTCATCTTGCGGCCGACGTTGGCGTGTTCGATCCTACATCTGATAGCAGTTGTCCCAGCGACACTTCTGGGCGTCAAACTGGACGTGCACCCTCCGACCTGCAGCATCTCTCACTATTCCCATGCACAGCCGTAAATAGAGCATCTACAGTCATACTCTTCTCTTCTTAGTTCCCAGATTTCGTAAATATCACGGTCACTTTCAATATCACGATCGCGAGCCTCATCGAATTGAGTTGCAAAGTGAACTCTAAAGAATTACTGATTTTAAAAGCTTTTTTACGCTTTTTCAATCTGCTCCAGATCAGCAACCGAGCCCAGCAGAGTTGAAGCTGCTCCCGTTTATTGAATTAAACAGTATTCGGACTTCACGATGGCATTGACAACTACTAATCTGGAAGGAACGCTTCCCTTGATTGCAAAGGGAAAAGTCCGCGACATCTACACCGTCGACGACTCGACCTTGCTCTTCGTTGCTACCGACCGTATCTCGGCTTATGACGTTATCATGAAAAATGTTAGTAGTTGGACTACGGTATTACCTTCTGCTACTCGGAAACTGACGCTCCATATTTTTTACCTAGGGCATTCCTGAAAAGGGAAAGCTATTGACTCAAATCTCAAAGTTCTGGTTCTCGATCCTCGCCGACGTTTGTCCCAACCACTTCATCACCTGTGACGTCTCGTCCCTTCCCGAGCCTGTCCAGAAATACAAGGACCAGCTCGAGGGCCGCAGCATGCTCGTCCGCAAGTTTAAGATTTTGCCCATCGAGGCTATCGTTCGTGGATATCTCACAGGATCAGCGTGGAAGGAATATAAGAGCAAAGGAACCGTCCACGGCATCAAGGTCAGAGAAGGTATGCGCGAAAGCGAGGCCTTCGATACTCCGATCTATACTCCGAGTACCAAGGCCGAGCTTGGGGAGCACGATGAAAACATTCACCCTGACGAGGCTGTTAAGATCATCGGCGAAGAGAACGCAAAGAAGATTGCTGAATTGGCAGTTAAGCTGTACGTCAAGGCCAAGGACTACGCCGCCGGGCGAGGAATTATAATAGCCGACACAAAGTTCGAATTCGGTGTGGATGAGAGCGGCAACATCGTGCTCGTTGATGAGGTTCTGACTCCGGATTCCTCGCGCTTCTGGCGCGCTGACACTTATGCCCTCGGACAGGGGCAGGACAGCTACGATAAGCAATTCCTTCGTAACTGGCTCACTTCTAACGATCTCGCGTACAAAGATGGTGTCGAGATGCCCGCTGAGATTGCCGAGAAGACTCGTGAAAAGTACATTGAGGCCTATGAGCAGCTCACTGGCTCCAAGTGGGCAAATTAAGCTAAGCATGGTTTTCGAGAGTAGAATAATTTAATAACAAATAGAGCCTCAATAAAAGTGGATTATCAACATTACATGTACAACCAGTAACTAACAATTGTAAATCAATTATAACTCCATCGGATTAGGATCTTTTCTCTTTCTCTCCTCGAATTCGGAAAGTTTCTTCTCTGACTCTGCCGCAGCCGCCGGGTTATTCCTCTTCCAATTTTCGTACCGCACCCGTCTCTCCTGCAGGTATTTCATTGCCTCATCGTCGGTAATCGCCTTGATCCAGCCTACCTTTAGACTGAAAGGTCCGTATCTTCTGTCTAGCAAACCGATACCAACGGTTTTCACTTTCGCTTGGTCAATCTGCTGGTGCTGCTCGACTCTTCCCCAGTGCGTGAGCAGGAAGTTCTTGAACGGGATCTGTAGGAATTAAAGTTAATGATATATGCTTTAACATTGAGTGCAAATAGCACAGTGAACGTACAACTGCAATCTCCCAATTCCCGGGGTCATAAAGAAACAATCGGTGCTGATGAATCTCCGTCGGCAGCGCGGTCTTGGACTGCAAGTTGACAAAGTACTTTCTCCGGTCACCTTTCACCCTCATCGCGATATGTGTCGCATCAGACAAATTCCAGTAAATAACATCATCCTTAAAGTTCCTCGGCCGATCCTTAGTTCGAAACATTGCGTATCCCGAGCGCGTGACTTCTGGTCTCGAAGGCGGAAGATCCAGCGATAAATTTCCATGGAAATGCGCGCACTTTTCTTTCTCGTCCCAGTCGAGGTTTACGGTACTATAACCACCGAGCTCTTGATCGGACCGGGTAAGGCATTTCGAGATTGACTCCGGAGAGTCGAACTTGATCAAATCAAAGACTTCCTGGCGGGTCATTTGCGCGGTGGTGCCTGCGGATTGCAGTTGGGTTAGCGAGGTGTACGCGCTTGTGTAGAGCATGGAATTCTTTCCGGAAACACTTACTGCTCTTGACGAGAACCTTCAAGGCACGCAGAGACCGTGCTAGAAATCCTTCTGTAGTCACCATCTTGTACTTAGCATGAGTGTAGCGTAAAGTCTCTCTGTGTTATCAACCCAAGTCGTGATCCTTCACCAAGTTCCCGTGAGCCCGACTCTAGCCTCTCGAAGAAAACGCTTTCAGGCTCACGTGAGACACGCTTTCACAATCACAGTCTCTGAGCCGCACGATGCGATGACTTCTCGATTTTGCAATCAGCAAACCGAGGATCAAAAAAATCTCGACTTTGAAGAGATCTGGATATCGAGTGAGCACGATGATCACCCCGCAGTTTTCGGTACGGCAGGACGACGAGTATGTGTATATTGACATAAAGGTCGTTCATCTAAAGGTTGGAACCCAACTTGTATCCTTTCTCGGTCTTGCACTTAAACTAACCATTGGTATCTATATGCTCTTAGGCCCAGAATGCAGAGATCAGCGCTGAGGGCGATGTCTTTTGGTTTTCTCTGTCGCCGTACTACTTGCGGTAAGTAGTTCTAATGCAGCACCAAATATTGTTAACCTCTTGCTCTAACTCTCGTCGCAGCCTCCATTTTCCGGGAAACATAGTAGACGACGACCGCGCAAGCGCTTCTTTAGACATTTCAAAATCGATACTGAACGTGAAATTCCCCAAAGAGACGCCCGGTGAAGTGTTTCCAGACCTAGATCTGATGACAAAACTGCTAGCTCGTGTTAAGGAGCCTTCAGATACCCAAGAATCATCAGCTACAGCGGAAGCTGCTAAGTTGGATGGCTCGGAGGCGCCGGTGAAGAAACCTCTGATTCAGGAGATTGGATCAACGCCTAACGATGATTCCGAGATGCAAGACGATCCGGCAGACTTGAGCGAGAAACAAAAGAGCTATATTCAAGAGATGACCGACGCCCAGTCTTTTGACTGGCAGATCGAGCAGGAGATGCCAGACAGCGAAGAGCTTTTAACAGCCAGATATGGGTTCAATCTACAGTACAGTGGGTATCTGCAGCAAACCAGAGATATAGGCAACGACATAAACGACCTAGATGACCCCGAAACTAGTACTATCGAATCGAGACGTGAGGAACGGATCAAGAAGGAAAACGAGAAATTCGACCCGGACTATTACTACGCAGACTTTGCGGGCAACGACGAGATTCCTGCGCTCATCGCCTACGAGCCGTCGTTAATACGACTGGCAAAGGAGGTGCCAGGCACAACTGCTGAGGTTGAATTTTCGGAAGAAGAAAAGAAGAAGATGTTGGAGCTGCCTCGAAGAACTTACATGATCGATTCGATGGAGAGCATGAGATCGTTATATCTCAACCTGATTCCCATCGTTTTCGCTTATTGCTACGATATGCGGACAATGATGGACGATCACACTTCAGAATCAGCCTGGACGGTTGGAAAATTAGCAGCAAACGTGGCCTGTCTTGACTCTTCATTCCCCTCGATTCAACAGATCAAGATAGCCTGCCTCCGGAGAGCTCTCGCATACCCGCTTTACCGAAACTACGACCTTGCCCTGAAATGCTGGGAAGATTCGCACCTGATATTGCGGGCAGGAAAACGAGTAGTTTTGAAAGCTCTGCTGGACGTGAATCATCTATTCGCGTTCCACGACGTATATTACGTTTACTCGAAAATCGTCACCGAGGACTACTGCTCCTGGATCCAGACCGCGAACGACGCAGTTTTGCAAAGCTTGGCGAATGATATGAAGAATTGCCAGACCTCAAAAGAGGATCTCTCATGGGGCCTTGAGGCTATAGAAACAGCAGCAGTATAGGTTTTATATAATACAAAGAATCAGGTCATGATCATGAGCATAGTAAGATTAATCAGAAATGGGGCAACGATGCAAATTACCAAACCAGCCAACCAAACTTATCCCGAACAATATAAAGAATGATAAGAAAAATCCCCTTTTTACCGATCCACCGGGAAAACAAATCCCACTTTATTTATCAAGATGACGCTATAAAAGGAAGGAAACCAAAAACGAGAGCTGAACGAAATTTGGGAGAGCGAGTAGACATTTAATTTAATCTGTCTTTTTCAGAGGAGTTTATACGATCTAGCGATCGTCTTCCAGACTCAGATGATTTCCGTTATACGTCCCACGATCAGAGTTCTCGCCATCAGAGAAATCGTGAATAGTTTGTGGGCCAGAAGGTGAAGTCGATCTCGACCGCTGGTCGTTGGCGGGGTCATGAGCTGCAAGATTTGGAACTCTGAAAGTTTCTTCAGGCTCGGTCTCCGGAGGTTGATAGCCGTATCCTAGAAACGTACCAACAGCACCAAAAACCCAACCTAGCCCGCTCGAGACTCCCTGCTGCACACGGCCAAGAGCAGTCGTTGGGATGAAGGCACTGGAATAATTGGAGACCGGTTTCAGAATAAGGGTGGCAGTAGGGTGTAAACCCAATGCAACAAGGGTCTCCTGTTCGTCCGAGGCTGAGAATATTTTGTGGGGAAACTGGCTGATTATCGAATATGGAACATCACCGTCTGTCCTATTAGAGTCGATCCATACTCTTACATCACCCAAAGTAGCTTCAAGTGGAAATCTTTGCTTGATAGATGAGCCGTCAAATAGTCTGATTGCCAGCGCAGAGTCGTTGTGGTGATGAATGTCCTTAGTCACTTTCTTGTCTGACCCCCTGGCCGGGAGCTCGGAGGATAAACGAGATGACAGTCCCTGACTCCTGGCCTTCCGTTCTTCCCGGTCGTCCTGTAATAGCTTCAATATGCGCTGGCGCTCCTCAGACTCCTGCAGTCTCTTGCGTCGTAGCTCTTCTCGATATCTTTCGTTGCTGGACTGTGAAGAAGAATCAGACGGCGTAGTCATAGCAGATTGCTTTCTCTTCTCGCTGGTCGCGGATGGCAGTGGAGTAGTAGCTGGCATAGTCGCACTAGCAGCGGGCTGCTGACGAGGTTGCTGACGAGGCTGGGTGACAGAGGGAGAGCTTGCAGCTGGAGTAGAGGCGGTTGCTGGAGTGGAGATGGGAGTGGACGTAGAATACTGGGCACTTGAAGGTAGCTGTTGGGTCGGTGTTGCGGTAGAGGTGGGCATTGTCGCGGGAGCAGCGGCAGCAGGTGGTGCGGGGGAATCGCCAGGCACCACTGATCGCTTTAGCCGCTCGATAAGAGTACTTGTTGTGATATCGCCATATGCGTAGTCAACCATGGATCCGTTGCTATCTCTGAATTTAGCATCACTTCAACAAAGCAATCAATAGATGGTTATAGTTCGTACTTGATGACGTAGAGAGAGGGAACGTGAGTGATAGGGAAGATCTGAGCGAAATAACCAGCTTGGGTCGAGCCGTTCTCGAGTCTGAGAGAGACCGCGTATCTCAACAGAATATCGTCGACCTATAGTATGAAACGTATCAGAATCTGCAAACAACACGATCTTATCAAGAACCGGACGCGGCATACCTCATCGTCACCAAGGAGATCATGCGCCCATCTGTTCGATTCCTCGCTTTCGTCTATTCATGCGCGTGTTAGCTTGATAGACCAGAAGCCAGTCCTGTGCCCACACTCGAAGCACAACTCTAGTAGCACATACCTGCAATAAACACGACGAGAGGCAGATGCTCTTGGACAGATCGACTGACCGCAGCCTCTACCGAGGTCTCGAACACCTGCCTTTCCTGGATTGAGGAACTAGTCGACATCACTCCTTCGACCTTCTGCTTTGATGATGGGGTTGAATCGCGTTTGCTGAGCAGAACAAGCAAATATCAACAACCGTGATAAGTAAGTATCCCTTATAGCCGTACTTGCGTATGCGTATGCTCTGAGGACTGAAGAGTGAATTGGGCGCGTGGATTATTATTCTCAGCCTAAACCTGCCCGTCCTGTGATCTGCCCCGACCTCCGAACCCTTTTCCTGACTTTGGCCTTCAAACCTTAAATCTCGGAGTCTTCCTCGCACCGCTTCTCGCAGTCTGACCGCGTTCATATCGGCAGTCAAGATGCAGTGCCTTAAATCAGCGGTCCTGAGGCAGAATGCCGCGTTCATGCTGCATAGCGCCCGTCGGCCGGCTGTTTTTGCTATGCCGTCGGTTCTGTCGGCGCGACAATTGCCAGCCCATAGGTCGGTATCGACAATGTATGACTGGGAGAGCATCAAGACGAAGCCGGAGAGGACCATGAGGCGAGCATCTGTATTGACACTTATGTGTACGCAATCGCCTTTTATATCTGTATCAAACGAAACAAACAAGGCATTTTGGCTAACTATACTCGCTCACGATAGTGCTCATGCCGATAATATCATTTGGTCTCGCGGCATGGCAAGTATACCGACTCGAGTGGAAAACGAATCTCATTGCTGAATACGAGAACCGATTGCTTCTCCCTCCTTTGGTTCTGCCGCCCAAACTTGAGTAGGTAGTCCCCGTTATTTTTCATATTGACTTATTGTACATTGGAAAAGGAGCTAACTTCTCCACCCCAATTAGCTCGGAGGCGATAAACAAGCTGCAATATCGAAGAGTTCTCACAAAGGGAAAGTTCCGCTACGATCAAGAGTTCCAAGTTGGTCCGCGATTGTATGAAGGAGAGAACGGTTACGCGGTTATTACTCCTTTCGAACGGGAGGACGGATCGACTATACTGATCAATCGTGGGTGGATTCGAAAAGATATGGCTGACCAGTCGAAACGGTCCAAAGCAGCGATGGTAAGTTTGGTGCTTAGTCTTTGGAAGTGGTCGACTTTCATGGCTCAATTTTTTATGTTCAAGACATCAGCTAACTAACCATATGTAGCCCGAGGGACCCGTATTTGTCGAGGGCCTGATCAAATCGCCCGCTAAGCCAAACTACTTCACTCCAAAAAACGTGCCCGAGAAAAATGAGTTTTATTTTGTCGACGTTGAAGAATTCGCCAGAATGACGAACGCGGAGCCAGTCATCATCGAGGAACTTGTCACACAATATCTCGACTCCGACGCATTCGTTTCCTGGGAAACGTTGTCAGACCAAGGTATCCCGATCGGTCGTCTGCCCAAGCATGACCTCCGCAACACTCACTCTCAGTACATCGCTACCTGGGCTGGCGTATTTCTCGCGACTTCTGTTATGTGTGTGATGATGCTGCGGTCGCCCAAGACGAGTAAGGCCAGAAAGGTGCAGCACGCGAGGAAGTACTATTCGTGATTATGGCTAGTTGCCAACTGTGCGTTTGTACCGAAAATTGTAAAGGTTTCCAGGTTCGATGCCGGCGAGATGGTCAACTATGTTGTATATATGGCTCAGGCAGCGAGTATTTAGATTGTAAATAAAATCACCAATTATGAAATGACTCCCGAGATCGCTGCTGTTTTTCGTATTGGCTGGGACATGAAGTTCCGTTATAGGAAGTTCAGGTACGGCTGCTCGAGGCCAAATAGAAATTGCGCCGCACGAAGGCGTCTTGTTCTGGAACGCCAGATAGAAGAAAGTCCCAGCAGCCCTCCCGTTGTCGCTCAACCCCCACTTCCATAGACCAGAGAAACACAATGTCTGCGAATACAATTCCAGCCAACCGGAAGACTGGATTTATTGATACAGTAGACGAGAAAGAGGCGAAGAGCTTTTCTTCTACCGCCAGCCCGATTGGCAAAGGACAGCTCGTCAAGGCTGCCTCTGCTGTTGCTCAGATCGCTTCTGCGCAGTGGATTCTCATTCTGGGCCTCATTTTCGGGGGTTGCTGCTCAAATGTCTTTACATTGGAGGCTATAGTACAGTGAGTTTGATTGTGTTTAGCATGTCGGTTGGTTTCTGCAGGAAATTGTGAGCTAACGGTCGACTGTTTCATCACGACAGAGAAAACACAAATGCTGGTTCGTCAACTGCTGTCTAATACGTGTATATTCGATGATCCACAACTGACCACATTTACTACAGGAAACCTGATAACGTTTATTCAATTCCTATTTGTTGCTACAGAAGGCTACATTCACTTCTTCGCACCTACCCAACCACCTCTCTTCATCGCCAAGCCCCACGTGCCATTCCAGCGCTATGCCGTGGGGGTTACGCTGTTCTTCCTAGTCTCAGTGCTCAACAACTTTGTATGGAAATACCACATCTCTATTCCGGTTCATATCATCTTCAGATCGGGCGGTCCTCTGTTTTCGTTGGTCGTCGGGTTCATCTACGGCAAAAAGTTTAGCAGGGCGCAGATTGCTAGCGTGGTCATTTTGACTGCCGGCGTTATCTGCGCTACATTATTCGACGCGAAGAATGTCAAAGATAAGGTATTTGTTCCTTTACTATGACTGGTGAGATACTTTTACTGACTGTAGGATCAGAAGGAGGGAACAACGGAAACATCAAACACCAGAGAGTTTGCGATCGGAATACTCATCCTCTTCCTAGCTCAAGTGCTATCTGCTGTAATGAGCCAGATCAACGAGAACACCTACAAGAAATACGGAAGTTTCTGGCGTGAAAACCTTTTTTATATGGTACGGTGCTGCTGCTTAGACAAACTAAATTTGGAATATATGGCTTGAATGTACGCTAACCAGCACTAATAGCATTTTCTTACGTTGCCGCTATTCTATCCCGTGCGGAACTCAATCATCGATGAATTCCACAATCTCGCAAAATCGACACCCGTTTCTGTTACTCCTCCAATATTGTCAGCCTTGGTTCCTCAAGTGTGTATCCCAAAGCAGATTCTATACTTGCTACTAAACGCAGCCACCCAGTATATCTGCGTGAGGGGCGTTAACAATCTAGCCGGCAGTGCGACCGCAGTCACGGTGACGATCGTACTTAATGTAAGAAAATGCGTGAGTTTGTTGTTGTCGATCTATCTGTTTGGAAACAAACTGTCGCTGGGAACCACTGCTGGTGCCATACTCGTGTTTGGAGGAGCTGCTTGGTATAGCATTGAGATTTCGCGCTTGCGACAAGCTGCAAAGTCGTTAAAGAGTGCATAGAGACTCGCATATTTCGTAGATTTTCCTTTTCCGGTGTTCATTATCTGGAGTTTTCTTGTTGTTTGCTTATATCTAAACTCTAATCTAATGAGCATAAAATGCATTATATATATACTACTATATTACAATCGATGGAACAAACTGACGTCCCACTCCCCAAACTTCCTCAAGGACTCTGGTAGCTGCCGGTTTCGAGTATTCAGAACGCACATGGTCTCTTCCAGCAAATCGTCCGGAATGTCAATACTTTCGGTGACGACCTGTGTAGTGGGAGGGCTGGTTGAATAAAAAATCTTCATTGCGCGCTGAGGGTGGGGTTGGAATGAGCTGCTGTACGTCAAGTCGTTGTTGAAAACCCATAGCTAGATAAGGAAACGGATCGTAAACATCTTGTCTTAGGCGGAAGGTAAATCGTTCGGATCAACATACGTAAAAAACAACATCATCCTTCGCCGATGCTCGTGAGACAGCAAAGTGATAGTTTGCATGTATATCACCGATTTCCAGCAAAATTTCCGCAAAATAGATCTCGCTGTCGTGTACTTTCTTTTCTCCATCCAAAGTGAGACTGATGTTCCATTTGTGAATCTTTGCAATCGACTTGTCGACGGCGTCGAAAACGCCTATCGGTTTGGTGCAGGCTGCGCAGCGAAGGGGCGGCGAATGATTCTAAGTGAAGAGATAGCGTTAGAACGGTGAGTGACGCAAATACAACACGAAGAATTCAAAATTCTAATGTGTGAATGAGGATTGCAGACAGAAGCAAGAGTGAAAGAGCCTGTGCTGCGAGCATGATTGGATATCAGACGGCAACGATCGGACTCAAGTCATAACCCAGATCAGCAACGATCGGGTACAGATGGTCCGTCAGCCAATCTGGTATACAAATCACACTGAAGGATCCTGCATTTCATGGTTCATATAGGGTCGGTGTATCGATACTTCAACGTGGAAACGCAAGTGTTGAAGAACCTTCTTTAGACCCATTTCGTTCACAGTTCACGCAGCCACAGCTCAAATAAAAACAGAAAAAATACACACCTTTTCAGATAACTCAACTAAATCGCCGTCCAAAACATCAATGTAAGAAACTCCGACCAAAGAGACGCCCTGCCGGGGTTTGAGCATATCTTTTGAGATCGCGTTGGACGCGTTATGGTCATGATCTGGTTTATGACAGTGCCAATAGTCCATCATCTCGTACCAATTTTCAGATGGCATGTTCAGGAACTTAACCTCATTTCTTAGCAGAGGTTCGTCGCATGATCGACAGTGAAGTTGACGTGCTTGAGACAACTCATTCGCAGGGAACGGTACTGTATGTGTTTCGCGTTCTTGTCGCGCGGCCGTGAGTCGAAGAGAGAGAGACCCTTCAGAGAAAGCAGCAAGCTGTTTTAGAGAGATTGGCGTATCAGGAGAGACCTTTGCTGGAAGTTCAATAGTGCTAGAACTGTCGCTAGCAGACAGCTTGACGAATAGTTTTGATGATCCAAGACGCGACAGATGGGAGGGTTCAGATTCGAGAGGCGAGACAACTAGCGACAGTTTCGACACGCGCGGGAGAAGTTCAGAGTAGTAAATCACATTTTCGTAATTCCATGCTGGATTGCTGCTATTTATGGCCATGACCTGGTTGCAGAGTCATGACATTGAGAGAAGTGATTCTGCTGGTTGGGGATGAAGTCATATTAACTTTTCATGTTCAGGAAGTCGAGGATTAACTGACGAAGTCCCAACAACCAGTTATCTCGTATCAGTATCTCTCCAGATTTCACCCGTCCTCACATCTAAAACCCTTCGATCGTGCAATACAAACACAGTCGTTATTTTCAACATGGGCAATTCATCTTCATCAGAATCCACTGAGCCAGTACAGCTGACGCAGCCGGGATATAATCCGAACAGACCTGAGCTGCCGAAGCCGCTACCGAGACCCAAGAAGAAAGAGTCGACCCCTCAGGAAAAGCTTCACCAGCTTCTACGTGCCAATCATGCGTCGTACGCTGTGCTGTATCATGATCGTGAATATCACAATCACATGCCTCATGTATGTATTTAAGAATGATATTCTTTCGAAAGACCAAGACTAAAAGTCTACGATACAGCTACTCGGTTCTGCGTACCTCCTCGGCGCAGAGATTTATCAATTGATGGAGCTTTACGAGGACTACTCCAGCAAACTCGAGAGCTGGAAAGAAGACAGTCCTCAAGAAGTTACCCACTTTGATTGGCGTGAGTTTTACGGTCAGAGAGAGTAAGTCTGTTGCGATTCGACGAGTCCGCATGACATCGAAGCTGACGTGCGATCATTTGTGTAATTCAGGTTCCAGCGCGGATACAGAGACTACTTTGACGATCTTGTTGTTGATGCTAGTTTCGAGTGGAAGAAAATTGTTAGCAAGTTGCTCCTTGATAGCAAAGGGGCTTTGCTACATGCTTTGATTAGCGATCGTAAGTGCATGCACCTTTATCTATATATAATTGTTTGATTATCTGAGTATAATTCGCTGACCCTTCACAGTTGCTCATCCCTTGATTCATCTTGCTGTAAGCCTTTTTAATATATCCATTGGTTGTTATCGGTTTGACTAATCTTATTTAGTACGCCTATGAACTCAACAGCGCCGAAGTTGCGACTGAAGGTAAGCAAAACAGCAATCATGCTCTAATCTATTCTCTTTGACACTAACATAACACACTCAATAGCTCTGACTCTTGACGCAACCTGCTACGACTCGTCCGCTCTTTTGATCAAGGGTTTCGTCAAAGCGTACGAGAATCTATCGATCGCCGAGCGCGCAGAGACCCTTGAGAAGGATCCGTTGAAAGTACTACAGTTGATCAAGGATAGCCCCGAGATTACTGCAACACCTATTAGCACGCTAGGGCCTTTCGACACTTCAGACGAAGCTCTTGATAGCTCAAGTGCCGCGCTGCTGGCATTCGCTACCAGACTTGACTTTTCAGGTACATTGATCCTCCCCTGTTTATGAGGGCTGTCTTGAAACTAACTATTTCTGTAGACTTCCAAAAAACCTTTGAGAGGATTTTCCATGCTACATCGCTGCTCGTGACTGCCTCGCACGAGTCAGACAAGTATGAAGTAGACTTTGCGCTCCTTCACACTCTCACGGCTGCGCACGCAGTCCAAGTGATTCTTCCCCATCTGCCCAAGGCGCAAAAGACTGAGCTCGTGATCTCGCTCTGGATATTTGTTGTGCTTACTTATATCCGTGGAGGAAGACCGGCTATTGATGTCGAGAAGATCTGGTCTTACGAGGGAGTGCCGAAGGAGAATCGGAACTGGGAGTATATCTCGCAGCATGCCTTATCTGCGGACATGAGATTCGATGCGCACTACCTGAAGGGTGAGTTGAATTCCTTGTTTCTGTCTCAAAACAACATCCATTAAGGTAACATGATTACTAACAACTACTGCTTTAGTCATCCGCGCTCTGAAGACGCTCTACGAGACCTCGCATATCGCTGACGATCCTAGCATATATCTTCTCCAAGCCGCACAGTTTGCATTCGAAGTGCGCAAATTTGAGAAATGAGAAACCAGGGAAGTGGGATGACCGAATTTGAATTATTGCGAGAGTTGTTGAATGTTTGGAAACCATGAGTATGGGAGGGGGGTGCTTGTATGTATTTATGTGGCCGTTGAGGTGGTAGTATATTATGTTTGAATGAAGGGATTGGTGAACTGTGACAGACAAGCATAAACCCAGCGAGCCTAAAGCCCTTTGCGAGCTTTATATTTCTCCAGCTCGATTCTAAACACCGCCGCAGTCTGCTCCGGCGTCAATTTCCTCAAATCGGCAACCGCAGTTGGCGACTTGAAGTCAAAGAGCGGTTCTTGAGACCCAGCGTTGCCAGATTCATCTTGTAGAAAGAGCTTCTCCGAACCCTCTGCGATGTCGTCGATGCCGTCCATATTCCATCCGTCGTTGAGGTCGTCATAGACATCTTCCTCCACTTTTCCGTTGAAGATCTCTTCAATTTTGAGGCGCAAGGCTTCTCTGTCGCTTCCTTCGAAACCGGCTAAGAACTCTTCAATCACATCTTCGTCGTCGGGTGCATAGGTCTCAAATACGTTGCCGTGCAGGAGCTCGGATAACATCTCTTCATCGATTGCACCGGTCTCGAATATCTTGCCCGCGAGGCTTTCGTCAATTTCGGCAGTCTCATCCACTAGCTCTGACGCATTGTCTTCAGCGGCAGCTTCGTTTGACGATGCCTCTGCCTGATCCGCGAATTCTTCCATCGGAACTCCCTCAAACTCACTCGCAAATCCCTCCATTTGAATAGGATACGCCTCCATTTGATCAAGAGATCCCTCCATCTCATCCGACAATCCCTCCATCTCCTCCAAATTTTCCTCCGTCTCCTCCGAAATTTCCTCCTGCGCCTCGCCGCTGAGCTCTCTCTCCCGCGCCTCCCGCCTTGCCGCACGCTTCAACTCCTCCTGCTCCATTTCCTGCACGTACTCGTCAAACTCCTCAGGTGCCATCGGACCAGGTGGTCTGATTTCGACGACCAAATCACGAGTAAAGCCCCGGTTGCCTTGCGCTATAGCCTCTGCTGTTTCGGTCATGACTTCTTCCAGCGCGTACTCTCTTTCTTCTCGCTCAGGGAAGATCTGCTGCATGTTAGTACAAACAAGACAAACAAGAATTCACTGTAAGTGTACTTACGCCAAGATTATCGATAAAGATACTAAAGCGGGAACATGCAACATTTTTACAGTATAGGATAATCGTCCCCTGGTGATACGCGTGCTGCGCAATAAAGTGCGCTGTCCGAGTCCCGCAGGACGTGCAGGTAGCCCGTAGGAAATAAGTCTCTAATCCCTTTGGCACATTTGCGTTTGCGATCTCCTCCTCGGTCGGAAACTCCGGATCCGCCTTGTCTGTTGTGATTTCGTATGGGCTGTTTCCGTCGTCATATATACTCTTTGGTTGTTCTTCCCTTTCGAATGCCTTGAGCTGCTCGGGGGAAAAGGCGGAATTGATCTCGCCCATGATATCGTCGTCATCGTCATCCTTCTCTGCCTCTGATGGTGGTTTCTTTGATTTCGAAATGAGGTTGCCGAATAGCGACGATAGCGGCCGAACGGAGCCTCGAGGCTGGGAGACTGACGATATCAGCGGTTGGAGATTTCCGACTTGACAAGCGCCTTTCAGACTTGACCGCGCACCCAGCGGGACCAGAAGCGTCCTCCTGAGCACTGTCCTAGTCAACGCACTCATTATATGTGACTTCCACGAGTATCTTGCTGGTAGTCGCACCTGTCCAGTGCACTGCGAGTGAATAGCAATTTTTAATCGAATCTTTCCCACCGCGCGATGAGGTCACGAAAACCTTAAAACTTTAAACGAAATCCCATCGCGGGCCTTGCTGGAGCTCGAGGATGGAACCGCCGCTTCATCACTGAACGAGTAGATGCCATCGAGCGCAAAACACATATTGATGGGCAGTCCGAGCGAAAGAAGGGACCAGAAAATATGAATCTACTGCTGACAGATCCATTCAGTCTGTCGCAAGACTACCCCGAGAACCTGACGCATATCTTGAGTATGTATCTACTATTTTGCGACTCTTGAGATCGAACTAGTTCTGACATCAGGTGCAATGTGAAGACTACGGACGGTCGACATGTCTGAAATTTAATAGGAAAGGCGATTATTTGGCGTCCGGGTTGTTTGACGGATCTGTAATTGTGTTTGACTTTGATACGTATGGGATTGCGCGAGTACTACGCGGCCACACGCGTCCAATCACTTCACTGAGGTACGACTATCTGCCGTCGCGTCTATAGACACGCGTGTTCTAACAATATCTATCTCTCTAGCTGGTCTCGTGACGGAAGATATCTTTTATCAGGGTCCAGAGATTGGCTATGCATCCTCTGGGACCTCAAGGACGGAAAACGAGTCAAAACAGTACGGTTCGAAGCTCCGATCTGGGGCGCGGAGCTACACCCCTACAGCCACCAAATATTCGTCGTCTCGTTATTCGAAGATGCCCCAACTTTGGTTGATTTTACAGACGGAACGATACGGAAACATCTATTGAACGACGTGGCGTTCGCGAAAACGTCGTCTGGCGATGACGAGGAGAATGCCTCGGGCTCGCCGTCGCCGGAGAATCAACAGGAAGTACAGGAAAAACAGTCAACATTGGTTGCAACATTCACGACTTCCGGACAGTACATATTCACAGGCACCAGCAAAGGCTGGCTGAACATCATAGACAGCGAAAGTTTCCAGACCGTTCGCTCAGAGAGGATCACGACGTCGAATATTAAGCATATAGCGTTTAGTAGCTCAGGAAAGCAGTTTATCATCAACTCCTCTGATCGCACTATTCGGCTTTTCAACACCCCGGATCTGAGCTATACCGACCCAAACAACTGGGAATTGTCAGTAATCCACAGATTCCAGGACGTTGTCAACCGTCTACAATGGAACTCCATCACGTTCAACTCGAACGGCGATTACGTCCTAGCGTCGACCTATCAGGATCAGCATGACATATACATCTGGGAGACCGAAGTCGGCTCGCTAGTGAAGATTATCGAGGCTCCGAGGGAGGAGATCGTCGACGTGCAGTGGCATCCTAATCGGCCGCTGATAGCTGCGACCGGATTGGACAAAGGGACAATTTACGTATGGGCAACGGTTACCCCTCAGCAGTGGAGTGCGCTCGCGCCTGATTTCGTCGAAGTGGACGAGAACGTCGAGTATGAAGAACGAGAGGATGAGTTTGACGTGGTACGTTTACTGTCTTGTTTACGAGCCAGCTCGATTTGATCAAGTCATCTGACAACCGAATTTTAGATCCCGGATGAAATCGCCAACAAACGAAGGCTGGACCAAGAAGATGAGGACGACGTAGATGTGGTAACGATCGAAAGAGTGCGCGGCGAGTTTAGCGATGAATCGTTTGTGATTCCTGTAATTCTAGACGAGGAAGAGGAGACGTTTGAGGATTCGGATAGTGATTAGATGTATATAGAAATGGACACGGATTATAAGCCAAGTCGGAAAAATGATATTCGTTATATGTACATCGTATACTTTAAGCAAAAACGTGTTTCAGAGGCCTCACATTCCATCCTCGAAATCATCGTCTTCCGGATAAATAGTCTTCTCGATAAGCTTCACCAACGACTTCAGAGGCAGTCCCACGACGTTGTTGTAGTCCCCAACGATCTGGTCAATCATCAAAGCTCCTTTTCCCTGGATACAATAACCACCCGCCGCATCGTTCGCTTCTCCATCTGCCACGTACGCACTCAGAAACTCGTCCGAGACGTCCTTGTCGAAATATACCTGGGTCTCCTCGGTATGCGACTGCAGATTGTATCCAGGATAAACCGGCTGCTCCAGTGGCGCGATGCAAGCTACGGCGGTAAAGACTCGGTGGGGGAACTTCTCGTCCCGGAGAGACTGTAGCATTCGGAAATGGTCCATCGACGACTTTGGTTTCTCGACAATCATGTTCTTCGATAGGATCACTGTGTCGGCGGCGATAACCAGCGCGGGCTCCTGGCCGGCTTCGATCTATACAACACGACGTCAGCATTAGTTTGAGCACTTGTGCATATGCTAAAACGGTTGGACTCACTTCGCGCTGGTAGACTGTTATGGCTTTTTGACTCGCTGTCTCCTTAACATACTACATCCGCCAAATCTCCCTCGTTAGCACATCCATAACCTCCGACCCTCTCATGATCTCGCAAAATCCACGCACCTCGTAAACACTCATCGATTTTTTATCCAAATCCTCCGCAAAGTCAGACTTGACAACCTCAAACTCTGTCAGCCCGATCTGCTGCAACAGCTCCTTCCGTCTCGGCGAGCCAGACGCCAGAATCACCCGCTTGCCCTTGAGATGAGCAAACACCGGCAGGTTTAGCGCCTTCGTCGCTATCGAGTCGGTGTAGGATGGAGGTTCAGACATTTTAGTCGGTATGCACGTGTAGATTGCTTTTATCACTTGACTGTTTAGCTGCTTGTAAAAACGACTGGTTTCGAGTCGCTGATGTGGGGATAGAAAGCTGGATAAGTGCTTGGTTACGCGTACACGTCGCGAGTCTCGATAGTCACCCACCAAGGGATACTAAGAGCACTTCGCCATTAGAGTTTATAATTTTCACCTAATGCGGCAAGAACCTGTCGGATGAGGAAATAGTCTACTAATTTGTAGCATTATTAGAATACAACTGCCGGATATTCTAGCTGGTGGAATCCAATTTAGAGTATTCAGCCAGAGACACGGGCAGGAAGGGACGGATTTTACAGCGTTCATATTCAGCGCGCACATCTCAATCAGTGGATAAAATGAATATATTCAGACTCTGTCTACACGACACATATATAATCTAATAAATAAAAGTCGTAGTATGTCCCTTACTTGGCAGGAGCAAAGATTTCTAAACACAAATGTTAGCGAGAAATTCCGATTAGATGGCGCAAAAAAAGATAGGAAAGCAACGTACTCTCAATCTCAGCCACGCTCTGGGTAAGAACCTGCTGCTGGAACTTGGGGTTCTTAATCTCCTTCTGGATCTTCGCGATGACAGACTCAGCAAGGAGCTTCTGCTCACGCTGACGAACCGAGGCCTCGTAACGGACCCACGAGTCGAGAACGCTCTTGGCCTCATGGGCAAAGTCGACGGACTGCTTGAGCTCGAAAGCCTTGGCCTCGAGCTGAGCGGTCTCCTTGGAGACCTCGAACAAGACCTTGGTGGTTTCGACGACGTCCTTGAGCTGGGAGACGCTCTCGATGCGCTGCTTGACAGCCTCGGTGTGGGTCTCGCGGGACTTGTTGAGGATGTTGGTCATGTTTGCGATGTAGCCGTTAGCCCACTCGGTGTAGGCGGGGGCACCGATCTTGGCAATCATGTAGATGAAGGCCGAGAAGACGGCGACGATGGTGGTCTCGTCTCCCATAACGTAGAGCTCGTTGCTGATGGCATAGATGGCAGCGGCGGTACCGGTGACGAGGGTACCAGTCTTGGAGACGATGCTGTCAGGGATGGAGGCAATGAGCGAGGCGGCCTTAGCCTTGGGCTCGGGCTTGGTGGCATAGGTGTTTGCTAGTATGCTGTAGAGGGAAGAACAGAAGTCGTTAGCAGTGAAGAATACGATGGATAGTCTCGAATTCGGTGTCTGGCGTAAACGAATCCCTGCAATCTTCCTTCCTTCCTTCCTTCCTTCCCGCTGAATCTAGAATTGGCGATTGCAGCCCGCGCAACCGCCATCACTTCAAATCTCCAATTTTCACTCAATCTCCACGCCAAAACCACCGAGAATTCGACAGCCCCGAGGACTCAAGGACGATGGTGATACATACGGAGCGAATCGCTGTGCGCGGAGCATCGACGCAGCCGGGGAGCGCGCGGCAACTGTACAGACACTGTTAGATTCCGTGGCTCTGCGGCGATAAAAGCAGACTTTAAAAGACAGAAAGAGCAAGAGAGAGACATACTACGCAGGGAACGGGCAGCAAGAACGGAGCTCATTGTGAATTGCGAGGAGGGTGGGGAGGTGAAAAGAGGTCGAGGAGGAGGCAGAAGGTGGACAGCAAACTGTTTGTTCCGAGCGCTGAGTGGTTGGGTTGCCCGGCTCTTGAGAATTTTGCGGGATCTGGGCCAATTGCGACGCAGGAATCACATGACTGTGGGATTATGTAAGATAATTGCAGCTGCTTAGTGATCAGAATTGTTTTGAGTTTACAGGTTTTTCTCTGAACTCCCAACTGAAATATTTTGTACGGTTGAACAAGCAGAGGACCAGGCAGAAGGATAGAAGAACGACACCATGCCCGACGCTGCTGTGAACAAAAAGAAGGTCAAGAGATCGCTGACAAGCGATGTGTCTGACTCGCCTTTGCTGAAGAAATCTCGCTCTGAAAAGGCTACGATGAAGAAGAGTGCTGCGATACTGGAGCCCTCGCCAGAGGTGATTCTCGAGCTGGAGAAGCAGATCTCGAGCTCTACAGAGCACTATAACAATCTAGTATATCTCCTGCATTACATGAAGGTACGTCTAATAGTTTTCAAAACTTTGCGACTGTGAACAAGTGCTGACCGAACAATGAACCTGCAGAACGACGATCCGCAAATCGCACTACTTTCTGCTACCGCGCTTTTCAGATCGTTTGCAAAGATGATGGCTGCCGGATTACTGTCACCTGTCAAGAAATCGCTGGTTGGCACCGCACAAGAGACAGTGGCGTTGTGGTTGAAGGAGAAATACAAGGAGTTCAAGACTGATTTGGTGTTGCTACTAGCGGCAGAAGACGCCGAGGCAGCTGTATGTTTTTCTATCCTGTCCTAAACTGTAGTGCAGACTGCTAACAGACAGAAATTCAGTACACGTCCTTAACAATCCTTATCCGGATCGCCAAGGAGGAAAGTACATACCTTTCACCAAACAAGGGCGAATACCATTTTGCAAAGACTCTGCTCAAAAGGATCACTTCAGCGCTACTGAACTTATCAAGCGATGACTTGCTTCTTGAGTTTGTGGAGCAGTATGTCGACAAATACCATGACATCCGTTACCACTTCTTGAACTCTGCTTGGTGAGTTTTCAACATTTATACTTGGCGTCGTCCGCTCACAGACTAACAGTGATATATCAACAGCATGGTGGCCGTAGAGCAGGCAGAAGACCAAACAGCCGAAGAACAGTCTTTGTTCACCGCAAACTTGCTCTCAGCTCTAACCACCCTCTCAAGCTTCCCAATCGACTCATCCGAGCTCACCGAATTCCTAGTGGACGTGCCTTCAGAAGCAAAGACGCCAGTCAAAAAACTGTCGTCTCAGCGTGGTGCGCTGCAGGACTGCTGGCTTGCGATCTTGAAGCGGCCGTTGACGGTCGAGCAGTACAAGTATATCTTGCAGGTCATGCATAAGAAAATCGTGCCGAATATCAATAAGCCTCAACTGCTTATGGATTTCTTGACAGATTCTTACGATACAGGTAATTCTCATTCTTTTCATGTTCTTCAACGCCCTCTCTAATTCTCTTTTTTGAAATACAGGCGGAGTCGTCTCGTTGCTCTCCTTGAACGCGCTATTCTTGCTCATGCAAAAATACAACCTCGACTACCCGAACTTCTACACCAAGCTATATGCACTCCTAGACCGCAATATTCTGCACGTGAAGCACAGATCCCGATTTTTCCGACTTCTCGATCTCTTCCTCTCCTCGACGTATGTCCCCCCTTTATCAGCAAAAAATTCGACACTCTTTTACTGACAATGATATCAACAGCCATCTGCCGGCAGCTTTGGTAGCCTCGTTTGTGAAACGCCTGTCAAGACTTGCGCTTTCCGCGCCTCCGTCTGCGATCGTCATCATCGTGCCTTTCACTTATAACCTGCTCAAGCGGCATAACACGTGTAACCTGCTTTTGCAACGGACCGATTTCACCGACGCAGATGCCAAGAAATACGGACTGAGTAAGTATCTGTTACCACCCTCCCTCTAACAGCTCTGTCTGACTAACTTCTTTCTAAAGACGATCCATTCAATGACGAAGAAACCGATCCTAACCATACCGGCGCACTCGAAAGCTCGCTCTGGGAACTTGCAACTTTGCAGGACCATTACCATCCCAACGTCGGCACGCTTGCTAAGATTCTCTCCGAGCCGTTTTACAAGCCATCGTACAACATTGAGGACTTTATGGACCACTCGTACGGCACTGTAAGTTCTGCACCCGTGTTTATCAGAATCGAGAGAATTGGTTTACTGATTGTCTGTTTAATAGATGCTGGATGCGGAGTTTGTCAAGACGATTAGAAAGGCTCCCGCGGTGGAGTTCGAGCTGGTGTCGAATGTGTTTGGGGGTACAGACAGCAAAGCGTATCTCTCTGGATGGGAACTGTAATATTATTTGTTAAAATCTGATGCATTATTATAATACACTGTTTCATATCATATTCTGTAGATCATTATGCCTTTAGAGTCTCCATCTTGTTGTCGAACCAGCGCAAGGCGATAAGAGAGCTCTCAAAGGTCCACATTGTGATTGCGCTCGTCGGCGCGCTTTTCACGAGCGCGACCCATAGTCCACGGTAAAGCGCGCGAGGGCCCTCATTCTTCACGATTGCCCGCGCGCATCCGACTATGGAGTTGGGATAGGTCGGGACGCCAGCCAAGACGTATTTCTCGCGGGTCGGGCCCTGGACTTGTAAGCGTCTGCGGAGGACGTCGAGCGGGAAGACACACGTTTTGGAGACGATGCCAGCGATCATTCCGGCGATGGCGTCTCCCGATCCGAATGTGTTGACGCCGTACTCGTGCTCGAGACTCGACATGGCTAACTTGCACGGCTGGTAGGAGGCGAAGAAGAAGCCCATGTACGGCACGATCTGGGCGATAGCGGGTCGCAGACCTCGGAAGTAGCCTGTCAACCCTTCGTCTTTGTGGATCTGGAGCAACGCGTGACGCAGCGATTTGTAGACGCGATGGGCGCCGTCGCCTTGGGCGGCGAAGCGCGTGCGGAGAAGGTCGAGAGGGTAGGTTACCGCTGTTGCGGTTGCGCCAGCGCAGGCGCCGGAGACGAAGTTCTTGGCCGCATCGGGGATGTCGAGAGGAGAGAGGTTATTCTGGATGTGACTGTAGACGGCGAACTGACAGGATCCGTAGACGAGGTAGAGAAGTTCGGCAGGAAGGTTTCCTCGCCATAGAGCCTATGCGAAGTTAGATCTGAACTCACGACAGGAGAGAGAGAGAAATGGAAGCGTACGGTCAAGCCCTCGGTTTTGTATATTTTGTACAGAGAGGATAGGATTCCGCTGTATTCGCGGCGCGGTGCGGCACCTCTTAACGAATGAGTTTCGAGCTGTTGCCGGATTTTGACGACGTCGAGAGGCGCGACGAAAAATCTTCAGAGATGAGCGTTAACTAACGAGCAGGGCTTTTAAAATGGCAGTAGGCAAGAAAAAGCGTAAACGCACCTAGAGGTCAGACCAGCTATACCTCCGCAGATCATCGACTCTCGACTGCTGGGGGTCCGAGCCCGTTCATGTGAATCATCGCCAGGGCAGGCACGATCATCGGCGGTCTTATCCTTCTCACGTGCAGAGAGAGCGGCAGATGGCATCTAGAGACTGGCAAGCGGCAGGACTGGCACTCTGTGTCTCATCTAAGGCTGATCGGCATGGCCTCATGAGACGGGAGGGAGTAGGAGGCTGGAGGGTGTACGGCGAGACGGTGGAGTGGAAGATTAGAGAGAGCCGGCGGATGGAGGTGGTGGATTAGAGTTTATGGTGGGGGTCGGTGTTGAGGGGGTTAAGTCGCGATGGCAGCAATCATCGACGGACAGTGGTGATGAGAGATTATGAGAGTAGATTGAGTATTGTATTGATGAATGCAATACTAGAATATATTTGTTGATATCTGATAACGACAAACTGAGCTGTTTTGCAGTGATACTACGCCGCTGCTACTGCTACGACTACCATCACTGACAAGGAGACCCGCCCAGACTTGACATCTTGATATGTGTAAAATACCCATATTACCTTCATTTATCCTTAACTTATCACATCTTTAATCCAGAAGAAGCAACCGGGTCCTGTACGCAAGGCCGACGAGAACCAGCAAGGTTTGAAGATGGATGGAGAATTAAGACAGAGCATTGTGGGGTCAGTGGGTGCTCTGCTTAAACGTGCACCGCCCAGCCAAGCAGGTGACTCTTAATAAAATTCTAAAAACCGACGTCGGCCTCTTTCGGAGACTCTGCTGCTCCTCCGCCTCGCCTTCTTCTTCCCCATCTCCGCCCTCAGCCTGCCTTCATCCTCTATCCTTATTGTATTCTTATCCTCCTCCCGCAATGCCCGCAAACGGAACAGAACTGCCCAAGGCAAAGGACCTCTGGTACAAGCTCTCGCCTGAGGCCCTCTCCCGCCGTCCCTCCCCGCTCAAGACCGCGTTCAAGTATGCGATCGACCCCAAGATCGTCTCCCTCGGCGGCGGTCTGCCCCTGCCCGCCTACTTCCCGTTCGAGTCCCTCTCGGCGACCGCGCCCGCGCCTCCCTTCCAGACCTACAACAACCCCGAGCTCGCGAAGGACGCGCCCATGATTTCGGTCTCGGTCGATCGCTACAACCACGCCAACGACCCCGGCATGATCCCGCTCGCGACCGCGATGCAGTACGGCCAGTCCGACGGCTGCAAGCCGCTTCTTGAGTGGATCTACGAGCACACAGAGACCGTGCACCACCCGCCTTACTCGAACTGGGGCTGTCTTATGACGGTCGGAAACACGCAGGGTCTCGATGCCGCACTTCGGCTTTTGTGCTCGCGTGGGGACTCCATCATCGCCGAGGAGTACACGTTCTCGTCCGCGATGGAGACTGCGCACGCCCAGGGCGTCAAGAGCGTGCCGGTTAAGGTCGATCTCGAGGGAATTCTTCCCAAGGAACTCGACGAGCAGCTTGCCAGCTGGGAGGGTCCTCTGCCCAAGTTCCTCTACACCATCCCGTATGTCGTTCTGTTTAATTATGATGATGCTTTGTATTTACTAACACAGCATATTTTCTATTTAGTACCGGCCAGAACCCCACCGGAGGTACTCTTTCGAACGAGCGCCGCAAGGCTGTCTACGAGGTGCTCCAGAAGTACGACATCATGATTGTCGAGGACGAGCCCTATTACTTCTTGCAGATGGACCCGTACGTCCCCGGCGCGTCCAAGACCGCTCCTCCCCCTCCTCCGACGGCTCAGGAGGACCCTGAGAAGTACAGCAAGTTCCTTTCGAAGCTGATCACGTCGTACCTCTCGCTCGACGTTGACGGACGTGTCCTGCGGCTGGACTCGTTCTCCAAGGTGATGGCGCCCGGAACCCGACTTGGCTGGATTGTCGCGCAGGCGCCGTTGATTGAGCGATTGACGCGCCAGAACGAGGTCTCGATCCAGACGCCGGCGGGTATGTCGCAGGCGATTGTGTACTCTCTGCTGTCGAAGTGGGGGCAGGAGGGGTACCTCGACTGGCTGGTTGAGCTGCGCAAGGAGTACACGCACCGACGCAATGTGTGCCTTGATGCGCTGAGCAAGTACTTTATCGAGCCGACAGGGTATGCGCCCAAGGGACTGGGAGAGTACGTTGAGTGGATTGGCCCGACCGCGGGTATGTTTTTCTGGCTGAAGTTCAACGCGCGCAAGCACCCTTCGTTTGGCAAGCTTTCGCCGCTGGAGATCGAGAGCAAGATCTACGAGGCCGCGATCGAGCACGGAGTGTTGTTCATTCCGGGGTCATGGTTCAGAGCGGACCAGGACCCGGTCGATCCGAAGGTTATTCCGGGCGAGGGCGAGGACGCGGACATTTTCTTCCGCGGCACGTTTGCGACTGTGCCTGAGGCGCAGTTGATTAGAGGTGTTGAGTTGTTTGCAGAGACTATTGCGAAGGAGTTTGGCGCGGCGAACTAGAAAAGTTAAGAAGCTGTGGCTTGTTTTGGATATTGTAGAGAGGGGTGGAGAAGTATATGATTGCTTATAGATGTAGATAGCAGGTTGCGGTTTTCTTCTTGTACATGAATTGTGTAATAAATTCGCTTTGAATCCGCAGTAGTTGATAGATTTATGATCATCATCATCATCATCATCATCATAGCAGCAGCTTTGATAAATATATCATCGTCTGTTTATAGAAGCAACGGCAAGTTCCGCTGACATATATCTTACATAACCACACGAACCCCTCGAGTTTATAAATGTGACTGCTAAATATGCGGCTCAAACCCTAGAGTCAACCCTACAACACACAGAGAGCAGGGCTGGGATGGGATTTGGTTGTGTGAATCGAGGAGAGAGTTGGTTAGATTATCGACGATACAATCGAGCAACACAGCAGTACACAATGTCTTCTATTTCCAAGTGCGTTTCCTATTTGTTTATCTGTTTTGAGGGGGGAGGTTCTTTTCTTTTTTTCTGTTGGGTGGGGTGGTGTGGGTGAGGAGGTGGTGGATGTGGTGGATGATATAGATGGACACAAACAAAGAGAAAGAACAAAGCGGTGAAGAAGAAGCAGAAGAAGAAGACTAACATTACTTTAGCGACCTCATCTGGGAGCTTACCCGCAACAACTCATCGTACCTGCTCAAGCGCAAGACCGGCGGCGGTGTCCAGTTCTCGCGGGACCCTCTTAACGTGTCTGGCGACTACTCGTACTCTGCCTCTGGATACGCCAACGAGAAGTCAGTTGGTGTTTCTTTGACCTCTGAGGGCGCTGTTGTGCTCAAGAGCAAGAAGGTCGGATCGTTTGCTACTCCTGCCAAGTCTGTGATCAGCACCGAGTTCAAGCCTTACACCAGCCAGCGAAAGGTGTACGCCGCTATTGCGGGTGTTACCAAGAACTACAGAGATGATATGAGATTGGTAGGGATTATTGATGTCTGTTGGAGTGTTGATGAGAGGGTTACTAACAGAATAATGTTTAGACTGCTGTTAAGCGGGCGTCGCAGCTCCTGTACTCGAAGAAGGCCAAGAAGACTTTTGCTAAGAAGCCCCGGGGCAAGAAGGCTTCTGAGTAAGCGGAAGAGTCGAGGGATGAAGGATAAAAAAGAAAAGAATACGGGAACGGTTGTGTAGTATATGTAATTAGCTTTTGACTGAATGAAGCACCGTTTACAGAAGATTGAGACGACTGGTATCCGACTGGTATTGAGACGTGGATACGTGTACGCGTAGTGATCTGTACACGCAGTGATCTGTCGGAAGAGAAGACGAGGATCGTGAGCCGATGTAGTTAAGTAAGGAAAGGAGATGGTTGGGATCGACCGGAAGAGGACGAGATGGGTGACGAGAAGAGAAGAGCGCCGGAAGGGTGTCATGAACAGATCATGGACAGCTCACTGCGGACACACAGTTCAGTACTCAGACAGTCAACAACCAGCAGCCGAGGCAGAGAATGACGTTATCGCAGATGTTGTATGTTGTAGACCAGGCAGGGAAGAGTATCAGGCTGGAAGAGACCCGATGCTGTATATTGCTCGACGAGCCGAGGATGTGTTATGTATCAACGATGTGAGCCCTGTGAGAAGACTATACTCTGAAGTAGTGAATATGCTGAATGATGACTATGTGACAATAACAATAACAAGACAACAACTAGCTGCTCACTCTCAACAGCAGCTGTAGGTGTAGGTGTAGGTAGTCCAGGTAGAGCAGCAGAGAGACCCGTCGGAACGCTGCTCGGAACAAGTCGGAGGACGATAATGGCGACCCGCCCACCACCCCGCGCCGCGCTATCCCCGCATTCTGCCCCTCCTTCGCGTGCTCGACGGCTGCTCTGACTGTGATCAGCGTCTTCGCGCTGGGCTGGCTCCTGACCTCCTCCTCCGCGCTCCTCTTCCGTCCTCTGCTCGGCTGCACGGCTTTATGCCGCTTACTTCCGCCACCGCGCCATTGGCTGCCTGTTGGGACCACGGGGCTCGTACCCACGTGTTCGCCGGCACTAGAAAATTATGTCTCGCGGCCCAGCGGGTATATCAGCCCCGCTCCTCCCCCGAACCTGATCTATCTCCATCATCAGTACTGTCTCTGTCTCTTCTCCATCTTCATCTTCTTCTTCTTCATCTTCTTCCTCATCTTCTTCCTCATCATGGTCAAAGCTGTCGTCTGCGGTGCCAGCGGTGGTATGTAGATCATCTTCTTCTCTGATATGGCCTGATGCTGACCTCACCTCCAGGTATTGGACAGCCTCTGTCTCTCCTCCTCAAGCTCGTATGTCCCCTTCTACCCTCTCCTCTACTCTCTTCACCTCTCTAACTCTCCAACCCTCCAGTCCCCCCTCGTCGACGATCTCGCCCTCTACGACGTCGTCGGCTCCCCCGGCGTCGCCACTGATCTCTCCCACATCTCCACAAAGGCTACCGTCAAAGGCTACCTCCCCGCCGACGACGGCCTCAAGCTCGCCCTCACCGGCGCCGACGTCGTCGTCATCCCCGCCGGTATCCCCCGCAAGCCCGGCATGACCCGTGATGGTACGTCATTCCTCACCTGATCTGATCTGATCCTGTCATCAGTCACACCTCCTCCCTAACGCCGAACTCATCACTAACCTCCCCCAGACCTCTTCAACATCAACGCCGGCATCGTCCGCGACCTCGTCGAGGGCGTCGCCCTCTACTGCCCCAAGGCCTTCGTCGCCGTCATCTCCAACCCCGTCAACTCCACCGTCCCCATCGCGGCCGAGGTCCTCAAGAAGCACGGCGTCTTCGACCCCGCCAAACTCTTTGGCGTCACCACCCTCGACACCGTCCGCTCAGAGACCTTCACCGCCTCCGTCCTCGGCAAGTCCGACCCCGCTGTCTTCAAGATCCCCGTCGTCGGCGGCCACTCTGGCGACACCATCGTTCCCCTCCTCTCGCTCGCCTCTCCTCCCGTCTCCATCGACGGTGCCAAGCGTGACGAGCTCATCAAGCGTATCCAGTTTGGTGGTGACGAGGTCGTTCAGGCCAAGGAGGGCAAGGGATCAGCCACTCTCTCCATGGCCCACGCCGGCTTCCGTTTCGTCGACAGCATCTTGAAAGCTGTCAGCGGCCAGACTGGAATCGTCGAAAACACCTACGTCTACCTCCCCGGTGTTGCCGGCGGTGACGCCATCAAGGCTGCCACTGGCCTTGACTTCTTTGCCGCTCCGGTCGAGCTGGGTGTAAGTTCTCTCTTTTATCTCTGTACTGTAGACTGTTACTAACTCGTTCATAGCCCTCCGGTGCCGTCAAGGTCGAAAACATCCTGACCAAGGCCTCTGACTACGAAAAGGGTCTGCTCCAGGTCGCCTTCAAGGGCTTGGCCACCAACATCACCAAGGGCGTCGACTTCATCGTCGCTCCTGCTGCGAAGTAAGTCATCTTCACACCTTAGATCCTAGATCTCCCATCTCCGACATCACACCCTTCGATTCTCTCTCGCTCGTGTTTGATACATGATCTTTTTTTAAAAAAATTTTTCTTTGCTTATTTGAGAATACGTACTACTGATTATTGTCTTCTGTTTATTGTAACTCTAAAATTGATTTCGTTTGATACACTGCATAAGTAGTTCTGCTGCACTTTTATCGCTCACTGAGTGAGAAAGACTGAGACGGAGATGGAGACCGTTACGAGCGATCGGCTAACAAAAGACTCGCTTTTTTAGGATATAACTTGCCTTCCACAACCTACTTCATACACAAATCAACTTCCTTTTTCATATATATTTATTTATTTTATCTATAAGCATACACCGAACTTGCGCTCGGATCAAAAATAGCCGGATCAGAAAAACAGCCGAACCAAGATGCCGGGGCAGGGCAGGGCAGGGTCTTCCGTCTCGCCGAACGGGAACGATGTCGGGCGTGACTATAAAAACATGTTGTTTCAGTTTTGAGTCGGTTATATATATGTCGGTGGTATAGACGATAAATGGTCTTGGTGGACTACGCGAATGGATTTAAAGATTGTATACAAAATACATACGACAGCAGGAGCAAGTAACCGAGATCAAGATCTGCCTTCATGAGATATGTAGTAAGTCTTTATGATTGATATAAACTCGACGATTAACAAGAAAGAGAAAAGAGCAGTAGTCGTATATCCCGTATCCTCATTCGTTACAATACAAAACAAAACTTAACAAAACAAAACAAAACAGAAAACATTTTGTAGGTATATCAAAATCAAGCACGCAGAAGTGCTTCTATTACATGATTAAAGCCCGATGCCAATTTTAGTGCACTCGTTTTCAACAACAACAACAACAACAACAACTAGAAAAAAAGACTAAAAGCAGATAGTGTTCGTGCTGAAGTTCATGAGCAGCATAGCAGCAATCGCATAAACATGAGTCGTCCTCGTCTCCCCCTCCTTCCCCCCATTTCAGCGGCTCCAAAGTACAGCCCCGTCGCTCATCCTCGTCGTCTAGTGCGTAATTATTTCATCTCGTGGTCATCCGTCATCGTCTGGCTGGTGGTGGTGGTGGTGGTGGTGGTGCTGGTGCTGGCGGTTGAGCTCCTGGTTCGTTTTCGCGTGATTGGCTTCCCTCGTGAATGCGTGCGGGGAAGTTCGTTTTTTGACATTAATGGTGTCATGGTGTTGACAGACAAGACAACATAGGAAAGACGAATATCTTTCGTGAGGAAAAAAGCAATGAGAAACAAAGGAAACAAAATATAAGAGAAATGGTACATAAGATTCACAGAGCAACAAAACAGTTATATATAGAAAGACAAAAAGGAAAAGAGACATGTAGATGTAGCTATACACGCAAAAACAAAGACTGTGTATATAACGCAAAGCAAGACATTACCCCACAACAAAAGATGCTAGCGGTTGCTGCGCTGCTGCTGCGCATGTATACCCAAAAGAGAAACAAAATGGTGTAAAAGAAGAAGACAAATAGATACTGCTCGTTCTTGTTGCGTGAACGGGAACAGTGTGGGCGGCTAACAATACAGTGCGTCAAAGCGAGCAAATAGAAGAAGAAAAGAAAAAAAAACACCGAACCCAATAGTTTTTTTAGCTGTACAGTACAGAACGCGATATTTATACAAAAATGGAAAAAGATGGTCAAGACATGAAGATCAGGGACCGGGGCGGTACCCGCCGTACATCATCGAATGCTGCATGTTGCCGTTCGACGACACGGGGTGTAAAGTCGGCCCGCTATACCGCACCGTCGATTGGATGTCGGCGTATGATCTCGTGCCTCGTAGGTTATGCGGTTCGTTCAGACCCAGGAACTCGTTTCGCGCGGCAGAGTCAAACAGCGTTTGCCGAGTACCCGCAGGTGGTGCACGATAGTGCAACTTTTGCTGCTGCTGCTGCTGTTGTTGCTGCTGCTGCTTCTGCTTCGCTAGCATAGCTTGCGCGAACGGCGCCTGTGCAGGCGAAGTCCGGCGCCGAATCACAATCTCGCGCCCGTCGTTCGTGCCGCGGACAGTGTGGTTCAGACCCATGCCGTTCGCCAGCATAGCCACGTTCCGTCGCTGGACAGGCGACAGATCCGCACCGAAAATCAGCTCGTCGCGGCTGTGGTCGTCGCGGAAGAGAAGGATCTCGGAGTACATCATCAGCGTCTCGGGGTCGTTCAGATCGAGGTCGGACGACGCCGGCGAGGATCCGGCAGCAGTCGTGGACGACATGCCGCCGCTGGAGGCGCTGTCGACTGCAGTCAAGCTATTCATCGACAAGGTCGAAGCCATCTTTGGCAATTGCGAATAGCTACTCCGGTGCTGCTCCTCCAGCTGTCCCCGCTTACTCCTTTTCTCGCGCTCTATCCGCTCTCGGTCCGCAGCCGGCAGCATCTTCTTATACTCCACGCGCAGCTTGCGGCCCGAGATTTCGTGCCCGTTGAGCACTTTGATCACGCTCGCGGTATCCTCGGCCGTCGCAAAGTTCGCAAACGCAAGGCCCCGAAACACGCCTTGGTCGAAATGGTAGTTGAATGCGTAGGGAAGCGTGAGGCCGAGCGACATCATCGTGTCCAGAAGCTGCTCTTTCTTCACCGCGAAGGGGATGTTTTTGATCACAATCGCGGTCGGAATCAGATCGTCTTCTGGAAGCGCGGCACTCGTTGTCGGAGCCGACGATGAGGTAGTCGCGTTCGAGGCAGGGGTGTTGTACGAGTTGGGTTGAGCATTCGAACCATTGCTGTTGAGGGTGCTGGTGTAGTTTTGGGGGGAGGTGGAAAACTCGACGTTGGTCTCTGAGAATAGGCTCTGTTCGGATTTGGAGGGCGATTGCGCGCCAGCAGATGATGGGATGGAGTATGTTCCATTGCTTAGAAACGGCATCCGAGGCTGTGCAAGGTATTCCTACAATCAAGCAAATCAATTCACGTTAGCTATTTCTTCTTTTGTAGATATGTATAAAAAAGTTGGAGGCGCGTACCTGCTTCCACACGTATTCGGACGACGGCTGCTGAATGAGCTGAGGACCGCCGCGTCCTAGCGGGTCAAAACGAGTAGACTGTTCGCCAGGGAGCAGACTAAAGTCGTCGATCGGCGCGTCAACGGACTGGTCGAACGATGGCTGCGCGAGCAAGGGGTGTCGGCCGGACGATATACTCATGCCAGAGATCGCGCCGGCGAGGCCGTCGAGCCCGACGGTCTCTGGTTGTCCTCTGGCTGGCTCGAAATACCGGGACTGCGCGCGGCGCAAGTGATGTTGACGGGCGTTTGCCATCTGCATGGACGGATTGATGCCGTAAGGCTGTTGCAGGGAGGACGCGGTGCTCGAGCTGTTTGTGAGGGTGCTGCCGGCGCTGTTGCTGCTGTTCGTGCTGTCAATTGAGTCGTACCATTGCATGAACGAGGACTGTGGCAGCGCTGCCTGGGTCTGGGATTGGAAGCCTTGCGTCCCGAGCTGGGACGGGGCGGCGACGGGCGAGGTCTGCGAGTGCTGGGATGCGGATAGCTGCATCGGCGTGTTCGCGGGGCCGGACGAGGCCGAGGCCGAGACGGTGGAGGAGGCGTTTGCCATATAAGAAGACAATGGGAAAGTAGTGAATGCTGCAAAAGAAGGTGGATGCGGACGGGGTTATTGCAGAGAGGTCTGGGTATGGCTCGCGACAGACAAAGGTCGCGAAGAGCAGTCGGCGGGCGGTAAGTCGACACGCGGCAGACAGAGGCCACACGGGAACAGTTCGACTTAAACGAGCGGAAGTCGACCTACGCGCGTGAACGAGAGAAGAGCAGCTGCTGGTGCTTCTGCTGATGCTGCTGATGCTGCTGTTCAGAAGTTCTCCGACGGGCAGCGAAACAGAGGAGGACCTGGCGAAGAACCGAAGACGTGGACGCAGGGCCAAGTCCGAAAGAGGAAACACGAAAAGGGGTCCGCCTGTCGGAGTAGTCACGTGAGTGTCGCTTTGGGAAGTCACGTGGAACGCAGGCGAGGGCTCGTGCTCGTCGTCATAACACCGTCAGGCTTCGCGAGCCGGAAGTGTGAGGGATCCCCCATTGTTGATCAGGAACAGATCCGAGAGCGCGAATCATGGCGGACGCCAAAGTCAACTCGATGGTTGACATGGGCATTAGCCGGGACGATGCCATATTTGCGTTGAAAGTGAGTCGGCATCGTGGGAGGAGCTGGTGGTTGTTGTTTAACGCGAGCTGATCTTGATATTCCAGCAATCGAATAACGATGTCGAGCGCGCGATCGACTACATGTTCTCCGGTCGGATTGAGGAGGTTTGTTTTTGTCTACTGATATATGTCAGAGTCTATACAGCATTCTCACTCGTATCTTGTCCAGGACCGCAAGAAAATGACCTGGGACGAGACTCAATTCACCAAAGCTAATTGGGAGGACCTCAACGAGAGCTCAGGAACGGCGAAAGTGAGCCCGCAACCTCAAATCAGCGAGCACGAGATTCGTATGTGTCCATGTGTCTGGTCACTGTGCTGCTATTGCTAATCAAGTATTGTGAAGAGGCGTTCGCACCCGAAACATTCTACGATTCCACGTCTCGGCCTCTCCCGAATGACAGGCCATTTGTTCGTGAGCAGGTCGTCGACCTCAGCGGGCAGGACGATGACGAGGGTAAGTGATCGCCGTGGCCTTACCTCCTTTTATTGCCCGTTTTAACACTATTGTCCGATAGAAGACGATATGGCAAAAGCTATGCGCATGTCCCTGCAAAGTCTGACAGACTCCGGAATGGACATTGATTCACAGCAGGAAACTGGCGTGCTCAGACCGTCCACCAGACAAACATATGACGCAGACGAGTGGGGTGTAGTTCAGATCGGGAGCGGAGGGCTTTCTCCCCAGATCCTCGAAAATGCTCGGCGCGAGCCTGAAAAGTACTGCTGTGATCCTTACTCGAAGTATATGTATAGTCGACTAACTCATCTCAAGGATCCCTACACTGCTTCCTTGCGCTCCTGCTCCTTATTTAGCACCCTACCTCACCGTCCTACACTCAGTCCCCCTCGCTCGCAGCGCACTCTCGCTATTCGGCAAACAGCTGGTCGAAGACTACGGCTTCGCCGACCGGTGGTGGGACAAGCAGCAGATTTTCGTGCCTGGATTTGCCTCCTCCGAAATCACCAACCAAGACATGCACCGTCTCTCGCTTCTGGTTGAGATCCAGCGAATAATGGCGTTCTTGGACCAAACCGGGTCTTCGGACGAGTCGCAGCGCGCATGGGCGAGCATTGAGAACCTCGTTCGTGCGTTGTCGTCTTGCGGGGACTCGTACGTCGATCTTGTGCACGCAGATTTTTTGATGGATAGTGAACCTGTCGTCCTACTCCAGCGAACCTGGGAGTTTGTCACCGGCCACTACGCCGACACTCTCGATCTAAGCCCAGATCTGAAACGGTTAGTCAACACCGTGGCGCCGTCAACAAATACGCTCGATCCCATCGGCGAGTACTTATTCACCAGTCTTGCCGTTGTCGACAGCCCGATCTCTCTCCCTGACGACACCAGCACCGAGCAGAAATTCACCACTTTGGACGTCGTGATCTCAAGCGACTTGCGAGATATCTACAAGTCGCTTACCGGCCACCTCGATAGTCTCCTGTGGTCCGCGGAACCTGACGTCTGTTTGAAGACCGTAGCTCACATATTCACAATGACAATCCATCAGGAGAGCGGGATGGCGGGTACGGGCGTTGAGCTGCCGACGACGTGGTATCCGGATCGGTATACTCCGGCTTTCAAAGATGTCATGAAGCCGAATGTAGCGCGACGAACAGAGCTGTTTGGTCGCATTGAGGAGCTTGAGAAGAGGAAAAAGATGATAACCGAATACCCAGTACGCTACCTTCGTCGAGACTACTTCCTCTGTTATAGAATTGCTGCTAACGACTTTCCAGGGCTTCAATACCCATTCACTACTAAACGCAACTCGGTTATACTTCACCCCACCTTCCGAGTCCGAGCGTTCGTCAGCATCGAAAAACCACATCAAAGTCTACGAAAAAATCACAAAGCTGACGGCATCTCTCGACTCGCTCGTCGATCGCATCAACAGGAAAATCACCGCGCTGTCCCGAGAAATCGACGCTCTCTCAAACTTCATGAGCGATCCTTCTTCAGTACCTGACGACGAAAACTTGAAGAAGCTTGAGTTTCATCGGTATACGCTCGCCGGTGTTGTTATCTCTGACTCTTCGTTCTTTGTGAAAACAGGGGTGCTTGAGAAGGAAGATGATCTGATTGACATGGACGAGCCTGAGTCCTCAGATCCAACGGCAGATACACCGCCGCTCTGTAGCGACAAGTGGCTACACGTCACGTATATTGACGACAGCAGCTCGAGTGATGGGCCGTTTATAATCCGACAGGTGAACGTCGAGCAAGTAGTTGATACCGCCCGCGTCGAAGGCGCGGTTACTGCAATCTACGCCTCTGACGCTGCATACGCCAGCTCTTCCGATCTTCCGCTACTGAACCCAGGCCTCCTGCAATTCCTCAGACGAGACAACGAAGCTCTAGCCAGCGAGCTGAACCCAGACCCGTCATCTTCGAGCTCGTCGGACGAAGCGACCTCGAACTCTGCGGAAGCAGATGACGAGCCTTCGGATTTGATCTCGTTCACCGTCGGCGGCGGTGCTGAGCCGTCCGAACCTGCGCCGGATTACGATGTCGCAATGTCAGATAGCGGCACGGTACCGTTGACTCCACAACAGGTGCAGGGGCACCGCACGTTTCCGAGGTCTGTCCCGATCGGCTTCGCAGAGCCCGTGAAGAATACAGGCTCCACGGCGGCTGTGAAGAGTACAGAGGCTGCTACCGCGCCCGAGCGACGGCACAGAGGATCTTCGTCGGGGAAAGTCAAAGTGCAACATGCCGAGAATGCATCTGAAGGGGAGATTGGCGATAGCGACGACGAGTTGCTTGCTCGCATGGCGAAGAAGTGAATAGGCAATCAATATATCGTCTCTACAGAACATCGACTAGAATGCAATTCAAATTCTTGACTGTATTTAAAACTAATGAATCGGCCCCACAAACTTGCTAACCCTCTCCTCCACAACCACCACACGACGCACAGACAGTATAGACCGACTGGCGTACAATACTTTCGAGATATATAAAAAAACAATTATTCCTCTTCGCAATACTCCGCGAAGTAAAATTCCTGCGCCATTGTACAAAAGAACAAACAACAAAGAAAAGCAAAAAGCAGAAAGAATGTGAACAAAGACAAGCAAATGAAAAGAGAAGAAAACCTCACGAAACGATTGATAACAAGCACAATCCCAAACTATATTGTAAACAGGGACCGGGCGAAGAAATGAAATTGCTTCAATTACAAAATTGGAAAAAAATACTTTGGACCCAATTAAATAGATGCGTACTGCGAAATGCCCGTCGAAAAGAACAGGCAAACAAGAACAAAGAAACGATAAGAGAGATTACAAGCCGAAAACACCAGAGTTGGCGAAACGGCTGGGTTTCTCGGCTGCGTTCTCCTTGTCGGCGGTGGTTGAGGTGGCAAGGTTGCCGAATCTCAACAGTTGCGGCTTAGTCCTGGTGATGTACTTGTTAGCTTATCATTCGAATCTGGAAGAGCGAGTGATCGGGATGGCGTACTTTGTGTAGTGCTTCTTCTTGTGGGCCTGGAGCTTAGCGGTGCAAGGCGACATCAGGTTATCGGTAGGCGAAGCAAAGTTGGTGCGACTGTCAATTATAAAGAGGTGTGATTAGTACGAGATCCGACTGCCCAGACTCGATTGACGAAACGTGACGGGATACTTACGCCTCGAGGAACTTGTTGTGCAAGATCTGGCGCTGGACGTTCTGTCCTTCAGTAGCCTGGAGAGGCTGCATGTCTGGAGCGGCAGGGGCGACGGCAGAGGCAGAAGCAAGTTTCTGATCCAGAGACTGGATGTTCATCAGAGAAGAAGACATTGTAGATGACTGTCGGTAGCAAGAGGACAGATCGAGGACGAGAGTAAGAGTCTTTTATAAGCACAATTGTAAAGCACAAGCAGAGACGAGCAAGCAGGAAATCTTCAAGCGTATATACTGAGCAGAAGAAGAAGAGCAGAGAGGAAGATGCGGAAGAGAAAAAGAAGGAAGGACGGCGTCAGAGCTCATGCGGCACTCGAGGGCGGCGGACCGGTCGCTTTACCATTTGCCAAATCGGGCTGTGTTTAGTGTTCTGTTTTAGGCTTAGCGTGAGAGATTTGCGTCGCTATGGCAACCAATTACTATGCCGCTTACAGGAGGTTTTGTCCCTGTGCGGCTCATGAGGTCTTGTCGGCCAGGTTTCTATCCGCTGCTTCTGCTGTTTCTACTCTGTGGTTTAATAGTTGTCTTGTATTAGCAGGGCTATTTGTAGGCTGGATCTATTTGACTTTGCAAATGTATATTAGAATAAAAATGTGAGGACTTGTCTTTGTGGATCCGACGAATACTGTTCACATCAATCTCTTTCCCTCCCATCTGTCTGATATCCCTGTCTACTTTTTAGCTACAAACGAGACGTCCACGTCTATTTTTTTTTTCTTTGGGGTTTTACAATACGGACCGCTCCACGCGCGCCCTTCTCTTCTGTCAGTTACCATTACAGAAAACAGTAACCCCGCCTACTGCCAGGACCAGTCCACAGACACATCCACAGCACAGACAGGAACGACAGAACAGAGCGAGCGCGCGCGAAGCGGCTGGTGCCAGGACCGGGAAGAATGCGTTACGCATACTCTTGACCACGAGTGATCAAGAGTTATGTGGGACTCTGCGACTCTCTCGAGGTCGCCATACCCACTAAGACCCGGCTTCAATCCAAGGCAGTTCATGACCTGCCCCCGTATTGATGGTTTTGTCAATGTTGTCGCATGATCCGCTCGTCTTGTCGAGATAAGACAAAGACGGTTGGTCGCGCGGACTTTCGACACGACCGTCGCCTAACTCCATGCGACGGCGCAGCTTACCAGCCGCTATATGTGTCGAGACGCGAACAACGTAGACGTTTTGAATCCGGATGAGCAACCTGGCTTGAAGAATCTCATCGGATTGACCGCCCTGACCAGCTGCGCCTGACTAACTTGATCTCGGCGCTGAAGGGGCGGCCACGCAGAGTACCGAGCCGGCAAAGGAGACACAGTCTCACTCGGTACTTGCGCTGTTGCGGAGGGTGTCAGGCTCTAGGGACGCTGCGGTGCCGCCACGACGTGTCCTCCCACGTCAGCTCAAGAGCTGTGTGACCCTCGCACATAGCTCAAGAAATGTGGCGGCCCCTAGAGTTGTCTGACTTCTTCACCTAACGACATCCGCGGTCGTTAGGTTGCTCAACGTCCTTGGTCACCGGCTACCAAGGCCGTTTCTGCAGCAGTTTGCGCGGTAGAGGACCCATGCGCCTGTATAATCTCTGTTAGTTCAAAGCTCTGTATCGAAAAAGACCGGACTCACTGTATTGTTGCCGTGGTATAGAGAGATCTCAAGCTGAGCCAGTGGATACTATTCTGATCGACCACTAAGCCCGCGTCGCAGAGACGAAGGGGTGGAGCATCCTCCAGTCGTCCCGCGGGTCCGAGGGGACCTGTTCTACGGATCCAAGCAATCTACCCATACGACTCTCGTCTCTGGGCAGGATCGCTTGGGGGGTAAGTGCACAAGAAACAAAAAAGCAGCAAGAATGCCCATCAGGCAGGTACCTAAGTCGATCTATCTCTCGGACTGGAGGACGGAGGGGTATCAGAAAGCAAGGGGGATCAGACGGGTATCAAAGTCGATCTATCTCTCGGACTGGAGGACGGAGGGTATCAGAAAGCAAGGGGGGAGCTATCTAAAAACGAGCGTCGGGGGGTGGGGAGAAGAAGGGAAGAAGAGGCGGGCGCGCGAAGCGGGCGGACTTGAGTTAACGCGCGCTCGATATATTGGGGTTTCTCCATCTGGCCGAAAGTAAACAGTCAACGCGCCGCCCATTTCCCCATTGTTTTTTCTTATAGTGGAAGTATCGATTTGAATTGAAGTTTGCTGTTTCTGCTGAATTGTGGCCTTTATTCTGTCTTAGAATTTTTTTCTGTTTCTTGTGGTATGAGATGATTACTCGAGTTCCTTTTACCGATCCATTACGATCAAAATGGTTTGAGCTCATACTCCTCCATCTCTACTACGAACGGTACAACAACTACGGCAAAAATTAAGGCTGCAGAGCACTATTCCACAGCTTCATTCACATCTGCTGTGATTATATCGAAAGTCCATGAGGTGAAATGTATGCTTTATATTGCGTATAGACTTTGAACTACACACCCATGATTTCGTTGTAAATCAGCTCTGCAGAAAACATCATTATTAGCTCGATCTCTTTTCTATTAAATAAAACACACGCGAAAACTTACGCTTAAGCTGCTCCTTGGATAAATCATCCTTCCTCCGATCAAAATCAAAGAACCCCTCCGGAATCGGCGGCGCCGTGGGTTCGTCATCAGGGTCATGATACGGCTCCAGGTACGGATGCTGCAGCGCGGCTTCGACGGTTATGCGTTTGGTAGGGTTGAACATCAGCATCTTCTCCAGCAGATCGACGGCGAGCGGGTTCGTATCCGGCAGCATAGCGGCGAAGGACGCGCGCTTCTTGAACGGGAGCGAGCGGATGTACTCGCGCGCACGGGCGGATTTGACGGCGTAGTAGTCCTCCATAGTCGGAGTGCCGAGCACGTCGAGAATCAGGGTCAGCTGGTGATGGTAGTCCTTTCCTGGAAACAGAGGTTTGCCCGTGAGCATCTCGGCGAGGATGCAGCCCACGCTCCACATATCGATAGCTTTGGTGTACTCCTTAAACGTCAGCATGATTTCCGGCGCACGATACCACCGCGTCGCAACGTATTCAGTCATGAAGCCCTGGTTGTCGTCGGTCGAGGCCGCCGAGCGCGCGAGGCCAAAGTCGCAGACTTTGAGATCGCAGTTTGCGTTCAGAAGCAGATTCGAGGGTTTCAGATCGCGGTGGAGAACGTTTGCGCTGTGCATGGCTTTCAGAGCGCGGAGGGTCTGGTAGATGAAGTACTGGCAGTGGTCGTCTGATAGTTTTTGGGTGCGGATTACTCGGTGCATGTCCGTTTCCATGAGCTCCTGAACAGCCAAGTTAGCAGGGTGATCTTTAGGATCAGAAAAAGCACAAGCAAAGCACGAACCTGAATCAAATACACTTCGGAAAATAGATCGAAACTGCTAGGTCGCTGGATGTCCAAGATTGAGATTATCTGCACATTTCGCGATTTGTTAGTTGTGGTGTTCAACACGCGTGGGGTATACATGATAAAAAGACAAATTAGAAGACAAAGATACGTACATTCTCATGATTGAAGTACTTCAAAAGCTTCATCTCGCGCAGTGTGCGCAGACAAAACATAGAATGATCAAAAGGCGTGATCTTCTTGATCGCTACTTTCTGCCCAGACGGCTTGTGGATAGCGGAGCTGTACACGAATCAAATTAGTAAATCGTGATCCCATTGTCATCTCATGAAGAGACTTGGGGTACTTACCAGACAACACCGTAAGCGCCTTCGCCTACTACATCGAGAATCTCATACTGATCTGACACGTTGAATGAGAATTTACGCGGGTTGGACTGGTAATTTGAAGCAGCCATGGTGGGTGTGGGTGGATGGTGAATGGACTGACCTGACGCGGTGCAGTAGGATTAGATTAGCATAGATTCGCGAAAGATAAAGCACAGTCGGGCTGGTTCTACTCACTTTGTAGTAATATTCAAACCAAATTCAACAGTTCTTGCTAATTCTTCCTTCCTGGAGTATAGCGGTCTTGACTACCGCGCGTCTCGTCAGCACGAGTATCAAAAAGCCACGCTTTCCTCGCCGCCGCTCGTCAGAAGTGAGAACCAGCAACCTACCGTGTCCAATTTCCAAATATATCCAAAACGATCTTCAATAAACAGTTTCTTGAAGACTAGAATGCAAAGCCAGAAACAAGAATCCGCTGGGAAAGACAGACAAAGGGGGAAGGAGGCAAGTGCGCGTGGAGGAGGGCTATTAAGCTGTGAGGCTCATTTCTCAAACCCAGCAGCTTCTGACAACTGTTGAACCCCTTCAGACTCAGTTCTGATAAGAGAAAATCAAAAGTGTTTGCAGATAACGCATTTTATAATAGATGATTATACATCTACTACTCTTATAGACTACATATCTACCATTATCTCTGTTTACATCCACGCTCATCCTCCTCTCGCTGCTGCGTGCGCGACGCGTGCCTGCCGCAGGGTTGGCCTCGGTCCCGTGTTTCATCGTCGTCCACGCAATCCCTCTTCACCACTTTCGTCACAACTTCAGCTGGAACCGAATATATGCATCAAACACTCAACTCAACTCTGACGCTCAAAAGAACAAGCAAAATAGTAATTATTTCTGCAGAATCATTGTACATCGGTGGTGCTGTAAACTAAAAAAAGAAAACTAAAAATTTATATAGAAAATTTCAACAGACTGCTCTTTCTTTTCTCCAATCTTTTTTGTCTTTTTTCTCTCTTTTCTTCTCGCCTTCTCTCGCCCTCGCTACTATATTATAAAATCATATACATATGAACCCCGCCCGCTCAGTTCGCACGCTCCCGCATGTTGGTCAAGAACTCCCGGTAGCTCGCGCCCTGGTCCGCGCGATCCTCAATCAAAAACGTAGACGCCCACAGCTTCAGCGCAGGATCGCCGTCCTCACGCACGACGTACAGGTTCGGCCACACAATCGACCCCGTCTTCTCTCGTAGCTTGCTGATCACCGCGTTTATCCGCTGCGACAGATCAGTATCGAGAACAGGCAGCGTCGTCTTGCCGGTCTTCACGTGCTCCAGCGAAGGCAGGCCCCAGACATCCATAATCAACTGCGGCACGGCATCACGTCCGACCCACAAGAACTGAGTCTGACCGTCGTCGATCAGGTACAAGCCGTATCTTTCGATAAGTGCAGCGCTCAGATTCAGCTTCGGCGGTAGCACGATCTCGCCCGTCTTCTCATCCGGCTTGCCGGCCTCCTCAGGCATGTTGTGCAAGCAGTAAAGATCGGCGTGGATGTACTGCAGCAAGTACTTGACCGGCAAAGTTCCCAGCAAATCCAAAGCAGCAGACCGCAAATCAGACGGGATCGCAGCCGTCTTTCGCAGAGCAACGTGCTTGATCAACGCCAGAAACAGCAACGGCAGCAGACGCAAGTTTGCGCAAAACTGCAGAGGCGCGCTCGCTCCCACGTTCGAAGTCATCAGCTCCTTGCGGTACGTAGTCAGCAGCTCCACAAGCTTGCCCACAACCAAGTCACGCGCCTCAGGCAAGCCCGACGACAACGCCTTCTCGGCCGCGCGCTGCGCGTAAAACGCAGTGATTGCAACCTGATCCGCCGACGCGTACACATCGGCGAGGTTCTGCGTGGTGGGGATCGCAAGCGTCATAACCCGGATCCGGCGCTCGCCGTTGCAAGTCGTGTGCAGAACCGCCGCCTGTAGAGAGATAAACGGCTTCGCAATCGTCTCATCGATCGCAACCTCGACCGAGTAGCTCTGGTCGCGCGGGAAACTGGGGAACGCGCAGAGATCGGAGGACCGAGTGAAGAAATTTCCGTAAAAGGTGTTCATGCGGATACCGTTCGTAGCGCGCACTCTGAGAACTGCTTCGAGAGAAATCTCCATAGACAGATGTTCACTAAACTCGTGCGCAAATTTGATTGCATCCTCTGATCGACCCGCGTTCCAGCCAGGGTAGAAGTATGTCTGACCGGAGGTGTAACGAGGCAGGTTGCTCAGCGACGCAACATCCTGGTACTGCGACGAAAACAAAAACATGTCAACCGTAACCTGGCTCTTGCTGCACTCCACCGCAAAGGCCTTGTAGAATGAGTTTTGCGTGTGGAGTAGCGACTTCTCCGCGCCCGCACTGAGAGATTTCTTATCGTCCCGGGGCTCAAGCTTTCCAATTCCCAGGTTTGGCAAACTGGCCATCAGGCAGACAATCTTACCACCGATGTTTCCAATAAGCTTGTGGGCGGCCTTGAGAGCAGGGCCCATGGCATTGCCAGTGCTGGCGCTGTTGGCAAACATATCTGGCAACTTGTTGAGAAGCAGCTCGATGCCCTCACGGCACTCGGCCAAAGGAACAAGCAAGTTGTGAGGAATAGGCAAGAAAGGCTCGTCCAGATCAGAAACGACAAGCATGGCCGGTTCTGACGGGGCCGGAGGAGGAGGAATTGAAAAGTAGTGAAGCGACTGGTTGACGCAGATGAACGCAACACGCGTACGCTTGTCCTTGTTAGGAATGCGATCGAGTGATTCGAGAATTGTTCTAGCAGTAGTAGCAACGAGACCTAGACAGAACGTGTTAACAAAGAGAATCAACATTCAGACCAAGGCATACAGAACCTACCACTAGCAACGGCCGGTGCGCTAACATCGATAAGGAAAGTATAGATGAGAGGCTGTGGCGGTCGCACCATGTATTCTGGTGGAGCGACAAACTCGACGACAGAGTGATTAAGTTCGGCACGACTCCAACGATCGACCTGTTTCTGATTGCGCGCATCCCAATCGAACGCGGTGGGAACTAGATTGATTCCAGTTAGTGAGTGTACTCCAACAATGACTCCAGACATGAGATAAATACCATCGTTGGTGAGATTGCACATGTTGCAACGCCATCTGTGGCCTTGCTCGATGAAGGTGATGAATGGGTTGATATAAGTTCGGCAGCGTCTGCATCGGCTGATAACAGAGTCTGATACCACTGGCACAGGAGCCTCGTCTTCGCGCAGAGTCGTATATGGCTGGATTATAACGGCAAAAGGAAGTTTGCTCTTCTTGAGCAGAGAGTTTGTGGTGGGCACCGCGTTCAAAGTTGACCGCATGTAAGGAAGACCAGCATTGGCGGTGGGCGAGTTGGTCACGGAGGCCTATTGATCGTCAGTAGGCGGACAAATTTTCCAACAGAAAAACCAATCGGAGATCAAGATACCTTCGCAGGAAGGATAATAGGCGGCGGAGGCAGATCCAAGTCGCTGATAGGTGGTGGCACTTGCTGAAGAAGGTCAATGTTATACAGTTGATTGAGTGGACCCTGGCGAGAGAAAAGAAGTCAGTATAGCATTGAGGAGAGCACCATCAGATCGGCTCGGTTCCAGAAAGCAAACACGCAAAACAGATCACATCTGTATCAGACTAAAAACGATCTGTTCCCACAGCGATTGCAAAACCACGAAAGGAAGAAAAAACAATCAGGATACGTACAGCAACAGGTGGAGCGGAGCCAGGGGCAGTGCCGATGTTCATCTGTGAGAACTGCTGCGACAGGCCCGCATCCGGCTGGGCACCAATTGGCTGGAACCCGGTATAAGCAGGCTGAGCAGGCACACCAGGAGCAGCAGGAACAGCAGCAGCCGGGTCGATGCCGTAGGATGGCTGTTGGGCAGCCTGCGGCTGTTGACCGTAGACGGGCTGTTGGCCGTAGGGAGCGGCCGCAGGCTGGACGACGGCTGGATCCGCGCCGGTTACGGGGGCGGTGCCGAAGGTGTACTGCTCGGCAGGGTACATGCGCCTGGACCTGTGGCCCGAAGGCGCCGGGTTGGTTGCAGCGGCCATGGGAGGGACACCAGCAGCGGCGGCAGTAGGAGCAGCCGGGGGAACTCCAGCAGCCTGGGCAGGCGGCGGTGACTGGTATCCCGGGGCGGCGACAGGGGGGACCTGAGCAGCAGCACCGTACTGGGCCCCGTAGCCGTTTTGCTGGTAGGGATCTGAGGGATTCGGAGGGACGGACATGGGTGGATGGGATGGAGGAGATGGATGCGAGACGATGGAGGATGTTTGTCGATATTCTGGTGGCCCTAACCACGGAGACCAGCTGGTCGTTTGTTTTGTTCGCAGGCCTTCTGCAGAGCGGGATGAGAGTGGTGATTTCTGCGGATATTTGTATGATCTGCAGAGATAGTAGATAGATTTGAATGAATACTATATGATTATATAGTCTTCTGTCTGCTGTCTTTGGCTGCTGTAAAGGACTGTGGTGAACCGTAGCATAGTCCTCGCGCAGCTTATCGAATCCCCGAGCTTATTGTAGATTCACTCTGATGCTGACCTGATCCACCCGCACTCCACCTTCTTTTACGTGTCCACGTCCTTGCATACCGCATATACTCATCTACACATTAATGTCGGAAATATTAGTAGAGCAGGTCGACGATCCGCCCATGCCGCCGAAAAAAGGCAAAGGCGACGACGACTCGAAGAAGCCTATCGATCCAAAGAACCTGCCCAAGGGCTACGTCCTCGACAAGGACGGCAAGCCGTGAGTCGATACCGAGTCTTCCCCTTCTATTATGTGATGTCTACAGTCTAACACGCGCCTGCAGCTGTCGAACATGCAACTCCCTTCTTGACTTCCGCAAGGCAAAGGGACTCACCGGCGCCGCCGCCCTCATGAAACCAGTGCCGAAAGACTGTCCGCCGGACGTCAACGAAATCGGCCGGTCGACATGGACATTCCTGCACTCGGTAGCCGCGACCTATCCCGAGACCGCCTCGGCCGAGCAGCAAAAGGATATGAAGTCCTTTATCCGCATATTTGGAAACATCTACCCGTGCTGGTTCTGCGCAAGCGATTTCCGCGAATACGTGGCAAAGCCAGCGAACGAGCCGAAGGTTGCTACGCAGGAGGAGTTTGGCCGATGGCTTTGCGATGCGCATAATGATGTCAACAAGAAGCTGGGTAAGCCGGTCTTTGACTGTAACCTCTGGAAGGAGCGGTGGAGAGATGGGTGGAAGGACGGGCGATGCGATTAGACTGCATTTGCTGCATTATTGTATATATGAACTACATCTCCATTCAACAGGCATACTTATTATGATAGACTACAGAACTACATGTGCAGTTTGCCAACCAACAGATGATGTATCTGCTGGCCAGATATGTATAGTCAGCCTGCTGTGTCAGAAGTCAGCATAGCAGAATACTCTTTTAACAGATATATCAAGCCAGAACTCAACTACAGCAACATATTCAAACAACCACCCAGATCAGGACCGTCTCGAATAATAAAACAGAAGCAATGTAGAATACCCAGAATACTCTACTCAGACCAGCAAGTAATCGCATCCCACCTCCATTACGCGTTGTGCGGCTTGGATCGATGGCTGCAGACAAAGAGCTCAGATCATCCACCTGCTCTTTGTTTCATTTGCCTCCTCCTCGTCTTCCTTCTTCTATCTTATTTCCTCGATCAAACCACCATCATGTCGCAAGATACGCCTCTCAAAGTTGGACTCATTGGCACCGGCGTGAGCACCCTCCTCAACTGCCTCCACCGATCATCCACCGCTAACCTCTCCATAGATCTTCGCCCACACCCGCCATCTGCCCGCCATCTCCGCCGTCCCCGAGCTAAAGCTCACAGCGTGCGCAAACCGAACCATCGAAAAGGCACAGGAATTTGCCTCCAAGTCCTCGATCCCGCATGACAAGGTCTACGCCGACATCACGGCCCTCCTCGCCGACCCCGACGTCGAAGCCATCGACGCCCTCCTCCCGGCGCAGTACACCCTCGACGCAGTCAACCAGTGCGTCGCAGCGGGCAAGCCGATCGCGATCGAGAAGCCGATTGCGGCGAACCTTGCGCAGGCGAAGGAGATTGTGCGCATCTCTCGCGAGTCCGAGTTGCCGATCATGGTGCTCGAGAACTTTGCGTTCTGGCACATCGTCGACGAGATCAAAGCGGTGCTCAGCCAGATCGGCGACGTGGTTTACTTCTCGCACTACGCGGTCGCGCCGTTTAATCCAAACAATATATATCTCAACACGAGCTGGAGACAAAAGCCCGAGCACGTCGGAGGTTTCTTGTCTGGTATGTCGACTCAATTGCTGGCCAGAGAGCTCTTCGATTACTGACATCATGTAGATGGCGGCGTCCACCAGGTTGCTATCTTTACCGAGATCCTCGGTGAGGTCGAGTCGGTATGCACATTCATCTCTTCAGGACTCCCCGAATCATAGTGCTGACTCTTCATAGCTCTCCGCCTTGACCACCCAGGTTCAGGATCAGAGCGGTGACGTCGACACCCTCACTTCGACCCTCAAAATGAAGTCCGGGGTGTTAGGATCATTCACATACACCTCTGTAAGTCAATCTTTCAATCTCATTCTTCTACGCATAGATACTAACGCACTCAGGCCGTCTCAGTCCCGCGGATCAACAAACTGACCATCCACGGCACCAAAGGCTCCATCATCTACGACTTTGCCGACAAAGACAACGCCAAGCTAACCCTCTTCACCCCCGACGAGCCTTCTGGAAAATCCCTTGCCGTCGAGCGCAACGAGCAAGAAGGCGTGCCTGCTGAGTTCAAGAACTTTGCCGAGGCCGTCAGGGCAAAGGATAAGAGTTTGCTCAAAGTTCCTTGCGAGAAGGGATTCCACCATTTCGCAGTCATCTGCGCGGCAGTGGAGAGTGGGAAGCAGGACGGCACCAGCGTCAAGGTCGCTGTGCCTTAATTATCTGAAAAAAGAAGACTACGATCATTATTGAATCAGGAATAAGTTGCTAGTCGCTGGTATTTTTTGGTTCGAGAAAATACATGTATATACTCTTAAAACACAGGCGCATGATCGAAAATCAGAAAATATGGAAAAAAAAACTGTCTTAAAGTCACAAAAATAGTCAAGTCTGCAAAAACAAAGTAGAAGCACTACAACAAAAAGCTAGCACAGCATACAAAACATAAACAACGAAAACCCACAAAGCATGAATCTTGAGTCGTTCGCACGCCACGCTACTTGCTGCCTGCTGCAGCAAAGCCTCTCCGAGCTCTAGCGGGCTTAACCAGGCAGTCTCTTTCTCTTTCCGATATGGGCCTGGAAACCGGTCTTGATACCGCTGACGGATCTTCGGCTACCGCACGACTCGCAGACCAAAAAGTAAAGACGGTTTTCTTTGGACAGATGGGTGCTGATGGACTTGCAGGTCTTGCAGGTAACGTATTCCACTACATATAGCTGTTAGAAAATCTGCTTGAAGCACAAAGAAAAAGTAAATAAGATAGGATAGGCTTACTGATATATCGTCGCAAAACGTTCTCCAGCTGCTTCTGCTGGAAACGACCCTTGATGACCAGCCGGGCGTTACCGTCGACTGAACCAGAGGTACCCAACTCAGCAAACAAGAACTGCATGACGTGCTCGTACGGTCTATGCATGCGGTCTGAAATGTCCTTGAGATTCGCGAAAATCGTCTTCTTGTTACCTTCGCGCATGACGCTCGGTGGTGGAATCTTGTACCGCTGTCCTCTCTCGCCCGCAAGCTCGGGGTTGTTGGTGCGCAGGATCTTGAAGAACCGGTGTAGCAGCTCCTCGTATGTATACTCGCGGTCACTGTTCAACCAGCTTGCCTCCTCCTCCTCGCCGTCCTCGGCACCCTCCTCGCCTTCCTTTGTAAACGTGTCGTCGTCCTCCCCGGTCTCGACAACACCGGCCTCTTCCAGTTGTTGCTCAAACTCGGAAACGTCGACAGCCGGTTTCTTCTTTTTCTTCTTCTTGGCGCTGAAATCAAAGTCCTCGACGTTCTCGTCCTCGGCGCCTTCCGGCGCTGGCGAGCTCTCCTCTGAGGTCGCAGCAGGTTTCTTCTTCTTCTTCTTCAGGTTCGCAAACATGTCGGTCAACTCGTCAACAGCCGGGTCAGCTATACACGCACGTTAGCAACTGTCCATAAGTACCGATCTACTCCACAGATTAACCATAACGAGAATTACATACCAGACTCCTCCTTGGGTGTAGACTCATCGAGATCACCAGACTCATTAAAAGACACCGCTTTGGGTTTCTTTTTCTTCTTCTTCATCGTAGGATCAAACTCCAACTACAGAGAACAATCAGCACTCTGTACAATACTGTACAAAACATCGTCACCGCCCTGCATGCAAAGCAGCACGAAGAGAAATCCTTACCGACTCATCGACCGTAGGGGTCACATCCTCAACAGACGCCATGATTGCTACTCCTCTTCTTCTTCCGTTGTTTTTAAATCCGAAAACAGTTCTTCCTTCCTGCAAGCAATGCAACAAGAAATCTCCTCTTCAGACAAAAATAACTACTCGATTAGCAGAAATTGGGTGAATCAGAACGCAATCCAGAAAGATCCTCGATTTGCTCTTTTTCACCTTTCCAGCGAAGTTTTTGCAAACTGTCGCTGACTTTTGCGACCTAACCCTGAGGGCTTGGTGTGTCATCTTTTAGGTCACGTGGAGGCTTATGACTTTGCTGCTGATGTTGCTTCGAGGATGGTTAAACGTTGTCTGAAGCTGACGAACGGTGATTGAGAAGAATAATTGAGCGAGTGAGGGCTCTGGAGGGGTTTGTTTGTGGTCTCTGGTCTGGTATGTATACGTTGATACTAGCGGGAGTCATCACCTACTGAACGACGATCCCTGCTCAGCTCCAGTACGGAATTCTCGTTTTCTCCTGTGTTCTGTTTGGGTATTTGTTTGAGGTCAGAGGGGGAGAGGAGGCATCAGTGGACTTGTACTGTATGAAGAAGAGAGAAGTCTGGTTTAAGTGGGGTGCAGGGCTATGTATTTGCTGTATTGTCAGTTACATGCGATGTATTGATCCTGTGCTGTTATCAGCATTTCGCGACTCTGTCTCAATCATCCTTATTCTTCTGTCTTGCATGATTAAAATCAATCTCATTTATTTACAATAAACATGATAAGCCCATATGTCGGTATTCAGTGGCGTTCCCGTCGCGGAGAAAGGACAGCCCTCGCGAGCGCGCTCGAACTCCTCTCTTCCAACTCTTCTCCTCCCATCTGTCTGATCCCCCTGTCTACTGTTCTACTACAAACGAGAAGTCTACGTTTATTTTTTTTTTCTTTGGGGTTTTACAATACGGACCGCCCCGCGCGCGCCCTTCTCTTCTGTCAGTTACCATTACAGAAAACAGTAACCCCGCCTACTGCCAGGACCAGTCCACAGACACATCCACAGCACAGACAGGAACGACAGAACAGAACGAGCGCGCGCGAAGCGGCTGGTGCCAGGACCGGGAAGAATGCGTTACGCATACTCTTGGCCATTACTGGCCAAGAGTTATGTGGGACTCTGCGACTCTCTCGATGTCGCCATACCCACTAAGACCCGACTCCATCCCAAGGCAGTTCATGACCTGCCCCCGTATTGCTGGTTTTGTCAATGTTGTCGCATAATCCGCTCGTCTGTCTTGTTGAGACAAAGACGGTTGGTCGCGCGGACTCTCGACACGACCGTCGCCTAACTCCATGCGACGGCGCAGCTTACCAGCCGCTATATGTGTCGAGACGCGAACAACGTAGACGTTTTGAATCCGGATGAGCAACCTGGCTTGAAGAATCTCATCGGATTGACCGCCCTGACCAACTGCGCCAGACTAACTTGATCTCGGCGTTGAAGGGGCGGCCACGCAGGGCACCGAGCCGGCAATGGAAACACAGTGTCTCCCTGAGCATGTGCATGCTCGCTCGGTACTTGCGTTGTTGCGGAGGGTGTCAGGCTCTGGGGATGCTGCGGTGCCGCCACGACGTGTCCTCCCACGTCAGCTCAAGAGCTGTGTGATCCTCGCACATAGCGCAAGAAATGTGGCGGCCCCTAGAGTTGTCTGACTTCTTCACCTAACGACATCCGCGGTCGTTAAGTTGCTCAACGTCCTTGGTCACCGGCTACCAAGGCCGTTTCTGCAGCAGTTTGCGCGGTAGAGGACCCATGCGCCTGTATAATCTCTGTTAGTTCAAAGCTCTGTATCGAAAAAGACCGGACTCACTGTATTGTTGCCGTGGTATAGAGAGATCTCAAGCTGAGCCAGTGGATACTATTCTGATCGACCACTAAGCCCGCGTCGCAGAGACGAAGGGGTGGAGCATCCTCCAGTCGTCCCGCGGGTCCGAGGGGACCTGTTCTACGGATCCAAGCAATCTACCCATACGACTCTCGTCTCTGGGCAGGATCGCTTGGGGGGTAAGTGCACAAGAAACAAAAAAGCAGCAAGAATGCCCATCAGGCAGGTACCTAAGTCGATCTATCTCTCGGACTGGAGGACGGAGGGGTATCAGAAAGCAAGGGGGATCAGACGGGTATCAAAGTCGATCTATCTCTCGGACTGGAGGACGGAGGGTATCAGAAAGCAAGGGGGGAGCTATCTAAAAACGAGCGTCGGGGGGTGGGGAGAAGAAGGGAAGAAGAGGCGGGCGCGCGAAGCGGGCGGACTTGAGTTAACGCGCGCTCGATATATTGGGGTTTCTCCATCTGGCCGAAAGTAAACAGTCAACGCGCCGCCCATTTCCCAGTTGTTCTTTCCTGTAATGGAACTATCTGTTTATGCTGTAATCTTGTGTTTTCTCGTTATTTCCTGTGTATTGTTTGGGTATCTGTTCGGGGTCTGTGTGTATTGTATGAAGAAGAGAAAAGTTCGGTTTTAGTGGGCTGTGTATTTGCTCTATTGTCAGACTCTACCGACGTGCATACTCCTCCGACCATTTCAGATCACCTCTGCTGTACGAACTCTCAACAATCATAAATCGGTTCAACACACACACATCCTTCCTCCGGAGTCACAATCAATTCTTCCGCTTGTATAATCTCGCTTGGTGCGACGGCAGATCCCAGAATGCTCCTGATCCGTGGATCGAATCCTACGCCAGAACGTAGTATCTGCTCAAGACAATCTATCCTATCCATTTCGCCATCTTCGATAGCCAGTTGCACTACTGCTTGCATGTACTCGTAAGTCTCAGGTTTGAGAGTGCCCGAGCCGTAGATAGCAGACATCTTGTTGGCTAGGTCACCGTCAGCCTTGACGTATTCGTAAAGCGCCAGGTCGTAGTCGCGCGCCTCGTAAGCTTCACGAACGGTTCTCGCTGCGGTCGTCTCGTATAACCAAGATGCGTCGTCTGCTATGTCGTATTTGATCCCGTAGAATAGCACAGGCGTACAGTTAAAACCAGCTACTGCACGTACCGATCGTGCATACACACATAGCCGTAGCGGCACCGCCCCGGATACGGAAGATGTTCATCGGAGCTACTTCGCTGCTGGAAGTAGTGATTGCCTATGCCAGGATACAAGACAAGAGTGGGGGAGCTGGTCGAGACGGTGCATAGACAGATAGAGTTCCACTCAGTTCCTAGTTCAGCTGCTCCAATTGAACGTCAGTATCTTCAACAATCCCACTTTTCTCATTATTCGGTGAAAGCAGCTACATAATTCTATCTAAGATTCGTCTGTAAATCCTTACACCGACTACTCGAGCTACGTTCTAAAAGTCGCTGTCGTTACTTCCCCAATTCAATAAATGCAATTTTCAATTAAATACACGCACGCTGCGGCTTGCCCATCAATTCCACCCGTCCAGAAACATTTGATTCTCGCATCACACAGATCATACAACATCACGACATACCCAGAATGCCTGTTTTGCAAAAGAAAATACTGCTTGATATCGGTAAGTATAAATGCATACGGAATGGCGAGGGATGTGGCCCATAAGAGATTGTTAACGGTCGTTTGTTTGCAGAGGGAACTGTCTGCTCGATCTCGTTTGTCAAAGATGTTCTCGTAAGTATCGTCAATTGCCTCGATCTACAGCACACGAAGAGCTAACTAATCCCCAGTTTCCATACTTTCTAAAAACTGTCCCCTCAGTGCTGCAACTCCACTTCACCGCAAACCCCCCTCCAGACCTACAGCCCTACATCGACGCCTTCCCTCCCACCTCCCGCACAAGCTACGACGTGCTCCACCAGCACATCCGCGAGCTCACACTCGCGGACAAGAAAGTTCCCGAGCTGAAAGGGCTGCAGGGCTACGTCTGGCGGCGCGGGTACGAGTCCGGCGAGCTCAAGGCGCCGCTGTTCGACGACGTGTATGATGCGTTCAGGATCTGGACCTCGGCGGAGTCAACGGCGGCGGAGAGGAAAGGAGTGTTTATCTACTCCTCTGGATCGGTCGACGCGCAGATTTTGCTGTTTAGTCACACGGAAAAAGGCGATCTGACGCGGGGAATTCAGGGATACTATGATACCGTCAACGCGGGGATGAAGCAGGACAAGTCCTCGTACGAGAAAATCGCGGATACGATCGCGGCCGGGGAGCAGAAAAACAATATCCTGTTTCTGAGCGATAACGTTAAAGGTGTGGTGCTCTAGCTTCTCTTTTTATTTGAAATCTGAAGGAGGCTAATATATGAATTTTTATAGAAATCGCGGCGGCCAAGGAAGCGGGACTCGAGGCGTTTGTGGTCGAGCGGCCAGGTAATGCGCCTTTGACGGACGAAGATCGTAAAGCTCATATAGTGATTGAGAACTTTTCGAGTCTGTTATAAGTCTTTGTCTTTATAGCTACTACGGTTACGAGGCGATCAAAAATGTATGATAGCATACTCATGACAAACTCACTCTACGAGGAAACAAAAGATGGTGGGACAACTAATAAATTGAGAGAATAGATAATGAGAACACCAACTTACAATTAAGATACAGAAAAGGAGACCAGTTCATATCGTGACAAAAGAAAAACATATACATAAGCAGAGGACAAAGACAAAATCGATTGAGAACAATGCAGCGCCTTATAATCAACAGGATACGCAAAAACATATAAAAAGAAGAAAGAATTTCGAGTCGTATATAACAAGTGCCGTGCGAGCGAGATAAAGCTTTTGCGGGAGCCATCTTTCTGCCAATGCTCTATTTCCTGTCTCCTTTCCTGTCCTAATTGGAAGACCAAAAAAGAAGTAAAATTATGTGACCGAGAAAAAGTGAGAGAAGCGGCTGCAATCAAGTGTAGGTCTCAATCAAAGTGTCTCTCAGCGAACCAGTGATGGCACCCTGCTGAGCATCCTGCAGCTTGAAGATACTCTCCACAACACTGAGCTCGGAAGCCGTAGTATCAAGTCCCGCGACAGCAAGCCAGTCGTTGACAACCATACCCGCGCCAACGACCGCAGAACCTCTGTTAATGCTACCAGCGACGAGCGGCACCTGGAGCAGCGACGAGAGTTCGTCCTGGTCTTGTATAGAGGTCTTGGGATGCACGATGCCGCCCTGATTGCTGAGCGCGCAGTATGACCCGACGAGCACGTTGTCTGCGATCGTCTGTCTAAACACCTCGACGCCGAGCACGTCCGAGATCAGTTCCTCGGTCTCGCGCTCGATGTCGGGGTGCACAAGCGCGACGTAGTCGTTGCAGCAGATGACGTTTCCTAAAGCCGATAGACGCTCTTCGACACGTTGGATCCGCACGCTGTCCGGTAGGGAATTTCGTAGATGCTGGAGTTCTTGGTCGGTTGTAGAGGTAGGGACTAAAAGTCCACGGCGGTTGCTAGAAGGAGATTAGAGGCGTGCTGAAAATCTTTCAGAGAGGGAGATACATACCCAGCAGTTAACCGACCGATGATTCTGGTGCCACCGATAGTGGTGTGGCAAATAGGAATGACATCTCCGAGTTCAGCCTCCAGGACACTGTTTACGGTTGTCAATAAAAGTTCTCACTCCGAAACGACGACTGAGACGACTGCGACGACTGCTACGCTTGGTCGACTAGAGGTGTGAGAATGAGAGGCACTGCTTACCTGTAAAAGTTCTCAGACGCACCAACGGCGACGAGGGAGTATGAGTTTGTCAGAGTACTGAAAACACCAATCCTAGATAAACCAGTCAGCTTCAAATTGCAGATAAATTGTAGTGCATCTGCAGCTGTAGCAGCTGTAGCAGGAAGCAGCGGATCGCAAGAAACGGAGAATTTGTCCGCGGGGAGCTTACTCGTTGGAGTTTTCAAACTGCAGGCAAGATGAGAGTTAGAAGGATGTTCAGATAGAGGATATAGTGGCAAATAGAGCGAGGAGACGCACCTGTGCGCGAACGGCCATGATGGTGAAGATTCGATGGGGGGGATGTAGGGAGTAGCTGATATCAAGAGAAAGAGGAGTCTGCTAACGAGCAAAGACAGAGAACAAGGATATATAATGCACTAGCACAAATAACCAGCAAGCCGACAACTAAACACAACGGTATCCGGCAAAAGCAGCAAATAAGAGCAGTAAAGACGATACAGAACAAATCTACACCTTCGCCAGAATTTTTTTTAAAGAGAAAACTCGCGGGCCACCGAGGGTTGAGGTTATGGGCTTTAACTGCACTGCGGCCGAGCCAAATCTGCGCCAGACGAAAATTTTGTTTATTTTGCCTTTTTTGGATGACATCATCGCGTCAGACGCGGCTGATAGTTGATGAAAAGCTGCTTGTAATAGCGTCCACCAAATGGATTTGCCCAGTGACTTATGTATAATTACTCATGGTCTATTCAAATACTATCTTGTCTATGTACAGTGCATCTATGTAATCACTTGGAAAACACAGCCTCGATCGCCTTGACCAAGAGATCAGCATGCTTCTCTTCAAACACCAGAGCTAGAAAACACAAGTCAGCACATCTCTTTTTAATCAGTCATAGACAGCAAAATACATACTTGGTCGCAGACGCACAGAGTGCGCGCCACATCCGCCAATGTTAACCCCGACAGCCTTCATATCCAGCAAAAACTGGTTGCGCGCATCAACGTCCGGCGCGTCCCACGCGATAAACGTTCCGCGTCCTTTGCCACGCAGATTGCTCATCTTTGCCGGGTACTTGGTCTGCAGCTCTGCAAGCGCGTTGTAGAGATAATCACCCACGCGAGCTGTTTGCGCGACGAGGTCCTTGTCCTTGACTTCCTTGACGATTCCGCGCGCGATGAGAGCCTTGGATGGATCGCCGCACCAGGTGTTGAACTGTCTAAACGGCTGCTGCGGTCTCAAATCGTCGAGCTCGTAAAAGAACCCAGCAGCTTGGAACTTCTTTGAAAACGTCACCATATCAGGAGGAGACGGAAGCTGCCACTGCTCGTGCGCCCAGAAGGTTCCGGTAGCTGCGACGCCGGTCTGCACTTCGTCGACAATCAGCAGCACGCCTTTCTGCTTTGTAATCTCGCGCACCTGCTGGAAAAAGTACGGCGTGGCGTGGTTGTCGCCGCCCTCGGACTGGATAGGCTCGACGACAACGGCAGCGATCGTGCCGTTCCACTCGTCGATGATCTTGGCGAGCGCGGCAAGACAGGCGTCTTCCTCCTTGCGGTTGTACTCTTCGTGGTCCTCGATCGGGTACTTGAGCGCCGGGAAGGGCGCTTTTGGCCACTTGAAGGCAGGGATGTCGAGCTTGTGGATCGGGTTTGATCGCGTGGTGGACAGCGAACCGAAGAGACGGCCATGGAAGGCCTTCTCAAACGAGAGGATCGCGAGATCGGGCGAGCCGGGGGCGGAGTTGAGCATGGTCGAGGTCTTTTCGGCGTCAGAGAAATCGACGCCTTTGCCTCTCTGCTGGAGGCGATGGTAGATAAACGCGGCTTTGTAAGCGCACTCGTTCGCATCGCTGCCCGACAGCGCAGTCCAGATCTTGTCGAGACCCGGAGGCGCGGCAGCCATGAGTCCCTCGCGCAGGATCTGCTCCCACTCGGTGCTGGGGAAGTTTCCGAGCGCAGGGCGGTTGACGATGGCGTCGATCATCTCGGGTGACTTTGCGATCTCGATCAGGGCGGGGTTGTTGTAGCCGAGCGGGATGGAGGCAATCTGCGCGTAGACGTCAAGGTAGAGGTTTCCGTCGGCGTCGCAGATGTAGTTGCCGATGCTGTGCTGGTAGTCGCAGACCATGTAGGCGGCGCGGGTGTCGTAGATCTCGCCGAGAGACTCGAGAGATTTGACGGTTTTCGGGCCGCGGAAGGGCGATACAAGACGAGGCTGCACGGGCTCGTCGGGGAAGTAGAGCGTGGCGGCAGATTTGTCGGGCATGGTGGGCGATTGAGGTGTGAGAAGAGAAGAGAAGGAAGGAGGGAGAGGAGGAGGAGGGGATTTAAAACAAAGAAGCCGATTAAGCTCCGTGAGTCTTTGAGTGAGGCGTCCGGTCCGATGCCGGTCCGACAGACGGAAGACTCAGCGCTAAATCTGAGGCTTAAGCACGGGCCATGTTATTAGTGAGAGATTATGTAATGATGGTGCGTAAGAGATTAGGTAATATTAGAGATTGAGCTCGGGGTTTCATGCTGGTAGTTTATAGTCGACACAAGCAGACAAGAGGTTGGCAGTAGTAACAAGAATTGACATATCTCTTAGCAGCTGTCGTATTCAATGCAGACACGTCCATACGCAATCCCGCACTCAAGACTAAACCGCAGACTCAGAATTCGCCGACTCAGCGGAAGAATCGGCATTTCGAGTTGAATGAAAAGCGCTCAGACGCAGCGCAGAGACGACAGCTCGGTAGCGCTCACCTGAGAGCAGTCTTTTATGTACAAAAGACAATGGCAATATATCAGTATAGTCTCTATATAGTCTTAATAACAACTAAGAACAAACAACCAAGAACAGAAACACTCGAACAAGGCCGTAGAACGCGTGGATCTGTAGTAGCGAGCCCTTGCCCTGCGACCGGACCCGCGTACACTCCTCGCTTGCTCCCCGAGCCAGCCGCTGTACCTCGACCCGACCACCTCTTCCTCCGCTCGTTCTGGTCTCGTGAGCCTGCAGACCGCTGAAATGTCCTTCGCCATCGTCCACCAGTCCCGGTAAACACCCTGCACCGGCCTGCTTCTTTTCTTCTGCATACTCGTCTCTCGAGCATCGGCACCCAGGCGCGTCGCTTGCTGCATACCTGCATACACACCACAAACAAACAATCTGATTGTCTCCTCTCTCCAACCCTTCTTCCACAACACTCTTCCCACAATGTCCTGGAGACTGACATACCTCATCTTTGTCCTTCTCCGGCTCTACTTCACACTCTCGCCTTCCTACATCCACCCTGACGAGCACTTCCAGGGTCCCGAGGTAATCGCAGGTACGCGTCCACCTCTGATTCTCTTTTTCGTCAGCAGCATTCTCGCTAACTCTACCATCTAACTCCCAGGCGAGATCTTTGGCTGGAATACTACAAAAACATGGGAGTTCACCAGCGACCAGCCGATCAGGAGTATAGTGCCGCTCTGGCTCGCGTACGGCATTCCAATGACTATCCTGAGGTGGTTTCAAGGGAGTATGTCGATCTTCTAGAAGTTGCTCGAGTAGCTGTTCTAGTAGCGATTCTAACGATATCTGCATTCAATCTAGGCGACGTTAGTCCTTATCTTGTCTACTACTGTCTGCGCATCTTCTTCTTCATCGTCTCCTTCTCTCTGGGTACGTCAGCTTCTTCACTCTTCTGCCTGATTTCGTCATACTGACCTATACAGAGGACTGGGCACTACAAGAGCTAGGCAGCACACAAAAAGTGCGAGCACATTACCTTCTCTGCGCAGCGAGCTCGTACATCACATGGACCTTCCAGACCCATACATTTTCCAACTCTGTCGAGACCGTCGTGCTGGCTTGGGCTCTGGTGCTGATCAAGCGGATATCCAGTCGCAATTTCGGGGTATGCTACTTTTTTTTTGCTGTTCAGTTGTTTGATGATGCTAATTCTGTTACCAGCACTCTTCACATTTTTGGTCTTGCGTGATGCTCGGGGTGTTGGTTTCGTTGGGCGTGTTCAATAGGATAACGTTCCCCGCGTTTCTGATCCTGCCATGTCTATATCTGGTTCCTAAACTTCTCAAGTAGTATGTCTCTCTTTTATAAATCGCGATTCATGCAAAAGCTGACAACTATAGTCCCGTGTCAATTGCACTGATTAGTGTGTCTGCGGTGTTGACATCTCTAATTGCAATTTACATCGACACTCGGTTTTACGGATCCCCTGGGATGGTAATAACCCCGCTCAACAACTTTCTCTACAATTCCGACCCCGACAACCTCGCGAAACACGGCCTGCATCCTCGATACACTCATTTCCTCATCAATCTGCCCCAACTGCTTGGTCCGTACCTCCTCTTCACGCGGCCGCAGCTCTCGATCCCATTCCTGTCGGCGCTGTCAGGCACGGCCATGCTCTCGCTCTTCCGGCACCAGGAAGCGCGGTTCCTGCTTCCCACGATCCCGCTTTATCTGACGACCGTCAAATTCCCCAACGCGCTCATGCTGCACCCCGGCCGACGGCGGATGCTGCTAGGAGTCTTTGGGGCGTTTAATTTGGCGCTCGCGATGTTGTTTGGCGTGTACCACCAAGGCGGCGTGGTGCCTACGCAGGCGGCTCACATCGGCCCACGGCTGGCGACGGCGAGCGACGTTGTCTGGTGGCGGACGTATTCGCCGCCGGATTGGCTGCTAGGCCGGAACTCGGACCTGGTTGGATATCTGCATCGCGGAGGGGTCGACAACGCGACGGCGGCGGTCGAGCTGGTGAAGAAGGCGGATGCGGGCGGTGGAGTGAGGATTTGGGATATGATGGGCTCGGACGGCGAGGTTGTTGACGCGCTGGTTGCCGAGCTCGTGAGGACGCGCGCCAAGAGCACGGACAAGGACGTGTTGGTCGTGGCGCCGCTTTCGGCGAGCGGGCTGTACAAATTCCTGGCAAACCCGGAGCTACCGTACTATCTACACCTGGAATACAGCTACGCGCAGCACATCAACATGGACGATTTCGGGGTCGATTACGAGGAGGCGCGGTACCACAAGCGGAGGCAGGGCGAGAGTGAGAGTGAGGGTGAGGAGGGGTTGGGATTTTGGGATAAGGCGCGCGCGATTGCGATGCAGAATCGGCCGGGGCTGGGGGTGTGGTCGGTCGTGATGCGCGCGGAGGCATAAAGGAGGATGGGTGGATGAGTAAAAGTCATGATACAGTTGCTTCTTTAATGAGATTTGCCTGAGATTGTTGCGGACGGTAGCAGTTTAGTGCACTGTACATAATCCGTCTCTGAATTGTATCCCAATTTATTTACAGAAATAGCAGTCATGTGGGCGATACACCGCGCAGGGGTGATGGGCAAGTAGTAGCACTTGGAACAGAGCAGATGCTCATCATCATGTCTGAACAAGCCATAAGCACACAGACATATACAGATACAGACACAGATGCAAGATAGAACATACAAAGAAGACGCAGATCTGGATCGATATCAGCTACGCAGAACCAGCGTAAACAATTAAGCTCAGGTGCGTCGGTTTTAGATTCGCCGGGTGCTGGCTAAAGTTTGCTGTATCTTCCTCGCGCTCTGTTTGCTGTACCTCTGCTTTGGCTGAGAGCTAAGAACGCCTGCTGCTGCTGCTCAAGGCGGATGAGTGGTGGTTTGTCGACGGCGCAATCTCGTCTCTGTCTGCTCTGTCTACTTTCATCGGCTCTTGTTGGCGACCAGGAGATTGTAGATGTCCAGCAGCCCACATCACAGACCGCATACCCACTCCCCCCTCCCTCCCTTCACCACCCCACCCAGCGCCCTCGACAATCCCCACCAAATCCCTTCACCACCCCTCGCTGCTATCCCATCCCTGCACGCTCCCCACCCTCTCCCCAACACGAAGCCACCGCGCGCGCGAGCAGCTGAGGCAAATCGCTCTGCGGTCTGGAATACAGACGGCACGCGTGCATTGGCGCGAACCCTAAACGTTCCTGATTTGGGCGGTGTACTTTGGCGGTGCGTACTCTGCTTTGGTTTACCGTGCACTTGGTTTCTCTTCTCGGATACATTCACTGCTTCCTTTGCCTCATTCGACGATCGAGTATTGTGTCGACGATCAAGTATTGTTTAGTGGGCAGATCTGTGACTGTTTAGAGAAACTATTTAGACAAAGAAAACTATTCAAAAGAGGAAAAACGCCTATTTGCTCCATTTTAAAATCTCGTACACTCTTCATCCGTCCCTGATATCACCACCCAAACACAAACGAAAACACAAACAATACATAATGCATAACTACGTCCTCCCCACAAGCTCCTTAAGCAACGGATTCCGTCTCCGCTTCAACGTCCTCGTCATACTGTTGGACATATAACCCGGGCTTGTCTCCTTGTGTTGCTGCTGCTGCTGCGGAGGAGGAGGAGGAGGAGGAGGGTAGATCATCGGGTTTTGGGCTGGTCTCTGGTCGTTTAGCGGCGGCGGAGGGGGAGGCGCGTGGTACATGTTTGAAATCGGCACTTGGTGCGTGTACTGCGGGAGAGGTTGTTGATATTGTTGTTGGTAGATAGACTGTGGTTGTTGTTGTTGTTGTTGTTGTTGCTGCTGTTGCTGCTGTTGGCGCGGATCATACGCAGGTTGGTATTGATTTGAATAATCCGCAGGCGCATGATACTGTGGTGGCTGCTGCTGCTGTGGCGGAGGAGGAGCGTTGGCGTAATAAACACCAGGCTGCTGAGCAGGAGCAGGAGTAGGAGCAGGAGCATACGGCAAAGGCTGCTGCATCACCGGAGTCCCAGCCTGTATCTGCGGAGGAGGCTATTGCACACATGTAAAGTTAGTACACGCACTCAACACAGTATGAAAAAGATGGAATTAACGCACATTGTGGTACTGCTCTTGAGCGGGCAGTTGGTAATATGCCTGGCCTGGCGGCGGAGGCGGTGGAGGAGGCTGCGGGTACTGGAACGACTGTACCGGCGCAGGCGGGTAATACTCTGCGCCATACTGCTGCTGCTGCTGCGGTGGTGGTGGTAATTGCTGCTGTTGAGGTGGTGGTGGAGGTGGAGCTTGTTGTGCAGGGCCGCTGTATTGTCGCTGATGCTCGGGATACGACGGGTAATACTGCCCGTCCGCATAGTACATCGCAGGCGGTCGTGCATATGAATTCGGCTGCGGAGTAGCGTACATGTACTGTGACGCCGGCTGATAAGCCTGCGCTTGCTGCTGCTGCTGCTGTTGAAGCTGAGGAGGAGGAGGATATTGCTCTGCATGCATCAGCATCGGGGGTTGGCGATCTTGCGGCGGCATGTGCTGCTGTGGAACGGGGTTATGTCCCACGACTGGCGGCTCGTGAGGCAACGGCATCATTCTCTGGACGCCGTCATAAGGGGCTTGGTGTTGAGGTGGGAAAGGGCTGGATCCCGGTTGAGCCGGGTAGGCATCTGGGATGTACTGCTGCCGCACGTCTTGCTGTACAGGAGGAGGAGCATAGTACGTCTGCTGAACAGGAGGCGGCAGCGGCGCTGGTTCAAGTTGTGGGACCGACGCCGGCGTAAATAGCTGCTGAGTCGCCAGTCGCGGTGGACTAGTTTGTCGCTGCAGTGCCTTCTGCACTCGTTGATTCTGCGAGTCGGTCTGCGAGTCCGGCGACGGATACACATGTAGCGACGACTTGTCATCCTGGAACTTGCCCGCGCCCACAGCAGCAGCAGCAGACAGCGGCTGCTCTGTGTTCATCTCTGCTGCGACCTGCTGCTCTGCGCCGCCGTCAACTTCGATCGCCGCAGAATACAGGCCAAACATCGCATCCTTCAGCGGCTCAAGATGCCTACTCGCGTCCAGCAATTTCGACGCCGCCGCATTCATAAACATCGAATGCTCGTCCGTCTCCAGCTTTGCGCTGACGACGGAGGCTTCGTCGGAGTCGGAGGAGGATTCGTCTGATATAGGGGTCAGTGTTGATCTCGGGACCGGTGCAGAGGAAGCGGACGGCGGCGGTTTTCTGAATAGCTCGAGATCGCTTTCGATTTCTTCTGAAGTCAGGCTCGAGATCTCCACTCCTTCAGTCAAAGATCTGATTCTCTTGCGGGGCGGCAGACCGTCTGCGATAGTATCAACAGCCGCCGCTTTCCGCTTCATCGTCATCTCGCCAACCACGGCATCTTCCTCTTCATGATACACCAAAGCCTCATGCTGAAGCCTCTCGATCTTGGCCGCCGTCTCGGCGATCATGCGCTGCTGAAGCTCGCTGCGCTGCCGCAGAAACTGGCGGTGAATAACCTCTCTGGCTCCGACCGTTACACGCTGGATCCGTCGTCGCTCGAGCGCACGCCGTTGCTCTGCTCTGAGCACTTTGCGGGCAAGGTGCTCGCGGTACGGAGCGAGGAAGAAGTCGAGCGAGGAGACGGCGTCGTTGTGGGTGCTTGAGGGTGCAGTCAGGGCGCCGTATTGGCGGTCGACGCGGGCGGTGAAGAGGTCGAGGAGTCGGTTTGTGAACTTTGAGTGCAGGGACGAGAGCATTGCCTGTCGCCGTTCGATTGCGCCAAACTGCTCCGAGTGCATGAAGTTCTCGCCTGGGTGTGAAGAAGAGTGTCAGTTTGCTCGGCAGCAAATGCAAAGCAGCGCAGATGATAGAAAGAGGAGAAGAAGACTCACGATTCTTGTCTGCGACGCTCTTGCGGGTCGACGACGAAGGAGGGCGCTCGGGGTCAGGAGTGGTAGCGGAGTCGGTCGCTGCGTCGGGCTGCGAGGACTGCCGCTTGCGAAGTGAGCCGGCCATGCTGTGTGCTGCAGGGAGCTCTTGACAGACGCAGGCTCAAAAGAAGAAAGAGGAAGAGAAGGAAGAAGAGGAGGATGAGGAGGGGCAGAGAGAGGTGAAGTGGACGAGAAGAGAAGAAGAACTCGAGTCTGGCGGTCTACGCGAGACGAGGATTGGAAGGTTTTAGGGAAAGAGTACCGGACCAGCGTACTAGATATGAAGTGGATCTCGGCCGGTTCAGATCCCGTTCGACGGCTCTCTTTCGCGGGGGCTCAGAAACACCTGCGCTGGTTGATATGTGGCCTAGATAGACTGAACAGATCGACGAGCACGGTCTCCTGCCTGCTTCACCAGGAGCAGAGGTGGTGAGGGAGAATGGGTGCTGTCATGCCGCCTGCCGGCAGGAAAAGGGTACGAGCGTAGGTACAGGATGGATTGAGTTTGAACTAGTACCCGCCCTGAGCATAGTGCAGCTTCACCGCTCCGCTACGGAGAAGCTGGCAATGCGAAGAGGGATGGTGAAATGTAGAGACACGTAGACTGAAAGCTTTATTGCATATATCTATAGTCTAATAACCTTTCCAGCCTCTGAGAAGAAACCGGCAGAGCAGGAGGGGGTACCGGCAGCAATCTGGCACCAAGTAAAATAGAGTTCATTAGTGTTTCGCCAGGGCCATCGCCATCGATATACAATCAACAGACAGCGACAGATGCTGTATATCACGTCCGGATAAGGAGGATAAGCAGTAGAGAACCACAGAGAGAAGAAGTAGATATCCAGTCCAGCACAGCTCAGTCTCGAGACACCGACGAGCAGCAGCGAGGCAGCGGGAGGCCAAAGCCGGAGAAAGAGAGGGTCCTGCGCAGATTTCTTCGGAGGCCACGCAGTCGACTGCCAGACACACAGACTCGGGCTCGGACTCAGACCCTCACAGCCGCGTCTTCGCCATCACAGCCACTTTTGCGCGTTGGTGATGTCACGCACGCACCTGGCTATTGGTAGACCCCTCGTCGCGCAGGGTAACCCCACCGCCTCGCCCGCTCTCATCTCGCACGCTTCCATCACGGTCTGCCTCCGACCCCCGCGAACCAGCTACAATCCCCAATTCAAGTCTTCATCCCCTCTTCCACTACATAGCACAGCATGGTCAAACTCACCTCCTCGGACGGCGAGACTTTCACAGTTGGTATGTCGGCCCACTCCTGCTCCGGCTCGTGCTCTCCCCTGGCCTTCAAATGCGGCGGCATGCGATATTCCAGAGCTTGACTCCTGCCTATCTTCTTTCTCTTGATTCTCTTGAGACAATGGTCTTTCTAGTGCTTCTACTAACTTGACTAATATTTCAGAAAAGGATGTTGCTGATCGATCAATCCTGATCAAGAACATGATCGAGGGTACGTTGCCAGATTCCTGCTCGTTCCATCAACCTCCTGTCCACCTCCCATACTAACCACCCCGCTCCCCACAGACGTCGGCGATGCCTCCACCGAGATCCCCATCCCCAACGTACGCTCTCCATTTCTATCTTATTCTTATACTAGAACAGTCACTGACCTCTCGCACAGGTCACCGCGAACGTGCTCAAGAAGGTGCTTGAGTGGTGCGAGCACCACAAATCCGACCCCGTCCCCGTGAGCGACGACGACAATGACTCCCGCAAGAAATCGACCGATATCGACGAGTGGGACCAGAAGTTTATGCAGGTCGACCAGGAGATGCTGTTTGAAATCATTCTCGTACGTATTACCACTCTCTTGCTCTCTATAACGCTCTACTGACACTCCGGCGATAACTGCAGGCCGCAAACTACCTCGACATCAAGGCGCTACTAGAAGTCGGCTGCAAGACCGTCGCAAACATGATCAAGGGAAAATCGCCCGAGGAAATCCGTCGCCAGTTCAACATCCAGATGGACTTCACGCCCGAGGAAGAGGCCCAGATCCGCAGAGAGAACGAGTGGGCCGAGGACAGGTAGTTTCAATGATTTCAAAAAGATGATCCTCGCTTTCCTCTTCTCCTTGCTGTTTCGTCTCTTCATCTTTGTGTTTTGGTTTGCGTTTGGTGTGGACGGGGTGGGTGCTGGTAGGCAATCATAGCCTCAGCAGCTTGTTTCGCGCACATCATCCGTTTGGGTGCTTTCCTTTATGTTATCGCTGGTAGTTATCATTGCAATCGCTGGTCTTTCTCTTATATTATATCTATTCTGTATTTATCCGCTCGATACGCTTCTCTTGAAATCCTACTTAACCTCGCTCCTCTGATCTCCATCAGCTTCTTCACCTTCCACCCCTTAATTCCAAGCCCCAGCACTCAATCAATCAATCAATCAAAAACCACACCCTGCAAAATTCCAATCACTGTCACAATCACTAGCCCGTCTCTACTTAATGACAATAATTTAGAGTGTTCCGCGATTGACTTGGCCCACAACAGCACGGCAGATAGACGCGAGCAAGTTGCATTTCTTGAGTTGGTTATTATCCCGATTGCTAATGTAATGTAAACAAAATCAGCAATTTTATTCGCACGTTCTTCAGAGCTTATGCTAGAGTATATCATTGGAGAATGACTGGTATTAAAATCAAAATTAGAAACACAACGTCGCCAAGACTATTTATACATCACGCAAAATTCACATTTTATAAAAGCACAATGATAAATACAACTACACACCACAGCAGACAAACATTTTAGCTAAAAAGATAGCTGTCGCGCCAGTGACTGAATATGATGGACTAGTCAGGGCGGGAGAAATAGCGCGTTTACCACTTCCACCACCATAACCACCACGGCTTAGTCGTAGTCTAGAACCCAGAGCCGGAGTAAGTAAAATGTCTTCTATAGCAAGAAAGGAAACTCCAACAAGAACGAAGAAAGAAAGAAAAAAAGCAATGATAGGAGAAAGAAGAAGGGGGCTCATACAGTATGATTATGACCGGACGAGGATGTAGTAGTACTCGTGGGAGAAGTGGTGATGGAGATCGAAGAAGAGGAAGCGGAGGAGCTCAAGATTGATGAGGAAGTGATGGGTGCGGGAGTTGAGACTGCGGACGAAGACGCGGGGGAGGAGGAGATCGTCGAGGTTGAGAGGGTCGATGGGGTCGAAGAGGGAGCGGCGGGGATGGATGAGGAGGTCGGAGGGAGGGTTGAGTACGACGAGGGCGACTCTGAAGAATCTAACGAGGATGACGCAGAGGACAGGAAAGACGAGGAGGACTCTGAGGACATGAAAGACGAGGACACCGATGCAGACGCGGAAGACGCAGAAGACGGAGCCTCAGACGAGGAAGAAGGAGCCTCAGACGAAACAGAGACAGTTCCGTCCTCAGCAGAGCGGTACCAGTACTTCTCAGGATCCTGCAAGCACTCGCCGACCGTGACGACTAAAGAAGAAGTTAGCAACGTTCGACACCAAAAAGTGCAAATATCAGAAAATTACAGTTATATCCAAGTCCCTGCATGTACTCGAGCATGTAGCCAGTCAAATTGTACACCGTTTGCCAGTGAATATCATGCGCGATGGAGAGCATATCAGTTTCCGAAACATCGAGGCCGTTCATTTGATCATACACCGCGTCCTTGCTGAGCTGGATGGTATCGGCCGTGGTATGCAGATAATCCTGGGTGTCGAGATCAAACAAAACAGCATGATATCCGAGCTCCTCCATCACCGCCAGACAGGCGTCACCGCACGCGGAATACGGCGGCCGGAAGTAAGTCGGGAACTTTCCGATGATAGACACGAGCGCGATCTCGTTCTTGTAGAGCTCGTTGCGCATCTGATACGGCGCGAGCTCGTCAAAGTTCGCGTGCGACCACGAGTGCGACGCGATCTGGTGGCCGGCCGCGTAGGTCTTCTTGATCACGTCGGCCCAGTAGAGATCGATCTCGCCCTTGCCGTTGTTGTTGCCGGTGATGAAGAACGTGGCTTTGGCGGAGTAGTTTGCGAGGAGGTCGAGAAGGTCGCTGGTGTAGGTGTAAGGGCCATCGTCGACTAGAGCTAGTTAGACCTGAACTACAGAATAAAAGAAAGAGGAGGACATACAAGTAAGGGCAATGTTTCCTGCGTCATGGCAGTCTTCAATGATAGATCCAAAAGGAACATCGCCAAAGAGCGTACGAACGACGGAAGAAGTGTTGGTGCCGGCCGGAATAGTATCAGCATCGCAGTCGCCGTATCCAGACAGACAGCCCGGCGACGCGCAGTAACCGGAAGTCGATCCACAGTATCCAGCACCGGAGCAGCACTCACCAGTAGGACAGGTGTAGCCGTTATTACTCGGACCACAGGTTCCATCCGGCGAGGTTCCGCCCGAGGCCGCAGGCGCGCCCGCCGAGGCGGTTCCGCTCGCGGCCGCGCTGCAGGAGCCAAAGTCGGACTGGCAGCCAGTGCCGCAGTAGTCGGTGGTGTTTCCACACCAGCCGTTCGCCGAGCAGCAGGAGCCGGTCGGGCAGATGAAGCCGCTTGTGCCGCCGCAGCTGTTGTCAGGCGAGACGGTGCCGGCGTAGTCGCCGGGGTCGGCGCAGGTGCCAAAGTCTGCCTGGCAGCCGTCGACGCAGTAGTCGAGGGTGGTGCCGCACCAGCCGCTGGCGGAGCAGCAGGCGTTGTCGGGGCAGGTGTAGTTGTTTGTGCCGCCGCAGGAGTTGTCGGGGCTTAGGACGACGTCGCGGGCGACGAGGTCGAGACGCGCGAGGTGGGGGGAGGGGCGCGACGCGACGAGGGACGCGAGCGCGAGGAGAGAGATGGCTTTCGCAGACAGCAGCATAGCAGAGGAGGTCCAGATGATGAGCAGCAATAGCAGCAGAAGCAGGAGCAAAGACAGAAGCAGAAGCAGAAACAGCAGAAGGGGTATAGGAGGGTATAAATAACAGAAAAAACGCGAGCCAGACGACCTCGGGACCATTCCACAGTTTTGTTTTTTTTTCCCTTTTTTCCTCTGTTGACGTCGGAGGGGTCTTGGAACGGCCACGCCCAGCCGCGTTAAGCTCGAGCCTCAGCCGTACGAATGGAATCGCGGGATGCACATGCGCAGGAATCAATCTAAAATAGCCGGGAATGCGCGTTTGGAGGGCGGGCAAGCGAGCGAGAAGGGGCTGGTGAGAATATGAGGGAGGATGACATGAGGAGTGGATGCGTGTTGAGTAGACATGTGAATACAAGCTGCTGTATTCTATATCTCTATATCTCTATATCTCTGATATGTCTGATATGTCTGATATGTCTCTTATATCTGTCACATCTCTTATATCGCTGCTATACACTAATCCTCAACCATCAGGGCTCTTGACTGCTGATCGCTGAGATGGGGCTCACAGTTGATTCTGGTGCCCGAACCCGAGCAACTTCGGATATTCGCGCCTTTCAAAGTACCCGCGTAAATGCTCCAAAAGGCGACTTAAAATAACAAAACCAATGAAACAAAACAAGATCGAACTTTCCTGTGCGTTTTTTGTCTTACTTTTGTTCTGGTTTGTTTACTTTTACATGTTTAACCACTTGTCGTATTATCAGTACACATACGCTCCTCCTCTATCATCTCACCCATCATGCTCTCTCTATCCTACTCGTAGTCCGTCTGCGCGGTCTCCCACATCCACGCGTTCCGCCACCGCCTCACCGGCCGCGTCTCTTCCAACTCAATCGCCCGCCAGTACGGCCCCCGCACCCGGTCCACATCCCCTACTGCCTCATACACCTGCCCCAGCAGCATCCACACCTCCGGCGAGTCCCACCCGGTAAGCCGCGACGCCGTCTCCAGCAGCACAAACGCCCGGTCCCGCGCCATCGGCTGCTCCTCCTCCGGCAGCGAGATCAGCACGTTGGCGAGCCCGATGATCGCCGGAACGTAGTCTATCGACACCGTCAGCGCCGCCTCGAACGCCTCCAAGGCCTCGCGAGACAGCTGCTGCGCTTGCATAAGAAATCCACGCTAAACCACGCTTCGTCAGTAAGCCGCACATCAACGAAAATCAAAGACAATCATAAACTCACCTCCGCAAACGTGTCCTCCTTCGCACCGCCCAGCTGCGTGGCCTCCGTGATCGCAGTCGCGCTCTCCGCCCACCGTCCTCCTCGCCGAAACAACCCCGCGACCAAAAGCCAGATATCCCGCAGACACTGCATACTAATCGTCTTCAACTCGGCGTCGTCAACACTCAGACTGTTGCGCAGCACTCGGTTCGCGCCTCCTCTGTTCTTCTCGATAATCGCCGCCGCAGTCACCGGCACCCGGGCCACCGACTTTGCCGACCGCCGCGACGAGATCGACACGTCCGACAACCGCCTTCTGATCGAGCGAGGTATTATCAGACTCCGCTTCGACATCATACTCTTCGGTCTCGGAGACGACTTGCGCACCTCGGCCAGGATCTCCGCCGGAATCGATGTCCCCGTCGACAGCTTCTCCTGCGGCAGTCGCTCGAGCTTGTCGTTGCTCACCGGCTCTGTGACCTCGTTATCCTCCTCCGAGTCGGCCTCGGAATCACTCTCTGTAGACTCGTCGTCTAAGTACGCGCTACTCCGCGGTGTTACCTGGATAGTCGGCGGTGCCGCCGCGGGCACAATCGCATTGCGCTTCTTCTCCGGCGTCCGCGGCACCGAAATCGTAGACGTCGAGGCCTCGTGGATCTGCGACTCAACCGTATCCTCATCCCACGTGAATAAATCATTGTAAACCGCAAACAGTCCGTCAGACACCTGCTCAAGCGCAGCCTGCACGCCCTCCACCGCCTCCGTGAGCGCAATCTCAGTCATGCGCACCTGCAGCACAAGTCGCTTATCCGGCAGCGTCATGCGCCTCCGCAGCGAGTCCTCGCCCGCCGTATCGCGCACCGCAGTCCGACAAACCTCTCTGGCCTCGACAAGCGTCTCGTTGCGCGCCGACAGCGCCAGCGCAAGCACATGCGCCGCGCCGAGGTGCGTTGAATCCAGCGCGAGTGCGATGCGCGAGAGCTCGATCGCGCCGGCTAGGTCTTGGAAGAACTCGCCCCGTAGTAAAGCGTGCTCGTAATGCGTGTCGGGGCTGCCAGAGAAGTGTGCGCGCGCGCTCTCAAACGACCCGTTCGCAGTCTCTGCTCGCTCTGTCCGGGTTTTGGCGTCGAGTGCGTACCGCGCTGCCAGCGCGTAGGCAGAGCCGTGCGCGGTCCATGCCGTCGCGACGACTTTTGAGATCTCGGGGTCTTCGATTTTTTCCTTTGTTGATTCGTCTGTGGTAGTGGCTGCTGCTCCGGTCTGCGAGACGGCCACATCTATCCAATCCTTGAGACCATCAGCCCGAGCACGAGCCTTGTCAGCGTCGCGCACATGTCGGCAAAGCATGACAACACCTTCGGTCGCAGTCCGCAAAGTCATGAGCGCATCGTCGACGTCGACAAAAGACGATCCCTTGACGGCCATCAACCGTCCCTTGTCTGCAAACTCGAGATACGTATTCAGCGCCCTCTCGGCGTCGGTGTAGTTACCCAGCGCAATCAAGACTGTCATCAAGCACCGCAGGATAGGCTGGCACTGATACGTCTTCGCCGCCGCTCTGTACAGAAAATCCGCCAGCGCCCGCGCGGTCACGCTGTCGTTCTGGCCCCGCTTCAACCAGGACTGAACCGCCTTCTCGGCGTAGGACACCAGGTTCGCGTCGTTGGGCTCGCCGGATCGGGGGAACGTCGCCTGCCGCAGCAGCTGTGCCGACGTCGCCGGGTCAAACGACTGCAGCGCCATTAAATGAGAAGTATGAGAATTAATGGCAGATCAATTGCGGAGTTCAGTCGTTTCTGACAATCGATTGTACGCTTCGAGGACTCGAAAATGGCGGTGCGCGTGGCAGTGAGACGGACGCGGGCCGGGTAATTCGCGGCTCCTCCTTCTGCTGATCTCTGATCTGATCTTGATCTCTTTCATGCTACTCTACATCTATTCGCTTTCTGCCTCTTTTCTTACTGTTCTTTATATTTATCACTACTGACTGTTTTCTGACTATAATGGAAGTAACGCCCTCCGCTGAAGTACAAAACGAAGGTGCAGCTGCTGCATCGCAGGACGCGACCTGTCTAGCACGCGCGAGCACTGACGGCGACCAGCAATCTGATTCGCAGCTGCTGGCCAAGATCTCAGAAGGCGAGGCGGCTGAGCTTGTCGAGCTTACGTTTACTGAGAAAGAAAAGTCTGCTGCGGCGACAGACTCTGTGGTGGTCGATGGCGGTGATGCTGAAGAAGCCGAGGAGAGTGGTACGGTTGAAGAGGTCGCGGCTGTTGCGGACGCGACTGTCGCAGATGCTGCTGCTGAGGATGCAATTGAGACAGACGCGGTTGTTGAGGAGACTGTTAAAGAGTCTGTTGAAGAGATTGTCGAAGAGATAGAGACCGCAGAAGAAAAAGTAGATGAAGCGGTTGTTGTTGATAAATCTACGACCGGCGACGCGTCTGATGACGCGACGACGGAAGCGACTGCAGCTGCAGTTGCTGAGGAGAGTCTAAAGGCAAAAACTCCCGATGCTGAGATTGTTCCTGAAAGCTCCGAGGTCTTTACTGAAGAGAAGGTTGCAGGGGAGATCGGTGCAGAGGAGAGCGTTGCAGAGGAGAGCAAGGCCGAGGCTGAAGTTGTGGAAGAGTCTACCAAAGAGCCTATCAAGCAAGAGTCAGATGAAGCTCAGGCTGCTGATGTGTCTGGTGCACCAGCCGAAGCTCAAGAGATCGCAGACACTATTCCTACAGACGCAGACTATCAGTCTGCGAATGCCTCGTTTGCGAGCCAACAACCTCCGATGAACTCAGACGAGTCCGAAGAAGAGTGCGATGTGACTCCTCGGTCGAGACCTCCGAGTGTGGTGAAGCAGGATATCTCATTGGAGGACATGGTGTTTGACGGCGAGACGACAATCCAGAGCGATATCGATGCTGATGTGGCAGCATCCAGCAAGGCAGCGAAGAGCTCTTTGGTGTTTGATCCGTTCAATTCTCTGCCGGTGATGGGAGCAAAGGCGGCGCGAAAGGCTGAGGAGGACGGCGCGGAGATTTCAGAGACGAAGAAGGTGAAATTGACAGAGAAGGAGGATGAGGTGATTACGACCGAGACTCCTGTGGGCCTCAATGCGATTATCGAGGCAAAGGTAGGTACGTGAGCGGTTTGATTTGGGAGGGGGAGGGGGAGGGGGCGGGGTGGAGAGCGGGGGAGGAGATTGAGTTGACTAATTAAGCTTTTTGATGGGACGGAGTAGGAGGACGCGATACGACAGCGGATAATCAGGAAGACGGAGCTGCGGAAGCAGCTGGAGACGCAGTGCGCGGAGGAGAGCGCAAAGCTAAAGTCTGTTTGTGTTTACTGACTGAGTGAGAAGTTGTAGTGTGCTTACTGCGTTGCGAATGGCGCTATTTTATTTTATAGGAATCCGGATGCGGCACAGACGATTAAACGACACATCGAGTTGCTGAAAGGATACAACACGATTCGAGATATCGGAGTTGGACTGTTGGGAATGGCAAGAGCGCTGTTGAATGTTGTGATCTTTGGGGGATGTGCGTGGAGGGATGAGAGAGGGATGATGGGTGCATGATGCAGGATGCTAACGAAGAGATTATGGTTTAGATTGCGGACACGAGGGGAGTTCGAGTGGCGGAGGTGATGCAGGAGTTTGGCCTTGATGTGAAGGATTAGGGTGGAAGGGTCAAATAGTTGCTATTGATTGCTGATTGCTGATTGCCGATTGCTGGTTGCCGGTTGCTTGGAGAGGTGATTGCTGTGGGGAAAGAGAAGGGTCAGGTAGTCTGAGTCTGTGGCTGTGAGGTAGCGAAATACAGTTGCGTTGAAAAGCGATGATCAGAGAGCATGTGGATGAGGGAGTGGGAGTGGGAGTGGGAGTGGGCGTTGGGGAGGAGGCGGGAGGATGGATTGTTTACGTTTGGAGCCAGGTCTTCTACCCGCGGAACCCCACGTTCCCCACCAACAGCGCAGGTCTCAACAAGTCTGAGAGGAAAAGGTCCGATGAGAGTGCCGAGGTGTGACTCATTGTCTGCCGCGGTCTCGACCAGGTGCCGTAGTGAGTGTAGTTGTAGTTCTTCTACATTGCTATTGTTGCTATTACTATTGCTATTACCATCTTCTATTCTCTATAACAATTACTACTACTATAACACGAACACCCCCGGAACAACTGCTCGGCTCTGAAGAAGCGACGAGCAAAAAATCTGTGATCCGGATTAAAGTTAATTCATTGTCGCACAAATAAAACCTTAATCACACAACAAAAACTGGAATAAATTGAAAAATGCCGCCCGCCGAGGAATAAATTTTATAAAGAACGTCGTCGTCGCCTGCTCTGTTTGTGCTGAATAACTTCTTGCAGGTGATTTGATTGTAATTGAACTTCATCATGGACAGCGAAGGACCGGAGAAGAACCTGCATCCGACTCATATCCGCGATGAGCCCGAGAACATTGCGTTTGCGATGCACGAAGACGAGGAGCTCGAGGATATCCAACCTCCTGATCCGCAGGTCATGAACAAAATCTACCGCAAGCTCGACCTGCGAATTATTCCCGGTCAGTTCGTGGTCTCTGCTTTGATGACTACTTGAGGTTGATCTTACTGACACTTTCCCGCAGGTCTCTGGTGTCTCTACTTCCTCACCTCGTCGATCCGGTCAAACGTCAGTCTGGCCCTGACCATGAACGCGTCCGAGGGCGACACCATCGTTGACTACCTCCATCTCACCACCCACGACACCTCCCTCGGTCTTGCGCTGTACTATGTCGGCTACGTCGTCTTTGATCTTCCGTTCAATCTCATCATGACCTTCGTCGCTCCCCATGCTTGGATCGCGCGCAATGTCACCTGCATCGGCATCGTGGGCGCTTGTATGGCCGCCATGAAGGCCGCTTGGAGTTTTATGTATGATCCTTCCTTCTATCTTCATCTTCCCTTCTGATCTCTCTTCTGACAATCACCAGTCTTTTGCGTCTGATCCTCGGTATCATGACTGCTGGCCTCTGGCCCGGTATGGCGTACTACCTCACCATGTGGTACCCACCCCACCGCTGCGCCCAGCGCATCGGCTTCTACTTCACCGCCGCCCAACTTTCCGCCGCCGTCGTCGGCCTAGTCTCCGCCGGCTTCCAGTACATGAACATGGACCGCGGCCTTCCCGGCTTCGCCTGGATGTTCCTCATCTACGGCCTCATCACCTTCGTCCTCGGTGTATCTCTTCTCTGGTGGCTTCCCGACCGTCCGTCGCTTCGCCCGCGGTCGCGCACCGGCTGGGGCCGTCTTCTGCCCTCCCAGCGGCCTCCTCTCAGCCCCGAAGACGCCAAGCTTCATTTCCGAGACATGAAGCGGACCTACATTGCCCAGAAATGGACGATGCGCGACTTCGTCAAGGTCATGCTCGACGTCAGACTGTACCCGCTCGTGCTCATGTACTTTGGCGTCGTCGGCACCGGAATCGGTCTGCAGAGTTTCGCGACCGTCATCATCAAATCCATCAACCCGAACTGGTCTTCCGTCGACCTCTCGCTTCTCTCGGCTCCGATCTGGATCTGCGACCTCGTCGGCATCTTACTCGTCACCTCCATCTCTGACAAATTCCACAACCACCGCGCAATCTTCTTTGCCTGCCCCTGCCTCGTCATCATGACCGGCCTCATCGTCACCACCTACGCGCCCCACGACTGGCCCCGCTACGTCGGTCTTCTCATCACCGGTCTCGGACTCGGCCCCACCGTGCCCATCTGCATGACCTGGACCGCCGAGATCTTCCAACCCCGCCACGGCGAAGTCGGCACCGCCGTCGCTACCGCCGTCGTCTCCGGCCTCGGAAACCTGGGCTCCATCACAACCACCTACGCGCTCTACTCCGGATGGCCGTCCGACAAGGCCAACGGCTACAGAAACTCAAACATGGTCATGTTCGCCATGGTCGGCTTCAGCATCGTCGCAGCGGGTATGTGCACTTCCGTCAGGAAGTTGCTCGGCGACCCCATGAGTCGGGAAGCGCAGTGGGCGCAGCAGCATGCTGCCAGAGAGCGGGCGGATGCGGAACTCGCTGCGGCAGCGGCGGCAGAGGCATCTGCGGGTGACAATGCGGTTGCCGACTTGACGACCGAGGATGAGGAGGAGATCCGGAAGTTTTGAGTAATAGAGGGAAAAAAGTGTATGAATAGTTAGAGAAATTTGCTGGAGTGGAAGGGTATAATTGGATACGGTGGGATATATTTAATAACAATAGGATGATTATAATGATTACATGGGAAAAGTACATAGAAAACAATTAGCTCTAGAGAAGTCTATGAACTAGTGCAAGCAGCATGAAAAAAGATCAAGACATCATATAAAAGACATGAACGTAGATATCCATAATTTACAGCATCGTCAAACTATCCATACACACGTCTCTCCTTTTCTAACCATTAACTTCTCGTCCCCGAATACCGTTTTTTCGCAACCACCTTGTCCATATACTGCGTCACAAACTCATCAATCTTCTTCTTTTTCTCACCCGTCAGCTCGCTCGCGTTTTTCTCAGTATGCTTCCCCACGCGCATCTCTTTCTCAATCAAAATCTGCACAATCTCCTTCGAGTACTTCTTCACGCCGTCCCGGCCGAATTCTTTCTCGTACCGTTTGACCATGTTGGGCACGTGTTTGGCAAACGTGTTGCGGATCTTGAGCATCGTCGCGTCTTTTTGTTTCTCGCCGTCTTTCGCAGCAGGGCTCGCCTCCGACTTCTCAGGCTTGCTCGATGACGATGAGGTCGAAGTGTGATTGTGACTATGATGTTTGTGGTGTTTGTGGTGATGATCCTTGTGATGCTCTTTATGTCGCCGATGACCGTTCGTTTCGTCCTTTACCTTCGCTTTCGCCTCGCTCGCTTTCTTCATCTCCTCTTCTCGGCGCATTTTTTCCGCCATCGTCTGCTGCGCCTCATCAATGATCTTTTGTAAATCAAACTTTTCCGGCTGCTGCTGCTGCTGTGGTTGCTGTGGTACTTGCTGTTGCTGTTTTCGAGATCCAGTCTCAGCGGCTGCCACTTCAGCGGCTGGAAATTCCCATTGCGTCCGATTGTCAATCTTGTTGTAGTAATAGATCTGCTTGGTATTCGGATCCTCCGCTGCAGCCCAATCCGGATGAAGTTTTGGCGACTTGGGAGGCCCTTGTTTCTGCTGTGCTTGCTGCTGCTGCTGCTGTCTGAAATTGTTGTTGTTGTTGTTGTTGTTGTTGTTGTTGTTGTTGTTGTTGTTGTTGTTGTTGTTGTTGTTGTTGTTGTTGTTGTTTTTATGTTGTTGTTGCTGGCGAAACTGCTTTTGGTTGCGGTTGCCGAACGCAGGTGATTCCGTGCGCGACTGCGAATCGGACTTTGCAAACCGCTCGCTCTTTGGAGTTCTTTCTGGCGCCGCAGCAGACGCTGGCCGATCCGGTGTCTGTGCCGACTCCGTCGCTGCTGCTGCTTCTTCAGGTTTCTTGTCGGATTTCGCGGGTCGCTCGCGCCGAGGGATGCGGTACGCCATTTCCAGACTCTCCCAAGCCGAGCACAGTTCGCTCGCGAGCGTCTTGATCCGCTCGTGCTCGCTCATCTTGGCCAGCTCCTGTACCGTATTCTCAATCTTCGAGCTCGAGATTTTGTTGCGCGTCATGCGTGGCCAGCGCGATAGAATCTCAAGTACAATAATGATGATGTCGTCTTCGGTCTTCCAGTCCCGCAGCAACGTGCCCAGGATCTGGTACCCGTGCATCTGCATCACGCGCCGCTGCACGCCTTGGTCTTCACTCATGTGGATGCGTTTGAGCAGCTTGCTGACCAGCCATTTCTCCTTACATTGCAGCAACGAACTCATAATCTTCGAAACACTTTCTTCCTTCACAGCACGCGTGGGCAGAGTAGACACGTACTCCTCGTCGTCTTCGCCGACTTTCTGCTTCCGTTTCCGCTTCGGAGCCACGGTCGCCCAGTCGTCTTCGTCGTCGCTCAGCCCGAGCGCGTCCGCCAGCGCCTGAGGCAGTTTCGATGCTGACTCGGTCTGCGTCTTGCCGCCGATAAAGCCGATGCAGTTTGGTTCGCCGCAGTAGCATGGCTGCGCCTGGGCGCCGTACCGGTCGACGTTGTAGTCGAATGTGATTTCCTCGCCCTTGATGATGTCGCGCTTGGCGAAGATGCCCATCTTGAGTTTGTTTTTGACGACCCATTTGTCGACGAAGCAGTTTGGATTACACGAGTGATTGCAGAAGCGCGCCAGGCAGCCCTTTTGCGTCGCGTCCACAAACTCACCTTTCTGCAACATCATAAAGTAGAAATGCTTGATCCCTTGCTCATCATACTCAATCATTCGCTTCCGGAACCGTCCTTCGTCAATCACCTCGCCAATGTACTCGTAGATGAACGTGCCCTGCTTGATGTTTGCGCACGCGCGCATGCCGTAGCCTTTCATGTCGGTGCGGATGATGTCGATCGGCGCGTACTCTTTGCGTTGGAAGCGCTGGTTCTGGCAGTCGTCGCCGCAGTTGCATTCGCCGTTGACGCACTCCATCGAGGTCATTCGATTTATGCAGTCTGAGAATTCATCACAGGCAGTGTTTTTGCCTCCGTCTAGATATGTTTACGCGTTAGAGCAATACAGTGAAAAGATTTTGACCGCAGAAGGACATACCCCACGACTCTCTACAGTCGCATGTCATGATCTCCTCCTGTCCAGCATCGCCGAGATACTTATTTCCATAAGTGCATTCCATTAACTCCTCAAAGGTCTTTTTCGCCTCTTCAGTTTTCGAAGGAAGCTCATTGAACAAAGAGGGTGGCTTAGCAGAACCCAGGCCGCTGCCCTTCTTGCCTGCTTTCGCAGAAGCGATTAGAGGAGTCGAACGCCCCGAGTCTGAGTTGTCGCGAGACTCATCGGATCCAGAGGACGCGTATTTGTCTGCATTGTCGAGTATCATGGCTTTTGCGGTGGGCTCGGGCGAAGACAGCGCGGAGGATCGCGAGGAAGCTGTTTGCGAGCGTTGCGTGCGGGCGGTCGCCGAGGCCGAGGACGAGAGAGGTTTGTGTTCTCGTTTGATGGCCGGCAGCTCTGCGTCGCTGGTCGTCGAGTCGCCGGACGTCATCTAAATGCAGCAAGTAGAAAAAAGAAGTATGCAGAGGGAGTGTCCGTGGTAGTTGGTGCAGAGGAGCGAGTGGAGGACTGAATTGCGTGGTGGAGAAAGAGATGGCGCTCAGCTCTCAGCGCGCGCAGAAGAGGCTTGAAAAGGTGGAAAGCAAAAAGTAAAGGACAGAGAAGATGATTGCTGGTAGGAGCAGAGCGCGAGCTCGCCTGCGATTGAGAATTGAAAGGCGAATTAGCTCCTGGAAGTGAGTAGAAGGTGCAGGGCGAATTGGCTGAGGAAGGAGAGAAGGTGTGGAGGTGGTGAAGAGGGAGAAAGAGACAAAGAGCCGTTTGGCCACAGATCCGGTTCACGATTTTTCCCCTTTGCGAGATTTTGGAGGAGATTTACTTGATGCTGCTACAGGATGAGATTGATTCCAGAGTTATGACTTGTGTATTTTTTCCAATTGAGCAATGTATGAACAGAGCGAGGAAGAAGTCTGGTTTTTTCTTGATGAAAAGGGCAGCCTACGAGATGCCCGAGACTGGAACGGATATGAGAATACCCGACTACGCGTAGATGTCTACACCGACAAGAATAACAATTCATACTGACGATCAAACATGAGCTATCCTGCTCAATGCGCTTTCTAGTCCGCGATATCCTCTAAACCGCTGCATCAATGAGAATAAACAAACCAACTATGACTGCTAACAGCCGGCACAAATGCGCAAACATCGAGTGCACCGCCGGCCAAAGGACTCCTCCCAAAGATTCTCCACGTCTTCTTTTTTATTTCCGCGCCAGACTCAACCACCGCTGCTGCTGCACTCAATTTATTCTGCTGTGTTTCATTCAGTGTTTTGCTCTTCAAGGCCTCTTTCATTTATCTTACAATCGAATCTTCTGAGAACAAGCGGGAAAAGTAACGCAGGATGCAGTTGACTCTGAGAGATATCAAGCGTCAGAAGTGGACCGTCGACGTCGAGCCCACCGATACGGTACGTGTTCATTCCTATATCCTGCCGCTTATCTTGCATCAGCCTGTTTGGATTCACTGTGGCTCTTTGCGATGCACCGTCTGGGTTGTGTAAATAGTCGTGATGGCCTGGTCTTGATCTCGTCTTTGCTAGATCAAGAGAGACCTAGCTACACGCTACAAACCTTGCTACGCCCCATTGGATCAATCGCGTCTTCTTTGCTAACATCACCGCTCGTCCTTCTAGATTGCTTCAGTCAAAAAGACCATTCAGGAACAGAAGGGCTGGGATGCCGATTTACAGATGCTGATCTACTCAGGTAAGCTGCTTCCACGCGTTTTGGTGCGCCACGCCTCTCGCCCACTATGCTGACGTGGTCCACCTCTTTCTCCGACGCGCAGGCAAGACATTAGTAGACGATCGCACCGTAGAGTCCTACAACGTCAAAGAGACCGATTTCATCGTGTGCATGGTCAGCAAGGTGAGCATTATCTATTTGATTGGAATCTGGCTATGGTTGCGCAGATAAGTTCTGTGCACGTGTTGTGGTATGGACAAGCATCTAACCCCACCTCCTCAATAGCGGAAACCCGCCCCTGCTGCTGCTGCTGCTTCGACTTCGACCCCGGCTCCTGCCACTCCCGGTCCGGCTCCTGTATCCACTCCTGCTGCTCCTGCTCCTGCTCAGGCTCCTTCCACGCCCGCAGCTCCTGCTGCTGCCGCCCCTGCTGCGGCCCCGGCCGCAACTCCTGCCGATGCGGCTACTCCTTCTCCCGCATTCAACGATCCGTCGGCATTCTGTAAGTTTCAAGTGCTGACAAATCAAGCTGTATATTTGTATATGATCTGACTCATATCTTCAAGCTATTGGAAATGCGCGCGAAGCGGCTATCGGAAACATGATGGAGATGGGATACGAGCGTGAGGCTATCGAGCGAGCGATGCGCGCCGCGTTCAACAACCCCGATCGTGCAGTCGACTATCTACTTAACGTGAGTAGCTGGTAAATCATCTAACGACATGACTTGGTTTGCTAACAGCGAGCCATCAATAGGGAATCCCAGAGCACTTGATCCGTGACGCTCCCCAACCTGGTGCCGCTGGCGCTGCTGCTACAGAATCCGCGGGTGCTGCCGAGCCCACTAGCCCAACTCCTGCCTCGGCGACTTCGCAGCCTTCAACTGGTCTCAACCTGTTCGAGGCGGCCGCGCAGGCTTCTCAGCAGCGAGCCAACCCTGAGCCGGCCAGCGCTGGTGCCTCGAGCCTTGATTTTCTGAGGAATAGCAGTCAGTTCCAGCAGCTGCGGGACCTGATCCGCCAGCAGCCCCAGCTTCTGGACCCTATACTGCACCAGGTCGCTCAGTCTAACCCACAGCTTGCGTCGCTTATACAGTCCAACCCGGATGGCTTTGTTCGGCTATTGACCGAGGGTGCCGATGAGGAGGGTGCTGAGCGAAGCGGCTACCAGATCGAGGTTACTGCTGAGGAATCCGCTGCCATTGACAGAGTATGTATTGTTATATTGATCGTCTATAAGTATTGCTTGCTAACTGATCTGCGTGTAGCTCTGCAACTTGGGTTTCGACAGACAGGTCGTCATACAAGCTTACTTTGCTTGTGATAAAAACGAAGAGGTTGCCGCCAACTACCTTTTCGAGCACGTAAGTCTTACTCCCAAGCCTACTGATATATCTGTTGTTTACACAAACTGACTTTTTCCTGCGGGATAATAGGGGCATGAGGATGAAGAGTAAACGAATGCTTTGTTTGAATTATGTCGGACGGCTATTTAGTGGGACTATTATTACTATTTATAGATAGTCTTGAATCATAATGTAAAGACTGTTGTCTGTCTGTTTCTCATGCGTCTATCAAGACATCTGCTAGGGTGAAATTCGCTGTCGTGCACAATGCTCATTCAAGTAGAATATATCGGACTCAAAATATCATACACTGCTCATAAGACCCGACATCAGCGACGTCCACGTCCACGTCCACGTCCACTAGGCCTACCAACTACACTCGCCATATCCCTCTTACTCAACACAAGACCTCTATTCGTAAACCTCCCCACGCTCGAGACCTTTAACCCGCGATCTCTCTTCTTTTCGTTCGCCTTCTTTCCCGTCCTGGGCGCCACAGGAAGCACGATACCCGCCTCCTTCGCGTCCTTTTCATACTTTGTCTTGCGCTCGCCCTGTTTCTGAATCATGCCCTTCCGCATCTGCATCGGCATCTTTGTCTTGTTAAACCGCTCGGTCTGCTTCTCCGCCAAACTCTGCGGATTCAGCGAGTAATAATCGTGTTTCAGCCGGCCATGCTGCGCGCTACTTTTAATCGCCAAGCTATCGATCCGCGCATCTAGCGTCTTCAACCTCGTCTTGCCGATCGGATCGAAGCTCAGATCGCCGCCGTCGATCGTCGACAGGCCGCCGTGCTTGTTGGCTTCTGAGAGGATGTGTGATTCGGTGATGAGCCGCTGCAGAGCAAGGTCGTGCTTGAGGTTGAGTTCGTCGTCGTTGGCGTCGTCGTCGCCTTGCTTGTGTTTTTTGTTTTTGTGTTTGTTGAGCAGCGCCTGTTTTTCGAGTTGCAGGTCCGATTTGGGAACGCTCTGAGACTGTATTATTATAGTTATCGTTAGCTTTGATGATCTCACGGTCGGTCAAATTTGAGATAGACATACCATGAAATTCCGCTTCTCCTTCGGTGTAGGTTTCGCAAGCCGTTCAGATTTCGTGCCGTCGAAGCGAATAACAATCGGCTCGTCGTCCGACTCGTCATCTTCTTTCGCGTCTGTTGTCGGATGCGTCTTTTTAGAGGTCGGTTTGGTGCTGGAGAATTCGTCGTCAAAGCCGTTGAATTCGCTCGAGTCGCTGTCGGAATCTTCTTCGTCTTGTGATGATTCTTCTTCGTCGTCTTCCTCTTCTTCGTCGTCTTCTTCCTCATCCAGACCCTCATCGTCCAGATCAAAGTCGTCCTCGCTAAGATCATCGTCCTCCTCTTCAGGTCTAATGATCCTCAGCCCATCAACCATCTCACTTTTCTTCTTATCCTGCGCTTTCTTCTGTCCTCCTCCCACAGCAGACTGTTTATTCTTCATCTCCTTCATCCTCCGCAATCTCTCCATGACATCCGCCGCAGACTCCTCCTCCTCCTCCTCTTCTGCCTTTCGTTTCTTCTTCAACGAAGTTTTGTCGGTGCTCCTGTCATCACCGCGCGCCTTCTTCGTCTGGCTTTTGCTCTTCTCGGCTTTGATTGTACTCTCCGAGCTCTTACTCGCCGCCGCTGCTGCTTTCTGATTCTTAGCGGCCTTCATAGCCGCCAGCTTCATCATCACACTCGCTGCTGTTTCTCCCATATTGCCCTAGAATCTCCTCCTTCTTCTTTCGCGTAGATTTATCGAGCTTAGATCAGTATCTTCAGCTCAGATGGTCGAGATGGGAGCAATAAAGAGAGAAAAAATAATTCAGGGGTAGCGCGTTCACGTGATCTGAAAATTTAAAAGTATCTCATCGGGTTGTACTTTTGTTCTTTCTCGAGAAGGTTGGTATAGTCTATAGATATCAGAGCAGAGCTCGTGTTTGTTCTTTCTGTTCTGGTGATATACCTGCACTTGGAATCTACTTACGAAAAGGAACAATGACACGCTTCCGCGGCTGCATCGACATCCACGCCGGCCAAGTGAAGCAAATCGTCGGCGGCACGCTCTCCGAATCCGACACCGCGGGCGCGGAGCTCAAGACGAATTTCGTCGCGAGCCTGCCTGCGTCGCATTTTGGGAAACTGTACAAGGATAACGATGTGCGGGGCACGCATGTGATTAAATTGGGACCCGGCTGCGATGATGCCGCGGCGGAGGCGTTGGGAGCGTGGGAAGGTGAGTTTGCTGGTTTGGAGGGGGGAGTGAGGTGAGAGTTGTGCTGATTTGTGGTTTTGGAGAGAGTAGGTGGGTTACAGATTGGTGGAGGAATTACATTAGAGAACGCACAGGAGTGGATTGATAAAGGAGCAGATAAGGTACCAAGTCCCCTCACAAAGAGTCTACATTTCGCACAAATGCTAACGACATGTCGAGGTCATCGTCACATCATACCTATTCCCGAACGCAAAACTGGACCTGGAGAGACTACAGAAGCTGACAGAGAAACTGGGCAAGGAAAGATTGGTCATCGATCTGAGCTGTCGGCGACGGAATGAGGAATGGATCGTTGCTATGAATAAGTGGCAGACCTTAACCGAGACCAAGATTGACAAAGGTTTGTTCTCTACTTTTTTATGGAAGTGGTTGATGTGCACTTACTGACGAATATGTGCTGCAGAAACACTGGAATTCCTATCCCAGTTTTGCTCAGAATTCCTCGTGCATGCCGCCGACGTCGAGGGACTCTGCCGCGGCATCGACCAAGACCTCGTCGTCGCGCTCAGCAAATGGTCGCCCATCCCAGTCACCTACGCCGGCGGCGCCAAGAGCATCGAGGATCTGCAGCTCGTCGAGCGGTTGAGCGGGGGCAAAGTTGATCTCACGTACGGAAGCGCTTTGGATATCTTTGGAGGAAAGCTGGTGAAGTTTGAGGAGTGTGTGGAGTGGAATCGTCACCATTAGTTTGGGTTGTAGATACTGATAGAGATAAATATCTACATTATCTATTGAAACACCATGTAACGCCAAAACCTATTTACAAAACAAAAGTCTTAAGAGGAAGAAGGCAGCATCATGCTCTTTTTCCCGTGAGACTAAACATCAAAACCGACAGCCCATTTTTCAAAGCTTGTCGCAGCGCAACTATATCGAACCGTCAGCCATTATCAAACAATAATAAACCCAAATAAATACATACCCCCAACACGCTTCCCGTTCCTCGCCGTACCAGCCATCCAAGGCACGGCAAACAACTTAAGCATCCGCCATCCGAATCCCTGGAACGCAGGCGAGAAAACCTGGTCTTTGACCGTCACGTACGCAATCTTGAGCCATGATCCGTTTGTGTGGGCGATGGCGCGCATGTACGTTTGCTCGGCGCGCATGTCGATTGCTTTTGAAAACATGTAGAGCTGCGCGATGCTGTTTCTGAAGGGTTCGAAGATGTCGCTTTCGTACGAAACGTCGGATGCGTCGTCGTCGTCATCTGAGAAATCAATCAACGAGTCGGGATACGTTTCTCGCGCTGCCTCCCGCTGTTTCTCGTCATCATCAACGAAGTCTCCCTCCTCGTCGCCAGCCACGTCAGTCACCTTGCCGCTCTCAGCATCCTTCTGCTGCTGCATCACTTTCAAGAGCTGCTGAACGTCATTATCCTCATCGTGCCGCGCTTGCGGGTGTAAGCCGCTATGCTCGTCGGCAACAAAACTTGAAAGAAGATCAACAAGGTCTGAACCTGTGAGTTGGACGGCCTCGTCGCCGGGTCTATGGCTGCTGCTGCTTGGGTCTAGGAAGTCGTTGATCTCGGACATTGTAGTGTGCGCTCTATCAGAAAGCCTCTGTTTTTTATCGCAGGTATATAAGCGATTCTAGCCACAAGTAATCACAGTATTTTCAATTATTCAATCTGAGATCAACGTTCGGTCGCTCCTAATCGCTTCGTAGACTGCTATCGAAATCGAATGGAATACAAATGCTTGAGAAACCGATATCCAGTTCTTCGTCGCTTACGCTGACACCAACCCCGGCTCTCGTACCTCAGCTTACTTAATATCCAGTCAACCAAACCGCCCTGTTTGTGATTCGACCCGCTCAGAGTTGTCCCTTTACAGGATTGTAGGACGGGTTGAGAAATGTCTAAGACAGAGAGTTCTGGGGCGGGTTGGCTACTAATTGTTCCGATCGGGGTATTAGAGTATGGAAGGTCTTGGAGAGGGGATTGTGGTTATTGGATTTCATAGTTGCCGACAGAATGTCGCGGTAACAGATTGGGATTCGTTATTAGATACCGAGGAATACATTAGCTTACAAACAAAAACATAAAGCAGAAAGAATAAGGAAAAGGAAGGAGACGTAAGGACAGAAAATCGAGATCCTCTAACGAAGTGTGTCATCGGTCAACGCCGACCGGCTAATTACGCGGAATCCAGCGTTCTATGTTATGCAGAATAAAGACGCCAGAGCTAGGAGACACGTGGAATTTGTAGCGAGTGAATCACAGCGAGTGGAGAAGAAGTAAAAGAGAGAAGCTGGAAGAGGTGAGATGGGAAAGAGAAGCGAGTTGGTGTGATGATGGAGGATCTCGAGATTTGCCAGCCTTCTGTTTTTGGCGGGAAGGAAGAGGGAAGGGACTTACTCAGCCCTGGATTGAGAGGGAAAAACACATGTTCGTCAACACGTCAGCGCTGGTGAGTATACGCAGGTTTATGATTGCGGGGGAAGATTACAATCTACGCCTGATGCAGTACGCAATCAATATACGACGATATACAATCTACGAGATGCGACTGCGGAATACGCAATATCCCAGAATTAGCAGGACACGCAAAGTTGTTTACGATCAATAGATTAAACAGGCGGGCGAGAACCGAGGGATCTCCGAAGCAGGATCGACAGAGAAGGCATATTGCTTGATATCAACAGCGCAAACGAATGCAGGCAGGAGCGAGAGAGGAGGACTGCGTGCGCTCGATTTGGGTGTGTTGGACCCAAAGAGGGAGGAATCGGGTACGCGCAATCTCGAGAGATTTATCGAGGGTGATCCTCGTCGTATATCGTAGATTGCAGGTCGTAGATTGCAGATTGCATTCGGCAAGAGCAAAGAGCCGATGCGGCGAACTTTGGGAGAGGATGCAGGTATACGCAGGGAGAGCAGCGGTGGGATTGTAGAAGTGGCAGCAGTAGCAGAGTTGTCGTCACAAACAGTCAATTTTCCCGAGAATGAAGGCGTGAAAGGCGCAGGCAGTGAAATGAAGACGGAATCCAGAGAGACCGAAATCTGACAACCACTGGCTGATATAGCGATGAATAATGCTTTTCAATCGTTTGGTAATCAGTCCGGCGAGGTGCGGAAGGTGTCTATAATCCAATTAAAGCACTACATTAACTATTACATTACTTGCATGCACTCATATAGCCGGACATAGCAAAAGGCAAAGATATTTTAGGAATGGCGGCGATGGAAAGGGCCCAAAGACTGAATGCCATGCCTAGCCATTATTCCCTTTCTTGCACCTTTCTCTATCTGTTTGCTCGAATATACAACAAATATAGCCTTAGTCTATTTATGCCCCCTTCCCTATAGTCTATTTATTTTTGATTGTTGTTAAAGTTGTCGTTTTTTCATATACGCTCGCAAACCTTCTTTGTTTTCTATTTTCTATTTCCCTTTCTCTATATTTTTTCGAACGCCATAGTCAAGAATCATGCAAGGCACCTTTTTTCCCTCTATTTCTCTCAATTTCCCCTTTCTATCCTTTTTGTTATTATGTTCTGATTCACAGCATAGCTCAATGCCCAAACTACAACTTCCTCCACCAAAAACCAGCCTGGACTGAAATTAAACCAAAACGAAATCACAATGAGTCCAACAACCGTCTGCACGTGAAAATCCTAATCATCTCCAAACTTTCCTCCTTGCGTCTGTCTGCTTTTATCCCGACGACGACGACGCCAGAACAGTGGTTCTGCACCGAGAAAACATCGTGGCGAAGGTAATAAAAAACTCGAATTGATTGACTACATTCTTTATCGCTCGTTTGCATCGAGTGGGGACGATGTCTTGTTTAATTGCTTGTTTATCTGCTGAAGATCATTGAGCTCCATCTCGTGATATTGCATATTGCGCCCGATATACATCTATCTACACCGCCAGTCTAAACGACTCGCATTTCCCCTTCTTCCTCTTTCATAAACCTAAACACCGGCAGCTTCATCAAATCTTAAATATATATCATATCGACTAGCACCGACCGCGGAAATTGCTTTATATCCGGTATCCGTGTCGAATTCCCAACTTTGAATAACCACAACTGTTCTCAGCGCTCAGAAGTTTGTTATCAATCATTAGAAATCCTCTCCGAGCTGCTCGAATGCCATTATTAATTATTATTACTATTAGTTATCCATTAGCTAACCCAATATCACTTTTTGTCTCGCAAGACTTTTCTTTGAAAACCAGTCAAAGCCAGTCCAAAACAACATTACACATTATATAATCAAAAAAATCAAAAAAGAAAAGCAAAGCAAAACAACCGTCGCACTTTTTGATCAACGCCGAAGTAAAGTGACTCCCACAGGTTGTAATTACAAAGAGAGCGAGGGTGGGCGAACGATGATTAGCTGTTATACATACACTTTTGCTCTCGCAAGAAACCAAACTAGAAGTCATTTAGAATCAAAATGAGACCGTCATCTTAAGATTGCATGAATGCAAAGTGTGTCAAAAATGAAAGCAAACTCAAAGAGCAGTCGCTACTGCTCCTCGATCTCGCCTTTTGCTCTCCGCACCAATACTTTCCACCGGTACCGCACAGTCTGCGCATCTCTCTTATTCAGAACCTGCGCATATTCGCCAAAATCCTGTCGTGGCAATGTCCGTAGCACCATCTCGACCTATCGCATCCGTAAGTCAGTACATCAACTTAGGGAAAATTATCAAGCAATACATACCAACTGACGATCTTCGTCAATCGTCCATGTCGAATTCGGAGCTTTCCTCCTCTTCGGGCGCACACCAGAGCTAGAACCAGCAGATCGTGGATCTTCCTGGCTTTCCTCCTCTGCTCCGGCCGCTGCTTGACTTTCATATCCGTACCCCTTCGTCCGTGGCTGCGATATTGTCTCTGGCTGCTGTACTTGCCGTTGCGCCTGTGGTTGAGCCACCGTCCAAGACGATTGCTGCTGCTGTTGTTGTTGTTGCTGGACACCAGGCGGCATATACGGTGGCTGCCGGACTGTATCGTACGCGCCGTATGCTGGTTGCGCAATCAGCGCATAAGGCTGAGGCCCTGCGTATTCAGCGGTCGACGGTGCCCAGGTCTGTCCCTGTGGTTGCGACTGCGAAAGTGGCTGCTGCTGCTGCTGTTGCTGCGCCTGTCTCGCCGGCCAAGAGACCGGCTGCGGCATCTGTTGTGTGATGTATCCAACCTGGCCCGGTCCAGAAACATGTGCGTACGACTGTTGGTCGTAGGGAGGGTAGTGTTGTGGAACAGCATAGGCGGGTTGTTGCGGATGGCCCTGATACGCGTACTGAAATGGCGGAGGCTGAGGTTGCTGGGCGTATTGTATGGGTGGCTGTGATGGGAAATTTTGTTCATGCTGATGCTGTGGTTGCTGCTGATGCTGATGCTGTGGTTGCTGCTGATGCTGATGCTGTGGTTGTTGTGGTTGCTGTTGTGGTTGCTGATTCTGTAGCGAAGGTGGTGGTGGAGGAGGATGCGGAAATGACGGAAACTGACTTATGGATTTTCGCTTACTCGAGGCACTTGCAATCGGCCGCTGTTCAGACGACCCTGTCCCCTCCACCGGAGCCACCGGAGACGACTGCAGACTCTCTGCCACATCCTTCTTCACAGCAGGCGAGCTTTTGTCCCCCGCAATTGCCTCTACACCCGCCGACGATTCTTTCTCACCTCTTTCTTCCACCCCATCGCTATCCTCTGACTGCGCTCGCGGCGACGCATTCGCAGCCGTGCTTGATCTCCGATTCACAGCGTCGGTGGTATCTTCTGAAACCTGCGGCTGTGGCTGCGGCAGCGATTTCGGGGGATCGTCGTCAGAGGGGAGATGAGATGGGAGTAGTTTGGCATTGCCTTGTCGGTTAGACTCATTGAGAATCTGATCAATATTCATAGACCTGAGATCTCGTTCGCAGTCCTGATCCGATAGCAACGTGCGGGCAACTGGCGTAGAGAGAGAGTGTAGGGTCGACAAGGACAAAGATCACAGAATGGAAGCGATAGATGCAGAACTAATTGCGAAAGAAGACAGAACGCCAACAACGGGAAAAAGGAAAATAGAACTCTATGGCAGGTGCAGATTGCTATTCCCCATCCGCGAAAAGAAAATCACAGCAAGTTGATGGATAATGAGAGCCGAGGAGAGGAGAATCGAACTCTTTGAGCAGAGTTGTTGTTATTGAACTTTGAACTGGAAGTCTGCGGTGCGCTCGAAGCTGCTGGTGCTCAGATCAGTAGCGTGAGATGATTGGAGATGGTGCGGTAGATGACAGGTTGATGAAGAGAGGATCGAGATTCGTGGAAATCGGACTTGTGCAGATAGATATCGAGACCGTGTTGTGGTTTGATCTAGGATAAGACGGAACGATAAGTTAGCGTGGATGTGACGATGTGCGAGAAATAAAGAGAACAAGAGAACGGATATATGTCTCGTCTGAAGATCACAGAGGCAGCAATTGCAAAACAAGCCGGAGCTGGAAAAGGAGAGCGAATGAAAACAAAGAAAGAATCGGAGGGACGTACACTGGATGCTATCCGAGGCGTCGCTTGCTGCTGAGATATGAGCAGACTCTGCCGGGTCGTGACTGCGCGGGCGACGAACGTTCCACTGTCGAGCGGGTGGAAGCGAATAATGTGGAGAAAGATATATGCAGATGTAGATGTGGAGAAAGAGAAGAAGAGGAAGAGGAGAGCGGCCCGACGGAGGTGTTATTGAGAAGCCCGCGAGACCAGACAGATGCCGAGGAAGGTGGAATTTAATTGAGTGGGCTAGTAGTTGGTAGTGGTAGGTAGTATGGAGAGAACGAAGCGAGCTTAAGTTGCTGGAGCTAAATCTTGGAAGCTAAAGTGACAAGAAGAAACGTGCAAGCGACCGAAATGCAGATAAAAGAGAGGATCGAAGGGAACGAGGAAAAAAGTATACGAGAGTAATAAAGTCAATATATGAAGTTAAAAGAGAGAGAGAGAGGAAGAAGAGAAGAGATGCAACAGAGAGAGAACGATGATGGGAGAATGGTATGGGAAAAGGTGGTGGAGGGCACCGCGAACAAGAGCGACGATATCGGGTCGACAGAGACTAACAGAATTAGAATTAAATCAAATGCGACACTACCGTCGGCAAGAGAGACATAAAAACTACTTTTCTGGATATCCCTTTCCCTCGCAGCGCCCTTCCTCCCGACGACATCGCAGGAAAGACAAAGACACGCAGACCTCCTGAAACACGCGGGCGGAATGGACTCTAGAATGAGAAAGAGAAAAGCCAGAGAGAGTGCCGGCAAACAGAGCAGCGAAACCAACAGCGCGGCGACAGGTCAGGAGCGCAATCTGGAGAAATCACCGAGGACGACTGGAGCCGAGGAGGGACGTAATATGGAAATCGAGAACGAGCAGTACGATGTGGCCCCCCTCGACCATGAAGAATGTTTACAGGGAACTGTCACTTGCCCGGGGGGTCCTGCCGCTATGCGCATCTGCTGGGCCTTTTTATTTCCCTTTTCATAAGCCGGGACTGACGAAGCAGACACGATCAAACTGAGATCGCATGTCCTGGAGCGTAAAAGGTCGGTGTCAACACGCGGCTAGTTTGGAACTTTGATTAAACTTTTGTGTAGCACTCTATCTGCGTTGTTTTTGTTTACACTTTTGCAGTGCGTTTGTATACGCGCTATCCACACCTGGCGCGTACCCAAATAAAACCCGCCCGCGAGCAGATCTGCCACTAAATTAGACAACACACGACGACTCTTTGGGTGCTCGACGTCGCCTGCTCCTTTTTGCATGGCTGCAGCTAGCCCATAGGCATAAGACCGCTACGCGGCTGTGGACCCTCATCCGCTTGTGCGTGCAGCTATCTAAAGTTGGAGGACAACGCAACCGACGGCGCTGGAGCGAGAGCAGAGCCTGAGGCCACTTGGCCCCACCGCTCCAGGTGCTGCTGCTATATCTAATACCAATCTCGCGCAGTTTTCGAGAACAGCGAACCGCGTGGAAATTAACCCGACCGTCAGAGCGAGGGCGAGGTCTGCTAGTCTTACTTCCATACGCTCGTGCGTTCTTTCGCTCCCACATCTACCTGTAGATATCCGTTGCTACTGCCAGCCCACTCTGCCGTCCCCACCGTTGCTGCTGCTGTTGTTGTTGTTGCTGCTAATGCTGCTGCTCGTTTCTGCAGAGCTCCCACAGCCACGGCAACGGCCACTCATCGTCTGCTCTGCGGTAGCACAGTCGTCACACAGACACGCGTACTATTGCTTAGTCGGCTTCCCTACTTCCCATCTGTTGTCCTGTCACACCTTATCGTCCACCCGCCGCCAGACTGCAGTTCATGTCGACCGCAATCGCCGCCACATTGCACTCGGATAGGACCGAGAGGGCTTTTTAGATTATGCTAGTGGAGAAGGGCGGAAGGAAAGTAAGGCAGCGAGAGTGTGAGCCAAGAAGCAAACTCTCCTTCTCAGAGCTGCTTTAGTGGGAAATCGGCGATTTTTGCTCGCATTTTACCAGAGGCAAAAAAACAAAAAAGAAAACAGAAAAACAGACAGCTTTAAACCTTAACTCTAAAGCGCACCCTCGGGTCTGCCTGCGTGCAAAGGAAAAACCTTCAGCAAGATGAAAGTAAAGATGACTGCTAGCTATAGTGCTATTTTGTTCCTTTTCACACCCCCTCTCCCTCTCCTCAGCTCTGGTTCTCAATTGAAGCTAGCTGACGTCCATGTGATTGTCCCGTTATGTTTATTAGCACGGAGCCCTAGCTGCTGATCAGTCAGTTAGTCGACCGTTGTCCCGCTGCTTTGTCTAATTCAGTTTAGGAATTGCCTACTCTATCCTGCCACGACTGAGACAGCTAGAAAAGGAACGCCGACAGGGAAGAGTCGAATGGTCTGGTTTTTATTTACTTAATTAGGGATAAAAAGCAACTTGCAAGAAATCCCTGTCGCTGGTTTTTGCTTTCCGAAACGGCCGTTGCAGTTGCTAATAGTCGCGGGGATGGCGGCGGCGGCGGTGGTAGAAGCTCACACATTCGATCTAGACGAGTAGATGAATTCTTACCAACTCAGATGACTTGTGTTATAGCTGCACAAATAATCTTTTTGTAATCAAATACAACATAATCGGACTCTCTCTGAACGGGGTGCTTTGAGCGCCATAGACATTGGCCTACCAGGCGAGCAGAGCTGGCGATCGTCGCAATTCGCCTGTATCTCGAATGACTTTCCGATCCTGTATCGCTCGTCTGATCTTCTAGATGATTGTCAAGACAAAAGACAAGAGAAGTGAAATAAATCAGTGAACGGGATAGGAAACCGGGTAGACTGAATACTCGACTGTTCCCCCATACAGTCGTAAATTTGCATCCTGAGCAGATCAGCTCTCCGACACTGATGCCGGCCTACCTGAAAGCAATCTATATCATATGCTTGAATATTTAGACAGCGCAGGATTCTTGAGGATAGTCGGTAGATATTAAACTAGCTGACGTAGGCAACATATTAAAAGGTCTCGGTCACACGCTCGGTACCCTGCTCACCATCCCCGCCCTCTTCACTGCTCCAGCTCACTTGACAGTACTTGTATTGCGTAAATTAAAAAGACGGTAGAAAATATCGGAATAAGTGCTTATATGTATATATACCTATGTGACGTATATTAATATATGAAGGCGATGGCAGTCAAAGAAGCTGAGGATATGGCGAGGCGCAGAGGATCTGAGAATTCGCACTTTTGCCCGCTGGCAGCGTGAACGGCTGCTGTGATCCGTCCTAATTATCCTGTGTCATATATCAAGTTCATACTATGCGCAGAAAGGAGATTGCTTTGACTTCACTTGATCTGGGTACTTGGATATATTAGGGAAGAAAGGAATGAAACTCACGGTTTTGCGAATAGCTCTGCTGGTTTGTTCGCAGAGCAGATGTATCAACACTACCGTCTCCGCCAACCACAACACTTCAGATCGTAATTGTTTCCTTACCGTGATGCACCCAACAGAATCAAACCTCTTTACAGTGGTCCGAAAGAAAGTAGAAGAAAGGTCGGCGATCTACGAATCCACGAAAGAAAACATTTAAGGAAAAGATTTGGGTTTGGCGTATTGCCCCTTCCAGTAAAGTAGCCGAATTACAGAAAGGGCAGAGTCGACAAGCAGCAAAAGTAACTCTTAAGAGATCTGATTACCACCGTGGTTGTAATCGAATAACATCTCTTTGCTACAGCAACAAATGCCTCGATCAAAGAATGCAAAATAAAGTGAGACAGAGACAGTGCCTTTGATCTCAAGTACGACAAAAGATGATGGCACGGATCCCGAAACAGGCTTTTGGCTGGCTGACCTTTTGCACGTACAGGTCGCGCGGCCCCTCGAACCAAACCATCCTATCTCGAGCCCTTCTTTTCCGCCAGCACCCGTCCGTCCGCTGCTTCTTTTCCTGTTCTTCCTCCTTCTTTTTCCTTTTCCTTTTTCTTTTCCTTTTTCTTTTTCTTTTTCATTTTTCCTTTTTTCTCTTTCTGTTTCCTCGTCGGATTGCCTTACGTCCTTGATGTGAGTGAAATTCGAACGCACGAGACGACGCCTTCACGCGCGTCCTCTCCTCCTGCATCCTCCTCACCCCACCTCCCCTTCCCGGCTCTCCCCGCGTGCGCACTCGCCTTTTTTACCACCGCACCAAGCCAGACATCACCCGAACGATGTGGTGCTATATATATCCCCTGCGCCTATTAAGCGAACGAGCCAGCGACGAGGCTCTGCGCTGCAGACCAAGGGCAGGCCGAGGGCCGCGCCCAGTAACCCAAATACAGTTCGGCTTTCCTATAAAGGTTAAAATTACGGCCTTTTTCTTTTTCTTTTTCTTTTTCTCTTCCTCTTTTCTTTTGTAGTTCTTCTATCCGTGGGTCCGGAGGCGATGGGTGGAGACAAGAGAGAATGAAAAAGAAACCCGCGCTAGAGCTGGAATAATAGCGCAGGGGGCGGAGGGAAAGAAATGCTGTCGTCATCAGCGATTTCTCTTCCTGTCTGCCCGGATAGCGTCGGAAAAAGCGGTTGTCTGCTCTCGTCTGCCGATGAACTCGAGATAAACGAAGTCCTGCGTTCAGTACCTCGAGCAGCAATTTACATCTAGTTTGTAAGCGACAGTGCTGCCTGCTGCTGTCTCGTCTGCTGCTGCCTGCTTCTCGCTACCTTCTGCAGGAAGAAATCAGTAGCAGCTGTGCAGCCCGGCTCTGCAACCTGAACCCGGTGTCTGTGTCAAACAAACTCGACTTTCACGAGCGGTCCGAGCTTCGCGCTGCCTCGGGTTGTCGTTTCTTTTATCTCTCAGGCTGTGGTGCAGACTGCTCATCCAGATAGCCCGGAACAGTCAAGCGCGCTGCAATCTAGATGTTTGCAGACTAGTCAGAACATCCTGCATTCACTATCTTTCCTAAAAGAACATCCAAGCTCCTGCGACGATAGACGGTAGCGGCGAGGCTGACGAGGGATCTTAACTAAACTTTAGGTAACGAGTTCTCGTTAAACTTTGTTTCGCGCACTCTGACCTCGCTCGGTGCTGACGTTAAGTGCGCGAGGTGCGGCAGGGTAGGAGTTCTCGGGATTCTCCTTGTCTATGTGGAATATCATCTTGTGTTGTATCTGGGCGCGGTCGTGGTTTTGCCTGTTTGCTGAGGTAGTAAAGACTCAACTGAAGAGAAAGAAACTGGGAGATTAGAAGGAGGGAATTACGGAAGCGAAGGAAATAGATATGATATCTGAAAATAATCTCAGACACGTCCGGGTCCAAAAGTCACATATGAAAAAAACACAAAGCAAAAAAGCAAAAAGAAAATAAAAACGGGAAAAAAGGAAAGAGCAAAGAAAGAAAAAGTAATGGGAAAACTTGACATGAGATAACAATTAGCGTCGAGTCGACAGGAGACAGTCACATTACAGATGTTGGAGATGATGGCTGATACCACACACCATCGACCTCGACGACGGCAGCAGCAGCAGCAGCAGCAGCAGCAGCAGCGTCACCACACGTCTGACAGTCTCTTTTAATACCCGCCAAACACACAATTAGCTGAACGAGCTCACGTCGCGCACTTGACGACGCACTGTGCACTCGCGCCCGCGCCCACGCCTGCCGCCGCCGCCGCCGCCGCCGCCGCTGCTGCTGCTGCTGCTGCTGCTGCTGCGCGCGGGTTCTACGCTAGCGATGCAGCGACTCGACACAGTCCACGGCATATAGACTTGCTCGCAACTCTCAAGTCACTCAAACTCGGAATTTTCTTTTCGTCATCGCTAAACTCTACTTCCTCCTCTCGCTATCGCGCGCCGCTCGGTCAAGCAAAGCAAGACGGCAGGCAAGCAAGCAAGCACGGGTGTGCTGCATATCAAGAGATGACGACTCTGCTCTGCGCATTTTCCAAGCGACAAGAGCCGTACATCCGTCCTTGCAAACACAGCTCGCAATGACTTTACTCCTGCTGCCGTCGCAGCCGCTGATTGTGGTGGTGCTGGCGGAGGTGCTGAAGGTGGTGCTGGGTGCTGCATCTCGCAAACACCGGTACCGGAAAAGTCAGACGAAAAGCACGCGCGAGCGAGCGGGAGGCTTTTTTTGCCAATCTCTCGCTACTCGCGGGCTTTCTCCATTGGCTACCAGTTAATCTGTCTACTGGATCTCGTTTGTCTCTGTTTATTTCGTCATCGTTTGACAGAAAGGGGGAAGCGAGCATCAACTTTCCTATACCTCCTCTGATACATAGCCCATCCTCTCTCGCTTTGTAGTAGTCAACCGTCCACTCCACCTCTCTGCAAAACTCACTTGGACACCAAAATGCACGCGCGCCAGACCCATGCGAAAAGCAAGCCGCGAGACCTGCGCGCGATGCAAACCTGTGGAGCGTGCTGCGAGCACATCTTTTTACACTCACACTCATCTTATCACCTGCCTATTCTGTCGAGTCTGCTCTTTTTGCCTGCTGCAAGATAAGAGACAGAACTGAAAAGGAAAGAGGGAAAGCTATGGGCAGGAAGTAAGTCACAAATTGTGTCTGCATCTCTCTCTCGAAGTCTCCTATCCTGTCTATGCTTTGTCTATTTATCTGTCTGTCTGACTGGCTGGCCGTTCATTCACTTTTCTTTTTTCTTTCTATCTTTATTGCCGCGTTTGGTCTGCCTGCTCACTCTATCTATCTTTATTTATTTCGCTAATCTCGCGATTGCGAGCGAAAAAAGACAGCAGTTGATAAACAAACGGTCTGAAGTGCCGAGACGAGACAAAAGACGCTACACTAGCACAGAAGTCGATATCGATAGAAGACAAGTCTGAAAGCTGTCTATCTGTAGACTGAAGAATATGTCTTTTATTCTTGACAAAGTAGAAAACAGTCCATCAATCAATCAATCATCATCTCTCTCCAAACGCGCACTCAAAAAACCCCATCATTCTTCCCCACTGTCACCACCCTCTCTTCCTCTCTCTGTTTATCTTTATCTGCCCTGCTCGCTATTATTACTAAACTGTCTCGCTTGCATGTGCTGCGCTGTATATCCAACGACTTGCGCAGCCGCGACACGTACCTAAAGCACACACGCACGCACGCACTCTCTCATGCACGCGGGTGCATGTGTGCATGCATGCACGTCCATGTATTAACTATGCGAGTACACCTCTGCTCTGCTGGTCTTTCTCCCTCCCTCCATCGCAGCCAGCCTAATCAGGCAAAACCACCATCTCTTCCTGGTCTCCGCTCGTCAGACTCCGTTTCGCACGCAACAACCCCTCTCGTCCTCACCATCCTCCCATCTCCTCCTTTTCGCCCTCGAATTCACAACACTACCACAGACGAGAAAGAGATATAATCAGATACCGGAAGCGAACCCTGCCGCGCTCGCAATGCAGGAAACAACACTGCCTACCCCTTTTTCGCTGCATCGCAAGATTCATACCCAGCCGTGATTTTTTCATTTTCTAGCACGTCTCTTTCTTCTCCTCGCTTTCCTAGCGACAGATTGCTTCTCGGTCTATGCGCGCCTGTGCTGCGTATGCGTGTGCGTGCGCGCGGGCTTGTGGTAATGCTATTCAATCTGACTGTCACATGCGTGGTCGATATGTCACGCTTGTTTCTGACTTTTTCACGACTTTGTGTTTGCTAGTTGCTTTCGATTGGTATATATCTACTGTTTGTTTACCATCAGTAGTCTAGAAAGGGAGATGCGTGTCTATCGAGAGAGCATTCATCGACTGCAGAACTGTGGTGTTATCTCACAGCACTACTCAATGTGACATCTTCCTGTATATTTCTTGTCATCTACCTGCCTTCCTCAAACACGCCGCCATTACAATCTCCTTACATACTCCAAAAACACCCAACCAAAATAAACTATCAAAATCAACCCCCTTTCCTACTCACACATTCCGCCCCGCTTCCACATCCTCGTTCTCCTCACCACCCTCCTCCTCCTCCTCCTCCTGCTCGTCAAAGATATCCTCGAGCTTGATTTGATCCGGCGTCTTAATCTTCGTGCTCAGATACGCCGCAACCAACGCGCCGAACCCACTCAGTCTAAAGATCCAGACTATGCTGTTATCCCCCGCGTCGCCCCGTCCCGGCTTGGCCAGTAACTTGAACAGAATGCTCGACCCCAGCGAACTCAGCACCTGCGGCAACGACACAAACACGTTGTGCACACCCATGATAATACCCGCCTCGTGCTCGTACTTGTAAATCATCGACGGATGCCTCAGCTTCGCCTTCACCCGCGCCACGTCCTCCGCGATCAGCGCAAACGGCGCCCACAGCGCGTGCGCCCACGGAATCCCCAGCAGCGTGATCATCACCGACGCCTGCGCGCCCGTGTGGATGAAGAACGTGGAAAACATCGCGGCGGCAAATACGAGATGTGAGAGCATCCACGAGCGCGGCAGCGTCAGCCACTTGATTCGCAGCCGCGACGAGGCCGACGTAGCCGTCTTGGCTGCTGCGTCATTGGGATCAGAGTATGACGGCGCGACGATGAGCGGAAGCACGAGGTTCGCGGTCAGCGACATTATCGAGTACAGAAGTAGCGCGCGGCTGGCGTAGCGCGTGGCTGCTTCCCATAGCTTATCGATCTCGTCGTCCGACAACGGCGGCAGCGAGTTCGCCTCGCGGATATCCATCTGCTCGCGGTAGTACATCTCGCCAACGTACGTGGTGGTATAGAACAGCATCGGGAAATATCCGATCCAGGCAAAGAACTCGGTGTCGCAAATCAGTCGGACCTGGGGGCTCAGACGCGTCACGCCGCGCTTCACTTTAGAGTAAAACTCCGGGATCGAGTACGGATGCGTCTCCTGCTCCACCATCACCGCACCGCTGCCCTCCAGATTCGGATTCCGCTCGTGAATGTAAAGACACGCCAGCCCGACGGAGATGATGAGCGCGAGACTGGCAAAGAAAGCGAGGACTCGGAATTGCGTGTTTCCCAGGAACGGGAACACTTTTGGCAGATCGATCACGCCGAGGATGAAGCCGACAATGTTGCCGGCACCGGTGAGAACGGCTGCAAATGCGTTTGCCGTCTGCTGCTGATGGATCGGCGCGTTGTCGACAATGATTGCTCGCGAACTTGCTTGGACTACACACAAAATTAGCCAGGCCGTCAAAACAACCCACACTGCAATCAGCACTTACCAGTCCCGATAGAAAAGTCAAGCATATAAACCATCAACACCGCAAAAGTCTGCGTGACGACCGTCAAGTTATCGACAAACCATCCAAACAGCACGCGCACAATGTCGATCGACCAGCTGAGCAGAAACAAGCTGAGAATCGTAAAGCAGGTTCCGCCGACCATGAACGGTCTGCGCTTGCCGAACCGCGACTTGCTCGAGTCACTTAGCATGCCCACGATCGGCTGCACAAGTACACCAGAGAGCGGACCAGCGATCCAGACTAGACTCATCAGCGTCTTTGACATTCCGAGCGAGAGTAGGAACGGCTACATATAAATCGTCAGCTTCGCACCTCAGAAAATCACAAGAATAGACCTGACTCACTGTTCCATTGGAAAACTCGGTCGACCAACTAATCTGCAACCCACCGATCGCAAGCGTGAGCAAAAAGATATACCCCATCGACCTCGTCGGCATCCGAAACATCTGCTCCGCAAGTCTCTCGCTCGCGCTCTCGCTCTCGTTCGACCGCGCGCGCAGCATCTCCGCGCCCACATTGCTGTCCGCCAACTGTCGCGAGCTGTTGAAATCCTGAATCAGCGGCGTCGATACACCGGAGTCGTACTCCTCATCGCTGCTCGTGCGCGCGGGGTGGGCTTTGTTGTGCGTGTCGATGGAGGAGGACAGAGGATCTGGATCGGCGCGTCCGCTGGGGCCACTTGCGTCCGATGCCATCTGTATCTCAATTCAACCAAAAAAAGAAGCGATTATAACGCTTTTCTATGCAAGAAGTACAGAAACCAAAAGAAATACAACCAAAACCGAGGTCGAAATGCAGCGTGCAATCAGCAGAATGTGGAGAGAGCGGCAGATAAATCGAGATTCCTTGGATGATTCCATTAACGGGATCCTGTGACTTGATGTGACTTTATGTGACCTAAAAGTGAGTCGACCTTTGTGTGGAGCAGCGCAGGGTCAGTGCATCGGTTTAGATTTCTCGCTAATTTCTTAGCCTGCGGAGTTATCAGATGTCATTGTATTCTACTTTGTTCATTATGATAGAGAAGAGGGTTCTAAGCAGGTTGACTACATGGTGCAGTACTTGTACACCTTCTCGCCGTTGACGCCGACCAGATCCTCGAGGTACGCGATGAACGTCTCGACCTCGACCATATCCAAGACGCCCATCGGCGTCTGCGTCGACAACGGCTGGCCGCCGTACAGCACGCGGATGTAGTTCTGGCTCGAGTTATCCTTCCGCCACAGCTCAAAGACAACCTCGGAGCCCATACCCGGCCAGCGGAGGAAGTCGATCTGCAGCGCGGCGAGCAGCGAGGAAAGCGAGCCGTCGTGCGCGACGTTGTGGCGGTAGATTGACGAGCGGGTGCCGTCGAGCTTGCCCTTGAGGTGGGCGACGAGCTCGGCGATGAAGGCGCCGTAGTGGGTTGCGCCGTAGACGGTCGAGTTAGCGGCTTGGCGGAAGATGTAGTTGTACTCGTAGTCGCCGAGGCGGAAGACTTGCTCTGCCATCTCCTGCGTTACGCACTGAGACGAGTTGGTTACGTTGCAGGGGAGCGGCAGCTGGTGGCAGGTGCGGGAAGAGAGGTTGTCAAAGTAGTGATCGAACCACCTGTAGATGCGTTAGTACGGTCACTAAAACCCGATGAACAAAACAATTTAGAACATACGAGTGCCAGTCGTCATCAGTAGAATCAACACCAGAGATCGCATCAAGCTCATCAAACAAGTCCTGCGACATGTTGATGTGCTTGTACCAAGCATCAGTATCCTGGTACGCCGAGCGCACGTCGTCAGCCCACGAACACGAGTATCCCGGCTCGAGCGAGTCCTGCGACGCGACCTGCTGGTACACGGCGAAATCCGACGAATCCGGGTACAGGCCCTTGATGAGCGCCGCCGCGACCTGCGACGTGATCTCGTTGTTTGTGACGCGGACGCTCATGGTCGTGGGATCGAACTCGGTCGGCAAGAACTTGAGCTTGTCGCCGTAGACAGACCAGATATCCCGCCCGTGCTGGGCCGAGTCCGTCAGGCCGCCGTACGAGATCTGCGGGAACTGGCAGGTCGAGTTGAAGCCGTTGTCGACAAACATCATCGGGTTATCCTCGTCGACGTAGTCCTTCCACCAGATCGACGTGCTCTCGACGCCGTTCTTGGTCGCGGCGTAGAAAAACATCTTGGTGTTGTCGCACGACAGCGGGATGTCCTCCTTCGGAAACAGGTTGGACGCGTACGGCGTGCGCTTGTGGTGCCGGTGGATGACCTCGAGGTACTCGAGCGAGTAGCCGGTGGGAACTTTGTACTCGCGCGCGCGGACGTGCGGCATGTTGCAGTAGTTGTAGGCGCCGTAGTCGACGTCGGCGACGGTCGACGAGTTGTAGTATCCGCCGTTGGTGCCGGACGAGGACGAGAAGGCGGCATCGAGGTCGTTGAATGAGTTGTTGACGGGCGCGTAGTGTGTGATGCCGTCGAAGGTGTACGCCGAGACGGCGGCCGCGCACGCCAGGAGTGTCGAGAAGTGCGAGAGGGCCATTGCGATTAGCTGATGGAGAATGAGCAATCGAGTTGATGAGGAGAGAAGAGCGATTGGAGAGGAGAGCAATTGAATCAGGCTGGTCTCTCGCCGGACAACAGTCCTCTTATAGACCAGCAATCTCGACGGGCGCCTCGAACGCCTGACAGCCAGAGCTCAGCGTACCGACCCCGATATCTCGGACCACATCAGGCATTTAGCAGTCGCGATTGGCCAACAAAAGCAGAATCAGATAAAGTACACTTAATCCGGATAAATAAGGCCTCGAGTCCGTCGGCGGCAGCGTCGCGGCCCGCCAGAGCACAGACGCAGCGAGGTGGTGAAAACACCGCACGTGGTGCTCTTCATAGGACGGAGGTCTGGGGTTCGTGAGCGATCAGGCCCACCGCCGCACGGACTCAGAGTCTGACCTCGCGTGGGCTCTCGTGATTTCTAATTTCCGGCGCGGTCTGGAAAGTGGTGGGTTGAACTGAGCAATTGAATGAGAGGGTGATGAACACGAGGTGAGGTGCAGGGGGGTGCAGGTGCTGGCTGAGTGGAGTGGAGTGGTCTTGATCTGGACGTGCATCTAATTTACACTACGTGCTGCCAGTCTACTCTCGCTGTTATTTTTACATGGAAGATTTAATGTGTATTAACAAGTCAACAAGCCAATGAGAAAACAGAACTTTAAAAACAAAACATTTATCGCCGGCTCCCATACGCCTCTGTCAAACAAAATCGGTACAAAACGTGGAGAACAAGGAGAAAAGAGTACCATGGAGTCAAAAACCAGACTGAAGCCATGCCAGATGGCTATTGGTGCTGCAAATAAACTTGACTGAGCTGGCACTCGGCAAGGATGACGTAGGTCCAGATGATGTACTGTCCTGATGGAATAGTGTACAGGAATTATACGCACTCTCCGTGGAAAGGGTGAGGAAATACAAAGTGGACGATAATAGACTGTGAGGGAATCATGAGCGCGAGCGGCCGCGGCTGTCATCGACTGCTAGCGAGTCGCCTGAGCGCTGCCGCGATCTCTGAAGCGAGAAATCAAGCTGTCGTTTTGTGTACTGCGATATTATCCTAGAGAGAACCTTGAGTCAGTATTATTCAACAGATCAAAGAGAGAAAATAGAGGTCAACGTACTTTGCGTATTCGATTCGCGCACGAACGGTATCATCCACCTCGCCGTCGTCGCAGAAAGGCTCGGTACTCAGACCAGGGTCATCAGCAGGGTGATCGTCGCTGTCGACTGCGCCGTTCAGCGCGCGGTCTGCGTCTGCGTCGTCAGACATGGGGTTCATGGCCGCTACCATGTACGTGAGATCGTCGACCGAGGTCGCGGCGTCGACCTCGTGGGAGGAGGATATGGATGCTGTTGTCATGGTGGAGGACGAAGGGGCGTGCGTGTATGCTGATATAGAGGAATCTGCAGAGCGAGCGGGAGGAGAGGAAGGAGTGGGTGAGGATGCGAGCGAGGATTCAGCAGGAGGAGGAGGAGGGGGGTGGGCGGTGATTTTTGAGTCAGCAGACGGAGGCGGCGGGGACGGTAATGACGGAGAAGGCACGGGCGAGGAGCTACCGGTGTCGGAGGCGGTAGAGTACTCGAGGTCAATGACCGGCATTGGCTGGGCTATCAGAGGATTGTGCGGATCAGCGAGAAAGCGATCGTGAGGACGTGGACGGGGTGGACGAGGCAGAAGCGGACGGACGAGGCAGTGCCATGGATATCCACAGGCAGAAGAGGAAGAAGGTATAAGAACGCAGCAACGGCTTCGCAGGACTCGGGCTCGAGGAGATGTGGTTCGAGGGAGGGAAGCAGAGCAGCGCAGAGCAGAGCGGGAACCGAAAAACTGCGTCATCGCCGCACCCGCCTCACGCTCGCCTCACGTGCGTGTAGCTGGCATTACGTCATTGCTCCCCGGTCTGTGTCCGCTGCCTCTGCCGTCTGGTCCGGTGCGGATTGCAGGTTGCAGGTTGCAGTTCTTTTGTGCTTTTTATATTCACTGTTTAATAGTCTGCATGTAAGCACCAGGAAGAAGGAGAGGCAGCGGCCTGGCCGGGCTCGATGAGTCTCCGGCGGCCGAAGCGAGGCTGCTTGGCGGGTTGCTGTGAGTATTTTGCTGCACCGCCGTCGTTGTTCGCTTTATGACTCAATCTGCGTCAGCTTTACAAAGACATTCTTGTCTGGTTCTTGTTTATCCAATTGTGCCTCTGCAACTGGCACCGCTGGCGGTCCGGGAAGGGCTGCATCAATGCACTTGTTCGGGTTGGCACGTGATGATTAGATACGATGACGTCAGGTACCAGATTTGAAGGAGGTTGGTTATCGGTATTAGATCTGGTGTTGATGATATATAGAATTTGTATATAGTTGATTCTCGTAGTTGCTGGTTGTAGTAGAAGTAACTGGCAGTGAAGTGAACAGAAGAAGTGGTTGTTCCTGCACCGAACGACTTCGAGATCGATAGCAGATCTCCACCGCTCTCTTCTCGACTACTTTCTTCTCGACCCCGTCTTCTTTTACATTCGTTTGACTAAAACCTCAACTGTCTGTCAAAATTGAGCAAGTCTAGTGAGTTAGAAGTTAGAAGACTGCATGACGTCAATAAGTCTGCGCATTTTGCTGTTTCCTCTAATCTCGTCAACAGTTGTAGTAGATTGATTAAGTTATAGTAGAATAGATCACTATGGCAATATACAATTCTTATAAACACATTCGCAAAATCAAACTTCATCACCATCCTCTCTCCCCTTTTCCTTCTCCTTTCCTTCTCTTCCGCCAAAAAAATAGGTAATAAAGACGAATATACAATCCATCGCACAAACTTTCTCTCTTCCTCCGGCTCTTGCACGCATCTCTGTCAAACCTGTACAAATAACTAAACATTAAAACAAACGCCGGTTCCCGTCTTTTCACCCAGCCTACGCCAGCGACCAAAACCAAAAAAAAAAAAAACTTATGATATGATATGTATATAGAAAAAAGCCGCTCTCTAGACAATCTGCGACTGCTGCAAGGGATGTCCGCTGCTGGTGCTGCTGCTGTTGTTGTTACTGTTCGACTGCTGGCTATTGAACGTACCCGGCGAGCATCCTCGCGAAAGCGTAGACACAGCAGGCGACCGCGTCCGTCGCGAAGAGTATCCGTTCGCAGGCCTCGACGCGCTGTACTTTGCTATCCGCTGCTGCTGATCGAGCTCGAGCCGGCGCAGCGTATCCTCAAGATTGCTAATCTGGATACTGAGCTCGTCAATCACGCTGTCGCGCGCCTGCAGGTCCATATCGCGCTGCTCCGCCCGCAGCCGCATCGCCTCGCCCGACGCCTTGCGCGCAAGCTCCGCACCAAGCTCCTTTGCGTCCTCGACCTCGCGGCAGAGCTCGGCCGCGCGCGACGACTCCCGCTGGTAGTCGACCCGGACCTGGTCGGCCTCGTCGGAGTTTTTCTTGACTTTGACCTGCAGCTCGGCGACCTCGGTCTGCAGCGTGTCCTGCAGCACGCTCAGGCTGCTGATGTCTGCCGAAATCGCCTGATCGTTGCCGTTCGCCTGATCCGCCAGCGTTTTCGCAGCTGCGTCCTGGCGGATCGTGAGCTTGCTGAACTGCTCTAGCAACCTCTTTTCCTCGTTCTCGCCCCGCGTCGCGCGCTTCTCGGTCTGGTTCGCGACCACCTCTGCCGCGCGCAGCGTCTTGATCTCGGCGCCTATGGCGTCGCCGTAGTTTTCGAACCGCTCGAGCAGGTCGCAGTGGGTTTCTTTGAACGTGCTGAGTTCCTTGTCGATCTTTGAAAGGCGCTCGTTTGTTTCTTGTAGGTCGTGGCGGAGGTTCTGGAGGGGGGTAGAACATCAGTAAGCTATTATTAAGACTTAAGGTTGCTGTTTTCCGTCTTTCTCTTTCACTTTAAGCGACGCCGTGGAGAGACACAGAGCGGCAATAACATCAAGAAAGGAAAAATAGAACAGAGACATACCTTGATCATGCTGTTGTGGTCGATAAGTCGCTCGAGCGAGGTCTCGCCTAAAGGCTCGGATTTGATAGTCAACGAGCGCTTGGTGTGGGGGGCGTAGACGTCCTCGACGGGTTCGTTGAGGATCGAGCGCAAGTCCATGACGGACGCGACGCGCTTCTGGCGAGCGTCGTCGGGGGGTGGGTATTGTTGTGGGTATTGTTGTGGTAGTGGTGGTGGTGGTGGGGCGGGAGGGAGAGGGTGCTGTTGTGGGAGCGGGGGAGGGTGAAGGGGTCGTGACCGGGGGTCGATGGTGGTGGAGTAGGAGAAGGCAGGGTACATGGTGAGTGGTAGTGAAGTAGAGAGAACAGCAGAGACAGAGAGAAGAGGAGTAGTGAGCGCGGGAAGTAGAAGAGGAGGAAGAGGAAGGAAGAGAAGGTGGATAGAGGAAAGGAAGAGGAAGAGAGGACTATGATAATAGAGCTCCGAGCGCCGCGCCAGTGTCCTCGGAACCAAATCCTCGCTCTCTGTCTCTGGTCCAGCTGCCCTGTTTTTGTCTACTATTATTTCGTGTCTACGTCTGTTTATTGAATAGTACTTCTATCTCTTCTATAAATCTACAGACAACTCCCCGAACCGGCTATCACCACCACCTGCGCTGCTCGACAGGGCTCAAGTACCGACGCCAGGCAAACTAAACCTAAATCCGGTCCGCGGATCTCAGGAAACAGAGCCCCTACGCCGCCGTGTGTCTCGGCAGAGGCTCGTGAACTGCTGCTGCGAGAAGTGTTCTTCTGTTCTTATTCTCTGCTTCTCGAGGACATTTTATGATACGTCGGCAGCCCGGGCCGACAGGGTCGATCGCGGTGGTGGCGGAGGAGGCGGCGGCGTGGCTGGTCCGAAGAGAGTAGTAGTACTATGCTCCTGTTCTCTGCTCTTCCAGATCTGTTGTTTGTTTACAGTATATTTAGATACTGTATACACAATACATACAATATACACAAAATACACACTAGAGAGAACTTCAAAAGAAGCCCGGGGACAGCTGCAGAAGAGTCGACTCGACAACAGCAGCGTATGCACGGCCCGTCATAAATCACTATTCACACCGCTCGCTCAGAGCTCAGCAGCACCTGCACTTCTTCTCTTCTCAAACTCCTCTTTTTGTCTCCTCTTCTCTATGTATTCATTCTTCTGATCTCCTACTTCATCTCCTTTCCTACCTCATTCTGCTCTGCTGGAATACTTCCGCCTGTCTCGCGTAATCAGTTTATCCGAAGTCACGTGATACCAAGAGATCTACAATCTCCCTCGTTGATCTATCGCTCGTTCACAAGATCCATATGAACCAAAAAGCATGGCCTGGCGATGTTCGGCGTCGACGAACGCGAAACTGGTCGACAACCTCGCGGCCGCGCAACTGCTGAGCACGTCCCGCGTCATCGACGCATTCAAAGCCACCGACCGCGGCCTGTTCTCCCCCCGCAGGCCGTACGAAGACGCGCCCCAGTACCTGGGCTACGGGGCGACCATCTCCGCGCCCCACATGCACGCCGTCGCGGTCGAGTCGCTGCATGAGTATCTTTATCCCGGTGCGGCCGCGCTGGATATCGGGTCTGGATCGGGGTATTTGCTCGCCGTGATGGCGAAGCTGGTCATGCCTGGCGGAAAGGTCTGCGGGATCGAGCATATCAGGGAGTTGAACGATGCCGCTGTCGAGAGATTTCTCAGCTCCGAAGGCGAGCAGGGAAATTCCTGGATAAAGAACGGCGACGTTGTGTTTTGGACCGGCGACGGGCGCAAGGGGTGGCCGGATCCTGAGATCAAGTTTGATGCTATCCAGTATCTCTCTCTCCCTCGTTCTTCATCTTCACTCCACACCCAGCTAACCTCTACTCTCTAGCGTCGGCGCAGCGATCCCTGTCGTCCCCGAATCTCTGATATCACACCTCAAATCCCCCGGCAAGATGTTTATCCCCGTCGGCGAGGCAGGCGACACGCAGCACATCTACGAAATCGTCAAAGACAGCGCCGGCGTCGTCACGCACAATCGCAAGTTTGGCGTTTCCTACGTCCCGCTCGCGGACGCAGAGTATTACTACTCAAAGGGTGATAATCCGCTCGTCACTTGAATTTTCTTGTTTACGGCGAGTCGGGTGGAAATGTCAGAGGGTGTGCTATTATGATATACAAAACGACATCTTCCCAAATCCCTACTCTGATCATTCACAGCTGGGGCAATAGAAGCCATTCTGCAGTGTAAGCTGACAGTGACTCCCTCAATAAAACAAAAACAAAAATATTAAGAAAAACAAAAAAAAGGTCGCCGCATAAGTAAACAGAAAACACCATCCAGATTAGAGAGTCAAGCGCAAAAAACAAGCAAACACCTTATAACGCCGCCATAGTATTATCATGCTCGATCCCGGGTGTCACGCTCGATATAAATTTGAGGAAAATGACCAAGTACTGATCGACCCGCACCGCCTCCTCTTCCTTCTCCCCGCTCTCGATCTTCTGCTGCTCTGTCGCGATGTCCTCCCACTCCTCCGAATCCAATCCGAGCCCCTGGATACCGGCCATCAAGTCCTCTGGCGCGGAAGAGCCGGAACTCGCGGCGGCGGCGGCCTTGCGTATCCGTCGCTGTCGCGCCTCGGCGCGGGAGAGTAGCATCTTCATGACGCTCGCGTGACGGCAGGGGTGGATCGACACCATCGTTGTGTTTTCGAGAAACGGCGACGTCTCGATCGTTACTGTCTTGTCTTTGTATTCCGAAACAATGTCTTCAAACATCTCCTGTGGCGAGAGAGGCGAGCCTGAGGAGTTGAAGCCTGATAGATACATCTTTGGCACGCGGTAGGAGGTCGAGTATGTGATGTAGAGATTGTATGATCGGTCGGGCAAGGTCGTCGTCGTCGAACTTCCTTCAGCTGCTGTAGACGTCGTTGCTGCTGCTGTTGTCGCAGCAGTTGCAGAGTTTCCGTCAAAATACCCAGGATCCTCATCCTCCATCTCGTCTATATCTAAAATCGAATCCGCGTCGTCCTCGTCGCCGCCGCCTTCCTCAAGCGTGGTCTTGTCGGTCCCTACCGCAGCACCCACCACAGAACTCGCCGCTCCCGACACTGACGCGGTCGCCGATCCGGAGCCGTAGGATATAGTCCAGCCGTCCTCGTCCTCGGTCTCGCCGACGCCGCTCGTGCCGCTCGCGTACTCGCCCGCTGCGGTCTGCGCGCGGACGTGTGACGCGACGTGCTTGGTGACAAGGAACTGCTTGTCTGGTGGGAGGAAGTCGCGCATTTTTGACGCGGGAGCAGAGGACCTATAGTATTGTTAAGAAGGTCAGCTAACAGTCAGTCACCGCGGAGCCGGATACGGCAGGATCTATGGCAGGACGACAAGAGAGGCATACCACGACCAAGTAGGGAACTTGTAGACCAGGTAGTCGCCCGCCAAAACAAACTCCTCAGGCGTGATCTCGCCGGTCTGTTTAAAAGTCGAGACGTGGCTCACGGGCGAGAGATACTCCCGCCACGACGAGATTGTAGATTGCAGACGAAGCATTGATGCGGAATAAGAAGACCGATGTATGCGATGCAAGGACAAAGAACAGGAAACAAGAATTAATAAATATTATGATATAAAAACAAGAAAGAAGAGGCTCTCAGGTTGTTTTAAGACGACATATAAGCCAGCGGAAGCGGATCGGATGGTGCTCTGGTCGCAGATGGGTCGATATCTTTGGCGGAGATCAGCTCGCGGTGGCACCAGCGCACCTTATGTCAGCGTCGTCTCTCAGATAAGGGGTTTGTACGGTAGTTGTGGCTAAGGGTTTTGATCTGCACGTGATATCGTTGATCTCGGGGAGACTGTTTCCTGCTTAAGACCTCACTCGCATACTGCTTCTGTATACACTGCTTCAACTCCTCTTCAACTCCTCTTCAACACCTCCTCACCTCCTCCTCACCTCCACTACCCCGGATCCGCTCTCACGTGCGCATCTCCTCTACCAACGGCAGCCTCGCCCCTGAAAACCCTAATTCTAACTTTTGGCCTCGGCGTCGGTGCCCGGAGCCATCCGACCGACGACCGACGCCTTGCGCCCTTCCTTCCTTCACACATCCTCTCCTCCCTGTCTTTTCCTTCCTGCCTGGATCTCTTCCATTCTCGATCAGACAAGAAAACATGCCTCCCCGCCGCCGCAGAGCTAAGAAGCAGAACCGCGCCGAGGAAACGGACGCGAACGGCGCCGTCGCCGAACCTGTCGGTGCCGTGCCTGTCCAGGAGTCGCCCTCGCCCTCTGACCGCGATTCCACGCCGCCGGCCAGCAGCAGCAGCAGCAGCGGCAAGAAGAAATCCGGTAAAAAACACAGGTCGGGCACCAGCTCGTCTGATCCGGCAGACGCGCCGTCGAAAGACAAGTCCTCGCGCGAGAAAAAGACCGAGAAGAAGCTCAGCCAGAGCAGACGAGTGACCTTCTTCCTCGGCGCCTTGATCGGTATCGCGCTGGCGTGGTACTTTGCCGCGAACCAGCAGCTCGTCTCGCTCGAGGCCCTTGGCGATCTCAATCTTGACTCGCTGCCAAAGTTCATGGAGGACATGCGCGATATGCTGCCGATTGGAATGCTCAAGGAGGCGTCTGACATCCAGAAGAAGGAGCAGTCGAAGGCTAAGAGCGAGTCGTTCGCGGTCGGAAAGGCGATGTATGAAGAAGGATACCGGGCGATGCATCCCGTGGTTATGGTCCCTGGTGTTATCTCGACCGGACTTGAGTCTTGGTCGGTCAAGGACACAAAGGAGTGCGGGTGTGAGACTTATTTCCGAAGACGTCTTTGGGTCAGTAGACCTCGTCAACTTCTTATGTTTTCTCCACTTGATTCTGACATGTACTTTACCTCTATCTAGGGAAGCTGGAGTATGCTACGCTCTATGCTTCTAGACAAAAACTGCTGGCTTGTAAGTGACGTCAAAGTCTTTTCTAGTAGTTGGCATCAACTAACAAACACAGAAACACATCACTCTCGATCCACACACGGGCCTCGATCCCGAAGGCTACAAGATCCGGGCCGCCGACGGCCTCGACGCTGCAGATTTCTTTATCACCGGCTACTGGATCTGGAACAAGATTCTCGAGAACCTGGCCGCGCTCGCGTACGATCCCAACACTATGTACTCGGCCGCCTACGACTGGCGTCTGTCGTACATGGATCTCGAGCGCCGCGACGGATATTTCTCCAAGCTCAAGATGCTCGTCGAGGACAACAAGCGCCGGTTGGGCCAGAAGACTGTGTTTTTGGGACATAGCATGGGGTCGCAGGTGTTTTTCTACTTTTTGAAATGGGCCGAAGCCACGGGGGAGCACTACGGCAACGGCGGGCCGAACTGGGTGAACGACCATATTGACTCGTTTGTAGACATCGCGGGCACGATGCTCGGCACGCCAAAGGCGATCGTCGCGCTTCTGAGCGGAGAGATGAAGGATACCGTGCAGCTGAACGCGCTGGCTGTCTACGGACTCGAGAAGTTTTTCTCACGCGCCGAGCGCGCGTACATGCTGCGCACGTTTCCGGGCGTCGCGAGCATGCTTCCCAAGGGCGGCGACGCGATCTGGGGAGATCTACTGTCGGCGCCGGACGATTTCGGGCATCAGAACATCAGCTTTGGAAACTTCATTCAGTTCAGGGATACGATGTCTACGTTGAGTTCCAAGAACTTGACGGTCGCGGAGAGCATAGACTATCTGTTTACGCAGGCACCCGGTTGGTTCCAGAACCGCGTGCTGGAGAATTACAGCCACGGGCTTGCACGGACGCGCAAGGAGCTCGAGGCTAACAACCAGGATCACACTAAATGGGCCAACCCTCTTGAAGCGGCGCTGCCTTATGCTCCCGATATGAAGATCTACTGCTTCTACGGAGTCGGCAAGGAGACCGAGCGCGCGTACGTGTACCAAGAGGAGAAGGATAAGGACCTCGTCAAGTTGAATGTGACGATCGCGGGCGGCGGTGGCTACGACCCGGTGATCATGGGCGAGGGAGATGGCACGGTGTCGTTGATCACGCACGCAATGTGCCACAAATGGCGCGAGGAAGGCAGTAAATTCAACCCGGGCGGATCGCGCGTGCGGATCGTGGAGATGCTGCACGAGCCCGAGCGGTTCGATCCCCGCGGCGGAGAGAAGTCGGCAGACCATGTTGACATTCTCGGGCGGGCGGAGTTGAACGAGATGATTTTGCGGATTGCGGCCGGGAAGGGCGAGGAGATTGAGGATAGATTTGTTAGCAGATTGCGGGATATTGCAAAGGGCATCGATCTTGGTCCTAACTGAGAAAAAGTAGGACTGAGAAAGAGTGGGAGGTTGTGTAAGATTGAAGGGTTATCAGAGTGTGATTGTGTTTATAGATTGTCTGTTGTTCTGGCTTTCCACCAGCTCTCCTTCTTGTGATTCTATATGTTTAGTATTATTGTATGTACTTTCTTCCACTATAGCTCCGTCAAACTATATACAAGTCGAGACTATATCTCGATGGTGAAAACTCATAACTGCAAGAGAACCCAAAAAGAAAACAAACGCCAAATTCAACAATATTCTTTTTCAGCAAGGCAAAATCTAAGGTTACTGTATGTCTTTAGCGGATCTTGTTGAGCTTGATTTTAGCGAATTCGCCGACGGGGAAAGTCTGCAGCTTGACCGGCTTAGATTGGCTTGCCTCGATGAACTCTGCGAGGATCTCTTCAGATTGTCGGTTCTTCATGTCGATGACGACGGGTGCGCGGTTGGCTAGATAGACGATCGAGAGGTTAGAAAGTGCGATTGAGAGCGGTGGAGAGAAGTCGGGGAGGGGTGAACGTACAGAACTCGGCCCGGAGAACGGAGGGTGCCCGCATGGCTTCTTTCTCGGATGCGGGTTCGGGGATCAGCTTGACCGTCATTGGCACTTCCGGGTTATGGAACTGCAGCGAGGGGAGGTGCTCTTTCCAGAACTTGCTGTAGAGGAGATAAAAAGCAGGTTAGAGAGACGGACGCAGAGAAGAGAGGCAGATACTGTCCTTACCGAGCACCCATATGGCCGTGGCTGTTGCGGATCTTGAACTCGAGCGAGAGCGAGGTCATCTTCGGGACTTCCACCGCTGCTTTCCCCAGCGCGATCTTTTTAAGATGCGCGATCTGTCTCGTGATTCTGCTCGACATTGCTGGTGTGTGAGGAGAGGAGAGAAGAGATGTGAAGACCGGGCCTGTCTGGTCTCCTACCCACTTCTCGAAGAAAATCTCGAAGGCCTATTCCGGGTCCCGGAGTCCAGCGGCCAGAGCACAAACCCCGTGACAGTTTGGTGCGCGTAGAATCCAGAACGCGCGAGAAGGCTGAGTCACGGGACACCCGCCACAGCGCTCGCCATATCGCGAGTTATCTGCTCCTCCGCCGCTTCTCTCTTTGTCCTCGCCATCTGCCTGCGTTTGTTCTTATTCTGCTGCTTCTCTGCCATCGCATCCGCATCTTCTTGCATTCTATTCTTATTGCCACATACTCGCTCTAGCCATGGCCCGTCGCTCTGGCCGCAAGTACACCAGGGTATCTACTTCCTCCGCCTCCGCCTCCGTGATGACCTCCAAGCTGACTTACTCCCCCCCACAGCTACCGCGCAATCCCGCCGGTCAGTCCTCCGCCCGCCCTTCCACCTCCTCCGCCCTCTCCGCCTCCTCCGCCGCTGCCATCACATCTACTCCCGAAGACCCCTCCTCCGCCTCCGCCACCGCCGCCGGCGTGCCCATCTCCCCGCCTCCTTCATTCCGCTCCACCTCTTCCTACATGCCAATACAGCCCGACGATCCCCTCGCCCGCTCATTCGACATGCCCGCAGACGATCCCGACAACGACAGCGACGCCGACGACGAGTTCTTCGCCCGCCGCGACTCCTCCATCCCCTCCCGCGACGCCGCCGTCACAAGCACTTCCGCCGCCGCCGAGTCCCGCGCCGAACACGCTCGCCTGCTCGCCGAATCCTCCACCGCCGCCTCCTCCAGCTCGTCTCCTTCTCCTTCACAATCATCGTCCTCTCATCATCCCCACCTCGCGCCGTCAAACAACGACGGCGTCTTTGCAAACATCATGGCGAAGCCCGAGGCAGGCGAGAAACCCGCCGAAGAAAACCCGCCATCGTACGAAGAGGCCGCTGCTGACGCCACGCCGCCTTACTGGGAAACCACCGTCATCGCGCCCGGCATGGCCACCGACGAGATCTACATTGAGGGTCTCCCCGTCGGCAGCTTTTTCAACTTCATGTGGAACATGCTCATCTCGATGTCGTTCCAGTTCGTCGGTTTCCTACTCACATACCTGCTCCACACCACGCACGCGGCCAAGAACGGCTCGCGCGCTGGTCTTGGAATCACACTGATCCAGTACGGTTTCTACATGCGCACAAATCCCGAGGAGTCCACAGGCGAAGTCGTCACCGATCCCGCGACCGTGACCGCCGCCGCGGCCGCCGATCCAAACAGCTATGATTTCCAGTCGTCGAGCTCGAACAGCACTTCTGCTGACGGATCCACTGACGGCGTCACTGACCAGAACATTATCGTCTCTTATGCGCTCATATTCATCGGCTGGGCGATCTTGGTCAGATCGCTGACGAGCTTTATCCGTGCGCGGAAAATGGAGCAGGTCATTCTTCGGGGACCGAACGAGTCTGCCGCCACTGATTCCGAGCCGATCATCGAAGAGGTTTAGATTTGATTTCTTCTAAACTGTTTTGATACAACATCACAGTTCTTCGAATTCTTTTCTTTTTGCTTGTTTTCTAGAATGTTTTCATTTCTCTGATCTGGGCTTGGTTACTTTTCCCCTTTTAAGTTGTATATGGTAATTCTTTGATTTTTGGTCTATTATATTTTCATAAGAGTGTTCGGGTTGCTTCTTGCTTTTTATATTATTACACTTTTCTCTTTTTTCTCCTTGGAAATCCGTACTTTGCTTTTCTACTCGTTCACCGGTTTGGATAAAAGCGAAGATACCCAACCTTCTTCACTCACCTGCTCAAAGCATCCTCCTCACAATATCGCATCTCTTTTCAAATTATTTTTCTCCAGTTTAGCTTAGCTTATATCGGCGACGGTGTTTTCTTTATCTATCTTTCTTCTTTGTATCGGAATAACGGAGCTGGTTTATCTTTTCCCCCTTTTTTTTCTTTTTTATTATCATTATATTAATCCAATTCTTTCTCTCTCTTTATTCTCTTGTTTATTCGGTAGCCCGTCAAAGTTCTCTTTCATTTTTCGTTGGTTTTAAACTCCATTCTCAATATACTCATCCTTCTACTACTATTCGTATAACTCTGGGTTCTTTATTCTTTGATTTTGCACATAAACGCTATAAGCAACTCAAATTAAAGGTGGAAATTTACTCGTACACACAGCAACTCTTCTATCCGAGATCCAAAACACTCTCGCATCCGCCAAACCGTCGACATGAAGAAAAATCACAGCAGATAATTTCCATTCGCAGCCTGCACGATCGCCGTACTCCGCTTCGCATCAATAAACAACTCCTCCGCCTCCTCGATATCGGTGATTGTGATTTGCGCGCGGCCGCCCACGCGCGCGAGAATGCCCGCCGGCGCCATCAGCTGCAGCGCGTAGCGCAGACTGCTGTCGACGCCCTGCTGCGCGAGCTTATCGAGCGCGTCGTCTGTCATCGCGAGTCCCTCGGTCGTCTTGCGCTTTTCGATGATCTGGCGGATTTCGTCTTTGTTGTACGGCAGCGTGCGCACGATCAGCAGGCGGTCGACGAGATCGGGCGGGACGCCGTGCGGGGCGACGATGTCTTCTGTGCCGCGGATGGTGGCCATCCCGCGGTTCGAGGCCAGCACGACGACGGGCGAGATCGAGGACTCGAGCGCGCGGTTGAGGTACGTGAAGCACTCGATGTCGAGCATGTGGACTTCGTCGATGAACAGCACGCCCGGAACAAGCTCGGCGATGCCCTGGTCGATGTACTTGTTGACGACCTTGTTGATCTCCTGGCGCAGCTTGTCGGTGATTTCGGTCTTTTTCGGTTTCATCAGCTGGCCCATCATCGACATGATGTCCTGCCCGCCTTGTGGGCGCGCGTTCGCCATATCGAGATCGTGCAGCGTTACGTCCTGCACAATCTCCTTCTTCTTGTGCACGTCGCCTTTTGGCAGCGGCACGTACTCTTCAGCTTCGAGATCAAACTCGGTCGCAAACGCATCAGAACGGCCGACTCGCTAGATCACAGTAGCTGTCAGTAGTTTGTTTACCTACCAGATCAACATAAAATATTCAAGCATACCTTGACGGCGCCAGTATTCGCCTCGATATATATGATATCACCAACGGTAACCCGCTCCTTCTGGATCGACTCGTAGATGCTCGGGTCAAGACGTAGCTGCTTCGTTCCTTTAAACGACTTTAGTCCCACGACGACATGGCTGATGGTCTTGCCGTACCCGCCTAGTGGGTTTTCGGCCTCCTCGGGCGTTAGTTCTGTGACTTCTCCTTCGTAGACTTCCTTTGTTTCTTTAACTCGAAGGCCTGATAGAAATCCGTCAGCAGTCTTCTTTCTCATAGAAAAAAGTCCTCACAAGACACAAACTTACCAATTGCACGTCTAAAGTTCTCCATCAAAGCCTCCGTCTTCTTAACCTCGGTCGAGAAGATCTCGCTGCCGGTGATGGGGCAAAACGGCACCTTGGGGCCCAGCTCCTGCGACATTGCGAGCGCGAGCGCGGTCTTGCCTGTACCCGGGCCGCCGGCGAGTAAGATCGCGCGGCCGGACATTTTCTTGGCTTTGATCATGTCGACGATGATTCCGCATGCCTGGTGAAGAAGATGAGAGAGGTTAGAGATTTTTTTCCAGCTTGGTTTCTGTTGTTGATGGTGGCTGCTGGCGGTTGATCCCAGCTAGAACCACCACACAACCAAACTATCGAATCCAGATATAAAGACTACAAAAAACAGATAAAAAGCATACCTCGCGAGCACCAGTCTGGCCAATGAACCCGCCATCTACCCGAGTCGCAAAGCCCTGGTCGTCGAGCCCGAGGCCCTTGATGTGCGTATGGGTCGCTGTCCGACTGTCGCGGCCGCTGCTTTTGACTTCGTTGATCTTCACCATTCCTGCTGTGTGTGATTAAGACAGATACAGAGAAGGAGAAGGAGAGGATGACGGGGTGTAGGAGTTGGATGTGGTGATGGGGAGAGGAGGAGAGGAGATGTGGTTGGGAACTGAGGATGGGCTTTTCTGTGCAGGAAAGTTTTGTGCGGCCCAAAACTCATCGATTCGAACTCTGCGCGCAGAATCCTCGTCGGTGATTGTTGATATTGCGAGTAATACTCTTATTGTTCACGGAATAGACAGTCAACACTGCTTGGAGAATCATGAGTGCCAGAAGTCAATGGCTCGACAGACTGGATGGTACGCATCTCCTCGTCACCGCCAAACACACATACTAACAGCCTCTGCAGAACTACACACCGCGCCAGAACCCACCCCCGAACTGCGCAAGCAAGCCGAGTCAGAAGTCCTACAAGATCTCTCCCTGCATCCTCCTTCACAAACATCTCTGCATCCCTCGATCCCCGCCCTGCGCGACTCAAAATTCACACCGCTGATGCAGGACGCGCTCGAGCAACTGGCCAAGGCCGACGGCGACACAAGCGTGCTGGCCGGGATTGATACGTCGCGGTACTCCAGCCTGGGGATGGACACCGAGGATCCCGAGCAGCAGAAGGCCGAGCTGCGGAAAGTCTACGTCGCGCTCGCGTACACGCAGATCCGGAAGGAGAACCTGGATATCATGACGTTGCTGGGGAAGAACCAGTGGCTGCTGAGTAACGACGAGCTCGAGCAGGATTTACGAGCGCTCGAGTCGGATCTGGTGGCGGAGCAGAACGAGGCGGCGTTGATTGCACGGCAAGCAAAGGGCCTGTAGAGCTGTTTTTGTAAAATCTAGTGATGTACGATAGGAGCGAATAAATCAGACTTTTCTATTAACACTTTTGGAGCCCAAGAAACAATCCACCAGGATTACAATATCGACAAAACAAGATGTACTAAGGGAGATAGAATAGTGAAAGACCCGGAACAAAGAGAAGAACAATGCCAAATAAACAAAACAGAAATGAAGGGAAAGGTAGTGGTAAGAATGTATATACTATAGTACATCTATCTATTCGTCGTCGTCCTCATCGTCGTCGTCGTCCTCATCATCATCGTCGTCCTCCTCCTCGGATGGCGCAAGATCCTGGTCATCGTCGTCTTCGTCGTCCTCGTCAATATCTCCCTCGAGATCATCATCATCAGACGAATCATCAGCAGCAGCGTCGTCGGAATCGTCCTCGTCGTCCTCGTCAGACTCGTCATCGTCCTGTTCGCCCGCAATAAATCCCGAATCGTCAAGCACGACCCCGTCGTCTTCGTCGTCGCGCCCTTCGACGTACTCGACCTCCGAATCCATGTCCTCCTCTTCCTCCTCCGTGATCCGCGCCGCGACCTCTTTCCGCAGCTCGAGCTGCGCGTTGAGCATATCTAGCCGGCCTTGCAGGGCAAGCAACCGGTTAAGCGATCCAGCGTGTCTGGAAAGCGTCGTGTGCAGCGACGAAAGCGTGCTGACCAGGTTCTCCTGTCCGACGAGGTACCCGCCGTGCGCGACCATGATCGAGCGCACCCAGACGACGAGCTGCGAGGCACGCGTCGGGGTCTTTGATATCCTCAGCGCGAGCCGCTCGAGCAGCGTGGCCGCGAGCGTGGCGTCGAGTCTGTGGATCGTGCTCTTGATCACGGCGGTGTCGGAAACGGCAAGACAGGACTCGAGCAGTGTCGAGTCGTTTGTGTGCAGCGCCTGCGTGAGCACTGTTGTGAGCGATCCGACGGTCGGCAGCACGGCCGCGGGGAGAGTGCCGTTGGTCTCCTTTGCTAGCGAGTTCTTTGACGATTGGGATTTGGAGGATTTCTTCTTGCCGTTTGTCTGCGCGGTATTGCTGCTGCTGCTCGACGACTTGGCCGCCGCCTCGAGGGCAGTCACGCGGTCGGCCATGCTGAGATCCTCGTCTTCGTCGTCAGATCCGGCAAATGAGGACGCATCAGACGCGTCGGCGGCATCGTTCATGTCGACATCTTGCGCGGATGCTGTCGAGATCTTTGTCGACTCTTCTTTGTAGACAGCGGGCTACAACTGTTGTTAGCAACGGACACAGCACACACACAAACACACTCAGCGACACTCACCTTTATGCTCTTGTTTTTGCTCTTCACTACTGTCGGCCCTCGCTTCATTGTGTCTGCTGTGTTCGGGAGGTGGATGGGTGGATGGGCTGCAGAGAGGCAGATACAAATTTTGCCGGCGTTGGGACTTTTTTTTTTTTTTTTTTTTTTTTTTTTTTGGCCGGGGATCAATGATACACGAAACACTCAGATGTGTAAGCACAGTAATTACTGTTTTGGGATGGTGCTTCCTAATCCAGACACTTCCGTATTGGGCAGCTACAAATGCTCCTCCTTCGCAGCCGAGTCCCGGCCGGTCGGGCTTTCGGCAGCCGAGAATCTCGAGAAAAGAAGAAGCCGCCGCAGAGTTCTCGACAGCGCGGCTGCTGCTCGAGCGCGCGGTCGTCGACCGTCCGGGCTGCTGCTGCCAGGCGCGTAGGCGATGTTTACCTTCTCGACGCGTCGCGTGCCGCTGCTGCTCGCCACGAGCACTGCGCGTTCTGCGCGTCCTGAACCTGAAGAAGATGCAGAAAAGAGAAGACGCAGATGCGGACGCAGAACACGTCGGTCTGACAGCATCAACGGTTTTTAAACTGCACTCCTCCCTGCGGAAACTCGGCAGCCAAAGATCTCCTCCTGCTCGAAGGTGCGGCGCGTGCACGGCAGGGCGCCACATTCCAGCCTCGCCTCCTTCATTCTTCTTCTTCCTCGGTCTCTGCTCTAGTTCCTCGCGAATCCTGCGTCCGGCAATGAACCCTTCCTTCTTCTCTTCTTGTCTGTCGCCCAATTGACTGTCTACTTCCTCAAACATGGGCCGGCGCACTTCCAGAACCCCTCGCAGACGCGTCCAGCGACTGCTCGCGAGCCCGTTCACCTTCCTCGCCGTATGCTTCTCGTCTGGAAACCCTTCTAGCGGCAGCAAACCTGCAATTGCAAGCAGCAATCCTCGCTCCGTCGTCTCCGAAAAGCCCGCAAAGACTCCTTCAAGTCAACATCTTCAGCAACAGCAGCAGCAGCCCTCACAACCACAAATCCAGCGGCAACAACCATCGCCCAACCCCGACTCGTCCGTCTCCGGCATCCCAGACGACCTCGACAAGCTCATCCCCAACTCCCCCAACTCTCCCACTCCCACCGTCTCCCCCTCGCTCTCTCCGGCCTCCCTCGACGCCCTTCCCTCGCCCCCCTCCACAAACTCCCCCCTCTCCCGCCTGCTCTACAAGCGTCCCCCGTCTCTGACCCTGCAGATCCCACCCGCTGCCTCCTCGCGTCTCTCAGTCGAGGAGCAAAACGCCCTCGGTATCCTCCCGGGCTCGCCGACCATCGTCCTCGAGCCCTACGACCTCGTCGCGCTCAACACGCCTACCACCGCCTCCGCATCGTCATACAGACCATTATCGAGCAGCGCGTCGCAGCGGACGAGCGTGTACAGCTTCAACGGCGGCGTGCAGACCGTCACCACTCCGGTCCACGAAAAGAGTCAGCCGCCGTTCACTGTGTTTAACGACAACGCGAGCAAGCGCACGTCTGTCATTGCCTCCTCGTCGCCCATATCGCCCGAGGAGCAGACCAGAGCTGCTGATACTGTCGAGAACCCAACGACGCCTACAAAGCCTGCGGGCGTCGATAGCAAGCGGACGACGGTTGTGCTTTCGCGGGCTAGTATCCTGTCTGATATCACAAACTCAGCTGGAGCGCGCATAGTGAACAAGCGTGTGAGCATGCAAATATCAACCGAGGCGATTGTACGTCTTGCCTCTGTCGCTGTATAGCCGCCGCCTTCGTCACCGCCTGAAGCTAACAAGTATTGTATAGGACCAAATTGATATCATTGCATGGTCACTGCTCCACCGCGTCGACGGCACGTTCGCGTTCCCGCCCTCTATCTCCCAAATAGAGCAATCACTCGAACAAGACGGCCGCGAAGCCATCAAAGAGTTCAGCGCAGACCTGCTTCACCTGATCATGCAGCGGCTCGAGGTTGCGCAGGAGCGTTTTCTAGACTCGATGTACGCCGTGCACTCGCAAGAGGTCGGTAAAGAAGCCGAGTGCGACACCGTCTGCTTCGCGACCCATCTCTACCGCGACTTTATCGATCCCGAACGTATCCGCTCCGCGGCGGCGCTCATGCTCGATACCTACGACGAAGAGGACGAGGACTACGACGGCGACGACGACAGCAGTGTGTCCAGCCAGAGCGAGTTTGGCGACTCGAAACCGGACTACTCGATCGACGACGGCTCGGACGTGCCAGACAAGAGGTATCTGCAGTACGCCGCGGTCTGGCGCCGCGTGGCCGAGGAGATTGATCTCGAGGGACCGCATACGGCTGCTGAGTGGTGGTCGCTTGCCGAGCTCAAGTTCCGCGTGATGAAGGCCCGCATGCGGCATAGTCATATCGAGGAGATCGACCGGTATCTGCAGGACGTTCTTGAGCAGGATTGAGAGGGGAGTTGATTAATATAGAAAACGAAATATGTGGCACGAATTGGTTTGATCTGGCGTTTTTGATTTGTTGATACTATCTATGTCTGCTGCTGCTGCGGGATACTTATGACTGTAGATATTTGCATCACGATTGGTCTTGTATGAATTGACAAGAGAGATATGTCCTGGAGGATATGCAAGGTTATGATTTACGATTCTAAAATAAAAGTCATATGTACATTACATTATATACAAAGGTCTTCTTTTGCTAGCGACGCAGGATCAGTAGTCGCGTGCGATAATTACAAAGGTGGCTGCAGGCGAACAGTACACATACGGCCGTCTATAGACTTCGTCAACGGCTTCAAGAAGCGCGTCCCATGGTCCTCTGACCTTTTCAAACCGTGCTCCGTCAGCATCTTCATCGCGATTTTCCCTGTCGTTAACCAAACTGCCTTCTACGGGCGGCCTCGCGACGTACAGCGACGTTATACCGGTCTGCGCGTCCTCGATCGTCGTGGCGACCGCTCCGTTCGCGACGCCGATGCAGTCGACTGTCATATTCTCTTCCTCGTCAAACTGGTCAATGATACCCGCAAGCTCGCCTCCGCTGGTCGCAGGCATGCCGACGACGCGCGCTCCACCCGCCATCCAGCCCCATATATAGACATCTCGTGTGTCGCCCGACAGACAGGCGGTCACCCACCCGTTTGCAGCAATCTGGATCATTTGGATGCCTTCGAGCGCGGGGACGATTCGCGGAGTGAGTGACTGCAGCTGCGCGTGGTCAGCTCCGCGATTAGCCGGTGTCGGACGAAGAAGTTCGCCATGCAGGTTCGGTGCGCCCCAGCTCCAGACGCAGCCGTTGCTGTCGAGTGCGACGAAGTGCGACTCGGCGGAGCGGACGGAGATGAATGTTCGTCGGTGGTGAGGCTTGAACTCTTTGCGTGTTTTGTGGGTCGGCTTCGAGGGCGTGTGGTTCTTGAAGCTGGCGTAGGAGTCAAAGACGGTTACCGAGGTTCTATCTGCGTGCAGCACCGACACGAGCCCGTTCCCGGCGACAGAGACGTGCTGGACAGATTGTGAGAAAGCGTCGCTGATGTCGAACTCTGGCGCGATGGTGAGATACGAGTACTCGGCGTCGGTGGGCGGAGGAGCGATGGAGTAGATCTCGCCGTCTGAGCAGACGACCCCTTGGAGCTCGGTCCAGCCGAATCCTGAGACGATGCTGATCCCGGGCGGACAGAGGAGCTGGACGGAACCGCGTGAGCCGGCAGAGAAGCCGCGGAGTTCAAAGATGTCGTCGATCTGCACTAGATGTGAAATAAACAGGTGAAGTTAGCATGGCCCTCATGAACAGCTGAATGCGGGGAAGCCTATACAGTGTATCGTTCCAGCCCGCCCACAGTATTCTGAGCAGGTCCTGGCCGACAGCGATCATTCTCGGGGGGTCAATGTAACCAGATTTTGTGTTTTCCGTGCCATTGCCGCGTTGCTCCTCCTCCTTCTCCTTCTCATTGCTCGCGTCGTCGTCGCTGGTGCTGTTGCCGACTGGTCTGGAGCCGGCAGAGCCTGCGCCGGAGAGCTGCGAAAACAGATCGAGGCCGAGCGCAAAGAGCCATGTTCGTGGCATTATTCCTTCAACAGCCCGCGTCTCCTCTCTTTCGTGTCTCTTCCTCGCCTTCTGTTGTTGTTCGTAGATCAGCTCGGGATCAGCTGCTGCTCAGGTGAGAATCGAAGCGACCCCTGAATATTAGAGTTTAACTTTATTTAAAGTTTATTTTGCAGTTGCGGCTCTAACTGCGCAGCCCGCGTGGCTTCTCATCTCGTCCGCTTTTTGGCACCATCAAGAACATCATCAACACCATCATCTCCATCTCCAATCATGGCCGAACCAGCACCGTCTCTGTCGGCCGCAGACAAAGCGAGAATCCGTCGTGAGCGTCGCGAGGCACGAATCCTTGCCGGCGGCACCAGCAGACTCGACAAAATCACAAACACAGCGACAGATGGCGAGGCCACCTTTGTCCGCGAGCACCAGCCCACCGTCGCTCAGCTCGTCAACAGCTCGACCTCCGCGACATCGACGGCTGCCGACACGTCCAGCGCTTTTTCGGCGCCTGCTGTGTACGATGATCCCCCTGACGTTCTACCCGATTCAATATTCACCTCGCCACTACGACGTGCGTCGACGGGCGAGAACCCGATACTCAAATTTCTAGCTGGCCGCCAGCAGCCTACCACCCCCGGCGCCGAATCACCCGCCGCAGATGCTGCTTTCCAAGACTTTTTCAGCCAAGCAATTGCCGGGAACGCGTCCGGCGATATGAACCTCGAGCGACTGATGCAGATGGCAGGCATGGAAGGGGCTGCTGCAGGCGCCAGCGGCGCGGCCGGTGGAAATGGCGCGCCTGCGTCGTCGTCGTCGGCGGCGGGCGCTACTGCCTCTGCCTCGGGCCCTGATCGCTCGTCGTTGTGGAGGACGCTGCATTACTTTAGCGTTCTGGGCCTGGGACTGTATGCTGCGATTGTCCTGGGAGTGCGCGGGTCCCAGCTTTCGCGTATCGAGAGCACTGGTGCTGCCGGTGCTGCCAACTCGCGCATAATGTGGTACTTTGCGACGATCGAGCTCATGCTGCAGTCCAGCAGGTTTCTTATAGAGAAGGTGTGTTGTCAAATGTCTTTTACTCTTTCAGTTTATCCTACTTGTTTGTAAGATCATCTATGGACTCTGCTAACGCTCGACTTTACCACCTGCAGGGCCGCTCGCCGTCAAAATCGATCTTCACAAAGATCGCCTTCTACGTGCCGCCTCCATACTCGAGCTATCTCATTCTCGCTGCGCGGTACACGCATATCCTCACCAACCTGGCCTCCGACTTTAGCCTGCTGCTGTTCATCCTCGGCATCGCTGCCTGGTATCGCGGGCTGGAGTAAGGTGATTGCTCGCAGTTGCTGCATGAAACTAATAAGAATAAACGTCAAATACACTTAAAATATGCTCTACAATGTGCTCTACATGCTCCACATACTCTGCAACCTTCTCTCTCCGCGTAGCTGTCCTTTTGCTGCTGCTGCGGCTGCCTATCGCGTGCCCGTCACGTGACTCAGGTTGAGGCTGCGTACGGCCTCCTCGCGCGCCCACCGCAGCTCCCCGCAGAGCCAGACCTTTGTCGACCGCTGCTCTTCTTCAACCAGAGAATCTGCGTGTTTACGCGTCGTAGTTGCTCGCAGTTCTTTGCTATCTCCTCTGCATGGCAGCGCTGGTCTCGCCTCTCGTCCGCGTCGAGCGCGGAAGTCTACAGCCAAAGATCATTGGCCTCTATCAGGCTCTGTTCAAGGTCGGTCCTCGAATTTGCATTCTGTGACTGAACTGCAACCTCTGTTGTTGATTTCTATGTTCTGACTATTGCTGTATCTTGTAGGAAGGAGCTACGCCGCCGGAAAACGATGGGTTCTGGGTCGAATTCTTCCTGCTCAAGGCAAACATGTCTGTCTTGTCGGTAATCATCTCCAGCCTCCCTCCCGATAGTTTACTACAATCACAGGTATGCGCTTCTTGTGCTGGTCCGATGACTTGATCTTTTATTGTGCTGCAGACAATTGACTGATTGCGATGTCGTGGTATTCTAGGCTACCACAAAAGCCATCTTCACGCGTGCCGTGCGCTTTCTGGGAGACAAGAACCCCAATGCCGTCAAGAACGCGCTCGATGTATGTGACACCTCTCTCCTGCCTTTCTCCAGTTTTTAGATAACAGACAGGCTAAAAATCTCCTTCTCAGACTCTACATATCCTGGTGCGCGAAGTGCTCGCAAAGCCGCTCACGAGCTCTGACATCATCACGGTCTTGGTAGGCCTGGATCAGGTTGATCGCGAGTTTATGGAATTCGTTGCCAGACTCGAGTTGCTAATGCGTCGCGGCGCCACACGTAAGCTGCGCGTTTCTCTGCTGTTTTTGATTATGTCTGTACACTGATTGACTGTCTCTCAGCCGAACTTCGCTCGACAGCACTTCACACCTCGCTCTCTATCGTCTGCGGCGCGTACCGCACCTCTCTCATCAACTACTTTCTGCACCGCGACATCTTCCCCGCGCTCATCCAGATCATGTACGACAAGCACACCACCAAATACACATTCGAGGCCTTCGTCCTCCTCGGCGTCCTCTCTAGCTACGACCGAATGCAGGCCTACAATCCATACCAGACGCGGCTGTCTGATTTCGTCGACGAAGCCGTCATGCAGAAAATCGTCGTCGCGATCGGCAAGTCGTGCCGGAACGCGCGCGAAGAGTACCTCGCAGTGGCCGACGACTCTGTCGATCAGTTTTCGTTCGAGTCGTTGCTGTCCTACACCGAGATCGCGCGGAGGGCGAAGAACGCGTTTTCGCAGCAGGATCAGGAGTCAAAGATTAGTAAGGAGTTCGCCGCCCTGCCGCCGTTGTCTGCGACCGTTCTTTTGGCCACGAGCAATTTCGTGCATGCAAACAAGTTTTTCGCGCGTGTCCTGTGTGAGACAAAACAAATGAGTGAAGGTATGTGCGTGCTGCTAGATCATATCTACTGAAATGCTAACTTTTGATTTACAGAAACGCCGTGCGGATCATTGATCTCTCTCTCTTCGTATCTACTCCAGCATCAGCATCGTTCCGAGCGAACAGCAATCTACGCGCGACTGCTGATGCTGATAAATCGGATTCTTGTCGAAGATCCGTCGACGATGGGTCGTCTGGTCGCGCCCGAGTGTCGCTCGTCAATCAGGATATGTCGTCAACGTCAGCCAGTGCTGCCGCGAGTGCAGGGTGATCGGTTACTAGTCGAAGGAATTCTCGATTCGTTGATCGGCGCTATCCGACATAACATGAAGCGCACGCTAGATGTGCCGATGTACTCGCTTGCGATGGGCACGATCCTGCGAATCATCTCACAGCTGAAGCGGCTACGCGTTCGTCTGACATACCACTGGTCTGAGCTGTGGAAGTCGATATTCTCGTTTCTGCGGTTTATGGTGTCCTCGGCGAGCCACGTGCAATCGCTCGACGGCGTTTCCGAGCTCGTCGACGATACCATCCGTATCCTTGTCCTCGCCTTCTCCGCCGGCGAATCGTTTCTGTCTGGGGCGGCTGACTACGACGATCTGTTTTACAAGCTAGTCGAGACGGGAGACCTGCTGACGCGCCTGTCGACTACCTACAAACTGCCGACGACGCACTCGATCGGCACCCTCGTCTCAATCTCGGAGCACTACCGCAACCTGATCAAGGAGAAATCCACAATGTTTTCCTCCAGCCACCTGTCCTCCGAGCAAGTTTCGGAGGTGATCAAGAACGGCTACGACACTCTCTCGATCTCGGCGCAGCAGGGTATCGATGTGTGGGACCGCTACCGCGAGTCCGACGAACGCGTGTTTCTCAAGAAAGCGGGTATGACCGCCGTCCACGACGCGCGGGAACTGCTGGCAAGACAGATGATGCCTGTCGACATGAGTGGTAACAACAGCAGCAGCAGTAGCCTCAACGGCGGTGATGCGACAAGCAGAGACAGCAGCACGAGCAGTAGCAGTAGCAACATGAGCAACGGCACAAGCCGAAGAGGATCCAACGGCTACGCCAGCGGCACGACGTCGCCTGTCAGTATACGGAGTCGCACCAACAGTGCGGGATCATCTGTTGAGTTGAACGGGCTGGGAAGGAATGGCCATCAAATGGCGGTGTATGCGAATGGAAAGTAGCGACGCTGTCGTTCTCGTGTTTATATTTGCTTTTCTCTGTCTTTTCTCTATATAGTGTACTTCTTTCTCACAGTCTCTGACGTCGCATAATACGATCTTACAACATCTATTGACATAACCAGTTATTCCATTGTTAATACAAAACAAAAGCAGATTAACGTTCGTATTCGTTTGTTTGTGTTTACATTCGATTTAGAGTTCGATGAGCTAAACTCCCAGCTTTTCGCATCCACACCGCTTCACCACCTCCGCAGCCAGCTCTTTGTCCTCCAATTCATTCACCAAACAATCCGAGTCCTGCGTAAAATCAGGTCCCTGGACTTGAGTCTTTTGTTTTTTGGCGGAGCGACCTCTCCTCTCCACTTCGCGTGCGCTCGCTATCTCAGATACCCGCAGCCATGCCCGAGCTCACAGCAAACGACCTCTTCAGCAAGGATCTCTCCTTCAGATCGCCTCATCCACGCCTACTCGCCAACCCCGCCGTCCGCAGCGGCAGCACCGGCGCCGGCACCGGCACCGCCAATGGCTCTACAACCCCACTCTCGGCCCCATCACGCGCTTCCCGCGGCCCATCCTCGTCCTCCTCTTTTGCCTCGAGACCCCCCGCCCCAAGATTCTCCCTCCCGTCTTCTTCCTCGTCGTCAGCTTCTCCCGGTATCTTGCGCGCAAGTCCAAAGTTTACCGCGCAGGCAAAGGCGAATGGCAACATCATCGCGCCGAGTGCGAAAAGAGTGGGGATGGGTGCGAACGAGGATCTTCAGAAACTGTTTTACCAGAGTCCGATGCCTCGCGTACGTTCTCTCTCTCTCTCTCTGCCGTGCAGATTATATTTATATCTAACGTGGATTATTTTTGCTGCTATAGTTTAGAGTGAAACTCCCAAGCTCTGCGTCACCGTTCCAACAGCCTACGCCAGCACCAACATCGTCAACAAATACACCCGCAACTAAGAGCACGAATGTAACCAGCAGCGACCGCGCTACGCCACCTAAACCGATGAAATCGCCGCTGCGAGTGGTCGAGAAACTTGCGAAGGCTGTCGAAGTAGACTCGGGAAATGAAACAGACCAAGACAGCGACGATGTCGCAGAAGAGAAGCACTCACTGAAGCGCGTTAGAAAGAAAGAAGAGGTGCGAGCACAGCGACAACCCTCTCACACATCACCAGCGCTCTCGACAGAGCCGCAAAAAGCCTCTTCTTTGTTCTCAGCGTCGTCACTTCTTCAGTCTCTCTTCCGTCCAGGATCATCAGCTTCAGATACATCTTCCACACCTGAGCCTTCGAAGAACTCCCTTCCCTCCCGCTCAGTCACGCCCGACGCAGAAAGCACAAAGACTACATCCACCGGCCGCCCGCAAACGCCGGAAAGGAGCACCAGCAGCAGCCAATCCAGACCCAACGCCTCGCCGTCATCTCAGCCGCCGCACTCTTCATCCCGCCGCATCGTCAAACGGCGGGCAGACTCGGTCCAGCACACGAGCACTAAGACGCGGATAATATCAACAGTCAAACCGAGCACTGTGGGTTCGGGAGAAAGCTCAGATCGTGCTGAAGGACGGCATTCGACGCCGGTGTCGATCGTTCGCGTGTACGAGGCTGATGCAGGTGATTCTCCAAACGCGGGATCAAAGGCCGCGCGAGCACCGAGTGCGTCCAAACCAGCTACCTCATCATCATCATCATCATCATCATCGTCAGCAGCAGCAGCAGTAGCAGCCCCTACAACGTCACGAGTTACCCCCGCACCAGAAAGTCCGGCCAAGCAAAGCCGCAAAACCCCGCCGTCATCCCCGCGAGCCCGCCCCCGCTCATCAACTCCCGCTCCCCCGACCCCCAGCAGTTCCTACAAACCCACGCAATCGCAGAGCACACCCTCGCCAAAACCCTCACATGTGCGCGCTCATAAACCGGCGTCGACAGTTCTCCAGCAGCAGCAGCAGCAGCAGCCGGAGAAGGTGCGGCGCTCGGGACGGAGGAGAATCGAGCCGTTGCAGTACTGGCGCAACGAGAGGATCGTGTATACCCTTGTTCATGACGAGGACGGCGACGTTGTACCCACGATTCGGCAGATTATTCGCGCGTCCGAAGGTGACTCGGGTGAAGGCCGAGGAGGTGATTTGAGGAAACGGCGGTGATTTCTCCAACTCAACTCAAACGACGAGGTTTATAATATCTAATCGATCAGGGAACGCTATTTAGCGTTTGTGTTTCTATAATTGTACGATAGCAAAGAATGAATAGTTAATATTGGCTCTAGATTCCAGACATTGACTTTATATACATAAAAAACAAATTAAAGCTCCTCGTAGTAGAAGACATAGAAGACAAACAGAAACGCCAGACTGAATTATCAGATATATAAAAGACGGTCGGATCAGACTTATGCCACAAAAAATCACTCCATCACACGGTATCCTCGCACCTTTGCCTGCTCGCCCTCGCCGCCACTACTGCTACTGGGCTCACTCTCGATACCCAAGAGATTGGTCGCAGCCGTAGTGAGCTTATACGCATTCTCATAGATCTGGAACATGAGCACGCTCGCGACCGACACGCGTATAATCCGCGGCAGCAGACCGGCAAACAAGGGACGGAAGCCTTCTTTCGTGAAGATGTTGTACGCGCAGAGCAAACTGCTGCTGTTCGCCGCCTGCCGACCGCTGAATGTCTGCACGCGGGTTTTGACGACGTCGATCGGCATCGTAAACAGCACGGCCGCATAGCACGCAAAAAGCTCGATCGAGCCGCTCATCGTGTTCGACATTCGCTCGCCGGGGGTCACGAACCCGCTCGCCATCTGCCGGAGCGAGTTGTATGCCGTGAACCGGAGCGCGGAGGAACAGCCCTGTCTGAAGAGCGTGGGGAGGAAGCCGTAGAAGAGACCAAACGGACCGTGGAGCTGGAAGATCCGTGAGAAGACGGCGCGGGTTCCTGGTGGGGGTTTTTTCAAAGAACTGATTTGGCGGATTTTGGCATCTAGAGAGGATGATTAGCGCCTGTTTATCGATTAAACATCAAGAGCTGGATAAGACTTACGCTCAAACGGAACCAAAATGACCGACTCAAAAAATCCTAGCCAAGCACGTTAGCTCATTTATCTAGACACCAATCAACCCTCCCTCTCCTCAGCGACAAACTCACCCGCACAAAGCCCCGCCGCCAACGCCTTTGGCGGCGACACCACGCCCTGCTCATCCTGCAACTGCCTCGTCATGATATCGTACATCCCAAACCTAACGCCCGTCCGCACCGCGTTCCGAGCATCATCGTCCCGCACCCGGTGTATATCCTCACCGTCTTGCCCATCGGTCCGATGCGGTTCGACAGACCGGGGGGCAGCTGCGAGCGTACTTTGAGGTACTCGAATGGATCTATAGTGGAACGAACAGCGCCCTCGCAGGCACATCCTTGCATAGTTAGCTTTGCTGGTACTTGTGAAGCATCGTATACCTGAACAAAAGTGGAGGATCACGCACAGGTGAGGGCGATCTCTGCCGTGCCGGCGAGCACTCCGGCGGCCATAAGCTGGCCCAGCGATCCCTGCAATTGCCAGCGATGTCAGCCCAGAAACAATAAAGACAGATAAAATAGAACAGCAGTCAGTGGTGAGCAACAGTACCTCGTCTTTCTTGGATTTGCTCATGCTCTGCTGTGGGATTCCTGGTGATGGAGAGGGTAGGAAGACCGAGCGGTGTGGATGATGGACAGCGGATTGGCACCGGGCTCTGATTTAAATTTATTTCTTTAAACTCTGTTCTCCTCCAACTCCATCTTCGCCCATCATCAACGATCATCTTCACCATCGACACTGACTCAAAGAGAAAACAGGGACTTGCGTCCCTTGCAGCAAAGGCTTTGTATTCTACACCGACTAACTAGACTACATAGAAAAATAAAATAGAAAAGAAAGAACAAAAACACGAAAAAACAAGATGGTTCTGGCGCTACAAACGCTCTTCATACAGAGAATAAAAACGAAACGATTCTCATATCTCAGAATACACACGAAAAGCATTCGCCCCGCCCTAAAAATACACTGTAACCATTAATAACATAAAACACAATAAACAAAGTAGAGTAGTGACAGCAATAGCAAGCAAAGAGAGATGAACTCAAAACAGATAATCAAGACAAGATTGCGCAAAACAAAGCCAAACGCGGTAAAGGAGAGAGATGGGTAGAATAGAAGGAAGGAAATAAGAAACAGCCGGGTCGTGACATATAGCGTATGAACAATACAAAGTACACACATATTCCGCCGATCAACACGCGTACGTGTCAAAAAGCCAGTGAAACACAAACCGACAAAGCAATCAACCAGGAATCAACCTAGGATCAAGCTATCAGATCCCTTTGCTGCGTCATGAGGTATCGTGAACGACACCCCCGAATTTTCTCTTTGAAGTAAAAAAAAACAAAAAAATATTGGTTTTTTAAGATTTTTTTAAATTTTTTTGGCGCACTTTCTTCGATAATACTACCTCAGCAGTCTTTACCGCTCGATGCAAGATTCAAGATCATTCATATAATAGCAATTATACAAACTCACTAGTATCCTCAGCACTCACGAAAAGACTGCTTTCGTAAAAACGTAGCATCCAAAGACAGGACGCCAAAAACCAACACACCAACCGCAAGCTCAAAAAGCATTTTGAACCTCAAGCAACAAACCCAAGTAACACCACTTAAAACGACAAAAGAAGCCTCACGGCAACTAAAGACGTCTAATTGCGAGGCACAGGCTGCTGTTGCTGCTGCGGCTGCGGCACGCGAGGAAAGCGCTGCTGTCCTGGCTGCTGCTGCTGCTGCTGAGGGTATCTTCGCTGTTGATACTGACGCTGCTGCTGCTGCTGTTGCTGTTGCTGCTGTTGCTGCTGCTGCTGCTGCTGCTGCTGCGAAAACTGCTGCTGCGTCTGTTGCGAGATCTGCGGGCGCGGGATAGTCTCAGGCGAGTCATAGACGTACAAGCGCTTGTCAATAGTGGGCGGGATAGGCGCAATCTCGGTGCCAAGCTCCTGTTCAATCTTGTAGAGGTTGAATCGGTCCTCCCAGCTGATCAAGTTGATTGCAAGACCCAAGTGACCGAATCGGCCAGAACGACCGATACGATGCAAATAGGTCTCGGCATTCTTGGGGAAGTCAAAGTTGATGACCACGTTCACGGCCTGGATATCGATACCACGAGTAAGCAAATCCGAGCACACCAAGTTGCGGCACACTCCATTGCGGAAATCGTGGAAAACGCGGTTACGATGCGCCTGAAGCATTCTCGCGTGACTGTAGAAGCAAGAGTATCCAAGCTCAGTAATCTTCTTTGCTAAGAGCTCAACTCGGCTAGTAGAGTTGCAAAAGATGATCGATTGGTTGATTTGGAGCTGCCATAGAGGTTAGTACAAACGATGCTCCTAGATCCAGGCTCAAACAAAGTAGAACCAACCTTTGAGAAAAGGGTGTTCAAGCAGTGAACTTTCTGCTTCTCTTCCACGAAAGCATAGTACTGAGTGATACCGCGAAGAGTAAGCTCATCCATAAGATTGATTTCAAAGGGCTTGTTGAGGTGTTTGTCCTGTACATGTTGATGTTAGCAAGTCTTACCACAGATACCATCAGTAGACATAAACATACCATGAAGCTTTTCACAACGAGAGGGAAAGTAGCAGAGTACAGGAGGATCTGACGGCTCTTGGGAAAGTATGAAAGAAGTTGCTCGATGATGGGAGTGAATTCGGGAGAGAGAAGTTTATCAGCCTCATCCATGATAAACATAGGGCACTCGCTGAAGTCGGCAACGCCCTTGCCAGCAAGATCGAGGATACGGCCAGGAGTTCCGACCATAACGTGGACGTTGTCATGAAGACGGACGATATCGTCCTTCAAGGTGGTGCCACCGGTGGTGACCATGACGTTGATGTTGAGGTGCTTGCCAAGGGTCTTGCAAACTTGGGAGGTCTGTAGCGCAAGCTCACGAGTAGGCACGAGAATCAAGGCCTGGATCTTGGAGCTCTTGGGGTTAACTTTTTCGAGAGCAGGAATGACAAAGGCAGCGGTCTTGCCGGTGCCGTTTTTGGCACGGGCAAGAATGTCGCGGCCAGCGAGGGCGACGGGGATAGACTCCTCCTGAATCGGCGACGGCTTCTCGAAACCGGCCTCGAAGATTCCCATCAGGAGTTCGCGCTTGAGGTAAAAGTCTTCAAATTCACTGCCCTTGGTGTCTGTGACATCCTCGGTCTGTGGTCGGCCATCACGGGTGGGTCTGTTAATCTGACTCTTCCAGTCGCCATCACTTCAAGGAAAGAGGAATCAGCAAGATTGTCAAAACACATCAGAAGAGACCGGCCACATACTTCAAAGAGGTTGATTCTAGTCGGTTTGCTAGAGCTGTAGTCATTGTTGGCAATAGCTGTATGGATGTGGGAAGGGGGAAGGAAGTGGAGTGTGAGTGTGAGTGTGAGTGTTTGATCCGGACAGGGTTCGATCAGGAAGCAGCGGAATCGATCAGGATTTGCGATAAACGGTAGATTTGACAATACACAATTCTGGACAATAATGTCAAATATTCGAAAAGAAAATTGATTGTCAGTTGAAGATTGAGATCATAAAAAGGGAAGCGGGTTTGCGGGCGGGAAAAGGGACTGCGGACAAGAACAAAAGAGAAGCAGGAAAAGAGAAAAACTCAGTAGAGCCACGCCGGCCAACCAAACTCTAATCAGATCTCAGATCACGTGTGGGCCTCACTACTACTCTTACTACTTCTCGTTGGATATTGCTATTAACTATCAATCAAAGCTATCAAATACATAAAACTCCTATCAGTTATCAAGAACAGTATCAAACTCCCGAGACGCCAGCAGCTGCTCCACAGCTACTCTTGTACTGACTACGCCGCCGCTGCGCGCTCGGGATCAGCCATGCGGATAATCTTCACGCTGTCGTTCAGCTTGACAGTGCCCATATCCTGAGGCGTGATAAAGATCGTCTGGACATCGTCCGCCTTGGATGCCGCGTCAATCATCAGCTTCAGACTAGTCGCACGATTGATTGCGTCCATATAGACATCACTAGAATAATCACAGACATTAGCAAGAGGAACAAGAACACATAAACATTCAGAATAAAACTCACAATTCGTCGAGACCACGAACAGGACAGTTCATTGCATCCCATAGCGATAGTAACAGACAGATCTGAGTGAACGATTTCTCGCCGCCAGACAAGGTCTTCACATTTCGCTCTCCCTTGGATCCTGTATCGACCGGCTGCACCTGGATGTGGAGAGTTCCATGTGCATGGTTGATGAACAACCGACCCTGGAAGCCACGATTCGAAAGAGACATGCTGAAGATGTCTTTCGCGCGCTGGCAAATCTGGTTCCGGAATTTGAGGTAGTTATCGACACGTTCAGCATACGACTGCCCGACACCCTATACAACGAAAACAACAACATTAGCCCACCGCATCTCGCGTCAATCTCAATCACAACAAATCACTTACAATTCTGAGATCGCACAGATCCTCTAGTTCCTTCTTGATCCCATGATACTGCTTGTTCAAAGTATTGTACTGCCTTTCGATTTCCTCAGGTCTCATGGGTAATTCCGACCGTGCTCTCTTCTGCTCCTCCTCAGTCTTGCTGATCAGAACCATAATCTCACTAGAAGTCTTGCCGCACAGTTCCGGGGGAGTAGGTTCGAGATTTGCGGCCTCGGTTCTATACAGCTGCAGATTTACCTCGGCTTCGGAATAGGCACTATCCAAACTAGTTTTCGCCGCAAGCCGACCAGCCATCTGACTTTCCCGATGTTCAAGAGCCGCCTTAGCGCTGAGTTCTCGTTCAAGTGCCTCGTTTTCCCTTCGCTAGAGTCGTAAACAAAAAATCGGTCAGATACCCTTCGACATAAAAATACTCAAGTTTCGTTATCATTACCTTCAAAACTTCAAGCTCCTCATTCGCCTTCTCACTCTCTAATTTCGCCTCCTCAATCGCTTGAGTGGCAGCTTTCAGTGATTCCTCCTGAGTATGCTTCTCTATGATGATATTCTCATAATTCCTCACAGATTGCTCAAGCTCGTTTTTGATAGTCTCGAGCTGCTCTTGCAGCGATTCAAGTTTTCCAGAACCATGAGAGTCAGACAAGTCTCTCTTGATTTCATCGAGCCTGTCTGCACATGTTTTCCGATCTCGTATCAAATTCGCCAGTTTTGTCTTTGCAGATTGAAGCTGACGATTGACGTCGTCATATGCGCGATGTGCTTGAGCCGACGCCATCCTAGACCGTTCGAGTTCGGCTAAAGCACGATCTCTCTGCTGCTCGTAGGATCTGAGCAGACTTGCTTCATCCGTCTTCATTCTCGGGTTACCTTTCCTTCCCGGAATTGGACTAGTAGAAGACGAGCCGTCAAGTGAGTTGAGGCGGAAACCACCAAAGCCTTTAGCATTGTGTGTAAGACAGGACAGCACATTGCGAGGTCGCTGCGCCATCACAGAGTCTCCCTGTGCACGAGAGGGAATCAAAATCATCTTCTCGATCCTGTGCTGATCAATCAGGATGGTCTTGACATAATCGTTGTCAATCTATAAACAGCTGTTAGACATCACGTCGATAGCTTTAGAATGTATCTGAGTTAACATTACCTCCAAAACATCAAGGATAGTAGTGAAATCTCTCGATGGAACACTGTTCGAATAGTCGATTGGAGTATTTTTGCGATTGAAGATAGTCGTGTTTCTGTTTGATGCAACATTAGTAACAGCACACCGCACGTTCGCAGACACTTAACTTACATCCCGTGCTTGGAAAGTATAGACTTTAGTAGCCCTTCGTCCTCATTGCAAGACACTGCATAGGCATCCAGACTGCGACCAAAGAACGACTCGAGTATACCGCTCCAGCTTGGATCTTTCAACTTCACATGCATTCCCAACGGGCCAACAGGCTTCACGCGGAACCTATGTTCGTTCGCAATATCCCTCTGAACTTGCACCGTCGCTGGAGGGAACGCCGACAGAGTGCCTACCATTTTGCTTTTGACACTTTCAATCTGCTTCTCCTGCACCGTCACAGCTCCTTCGTGAGAGACAACTTGCGCAGCGGCCTTTGCTTTTCTATCACCCGCTTCTTTCAGAGACACTTCCAATCGCGCGATATCGTCGCTGGTGGTTTTCCTGTTCATCTCTAGCTGCTGAAGCTGATCTTCAAGCTCATTGTGCTCCGCGTTGATTCTAGCTAGAGTACCACCATCTCGCTCGCTCTGGAGTTGTATCTCCTTGTCTATTTTCTCTTGCGCTAGGTTGAGACGTCGCTGGATCAAATCGTTCTCATTGGCGTTATTGCGCTCGTCGCCCTGATATGAGATCATGTTAGTACAAAACATATCGCTTCTCTCGAGTAGAAAATACGTACGATGACTCTTTGTAGCTCATCTTTGATCAACTTCATGTCATTTCGCTTCTCGACAATATTCTGAGTTGCTTCGTCCTTCTTGACTTGCAAAACAGCCTTTTCGCGCAGAATTGCCTGATGTTGCCGAGCAGCTTCCTCCTTTTCCTGTCTCTTCGCATTAACCTCAGCAGCCGCCATTGCGTATTCCGCCTTGTTGATCTTGATTTCCTCGTCCAGCTCTTCCACAGCAGTCTCCTGTTCTTGCACCAGAGTCCAGGCGAATTGCGAGTGTAAGCGAAAGATCTTCTCGGTAAGAGCGCGCGCTGATTGTGAGCGTTCATACAGCTCACGGAACTCGTGGACTTGCTTGGCGAGCTCCATCAAGTCCTTCCTTTTACCTCTTAAGCTCCGCTCGGTATTGTCCAGGATAACTAGCGTGTTGTCGTAGTCGAGTTTCACTTCGTCAAGTCTGATACCCTTCATGAAAAGCTGGTACTTCTCCTCCGGACTCGCGCTGGTGAGAAACGAACGCGCGGTATCTTGCGAGAGCAGCGTCATCGGGTTGTCGACGACGAGCAAAAAGGTGTCCATCATCTCAACTAGTTCATCTCGAGAGCGGGAAACAACTTTGCCCGCGTGGTTTCTGATCAGATACTGGCTTGTACCCTTCGTGTCAAACGTTCGTTCCACGCTAATCTTGTCACCATACACATCATATTTGAAGCCATTCGGGCTATTTAGCAGCTCGCAGGTGACTGATGCTCGTGCCATTCCGTATTTCACTAGGCCCTTGATGCTGTTTGCACGCTGCGTCACCGAAGCTTTTCCACCAAGGCAGACAGTGATCGCGGTGAGAATAGCACTTTTGCCGCTACCATTGTGGCCGATAACAAAGTTGATGTTAGATCCAAACTGGAGTTTCAAGTGGTCGTGGCACTACGCGAATGGGTCAGTTGTTTTGTACCTTGACTAAATCCAACTAAGGAGGCTGCTTGATTACCATAAAGTTCTTGAGCTCCACTGACATGATAATGCCGTACTCGGCTGACCGTTTCTGCAGATGAGTCAGTATATCAAAATATCAAAATCAAACAATCTGTTCATAATAAATTGGTTCTTGCCTTTGGAGTGAGCGTAGCTTGCGAGTTAATCTGACGAAACGCCTCGTCTTCGGAATCTTCATCAGAGTCATATTCTCCGCTGTCCTCGCCCCCATCCTCAGAAACAATCACAGCCTCTACTTCATCGTCGTCGTCATCAGAAAACTCATAAGACTTCTTAGGTCGCTTCATATTCGGACTGGAACCCTGCTGTTTTGATACGCGTTAGCTGAGCCTGGCAACACCACGCCCGCCACCGTGACGCGTCTATCACGCACCACCCCTTTTCCCAGCTTACCTCAGTCGCAGTTCCTCCGTACTCGACATCAAACTCAACAGGTCTTTTCTGCACTGTGCGAGCCATATCTCTGTTGCCAGATAAAGCGCGGTCTGTCTGCTGTTTGGCCTCTGCTAAAGGAGGAAATGGAGATAGCGCGCTAGACGAGGAGGTGTCTCTGTCTTTGACGCGTCTGAAAGCTCAATTTCGCTTACATTTTATGGGGCTCGTGCAAATGCCGGTTCGGGCTTTATTGATGAGCCAGTTCCGAGCTGTAGTTCGTTATTTGTGTCTTGGAGGATGTTTAGAGGTCCATAATACGTCAAGAACTGTATACTGAGTATAGAGGCAAGATAGTCATGGAAGCTGTTAGCTATATCCTTCTCACAGCTACGTTGTCGCGTATCCAGTTTAGAAGATCGGTTGACGCGTGGACATATCTAATAACACGCAGTAGTTATTTCTTTGCAACAGACCGGCCACATTTCTACTATTCAAAATAAGTCAGATCAGATTTTATATCAATCCATATTTCCCTAAGAAGTAAAAATTTCAAAACGGCCTGCGCGTCAGGTGGTTGTTTACTTTCAGCCAGATCAAGAAACCCCAATATCCAAACACACGCGCCCGACCTACATCCGCCCGCTTCAGCGCGCCCGCCTCTTCCTCTCTCCTTCCTTCCCTCACCAGTTGGTTTCGATACCCCTCTCCCCCTCATCAGTCACATCTATTTTCCGGCAATAGATCGACTGCGATACCCGCCGCTAAGCTCGCTGGTTAGCTGTTTTTATGTTTTTGTGCGCAGCTTAGCGGCTTTCAGGCAGTCCTGCCCAGAGAGCCTTCTTGTATGGGCGGGCTGTGTGGTTCCATAGCACAGGTCAATCTGGGACCCGCAGGACAGCCAGCGGACGCTCCACGCAGTCGTCTCTGCGGAGCAGCCAGTGGAAGATCAGATCGGTGATGCTGGCTGCTTGATCTCGCTCTACCACGGCAAAAGATAGTAAGTACAGTTGCACGGTCGACTCAGAGCTTTCAGCTAACGGCAGATTTGAAGATGCGCAGTTCCTCTACCGCGCACCCTGCGGCAGAAACGCCCTTGCTAGCCAAACCAGGCAAATGGCTGCCCGCCACTTGTTTTGGTTAGCAAGGACGTCGAGCAACCTAACGACCGCGGATGTCGTTAGGTGAAGAGGTCAGTCAACTCTAGCGGGAAGCGAGCGCGATAGTACGGTGCATTCCACGCTGTCGGCAGAATGGCATTCTGGAACCGGTGGCCGCTGAGAGTCATCGGACAGTTTCGCCATGGCTGCAGCTACTCGCGCCTTGCTTCTCGGCCGCTACAGTCCAAGAGCTGTGTGTTGAGCTGCGTGGCAGAGTGCACACAGCTCTTGGGCTAACGTGGGAGGACACGTTGTGGCGGTATCGCAGGGTGTCTAGAGCCTGACAAACTTCCGCAAACAACGCAGGTACCGGGTGAGCATGCAGATGCTCGGGGAGATGATTCCTTGCCGGCTCGGTACTCTGCGTGACCGCCCTTAAGGTGCCTCACTGGTGCTGTTGGCCGGGCGGTCAATCTGATGAGATTCTTCTTTAGCCAGGTTGCTCATCGGATTCAAAACGTCTACGTTGTCGCGTCTCTCACGCATGCGCGCTGAAAGGCCGCGCCGTCGCTGCGCACGGAGCCCGTGGCGACGGAGTGTTGAAGAGAGTCCGCGCGACCAACCGACTTGTCACGAGGGGGGGCCATGGAGGCTAGAGACTTCTGACGGCAAGACGAGCGGATCATGCGACAACGTTGACAAACCACCAATACGGAGACAGTTTTTGAACTGTTTTCTGGGTGAAGTCGGGTTTTAGTGGGTATGGCGACATCGAGAGGCCGCTTGTTCAACACAAGCGGCGTCGCAGAGTCCCACATAACTCTTGTTTGTGCTTGCTGTTCATGAGCAAGCATGGACAAGAGTATGCGTAACGCATTCTTCCTGATCCTGGCACCAGCCGCTTCTTGCGCGCGCTTCCTGTTCTGTCTTTCCTGTCTTGTGCTGTGAATGTGTCTGTGGGCCTTTCTAAGCTGTGACGGGGTTACTGTATTCTGATAGTGACTGACGGAACGGAAGAGTGCGCGCGGAGCGGTTCCGTATTGTAAAACCCCAAAGAAAAAAAATAAATGCTTTCGTAGTATGTAGATAATGAGATCAAGCAGAGTAAGAAAGGTAAGACCGTAGAGCAACTAGCATTAGAAATAAAATCTATCTATCCTCCTCGCCCTCTCCTTCGTCATCTTCCTCATCCTCATCCGTAGCACTACTGCTTTCCACCTCCTCCTCGTGGTCAGACATCTCACCCTCAGCAGAATCCACCTGGTCAGCCTCGTCCGCCGCAGGTGTGCCTGCCTTGCCACCCTCGACGATATTACAAAACGTATCTGTTGCCTGCGCATAAAACAAAACACACATTTTCCGACCCGCATTATGAAGCGCGTACGAGTTCAGCCTAGGCACCAAGAAATGTCCGCCCCTACTAATCTTAAACCGCACATCGTCATTGATAAACACCTCGACCGTCCCTTCAATCACGCAAAATGTAAGCGCGTTCAGACCCGTCTTTTTCCGCCCCTTGCAGCCTGAGTTTGCAGGAAGTCTGACGATCCCGGTCGCGAGAAACCCGCGGTCTTCTTCGAACGTCTTTGCAAAGTCGAAGCGCGAGGCCTTGTTGCGGACCGCGGTGTACGGCAGCATAGTCGACGGGACCGCGATCTGACGCGGTATCCGCTGGCACGCAGACAGATCTTCGACCTCGGCCACGAAGCAATCAAACTCGCTGTCGTCCGCGGCAGCAGGTAACTCGAGCTGTGTAGACTGCTGTGTAGACTGCTGTGTTTCTTCAGGGCCCTCGCTAAAGACGCGGCTGCTGTCTCTGTCGCTCACGTCGCTGGTATTATTTGGCTTCAGAGTCTTTTTCCGACCAATTTCGGCACCCTGCGTGGGCGTGTTTGCCCGTTTTCTTGCTGGCGACGCGCTGGCGGTGCTCGTTTTCCGCTTTGACTTTACAGTCTCGGCGCGAACGATGGACTTGATGGTCGGCACCACGACGCCGTCGTCGGCCTGGACGAGATTATAGACTATGCGTTCGTTCTTCCAGTATTCAAGAGGCTGCACGCGCGTGCGACCCGATCTCCGGGTTGTTGTCTGCTCGTTAGGGTCTTCGGTCAACGAGCCCCGCTTGCGCTTTTTTCGTAAAGGCGAGGAGGCCAGAGATGAGACCGGGGAGGTGAGTTGAGAGTCGGCCTCGTCGTCGGTGTGGAAGTTGAAGACAGAGAGATCGGAAGACGCGCTGGGTTGTCGCTGTCGTTGGCGGCGCTTGTTCAGAGGCGGAGAGACTGTGGCTTGCTGGGGACGCTGGTCGTCTTCGCTGTGGTCGTCACGGACGAAGTCGGCAAAGACGGCGTCTGCGTCGCGGTTTTCTTCAGAGAGAAGGTCGTCGTCGACGCTGGCTGCGTCGTCGATCTGGGTGTAGGGGATATGCGCGGCGCTGGACGAGACGGGGTCGTCGTCGGACGCAAACATTTTGAGGGCAAGGGGGGACGCGGAGATGGGGCATGGCGGGGAGGTGTTTGGCGTGAGGGAGCCGTGGTAGATGTATCCTGGAGAAGAGGATGGGGAGGATGAACGCAGGTGGGACGGGGTCGCGGGAGTCGCGGGTTTGGTGAGCAGGGGGAAGGGCGGGGCGGGCTGTGAGTGCAGTGTTAGCGGTGCTGTTGACAATTGAACGAAGAGAGAAGGACGTACACAGACGCCGTCGCTTTTCTTTGCAGCGGTGAGCGAGAGAAGGGCGCTCATTGTGGCGGATATATGAAGATGGTGAGGAGGAGTGAGCACCGACGAGGACAGATGTTGAAGACCACTCGGCTTATCGCAGACGCGCCAACTCCCAGCACGCGTCGCGACGCGTCCGAGACCTGCCCCCAGAACAAGCAGCCCTAACCGCAACATAACCCTAGGGTTACAAAACAGCAGTCACGCACTACGCCCGGCTGCCAGGCGACACCGGTTGTGGGTACTGTGGTTTAGTATGGCAGTTTTTCGTACCGACCAACACCACTCAGCTCAGCTCTCAGTTCGTCGTCGACCTTTCAGTCTTTCGCCAGCAACTCCACCGCAGCATCAACACCCACATCTCACATCCAACATGAGCAGCTACGATAAAGAGAAGGTCGCCGGCGGAGAGGCCCCGAAGCTCCAGAAGTTCCGCATCACTTTGACCTCGCGAAAGGTCCAGCAGCTCGAGAAGGGTGGGTACTTGTCGTCATTGTCACGCAGCGTCGTCGATTCGAGATTTGTTTAGTGCTGGGACGGGATGGGATCTGGAGGAGGGATTGCAGTGTGCTGGGGTGTTGAGACTCGAACAAACGACGCTGTGCTGTCTTCTATCTGTGCAAACTGCTGACTCTTTAATTAGTCTCGGGCGAGCTCGTTGCTCGGGCTCAGGGCTTCAAGATGAAGGTCAAGGGACCCGTCAGACTACCAACAAAGTTCCTCCGTATCTCCACCAGAAAGAGTATGATTCTATCTTATGTTCAGTTCCAGTCTCGGTTCAGTCGCTAACTGCTTCCTCAGCCCCCAACGGTGAGGGTTCCAAGACCTGGGACTCCTACGAGATGCGCATCCACAAGCGCATCATCGAGTACGTCAATCTCCTCTCTCTCTACATTCTCTCTCTTCCCTCCGCAATCTCTAACCTCAATCATTTACAGCCTCGAGGCCCCCTCCAACGCCGTCAAGCAGATCACCTCCTTCAACATCGAGTCCGGTGTCGAGGTCGAGGTCACCATCGCCGCTTAAATCACGCAAACCCCCGTCTTCGAATAAAAAAAAACCACCTTTCATCAAAAGTATATACACAGGCATGTTTTGGAACGAAAATGGGAATTATGTGTGCAAAAAAAAAGAAAAGAGGGTTGTGTGTGTATTATTATCGCTTTATATAATATTATGATACTTTTAACATACAACAACTGAAGGAAGCTGCAGTCAACTAATCTCCAACAAGACTCTTCTTTCTTCTATCTTTTCTTTCGTACTCATCCTCTCTTTCCTCCTCTGCGTCTGTGTGTGTGTGCGTGTGCGTGTGTGTTTGTCGTCTTTGCTTCCTCTTTTGCCGGTTTCGTTTCCGTTTTATGTTAGGACTTCATGTATTGTAATAAAAAAATAAATATGATACAATCATAATCATAATGCTAAACGCCTGCAACTCAATCCTATGTACACTCTTAATCATATATACTGCAAAGGCGGCAACACCTCCGGCACCTTCCCAATCTCAAACTGCCGCCCCTCAAACGCTTTCCTCTCCGTCTCTGTCAGATCACTAATCTCTGGCAAATACACCGCCGCCGAACTCTGCCTCGACACCGAATTGCCCGTCCGCGGATTCCTCGCGTTGGCTGCGACCGGCGTCCGCCCAAGCTCTGCGAACTGTGTAACCATCTGCTCGATCATCGTCCGCGGCCGCGCGGGGAGACCTGGGAAGTCGGTGTTGGAGCTTTCCTCGGAGAGTGGGAATCGTTGCATCGCGTGCGTAAAGTACTCGCCTGCTGCCACCCCTGCTGCCCCTGCTGCCACCTCCGCTGGCTTCGCCGTCTTCGGGCTCGCAGTAGACGTAGACATAGACGTAGACACAGCCGGAGACGCTGCCTGCGATCCAAACGCGCTCTTCGTACTTCCAAACAAAGACTTCGCTGGCGTACTAGAACCCGACGCCTGTGCTCCGAACGTCGACTGCGGCGATGGCGACGACGCCGTCGCATTCGTATTTCCAAACGACCCAAACACAGACGCGCCTGCCTTCTGACCACCGACTGCTGCGCTGCCGAACGCCGGCGTAGCTGGCTTGCTTTGTGGGCTCGCGTTGGCATTTGACTGAGCTGTCAGATTCGCGAACGCAGACGTGTTGCTGGTGCTGGTGTTTGTGTTTCCGAATGCGCTGTTGCTGCTGGGGGTAGGGGTGTTGTTGTTGGTGCTGCCGAACGCGCTCGTGTTGTTGTTATTGAATGTAGCGAATGGAGATGCGGGTTTCTGCTGTGCATTGTTGTTGTTGCTGCTGCTGCTGTTGTTGTTCTCACTACCGCTGTTTGCAGCAGTACCCTTGTTGTCCTGAGCAAACGGACTACTATTATTCCCCGACGCAAACGACGCAAACGGCGATCCCCCGCTCCCGCTGCCATCATTCTTACTCGCAAACGATCCAAACGGCGACGCAGACCCGTTCCCGCTTCCAAACCCAGTCTTGCCAAACGCTGGCATAGACGACACCGCGTTGGCTCCAAACGCAGATTTTGGCGGCGCCAGCGCGTTCGACGCCGGCGCAGATCCGAATCCCGATGGCGCCCCGAACGCTGGCGATTGTCCGAATCCGGTCTGGCCAAATGCTGGAGCCTTGTTGTTGTTTGCTCCGCCAAATTGGCCGCCGAACGCAGAACTCTGGCTCTGCGTCGATGGTGAATTGTTTTGACTCGTGCTATTCTGCTGGCCAAACGAACCGAACGCGCTACCGCTGCTATTGTTATTGGTCTGGCCAAACGCACTGCCGCTGTTTCCACTGCCAAATGCACTGCCAAACGGCCGTGAAGGAGTTGCTGCCGCTGCCTGCTGCTGCTGCTGTTGCTGAGTCTGCCCGAACGTGGTCTGACCAAACGCAGGGGTCGAAGCTGGCGAAGAAGCAGCGGACGAGGGACTGGCTGCTGAAGCTAAAGCGCTGAAAGGTGAAGCCTTGTTGGCAAATCCGCCAAACGCAGACGTCTGCCCGAACGCGCTCGCCGCATTCTGGCCCGGTGGTGGAGGGAGTTTCGTGGCGGGGGCGCTGCCAAAGGTAGTCGAGCCAAATGCTGCGGGCGATCCTGAGGTAAAGGGTGAATTTCTGCCACTGTTGTTGTTGTTCCCAAAGTTTGCAAACGGAGAGGCGCTGTTGCTGTTGTTTCCAAACGCGGATTGCTGGTTGCCGCTGTTGTTGCCAAACATCGCTGGCGACGATTGCTGTTGTTGTTGTTGCTGCTGCTGCTTCTGATTTGGAGTCTGAAAAGCAAACGGCGAGGCGGCGTTGGGACCTGTCTGAAGCCCGCCGTTACCCGCCTGTCCACCGTTGCTAGCCAGGCCTGATCCTGATCCGCCCGCGCCGCCAGCAAGAGCGCTTCTCAGTTGCTCGCCAGCTGCTCTGTCTCCTTTGAAGTATCTGATGGCGAGCAAGGCGGGCGTGTTTTCGTTGTGCAGCTCGGCGGGGGGAGGTAGTCGCGCGTCTCGTTGTCGGGCCGCTTGCGCGCGAGCTCGACGTATCTTGCGGCTTTGGTCGTGTCTGAGGCAATGAACTTGAACAGATCGAGCATGTCCTGCCGGACTAGGTCTTCTAGTTGGTACTATAGTGTTTTTAGCAAAATGTTTGAGTTATGTGGAGAGAGGGGCGTGGATCTTACGTAGAACAGCTCGACGCCGGCGTCTTTGGCTTCGTAGTACACAGCGCGCATTTCCTCGGGCGAGATGTCGCGATGGTTGATGATTCCTTTACGCGCAAACTTGGAGAGTCCGTAGCTGGAGTAGAAGTATACGGGCGGCGACTTCATCATCGACGCGAGTTCGGCCTTGTCGTCATCTGCGATGTGCGTGTTAGCCTTGAGCTGCGTCTTGATCTTGCTTCCAGCTCTTCGCATGAGCCATGGAGATGAGAAGGCGGATTAGGATAGATTAAGCTTACCGGACACTTTGATGTCCGAGTCTGTCAGGTCGTAGATGCTGTTGGGCAGGCCCTTTGCGCGCTCGTCGGTGGAGTTCTCATGGCGAAACGAGCACTGCGCGCCTTTCTTGCAGGTGCCTTGAGCAAGAGTTAGTATATAAGTATGTCTGTTTTTTCTAGTGTTTTATAAATAACAGTGAATGAGAAAGATAAGGACGCACCTTGTAGGAAATACTTGCAGACCTGTTTTTGTTTTTTAGTATTCGACATTTCCGACCACTCGACCATCGCAGGCGATCTGGATCCTCCACGTCGCTAGTTGTCCATAAAACCAGGCTGTCGATGCCTGGATTATTCACAGAAATCACACAGAGATCAAATAGTTGATGAAGAAGATCAGTGGTGGAGCGAGTGCTGCTGTTCAGGTCGATTGGAGCAGAATAAAGTGGAATTAAAACCAAAAACAGTTTTGCTGCCGGGAAATCTCCCAACCTCAAATTTTACTCCCACGAAAAAGCTCAACTGCTCTTATTTCAACTACATTTGTCAACAGCTTTGAATAGCTCTTCAACAGATCTACAGACAAATAAGAAAGAAAACAAAGGACGTTCAGTACTTAGAGATGATCAGTACCGGCAGAACTAGCGGCCTTGTACGGCAGCTGCAGTCTACTGCTACCCGCCACCTGCCGTCTTCCCACTCGCGACAGTACGCAGGCGGTTTTCTCGCCGACGAGCTTCGCCGCCTGACGGATCCTACCGAAGACAATACTCCGAAAGCAGAGAAGAAGGATGCTGGGGATAAAGCAGGAGAGCCAGCCAAAGACGACTCGGAGTGGAGTTTCTTGACCTCCGAGGTGCCGCTGATGACGATGCTGCAGCAATACAAACAATCCAACGTGCGCAAGGACGGCAGCGAGGATTGGACGTACGCCAGCAAGGGCGCTCCGGCTCGTCAGTTTGAGCATGACCAGGAATCGGTTCGGAAGAACACGGGCCGGAGCACGCTCAAGGAGCGGGAGGTGTTTGAGCGGGTGTTTCGCGATATTGCGCGCGGCGCGACGTCCTCGAAAGAGAAAACGCCCGCAAAAGGCGGGAAGAAGAAGGCTGCAAGTAGCTTTTGGGATGAGCAGCCCTTGTCGTTTGCTAAACCTGAAAGCCCGCTCAGTTTTGGACGGTTTGACAACCAAACGTCGGGAGACTATGTCAGCTATATGCGCAAGAGGCGGTTCACTCCCGGGGCGAGAAAAGACCCTTTGAAATGGCTCAACATCGCGAGCCCGGTGATGGACGCAAACATGTACCCGCAGTCGCTGCGGGAGATTGCCAAGAGTCTACAAGACATCCGCGTGAACTCAACGGTGATGATGGACCAGCCGGACCGGGCGGACGAGGTCGAGTGGGAGCGGCAGAGGATGCTGCGGGAGATGAAGGACCGGATGCGGGCGTGCGAGTCTGATCTCGAGCTGGACGGGATGCTCGAGCGCGAGGTCTACAAGCCGTTCCGGGAGGCGGCGAAGCACTTCCAGGGCCAGGAGGCGCAGATTGCGCACGCGACGGCGACGAACTACCCTGCGCTGCTGCTGGAGGCGATGAAAATTATGAACACCAAGTTCCGGGAGGCGTACGGCGCGCTGTCGGTGTTTTACCGGGCGCGGGACTACGGGGTGTACTCGTACATGCTGGGCTGCACGATCGACGTCTACAACCAGGCGCTGAGGATACAGTGGACGAATTTCCAGGATATGTTTGAGTGCAAGAATCTGCTGGAGGAGATTGTGGCGAACGGGGTGGAGGCGAATACGGAGACGATTGGGATAGTGCAGATGATGCGACGGGAGACGATGAAGCGGACGTCGGGGACGGATAGTGAGGGCGCGCTGGATATTTTGACGCAGGAGTCGGACGAGTACGGAGCGTCGTACCGTAATGTGAGATTTGCTTAGGATAGATGTTTATTATAAAGAGAATGAGAATGAAATGATGTGTATATATACAACGAGAGCGAAGATTTAGACGGCTGCAGGATGTTAGTAAAGAGTAGTGATATGAAGATAGAGGACTGAACTCACCATCGGCCTGGGCGAGGATGTAGTCGATGGCCTGGCCGACAGACTTGATCTCGTCGGCCTCCTTGTCAGGGATCTCGATGCTGAACTCCTCCTCGATAGCCATGACGACCTCGACGGCGTCGAGCGAGTCGAGACCGAGGTCAGCGGCGAAGGAAGCCTCGGGGGTGATCTTGGAGGCGTCGGTGACCTTGTCGAAGGACTTGACGACCTCGAGGATGCGGGCCTCGACCTCGTCGCGGGAGAGGCCTGCGTCGGCGGAGTATGCGCGGGAGAAGAGGAGGGAGGAGGAGGGAGTGAATGGGGAGGAGGAGGAGAGGAGGAGCGGGCGGGCCGCGGATATTCTGATCGCGACGGACTGTTTCTGGGCGAAAGAGGCGGCCGAGCGGCGGAGAGCGGCAGCGGCAGCGCGGGAGACGGACGAACGCAGCATTTTGAGGAGAATGAGCAGGAGAAGAGGAGGAATTGGGGATATCTGAGAGACGAGGAAGAAGACGAGGCCGGGAGAGAAGAAGGTGAGGAAGACGAGGGTTCAGGGTTTTGTGGCAGCCAATCAGACCGCGATCATTTTCAGTGTGCAATCGACTCGGCGCTCTCCTCCTCTGCTTCCTCTTCTCTTCCTCTTCTTCTTCTTCTTCTTCTTATATACATATACATTACACATACACATACAATACAAACACAATGCTGCGCCAGGCATTCTCTTCTTCTCTCCTGCGCGCCGTCGCTCGGCCCCGTGTCTCCGCCTCCGTCTCTTCTCTCTCTCTCAGACACATCTCCTCCTCCGCCCCCCGGACCGCCAAACCCGCCCCGACCCCCTACCCCCCAGACTTCCGTCTCAAGCCCGAGGAAAAATGGTACGAAGGCGACTCCGCCCTCGACCGCGCCGGCCGCTTCTACCTCATGGCTGAGCTCTTCCGCGGCATGTACGTCGTCCTCGAGCAGTACTTCCGCGCTCCCTACACCATCTACTATCCCTTCGAGAAGGGCCCCATCTCCCCCCGCTTCCGTGGCGAGCACGCCCTCCGCAGATACCCCTCCGGCGAGGAGCGCTGCATTGCCTGCAAGCTCTGCGAGGCCATCTGCCCCGCCCTCGCCATCACCATCGAGGCCGAGGAGCGCATCGACGGATCCCGCCGAACAACACGATACGACATCGACATGACAAAGTGCATCTACTGCGGTCTCTGCCAGGAGTCCTGCCCCGTCGACGCCATCGTCGAGACCCCCAATGTCGAGTACTCGACCGAGACCCGCGAGGAGCTCCTCTACAACAAGGAGAAGCTGCTCTCGAACGGTGATAAGTGGGAGCAGGAGATCCAGTTTGGTCTCGACGCCGACTGTAAGCTCATCTCTTTTTTGTTTACCTCAACTTCAGATACTGACTACTCTACAGCTCACTACCGTTAATCATTCATCATTCGCCCTCCTCTACTCACACTCACATACTCATCCTCACTTCCTACTTCCTACTCATAATACACTATAGAGTGAGCCCATCAGATCGGACCGGTGTTTTTCTTTCTTCATATTATTGTCTTCATATTTCTTGTCTGCTCATATTTTGTCTTTGTCCTGATGTACTCTAAAATTCATTACTATCATCCTACACTCAACTACCAAGTCGATCTGTCATAACCTAGTCGTTGCAACATACTTAAACAGATTGATCATCATCAACTACCAATCCGCGCCCGGCAATACCGATCCTCGATCGAAATCGCTTCATACACTCCCTCCATCGACGTGAATATACTGTACGAGTCCTCATACACATCCGTCACCGTATGCGTCTCCACAACCCGGTACTTATTATGTCCCGCCCGCTCACTCCGCGTATACGTAAACGCAAACGGCGCCGCCCCCTCCAGCGTAAACACAATCTCCGCCCGATCGCCCTCGTGGATATCCGACACAATCGACGTGCCCTCGCTCACCTTCACCGTCGGCACCTCGTGAATCACCTTTGTCAGCTTCTCGCTCAGATTCACCTTGCACGTCGACGCGCTGTCCTTCACGCTCGTGATTGTGAAATTCCCCGCGCTCGACGCCAGCCGCGAGAACGGAGAGTGCGTCGTCGCCCGCTGCCGCTTGCCGTTGAACTCGTACTCGACCTCGAACGGCGGCACCCCCGTAAGCACAAACGACACCCGCTCGCCAACACAGTAATCCTCCCGCGGCGAACTCGCAACAATCGTCGCCACATCCGCAACCATCACCGTCACATGCTCTTGCTCTTGCTGCTGCTGCTGCTGCGACTGCGACTGCGACTGCTGCGACTGCGGCGACGACGACAGACTCTGCAGTCTCGCGCCACTGCTACGAGTGCATCCCCGTCCGTCTCGGACATGCGCAATCGTAATTACATGCTTGCCCAGCCCCAGCCCCGCGTAGATCGACCGCAGACTATACACCTTCTCGCGAATGTTCGAGATCGTCACCGTCTCGCTCTGCCCTTCGTTCTCATGCTTAACCTCCAGCGTCACCGCAAACGGCGCCACTCCGCTGAACCGCAGCTTGATCGGCTCAATCGAGCTGTCTTCCACCTCCGCCTTCCAGCAGCTGCGGTACGTCGTGCCTGGATTCACAAACGACGCCTCGGGCCGCCGGTGCACTGTCTGCTCCACAACCACGGGCTCAAACGCCGCAAGCAAACTCTTGTCTTCATACACAGAATCAGACACCCCTCGCAGCGTGTACCGATACCTACCATACTTTGACGTCTCCATCTGAATATTCGCGTACTTTGTCGCCGCCTGCAAATCAAACTTCACCGGCTTCGACCCCGACGTTGTCGACAGCAGCGACGACGACGATCCGGACTCGCCAGGACTGGGAATGTACTCCCGCTCATACAGCACCGAAAACGGCGGCGCTCCGTACAGCGCAATCTCGAGCGCGTCTTCCTCGCCTTCGCACACGTCCTTGCTCACCGCATACCTCGCCTCTTTAAACGCCAGCCGCTCGCTGGCTACCAACTCCAGACTCGGGCGGTCGAACCAGCTTACTTCGAACGCGGACTTTGACGACGCTGTCGAGTCGCCGGGACAGTACGCGTCGCGCACGTCCGTGATCTCATACAGGCCCTCGTCTGACACTGTAATGTACTCGCCGTTCGGTCGGTGCTTCATCACTGTTGTCGAGGATTCAGCTCCTCCGCTCGCGTTCTTGTGCACATAAGTTATCGACCACGGCTGCATCACCTAGTTAGCCTATACCATATACTAAAAAAGAAAACATCGCACTCACAGCTTCACCAGTCAGTCTCAGCGGAATCTGGACCTTCTGACCCATCAAACCCTTCACATTCATCCGCCCGTCAATCGCACCAAACTGCGCCGCCGGCCGCTGTCTCCGCACTTCGACATGCGCATCTGCCTCGCTCAGCGCCCGGCGACAGCCATTCCCGTCCTCGACCGACAACAGCGCGACCACGTACGTGCCTCCCTTTGTCAGCGGCGGCGTCGTCAGTCTGTACCGCTCTCCCGTGATATCGGGGATCACATGCTGCGTGCGCTTGTTGCCGTGCACGGTCTCGTACGTCAGCGTGAACGGGCCCGTTCCGTGCAGATCGACGTCCAGCTCGGCAGAGTCGCCGGTGCAGCACCGCGAGCTCAGCGATCTGGGCGCGAACCCGGCGGTCGCGAGCACCTTCACCGTCTGCTCGGTCCGGAACTGGCTCCGGTCGAGCTGGATGTTTTGGTAGAGATTGTCGCTCAGCATGTAAAACTCGTACGTGTAGTGGCCTGCCTTCTCCGGTCTGAATTGGAGCTGATGACGCGTGTTTTCAATCGTAAGGTATTCAGTCTTGACGTGCTGACGGTTGGTGATCACCTGGTACTGCAACCTGAACGGCGGCGTGCCCGTCAGCGTCAGATCGGCCGTGACTCCGATCGACCCCACGCACTTGTCTTCGATATCCTCAAACTTGACCGACACAGTCGGCTCCGCCGGCGTGAGCGCAAGACACGATGCAGACTCGAGCACGTCGCCGTCGCAGAACTTGCCTTTGACGCTCTGGATCGTGTACGTTCCCGGCTTGTCGATGCGAAGTCGCTCCATGCCGTTTCGCATATTCAACTCGAGCTGTCGAGGAGCTGCAACTACTTTGCCGGTGTCGCCGTCTTCGTCTGACTCGTCAAGTGGCTGGTACTGGAGTAGTACCTGATACGGACCTTCATCTAACGTCCCGCTCAGTTGCAGTGGCACATTTGCTGCCTTGCCCTTTGCGAGATTGACAGGCTTCTCAGGGTCGCAGGAAACGTATCGGATGGAAGGTCTCGGATGAACCAAGAATCCGTAATTAAGACCCTTCTTTGCAAGCAGCGGCGACTCTTCGCGATCCTTATTCTCAAAGATCTTGCTGTAATTCACAAGGTTGCCCAGCCCGTCTTCAACCTCATCAATCATATACGCCCAGCGACCAACCTGATTCAAAGCAGTATCAAGCGAAATTTTCACTTTCTCCGCATTCGCCCACTCGAGGGTCTCGCCCGCGTGCCACACTTTTCCATCCCGGGGTAGTCGTCCTTGCAACAGCGGCGACGAAAATCTATCCGGCTGGATACTCTGCACGGCGAACATCAAGTCGCGGCCCTGGATCGACCGGCTGTACTTGATACGCAACGGCGGTACTCCGTCGATAACCAGCTCTGGCGTCTCGAGCGCACCGATACATCTGTCCTGCGCCAATCCAGCCGAGTTGCTCGGCGACGTGCCGCCACGAATGGCAGCAGAAGGACAGTACGAGAGCACCACGTCCGCAGGATGGATCTTGACGTTAAGATTGGCAGTGTCAGAGACTTTTGCCAGCCGATACAAACCTGGTTTTGAAAGCGGCAGTTTAATGTCATAAATCTTTGAATTTTGCGCCCTTGCTCCCGCCTCTGCGGACCCGACAGACTCGGAGCTGACAAACTCGGTCCACTTCCGCAGCTCGCGCTTCGTAAAGTTAAGGAGCTCGTAGCTCGAATCGTCAAAGTTGACGTGGTAGAGCTGCACCGCGCCAGGTTCGGTGGCGTTTAACCTCATGGGGACGTACGCGGGCGTGGACGTCGTCCTGTCAAGACAAAAGACATCGCCGTAGGGGTTCAGCTTCGCAGTGCTCTCGGGCAAGATATGCACAACATGGCGACCGGAGATATGATCCGATCCATGGACGACGTCCTTTGCTCGCACGCGATGCTCGGTTATTGAAAGTTCACGGTCGTAGAGCGCTCGACCGATTGCCGAGAGCGTGGCAGCGAGAGGGAAGGTCGAGGCTGCTGAGAGCGCGATTGTCGTTATCGAGCAGCCGATTATCAGGATTACAGTTGTGGCAGGTGTGAATGTGAGCCATGGAATGCGGAAAACAGGGAGGAGCTGTTCGTATCAGTTTCAGTTAGCAGATGCAGATCAGTCACTAATCCAGAAAGACAACATACGAATAAGTAAAGACCCTCGATGACCATATACTTGAATGCAAAAGCAAGTTCCATGTCCAGCTTATTTTCATAATGGATCTGAAACAGCTCGTAAAGCTTGACCGCCTGAATCAAGACAAAGATGCCAATCGCGTACAGTCGCTGCGAGCCCGCGTCGATGTACTGCTCCGAGATCAGCGGCGGATACATAACAGTCGATCGACCGCTCCCTCCACCTGCACCACCACCACCACTACTACTACTACTGGCGCCCTTTGCGATCGCGTCATTCATCGAGCGCGTGGTTGCGCGCGAGGTCCGTTGCTTGGGAGGCGAGGGAGGAAAGCTGGAAGGCCAGCTTGCTGTTGGATCGGTGTAGTACTTTGACTTTTCGGGCGACAGGCCGAATGCCGACATCTGAGAGGGAGAGTGCGGAGATAAAGACAGAGACGGTGGTGTCGCAGTCTGGTTTGCCAGACGCAGCGGCGTGCGCGTGGTCGGCGTAGACGGGCGCGAGAGAGGTCTGCTGCGAATCGAAGCCTCGAGCTTTGGCACCGAGGACGAGAACAGCGGGGGGATAGCTTTCCTCGCCGACGCGGGCGGCGTCCTCCGTGCCGAGTAATCATCAGTCGAGCTGCTTCCTTCCGGCTCTGAAGAGGTGGGGCCTAGTCGACCCTGCTGGAAAACATTGGCGCTGGTGCTCTTGCGACGACGCGTCTCTGACGAAGACGAGGGCGTCGACATTGTAAGATCTGATCTTGGCCGGTCAATGATCTATACCAGTGTCTAACAGTCTAACTCAGATACCACACAAATATCAAGACTTTTGAACCAAACGCGAGCACAGTCAAAGGCTCATCGTCGTCGTCGCAGTGTTGTTGATGTTTTGTGCGTGGTTCTCGCTGCTTTTTTTCTGCCTCGAGCAGAGTTTGGAGCCCTTACCCTCCCCATACGTCATTGTTCTAAACAACGGCAACCTATCCTCTGCTAGCAGCCTAGATGACTGATGGAGTTCGCGTCAGTGAAGGCAGGCGCAGGGCAGTGAATGGAGACGCGACTACGAAGGTCTGGCCGCGGGCAGGCGAAGAAGGACGACGCGCGGGATCAGGACCGCGGGAAGAGGAAGCGCGACGAGCAGATCAAGGCGAGCAAGAACGACGAGGACGATGAACAGCAGCAGCTGCCTTCTTACGATTATCTTCCTCAGGATCCCGAGTCATTAATGCGCGAGAAGACGCAGCACAGAAGATGGTGCACTGTCGAGAGCGATCCGGTATCTGACTGCTCTGCTATGTCTTGCACGCGTGCCTGCATTTACTAACAACTGCTATCCTCGCAGGCGGTGTTTTCCCAGATCCTCCAGGAGATCGGGGTGCAGGGCGCAAAAGTAGCTGAGCTCTACTCTCTCGACAGTCAGGAACTGTCAATTCTCCCTCAGGCTTACGGACTCATCTTTCTCTTTCGGTGGGAGTCCCACGACGACGACGACACAGAACATGCCTCCCCTTCAACCACAGTCACCAGAGACAGCACCGCAAATACACCCTGGTTCGCAAGCCAAGTCGCAGACAACGCGTGCGCCTCGCTAGCCCTTCTAAACATCATCCTCAATCTACCCGACAGCACCACAACTCCCACAGCATCAATCGACACAGGCGAATACCTTCGCCTATTCAAGTCCTTCACGGCAGACTTCAACTACGTGAATCGCGGGCTCGCGCTCGCAAACTTTGACCGCTTGCGCTCGATCCACAACAAGTTTGCGCGCGCGGTCGACGTCCGCTCTGCTGATATCGATATCTGTAGGGCGGCAGCCGATGCGTCTGCGCGGGAAAAAAAGAAAACTAAAAAGAAGCGGAAGCGCGGTCGCCGTAATGCTGACGATATCGACGACGACGAAGACGACGACAGCGACGACCAGTACGAGGACGAGGAAGCGTTCCACTTCATCGGCTTTGTCCCGTTCGAAAACGCACTCTGGGAACTAGACGGTCTAACCGGCGCGCCGAAACAAATCGGCAGCTCAGACAACTGGATCGAGACTGCGATCAGTCGCATCCGGCACCGGATCGAGCGGTATGCCGCCGACGAAATCAGGTTCAATCTGATGGCTGTCGTCAAGGACGCGCTTTACGAGCATAGACGCGAGATCCGCGCGCGGCACGCGATTCTGCGGGAGGTTGAAGTTAGACTTGAGAAGGTGCTGGCTGGGGGCAAGTGGCAGGAACTGCTGACTGACGAGGCACAGCTGGCGAGGAGTTTTCGCGGACAGATCGATATGGAGTTGGCGCTTGCGATGACTGATTCAGAGAGCGAGGAACTTGAATTGGTCAGGAAGTTGTGTGATGTTGATGAGTTAGCTCGTCTACATGACGAGAAAAGAAAAGCGTTGATTGACGCGATCAGCGATGCGAGACCTGAGGAGATAGCAAACGAAGACCGACAGGTGAGTTATCTTTCTGCTTCCTTCTGTCAAGATGTTGACTAACAGTAGAATTACAGAACTACGCGCTAAAGAAACAGTTTGAATACTCCCCGTTCGTGCGCACGTTCATCGCCGAACTGCGGAAGCACAACGAGAATTTCAACGAGCTCATGAGTTGACGCTACATACTCCGATAGAGATAGACTAGTACTCATATATAATTTGCTTTTATTTATCCAGGACATGTACATCATACTCTGGCATATACACACGACACTGTAACAATACACAATCTACTTTTCTTAATCCTCAAGCTTGTTCAACGCGGTCGCAAACACCTGCACGATTTCCTCGGTCGGCTCCAATCCCACGCTGATCCGAATAAGGTACGTATCCACGCCATACTCCTTCGCCCACTCCAGCTCGACAAAGTGGGCGAGGATAGTATACGGACACAGCAGCGTAAAGTTGGTCCCCAGACTCGGTCCCTTGGCGGCCTCGACCGCGTCAAAGAACTGCACCGCGTGCTTGGGGTCGTGGAAAAGGATCGAGAGAAGGCCGCCGTAGCCGCCGTTCTCGGTGCGGCAGTCGTCGTAGAACTTTCGCGTCGAACTGTACTTTGGGTAGTACAGGTTCTTGACCTTGGAATTTGCGAGGAGGAGCTCGCAGAGCGCTTCGGCGTTGACGTTGATGCGCGCGATGCGCGAGACAAAGTCGCGCGAGTTGCGCTCGAGGAAGATGGCGTCCTCGGCCCAGAGGTTGTCTTCGTACACGTTGGCGGCCGCCTGCTTGAGCTGCGTGTAGTACCGGCTCGCGGGACTGAGGACGAGGCTGCCGCCCATGACGTTGCTGTCGCCGGAGAAGACCTTGGTGAGCGACGACGCGACCATGTCGGCGTACTCGAGCACGTGGATGTTTTTGAAGTTCCCGATCGTTTCGTCGACCACGACGGCGAAATCGTATTTGTCAGCCAGCCGGCGGACTTCGCGCAGGTTGGGGCACTTGAGCAGCGGGTTTGACGGGAACTCGCAAAAGAACGCCATGATCTTCAATCCGCCTTCCAATTCACGCTCGAGCTCGGCCAGATCTTCGGGCTCGCCGTTTCCGTAAAAGTAGCATCCGGGACCAAACTTTTGCAAGATCTTGAGCGTGTCCGTGTACGGGAACCCGAAGCACACGCTCTTGCGGTTCTCCATGGTCGAGAGCAGGATCTGGTGCGCGTTGAAGATCGAGGACATGCCGGTCGGGTAGAGGAAAACGTCGTCTTCGGTCAATCCCTTGACGTCACGGGTGGTCTCGTGCGGGACGATGTCGACGACCTGGGCTACGTCGAGGTTCTCGTCCAAGGTACCGGCGATGCGCCGCCGCAGGGCGGTCTTGACCTGGGTCACGAACGAGATGTCGAGATTACGACCGAAGCGCTCTTCGAGGTAGGTTGTGAACTCGCGGGACTCGTCCGAGTCGTCGTCCGGGCTGGGCGTGCTCGAAGGCGCGAGTGTGCTTTTCTTTGCGTAGCGCTTGAATGTGTGTGGCGCGTGCTTGAACGCGTCGGCGGCGGTGCTGCTCGCGTCGGCCTTTGATTGCGCCTCGAGGTGCTTGAGCGAGTCGAGACAATATTCCGCCAGCCGGCTCGAGATGCCGTCGCCACTGTGCTGCCAGAAGGCCTTTGCGAGCTTTGCGTCGTCGGCGGGGAAGATGACGCAGGAGATGTTTGCAAAGACGCCTTTGCTGGGTGGCGGCACGGTCACTTCGACGACGTGGATGCTGGCGTCTTTGAGAGGGGTGTATTGGCGGATGAAGTTGCGACATTTGCACGCGACGGTGTAGGAGGGGAAGATGAGCATTTTCTCGCCGGGCTGGCAGTAGCGGGCTTCGAGCAGTTGCATGAGCTAGAGAGTGTTAGATGGAGGGAAGACGAACTGTGTAGAGTGATTCATACCTGCTGGATCTTTTCATGGTAGAAGAATCTGATGGAGAGGTGAGTCAGAGTTGGATAAGTAGATTCATGAAGAGGTATAGAGAGTATAGTACCTAGGATATCCGGACTTCATCTTGCTGAAGATCCAGTCCTTGCCTTCCTCGTAGGCAACGTTCGCTTCCCAGGACGGGAGGGTGACGGAGACGGCATGCGGGGTGTTTGCAGGTATCGTAGCGCCGACAGCCGTCGGGGGACGGTCGAAAGAGGGCATGGTATATGTTCACCAATGTACTTTTTGAGATGCTACTAAATCAGCTCTAAACAGAAAAATACAAGCAGCTGCCAGATCAGAGCGGTGTATCCGGCACAAATCAGACTGAGCAAGAAGAAACAACGGAGAAGAAGGCAGGTTGGTGAAGCGGCAGCCGACGAGGACGAGAACCAGAGATTTTTTGCGTAAATTAGAGTTTTAGATTAGAACTTTAATCCGCCTCGCTCGTACAGGTACATTAACGGCATTGAAGGCATTAGTGACGACAGAGGTGTTGTTGGTATATTGTAAAGAAGATAAGTGAAGATAATGCTTTGTTGGTCGGATAAAGGCCCTCTATCTGCCTCTACAAACCGCATATTAACGAACCTGCTGGCTGTCGTCATATCAGCGCTGAGTTGGTCTTAATTGGGTTTGGCCGAGCGAGCGCGTTGGGAGCAAAGAAAAAAAAATTTGGGTCTCCGTCTGCGGTCTGATCTTCTTCCATCTCTGCACTTTTTCTACTCTACAAAGAAGGAAGAATAAGGAATATGACTGTGGCAAAGAGAAAGAGAGAGGAGGTGACGGTGGAAAATGGCAACAACGAGTCTGTGGACGTCGAGGAGAACGCGTACTCTGATGGGTTCGACGAAAGCGAGGAGGACGAGGACATGGCCTCAGACGACGGAGATGGCGATGATTTGGCCTCTTCAGCTACCGGCAGCAAGCAGCAGCTGCAGAAGAAGAAGAAGCCAAAGGCAGCCCATCTTGCTGACGACCTGCGGAATCTGCAGGAGGCAGTGCAGCTCTACAAGTCCAACATCTTCAAGCTGGAGATCGACGAACTGCTAAAAGAACTCAAGGTCGACGAGACAAAGACAAAGGCCGTCGACCGTGTGCTGCACAAGCTCAAGGACTTTATCGAAGCGATCCCGGACAGCAAGCAAGACCTGATGCTGTCCGATGCCGAGAAGACGATTTCCAAGAGCGGGATCGCGATCCCGTTCCCGGACCCAAAGCCGCCTAAAGATGCGCAGTACCGGTTCGCGTACAGCACGCCGTCGGACTTTAATTTAGTGGGAAGCTACGCGTTGAAGACGATGATCAAGAGTCCCGAGCGGTTTGCGATCGACGTCGTGGTCGATATGCCGGCGGCGTTGTTCACGGAGAAGGATACGTTGAACTACAGATACTTTCACAAGCGCGCGTTTTACCTTGCGTACATCGCCGCCGCGTTCAAAAACAGCGAGCAGCTCAACTTTGATCTCTCTTATGAGTTTCTCGACGGCGACCATTTACGTCCCGTGCTTAGACTTGACTCTCTGAAAGGTAACAGTAGCTCCGAATCGAAGTATTTTCAGAAGAGAGTTGAAGAGCTAACTATTTACAGACGGCAGCGAGTCTGACTTCCACAAAGCAAAATGCTATATCCGAATCGTCCCCGGCATCGCAAAAGACACGTTCCCAATCTCCAAGCTCTCGCCTGCCCGCAACTGTGTGCGCTACGCGTCCGTCTCGCCGCAGCAGCAACTCAAGCCGACGCCGTACTACAACTCCAGCATTCTCAGCGACACGCAGCACTTTTCCAGCACGGTGTTTATCAACAAAGCGATCAAATCCAGCGACGGCTTCCGCGACGCGGTCAAGCTCGGCGATATCTGGCTTCGGCAGCGCGGGTTTTCGTCTGCGACGGCGGGATTCGGTGCGGCGGAGTGGGCGGTTTTGATGGCGGCTTTGCTGGTTGGCGGGGGAGCTAGAGGGTCAAAGGTTTTGGCGAATGGGTTTAGTAATTATCAGCTGTTTAAGGCTACGCTGGGATATGTCGCAAGTACAGATATCGCGGAGACGCCTGTCGCTGTTGGTGTTGAGGGAATTGACTTTGACAAGTCTGTGTTTGACGGACGTCCGGTGTTGGTCCAGAACGATGTCAACCTGAATGTTCTCTACCGCATGTCTCCATCAGACTACAGCAAGGTAATTTATCTCTTTAGTATTTGTGAATAACGAGCTAACAAAAGTAGTTCCGCCATGAGGCAGCGCTGACAGTCAAAGAGCTCGACGACGTGAACGGCGACCACTTTGACTCTGTCTTTCTTGAAAAAGTAGACAGCGTGATCTACCAAAGCGATCTGACCTTTTGCGCCAAATTCCCACCAGAAGACAAGTCCTTCCGCGACCTCGGCCGCGTGTTCAACCCGTCCTACTACGGCTACCTTTCCGCGCGCGTGTACGAGGTCCTGAAGCAAGGACTTGGCGAGCGCGTGGATTTGATTTCGGTTCGCGCGACGGAGAACTTCAAGTTTGCGGTGGAGAGCCGGAAGCCGTCGTCCTCCGGCGAGCCTGCGTTCACGATCGGCCTGCTTCTGAATCCCGAGCACAGCGAGCGGTTGGTGATCCACGGCCCGTCGGCGGAGGACAAGCAGGCGTCGGCAGAGTTCCGCAAGTTTTGGGGCCGCAAGTCTGAGCTGCGGCGGTTCAAGGACGGGAGTATCACAGAGAGCGTGGTGTGGGAGCCGCGGGCGGAGGAGAGTGTGGTGACGCAGATTGTGAGGTACGTGCTCGAGCGACATGTGGGCGAGGCGATGACGAAGGGGTTGTATGTGGTTGGGGATGGGTTGAATAAGATGTTTGCGCAGGATCGGGAGCTGGCGGACGCGCCGGGGACGAACGCGATCGCGCTGTATCAGAAGAACTTGGACGAGTTTGATCTGCTGCGGAAGATGCTGATTGACATCGACGACCTGCCGTTGAAGGTCAGCGCAGTTCTGCCTGCCTCAGAGCGGCTGCGGTACGCGAGCGTTCGGCCGCCGGTGGAGTTTTCGGTGCACTCTAGCGAGGATTTCTCAAACGTCGTGATCGAGCTTGAGACGTCGGCCAAGTGGCCTGACGATCTGAAGGCGGTGCAGCACAGCAAAGCTGCGTTTTTGCTGGGCATCGGGCAGAGTCTTTGCCGGATGGATCCGACGGTGGTGACAAACACCGGGCTGGACCGGGACCCGGACACGATTGAGAATTTCGCGTTCCTGGACGTGCTGATGCCGTCCGGGTACGCGTTCCGGGTGCGGCTGCGGACAGAGCGCGAGGCGGCGATGTTGAGGAATTACAAGCCGGACCGGGATCTCGGTCTGCGCGGGTTCAAGACGCTCGAGCGGGAGTTCACGTTGGCGGCGCGGCATACGACGGAGTTTGCGACGCTGTGCCACCGCTACCCGTTTTTATCGGGGACGGTTCGGCGCGTGAAGAAGTGGCTGCACGCGCACTACCTGAGTGATCATTTTGACGCGGTGACGGTGGAGATGTTGACGCTGGCGGTGTTTTTGAAGCCGTTCCCGTGGAGCGCGCCGGCGTCGTCGTATACGGGCTTTCTACGGGTGCTGTATTTCCTTGCGCATTGGGACTGGCGTAGCGAGCCGCTGATCTTGGATGTGGATCAGACGCTGACGATTGCGGATGTGCAGGGGGTGCGGGAGAAGTTCAAGCAGCAGCGGGCGAACGATCCAGAGCTGTCACAAGGGGCGCTGTTTATTGCAATCAACTACGAGCGCAGCGGGATGATGTGGACGCAGCCGAATCCGCGGAAGGTGATTGCGAGCCGGATGACAGCGCTGGCGAGGGCGAGTTGCGCGGCGCTGAAGAGCGGCGGGGTTGTGTTTGGCGGGGAGGCGGACGAGTTTAGGAAGTTGTTTGTGTCGCCGGTGGAGGACTTTGATTTCGTGATTTATCTGGAGAAGATTCCGGCGGAGGAGAGCGCGTATCCGCCTGGCGTTGAGCAGCTGAACGAGCCGGTCGAGCTGTACTTTAAGGAGCTGGAGAGCGTGTTTGATGGCGCGGCGGTGTTTTTCCGCAACAGGCTGCGGAACGACGTGATTGCGGGGGTGTGGGATCCGCGGATTATGGCGGAGAGAAGCTGGAAGGTGTATCTTGGGTACTCTACGAGGCCGGTGCAGGAGGAGGGGGTTGAGCAGAAGGGGACGGCTACGGTGCGGGCGAATGTGGATGGGATGGTGAGGGAGATGGAGAGGTTGGGCGGAGATTTGGTGAGGGAGGTGGTGAGGAGAGCATGAGCATTGTAAATACTAGAGTTAATAGAGAATGTTGATAGATAACACGTGTAGTTGATCATAACAACAAAAAAAGAAAACAAAACAAGTGTGCTAGATACTACACGCGTCGACGTGTCGGCACGCGTAAACCGCAGCACACGAGTGTGACGAGTTTCGGGCCAATGAGAATGCGGCGTAGATCAAAACAAGAAAGTGAGCGATTACCGGTGTAAAACGCGTGTTTTTGCAATAAAAAAGAGTGATGACGTAAGTTATTACATAAGAGGAATTTGAGGGCAGGGAGAAGGCGAAGGAAGTGGGTGATGGGACGATGCTGACGTTGAGGCTGCATTCTCAGCAACATTCCTGGTTATTTGTATTATTGCTACTGCAAGGAAGATATATTGTACGCGTAAGATATAGAATAGAATATAAATAATAGATGTAAGAGGGATAGGATTGATAATAATGTACACGGGACTAATAAAACACAGGAGTCTTCGACTCAAGAAATGACAAACACTAACCGGCCCATAAAACCATAACCAACAAAAGGAACGAAAATACACCATATTCCATTACACATCGCTATCTTAAACCACGACTTCAAGCACTCTAGCAGTTTACTTTGACGACGAAGAGTACTTGGTGACAGCCTTGGTGCCCTCAGCAACGGCGTGCTTGGCAAGCTCACCGGGGAGAATGAGACGGACAGCGGTCTGGATCTCACGCGAGGAGATGGTGCTCTTCTTGTTGTAGGCAGCTAGCTTGGAGGCCTCGGTGGCGATGCGCTCGAAGATGTCGTTGACGAATGAGTTGAGGATGGACATGGCACGGTTGGAGATACCAGTGTCGGGGTGGACCTGCTTGAGGACTATAGATATAAAAGACGCGTTAGAAATATGAAAAGACGCGATATATAGCCAGAATAAATCACAAAATAGAGCAAATACACACCCTTGTAGATATAAGAAGAGTAGGTCTCCTTGCGGGTCTTGGAGCGCTTCTTCTTGTCAGAGGGAGCGGTGGTCTTCTTGCCAGCCTCCTTCTTCTCAGCAGGGGCCTTTCCGGCAGGGGCCTTGCCGGCGGTGGTGGGCTTCTTCTCGGCGGTCTTGGGAGGCATTGTTGTGTAGTGAAAGTAGTCTGAAGAGAGTAGAGATCAGAGGAGCGGATGTGTGCGGAAGAGAAGAGGAGGCGGGCGGGGGCAGGCGGGTCTTTATAGGCGTCTGCGGCGGGCGAGCATCAACCAGCACCGCGCCGCCCATTCCAGGCTGGGCCCTAACCCGGGTTGATGCGCCCGCGCCCGCCGCGCCTATAAAGACCCTGCGCCCGCCGCCTCCGTCGTTCTTCCATCTCCATCACCTCTTCTAGCTTCCCTGCTCTTCTATACCACAACAACCACAATGTCTTCTGGAGGAAAATCTGGCGGAAAGGCTGCGTCCGGCGCCAAGTCGTCGCAGTCCCGCTCTGCTAAGGCCGGTCTCGCCTTCCCTGTCGGTCGTGTCCACAGACTCTTGCGCAAGGGCAACTACGCCCAGCGTGTCGGTGCCGGTGCTCCTGGTGTGTACCTCTTCTGTTGTTGAACTTGGATGATGTTGATTGTTCAACTTGTTTGACGCGTCTTACAATCACAACATCGCGTCATCACACTCCATTTATCATACTCTAACACTCATTAGTCTACCTCGCCGCCGTCCTTGAGTACTTGGCCGCTGAAATTCTTGAGTTGGCCGGTAACGCCGCCCGTGACAACAAGAAGAGTGAGTATTCATCTTTATTCTATCATCATCTACACTGCTAACAGCATATACAGCTCGTATCATCCCCCGTCATCTCCAGCTCGCCATCCGAAATGATGAGGAGTTGAACAAGCTTCTTGGTCACGTCACCATCGCCCAGGGTGGTGTCTTGCCCAACATCCACCAGAACCTGCTCCCCAAGAAGTCTGGCAAGCCCGGCAAGGGCCCCAGCCAGGAGTTGTAAATTGGCAGGTCGTGTTGTCGTCTATTGTATCACTATTTTCGTCATTTGTTTTCGCTGTTCGGATGCTATAGTAAAGGTTAACATCGATACCGTGTGATTTGCTGTTTTTGTTTGGGACTGGTTTATGTAATGGTAATTACATTGTATATTAGATTTCTCGGCGGTTGTGTAATGATATTTTATCAATTCTATTCCTAGTAGTCAATAGTACTCGTAAACATGGTGAAGTAACGCGTTGGATGAGTATTCATTCTCAGATCTGCATCGCGACCGCGTCTCTATTGTAGCTCCTGGCACGTGAAAGCATTACCATACTCTACTCTACTATCTACTATCTACTCTTTACTCTCTACTCTACTCTGCTATCTACTACCTACTCCACTCCACTCTTCTCTCTACTCCTCGGCCAGGCCAATGGCCGCCTCTGCCTCTGCATCTCCCGCTCAGCATGTCCAGGTCCCTCCACCCCGCATCTCCTCATCTCCACTCATCCCTTCCCCGTCGCATCTCCTCTGATCCCGCCGTAGTCCCGTATGCTCCACCTCCTCCTCTCCTCCTCTCTCACTTCCACATCTAACGATTAACAGAGCCCTCATCGCCTTCGCCATCTTCTACGCTTCAAATGTCGGCCCCCGCCTCCTCAACGCGGCCGTCCGCGCCCTCCAGACCCGCGACCGTCTGCGCCAGCTCCCCAGCATGGTCAAACACATCCTCCTCTCTGCTCTCTCCCGCAACGAACTCCCCGCGTTCTGGTTCTTTCTCCTCGGCTCATCTGTCTCTACTACCCGCATCATCGAGCGCCTCTTCCCCAAACGCCGCCTCTCCCTCCGCCAATCCTCCTTCCTCGGCTCAGCCATCGCAAGCATGCTCGTCATGCGCTGGCACCAGCGCCGCGTCCGCAAGTCCGTCGCCGTCAAACAGATCGAGTCTGTGGTCTCTGAAAAGCTAGATCACCACGACCACAGCCGGACAATCGACACCACCCTCTTCACCTTCACCTCGGCTTGCGACTACCTCTTCAGACGTCACATCCTCGCCCGCAATCGCCTGCCCATCTCCCTCAACACCTGCGACATGCTCTCCTTCGTCTCCTCCAGCTCCGTCGTTATGTACGCCTGGTTCTACAGGCCCGATCGCCTGCCAAAGTCCTACAACACCTGGATCACGCGCTACGCCGATCTCGACACGCGCTTGCTCGACATGCTCCGCCTCGCGCAGCAGCGCAAGTTCATCTACGGCGTCGAAACCGGCATGGCCGGGATCCTCGAGCCCATGACGAAAAACCTCGGTTTACCCCGCGAGTACGGCGATCCAGTAAAGTCGATCCCGCTTCCCTGCGTTCTCATCCACGAAAACATGGCCGAGAACTGCGAGATGCACGCCGTCTTGCGTTTCTGGAAAGCGTTCAAGGCCGCGCTTGTCATCTACCTTCCTCTAAACACAGTCCTGCAGCTGCGAAATTTACGATCTAGAACACCGATCTTGGCCCAGATCGCGCACGTATTAAAGTCCTCTGCGCGGTCCTCGTCGTTCTTGGGACTCTTTGTTACTTTGACCTGGTATGGCGTCTGTCTGACGCGCTCGAGACTCGGACCGTACTTTTTCCCGAAAGCGAAGCCTATCACTTGGGACAATACCCTTGGTCCTCTTCTTGGATGTCTAATCTGCGGCTGGAGTATGTCTTCTACTTTTTCTTCTCGATAGCATAGTCTTCTAACATATGATCAGGTATCCTGCTCGAAACCCCCCAGCGCTGGGGGGAACTAGCGCAATTTGTGTCTCCGCGTGCCATCGGCACCCTTCTCCCGGTATCCTTTGACGAAGCACACGAATGGTTCGAGAGCCTTGTCTTCTCTGCCTCTTACGCCGTCTTGTTTTCCGCACTATCAGTCAATCGGTCTAACCGTCGTCTGGGAGTCCGCGAGCCGAATGATGTACGATTACGGGGTATGATGGGATACGCGCTGACTACAATCATGAGATGATCTTTGCGCGATAAATAGAATCCAAGACAAATAGATAGTAGATAGAAGAATTCTCCTCCTGCCTTTAAAGGAAAGTCGCGAAGAGCACGCGGGTAAGGGTTCACGCGTCGCTCTCGTGAAGATCAACAGAACGTGTCACTCTCCCGTCGCCAGCAGCAACAGAATATAGAATAAGAATGACTGAAGCGGCATCGTTGCTGTTTGGAAATATAACAAACGCTGAGCGAGGCTTGGACGCGGCGCGGAAGGACGCTCAGTCGCCTGTCCATCTGTCCTCTGCGGAGAAGCGAGTCAACACCATATACGGTATCATCTGAGATCGATATAACAAACGTATGCAAAGTACTAACACACACGATAGAGCAGGCTCGGAGTATTTACGAGCACATCAAAGATCCCTCAAAAGACACCCACAGCCTCGTCCCGATGCTGGACTCCGCCCTCTTAACAGTCGAGCAGTTCCTCGCCTCGCTCGCGATGAAGAGCAAGATCTCGACTTTGAACAGCTGCAAGCTCGACGAGATAGGCGTGCAGCTGTGGAACCTCGCTACTGTTTTTAGTCATGAAGCTGCTGAGAGGGAAGAAGGAGGAGGAGCAGAGATGCAGGTGCTCTGCACTGTGCGTGCGTTTGCGTGCCTGCTTATCGAGTGCTGCGAACGACTTTCGAAAGGCGCGGGCGCGGATCTACGAGTTTTCAAGGCGTATTTGAAAGCTATGAAATCCTGTCTTGATAACGATGCGATCGAGGCGCTGATGAAGCTGTTGACGCGCGTGCCGAAAATATACGACGCGGCGGTCGCGAGTCAGGAGCAGGTTGTCGATAAGCAGGCCGGGTTCCTTGTCAAGGTGGAGTATTGCGTTATTAGGATCTATGCCGTATGTTGTCTCTCTTCCTGAGCTGCGGGTTGCTACTGACAGAATGGTGATAGGCATGGAAGACAGGAAACTACGAGCTCATGATTACCTGGTACAGCAAACTGCCGACGACGACATCGCACACAGTTCCGACCCGAAAACTCGAATACCTTGTCAAGATCCTATCCACCATCGGCACCGAATTTGCCCGCAGACACGACTCTGAGCGCGCCGAGTCCTGGCTCGAACACGCGCTATCTCTGTTTTCGCTCGCTAATTCGCGCGATGAGGATGAGCCGTCAGAGGCTTTGCTCGAGCTGAAATACAACATCTCGCGGAATCTCGTGAGAGCGTATTGCAGTGGTAGCGACGGGGCGAGACTTGAGAAGGCGAAGCGGGTGCTGCAGAGCATGGATGATGAGTACCCGAGCACGATTTGGTCGCTCGTGCTTAAGTTTGAGATTGCAGTGAAAGAGGGCGCGTCGGCTGAGACTCTTTCCGATAGTGAGTTTCTTCTTCTAGAGATTTGGTGTGTTTTGGTTTGCGGGTGTTGACAAGAAGCTAGGTATCATGCAAATGATCTTTATCGGCAACCTCGACGCAACTTCGTTCCCAATGTAATTAAAACCGTCACCGCGCCGCTGTTCCAATGCTAATGACTCCTCCAGCATCATGTCCAAAATCCGAAGTCTCTCAGAGCTGCACCCTCTCCACGCCTGCAAAGCTCTAGACTACCTGCTAACCAAAAAGCTATCGTTTGAGAAAAACGTCGAGTGGACGCACCGTGTGCTTCTCAGTCGCCTGGCTATCGCAGCACGGCTTGGGGCGTCTGGTGAATCTATCGCCGGTCTTGAGAAACTTTTTGCGGGTATGCTTTGTGTTTATTGATTTTCACTTTCGGAGACTGACTCTGGTAGAATTGGAACGACTGTTGCCAGAGGCGTTACCCACAAACGTGGTAAACAGTGGGCAGAGTGTAAGCATTTGCTCCAACATATTCAAGAGCAGTCTACTGACCTCTATAGATCATATGGAGCATTGCAGCAAGCTGCTTTGCGCGCTCCGAATACCAAACCGCAAACTCCTGGTTCGCACTCGCAATCAGCTCCGTCTTTGCCAACGGCGGCGAAATCAACCGCACGAAAATCATACGGAAGATGATGCTGTGTGAAGTTCACCTGCAAAACTACGAGCACGCGCTCGAGCTCTACACCAGTCGCATGCCGGCGTCGGCGAAGGAGGCGCCGTTGACGCAGTATTTGCTGTTTAAAACTGCGCTTGGGATGTTTGACGATTCGCTAGGTTCTTCCTCCCCTTTGCTCTTATGTAGATATCTCTGCTAACCTCGACTAGCCCTCACTTGTCTAGACCGGATATGCAACTCCCCGACCACGGACTGCAAGATCCTATCCGCTTGCGCAATGGAAGCGCAAGAGCGCGACAACAAGCAAGTCACCCTCGCCGCCATGAAACTCATTCTCCAAAAGATAGGCCAAGAAGCCACCGCACCCACCAGCGGCTCACAACCCGGTCGCGAGTCCGTGTCGGTGCATATCCCCGCCCTTCTCCGCTGCGTTATCCGGCTCATCATCCTCGATGGCGAGAAGAACCCTGGTGACGGCGGTGAAGATGGTGCAGCGCGATCGGACGAGAGACTGGAGCAGCTGTGTCGCTACTTTGAAAACTCGTACGATATGGCGAAGCAGTCGCGCGGCTGGAAATTCAAAGACCCAGCCTTCTCGTTCGACCAGGCAGAGTACGAATGGTTCTCGCGCACGGCGTATAACACCGCGCTCAAGTTTTGCAAGACGTGGCCTGCGGAGTGTACCTTGCGACTGTCGGAGATCTCGCTGAAGTTTTTGGCGCTGTATGAGCAGGTTGTGAATGGCGGCTGCGACGGAGCGGTTGTGTGGCAGACTGTGGCGGCGAAGTTTCTGGCTACGTCGGCGTCGATATATCTTGCGCGTAGCAGGCATGTTATTGTTGAGCAGCAGGAGTTGTTCCAAGCTACATTGCGGCATACAAAAGAGTTTTTGTCGATCGCGTCAAAATACCTAACTCTGCTCGCCGACGACGATGCTGAGCTTGAAACCAAAAACCTCGAGGTACAAGCAAAGACAGCCGCTGTTCTCTCGTTCCAGTTCGAATCCGCGGTTAATCTCGAGCTGTGGAGTACGTTGCCTGAAATCGTAGAGTCAGTGATCGATCTTGTGGGGAGCTACGCCAGTCAGCTGCAGGGTGGTAGTCAGTCTGCGCCGCGGAATTTGCAGAGTCTGAAGATATACGAGAGTTTGATTGATATCTTGCTGTCGTCGCGGGGTCCGACTGATGGTTTGGAGAGTCGTCTTTGTTTATGTTTGCCTGGGAAGCTAACTGTTTTGTTCGACTAGACGTTCTGCAGGTTCTACAGGTTCGCCCGTGCTCCCTCTACCTCTTACACGACACCAAGCTAACAAGCACGACAGCTCATAATGCGCTCAGTCCTCGCCGACGCCGGCAAAGATATCGCGAAACTGTCGCGGTGGATCCGCTGTATCCTGACGATCGCGCTTCCGCGCCGCGCGTCCGTCGCCGAGGATATAATTAACCAAGTACGCGTCAAGCTGAGCGAGGAGTTCAAGGAGCGGTATCCGGCGGAGGAGATTCATTGGCTTGCTACTACGTGCTGGAACTTTGGGATTGATCTGTATTGGTCTGTTTCTGCTCTTAGCTCTGTTTTTTTCTGTGCTTGTGCAATCGTATGTTTTTGAGTAAGAAGGGCTTGGCTAACTAGAAGCACAATTGTTTCTGTGCGTACTCATCATCCAGCTCAAGCGATCTATCAGGCTGCAAACACTGGCTCGGAATCGCGATCCAGCTCGCCGGTCATTTATCTCCAGTAATGGCATCTCAGGTTTGCTTCTTCGTCCCTCCCTTTTCTATTTTCTCTATGCTCGTGATATTCTGACTACAGTTTACGTGAAAAGATGCTTTCGAAATATAACACGATATATAATCCCTCAAGCACAACCGACCACGACACTTAACCTGCGCTTCAACCTCCGTGTCAAGCTACCTTTCCTTGCTTTCCATATGAGTTTCTATAGCTGCTGAATTGAAGAAGAAGAGAAAAAAGATGATCGAATTGACTATAATACATTCATTCATGACCAAGAGACATTCCATTCACAACGGCCGCGCTCGAAAGAGCAAGAGCTAGAAGAAGAGACGAAAGAAAGAAATCCTACCCGATAACGATTACAGATACCCAGAGCAAAATACACGAGATGTAAAATAAAAAAATGAAGCAATCGAGAGAGCACCCATAAAGAAAAAGTGTACAGTTTTTGAACAAAGAGAGAGAAACATTTTATGATGGTCGACCAGCCTGACTGATTTTTGCGCTCACGCGCCGACTTCAGCAGGCGCGGACGACGACGACCCAGCTTCCGGCTGCGCAATCTTCTCGACCTCGTCATCACCGACCGCGAACGACCGCTCGCTCACGTGCTCGTTACTCTCACCGTTCTTGGCCGCGACCCACACATGTGTCTTCGGCAGGTTGGCCTTGCCGTTCGGGTGCGAGTATATGCAGTTCGGGTTGATGCATTTCGAGTCATACTTGCACGGTGTCGCGAACGGGTGCGTGAACATGCAGTCCTGGCGGGTGCAGTCGGCGCCGTCGCGGCAAAGCACGGTGGATGTCGCGTGGCGGTATTTGCAGTGCGGGTTGGTGCAGTACGCGCCGTAGCGGCAGGGGTCGAGGTAGTTTGGTTTGCTGAACCCGCCGTCGGACATTTGCGTGTCGGCCGTGTAGCTTGCGGCCGAGCGCATCGAGGCGGGAGATGGATGTGCTTTGTCGCAGTTTTCGTCGGTGCAGCCCGTACCTTCCGGACACGCTTCCGCGCTGAGCACAAGTGCGTCGCCGTTGGCGGGGGTTGGGTGGACAAACACGCAGTCTGCGTTTGTGCACCTCAGCGCGAACTTGCACAGCGGGGTGGTGCTGCTGGTCGGTCGCTGCCGCTGCTGGTTGTGGTTCCGTTGCAGACTGAGCTGCGCCTGTTGCCGTAACTCGTTCTCCTGCGCCATTCGCATCATCTCTGCTTTCTTCTGCGCCCGGAGCCGGGCGTACATCTGATTGCCCATCTCGTACAGCGGGGTGAACTCGTAGGTACCGTTTGATTCAATGTATTTCTGCGCGTCTTCGGCCGTCATGTCTTCGCCCACGTGGATTTTAGGACATGTGCCGCGCATATTCGGGCAGTTTGGGTAGTGTCTAGATTAGTACGTTAGTTGCATTCTTGTTTGTTCAGATAGATAGTGTGAGAGACATACTCGCAGATCGCCATCGGATGCGGGAACTTGCAGATCGAGTCGTGATACGGCCAATGACGACACCGCGACAGAGTGACTGCCTGCGCGGCCGTCTGTTGCTGAGCCGGTGGCATGCCCATGTCTTGATACCCGTTGTTCTGGTACATGCCGTTGAAATTGTTGATATTGCTGTTGCTGTTGTTGTTGTGGTTTTGGTTGTAGTTCATGTTCATTCTGTTGTACATCTCGTTGTTCATGAAATTGTTCGCGCCCCGACCGCGCATGTTGTTAAACTGCTGGCGCGTCTGGCCACCCTTGTTGATCGAGAACTGGTTTCCTCGGACGCCGTGCATCACGCTCCTCAGATCCCGGCCTTTCCTGACCTGGCCGCCGTTCGCGCTATTCCTGATCGCCGCCGGCGCAGAGGGCGCTTTCGACAGATCAACGTTGATAGCATCAGTCAGTCTACTCCCACCCTGCTCATTCGCCGGAGCGACCTCCTGCTGCTGCTGCTGCTGCTGCTGCCCGCTTTCACCGCCAGCCAACCTCCGCAGCTCGTCAAACAGCCACCCAATAAAGTCGCCACTGAACCTGTTCGCGCCCAGCAGATCCGTAAGCTCGCTGCTGATCTGCTCGGGCCCTTTGTTGTTGCAGATCATAATCACGACAAACTCTGAGATAAAAGGCGTCTCGTCCTCAGCAAACCCGTCCGCTCGCAACCGCTCGCCGACGGAGGCCTGCAGCGTCTCTGCCAGCGGCGAGCCTGCAGTCAGTGCTATTGACGACATTGTACAATCTTCTGCTGAACCTGTGTCTGTTCTTCTCCTCTGATAATTCAGCAAAAGATCAGATATCCAGCCTCGTGAAGAAACAAGACGAGCGAGCGCCGCTTTTAATATTTTGTCAGCAGTCACGTGGCCGAGGGCCTGGTGGAATTACGTAGTTGCCCTCCGCCGCTATCTCGACCTGCGCTCCACCACTGCAGCAAAGCCAGCTCTGAACAACTACCGCGATGTCGACCTCCGCCTCTGCACTGCACCCGTCGTCGGCCACGATCGTGACCGAGCGCGCGCCGGAGACAGACGAGGACAAGGACGCGCTGTGGAGCTCGACGCTGGCGTGCCGCGTGTCTGATCCGCAGAAGGAGCTCGAGGGCACGCAGAACGCATATATAACCTATCTGGTCACCACCGTCTCGGACTTTCCGCAGTTCCAGGCGCCTGAGTTTAGAGTCCGGCGGAGGTTTTCTGATTTTGTGTATTTGTATAATGTCATTGCGCGCGACTATCCTGCGTGCGCGGTGCCGCCGCTGCCAGACAAGCAGCGCATGGGTATGTGCTGTTCGTAGTTCTGCATTTGCTGGTTGATCTTTGTAGCTGATTATTGATTTCGTGGGTTTAGAGTACATCACCGGCGACAGGTTTGGCGGTGAGTTCACCTCTCGACGAGCGAACTCGCTCGGCCGGTTCCTGGAACGGATCTCGAACCACCCGATCCTGCGCACGGCCGCAGTCCTAGCCGTCTTTCTCGAATCCTACGAATGGAACGCGTACATGCGCGCGCACCCGGTCAAGGCCGCGACGGTGGGCGAGTCGTCGGGTGTGTTTGACGGGTTCAGCGATGCGCTCGTGAACGCGTTTGCAAAGATTCCCAAGGGCAAGGACGACTTTGTCCCCGCCAAGGAGCGCGCAGACAAGCTCGCCGACGACGTGACGCACACGGAGAAAGTCATGAGCCGGCTGGCGAAGCACGAGCTCGAGTGGGAGCAGGACACGCGCGAGTTTGCGAGCCAGTTTGCGAAGCTGTCGCCGCTGGAGCCGGACATGCAGCAGGCGTTCAAGGCGTTTGCGGGTAAGCTCGATGCGAGTGCGGAAGCGATCCACGCGCTGCGCGAGAACCTCGATCTTAACTACGTTGTCTCGCTCCGGGATATGGAGAACTACGACGGGGCGCTGAAGCAATTGCTCAAGCAGCGCGAGCAGAAACAGCTCGACTACGAAGGTCTGCTGGACTACCTCAACAAGGCCACCGTCGAGCGCAACGTTCTCGCGTCCGGCGGCGGCAACGGGTTTTTACGATCAAAGGTCGAAGATCTCCGGGGTGTGGACCACCACGTAGCGCGGATAGAGCGGCTACGGAAGCTCGACACGCGACTCGAGGAACTAACCAAGGAGGCCGAGGAAGCGCACGAGATCTCGCTCTCGTTCGACAAAGAGGTTACGAGAGATCTGCGGGACTTTGAGCGCATCAAATCGTTTGAGATGAAGGACACGATGGGCAGTATGGCGGACGCACACATTGAGTTCTTCCGCACGATACTGGAGGAGTGGGAGAAGGCGATTCCGGAGTTGGAGGGCTGACGGTCTTCTGGTGGTTTGCTTCTGTTTACATGTAATCTTTAATAAATTGGTCAAGGACATCTTATTATATTGAGAACCATCAATAGATAAGCTTGTTGTGCGAATATATACAGATCATAAGAGATTTAACCGACACTAAATCCGAAAACCACCCTGCTTATTTTTTTCATATAATTTCAGATAGTAGAGAGATTGAGTAAGACTACTTCTTCTTTCCATCCAATCGAGAGTCGGCGGTGACGTTCATGAGCAAGGAGTTGCTGTCGAGCACCATTCTGTTTCCAGACTGGCCCACGATCGAAGCGATCTCACGCGCGGTGTCGATCCGCTTGAGTTCGACGTAATCCTTGCTCTTCTTGATCGCCTCACCGATGAGCTCAGCCGACTTGGCCTCACCCTGGGCGCGGACGATGGTTCCCTGCTTCTCCTGGCGAGCGCGGTCGACGATGAATGCCGCGCGCTGGGCGTCTTGCTGGGCAATCTGTTTGCTCTCGACGGCGGCGGTGAACTCTGGCGAGAACGTCATGTGGGTGAGCGAGACGTCGTCGAGGAGGATGTTGAACTTGTACGCGCGCTTGACGAGGTTCTCGCGCACGAGGCGGGAGACGGCCTCGCGCTGGGTGATGAGCTGGGAAGCGTTGAACTGGGCGACGACGGACTTGAGGACCTCGTTGACGATCGAGGGCAGGATGCGCTCGTCGTAGTCGGCGCCGAGGGTGCGGTAGATTGTCGGGAGGGCTTCGACCTTGGGCCGGGAGAGCACTCTGCAGGTGATGTTCACCATCTGGAGATCCTTCGTGCCGGTCAGCGAGGCGACGTTGCGAGGCCGGGCGCGGACGTCGTAGGTGATCGGGGTCTCGAACCAGGGGATGTTGAAGTGGGTGCCCTCAGGGTAGATCTCCGGACGCACGCCGCTGAGTCGCGTGTACTTGATTGCGCGATGGCCTCCGTCGACGTTGAAGAGCGAGTTCGAGAGCGCCCACGATCCGAGAACAGAGACGACGGCGAGGCCGATCACTCCACCGCCGCGGACGGGACCCCCGCGACCGCCGCCGCTGCCGCCGGTGCGCGAGGCCTGCTGCTGCAGCGCGCGTGTGAAGCGCTGGAATGCTTCGTTCGGGTTGGGATATGACATTGCGGGGGTTGGTATTAGAGCAGCAAAACCGGTGAAGATGCGAAGGGCCGAGAAGAGCGCAGAGAAGAAGAGAAAATGTCAGCGACGGGGTTCGTGTTTATGTCAGCAGCGGGGCTCGTGCTGAGTCAGGAGCCGGGCGGGCTTCTAATTAGTTTGAGATGTAAACAAACAACAGGACCAGCAATGTCTTTTCTTCCGTCGCTGTGAGTGCTGTTCTGTTTGATTGTGAGGATGATTGTGAAGAACCAGGATCTGACAGTATTAGAAACTCGCGCTCGTCTAAAGGCTTCAAGACCAGCCAAGGCGCGCCCGCCCGGTCTGGATCGTCAAACTTCCAGCTCCGACAGTATGCAGAGGCTACGCTGGGCTCGGGCTCGCTGCGGAACGCCGTCAAGCTTCCTGAGGGCGAGGATCTGAACGAGTGGCTTGCGGTGAACAGTACGTGAATGTTTTGGGTGGTGGGGTCGGTGTGGTCGAGGTGGAAACGCGTTGTTTTGTTTATCTGACGTGTTTGTGCAGCGGTCGATTTCTACAACCAGATCAATATGCTATACGGCACAGTCACACAGTTTTGCTCGCCTGCTTCGTGTCCGGAGATGAAGGCTACCGATGAGTGAGATCAGTCTGGGTTGGGTCTGCTCGTGTGGTGATCAAGGAGGCTAACGCGCGTCGCGTGTAGATACGAGTACCTGTGGCAGGACAACGAGAAGTTCAAGAAACCTACAAAGCTGTCGGCGCCGGATTATATTGAGCATCTTATGAATTGGGTGCAGGCGTATTTCGAGAACCCAGCGGTGTTTCCTGCAAAGATCGGTAGGTGATTGTGCTGATCATTCATACTGATCGTGGTCGTGATCTTGATTATATCAATATGATACTGATACATATGATTTGGACGACTTCTCACATCTGCTGACACCTTCTAGGAGTACAATTCCCAAAGAACTTCCTGCAAATCATCCGCACGATCTTCAAACGTCTGTACAGAGTCTACGCGCACATCTACTGCGAGCACTTTGAGGTCATCACCCGACTCGGCCTGCAGCCCCATTTAAACACCTCTCTCAAGCATTTTGTGTACTTTGCAAAGGAGTTCGAGCTGGTCGAGAAGAAGGATTTCGGCCCGCTGTCTGAGTTGGTGGAGCGTATGTTGGAGGAGAGTAAGTAGAGGTCTGAGTTCTTGAGTTCTTGCTGAGTTCTTGTCTGCTCGTTCAGCATCCCAGTACTCTGTCTGTGTGGCAGTATTTCGGGTGCCCTTCCGTATTGCAATTGTTAGAATATCTCTTGTTGTTGTTATTGTATTGTCTATCTACTAGTAAAGCAAGGCGTTCGCGTGGTTACATAATCCATTACATGATCAGGTTCAGGGTTCAGCCCCCGCGGTGATTGGCCGAGCGCCGGCCGGGCGGGTTTTCGTGCAGACCTTTCGCTCGTCTCCTTCTCCGGCCGCAAGCCTTCGACTTCTGATATTCCTCCTTCCCACCGCTGATATCGCCAATCCGACAATGTTTCCCGCGAGATCTTTTGTTCGCGCCCTGCCGGTCTCCAGCAGAGTCTTTGCCGCTCGCTCATACGCCTCCAAGGCTGCCGTGACCACCCCGCCAGTCCAGCTCTTCGGTGTCGACGGAACCTACGCCTCGGCTTTGGTATGTGAAAGCAGCAGCAATTGATCTGAATTGATCTGCAATTGCCTTTGTATCGTGATTGCGCTGTCGAAATTAGCTGCTGACGCCCTCTAGTACACCGCCTCCGCGAAGGAGTCCGCTCTCGATGCCACCGCCAAGGGCCTGACCTCCCTCAAGACCGCTCTCTCGAAGGAGCCCGCCTACGCCGGCATTCTCTCCAACCCGGCTCTTTCCGCTGCTGACAAGGCCACCGTCGTTGAATCGCTCTCCAAGTCCGTCAAGTCTGCTCCTGCTGTCACCAACCTGCTCTCCGTCCTCGCCGACAACAACAGACTCGGTCTGCTCCCCAGCATCATCTCCAACTACGAGACTCTTATGCGTGCCTACAAGGGAGAGGTTGAGGCTACCGTTACCTCTGCTGCTGTATGTGTTTGATTGCTGTTTTGTTTGTGTTGAGGAGAAATGCTGATGGATTGATTCGTATAGCCTTTGGAGTCCAAGCTCTTGAACCGCATCGAGGCTGCTATTTCCAAGTCTGCGTTTGTCGGTGCCGGCAAGAAGCTCAAGGTCACCAACAAGGTATATATCCTTATTTCGTGAAGGATTGTGTTATAAAGACAAATGACGCTAACAACAATTAATACCAGGTCAACCCCGAGATCCTCGGAGGCGTCGTCGTCGAGCTTGGCGACCGCACTGTCGACCTCTCTGTCTCGTCCAAGATCTCGCGTCTCAACGCTCTCATTTCCGAGGCTGTTTAAGTCAGTTTCTTGTCATCTCCTTTTTTCATGTACGGGAAAGATAGACGCGCTTTTGAGATTTGATTAGCCGATGGATGTTACAAAATAAATCTATTTCATTTAGTAATTGTAGTATTTACATGCGACCAAACCAACTCCTATATAAAGCTCAAAAACACAAGAACGCCTGTATGCCAAAAGAAGAAAATATGTAATCACAGCTTCGCTAAAAGCTCTTTATCAAACAGATCCGAAAACTTCGTCGCCATCTCTCTCTCGCGATCTCTCTCCGGCCCGAGTTCGCCGATCCTCACGAGATTCGAAATCAGCAGCTCGTCTCCCACTTTATCAATGTATTCCATCTCTGGCTCTTTGGCAAAGCCGATGCGTGCCGCGTCGATCAGGATTCGCGCGGTTAGACCCCAGACCGGGTAGACTTTCTGCTTCTTTGGGGATGATAATGATTCGGGGAGGATGTCGGATGCGGATGCTTTGACTGAGAATATATGCTGGCGCCATCGTAGTCCGGCCCAGTCCATCCACGTACCTTTATACCACCCCTTCTCCGCACTCAGAAACCGATCAAACGGCACCGTGAAGATCGCGCTGACTTCGTTCTCGGACGCGACGCTGAGAAACTCGCTGATATCGACGCCGACGCCGTCGTGGATCACGTTGCGGTGGGACACGAATCCGACGCAAGGTCGGACGACAAGCCAGTTGCGCGCAAGGTGGCAGGGCAGCTCGGTTAGGTTCTCGAAGCGGTATTTGGACTCGTTGAGCTCTTGCGGGAAACCGATTTCTTCGCTGGCTTCGCGGCGGGCGACGGTGAATGGGGACTCTGATTCGAGGTCGGCTTTGCCTGTGTGGATTGCAATTGTTAGCGGTCAATGGTCTTGGATAGAAGAAGAATGGAGTAAATTGTTTACCCCCCGGAAACGCAGCCTGGTTTGAGAAAGAGGAGAGGCCGTTGCTGCGCATGGTGAGGACGACGTTTAAATCCCCATCGGCATTGGGATGGAGGAGGATGAGCACGGCCGAGCGACGGCCGAGCGGTAGAGAATGCCAGAGCGTTGGAGGCGGAGAAAATGCTTTAAGATGCTGGATGCATTCGGAAGCTGTTCTGGAGATCATTGCTGGTGTAGAAGAGGGTGAAGGGGGAATAATTGGGGGATTTGTTCGATATCAGTTGAGAGCAGATTAGATGCCGCACGCGGCTTCGGTGGGTTTTGTTTAATTCAAATAAATCAGGAAGAAACAGCAGCAACAACAACAACAACAACAACAACAAACTACTTCTTCTCGACATATTCTACTCAGAAAAGAGAGGAGAATCACCGCTCTTCCTCCGCCATGTCCGACAAAAGCCTGTCTCCGCTCGGCACCAGTCCACTCACCCACTACTCCTCCCAACCATCTTCCTCTTCCCCAGGCACACTCACCCAGCCCGCCATCGTCGACACAATCCTCGAAGAAGACAGCGATGCCGAGCAAGACGACAACGTCAGCCATCCTCTTGCAAAGCCGGGGGCCAGGACCGGCAGCACCAGCTCTTCCTCAAGACCACCCTATCGCCTCGTCCGCAACTTCTCTCTGATCCTGCCCGATACCGGTGAGCGCGTGCGCAGGCAAATCACGCTTGATCCGTTCGACTCCGTGCCCGACGGGCCCAGTTCAGGCAGACAGCTGCTCATGGACGACGACGAAGACACGCAGAATCACTACACCGACGCGGACGAGAGCGCGGCCTTGCTCAGCAGCCCGCACCCCGATCAGGGTCACACTCGACACCGGCTCATCAGATCGCTGAACAAGATCTCGAGCGCCTGCGACAGCGCGGGCAAATACCTGCTCACTTTCTCGGTCATTCGCTGGATCTACCTTTATGTCTTTTTCCAGCAGTTCAGTCGCCCGCTCAAATGCGCTCTGACATACTACATCGCCTCCTTCGCCGTCTTCTCATCAACAATATCCCAGCATCTCGGTTCCGGCGACGGCAAGCATCTCACCGCTACCGTCACCGTCTACTTCCACCCGTCCCGGACGCTCGGCAGCATGATCGAAGCCACCATGTTTGCCGAAATCGGTCTCTTCTACGGCGTCTTTCTCTCCTTTTGCGCAATGCATACCTCTGCGTTTTTCAAGTCTCTCGACCTTCTCCCGCTCGGACACGCCATCGTCCTCGTCGTCTTTGGCGCCGGCGGTCTAGGATCTATCGCGCTCATGAAGCGTAAAGTCGACAAACAGACGTTCAACACCGCATGCTCGCTCGCATCCACCCAGTTCGTCCGCATCCTAGTACGCGAAGGCGCGGTGCAGCAGGGTGTCGTTGCGTTTGGCAAAATGTGGCAGGTAACCGCCATCGTGCACCTCGGCATCTTAATCTCCGCCACAGTCTGCTTCCTCATCTTTCCCACCTCGGCCATCACAAAACTGAAAAAGGGACTCAATCAGCTTATGGACACATACTCCCACATGCTCTCCATCGTAGCCCGAAGCTTCCTAGCCGGCACCGACGTCACAAAGACCGAAATCGAAGAACTCTTCAAGAGCGCGCGCGGCCTCGTCGTCTCGCTCGACGGTGCCTTGCAGGAATCGAAATTCGAGCATTTCCTGCGCGGCACAGAGGCAGAGTATTTTCTCCAGGCGAGGCTGGTCAAGTCGGTCCAGAGTCTGATGCAGCATATCGGTGGTCTGCGAAGTTCGCTGGTTATGGAGTGGTCGTTGACTAATCTGGATCATCGCCAGACGCGATCCTCGTGTGCCGAGATTTTTGATATTTTTGTTTATTACTTGGGGCCTCCAATGGTACGCTCTCTTTCTTATATTAGTATGCTCTCTGCTATCTCATACTTACATCATCTCTAGAAATCACTCACGTTCACAGTGAAGAGTATCATGGAAGCACTGCCATTCAGTGATGAGACAAACGAGTTACAGCTGAATGCAAAGTTCGCTGGCAGTCTCGAAGCCGTACGTTCTCTGCTCTCTTACTCACTCATTCAAAGACTAACCTTTCATGTCTCAGGCACTTGATCTCTTTTCCAGCGCACGCACTAAGGCTCTTCGTGAGATCTACTCCCAAGAAGTCTTCACGCAAGCCGACCGCGAGACAATCGCGATCCATCTCGAGAAAGTCGCCGCCACGTGCGGCCAGTTCTCGCACGGGCTCGAGGATCTAGCACGGGAAGTAGTAGAGATAATCGAGATCATGACAGAGTACGATGACTATGTCTCGAAAGGACGACCAAAGTCGTGGCATTGGTTGATGTTTTGGCGCGCGAATCCGACAAACGTGATGAGTGTCTCGGAAGTGGAAGAGGAGGAAGTGACGGTCCCACCCAAGCTCGCGCATCTGTTTAGCGAAAGCAACGTTGAGAAGTACACAAACGAGGAAGGTCATATTCCTTGGTCGCTTCGCCTGTGGCGCTCTTTGCGACTCTTCCGCAGAACAGATGTGCGGTTCGGCATCAAAGTTGGGCTCGGCGCGCTGTTCTTCCTGATCCCGGCCTATTTGAACGAGACCAAGGATTTCTTTAGACACTATCGAGGCGAGTGGGGGTTGGTTGCTTTTGTGCTTATGATGAACATCTCGATCGGTGGCACGACCAATACGATCGTCTATCGGCTGTCGGGAACTTTTATGGGCTGCTACTCTGCCTGGCTAGTGTACGTCCCCTAGTACTCATCAGATTCTCTACGTCGTTCTGTTTCTAACTACTGATTCAATAGGTGGTACTTCTTTGGCGATAGCAGGACAGCGCTGTCATTAACAGGCTTCTGCATCGCTTTCGTATGCTTCTGCATCATATTAGGCTGGAAGCAGAACAGTGCCTTTGGACGATTCATCCTTCTGGCATTTAATTTGACGGCGTTGTATTCTTATAGCTTGTCGCAGAACGACATCGACGACGGAAATGAGGACGAAGGAGGCGTGAATCCGATTGTGTCTGAGATTGCCTGTGAGTGGTACCTGATTTGCGTTTGTGCTTCTTTTGCTGACAGAGTATTGTACAGTCCATCGGTTGGTTTCCGTGTCGTCTGGAATCCTGGTCGCGATCTTTGTGACGATGTACATCTGGCCCAACAGTGCACGCCAAGAGCTCAAGCGGAAACTAAGCATCCTCTGGATCCGCATGGGTTTAATCTGGAAATGCGATCCACTCAGCAGCCTTACGCATGTCGGAGAAGCGCCAAAGCCATACGTGACTATTCAGGACGAGCGGAAACTGCAGAAGTCGCTGCTCAAGTTGCAGGGACTGGTCGGTGCTGCTTCGAATGAGTTTAGACTGAAAGGGCCGTTTCCGTCGAAGAATTACGATTTTATTTTGAAGACGACGCAGGGGATTCTGGACGCGTTCCACAACATGAATGTATTGATTGTCCTTCGTTGACATATCTGAGTGATTGCTGCTGACGGTTTATAGGCTATGATCATCAAGGACTTGAACGCGTCCGAAAGAGAGGCGGAGATTATTAGATACACAGTCGAAGAACGTGAGTGAGATAAGAAAAAGATCGACTGAAAACTGAAAGCTAACTTTGTCGGCTAGGATCCGAGCTGGGCAACCGTCTTTTCCTTTTATTCTACTGTAGGTTGAGGTTCAAGACACAAGTCTCGATAAATCTGGATAAACTAACACAGTATGAGCAGTGCTTGCATCCGGGATCCGACTGGGCCTCCCGATTCCAAACCATTTGCCAAACACGGTGCATGCGCGCGACAGGATGATTGTAAAAATCAACGAGTACCGGATGAAGTCCGTCAGCCAGAACGCGGGCACGGACGACGACTTTGTGCTTTTCTACAGTTTCAGTAAGCTTCCCGTTCTCTTTGGTTAATCCTGCTGGTTCTGACTGCGTGAATAACCACAGTTCTGGCGACTATGGCGATAAACGACGGCTTACTGCAGATCATCGCCGCGCTGCAGGAGATCTACGGGGCCATAGAGGAGGAGACCCTGTCGATTTGAGTTTTGTTTACGTTTCCCGGGTATCCGACAGAAAACATAGCCTTTTACGCACTCGAACTTGCTGTTCCCGGCAGGCTTTGGGTCGCTGCCAGATTAAAGCTTAGGCGACGTGGAAACAACACGAGCCCCTCGGCCTCTGAGCATGTCGTCATTTCTCCCTCCTTCCCCTCCCCCGCCCTTCCTCCCTCTTCCCACCCCACCACCAGTCTGCTCCCCAACCCAAGCATGGCGCCAATCAAAGTCGACTACTCGCTCTACCTCGTCACCGACCCGAACCTGGTCCCCGACGGCACGACCCTCGAGGAGCAGGTCGAGAAGGCCATCAAGGGCGGCGTTACCATCGTGCAGTTACGCGAGAAGGACGCCGAGACGAAGGATTTCATCGACCGCGCAAAGAAGATCCACGAGATGACCAAAGCCGCCGGGATTCCGCTTCTGATCAACGACCGGCTCGACGTGGCTCTGGCTATCGACGCAGAGGGCGTCCATATCGGACAGGACGACATTGGTGCGTGTGCTTCCCAACTCCCACCTCCCCGCCCCCCTCCTCCACAGTGCTTTATAAACTGACTCGTAGCATATAGATGTCGCGACTGCCAGGAAACTCCTCGGCCCGGACAAGATCATCGGTCTCTCCGTCAACTACGTCTCCGAGGCCACAAAAGCCGTCGAAGACGGCGTCGACTACCTCGGCGTCGGCGCGGTCTACGACACCTCGACGAAGATTCCCAAACAGCCACCGATTGGAATCTCGGGCCTGCGCAAGATTCTGTCGTATCTCTCCTCAGTTCACAGATATATGCCTGCGGTTGCCATCGGCTCGATAAATCTGCAGACTGCGAGAAACGTGCTGAATTTGTCGGCAGTCCCCTCGCGCTCTCTGGACGGCATCGCTGTCGTCTCGGCCATCATCGCGTCTCCTGACCCCGAGACCGTGTCGCGCGAGCTGCTCCAGATCGTCAAAGAGCCCCCTTACTGGATGAGCGTGGTCAAGGACCGCACGCCACCGGCCATTATCGCCGATGTGCCGACGATCATTGCAAAAGTGCAAGAGACAACGCCGCTCGTGCACCATCTGATCAACCGGGTAGCCACCAACTTTGCCGCCAACGTGACGCTGGCTGTCGGCGCAAGCCCGGTCATGTCGGAAAACATTCCCGAGTTTGCCGACTTTTCGTCGATCGAGAACGGCTCGCTCCTCGTCAACATGGGCTTTGCGACCCCGGAGGCTGTCGAGATGTATCTCGCGGCAATTACAGAGTATAACCAGCGCTTACGTCCGGTGGTGTATGACCCCGTTGCCGGTGGAGCGTCCACGCTGCGGAAAGAAGCTGTCAAGGCGCTCTTGAATCGGTCGCATTTTGATATCATCAAGGGCAACGAGGGCGAGATCTTTGCTGTCGCGGGGGAGATGTCGCATATGCGGGGCGTCGATAGCACTTCGAGCTCGAGTATGGAGAAGAAGGTGCATGTCGTCGAGGGTCTCGCTACAAAAGAAAGTGAGTGTTTGCTTTTGTCTTTTGCTATACGTCGCCGCGCGCACTAACAGTTTCAATACAGAAACGATTGTTGTTTTGACCGGACCGCAGGACATTATCTCCGACGGCATCACAACCTTCGTCCTCTCCAACGGCCACGACTACCTCTCCAGCATAACCGCAAGCGGCTGCGTTCTCGGCTCCATTCTCACAGCATGCCTAACCGTGTCCCTCGAAGACCGATTCCTGGCCGCAGTCGCCGGTGTCCTGCTATACACCATCGCCGCCGAGAGAGCAGCTGCGCAACCGAGCGTTCGTGGACCGGGCACGTTTGTCCCCGCTTTAATCGACGAGCTGTACTTGCTGCGCAATATGTGCGCAAAAGGTGACAGTAGCTGGCTTTCTGCGGCAAAGGTCGAGCGATTCGTGCTCACGTCGTGAGAAGCACATGCTACATATACATTATCTTCCAGTATAATAGGTTTTTGTATTTATTCCCACTACATTATTTCTTTGTCGCATATTATTATTTAGATCTTACATAGTTTTTCTTTTTCTTTTCTTTATTCCGTCGCTGTCAGAGTCAGTCCTGTGGTGAACTTTTGCTTTTGTCTTGCGAATATAGGGCTAGTTTTTTTGTACACTCTTATCTTTCTCTCGCTGGAGAGCAATTTTCCTCTTTCTTCTTCCTCATTAGATTTTACTTTTCTGTGGTTATAAATAGGCATGAATGTTAAACAATTAAAGGGTTATCGGCAACTATAAGTTTGTAATAAGATAAAAGAATAGTTTATTGAAGGAGCTACGCTCTATACTTTGATGATAAGTTGATATACCAAGGCGACGTAAGACGTGCTTACTAGTACCGAGACAGGTAGAATAGAAGAGGGTATCTGTCGCACGGGACGTACACAGAACCAAGAAACAGAATACAGGGTCTCAAGCAGTCCACAGAGACTTGAGCAGAAACAGAGCAGAAGAGAGGGTTCAGAAGGACCGTCTACGGCCTCGTTTCGAAAGCACGCGCACAGGGCGCAGTTGTCCAACAGACGCTCTCATTTTCGTCGTCTTCTTCGCGACAGGAGAGGCAGTAGCGCTGCTGCTGGGTGCCACCGCCGGGAGCGGGGTAGGTGGTGTCAGCGTCACCTGCGACGAGGGATGCGAGGAATTCTTATCGCCGACGAGTGTCTTTTGCGAGTCGTTCGCGGACCGGATGGGAGCGGCGGCGGTAGGATCCTGCGCTGGTTCGTCGACGTTCGTATGTTCAGCATCGTCGTCGTTCGTTTCGCCCCCGCGACGACCAGAAAACGCGTTGCCGAAAACGCCACAGCTACTCTTCACTCGCTGCAGCGAGTCAGCAGCTCTGCCTTCAGACAGCATTTTAGCCGACGAGCTCTTCCCGCGCTGATTCAGCGTGAGCGACTCAAGTGCCTCGGTAGCAGCCTGCTCGATCGCGTTCATGACCGACGAAGCGCGGGCTTTGGCCTTCATACGTCGGCTCCCGCGTTTTCTACCCGTAGGAGAACCCGGCGCCTTTGTGATCGCGGTGGATCGCGCTGCGTTGGATGGGGAGGTAGGCGATGTAGGAGACCGGCTGTGTCGTGAGCTGTGCTGTGTGCGTGCAGCATTCGCATCCGCACCCGGCGACAACGAGCGCGCGCGTCGACCAGCGACCGGCACGCGCTCACGCGCCGGCGCGCAAAGCGAAACAGGACTCGTCGCCGCGTCTCTCTTGTTTTTCTCGTGAGAAAAGCTGTGGTGGATCGTGGTCGTCGCGCGGGAGGACGGGCGCGCGCAGGGGAAAAACCGCGAGAGTCTGACGCGTCTGAAGCGGGGCTTTGCGATGTGGGGAGCTGTAGCGGAGGAATATTTCGAGGCGGCGCGGCGGGGGAAGGTGCGCGTGCGTTTGATGGCGGTGGAGAGGCGTTGGCGGAGGGGGGTGAGGGGTCGGGAAGGGAAAGGTCGGGACGGTGGTCGAGGTGTTCGACTGAGGTTGCGGCAGGTGCGGCAGGTGTTTCTGCGATTGGTACCATGTTCATAACTAGACCGCTATACGCAGTACCTGCAGGCACAGACTCGACAGGTTCCGGAACAGGCTCAGGGGACGGCGAACTAGTAATCATAAACTCCATCCCCGTCTCCGGAAGCAACATCTGCCGGCCCCCGTTCAAGCCATTCCCATTAGGCTGGGCCATCAACCCCCGCACGGTCTGACCGAATTCCGAAAGCCGTCTGGACAAGTAACTCGCATTGCTACTAGCAGCGTCATCGAGAAGCGCGCCGGAGCGTAGATTGTCTGATCCGCTGTCGCTCTCGGAGTCGCTGATCGTGACTTCGGTGCCGGTTTCCGGAAGCGTGATGGTCCGGCGATGACGCGCTGGTCTTTGGGGGCTTGCTGTCGGTAGAGGGGGAGGAGGCGGCTGTAGCGGCAGCACGACGCGCGCATCTACTCCTGCAGCGAGATCGTCGGCTGTCTTCACACTCAGACGCTCGAGCTCGTCCAGACCGCTATCGTCCTCGGCTGGACTCTTAACAGACGCGTCAACTCGCTGCTGACCTGGAGACTGATTCCCTCGCTGCTGGTGACGTCGCTGGCCCCGCTGCTCGATGCTATAAAGCTCTTCGACCGCCATCCCGCGGCCGCCTCTAAGATCCTCAGGCCTCCACCTTCTCTGCGCGCGACCGCGTGGTGAAACCACCGGCGGCGAGAGACGAGAAGGGTCTTGAGGGATCTGGTTCGGACCGGACATTTCGTTAATATCGTAGTGCTGAGAGAAAGAGAGGAATCAGCAGACGTGGGTCGGTGGGTGGTAAAGGGCGCGGGGTTGGGAAGTTGGCGGAGAAGGAGGAACCCTTATGGGCTGGGCTGCTTCGGTCACGCGTTCTTGTTGCCGTATTGGGAAGTTGCCTCGACAACGCGTCTCTGGTTTAATGAATAAAGAAATAACTGCGATTAATGCTAGACTTCTAGTAACAAACAGACAAATAAGACAAAATCACACATAGAAAACACTAAACTTTTCCATTTCCTAATGCTCTATCTTTTTTTTTCCGCCTCTAATTCAAGTACCGATCCAGGCTCTCGCCCAACACACCCTCAATCACCGGCACCAAATCCTTTCTAACCTCCGTCTCAACAGACTCGTCCTCATCCTCCAGCAACTCCGCAACAACCGGCACCAGCTGCGGCAGCATGCTAAGCCATTCATCGCCCAGGCGCTCGTAGATCGCCTTGAGCGTCTTGACGGCCGTGATCTTGATGTCAGATGCCGAGGCGCCGGATTTCGCGCGGGCGATCTTGGAGACTTTCTTGGGGTCGAGCTTGATTTCGTCGTCCTCTCCCGCCTCCCCGGCTTTATCCTCTTCGTCGTCGGAATCAGACATGTCTTCGTCCTCGTCGTCGAGGTCTTTCATGTAGCTGAGGATAGCTTTGTTAATGTACTTGTAATGCTCCTCAGACGCACACGAGACCGCAAACGCAACGATCGCCTGCGTCAGGGAGTCACTGTTCTTAAGTCCCAATCCAAGCTGAGCGAACAGCGGCGCAGCCATCTTGTCGAATCGGATCGGCGCCTGCCAGAACTCTTCCTGGTCGTTGGCAAAGGCCGCCGTCAGCGTCTTGATGACGGTCTCCCAAAGCACGAGGTCGAACGAGGCGCTCGCGTCGGTGACGTAGGAGATGAGAAGGTCGGCAGTGCTGTCGAGAATGTAGCCATAGTAGCTTGTAACAATAGACTGAGATTATAGAGTTAGTAAACCGAACCAAGCACAGATGAATATTGAACATGCGACTTACCTTGAGGGAACTAAACAGACGCTCGCAGAACTTGAAGACAACCACCAACCGATTCCGTCTAGCGACAGACGACGCAAGATCCTCCTCCATCGCCCACTTCGTAGTGCGCACAAACAGAGGCCGAAACACCTTATCGTTGAGCTTCAACACAACCTGCATCGCGATCTCAATCACGATCCGCTCGACCTCGTCCGCGATAGACGCAGTCGTCTCGGTCTTCTCGCCCTCGAGGTTCCGCGTATCGAATCCCGAAAGCAGGAAATCAAAGATCTTGCTGGCGTCGCCCGTGATCGCCTTGCGCGCACCAACCTCGATCACCTGCGCGGTCGTCGACAGGTGGAGCTTGATCATCGCTAGATCCCACTTTGCGAGGACAGAGTCCCAGTTTCCAATCAAAGCGCCCAGAAGCTGCTTAGTGGGGACCTTGGCAATAACGTTCTCGAGCAAGCTCGAGCGCGCCTCGCCAACCGCATCGCTGTCCTCGGTCGCAGACTCGGCATCCTTCGAAGCCGACAGGAAGACAAGGTTGAGGATCTTGGTCATGTAGCTGGCCATGAACATCGGGATACGCTTGACGAACGAATCAACAAGCATAAAAACTCCGATGATTACAAGATCCTTACCATCCTTGATCGCCTTCTCCAACAAAGTCATCACCATAGGCACAATGCGCGGCAAATACGCCAGGATTCGAGCACCCAGCGCCGTACCAAGCGAGCTAAGACAGACAAGAGCCGAGACAGCAGCTGCGTCATCCGCGCTCTGCACGCCCAGATCGCCGATAACAAGCTCGATAACCTCGCCATCAAACGCGTCAGGCTCGACAGCACCAAACTTGCCACAGAGACAATCTAGCGCCATAAAGCCAAGCTTCGCCAGCTCCGCGTCCGCCGCACCAAGGCTCGAGATGGCGGCGCAGATGGTCGGCAAGATCATGAGCGCAGAGTTGCGCGCAAGACCGTCGTTGACCTTCGCGTCGTTCTCGAACTTTGAGCGAACGGTGACCAACGCGCGACGGACGGTCGAGTTGTCGTCGCGTCGGGAAATAAGACGCTCCAGGACGGAAACAAAGTCCTGGATAGGCAGCAAGTTGAGAACGGCATCCAAGGTGTCGTATGCTTCTTCCTGGTACTTGCGCGTCTTGGGCTTCTCCGAGCTCGCGATGATGTCGAGCAGAGTCTCGACCGCGGAGGCAAACGACGCTTGAAGAGCAGACACTGCGTCCGCGTCGTATTCTTCGGACGAGGCCTTGAAAATGGCCGCCACTTGAGCTCTCTTCTGAGCGCTGTTGAGCGCGTCACGAATAAACTGGAGCAAATCAATCTTGAACGCCAACACTTTATCAGACGACATATCGGCCAAATCGGCAACGTAGCCAGATTCCACGGTTGCAGCGCTCAAGTCGGTAGGAATCTTGCGCGCAAACGCGACATATCTGCTCACGGCCTCGATACGCTCCTCCACAGAGAATCCACGAAGGAAGACGTCAGCAAACTCAGAAAGTGTCTTCGCTTCTGACGTCTTGTTGCGCGAAACCAAGTCATAGTGACGCTTGGCAAGCAGTCTAAGCACGAGAGCAAGACTCTCATTAGCGCCAAGAGTCTTGGTGAGGGTCGTGAACAGCTTGACGCGTCTGTGGTAAGGGATGTAAGGAAACGCGTTCACAAAGCTGAGAACCAGCTCGACCATCCCGAAGGAGTCGTTGGTGGTCGTGGACAGAGCCAGGGCAGGCACGACCTGGGAGATAGTCTGCTGAATCACATGGGCCGAGAATTCGTCATCCTGGCGAATGGTGTTTGCACCCATAAACGTGAAGATCGGCATCACGCTATGGAGCACAATCTCAGGCGACAGACTAGCGAGGGCAGCGACCAGGAGCAGGAACTTGTTCTGAATCTGAGGAGAGGAAGACGATCGAATGCAGCTGACAATGATGTCGATTCTCACAGTATTGGAATCAAGCTGTGATTTCTAAAATAAGAGTTAGCTACCTAAGTTGAAAAAATCGAAGATATATAGTGAATTATAGCTTACATCTGCAGTCTTGATAATAGGGAGGATGCAATCAACAAGAATCTGCTGCGTATACTGCACAGGCAGCGAACTATCAGTCTTGACCAGCAAAAGATCGCCCAGAATGGAAAGAAGCTGCTTGAGCAGGCCGCTATGAGTCTCGGGCCTGCTTCCCTCAAGCAATTCCAGAACAAGAGTCAGCTCGCGCAAGCTCTGATGGGTAGAGATCAGTGCCGGTGTGACGCTCTGCGAGGTGCTGCTGCGACGACGACGGCGCTTGCTTTGCTGACTGGCCTCAATCTCAGGGACCAGTTTGGGTTCACTTAGAATGATTGAGAAAATAGGAGTCGAGATCTGAAGACGGCTTAGACAGTCAAGAGCTCCGTAAGCGGCCTGATCATCGAGCGTCATATTGATCAAAACTTTGATGAACCCAAGCTGCGAGTCATGGCTCCAGGCGGACCAAGTCTCAACAAGACGGTCACCAGCTGCATCCGATAGGCCGGGAATGTCAGCCTTGAGGCAACTGATGAGAAACTTCTCGCCCTCTGCATCATCTCCGCCCGACACAATCTTGAGCAGCGCAGTCTCAAAGGTTGCGATCGGGATCTTCTCAGACTGGAGAGCCTTCGAGTAGACCTCACGCTTGGCGATCCAGTCGTTCAGGAAAGAGTCGCAAAGTGCGGATAGAGAAGAGACGATCTTCCGGGTTCCCGAGAGCATGTTGAGCAGCGCAAGCTTGACTCGGAAGAAAGGCGAAGCAACGATATGGCTGGTCAAAAACGCGCACACGGCGCCCTTCAAATTGATCTCTCGCTTCTTTTTCTCGCCGGTGAGCATGACTGATGTATCGACAGCATTGCCAACAATAGACTTGGTAAAAGACTTGTCCAGGATAACTTCCTCAAGACGAGGCACGATATAAAAGTGCACAAAGGACTTGAGATCCTTCAGTCCTAGCCATTTCAACAAGTCAGTTTCGTTCCCGGTACCGTAAATGGACTCCAATCCCCAGATCTTGGAACTCTTTGCGGTTTGCTCGTAGCGCTGGTCCAAGGCCTTTAGGCAGTCTGCAGCTGCACGACGCACGTTCTCAGACGAGTCTGTCAATGCGACTAGCAAGAAGACGATAGAGGCCTGGTAGTCGACGGCATCGGAGGCGTTGCTAACAGCAAGACCGAAGAGCTTGAGGGCTTCAATGCGGGCAAGGACTGGGTAGGTGCTGATCGCCATGCGCAAAAGAAACGAGACCGGGAGATCGGAATCGACGGGGAACAGATTTGTGTTGCTCAACAGTTGAGACATAGGCTTCTCCTCGGCAAGACCTTGCAAAAACACCTCGGCCATGGCGTCGAAATCAGCAGAGGCATTCGGCTCGAGATACGAGTGTACTTGAGCCCTGGAGATGGACTTCAGACGGTCGTCGAAGCTGAACAGAGCAGGCGCCGAATCGATCTCCATTGCGCCGTCAGTCAAAGCAGCAGGCGCATCTTGAGGCTTGATGGATACATTCAAACGGAGCTCGAGAGCATCGATATCGGTACCCATCGAGTTGACAGTATCGAGGACCAGAGCACGGAAGCTAGAGGACTCATCAGCGCTAGCCAGCGCTCCACGGAATGCGATCTTGAGATCGTCATCGGCGTCGCCTTCAAGTGCTTTGCGGAGAACAGACTCAAGGACAAATGCCTTTTGGGCGTTTGAAAGCGAGCTGTCTTCAAGAAGATCAAAAATCTCTTCGGAATCGGAAGGATGGTGCTCGATGATTGCGAGAATATACGAGACGACGAACTTGTCGATTTTGACTTTTCTCTTGATCTCTTTCAGGTCTTCGTCCAAGCTGTCGATCTTTCGAATTGCCTTCATGACTTTAGCGTCCAGAGGCGCATACTTGAGCGCGCCAACGTCCTGGAACTGAATGACCTGAGTGAGCGCAGCAAGACCGGTCTTGCACGACTTCTTGGTCCAGTTGAGAGCAAGACTCTGGGCGATAGCCTGGAGCACCTCGGTGCTGAGACGGATCTGGGAAACGAGGACGACGATGATCATATAGGCTGCGGTCTGGGCCTCCGGCGACTTGCGCGCGGCGATGACATCCGAGATATGAGGGATGAATCGCTCGGCGACAACCTCATCGGGAGTGTTTGCGTCTTTGAGCGCGAGGATGACCGAGATCGAGATCGAGGTCCAGAAGGAGAGCAGGGTGTGGTACTCGCAGTGCGCCTGGACCTGAGACACGGTGAACTCAGAGACAAGAGCAAAGAGCTGCACGTCGCGGGTGAGGGCGCGGACCAAGGTGTTGCGAGGGATCGGGGTCGCGGTGAGTTTTGCGTTTGAGAAGAAGCCAAAGAGCGGAGGAAGCGGGCCCTGCACGACGTCAAGGATTCTCTGGAAGACAGAATGGCTGTGGTATGGGAGGAAAGTGAGGAGAAGGATCTCGCGGTTCATCTCGTTGATTCTGCTGGTTGTTAGTCGTGGGGTTTCTGTTTTGCGTTGGATGGTGTGATGGAGACGTACTTGAATCGGCGCACTAGCCACTCCAGAGCCTTCATAGCGGGCTGTAAAAGAACTCGCGAGGCGACAAGAGACAAGAAGCTCTCGATAGCCTTGTCCAAGGCAGCATTTTGCTCGGCGGTCTGGCAGGTATTCAGTACGTTAGCAGCAAATCGGTGACAATGACGATATGCGGACAGAGACATACCTGTACGTGACGGTCGATGGTGATACTGGTTTCGGAGAAGAGACTGCGCTCAAAGACCCTGAATCTGGGATCGATAGAGACAAGGTCGAGGAATCCCTCGTAGGCGACCAAGTAGACGGAGTCGAGGTCCTGCTTTGCGGCGACGATGGGCTCGTAGATGAGGGATACGGCGTGGGATTTCTGTCTTTTCTTGCGGTCGAGGGTGGAGACAGAGGCAGACTTTGCCTTGATAGCAGAGAGCTGCTTTGCGAGGGCTGTCGCCATGTTGATCTCTACTAGCACTGGCAGAAAGAAAAGAGAGAAGAAGATGGCTGATAGCAGAGGATCCAACGAGGACGAGCAGAGCCTGAAATTTTTTTGCCCCTGAATTTTTTTATTTTTATTTTTATTTTCTCCCAACGGCAGATCCTTCACTGCGACTACACTCTACTATTACAACAGCAACATATTCTATAGATTCAGACGGACTTTTATTGTCTTGGACATACTTTTACATCAAATATCGAAACACAACATTTTTATTATACCCTGCAACCCTGATGACCGTTTAATAGACAAATCCCAAAACCTTGCCGGCAACGTGCTTCCGTCTGGCCTCCTCGTGGTCCATAATTCCAGCAGAGGTGGTCAGGATGATGAATCCGAACTGACGCGAGGGAAGGAGGTTGGTGACCCACTTCTCGACATCGCCGATGCGGACGTTGAAGCGGGGCGAGATGACACCGCACTTGTTCAGTCTTCCGTTCAGCTGGACAACGATCTTTCCTGATCGGTGGTCGTCGACCTCCTCAAACTCTCCAATGTATCCTAAAAACATATAGTTATTAGTAAGCTGGTTCTACATCACTGACCACACGATGAGCCATCGGATTGGACTGCACAAGAACTGCTCCACGCCAACTGCCCATGAGAAGAGATTGTCGATGAAAAGTAAACGCAAAACACGATGGTTTGACCATGCCTGCGTGTAAGAATCGTTTCTTCGTGATTTTTGATCTTCCGAGATATTAAAAGACAAAACCCGATGGTAGCGAAACAAATTTCATCCAGTTATTACTCGGGTGCTGGCAGCACTACTTCATCTCATGGAAGGTCGGCGTTTTCGCAGTTCTCACACTTGTTCCGTGTCCCATCGCTCAAACATAAATAAAAGAATTGAAAACATACCATGCTTCTGCATGACAGTCAAGAACTTGACGATGACCTTGCTGGAAGGGCGGATGAGGACCTGACGCTTGCCCATCTTCTCGGCATTGTTGATCGAGTTGAGAGCGTCGTTGAGAACCGAAGAGCGAGTCATTTTGAATTACTGAATGCGACCTGTCTGTTAGTATACTGCTTAATGAGTGTCCTTGCAAGCGAGATCAAGATTACAAGGATTCAATAAGCGGAAGCCATCGTGTGAAGCCGCCGTATCTATCTCGAGATTCAGCATCCCGAGAAAGAGGGCAGACACAAATCCTTATAGCTCCAAAAGACCCGGTTTCCGACATATCCTCCGTCGTAACTCTCCTTCGCTTCCAACTTCAATTATAGACCTGATAACATACCTGTTGTTTTGACGAGTTGTTGGTGTGCTGGTGAATTCGGTCAGTCGAGTCGTGAACCAGGAGTATCGAGCGGCAGTCCGAGTGCTGAGCCGGCGTCGAGAGAAGCAGTCACACTGCCAATAACCCTACAATAGCCCTAACTTATGTGTATGTCAGCAATGACTAATATTTACTTTTACATTACTTGTGCAATTCCCAGACGTAGTATTTAATGAATAAATATTATATTTATTTGGTATCCATTGTCGTAAGCATAAAGTGCCCAACAATTTCAAATGAGTTCATACAGTGCTACAATCAAACACTATTTACAGCCATATTATTCTACTTCTAAATGTATACAACTCATGCATGCTTCGGTGCAAACGCCAGATTGTCTCTATGAGCAATATACTCCGAGTCCGAGTATCCAAGCAGCGACTCAATCTCAGAGCTCTTCAAACCCATTATCCTCGATATCTCAACCGACGAGTAGTTCACAATCGCCTTGCCTATATCATCCCCCGCCGCAAACACAGCCTCCCGTTCGGCGTCGGTAGATGCAGCTTTCAAAGCGACCTTGTCGACTACAATCAGCGAAACTGCTTCCGACGCGCTGAACGTGCCCTTGACACACACCACACCCGCTGGCAAAAGACCCGCTTTGTTCGCGCCAGTGATCGCCCTGTAAGCTCCTTTATCGATGTAAACAGTTCCGTGCGCCTTCAGTCCGTGCAAAATCCAAAATTGGCGGTCGCGAATAGGATGGGGCTGGGGAATAAACCGGGTGTGCTTCGGCGGAGGGGAGGGAGAGCGGCCTGGAGTGCCTGATCGCGGGCCAGGCTCGGTACTGCTCGAACGCGCAGAGTCGCGTACCTGACTAACCGACTCGTCTTCGGCTGTGTGAACGGTATCGGAAGGAACAGTCGGATTCCCGGTTTTCTCATGTCTAGGCTCACGTCCTCGTTCGTTCAAATGGCGCAGGTACTTGATGATCGAGTGAATGTTGCCAGGAACGGAAGATTTCGTGATGATGGTCGTGACGCCTGCTGATGTCGCAAGTTCCGCGGCTATCAACTTTGTAACCATCCCACCAGTTCCTACACTGCTTCCGGCCGTAGATACTAAAATACTGTGCATTAGACAAGGCCAGCTCACAGCTCAAAAGACATTATAAACTTACCATCAACGTTCAGTTGACTGATATCAGAAACAACCTCGATAGGTTCCGCAGCGGGGTTGAGCCTAGGATTCTCTGTATACAGACCATCCACGTCCGTCATCAGGAACAGATAATCAGCATTCGCCATTCCGGCCGTGATTGCAGATAACGTGTCGTTGTCGCCGAATTTGATCTCCATGACTGATAATGTGTCGTTCTCGTTCACGATCGGGATGACGCCCATATGGAGCAGCTCGCTGAGCGTATTTGCAGCGTTTAGGTATTGTCCTCTCTGTATGAAGGTTAGGCCTGTACTGTTGATTAAGCAAAGAGCAGTAGTACTTACATCTGCGATATCATTTCGAGTGAGTAATATCTGAGCCACAGGCTGATTTAGCTGGCGAAACAGCTCATCCCAAAGCGCAATCAATCGGCATTGTCCCACAGCAGCAAGGGCCTAATACAAAGAGCGCTGTTAGCTCCAGCAACTCCATCGACAAATTCATCTCCGCCCAGTCTCTAAACAGCATTTGAGAAGAAACACACCTGTACAGCAGCTAGTTGCTTGGGACGCTTCGGGATATCCAAGCGCTTCAGACCCATAGCAATGGCAGCCGAAGACACTATAATCACACGATGACCTTCTCTTCGTAATTTCACGACAGTCTCGACGATCAGCGACATGTTTGCGATCCGAGGCTCATGCGTGATCTCGTCGCATATCGAGGATGTTCCTAAAACTCCGCGTTAGACCCTTAAGCATTGCAATTTCATAAGTTATCAAACATACCCAGTTTTATGACGATCGTCAGAGGCTTGGATTCTTTGGCCCTCATCTTGAACTATCTGATCCGTCCCGCACTCGTCGAATAAGCAAGCTAGAGATCAACTACCAGAACACGGTCCGCAAACCTCACTTGCCCATATACCGCTAAACAAAAGCGTGACACTGCAGGCGCAATAGCTTCACAATTCGAGCAGGGATGAGAACGCAAGCCCGAGCTCAGAAAAGTGGTCGATTTGGGGTTTTGCGAGGTTATTTACAATTGCGTCGAAAAATTACGGAGAAGAGGCGGCTTAAGGTTTGGGCGACTGATGAGCTTTCTTTACCGACTCCTCGAGGTCGATTGGGATATCTCACAGCCATTCCGTTCTTCAACAACGTCTCTCCGCAACATCTACTGCACACGAATAACCCAGAATGTCGGCAGAAGGAGCAAGCAGTAGCCAGGACAAACCTGAGCTTCCCTCGGGCTTCACATGGTTCAGGATGCTGGCGGCGAATTACACAGGAATGATCACAGACGAAGAGCGGGAGATATTCAACAACGTCGCTAAAGCGCGCTACGACGCCAGTCAATGCAAATCCTGCGAGAGTTATCGGAATTTCAACTTGAAGTGGAGTATGTCTGAACCTGAACAAATCCGCGCTTCGTCGGGTCGAGAATCGTACTAACGATGGAATTGAATTATAGGTCCAATCATCAACTTCATGAAAGACAACATCGAAAAACTAGGCGGAGAAGTCGACCCCAGAAACATCGAGTGTGTAAAATGCACCGAGACCGTCGCGGGCGGGTTTAATCCAGACCATGGCATCATGATTTGCCAAAACTGGGTCCAAAGCAAGACCCATGTCGAAGACACAATCGCTCACGAACTGATTCATATGTATGACGAACTGAAATTTAACGTCGATTGGTTTAATTTGAAGCACCATGCATGCTCAGAGGTTTGTCTTTCTTTGTTTTCTATTATTTTGCCTACAGCCGTGGATTATGAAACCAACAAACATTACAGGTTCGAGCATCCAACCTAAGTGGCGAGTGCAGGATGATGAACCAGATTGTGCGATACCGGCAATTCAAGTTCGTGCGTGCTCATCAGGAGTGCGTGCGAAGAAGAGCGATATTATCAGTCACCGGCAATCCAAACTGCAAAGATAAGGAGGAAGCGGCTCGTGTCGTCGATCAAGTCTGGGACTCTTGCTTCAATGATACTCGTCCTTTTGACGAGATCTATCCTTGAGTGCTGCATGTACTCTACTCTGTAAATAGCTATAACTCATGACTAGACTTCCCCATGCATATTCTAATCACTAGCAACACAAATTATATTGTAAGAAAACTAAAAGCACACATCAAGGTAATTAAAACTCCATTTCCACCATGGTATATCTAAACCTAAAAGCATTACACAGCTGCCTGATCTCTCAGCCTGATTTTTTATCTGCTGCATTGTTAGTCGGCCAGTATGGCCGGTTCTTGACTATCCAGGGATGGTCTGGTATCTGATCTAGCGGAAATCTGCGCTCGGGTTGATGCTGCAAGAGCTAGAGGGATGACATGTTAGAACAATTGTTGTAAACTCTCCAGTGACTGCAAGTACATACTCGACGAATAAGATCAGCGGCTTCAACACTGACATAAGGCGGAATTTTCAAGTCAACCTTTGAGATACGCTTGTAGGTCGCTTTGTGCGCGGGCTCTTCGAATGGCGGATTTCCGACCAAAAACTCGTAGGTCAAAACACCCAATGCCCACAGATCGACCCTTGAATCGTGATCCTTGGCTTCGACCATCTCCGGCGGGAGATAATCCAGAGTACCACACATGGTTGTGCGTCTACAAATTGATTAGCTTGTTGTCAATATACAATAGAACAGAAGAGCTTACCTGGATGTAGGAGTATGTACACTCCATCCAAAATCAGAGAGCTTGACTTCGCCATCAAGTCCAATCAGCAAGTTTTCCGGCTTCAGATCTCTGTGAATGATATGCTTCTTGTGCAAGTATGATAAGGCACTGGCAATCTGACAAATATACTGAAGGCGTAGAAATCTGTTAGCAACCATCTGCTTTTCATAAGAAACTAATGATACGCACCTGAGAAGCCAAGACATCATCAAATCTTCCCTTTTTCCGCAAGACCTTAAACATCTCTCCTTGCCCAGCATACTCTAGGATCAAAAACACTCGCTCTGAGTCATGGAAATGACCAAACAGTCTCAGAATATTTGGATGTCGCAGATTACTCTGAATCTCGATTTCCCGCCGAAACTGCTTTTCAACCTTGAAGTGAATAAGTTCTTTCTTCTCCATCACCTTCAGAGCGCAGACGTAGCCCGTGGCTTTATCACGAGCACAGTACACTTTTCCGAATTTTCCTTTCCCCAATTTCCGGCCAATCTCAAAACTACTCAATGAGTACTGCCGTACCGGAACCGACGGCTGCTTAACCAGGGCGCCCACTGGCGGCGACGAATGGGAGTCGTTTTGGGTATGAGCCACGTCGTGCGAAGATACGTAGCCCGTAGGCACTTGGCTGTTTGGCCCTAGCTTGTGCATATTCGGGGATGACGGAGGCAGCATTTGCGATGTTCGGCTTGAAGGCGCACCATTGTTGTGAAGAGCGAATTTCAGCAAGGGGTGACGAACGGCACCGCTGGAGATACTTGCAACATTTTCCTTATTGTTTGCGTTCGTTCCGTTTGTTCCATTTCCTGAAGATGGCAGATAGCCAGTCTAGATTATGAAGAAAGTCAGTAAGCACAGTGAGCAGCAAGATCAATTAAAAAAAGACCAACCTTTCCCTTGCCAGCAACACCGTAGGCAGATCCACGATTGTCGTGAAGAGTGGTCCTCGATAGTCGGTTCTCGAGCGTACGAATGGAAGCCATGACTGTGTCCTATATACTAAAGCAGGAACTTCTTCTGATTGTAAATTAACAGGCAGATATTGCGTAGTATCTATTTCTCAAACTTGTACGCAGACGAGGAGACAGTAAACAAATCAAGCGGTGAAGTAGAATCTGATCCGGGTGCGTTCTGTGCGTGCGGCTGCGGTGCTCGGTAAATAATACACACTTATCCTATTTGGGACTAGCGCGGTTGCTGAGGGGACGCCCGGGAGTTGATTAATCGACGCGTGTGAGCCGCGCACTGCGCTTATCGCGAACCTTCGTCGCCGGCGAACGAAGCTGTTGTGGATGCGCAGACTACGGTGGCTGTTGATATTATGATAGATTTATCTTGTTCATGAGAATGCAGTTACTTGTAGTCAAGAGCTTAATGCAAAAGAGCGTCAGGAGAGAAAGTAAGTCAAGCCTACCATGTATTTTTGAAAAATATAAACACAAGAAAGAGGACGATTAAAATGGGAAAGAATAAAAAAAAATACAAAGATGTGAAGCAATTTAAGATCCAGTCCAGCCGCCCTAATCGAACTTCCCGCCCACAGAAGTGGGAATTCCGTATCCGGCGGTCGAGAGCCCTCTCGACGACCGGCGGATTTTGCTTTTGAACCACCACGCGATCGTCAGCATGATGCCGACGACAAAACTCAGGAGCGCGAACGGGTATCCGTGGATGACGCTCTTAGAAGCGTTCACAAAGTTCACAAACTTGCCCGTCGTCGACTTTGGCTTGATCTTGTTCTTGTTCTCAATCACGGTCTTGAGGGTGTCGAGCACAACAGTCTTTGAGCTTGGTGTGATTACAGAGCCGTCTGCGGTCTGGTCGTAGTAGATCTTGTTGTCCTCGTCGTTGATGATCACGCGCTGGCCGGTCTCGCGCACGTCAATCCCATACGTCTTCTTGAGCCACCGCTCCCAAAACATTCCATCGACCCAGGCGAAACCGACCTCCTTGCGCGGGCTGAGAACGATATGCATGTTCTGCGCTTCCTTCAGAGCCTTTTTGTCGCCCTTGTCGTTCGCCTCCTCGATCTTCATCTCCTTCAACTCTCTCTGGTTCTGGCGCTCGGCCTTCTCGGCGCCCACACGGTAGTCAATCCACTCGGTCGCAGCAGCTTTGAGTTCCTTCTTCGATCGCTCGAAATCGGCCTCGTTGGACTTATCCAGAATTCCGAGCACAACAAGTCTGCCATGCATGATCTCGTGTGAGTTGCTCGCCGACAGTTCTGGCAGGAGCGGCAGCCAAACCGTCTTCATCCAGGCAAGAACCTTGAGGTGGTCACGCATATCCTTGGGCGACAGCGCTGTGTAGTAAGATGGTCTACCATCAGAGATAGCAACAAGACGAGGGAATGTAGTCACGCGGAATCGAGAGGCGAGAATCGATGAGGAGGTGGTGTAGATGGGGGCGTGACCGATAAGAGGCAGGGCGACACGGTTTAGAGCGTCCTAAACAAACAGTTAGCTTTGAGACAGTAGAGGTATATAAACAGCAGCAACTTACAAAATCCTCCTTAGCCGTGTTCTCATCGTAAAAGTAGAGGAAAACAACCTCCTCCTTCTTTTCGATTTCTTCAAACTCAGTAGCGTCGACAGAGCGCACGTGAGCACCCATGGCCTTGTTTGCGAAAGCAACGAGGTCACCTACGCCACGGAGACCGTCATATTCGACACGGTCCTGTCCGATGAAGAACATCAGGGAAGGATATCCACGAAGTCTGGCGTCCTTGCAAAGGCGCTTCTCGTCCTCGCAGTTGACTTCGGCAATGTTCAGCTTACCCTGCATCTGACGGGCAAGCTCGTTCCAAGCAGGCTCCATAGCCTGACAGTGACCACACCATGGGACGTAAAACTTGATGAAATAGCCATCACGCGTGGAAGAGACGAGTTTGTTGAAAGAGGTGAGGGTGAGAGGAACGGAGACGCCCTTGGGGTTGGGAGTGCTGCCGGCGGGAGGCACGACGACGGCGGCGGCCTCAGCAGCAAGTTCGCTGGCCTTTTCTTCATCAGTCTTCTCAACAGGAACAGCAGGCGTCTCGGTAGCAGTCTTTTCGTCACCATCGTCTTCGCCGTCGTCAGCAACGTCGCCTGTAGCAGGAGTCGCGGGAACGGCAGCAGCATCGAGCTTGGCATCCGCATCCTTGGTGCCCTTGGACTCTGTGGTCTCTTTAACAACAGAGGCTCCCTTGACGACGCCTACTGCGGCGTCCTCGATTGTGTCTTCGCTCTCGGCACCGCCAGCGCTGCCGCCGGCCTTGAACTGTGAGAGCGCGTAGCTCTTGAGGCCTTCGAGGGTCTTTGAGCCACGAACAGGATACCGCTCGACGAGAACGCCGTCGCGATAAAGGATAAGAGTTGGGTAGGCTGTGACGTCGTTCTGGTCGCAGAGATCGCCCTGGGCGACGCAGTCGACGTTTGCGAAATGAAAGTCTGCGGTGTTCGCGTCTGCCGCGAGCTCCTCGGCGGCTTGTGACCAGATGGGCGCGAGGGCTTTGCAATGCGGGCAGTAGGGCGAGAAGTGCTTGACCCACCAGGTGCCCTTTGCGATGGAGGATTTGAAGGTGGTGGAGTCGAGGTCGACGGTGGGATCCTTTGCCGCGGTGGACTTCGCGGCGGGTTCGTCGACGGGGATAGCGAGAACGAGCGCGAGGAAGGCGAAGAGCGCTACGAGAAGCAGCTGGAGGCGCATCGTTGAGGGAGGAAGTAGATGAACGAGGCAAATAAACAAAAAGAAGGCCTTCTCAGGAGAGATAAGCACGCAGAAAGAAGGAAGAAGGCAGAAGAAGAGCAAACGGGTGGAAAACGAAGAGACGAAGCAAGGAGCCGGGAGCGGCGTCGCTGCTGTGATGGTCGCGGAGTTCGAGGGGCGGCTGCACTGAACGAAACCCTGACGCTGACAGACAAATATAGCAAACCACCTCTTTACTGAACATCTCTGCTATATCTCATCAACACCTACAATGGATTCCCTGCTGCTTCTGCGCAGGACCCTCTCCGCGGGAAAAGAACCTGCCCTGCTGGCCGCAGATGGCTCCGCTGCAACAGACATCGCGGACGCGGCACAGCTCTCGTTCGCCGACCAGGACCAGCCCACAGCCATCGACCTCGCAACACCCACGCGCTTCGTCCGCCAGCGAGCGCAGGTGGGCGAGGCCGGTCCCGTTGATCTGCGCGGAGTCTACTTTGCCTGGCTGTGTCGGGATCAGAACGTTGCATCGTACCTCACCGCCTGCCAGGAGAAAAACATCGCCAACCTCACCTTTGTCGAGCGTACCTCGCTAATCACTTGGCTTCAGGGCGCAGACGACCACTCCGAGTTCATCGTCTCCGAGAAGCAGGCTCAGGCAAAGGACAAAGCAGAGGCCGGAAAGCCGGCTGCTGCTGCAAAGACCCCGCTTGATCCACGGCTCACCGAAACATACGCCAACGAGCGAGTACTCCAAGATCACAATTCCGTCCTCGACGGCGTCAAGCCCACCGTATGTCTTTCCTCTTTACGTTATCTGTATCAATTATCTCATTAACCACTTTCAATCAGAGCTTTGAGTACGTTCGCAAAGAAGCAGTCACCAACTTCCTGCAACCCGCCCGTGAACGAGCCGCGGGTGCTTCTCGTCGTCCCACCGCAGCTGCCTCGAACGGCAGCTCTTCCGCCGCCGCCGCGGTCTCAAACCCGGCCCGAAAACAAAGAAGAGAGCCGATTATCCTGCTCTCGCCATCGGCATCCGCCTTGCTCACGATGACAAACGTCAAAGATTTTCTCGAACGTGGCGTGTTCTCCTCCGCCCCTACAACAGCCTCTGGAGAATCTATCCAAACTATATCCCGCGCGTCTGCACGTATAGGCCAACTTAGGTTTTTGGTCGTCGACTCTGTAGATCGCTTCAAGCCGGACTACTGGGAGCGCGTGGTCGCGGTCTTCACCACCGGCCAGACCTGGCAGTTCAGATCGTATCCCAACGGCCTGAACAATCCCAACCTGCTGTTCCAGAAAGTCAAGGGTTTTTGCCTAAACTACGCTGGCGACCCCTTACCGGACAACATCAGGTCCTGGAACGTCGACGTCGTCCAGATCGATAAGGTGCACCGGTTCCGAGATAGAGAGACAGTCGAAGGGCTGTGGGATAGTCTGGAGAAGTGGATGGAGGCCCGCGGCTGGAGCGGCCGTGGAGTGCAGAGCTAGGCTGCGAGTCGGAACGAAAAGCATCGATTGTCTACTCTCAGAGAAGAAAATGTACTATTATCATGCGTGTACAATAGAATTAATGAACTGCTAGTTGGGTGTATTACATAACGTATATACAATTCGTTACCTAATATGAGCCGCAGGAGCCCCACGACGCGCTTGATCCGAAGCGACGTAGACTCGATTTCGTAGAAGAAGAAGACGCAGCAGAGAAACAACCAACAAACAGACGGTTTGGATCTGCAGAGGAAGACTCGAGCGTGAATTTACAATGCTCACAGCTGCTGACCACAAGAGGCTCGAGGCAGCAGAGTATCCTGCGGAGTTTGAAAAGCCCGTGGATCTTGGGCGCGTTAACTTCTCGGTTATCAAATCGTGGATTGAGAAAGAGGTGAGGATTCAGAAGTAGTCGTGGTTTATTAGAATCTAGGTGGATCTGACGAGATTTGTGGAAGGTCATTGATATTGCGAATGGCGACGATATAGCTTCAGAGTACCTCATATCCCTGCTGGAGAGTGATCCAAAGGTCTGCTTGCTTCCTACAGCTTTTGTATACTATCTATCCAGCTACGCGACTAACTCGTTCATGTGTGTTCATCAGCCCAAGATCAAGGAAGTTCAGCTACAGTTGGAAGGCTTTCTAGACCCGCCTTCGTTGGCGCAAAAGTTCTGTAAGGACCTGTGGGATCTACTTCTGGAAGCGCAGGCCTCAGAGTCTGGAGTTCCTGCACGGTTGCAGGGAGTAGAAGCTCGAGCGCATGGGAAGCCACAGGGAGTGGCGATGCCGAGCATGAGTCGCGGGGGAAAGCTGGAGGAGATCAAGAATAGAGAGATCAAAGAAGCTGAGCGAGCTAGAGAGTTGAAGGAGGCGAAGGAGAGAGCAAAGCAGATGGGCGAAGGACGAGCAAGGTCTGAGATCAAGCGCGCGCGACGAGACGGGAGCTCGCCCGAGCACAGAGGTGCGAGAGAGGTTAACAGCACGGGAGATTCGACGAGAATACCGAGTCGTGACTCGCGGACGAGAGACGAGAGGCTGGACTACCCCCGCCCCCGGAAGCAGTCTACATCTCCGCGCAGAAGAGACTCTTCACAGCAACGCAGACATCACTCGCCTCCCTCGCGCACTCGCCGACGGTCACCTCTACTTTCTCGCCATTACTCGCCCACGCACTCCCCTTTGACACCCGATCTCCCGACCCCTAAAGCTTCTCACCGTCGAACGCCGTCACCTACCCGGACCAGTCGCGAACGGCCGCCTCTGCCATCGCGACATGCAGAGCACCATGTGTATGCCAGCCGACCGTTGTCGCCGAAATACGACTCGTACCGGCCTTCTGAGCGCCGGGAAGAAAGACGCCGATCACTGCTGGGCCGGGATCGGAGCCGGCATGGGGAAAGAGAGCGGGATGGGAGCCGAGAACGGGCGCGGGTGAGGAACAGGAGTAGGAGTAGGAGTAGGAGCGTGGAGCGCAGGAACCGGAGTCCTGAGTACCACCGACGAGGCAGGGATGGTGACAAGTACGATAGACAGGATCGAGATCGAGATGGAGATCGACGACGATCTGAACAGGGCGCTGATTCTCGCCAGCGCGACAGAAGCAGAGATAGGAGAGATTCTGCTGGTCTTCTCCGCGCGTCGAGAAGGTCTTCACGTTCTCCCCCGCCGATTCCAGAAAAGAGTGCTGCTAGATCACCTGAGCGCCGTTCGCCCGAGCGACAGAGCTCATCTGGTAAAGCAAGAGTTGAGCAGCCACTGCAAACTCCAACGACGAGCCCAAAAACTACATCTACATCCACAGCCAACCCAGCGCAATCATCGTCACCATCCGCGGACGGCAACTCAACCCCTCCCGCAGTCATGGAGATTGCGCGAGAAGGCAAGGTGTACGCTCAGGCGGCGGTGAGTATCTCGGTCAAGTCTCCTAACGAGCGGGAGAGTAGTCGAAATATGTCGCCTGGGAGATTGAAAAGGCGGATGGAGCGCGAGGCGGAGTATCGGCGTCGCATGAGCGAGAGTTGAGGGGACTTTAGGTCTACTATTTTTTGCTGTTTCTCTAGCTACTGTTTCTCTAGCTATTCAACACTATACATCTATCATCTACCGACTTCACAGTATGTAGCCTATGACAACTCGTAAAAGCTGTCAACCATGTCGTCATCAAGCAGCTTGCTCGTTCGTCCGCCCGCCCAAGCCGGTGTAGCCTCGTTATCAGCGATGGCCAGAAGACGATCGTAGATTGCGCCCGATATCAGCTCGATGCCAGATGGCTCGGCGCCGCGCATGAGGACGATGTCGGCCCGGGGTTTTGTCTAGTGAGGGGGTTAGCAGGTGTAAGAAGACGAGTGTAGTGGAAGATAACTTACGGTTCTGATGTATAGTTCCATGGCTGGCTTGCAGTGTTCAATGTACTAGCCAGAAGTTAGCATGATTTAAAATCACCAAAGCATCTATGATCGTGGGACATACATCATCCAAAACACTATGTAGCGGTATATTCCGCTCAATGGTATCGCGGTTTATCCGTCGCGACAGACGCGTGTCTGCGTCCTGGTCGACGTAGATCCTGATGTTTCCCGAGTCTCTGAGCAGTTTGGCTTCCGGAGTGGCCTCGTAGAGCGCGTACAGACCCTCGACTAGGAGGATGTCTTCCTGGTGGGAGAGGACTGCGGTGAGAGCTTTGGAGAAGTCGTACGCATCTAGATGTGATCAGTGTGAGTAAAGTCTGCTAGTAGACAGGTAAATAGGGCTGGTTTGAGGAAGAAGGTGGTGGTGATTGTAATGTACCTGGTCCTTCGGGGTTTGTGCCTTTGGGCAAGTTCGCGACCTTGAATTCGTTGAGGGAAAGCGTCTTGACGTCTGTGACCTTCCACTCCGCCAGCCGTTTCGTGATTGCCGCACACACTGATTTCTAGATCATCGTTAGCCTGCTGTTTGCATACAAAGAAGACGATGTCGGGCAGAGTTGATACCTTTCCTGCAGCCTGGCCGCCAGCTACCAGGACTACCACCTTTGGAGGCATTGCTGTGTATTATCAACGGCACTACTCGGTATATACTCTCTGAAGTAATATCCAAGCTAAAAGCCTGCGTAGAATCACAGTCGTAGATGCTTATCGATATCAGGCCTCGGTGTGAGCGATGGGAGCTGCGACTGAGTTTGAGCCGACGCGTGCGGCTTCGAGGACATCTTTCTGTTTATTGTTCAGACTTGTGGTATTTCTTTATGATATAGAAGCAGCAGAACGACAAGAATGCAGGAAAAGCAGAGGATATTAGCGGTCTTCTTTGCAGCAGCGCTGCTGCGGATCGCGACTAGTCTGGGGTTCCCGGGTATCCACGCGGTGCTTGACCAGCGGGTCGAGCTGACGACCGCGAGCTCTTCGTTCAAGCAACGTGTGTTTTTCTGTCTGATGATTGCGAGGAATTGTTTTGCTGGATAGTTTGCTGACTTTTGAGTGTCTGTGTAGTGAGAGAGGGATTGTATCTCTACAAAATGGGCATCTCGCCTTTCGACGGCGGCGTGTATCATCAGGTACTATCTTCGCGATCCCCCCGCCATATCTGATCCAACACTAACCCGCGCTTTTCTACATCACAGGCCCCGTTGCTACTCTTAATATTCGACATTCTGCAAAAGTACTGCGGGTCAATAGACGCGAGCAGTATAGCCATTAACGCGGTGTACTGCGGGCTGGATTCGCTGGCTGCGTGGTTCCTGGTCAAGATCTCGCAGTCGGGCAAGTTTGCTGGTAAACAGAAGCTGGACGGGTGGATCATTGCCTCAATGTCTGTTTTCTTTTTGCTTCTGTTATAGTGTTTTGAGTGGTTTATGCTGATAGCGGGTGTTATGCAGATACCTACTTAACCCATTGGTGATTGCTACGAATCTGGCGCGGTCTACATCGGTGTTTTCAAATACTCTGATATTCGGCGCGATCTACTTCGCCAACTGCTGTAAGTGTCTGACTTGAACTTTCAATTCCTTAAAAGAATTCATTAACTAACAGCACAAAAACAGCAATTCCACTCTCAATTCTCTGTCTCGCCGCCGCTTCCAACCTCAACATCTACGCAATCTACCTCCTCCCGCCCTTCATCTTCCTCTGGTGCCCCACCAAGTCCGTCGCCAAATGCGCCCTTTCAGCCGCCACCTTTGCCGTCTCCATGGCCGGCTTCACTTCAATCGGCTACTTCATGTCTGACGGCTCTCTGCAGTACCTCCGCTCCACCTACGGCACGCTTCTCTTCTTTTCAGACTTGGTGCCAAACATCGGGCTCTGGTGGTACTTCTTCATGGAGATTTTCGATTTCTTCAGACCGCTGTTTACGTACATCTTCCAGCTGTACTCGCTGATCTACGTACTTCCTCTGACGCTGAGGTTGCATCGCGAGCCGCTGTTTGCGGTAGTGACAATCATGGGCATCACTTTGATCTCAAAGTCGTACCCCGAAGTTGGGGATTTGGGCGTCTACATTGCTCTTCTGTCGCTATATCGCCATATTTTCACAAGTACGTTCTAACTTTCGTTTTTTCTGCTCTTATGCTGGACTACTAACAACCTTGCAATAGACGTGCGATACACACTCCTGTCCGCCCTAGTGGTCATCCACGCGCTCGTGCTGGCGCCCAACTTTTACCATCTCTGGATCTACCTCGGCTCAGGCAACTCGAACTTCTTCTACGCCGTCACGCTCGTGTATGCGATCGGCATCATGCTGATCCTGACGGACACTTTGCGGGCGACGTTGCGGATCGAGTTTGATGGCGGCGAGGAGCCGCGCAAGGCTGTGGCTCAGATATAGATGAGTAATTTTTTTATTTGTTTGTGGTATGCTGTGTTATATGCTGGTTGGTGTGAGTGTCTTTTCCAAAATCCAATATGACGGCGGTAGCACTTTATTCCGCAAGACTGTTGGCTCGGGAGAGAAATCTGTCGGCGTATACCTAAAGCGATGTTATGTACATATCAGCACTCGGCAATTCACCTACTACCAATAAAAGAAAGAAGAATACACACCCCATCCGCGTATAAAACTCGTACGCCGGATTCGCGCTAAACACCGTCAACATACACTTTGGCAACCCGACGCTCGCGCCGACGGTCTCGATGATCTCCAGCACGCGCCTGCCGAGTCCCTTCCCGCGAAGCTGGGGCGGGAGTTGTAGTTCGTAGCAGTAAACTACTGGTTCGTCGTTTTCCCAGGTTGCCATGAAGCTTGCAAAGCCGAGTGGAGAGGAGGTGGTGGGCTGTTGAGGAGGCGAGGATTTGATGAGGATGTAGATCAGACCTGGCTCTTTGAGCTCTGCCATTCTCTCTCGTGAAGTCCAGCCCATGGTCGAGGATTTATACCTACCCGGAGATCGTCAGCTATTCTTTTCGTTGGCCGCAGGAGTACTAGAACCCACTTACAACTGCATCATATTCTTCTTCATAATCTCAAAACAAGCAGCAAACTCCTCCGCCGCCAACTCCTCCCCGCGCACGAGCGTCAGGTACACTTCCTGTCCATCGTCGTCGTCAGAAGTGCTGATATTGGCGAGTAAACGCCCGAATCGCTGGTTCAGCTCCTGTGTCGAGACGCGGCTGTGCAGGTCCTGAACAATCGCGTCGAACCGCTCGTCGCGCGTCTCTTCCTCTAGCTCGTCCTCGTGCTCTTCCTCGTCGTCCGCGTCTAATTCCTCATCCTCCTTTTCTCCTCCATCTTTAGCAAGTTCTGACGGCGCTGTTGTCATTTTATAAACTGCGCGCAGCAAGTTCATCGCGCGGACGAACAACCACGACCTGCCGTACGCGTCGCGATATCAGCAGCCTCGAATTGAATTTTTGGGAGGTTTAAACCTTCTTCTTTCTTCCCACTTTCAACTTTTTATTCCTTCTCGCATCGTGTTTTTTTGGGTACTCGCGCAATGCAGATTGACGGGATAATACGGAGGCGGTTAATAGTATCAGCTGGAGCTGCTGCTTTTGCGTCGCGGATATGGTTCTCGTCGTCGGCGCGGTGTGTTGCCAGATTCGACTCTCGAGACCCGCCACTGACTCTTGCCCACGTACGTTCCTTCTCAATCCCCTCTCTCTCTTCTGTCTGCTCTTCAGTCACTAACGCTGCAATCCTACAGTTCGTCCAAGCCTCGGCCGCGCGACAGCTCTGGCGCACTTGTCTCCGCACAATCAAAGGTCTTCCGGACCGCGCGACGCGGAAGGAAATGGCGAGTTGGGCGCGCCATGAGTTTGAGTCTCATCGCCATGAGCGGGATCTGGTATGTTTCTGCACTTATAATATTCTTGTATTTTGATGCGGAGTGCTGATGAGAGGGGTGGTTGTGGGTACAGGAACAGATTAAATATCTGATTGCGAATGGACGGAAGCAACTTGAGATTATGGCAGAGACGTTGATGAGATCCGGGGTTCGATAGCCTGAGTTTGTGTGTTATAGAATAATTATACAAAAGCCAGAATTAGAATTGCATTTTGCTATAATACCCAGATAAACGCCGTATGCCATCAAAAACACAACAAAACCTCCTCTACGTTTGTTTCCTTCACTTGGCAATGATATGCTACGTGACCCAAAAAGCAGACTAATTACTCAAAACCGCAGCCTCAACCCATCGTCGTCGTCATCGTCCGATTCACTGTCGGAGAACTTGCGGATAATCGCACTTTTGTTCAGACGTGACCTCTGACTCTGACTTGTTGTCGGCGGTGTGGCTGCAGGAACAACAGCAGCAGCGGCAGCTCGACGTCGTTTCTCAGACGGACCTTGTGCGCTCGACACCTCGGCAACAGAAGACGGCACACCGTCGTCCTCACGCACCCGTCTAGCCGCGACGCCGGACCCTCCAGACGCTGTATTCGAGGACTCCTCGTCTGCCTCCTCCTCCTCCACCACCACCTCCTCCGCAGCACGTAAAGACCCTATAGTCTCAGGCGGCATCGAGAACGCAAGCGGATCCTCTGTCGTTTCGTTTGCAGCGTCGCGATTCTCTTTGCCGCTCGCGATTCTGCTGGTTGGTTTCTTCTTTGTTGCTGCTGAGCTGCCGCCGTCGCGCGGGACGAACCAGTATGCTAGATTAAAGCACGCGTCAGATGCGGGTTGAACTACTATGTGTAGAGTAAGATGAAAAGACATACCGTCGCCTAGACCGTAGTCATTCGGCTTATACTCTTTCAGACTCACAAACCGCCGCCCGGTCTCCTCATCAGCCGTACTGTATACCGACACCTCCCTCATAGACCGCACACTCGCAGCACCTCCCTGTCGCACCCTGCGGAAACGCTTGAAATTAGGACGTCCGGTCCATTCCGGTTTCCAATGCACCGATTCTGAGGCAGTGGCGAGTGATGAGGGAGGGTTTTGGCTGTTTTGCGAGTTGTATGCTGAGGATGAAAGGGCGGGTGAGGAGCTGCGCAGGATCGCGGAGGTATACTCGACAGCGTAGAGCGGACCGTCGTCATCTTCTGCCGTAAATAACTTTCTCTTTTCGTTCGCGGTGTCGGGCGCAGGGATTGGAGCGACTGATGCCTCAGGCGCAGTCTCTTCGTCTTCGTATTGCATGTCAATATCGGGCACGCTCGATTCGACAACCACGTCGTCAGCCACCGTGACCGAATCAGGCTTGCTTGTGTTCAACGGCAGAACAGTCATTTGTTCGTCTTCCTTGTCCTCGGTAGCTAACCGCCGCCGTGTGCCTGTTCGTGCACTAGTTGTTGGTCGTGATCTTGAACTGCTTGCGCTGGGGAGCATCATACTCAGGAGATCAATCTCCGGTTCCTAGCATCGTCTATCAGCAGCAGTCCTGTACCAAATACAAAATCATAAAATACCTTCTCACGCTGCCGCCGTCGTCGTCGCTCAGCGACAGACATCTGCACGCTCTCGTTCACGGATTGGACTGTAGGAGAGAAACAAGTTGTCAGACACAGCAATGGCTTCGTTACAACTGACATTTTCTCGTTACCTTCTGAATCAGAATTATCATCATCATCTGTCCTCCGCCCTCGCATCTTCTCTCGCATCCTTCTCCTCTAATCAAAAGCAGAGCTCAACACTCAATCACCGAGCTGTCCGAATCTGCTCGTCGCGTCGCGGCGCGCGTTCATCTGCCGGCGATCCACACAAACAGAAGTTAATCACGTGACTGATCTGACGTAATTGGGCGCGAACTGCAGATCGATGACGTGCACGCGATCAATTTCCAGAATGGTGATTTAGGTGAGGTTTGTGATGATCCCGGTGATGTGATGAATGAGATAAGTGGTGATGAGGTGGATGAGTTGGTTTAGTGTAGAGGAGGAAAGGGGATGTGGAGAAAGATGTAGAAGTAGAGGTCTGGATTGCTCGTAACCTGTAACTACTGAATCGGATTCATTTTCATAATGACAAAGAAAGAAGAAAAGCACGTACTCCAAAAGAATAAACAAGACACATAAAACAGCAGACAAAAAACCGTTGTGCACGTCAGACGCAAGAGCTTTTGCAGCCATCATTTATACAAGACATAAGACAGGCGTGACGCGACATGTAAGAATAAGAAGAGTCGTAAACCGAACCAGAAAGTGAAAGAGAGCAAAAAGATGAGGGCAAGATTAAAACAGAGTCGTGATGCAAGGCAGGTCAATATACAAGGCTTATACTACAGAAAGCACAATGAGAAGTGAAAACGGAGAAGGAAGATGAGAGGACGATGATCATTGATCGGATTCGTCGCCGAAAGAGCTGGTGGAGGGCCACAGGTTGAGATAACTTAGCCGTTTGGCAAGAGCCTTGTGGGCGGCAGTCGAGAGGTGGACAGCGTCCCTGGAGTAGTGTTAGTGATGGGAAAGTTGTAGATGAGAAAGGAGATCACGTACCAGAAAAAATGGGTCTCTGGCTTGGAGCAGAGGGTGCCCGAGGCATGGTCGAAGCAGGCGTGCGAGATGTCGGTAAAGCCGCTTGCAGCAACACCGGAGATTGACCGTGCGAGCCAAGAGTTGGTTTCAAAGATCTGCGCAGAGCCGATCGTGCTGTTCCAGCGACCGAGGTGGATGAGCACTTCCTGCTGCCAGACCTGGGAGAGATGGACAGCTTCGCGGAAGCGGTGCATGTAGCGGTCGTTTTCGGTGAACCTTTGCTGCCAGATGGGGAGCAAGGTGACGTCGATTGCGTTGAGGAAGAGGAAGTTTGACTGCGGGAAGCCCTCGGCGATGTTTGCGGCGATGTCAAACATGAGCGAGACCGAGGACGCGATCGCGTTTGTCCGGTCCTGGGTGTTGGGCAGGATGGAGATGTACTGGATGATGTCGTTGATGCCAAAGTAGAAGGCGTAGAGCGTCTCGCGGTTCTGCTGCAGACGCATGCGGTTCACGGCCTCTTCGGCCTGCGCGCGCGAGAGCTTGCGGCTGTCGACGAGGTCGTCGATGGTGTCGAGGTCCTCGCGCTCTTCGGCGAGGATGGTCGCGTTGCGGATGTCGACAAAGTTGCTGTACTGGCTGATGAGGTCGGGCACGGGCGAGCTCACGTACTGGTTTGTGATCTTTGCGCCGCCGTAGGCAAGGTCGAGAAGCTCGCGGCAGCCGTACATCTGGCAGAGATACTCTGGCCAGACGGGGCCATCACACCAGCGGCCGTGGTTGCCGCGGCCAAACCTGCGCTGGCGACGGGCGGGGGATCAGATGACTCAGAGTTGGAGGAGGAGGAGGAGGAGGAGGATTCAGAGGAGGAGGATTCAGAGGAGGCAGAGGTGTAGAAGATGGACTCGTCGTCAGGGATGACGGGCCGGCTGTCGGAGGCGGAGAGGACGGAGGAAGGGGTTGGTCTGCGGGCGTCGTCGGACCAGGAGTCACCGAAGACGACGATGGTGGGGGAGAAGGGCTCGTCGGAGGAGGAGGAGTAGAAGGGGTTGAAGCGGGAGGAGGGGGGGAGTGGGGGAAGAGGACGGCGGAGAGGAAGAGGTAGCAGAGGGAGCAGACGAGGAAGAGGATGGCGAGGGAGAGGAGGGAGGGGAAGAGCTGGCGCCGAGCGAGGACGCGCATGGTGAGGAGGTGAGGAGGGAGGGAGGGAGGTGAGGAGAGAGGAGAAGAAGAGGAGAAGAGTAGTAGAAGAAGAGTAGAAGAAGAGGAAGAAGTCAAGGAGATGGTTCAATATCACAAAGTCAGAAGAGGCGAAGGAGCGGTTTCATTTACTTTGATCGACAACGCTGAGGGTTTTTCCAATTATTTTATTTTATTTGTTTTGTTTATTAGTTACTGTTTATTGTATTTATTATAAACATAATCCACATATCTGCCACTATCGTCAACTATCATCATTCTGATCCACCGCAATCTCCCGTCGCTATCTCCTTCGGGCTCGAGCAATCCTCATTTCCGCCTGTTTGCACCTGAACAAACCCTAATCATCACCGCCCCGAACCGGAGCCCGGCCAGTCCGAGAAGAGAGGAAGAGGAAGAACAGAGGTTACTCGTCATCGTCGTCAGTGTTTGTCCTGTTCGAGATACAGTCTAACAAGAAACATCGGTGCTCTCCCTGAACTCGTCACTCGTCATCCTCCTCTTCCTCATCCCTCGCCGACGCGTCTTCTGACGTAGACTCTCCCGGGCCGCGTAACCCTCTTCCCCTTCTCGGAATTAGAGTCTGCCCCGAAACCGTATTTGTCTGCACCCTTGATTAGAATAGTCTATTTAGCAAACATAGTAAACAATAACCACACGCGTAGACCCTCGTCACTTTCAGTTCACTTCAGTTCACTCAGTTGTGGATAGGGATAAAATTCCCTATTATACAACTCGGAATGTTGTATCGGTCCCTCCGTATCGTAAAACTAAAACAGCACTGCCGCTGCGTCTGCCCATCCCTCGACTTCAACGTACAGCTCGTCAACACCGCCTTCTGCCCAGAGTCAAACGCAATATTCCCGTACTTTTCCCAGTAATTCACCACTGAGTCCTCACTCAGCACCTCGTATATCGCAATCTTCCCGTCCCGCAACTCCTCCACCGGAACCTCAACCAGCGCCGCAAACTCCTTGTTCCCCCGATATATCTCCCCCGTCCGTCGCCACAGACACGCCGGAATCGCCATCGACGTAAACACCCGGTCGTAGTCCAGCAGCATCCGCTCAAACGCCTCCTCCACCAGCACCAAATCAACATCAATCAGCGTCTGCGCAATCGCCCGAAACGCGGGCCGGAATATCGACAGCGGCTTCAGAATCCGCTGCCTCGACCCCGGCGCCATATGCCGGTCCATATACCGCTGTAGCCGCGCATACCCCTTCACGTAGTTGTACGGCGCCAGCAATCCCGCCTCCAGCTTTGCATTAATAACCTGCTTCAACCGCTCCTCCGGCGTCCGTCCCGGCCCATCCGCCGGATCCGCAGCCGTCAAAAAGAACTTGTCCTTCGCCGTCTCTGGCATATGAATCGGCGTCGTCGCCGTCGTCAGCGTCAAATTCCCATTCGCCCGTGCCGAAAGCGGATTATGCTGCTCCTGCTGATGCTCTGGCTCCTCAACTTCCTCTTGCTCCGCCCCAATCTCTGGTAAACTACTCCGAAACACCACATTCTCAGACACAGTCGGCGTCGGCGCCTCCATCAACCCCCTGCTCTTCTCGCCATTCTTATTGCTCACCGCCGGCGGAATATCCTCAATCATCGTCAGAAAATCATTCAGCGACGAAAACTCACTCCCCGCCCCTTCACTATAAAACAGCGGCTGCTGGTACGGCGTCAGGTTCGTCAACAGATTCGTCGACCCGCCCAGGATCGATGCCCATTCCTCCGGCGACGCGTGCGTACTCTCGTCAATCGACAACGGGGCCCCGATATTTTGCTGTCCTCCTGCTTTCCCCTCTCCACCTTTTTCTTCCTTAATTGGCTGCTGCTGGGCCCCCGGCGATCCTTCCTTTGATTCATCGCGGCACAGATGCCCGATATTTCGCTTCACGCACCTCGAGCACGGCCTCTGGGAGTCACACGTCATATGCGACCGTCGACAATAAACACACGCGTGGTCGACCTTCCGTCTCTTTGATCCTCGTGAACTACCTCCCCCGGACCGATGATTCTCCGACGTTTCTTCCGGCGAGTCAGCCCCGCTGCCACTGCTCTGAGACCCACTGTTGGGTGACATATTCTGTCGTGCTCCTGTTCCCTGCGCTGTTCTCTCTGCTGGTTTAAGAAAGCTATTCAACCTAATCCACCGCGCGTCAGCTCAACTCTCAACACCATCAAAAACAAAACAAAAATCTACCTGCTATTCATCTTACTCACACCCTCCCCATCCAGCTGCTCATTCAAATCCGCCATCGTCGCATTAGCCAACGTGTGCAGATTTATCGCGTCCAGACTATGCTGCGCGCCCGTCAGCCCATGCGTCTCCGTCTCCGTCTCCTGCTTCAGCTGCTGCTGTCCCTGTTCTTTTCGCAAAGCCAACAGTGCTTCATCCGCTGCTGCTCCGCTTGCAGCACTCATTCATAAACCTCTCGTCCAATTTTCTGCTGAGAATAACTCTCGTTCTCTCGACGTAGCGTGCAACGAAAAAAGAACGGAGGGCGTCGGGAATTTCAGGAATGAGCGCGTCCCTCGCTTGAATGCGGAGTATTTGATCACCTAACCCAATTAATGATGTAAGCAATGATGTAATCACTCCCGCAGGGAGAACAGCGCGCCGGCGACCTGACGCGTAGCAGACAACACCTCGTCGAGACCTGCGATGTTGGCACTCATCGACGCGAGATGCGGGCGCAGTCGTTCGAGCAGGTTTTGGATGTCTTTGTCGTTCGTGGTCTGCGGGTCCTGCGTAGGTTGTCAGCAGGCGTTTGATTCCATATACAAAAGTAGGATACGCGCATACCTGATAGTCGTGCAAAACAAAATTGATGCTCTCTGCGTCGTCTCCTTGCGACTCTATTTCAGAGGAATCACGGAACAGTTGATCCAACTAATCAAGCATAAACAAGTTAGTCACAAACAGTCAAAAGTCGTATCAATCATACCACCACCATCATCAAACTCATACCTTCTTCTGCTGCACAGCCCTCGACATCTCCTGTGATTTGGCGTTTCGTTTCAATGACTGCAAATACACATTATCCTCCTCAATCGCCTTCTCCTCTGCCGTGATCTCGGCTTCCAGCGTCGTGATCTGCCGGACATTGCTCGCCAGAGCTGTCTCGAGCTGGGCCTAGATTGCACTGTCAGATCGCTCCACATCAGCTAATTAGGAGAGAAAAATGTATACACACGTTCATCTCCAATGTCTTTTCGTACTGGAAACTCCAGTCCTTTGTGCTTGCCGGAACAGGCAATCGTCTCAGCTTCCGCTCGAACCTTCAAAACCACGTCAGTCCTGCTGTCTTTCCCAAACCACAAATGAACAAAACCCACTTTTCCAAAAGCCCCGCGATAACCTCCTGCGCGGTCCGTCGATGTTCCTCCGTCGTGAGCGAGCTGTAGATCGCAAACGACACCGACTGCATCACCTTCAGAATCTCCTCTCGCGCATTATCCGACAGCGGCACCCAGTCCGCAATCTGCACCTTTCGCACCACAGGCACAAGCCGCAGCGGATTCTCATTAGCTGGCTCTTCCTGTCCTTCCTGCTCGGCTTGGTCATCTTCTTGAGGAGGAGGAGCACGAGACTTCTTCGTCGTCTTGGGGGATCGTGAGGTCTCTGATTTCGCTTTCCGCTGCGGATTCTCTGCGAATTTCTTCTTGACTACCTTTGCAGATGATTTCTGAGGCTTTGGTTTCGCAGGAGCGGGTTTGGTCTTCCGCGCAGTCTGGGGTTTGCTCTTTGAATTTGTTGTTTTTGCCTGTGCAGTGTGTAAGTAACCGTCCCGAGCAAGCCGCGAAGACGCTATACGCACCATTGTAGTCAGATCCACAAATCGCAGCTAGATAGATCAGAATAGTCGCTTGTCAACCTATCCTGAGTCTTTGCGGTATACTGACACAGTAACCAAAGACTGATATTGTAGCGCTGTTTACGAACGCGCCGGCGTGCCTGAAACACAACAAAGTGCACGTGACATATACGTTTTTGCGATCACCTCTAACGCGATTTGGCGATCACCGCGATATAGACTTCAGGGCCCTGGCTCGAGGCATTCAGCTGTTTCAACAAACGCGTTGACTATTCTTCCTACAATCGTCTGCCTGTGAATTATACTCTGGATTATGAGGTGAAGTGGTGCAAGTATAGAACAGTCAAATCAATCCTGAGCCATGGGTGAGCCGAGCGATAGCGCGATCAGCAGGTATCTAGACTTATCTCGTTGCCCCTCCCCCCTCTACAGTGAACTGACTCTTGAATGATCTAGTCTGGCGGAGTTACTCCGGTATCCCGATGTACGAGACCATCGCTTGCTTATTGGTAAAGGTGCAAACAAGCTGACGACATTGATCTGTTTAGGACCTTGCGAAAGTTCCCGCCATCAAAGAACGGTTGATTCGGGATAAGGCGGCAATCGAGCTCCAGATCAAAAGCGGTCTGCAGACGCAGCTTGACACTACTCTTGTATGCTATCTTGTGATTTCTACACTAAATGCTTTGAGTTACTAAATTTATGGTATTAGAATGGTACACGGAATTTATTGGATGCAAAGGCGCTCGTTGCTTCTTTGGGAGAGGAACTTCAACACGTATGTCCACCTTCTTCCATCAACTGACTGACGCTTTACTGACTGCTGTGTACGCAGCTCAACATACTATGTGCAGAAGCAGATAACCTCGTTCCGGGCTTTCAACAAATCAATCGCGTCTCCCGAGTCCGCCGGAATTTCCTAGCCGTCGAGGATGTGATCCGCAACTTGAAAGAACTACCTTCTCAACTAGATGAAATAGAGGCTATGATTGAAGAAGATGGAAAAGGTATGAAGGCTGGACTGTACAATCAAGACGCAAGAGCAAAGACTAACTGCTACTAGATATCTTTGGACCGATGACAAACTTCCTCACCATCCACTTTCGACTCTCACGTCTCCGCGATTTCCAAGACCAGACAATGGCGCAGGCCGCAAAAGCAGGTCCAGCACAACAACACACCCTCTCGAAGCACTTTGCCCGTCTTAACAGTGTTGTCCAAGAGTTTGAAGCGATCCTCTTTGATATCGCGCAGAATCTGCTCGAAGTTCTGCGGGAGGGAAACGCGAGCTTGATTGTCCGGTGGGCAAAGATCATCGATATCGACGAGCGGCTGGATACAAAAGTCAAGATATTGAATTCAGCGTCCGACTCGCAAAAGGAATTGGCGGCGCATCTGTCGATGAATGGATCGAACGCGCTGCTGACGAGTCGGACGCTGAGAAACTATGACGACAAACTTACAGAGTACATCAAACTTGGCGCACAAGACGTGTTTCGGAACTGCGTGACCGCGTTCCCGAATGATCCGACTACTTTACTTGATAATCTGTACTGGATCATGCGAGATATCTTGGCGGCAAAAGTTGATCTCACGACATGTGTGCCCGAGAGCTGGAAGATCACAGAGCGGTTCGTGGCCGCGTACCATCAAGAGACATATGTCCTGTTCAAGTCTCTGCTGACGCAGGATACCGAAGCAGGACTACTCCTCAAGATTGTGCGGTGGTCACAGAAATACAACGATACAATGACAAACGAGCTCAAGATTCCGAAATCGCAGCTGACACCTCCGTTACTCGATGGCCAGGAGCACGAGATCCTGGGCGACTACATGCGGCTGATTTGTCGGAAACTGGACGAGTGGATGCAGACGGTTGCGCGGTCGGAATTCACGGAGTTTAGAGAGCGCAAGAAGGCGCCCGAGTCTGATCCGGAGATGAAGTACGGGCTGGAGAATACGCCGATTGTGTTCCAGATGCTGAACCAGCAGATCAACGTCAGCATCGACTCTGCCGAGATCCGAGTGGTCTCGGGGGTTATCCACGAGTGCAAGCGGCAGCTGATTAATCGCCAGGAGCAATGGCTCTCGACCCTGCGGGAAGAAATCCAGAAATCAAACGCGAGCCCGGAAGACGTGCCGGGCGGTGTGCTGGAGTACAGTATCGCGGTCGCGAACGACCAGATCCGCGGCGCGGATTACACCGAGAACATTATCGAGCGACAGATCAACACGAACGTGGACGTGCTCGTGCATTCGGACGGAGACCGCGATCTGCAGTCGCGGATGGTGCAGGAACTTGAGGACGCGATGGACGGGTTTATTGCGACTTCAAAGTCGTGCATTACCGAGCTTGTCGGGATGGTGATGTATGACATCCAGCCGTCGCTTGCGGGACTGTTCAAGCAGGGATGGTATAGTCCGCCGGTGCAGACCACCGCGCCGGACGGAAGCATGGCTACGGAGCCCGGCAGCGTGATTATCCAGGAAGTCATAAACACGTTCGAGGACTACAGCATCGAGCTGCAGGACCATCTCAACCCCGACCTCTTCTCGATCTACATCGACGACCTCCTCGACGCGACTCTGGCAGGCTACCTCGGCGCGATCCAAACCAAGGGCTCGACCCTTTCCGAGCGGTCGATCGAGCAAATCAAAAGCGACGTCGCGCTGCTGTATCCGTTCTTCACCGCCTTCACCGACAGCGAGTACGTCGAAGCGCAGTTTGCGAGCATCGAGATCCTGATGGCGCTCATCACGGCGGACAAGTTCGAGGCTGTGGAAGAATTCAGACGGTTGAAAGAGAGTTTTCCGGACTCGTCGCTCAAGTTTGTCGAGGACGTGCTGCGTGCGCGGGAGGATTTGGATTCGAGAGCGACGAAGGAGTATTTGGAGGCGGTGCGGAGTGCGTGTATGGATCTGATTATAAACACGGGGGATCAGCCTACGTATTTTTCACGGTTGTATAACTAGAATGTGTTTTTAATGAATCTTTTAGACCACCTTGTAAGAGACACAGCGCGTCAGAAACCTTTATTAAAAACACACGGAAACAAAAGCATAAACAAAAGATTAAACAAGATACTAAAAACCAAAACTATAACAACACTGTCGGAAAAAATAGAAATAATTACAACTCCGTAGCTGATCCACTGGATATACAATCAGTGAATAATAAAAATAGAAACTATCGAGGTCCTCCGACCGAGTTGACACGATCGCTTGAGTGGTTATGTATCTGACATAAGACAGGATTTGAACCTGGTTGAGGTTTTTTGGTGATGGAAATCGTTGTAGGGGGAATAAAGCAGTTTGTTACAATGACGGAACAATCGGGATCCTGATCACATTATGTATACTGACGTCCGATGCGTATGGTGGATGGAACATTGCTTGATCTTGTGGGTTGGAGAAAGAAGGGGGAATGTACAGGATATTGGAAGGAAGGATGTTTGAAGATAGTAGAGGGGATTAGTTGGACCTAGATATAAAGAGATTAGCAGCGTGTTCGGATGTATAATTAGACTATAAGAGACGACGCACTTTGAAACCAGCCAATTCAGCACCGCATCCACGTTCACGTTCTCCTTTGCCGAGATAGAATAACACGAGACCTCTCTATCGTCGACGCTCTTGAGGTTCATGACATCGATAATCGCGTCCACGTCGTACGCGTCCGGCAGATCGTTCTTGTTTCCCAGCACGAGAACCGGAATACCTTCTAGTGACGGCTTCGAGACCAGCGCTTCGAATTCCATGCGCGCGACTTGTAGTGTGGCGGGGTCTGCGGAGTCGACGATGAATCTGCAGAAAGTTAGTGTCGAAAGGTGGTGAGAGGAGGGGGGGAGAGACTTACAGTATGGCGTTGACGCCCTTGCAATATCGCTCCCACATTGATCTGAATCTCGGCTGACCGCCCAAATCCCAACTATATATAGCAACAAGGGTTAGAAATTTGGTCGGTCTGGTAGATAGAATGAGGAGAGAAAGTAGCTCACCATTTTATTGTCACTCTTCCCTTCCGCACCCGCTTCATTGAAAATCCGATCGTAGGAATCGAGCTAGAATCACGTCAGACTTTTTGCGTCCTTGCATTACTTTAAATTAGAAGAACCGCTTACTCTGAAGTGAAATCGCCGCCCTATGAAATATTGCATATCTGATTAGAACCTGCCGATATAGATAGACTGGAAGACCGTTTGGAGATGACTTACCCCCAGAACACGCAATAATGAGGTCTTTCCCGCGTTTTGCAGGCCGAGTAATGTGATATCCATCTATACGATAAATTAATTGTCAGTGGTTAAAACACTTTGAAGCGGTGGTAATCTAGTAACGGAACTGGAGGATACCTCAGACGACCTAGATGTAGAGCGTGGTGGTTAGTCTCTGCACATCGACAATCAGCAATACCGCAGCACCGCCCAGCGTCCGGCTAGAAATATGAAGGATACACACCAGAAAAGCGAGAGGATGTACTCGTACAGCCGAGAGAACCAGGACGACATTTTGAGAAAGTAGTAGGTTGTGGCAAGTAATCGGTAGATAGAACGAGATGCTGCTGAGTGTTATATATCCAAGACTATATTTTTCAGTGCAAAAAGAAGCTGTGCATTGAAGATCAAACGACAGAAGAAGCAGCTCTTGAATTATACAGAGAAAGAAAGATATATGGAGATGTAGACGATGAACGATGTCGACGAAGCAAGTCTCGGATAAAGTTGAAGCCTTATCTTCTCCCGCCTTACGCCCGGATCCGGTTTGAGCTAAGCTTACGATGATCTCTTTTCTGGTCTTTATGTTTTTCTGCCAGTTTACGTGCTTTCTGTGCTGCGATTTTATTCTGATTATACAAGATTTTTCTCTATGAAGTGCATCTTTGCTTTGTTTTTGTCTTTTACACGGCTGGGAAGGCTGACGGCATCATCGCGCTGATCCGCAGCATAGCAATTTAAACACCATCAAACTACCACTTTCACCAAAATCCATCGAACTTCCTGTAACCACCAAAACAACATAACAACTTCTGGAGAATCATTTTTGTTATTAATATACAAATGCAATCACATATACGAACGAGCATCTGTCGAGCACTCGCCGCCTCAGGATCGTAAATATTCGACGGGAACCCGCCTTCCCAACCAAAAGCAAACCAACACAAACATAACACGACATATAAAATCAATAGAGTAATAAAAACCAGGCTAGCTTCTAGCTGATCGCCAATGACGAATACACCGACGACGACGTCTTTTCTTCAACCTCCTCTAGTCCCTCCGCGGCAAGTTCCTGTGCAGCCTGAGCCTCCTGCTTCGCCATCGCCTCGCGCATCTGCGTGTACGCCCGGTTCTTGGTCTCTTTAATCTCCACTATACTTCTCGTGTAAAACTCGTCCACCGAATTCAGATCCTCCTCCATCTTGGCCACGCGCTCCTTCAGCTTGTCGATGCCGTCCCATATGTTGGCTGTGGTGTTCCCCCGCGCCGCGAACAGGCCCGGGGGAATGATCTTGTCGGATTGGTAGGCCGAGCCTAGGATCTGCTCCATCCATTCATGGTGCCGCGCGTATCTGAGCGTCGAGATGTCGCGCGCAGAGATGCTGTCGAGCTCGTCGACCGCGCCAAACATGTCCTCGTCGTCGAGCGACATGAGCACGTTATGCTGGGCTGCATAGACCGACGCGGGTAAAGCGCCAGGCTGGCCCGGGGCTACGCCTACAGCGGGGACAGGTGCGGCAACAGCCGGGGGAGGAGGAGGTGGTGGAGGTTGCTGCAAAGGCAGGGCGCCGGGCTGCGCGCCGGGGGGAAGCGGCATGTGGGGAGGCAGATGGGGGTGGCCAACTGCCTGGGGCGGCATTGGCGGGGCCGCGTAGGGTCCTTGGGGTGGCATGTGAGGAGGCATCGGGCCGTCCATGCGCATTCGCTTGGATGCCGGCGACATGGGCATCTGCGGTGGGGGGTGTTGATACATGTTTGCGATCTTGCAAGGCAGTCAGAGTAGGTATTCAGAGACGAAGCAGTCAGATTCTCATAAGATCAAGTACACGGCAGACACAGCCGAGTCTCTTCCCGGGGATTCAAACGTGTTTTGGTGGTTCGCGTTCTGGATGCGCGCTGGCCGAGTCTGAAAGCTGAGCTGAAAGCTGTGATGCGGCGAGCAATGACCTTCGCGCGCAGTGCCCCAAAATAGTGATTATGTAATGTGAGTTCCTACTGTGCTTCCAGATATCCTGGTGATTTTTGTATATCTTGACTACTTGTAATTATCTGGGGTGTTTGGAAGCTGCTTTGAGACTACAAGAGGACGTGTAATAGTAGGGACATGACTTTGATTCTAGATGCGCCAAATACAAAGATAGAGAGCACTCTAACATTTACTTCTTCTCCTGCTCATCCTCCGAGACAAGCAGACCGGTCCAGTCCTTGATAGTCTTTCGGGTAGTCGACACAGTGCTGTCGAGTGCGGCACGCGAGTCGCTCTTGATCTTGAGCGCAGAGTGATAAGTATCAACAACAGCCGCCTTGGTCTTCAAGTGCGCGTCGGCGACGCTCGGGGCCATGACCTCGAACTTCCAGAGCAAGTTGCCGACGTTCTCAAAGGTCTGGGGAAGGAAGTATGCAAAGGCGGCGGTTCCGACCGCGGCGGGGCCCAAGACACCGCGCAGCAAGATGTTGCGCTTGCGCAGAGCGATGTTGGTGGAGAGGGTCAGGACGAGGACGTAGATCAGGTCGGGAAGCAGCGGCTCGGATTCGCTCTTGAGCTCTGAGACGGTGCGCGTGACTGTCGACTCTGTCTCGAGGTATTTTTGCATGCCGATGTCGAGATGGACTTTGGCGAACGAGAGCGCTTTGGAGAGGTACAGACGGCCCTCGCGGACGTAGGATTCGAGAACAGGTGGGGGCTCTTTGATGACGGTGGCAGCGGGGCTGGGGTCGACAGGAGGCTTGTCGTCGTATATCGGCTTCTTCTCCTGGAGAGTGAGTTAGTATAGATAATAGGGAAGAGAGTTGACAGCAGATAGTGCATAGAAGAATAGCAAGAGACAACATACGGTCTCGGCGTGGATGACGGGAATGTTGGAAAGAGCAAGAGCGGTGCCGAATGCACCGATAGCAAGACCACTCCGGACACGCTGCTGTGCCATTAGCCTGCTGGACTAGAGAAGCGAAATGATGAGATCGTTAGTATGTGTTTTAGTAATATGTGTGTAGGGTGTTTCGGACACTGCTGGATGCCGGCAGACAGAGAGAAGGGCGGAAGAAGCAGATGGAGATCAACCACCTAACTGAAGCAAAGAAGAAGAAGAAGACATTGGAAGACATACAAAGACTCTGGAGTACGACATGATAACTAGAAAACAGTCAAACTGGTCGAGATGCGATGATTGCGGGGAGGACGAGGAAGTGAGAGCTCTTCTCGACGATGAGTTCGGGATTGGTTAGGCGGCGGCTTCTCGCTGTTACTAATACTTTACTAACCAACATGACATAATTCATGACTACACATGATGACATAATTTATCACCGACAAAAATCCGAAGCAGCAGCTCGGCAGGCCCGACACAAAGCGCCGATAACGTTAATTACCAAGCAATGACTAATCACAAAGGGCCCGCTCAGGGCAATCGCAGCCAAAGCGGGCGTCGGATCGGTCCGTGCCTGAGCCCGAAGTGGATTAACTCCGGTCGCCTTCCTCCTCGACTTCACCACTTCACCCACTTTGATATCATAAATGGGCCTCTTCTCTGCTCTGTTCTTTATATCACCTCCATCACCCTCTTCTTCTTTCCTCTCCTTTTCTCCACTCCCGCCATGGCGTATCCTCCTTCCACCGACGACGAGCCAATCGCCCTCTCCGTCCCCGCCTCCGCAGACCTGAACCTCATGGAAAAAGACTCGGCCTCCTTCTCTGAAAAGCTCTCAGACAAAAAGTACTCCATCCAGCCCGACTCCAACTCCGACACAGACCCCGACCTCGTCTCCTGGGATGGCCCCGACGACCCCACAAACCCCATGAACTTCTCCCAGCTCCGCAAGATATCCGTCATCTTCACCGTCTCTGCCCTCACCTTCGTCGTCCCCCTTGCATCCTCAATGTTCGCGCCCGGCGTGCCCGACCTCATGGTCGAGTTCAATTTCACGTCCACCATCCTCTCTTCCTTCGTCGTCTCCATCTACATCCTCGGCTTCGCCGTCGGACCCCTAGTCATCGCTCCGCTTTCCGAAATGTACGGCCGCTCCATCATCTACAAAATCTCCACCGTCATCTTCACCGGCCTCACCATCGGCTGCGGCGAGTGCCACTCCCTCGCCGCCATGTTCATCTTGCGCTTTCTTTGCGGCACCGTCGGCAGCGCGTCTCTCGCCCTTGGCTCTGGCTCCGTCGCAGACATCATTGAGGTCGAGCACCGCGGCAAGTACATGTCCTTCTACATCATGGGTCCCGTCATCGGTCCCGCCGTCGGCCCCGTCATCGGCGGCTTCTTAGCCGCCGTCTCCTGGCGCTGGGTGTTTCGTCTTATTGCTATCTTGTCTGGTATCATGTCTGTCCTCTGCTTCGCTACCTTGCCCGAGACATACGGCCCCTTCATTCTCAACCGCAAAGCGCGCCGGCTGCGCAAAGAGACCGGAAACGACGCGCTCCACACAATCTACGAAGACCGGATTGCGTCGCCGAGCACAATGTTTGCCCGCAACATCATCCGTCCTCTCAAACTTCTCGTGCTTAGTCCGATCGTGCTCATCCTCTCCCTCTTCGTCGCCGTCACCTACGGCATGCTATACCTGCTCTTCACCACCTTCACGTCGGTCTTTGAAAACGGCTACGGCTTCTCGACCGAAATCGTCGGCCTGTCGTATCTCGGTATGGGTCTCGGAAGCATGTCGTCAATCATAATCATGATCCTCTACTCCGACAAGATCCTCGTCATGCTCGCCGAGCGAACGCCGTCAAAGGAGCGGAAACCCGAGCACCGTCTTCCCCTCATGATCCTCCTCTCGCCCTTTTTAGTCATCGGCCTCATCATCTACGGCTGGTCCGCGAAGTTCCAGGTCCACTGGATCGTCCCCATAATCGGCACATACTTTGTCGGTCTCGGCCTGCTGGCGACGTTCTCGCCTACCATGAACTACCTCGTCGACGCTTATGGTATCTACGCCGCCTCGGCCTCTTCTGCATCGACTATGGTGCGAAGTCTCGGCGGCGCGTTCCTGCCGCTTGCCGGCAATAGCATGTACGCCGCGCTTGGACTGGGATGGGGCAACACCCTGCTGGCATTCATCGTGCTCATCATGCTTCCGGTCCCTGTCGTGCTGTACTACAGAGGAGAGGAGCTGCGGAAGAAGTTCAATCCTAAACTTGATTAGACAACTATCGCAACATCTTTTTCTTTTGTTCTGCTTTGCTTGTCTCTGCTGCTCTTTTCCTGTTCATTAATTTTTTTTTCGCTTTCATTCTGCTGGTACACTCACGTTTCATGTCGGCTTTGCCGAATTTCCCTTTTTTTCTTTTCACGCGCTACAGGTTTTTCATTGTCACGATTTCCCGGCTCATGTTACAGCGGTGTTGGGTTATGTATGCATTCGTCTATTATCACCATCAAATATATCAAAAAATCCAATAAACATCCATCTCTATCTATACAGCAGTCTCTTATCATCTGAACTCCATGCATTGCGGCACAACTTTTCCTACAGAAAATAACCAAAAGATAAGCCGATAAGACACAATCCGCGCCAAGAAATGTGTCATGCGGAATTTAGAATAATTAAACTCCGCCGGTCGCTTTGTCGCTTTGCTGCTCGCTGCTTAACTGAACAGCCAAGAAAGCTTAACAAGAGCTCGTTATTTTCCTGTTGTGGCAATAGAGACTGGTTAGCGATCTTTCTTCTCAAGAAACCACAATGAAGAAGGCTGTTACATACCCTTTCCAAATTCCTTGAGAATCTCCATAATCTGAGCCGCAGCCTCAACGAGCTCAGCCGTGTCCTTCTGACTGCTCCACTCAACGCAACTGCGCAGCATCGCCTCTGAGTTATCCGCGTTTGCTTTCTGCACAATAGTTCTAAACAGCAGCAGCGCCATCTCCTTGCAATCCTCAGACTCGTCGTTGACGAGCGTCATTGTCAGCGGGACAAAGAACGTCTCGATTATGGTCTGCACAAAGTCGTCTTTGGATTTCGATAGCAGCACGTAGAGTACTTCCATCACCGACTCGCGACCCGACGCGTGCTCGTAATTGAGATTGTGGACGAGGAACCGCATCTGCTTGTTCAGCCGTCCGCGGCCCTGCGGGTACTCCATCAAGAACTGGCAGTACAGCGACTTGCACACCTCCCGCGTGTTCTTCGACGGACTGTTGACCATAATCTCGCGGATCTTGTCGAGCGCATCGTAAATCTCGGGCATCATCAGCTTTTGCAGCAAGACGGATTTGATGAACGAGAACGAGTGCGTCTGCTTGTCGGGCTCGACTAGGTCGATGTAGATCTTTTGGATGATGTACGCAATCGATTTGTGGTCGCCCTCCGTGTACTTCTTCTTCTGCATCAGCGACGACAGCAGTTTGAGACCAGTCTGACAAGCCTCGGCCTGCGTCGACGGCGAATTCTGGATGATCCCCACCACATACGTAAACAAGAACCTCGTATCCAGCTTCTGCAGCAGCGACGAGTACTTGGCGGCCGTGGTCAACAGCTTCAGCGACGACAGCTGGATATCCTCATGATCAGAAGTCAGATATGGCGTCAGCGACTTTACAAACTCCTGCAGCTCGAACGCCTCGATCAGCTCGCGATTCTTGCGCAGACAGTTTTTGATCACGTCCAGGGCGAACCGCTGCAGGTAGTGCAGGTTCTGCGCCGTGTACTTCTGTCGCCTTCCCGCCTGGGAGATTAAGAACCGCTTCTCCTTCTCGGAAATAGCAGGACGATTGTCGGTATCTTTGACCTCCTCAGAGCAGATCTGCAAGCAAAACGCAATAACCTGATGCGTGCACCCTTCCTCGTTCATCGAGATTCCAATATTCATCCGCCTCAGCACCTCGTTAATCTTCTTCTCCGTCTTCAGATTCACAAACTCCGAGCTCAAGATCCTCCGCACAGGCGCGAGCAAGTCGCCGAACCTCTCAACCGAGATATTCGTCGCCAAAATCTCGATCGAGTCGTAACTCTTGTTTTCCCGCACCTCGCGCACTTTGCTCACGTACCCTTCCGCGTCCTTCTCCGAGCCGCTGACGCCGAGGATGTCGTCCATGCAGATGTCCATCAGGATCTCGATGCTGTCGTCCAGCGCGCCGTGTTTGTTCATCGGCGTCGCCATCAGCGCGATCAGGAAACTGTGCACGGAGTAAGACAGGATATGTCGGTGCGAGCCTCGTGTTAGCACGGACTTTATGTTTTTGAGAATGAGGTTTAGATGCGTAAGGCCGACCAAAAGACACACTTTCGATAGCACTTTACGGACCGAGTCTCGAATCTCTTGGTATCTGTGCTTGAGATGCTGCGAGAGTTCGAGCACGACGTTTGCGAGATTGCTCGTCAATGTCTCGTCCGAAGTTCCAGACAGAAACTTCACCAACGGCGACGTGATGCCCACCCGATCAGCAAGACTGTTTTCGTCCGTCAGCCGCAGGATTCCTCGCAGCTTTGGAACAACCTCGCCGGTGAGAAACACGTCCAGCTTCCGCGAGTTGAATTTCTTCAACTGGACTTCCGCGGACTCGCCGAGCTGCGACCGCAGGTACGTAGCCTCGGCCACCGAATCCAAAAGTCGCGCGTGGAACTTGATCTTCTCCTGCTGTTTCTCCAGATTCATCACGCACCGTCTCACGACCGCCTGATACTGCGTCAACGAAAGACCCATGCAAAGCTTGCCGATAGTGCTGATAGCTTCCTCCGCCATGCCGGACGTAGCCTCCGTCACATCCCGAAGGAAGTGCTCCATAACCGGGAGCAAGAAATGCGCAATGTTGTAGTCGCCGAGGTCGTGCGTCAGCGCGATCTGTCCGAGACGGTAGATTGCTCGCTGCCGTCTGTGCGATTGGATGTGGACGATGTTGTTGAAGAAATCAGCTTCCTCGTCGCCGTTGAAGAGCAACACTTCCAGCTCTTTGACTTTGGGGAACGCGAGCGGTTTCTGCACCAAAAGTTTCAAAATCAAAAGATACTCGTTTCGCGTAAACTCGTTCTCCGAACGTAATCCTGAACGAAGGCCGGGAATCACAATCGCCTCCATCAGCGAGTAAAACTCAACCCTGTCAAGATCCTCGGACGACGCTTTTGTCTCTGTTCGCTCGACGAATTGCTTGATCGTCGACGACGCCGCTTTCTTAACCGCAATCTCCTCGCACGTCGCAATGCAAAACACCGATTCGTACAGGATCGGTCGCCACTGCACATAGCTCAGCCCCTTCCATAGATCGACGTTCAGTCTTGCGTACGCTGAAAATCGCCGGTCGTAGTCGAGCTCGTCGAGGCGGACTTTTGCGTACGAGTTGAGCTCGACGAGGAGGTCGGCGACGAGCTTGACGCTGTCGTTTTTGGCGCCCAAGGCTGAGAAGATGCTGATTAGGGATGCGCGGGTGTGCCGCTCTTTGACGGTCAGAAGAAGAGGACTGAGTTCGTCGTAGCTCTTCTTGAGCAGGATTTCGCTTGACATTGCGGAAATAAGAGTCGCGAGAACGTCAAACACGTCGTTGATGTGATGCGATTGATACCCCCAGGCAGTGATTCCTGAAAGACACACATCGACAAGCTGCTCCAGCAGCACCTCGTTCTGCAAAATGTATTCTCCAAAGATTGCGAGAATCTTGCGCAGAACGCTCACGCTTAGCTGTACCAGTTCAGGAGACCTTGACCCCGACAGAACCTTCACAAAGCGAGGGAGGAACAGCTCCAAAGTCTTTCTGTTGAGACTATCAAGCGAGTTTTTCAGACCCTTCTTAGTTGTATCTTCTTGTAACCCAATCAGGTTAGCCATAAACTGAACCGTCGCGAGATATACTGGCTCCTTGGCCGTCGTGGATTCCATGAGTGCGAGGATCTGCGGGATGATTGTGTCGTTGTAGGACAAGAAGCCTACCAATCCTTCTGAGGAACTCCAGACCAAAAACAATTTGAATATAGGCGAGACTTCGCCCGTGTTTTCGTCTTTGAAGAATTCCATTCGCGGCATGATCACTTCCTCAAAAATAACCCGCTGATACTTGTTCCAGTCGATAGAGTGCACGTCTTGGAACAGTATGTGGAGACACTTGAACCCAGCACTTCTGATCGAGCGAATGATTGTCAAGTTCTCGGACGGTAGGCTTCCAGCCTTCAGACTATCTCTGCAATACACAATGCACGAGATAACAGCCTGCAAGAGCACGTCGCCAGCCCTGCCTACCTTATCCTTAAGCAATCTGAGCATATCCTCCGCCATCGTCATGAATCCCGAGATCCGACGAAGATGCCCGTGTCCGATTTCCATCTGCGAGTAGTCAGGGATACTCGGCGATTCAGTCGAAAAGTCAATCATAAACTGCTGCGGAATTCCCTCCGACGCAAGACCGACAAACATGAGCAAGTACTCGTCCGAAAGCCCGCCGATCGTCGAGATAATCGTCGTGCGGTTCGCGCTCTTGGCTTTGCTGTTGTTGCCGCTGTGGCCGATGGCTGAGCCGTAGAGGATATGCACAATCAGCGGGATAACCGACGGCGCGTGCTCGGCTGTGATGATCGCGCCGTCCTCGTTCGTTAACAGCAGTCTGTTGATCTCGTCTCTAAACACCTGACCACCGAGTAAGTTCTCAAGATTATCCTTGTAGAGATTCACCGCCGAGTCACCGAATGCGAATATACAGTTCAACGCAGCTTTCTGGACATCAGAGTCCGGGTTCGATAGCAAACGAACCAGGTTGTCGTAAACGTTATCAGAGTCAAGTGATTTTGCTGGGTTATTAAACTTGGAGAAGAGTTTGAGTATATCGAGAAGAAGAGATTTATTCCTTCCGATAGCGTCGATGCAGGAATAGAACAGAGGAATCAAATCAGAGCTTCGCTTTTCGGCGATCTTGCTGATATTCGCGAGGACTTCGAAGCAGCGGTGCCGAATGATATCGCGATCGATTTTTGAGGTGAACGTGTCCTAAATACCAAACATGTCAGAAAAGTAGAAAGGATGTGCAAGGCACGGATACATACCTTCTCGTCAAATTCCTGCAGGATCCTCATCGGATTCATCTTCCTCGCGACAACCTCAGCACCTTTGGTATTCAGAAACTGCACATGCGTGCATTTAAACTCATACGATGACGACGGATCATAGTCGTCCAGCGATGAAAACTCCAAGTCCATCTTCGAGCTGACTTCCGGAGCCGCGGCAGTGATGCCCTCGTATATCAGGTCCCAGACTTTGTCCCTGTTGTTTTGCGCGAGCTTTGCGAGCGTTGCGGCGGCTTCGGTCCATACGGGCTGGAATTGCGAAGTCAACAGGCCTAGTGTATCGTTAGCGTCGCTCTTCAACAGATAGTTATAATAACGACACGGGGGTTCGAGATCACTTACCAAACGTATAGGACAGAACATTAAGTTTCAATCTCTCGCCCGTCAGCGCAGGGAAATCCAACGCAATCCGTCTGATATTCATTGAAAAAGTACGAGCGGTAGCAAGCTCAAACGGAGTTTCCTCAATCGACAGACAGAGACTCAGCATTTCCGAAGAAGCTTCGTCCGAAGAGCCTGACAGAACTTGAAGAAGTCTGAGGGACTCGAGACGGATGCCGGGGTTCACGGATCGAAGAGGTGATTCAAAGTCTGCTGATAGTTTTTGGAAAATTTTCTGCACGCTATCGTGCTGCGAGATGGATTTAGATCTAGACGGCAGCAATGTTAGATATCAGCAACATAAGAGAAAAGAGGCATTAGGTAAACAACGTACTTCATAGACAAATCCACAACTGCAACCAATCCATTGATAAACTGCTTATTCGTCTTCATCGCAGCCACTCTCTCGTAAGCCTCACCGAGGACGTCCTCGAGCAATGCATCATCCGAACACTTTTGCAGATAGTTCGCCAGCAACGAAAGTGCGATACCGTATACTTTGATCAATGAATCTGACAGTTCCAAACTCTCCTCACTGAAAGATTTTACCAGCTCCAGAATACAGTCCTTGGTCTCGACAGTGGAGTTAAAAATGCGGTTCAACAGTTCTAAGCGAGGCAGCAATGAGAGAATTTCAGCGGTACTAGCTTCTCCTGAACGAATGAGTCCAGAGGTTTTGGTGACTGATTGTAGCAACGAGTCTCTGAGATGTTGGTTTCCTTTGATCGGAGCGTCGGTATCGGATCGTCCCGTAATCGACCACCACTTCTTCAAGATTTCGAGAACTGCGAGAACAGTGTAATCGTTCATCGACTTGACGCCGTCGAGGTATCGCTGCAGGTACAACCAAACGATTCTCGTCATGTCATTCTTTGTCCTGAGATCAATAATGTAATCGCAGAACGGGATGAAATATTCGCCATCGTCTAGAAGATAAATAGTCTCAATGATCCTGCTTGCCACAGATTCTTCGATATCGTCGTTATATTGCAGCAGACACTGTGTGAGCTTGCAAAGTTCCCAGCAAGCACGACCCCGAGCTTCCGAGCGCGGCAAACGCGAGATTGTCTGACAAATTTCGCGATAGACAGCAAGAGTTTCGTCCCAGTTTGGAACACGGCTGCCGCGTCGTAAACCAGTCAGTAGGAACATCTCTTTTGTGATCATCCATACTTTTTCGGCTGTAACGTCATCCTTTTTGAGCTGCTTCTTCATCCACTTGTATAGTGATTCATAGAGCGCCTCAGACGTGGTGTTGTTCACATGATGCAAGACATCAGTGATAATATCCAAAAATACAAAGAAATCCTTCTCATGCTGCTCCACCGTACAGTAATCCTGCAGTTTCCGAGCAAGTTTCCCCGCTTTCGAATGCAGCGCAGCATCGGGACCCTTGAGCGCTTCGGCAAACATGATACTCATTGCCGCCTCGAAGTTTTTCGAGTTTGACTTTGAGAGCTGCTCGAAGGCGTGGTCGACAAAGAGATCGACTGATTTGGCATTGCGGAGGAAGAAGGAAAAGGACTCGGCGGCGAATCTGGAGAGGTAGGGGCGACGTTCTTGTTGCGAGAAGAGGGGCGATATAAGACTGCAGAGAACTGTCAGAACGAGATGATTAAGAAAAACAGGTGGTAGAATCGAAGAAGGCCTTACTCAAATGTGTCAGACAGTTTGGTAACCAAGAATCTATACAGATGTTTGAAAAGATATGCCAAGCAGTTGAAAGTCCACTAAACGCACATGTTAGCAAATGAGCATATTGATAGTACTGATGAAATGTCTTACCTCAACAACCTCGAGCTCCTCATGCGTGGCGACGGTTATGAGGACCGTAATCGCTCTCGACAGGAACTCTTCAAAGTCCGGACCGATATCGTGAGCAAATTGAACCAGTAGACTATTGATCCACCCGTTAGCAAACTTTTGTTCAATCAGCGGAGTTTGGTGCAGACTTACTCTAGCAGAGGCTGTAAAGCAAATCTCTCCTTCTCGGCTATAGCGGTGATCAACCGGTCAAAGATCTCAGACTTGTGATATAGCACCTGCGGAAGTGACTGTGAAATCGGCGCCACATGGTGCAGGAAATCGGTAAAACATTTTGTGCTGTTGAGATCTCTCCAGGTTTGCAAAGCAACGTGGAAGAATGATTCCGTCTCCTGTAGCTCGCAGCGTCAGATACGGGTCTAGACCAACAACACAGATAGACCAACTCACTTTATCGCCGATATCTTCATGTCTTTTTGCGCGTCTTAGGGGGTCGATCTTGATATTATCGACGCGCTCACGGAAGGACAAGAACTGCGGGAACAGAAAGATGTTAGCCATGCCCGGGAGCTATACAACCTGGAGAACAAAAGACAGACCTTATGCTTCCGCCGCGGATCAGAGGTCGGCTTCTTCTTGATCGCCATGCTGGATATGCAGAAGAACAAAGCTCAAACAAGCAAAGAATCAAGACAGCAAAGAGAAGCAGTGCAAACACGGCCTTTGGGTTAAGAAAAAATTTAGGAATCTGCGCTCGGGATTTGTGCCCGTCGCGCGGCGGATGCGCCACAAACGCGTAAACAATTTCACGATTACGTCAGAATTTGGGAGTTTCAGGGGGATCTTAAAACTTTATTTTATTTGCAAACCTAACCCGAAGCTATCGTCTACCACAGGCTCTTCACGTAGATTGTCTCGTAGTCCTGGAGAATAAGGTCAGCTTTGAATAACAGGTGTGGAGTGTAGAGTAGAAAAGTAGAGTACACATACCATCTCCTTCTCCTTATCCTTCGCTGACGACCAGGGTCTCTTCTTCATGCTCGGATGATTAACTCCAATCGGCTCAACAACCTTATCAATCATCTCCGCATCCTTCGCGTTCACCTGGTAGTACACCCAGTAATCCCTCGCGTGCTTCAGAGTCGACGCCGTCTTTCGCATGTACTCCAGCACCTCCGTTCTCGGCTTCATAGAAATCGCAAACACCTTGCGCTCTCGCTCCGGGATGCCGCGTAGAGTCATCGTGATTGGAGTGTAGAACTTTGGCTCGATCTTCTTTTCTGCTCTCGCGCCTGCCTCTTTTTCTTTCTTTTTCAATGCCTTTTTCTCTGCGGCCGTGAGCTTCGTCGGCATTTCGTCGTTCTTGCTACTAGCCGCAGCATCAGCAGCCTCATCTTTCTTCCGCTTCTTTGCTGAACCCTTCTCAGCCGTCGCCGGCACTTCCTCCGCCGCCACACCTCCTGAGCTGCCGTCCAACGAAGGCCCCTCGCTCAGCGCAAAAAACGTGACTGAAAGCGACTCGTCCGGCTGCTCATCAATCAACGACATCTTTGGAAACACATACCGCGCGCTCGGTACCTCTCTAAACTCAAACACTATATTCAGCGGCCTCAACGGCTCGGGCAGTTTCACCACCTTCTTTGGCTCCGGCTTTGGTTTCATAGGAGTGCGTGCCACAGGCTGTCGGTAAGGTGACGAGGAGTACGGGCGATACGGTGCACCGACCGGGCCATGTGACGCGGTAGCAGGCAAAAGAGGCCTGGGAAGCGGCTGCACATCGCGGTGTTCTTGGATGTAAACCTGGAACCTCCGGATATCTTCAGGGCTCGCTTTTCCAGAAGCAACCACTTTCATGAGCTCGCCAAACTGAGGGTCCGCAGCTGCTAACGCATGTAGTCGCTCAATAAGTCCGTCGTTGGGATGGCGTGGGGGAGGAGGCGCAGGTGGTCGAGGTGGAGCTTGCGGGGCGGTCTGCTGGGGTGGCTGTTGTGGAGCCTGCTGAGGAGCCTGCTGAGGAGCCTGTGCTTCAGCAGACGACGGCCCAGCAGCGGGCTGCGTTGCAACGGAAGTATTTGGAGCCGGTGCCGGAGCAGAAGGAGGTGGCATTTCCGTAGACTCAGGGGCTGTAGACGTCTCTGTTTTTGTCTCGTTACTGTCTTTCTGCATACTTTCTGAAGTCTGGGCAGCCACAGGCGCTGGAGCAGGAGCAGGAGCAGGAGCAGGTTCTGACTGCAAATCCGACACTTTCGTCTCCGCTGTAGGCACAGGCTTTGGCTCTGGTGCCTTCTCTACCGCTTGCTCTTGCGCTGGTTCTGACGCTTGCTCGGACGCCTGCGCCTTCTCTGGCTCTCTTGCAGCCTGTGGCTCCTCGGGATTTGTTGATGACTCTGGTTCTGACGGTACGGGATTAGATTCAGTATTGTTAGGTGATTCCTGTGGGTTTGGCTCTGTATCTTGATTAGAGGGCTCCTTGATCTCGGTCGCGCTCTCGGATTCGGCGGATTGATTGATAGACCCTGAAGGCTGAGGAGTTTCTGTAGAAGAAGTCGTAGTTTCTGGCTTTGTAGAGGTATCCTGCGCAACTGATGGAGTCGGCGGAGGAGCAGACGCCGCTACCGCGGTTGTGCTCGGCGCTCCAGCATTCATCGGCGCACTGGGCGTAGCTTGATTTTCCGGCGGCCGAAGAGGCGACGACTGTATCTGAGGAGAGTTAACCGGCTGCGTTTGATTAGACGGCGTAGCATAACCCGGCGTCACCGGAGCTCCATAACCCGGTGACGCGACCTGTCCACCCCCCAGCGACGCTTTCTTCCCCTTTGGAACTTTCGGTTCATTCTCATCCTTGACGGAATACATCCGCAGCACAAAGCTATGAGGTCCAATGATCGCCGTGCAGTCGTGGAACTTGGACATCAGGTCTCTGGAGTTTGTGCCGTCGGCGTGCTTCCGACCTCGTTGGGGCCGGCTCCAGAATTTCTCAAAGGGGGAGCCGAGAAGCCAGCTTCGGCGGGAACGTTCGAGGGAGACTGAGATTGCTTCACTGGTGATTTGATATCAATGTCAGCTCCAACCCACTAAATACCCAACAACAACAGCAGTTATACATACGTCTCCTTCATAGACAGCGGCTCGGCAAGAGACTCGTAATCCGGCCGCCCATCAGCAGCCAGCAAAAGTCCGTTAAACCTCACGCTCTTCGCCAACGCGTCCTCCTCCTCGCCGTCTTCTTCACCCTTCGCCTCCTCCGGCGGATAGCGCTCAGCTGCAGCAGCAGCAGCCATAGTCGACGACCGGCGCCGGTCAGTAGCCGCACTGTCTCGCGACAGTTTCCGGCTTTTCGTTGACATCGCGTCTGGATCTGAAATAACACGACTCGCTGCAAGCAGTGTGAAGTCGATAAAGTCTGTGAACTTCAAGCGTTAGTCACGTGATAATTACATCAGCGCGATGCATCCCACTTCCCCGGATTCCAGATCATGCAAAAACCGGATCAAACGACTGTTCTGTGCTCTGTCTTTCTGTTTCTTTGCTGTGCTTGACGATTCACACTACTTGATTAAGAGTTTTATTGCGATAGTATGGCATTCAGATCCGCGCAGACCGCAGCAATTGATCTCTCCAACGCGGCCTTGGTCGTGATTGACATGCAAGAACAGTTCAGACACACCGCAGCTGATCTCTGCCCTGTTCTGATCCCTCTGTAAGTCGCAAACCTGCTGATCTGCTTTTACACAAGAACTGGCTGCTAAGTGCACTGCACACACAGCATCGAAGACTTCATCGCCCGCGACAAACCCGTCTTCTTCACCCAACACGGCCACGTCATCGCATCCGACACCTCCGAGCTCGTTCGCTGGTGGGGCAAGCAAGGCTCGATCGAGCAATACTCGCCCGCCTGGCAAATGATGCGCGAGCTTGAACCGCTGTCCTCCATCCACGCGTCAAATATCCATCGGCTGCTGAACAAGGACCGCTACGACGCGTTCATGCATACCGATCTCGAACTGCTCTTGCGCGAGGCAATGGTCGATGCTGTGGTTATTACTGGGACGATGACGAATCTATGCTGCGAAACGACCGCGAGGTCGGCGTTTAATAGGGACTTTTACGTTTACTTCCCCGAGGACGGGAACGCGACGTTGAACGCCGAGATGCAGGAGGCAAGTTTGACAAACCTGCGCTATGGATTCGCTCAAATAACGACCGTCAAAGCCATGCGTGACGCTCTTTGATCGCCAACACTCTCAACTTCAATGGATAGTTACAATTAATATATATACACTATTAAGATATACATCACTCAAAACCTTCTCTCACAAAAGAAAAAAGAAAAGACTATATACCTGCCCACCCAGCATCCTAAAATCCACCGGGCGCGCTTCTCTCCTTGCTAGTCTCAAGTGTCTTGCCGGACGCGCTCAAATCGTCGAGCTTGATGTCATCCTTCAACGTTCCAGGCTCGGCTATCGCGGTTCTGTTTCCGCTCACAGCCGTAGCATGGCCATGAGGCTGCTCAGCGCTCAGCAGCACTTCTCTCAACTTCTCCTTGCCCATCGCCAGAGCTTGATCCAAGGCCGCTCCACCAACAGAGGTAATAGGTCCCAGCAGTCCGAGCGAATAGGTCACATACGCACCACCGGCCATGATAGCCAAGAGCGCAAAATAAAGCGGGTTACGCAACACCGCCACGATCTCGTTCCAGCCAAGCACGAGCAAGAGAATGTAGAAATACAGCGGAATCTGCCGTATACTCTGGATCGTGCTCCGCTTCGCGTCAACGTACATCGACACCGCGATTCGCTTGAAACTCTGACGCAGCTCTTCGGTCTGCGTGCGACTCATAAACACCGAGAACTTCTCCACATCGATTTCCTCGTCGCGCTCCAGAACGGGGATTATCGCCGCATCCGGCGCCACAGGGTCACCGTTCGCAAGCTTGGCGCTCGTCATGACGGGGATAAGCTCCATCGTCTCGTTCAAGGCCGTGGTGTAAACCTCTTCGATGTTGTCGGACGGCTTCCACACGCGCGGCACACCCTTTTCGTCGTACTTGAATTTAGTCTCAAAGATCTCGCGCAGACGGAGAAGAACAGCTTCCGCCTTTCCAAACTCTCGAATTTTCCGGTGCAGAACCTTCCATGCGTCCATAAGAACCTGATCAATCTCCGCAGAAACCTCTTCGGGAAGTCCTCCCAATCCAAAGTCATACTTGGTCTCGCCTTCCTCGTTGGTGACTTCGTACTTTGCAAGCGCGGTCGCAACAGTCTCACGGAAGTCAAGCATAACGCGATCCCACATGTCTTCGCCGGGACTTCTAAAGATCGAGGGCAGCGATTCATCCAGCTCAGAAGCCACGACGCGAGTGATCCGATTAGCCAATCTCTTTGACTCACCTTCTCTCAGTCTGCTAATGTTGGCCTCAAGATCAGCACTCAGCGCGGCTAGATCCTTCTCATAGGATAGGGAAGTCCCCTCTACCAGCGCTTCCGCTGCTGCAGCTTCAAATATCGTCATCGTCTCTCGCTTGGCGGTGCCGACGGCTTCCAGGAACTTGTATTTTGGCTTTGCGAGCTCGGCGGTAACATCAGCACTGAACTTCTGCACGGCAATTTTCTTGAGATTGATGATCTGCGCAGCATACAGCTGAACCAGACGCAGATCGATCTTGCTAACCAGCTCTTTCTTCTTCTCTTCATAGACACTGGTCGTATACCGTGACGCCTGCGACTCATAAACCTCCAAAGCCTTGCTTCTCGCAGGCCCGATAATCGCGCCAAGACCCGCGACAACACCCGCCATTCCCTCGACAGGCTTGATCGCTGCCTCGAAAGCCTCCCAGGCCTGACCAGCAATCTCCTCACAGCGAAAGCGCGCGACCAGAACCTGCTGGGTGGGCAGATCGAGATCCTTGTTGAGCTCGATTTGCTCCCAGATGCTTTTGGCGTAGATGCTCCAGCCGTCGGCCGGGACGTTGCGGTGAAACTTTGGATCGAAGACGTAGTTGGTGTCCTTTGCGTCCGCGATAAATCTGTTGCCGAGCTGGTCGACCGCGGTGAAGAACTGCTCCGGTTGCAGGATCTTGTGAGGCAGGGTTGTGAACTGAAGCGTGAAGAAGTCGGTGATTTTCGAATCCGCGAGCGCGGGTGGCTTGATCAGCGAATCCCAGATCCGCTCGAGATCAGCCGAAAGTGTGGCGGCTAGATTCTCGAGCGGGGTGACGCCGATGTGATCCCGAATGACAAAGAGCAAAAGCGACTTATTTGGCTTGCTAAACAGGCTCAGGTTGACCTCGAACACCGTCTTGAGCAGGCCCATGTTGGCGCCCTGGTAGAGACCGACTTGGTGCTCCCAGATGTTGACGATGAGAACCTCGGAGGTCGATAGCGCAAACAAGGCGGCTTTGCGTTCAAAGTCCTGGTCCTCGCCGCGCTCGCGACCGTCGGTTCCTTCGACGTCCATGATCAAGATGCGATCCTGCTTTGCTCGAGACATCCAGATACCTAATGACTTGAATATTAGCATATACTACAGCGAGGCGCACAATGAGGAAATCAACAGACCTTTGGTCGTTTGCCGGCGCGCAGTCTCGTCCATGACATCGAACTTTGTGCCGAAAAGGGCATTGAGCAGAGTACTCTTGCCCGTGGACTGACTGCCAAAGACGGAGATCAGGTGGTAGTTCATCCCGCTATCGAGCAGGCCGATTTTGTCCAGATACGAGTTGACATCCTCACTGGAGCACACGCAGACAGTCAGCATAAATTCATAGCAAACAGAACCGCGACACGTACGAGAATTGCTTGTCCTCGTCGATGATTTGCAGACGCGGATATCCGACTACGGATGTAATGGGGGCATCTTGGACGACGCCAATGGACTCAGACATGTTTTCAACTGCTCAATGTTCCTCACAGGTCAGCACTCGCGTTCTCTATCAACCCCCCGCAGCAATCCCACGCACCGAAACAAGCTCACCTTTGTAGAACGATTGCGCAGATCAAAGTAAACAGCAGGCTGAGCGCGAACCACGGCGCTGAGGCGGTGTTTTGTTTTGTTTACATTTCCGAGGCGTTTGTACGTTTGCTTTATCTGCGCCAACGCAGCGGCTTTCAGTCATGTGATCTCACGTGATTATTTTAGGCTCCTCCGCATATCTGCTATCGCGGGCAGCGCGTACCTTTTGACGATATCGACAGATTGAGGAAGATAGCGACAATGAGTACCGCGTTTCATACTCCGGACGAGGTAGGACTGTGAATGTTTTGTTTAGTGGTTATTGGCTGTAGCTTGCTGACAAGAGAATTACAAAAGACACTGGTCAACGATACCGAGGACCAGAACCTGAAGCGGGCGGAGGATTTCATTCTCACCGACAATACCGAGATTATTGAAATTAGGTATGTTCTGTGCTAATGAGGTTGTTAGAGATAGTTGTAGCTAACGTGATATTCAGAGGTACGCATGGCTTGTTGGGCGACTCACTTTACAAGTAGGAGCTAACGCTACGATGAAGCTTTCCAAAGAACATATGAAGGCGCTTATATGCGAACAGCTATGCTCGAGCTGACGATGGGTATGTATCTGAACAGAGGTGCGGTCAGAGCTAGAAGTTAACGATTATCACGATACAGGCTTATCCATCCTTCGTCTGTTTGATATCGAGTTTTACCCCATCGGTGCCTGGTTCTCCGCCATCGGTATGCCGAAATTTCTATATTCATCTTTTCTTTACCCCTCTCTAACTAAATTTTGACTACCAGCGCTATCATTCATGTTCATCGGTCTCGGTCGCCGGATCTCATCCAACAAATTCCTCATGCGTACAAAACCAGCAAAATACTTCCTCACCAGCGGCACCCCGGTCTTCCTGACCTCGATCGCCGTGACTGTCGGATACATTGCGCTGATACCTGAAGTTTTCCGATTACAGTAAGCGCTGTATGAACTTCCCTTCTTCTCTGACAATTTAGAGTCTTTTTAATAATAGTAATGACGAGGGTGTTTGTGGTTTGATGGAGCAGCTTTTGATTTTGCATGACGGTGTTTTCTCTTAATAATAATCTAGTGCTGGCTAGGATCTTGGGTAGTTTTTCAGTTTACGATATTACAGAATTTAATACACGACGGAGGTTTAATAACTTAGAGTAGCAGAGATGGAGTAGGAGTGATCAAATATCTTCTTTCTCAGCTAATGCAAATATAACAACAAAATACACAACAAAGCGAAACGCCGCAAAACAAAAGAAGAAAGAAATCTCATTCAAATAAGCAAAACCCGATTATAGGAATAAGTAGTCAACAAATAATGGAAAATATTTCACAAGAAACTATTGTACAGAGGCTAGTATGTCAAGGAGGAAGGACTTATATCGGTCGGGAGAACGCGCTGGCAAACATCTCACGCATCCGGAAGAATTGGTGTTTGATGCGGACCGGCATGACGACCTTGCGCTCGAGAGGGACCGGGAACGAACGATGGACGCCGTCCATGACGGATTCGACTTCCTCGTCCGAATCGACCGGTCCGTTTGCGAGTTCCATGTCCTCTGCCAGCTGCGCGGATGAGGTCAGCGCTGCCTGCTTCAGCTGGTTCTTTTTCTGGTAGGCCGCGAGCAGGACATCGTATGGCTGTGACCGGCCCGGGACGTTGCGCTTCGCACCCATGGAGTGGGATTTGCACGTCAGTGACCGCGCGCAAAAACCGCCGTTGGGAAGTGGCACACCGCACTGTCGCTCGACGTCGACAGGGCCCTTTGGTTTCGGCACAGCCTTGACGGTCTGCTTCTTTTTCTTCGACACCGGTTTCTCCGAGTCCGCGCCGTCGGCCTTGCGCTTCTTTGAACTCGACGAGCTGTCTTTCTTCTTTTTGTCTTTGTCGCCGTCGTTGCCGCCGTTCCCTCCCCCGCTCCCGCCGCCAGCGCCCGAGGCACCACCCGCCGCGCCGCCGCTTTGGCTGTCGTTCCCGCCGCCGGAGCGGTTGGCTTTTGCGTTGTCGGACTTGCTGTCTTTGCCGCCGCCGCCGCTACCGCTGCCGGTGGCAGTGTGGACGCGGATGGTGTCTTTGGCTTTACTGTCGGCCATGGAGGTGATCTTGCCCTTGAGGGCCTGCTGCTCGACAGCCTGGGCCTGCGACAGACAGTCGCGGATGTGCTTGACGAGAACGTGCTTGAGAAACGGTCTGCTGCAGGTCGAGCAGATGGCGTAGTCGAGGCTGGCGGTGAGCGGGTTTGCGGATGTGAAGGCGAGTTTGTCGGATGGCCCGAGGCGCGGGGCGGGGGAGTCCTGGTCGACGATGTCGGGCGAGAGCGAGGCGTCGCGCTCGCGGTCGTCTTCTTCGAGGATGCGGGCGTATTCCTGCCATGTGGGGTCTGCTTCTGCGGTCGAGGAGGCAGAAGAGGCGGATGTTGAGGAGGAGGTTGAGGAGGAGAGGGAGGAGGAGGAGGAGGAAGACGATGAGGTGGAGGAGAGCGAGAATGCGCCTGCGCGGAGAGAGACGGGGGTGGATGAGGCGGCGTTTGCGCCAAAGACGCGGGTGAGAAGGGCGTCGGCGGCGAGTCGGGAGATGGAATCAGAAGGCGATGCTGTGTGGAAGAAGAGGGGAGGTTAGTTGTGGGGAGAGGTAAATAGAAGGCGCGTCGGGCGGCGATGCGATGGGATGAGCAGAGACGCGTAAAGCACGCGCTCGACGGCCGAGCAGCACGGCGAACAACGCCCAACAAGCAGGACTGAGTCAGACGAGAGTAGATAATCGACAGATAGCAGCAGCCCGACGAAGAAGCGACAACTGCGGTCAGAGCAGGTTCAACATCGCGAACCAGCGACGGTGACTGAGCTGTGCGGCGCCGTGATCTCTGCCCCAGCGCCCCGACGGAAGAAGAAGAAGAAAGTGGGTCCACCTACGCTTGATGCCAGCGGCCGCCGAGAGCGTGCCAGCGGAAGCCATCTGATGTGGAGGCAAACAGGAAACAGACGAAGAACCAGACGAGGACGAGGACGCGGCGGAAAAGTAAACAAACAAAGCGAGGCCTCGGAGTCGTGTGAGCGGGTTCCGAGCTGCAAAGGGGAAAAAACATCACCGTCGCGGTGCACTCGGCGTTGGTGCGTTTGTGCTGTAAGAGATTATGTAATACTGTTTGTAATGGCTTATGTAACTACACTAAACCCCTTCTACTGTCAGCAGCAGCAGAAATAATTTCATCCTCCTCCTCCTCCTCTCTCCCCATCCTCACCTCCTGCAGTGCTCTCCCCGCTACGCACGCTTATGCCTTGTTCGCTGCTCTACCATAGCTTCTTCCACGCCACCCGCGCTCCGTCAATACCCACAACCCCCCGCTAAACCTACCCCGCTGCCACCATGTCTGTCAACATCCAGCGCGACAACCATGATCCTTTCTATCGCTACAAGATGCCGCTGATTGTGTCCAAGATCGAGGGCCGCGGCAACGGCATCAAGACCGTCATCGTCAACAACGCGGACGTCGCGCGCGCGCTCGCTCGCCCGCCCATGTACGTCACAAAGTTCTTTGGCCTCGAGCTCGGCGCGCAGACCTCCATCAACGAGACCACGGACCGCTACATGGTCAACGGCGCACACGACGCGCCCAAGCTGCAGGACCTGCTCGACGTGTTTATCAACAAGTTCGTGCTCTGCACCTCGTGCCGCAACCCCGAGACAGACCTGGTCATCACCAAGGACCAGATGATCTACAAGGACTGCAAGGCCTGCGGCAAGCGCTCGCCCATCGACATCCGCCACAAGCTCGCCGGCGTCATCGTCAAGAACCCGCCGTCGTCCTCGAGCTCGAAGAAGGGCACCGCGTCCGCGATCAAGAAGAGCAAGAAGAACAAGTCCGGCGACGACGACGCAGACGAGGAAGAGGGCTCCGACGACGAGCTCACGAAGCGCATCGCCGCTGAGGCTGAAGGTCTTCCCCCCGCCACGCTCGTCGCCGCGGCCGACGACGACGACGACGACGACGATGACTGGGCCGTCGACACGTCCAAGGAGGCCGTCGAGCAGCGCCAGAAGGAGCTCGAGGCCCAGGTGCGCGGAATGCGCCTCGGCGACGACGACGACGAAGACGCAAACGACAACTACTCGCAGCTGGGTAACTGGATCCTCGAGCAGGCCGAGAAGCCGAACAACGTCGAGGTGTTTAAGAAGATCAAGGAGCTCGGGATCGAAAACAAGCATCGCACGCTGCAGGTGCTCGCGCAGACGCTGTTTGACAAAAACATTCTCGCGCAAATCAAGGAGCGCGCGCCGTTGCTCAAGAAACTGATTGCGAGCGAAAACCACGAAAAGGCTCTGCTCGGCGGAACCGAGCGCTTCGTCGGTCTCGAGCAGCCTGATCTGATCCCCGCGATCCCAAAGATCTTGCACATGTACTACAACTACGACCTCATTTCGGAGGAAGTCGTGACAAAGTGGGGATCGCGTGCGAGCAAGAAGTACGTCGACAAGGATACGAGCAAAAAGGTGCGCAAGGCCGCGCAGCCGTTCTTAACTTGGTTGGAGGAGGCTGAGTCTGAGGAGGAAAGCGAGGACGACGACGAGGATGACGACGAGTGATTTTTATTTCTGTTATTATCTCGTTTTAGTTTAAAAAGTAATTGCCTTTTTCAGATAGTTTGAGCTTTAACAGTCAATGTATATAAGCATATGTCATCTACAATCAACCCATGCAACAGCCCCCAACTCCCATCATCATAGTAATATACACTACCGCCTCGTAGAAGAATCCGCAGCCCTGCGCGCCATTCGCTGCATCTCGATCTTCTCCCTTGCGACCCGCTCCGCCTGCGCCTTTTTCCGATTCTCGGCGGCGTTCGACCGCTTCGCTTCTTCGTCTTCGAGTTGCTGCTCTATATCCTCCAGCGTGATACTTTGTGAGGTTTCGAATGGTGGGCGGAGGTATGCCGAGGAGACTGTAAGAAGTAGATATGCATGTTAGTAAGAGTAAGCAGAGCTGAAGACGGGAGACAAAACGTACTGCTACTCTCGGCAAGGACAGAGTTAAGTCGTCCCTCGATATTCAACTTTCGTTCCCTCTCAGCGTCAGCAGCACTCTTGCCCGCCCTCTTCGTCTGCTGCGCAGGCCGAGCGTTTCGACGCTGGTTGATCTGGACGGGGACTTCGATGAGCTTGCCGTGCGCGACGAGGGATTGTTGGTCGGATAGGGTGGGTTGGTCGGGTGCTTTTGGGTTGATGGTTGGATGCTGTGTCTTTGTTTGGATGTCTTCTGGTTCTGGTTCTGGTTTCGGTGGGTTATCGTTGTCGTCGTCGTCGTCGTCGTCGTCGTCGGAGCGCGATTCAGAAACTTGTCTTCGTTTCCGTAATTCGGTCTCCACAAACTCGGACCTACTCAAATTCAAACCACATCAGCCCACGCTCTTCCTCGCCCCACCTCTCCAACCAGACAAATCAGCAGACAAAATCAGCAGACAAAAAAACTCACAAAAGTCGATCCTCAACCTTCCCCGACCACCACCTTTCGAAGCCCTCACCGGCGCGAACCGCGGCCCAGGTTGCGTATGCGTAGCATCGCCGACTTCTGTTCCCGCAGACTTGGTTTTGCTCTTGCTGTTGATGGTGAGTGTGTGTGCTGCGTGCGTGGCGCCGCTGAGGAGTTGGAGCGTGTTTATTCCTTGATGCCGTCGGCGCGCGGGTTTGGCCCTGCTGATCTGCGGCAGATGTAGCTCCTCCTCCTCCTCACCCTCATCCTCATCCTTCTCATCTTCTTGTTCTGTATACTGCTCCGGTGTAGTTTGAGGTGCTACTCGCCCTCTTTCACGCGCCTCGGCACCGGCAGTGCGTAGATCAGGATGCAGACTCTCGCCCTCCGCGTCCGTCTTGACTCTCTTTCTCGCGCGCGACATCCTGCGCACTCGTCCACGGATCCTAGTCGTATTTCTCCTTCTTCCTCTGTTTCAAGTCACAGAAGAAATCAAGTAGTTATATATCGTGCGCCATTGCTGGCAAACCTCCGTGTCTGGATTAGATGGCGATAACTTCTATGAATCGTGGTTTATACCCCCGCCGCACGCCTTCCTCGCATCGCTGATTGATATCGAATATGTACATTCACTTCTTCTACTTCTTCTAAACTACAACAACAACATCACTCAACCGCCAAATTAACATTCGAAACCTCCGGCAAAACCAGCACCGACTCCGCACTATTCTTATACTCCACCTCAGCAGAAATACTCTCGTGCGCTTTCGAACTCGGCCGCACCTCGATCGTCGGCAACAGCAAATTCCCGTGCTTCAGCGGCAGGATCAGAAGCTCGACTTCAAACACCGCGTCCGAGACTGTGAAATGTCCCTTCTTTTTGCCGGAGATTAACCAGTTGTCCGCGCTGGCGGTCACGTCGTAGGAAAACTCGATCGCGGAGGTGGAGAAGATGTCTGGGATGTTGCGCGGCGCCCAGCCGCGCGAGGACGATAGCCGGACGGTGATGGGGATCGGGTGGCCGACGTAGAAGACTTTGTCTGAAAACACGAATTGCATCGGCGACGGCTCGGCGGGAGCGTAGGGATCGAGCGCGACGGGCGTGTAGAGAAGTTCGAGCGTGAACAGGACTTGCACTGTCGGCACCTCGACCGGGATCACGAGTTCTTTCGTGAGCGTCCCGAGTACCTCTTCCGGCTCTCTTGCCAGGTTCTGGTAACGTTAGTAATACTATCAAAGCACTAGATGTGATGAAGCAAACTTACAGTATAGATCTGCTCCAAAATCTGCTCCAAACTCGCGCGATCCGCCTCCTCCACAATCGAAAGCAACGACTCCCACTGCGCACGCACATACGGCCCCATCACAATCCTATCCAAAAACCCGTACGCCGCCAAATCGACCTTCATCAGCGCCAAGATATGCAGCTCGACCAGCATCTGGTACTTGCTCAACCGCCGCTCGTACTCGCCCTCGGCGATCTTGCGCCGGACAAGCTCGCTGATCGTGTGCCGCATCTCGTCCTCGAGCCGGCGGTACTTGATCTTGAGCAGTAAAGGCTCGGGGGGAACTTTCTTCCGCTGCGGAGCCATGTACGACGCGCTTCGCTCGATCCGGTACGAAAACGTGACAGGCTGCTTCGGAAACGCGACGTAGTCCCGGCCGATCGTCCCGCGCCCGCCTTTGACGGTATAATCCGCGCACTCGACCAACTCGCCAGAGAGCACCCGCAGCGGCACCACGAGGCCCACGCACGAGATTGAAAACTTGGAAAACAGCGCGGTCGACTTGAAAATGTCCTGCACGTTGACCGCGAGCGAGAGCGAGATCGAGACGTGTCGCACTACGGCGACCGAGTAGCTCTCGCCTGAAGATGTAGAGAACTCGACAATTACCCGCAGATATAGCTCTTTTACGTCGACCTCGGCCACGTACGGCATCGTCAGGTAGACCACCGACTCGCGCCCGACAGCACCGACCTCGACCGTCGACGGCGCGCCCGCAACTCCCTTCACCTCCAACGGCTTCCGCGCGTCCTCCTCCTCCTCATCCGCCGCACCCTCAGCCGCGACCGCGCCCTTCGCGTCGCCGACCACGATCCTCGTCCCACTAGACGCGCTCCGCGCCGTCACTTTTGCGCGCACGACCTCGTTCCACCCGGTATGCACCTCGACCGTGACCCGTTTGGGCGCATCGAGTCGGATGCTGCGTGCGGTCGAGAGCTTGACGTTCATGCTGCCTGGTTGCTGGTACATGCGCATGCGCTGGTTCGGAAGCACGCCTGCCTCGCTGCCGTGGTAGTCTTTCACCAACACCAGCGCGCCGAGCTTGAACTCGATATTGTCAATCTCGTACACGCCCGGCACGCTATGCGTCGTCCAGAGCTGCAGCTCCGAGGTCGAGCCTGCTTTGAGGAGGACTTTACTATTGCTCTCAAACAGGACGGTGTATTTCATCCCCGCGGGCTCCGCCAGTCGGACAGAGATCGAGTCCATAGGCCAGTCAACATCAAACGGGTTCTCGACCTGGAGCTTGACCGAGAACTTATCCTCCTCCACCTCCGACACCGTGATCTTCCGACCCAGCGAGGTCGTGAACAGCGATCCGAGCGGGAACGACAGCGGCTCTGCGTCTGCCTTGCGTTCGTCCGCGCAGATCTCAATCACGCGCAAACACAGCTCAGAAACAAGATCCTTGCTCACAATCTTCTTGCTAGCAATGATCTGCAGCGCGACTTTCAAGTACTCCTCTTTCCGCCCGAGATTGAACAAGCAGTCGGCGTAGATCACGTACAGGTTTGTCGAGATAAGTTCCCAGCCCTGGTGCAGGTACAGCTGCGGAAGCGACGCGATCAGCGTCACGGCGGCTTCGTACTCTTTGCGGTGGTATTTGATCACCGCCATTTGCGCGCGCAGCTTGTCGACCGATCTCGTGCGGTCTGCGGACTCGTAGAACGCGCGCGCGGAGTCGGTGAGGTCCATGTAACTCGTCATGAAACTCTCCTGGTTGTTGATTATCTCTCTTAACTTCGGGTTTAAGTATTTGTCCAGCAGCTCGTCTTCCTCTTCTTTCGAGGTTGTAGCCGCCTCGTCTTTCACCAAGCTGACGTCTTCAAAGTTGTTATTACCGGTGTCGTCCGCGTACCACCCTTTCCGCGCCGCAAGCTGCTCGATCGACGACCGCGCAAGCAACAACAGCTCCGCGCGTCCCTCGGCCACGTCGCGCGTGCGCCCGCCTTGGATAACCCTCGGCTGAACCTCCGTCGCATCCATGACCTCCTGGATGATGCCATACACCCAATTCGCGACCAGGAACGGGTTTTTCCCATTCGAGACAAGCATCTTGCTCGTTTCGAGCGCAAAGTTGCGCGTGCGCAGCAAGAACTGCGAGATGCGCAGCGCGGTCATAGTCGGCGAGGTCGAGGTCGACATCAGCAGGAGAAGAAGCGAGGCTTGCCGCGAGAACAGGTAGCAGCGGAAATCAAAGAGCGAGATGTTGTTTTCGAGGATCGAGTGCCGGACTTTGGAGTCGGAGTCGCGGGTTAGGAGTTTGGGGGTGGAGTCTGGGTTGAAGCCGACGGTTTGGAAGAAGGTGATTGTGTTGTCTGTGGGGGTTAGTGTGGGATTGTTGGAGGTGGTGGGTGGTGCTTACCTTGTAGTAGTTGCATAAAAGTCGCGTCGAGCTCGTCGTATTGAATCAGGGCGTCTTCGAGTAAACTGACATGTTCAAACGCGAGCGCCAGTCCCTCCTACATAGATCAGCAAACGTCCACATCAAATACAGAAGCAAAGCGCACCTTCATCACAAAAAAAGTCGCAAAGTTCCATCCAGGGATGGTCTTCTTAGCCTCCATCTTCTTAACCTCATCCTCATACATCTGCACGCGTTTACCAAACGCGTCGAGGATCCCGTCGCGGATGCTAATCATAGCGTCCGTCCACATCTTTTGATCATCCGCAGGATCCAAGCCCATCTTGACGAGCACGCAGCGGTCTTCTTTCGAGCTCGTGTTGAAGTCCGCTTTGATCTTGTTGAACACGCTTGATTTGAAGCGCAGGGAGGAGGCTGCGGAGGAGGTGCCGGTGGCGGAGTGTGGGTCAAAGAAGAAGAGCATCCACTCGGTTGAGTCGCGCTGGGATGCGACTTTGGACGTGAACCACTCGCGGATGATTTTGCGCACGCTGGCGCGGTAGGTGTCGTTGTCTTCGCATTTGACGAGGATGATTCGCATGTACGGCGTATCGAGCAGGCCCGGGATCTGGTGCTGCGGGGCCTGCGGGCCGTCTGCAAGCGTGTCTTCGTAGAGGTTGACGGAGAGAGTGGCGATTGTGCGGAGCGGGCGGGGTGGGTGGTTCCAGTGGAGGTTGCGGAGAGGGAGACGGGATTGGATGTCGCGGATGACGTGGGGAGCGACGCCGAAGGGGTCGTAGTACGCGATCGAGACCGAGCGCGAGGACATCTGTGAGTGTGAAGATATGAGAGAATTATATGCAGAAGTAGAGATTATATCATGATGAGATGCAGGATTATATCATGATTGTGGATGCGGGTGGTGAAGGAGGTTGGTTGTTCGTTGGAGCCGCACGTCGAGGAGTTGATAGTGTTCATCTGTCTGCAACTTCTACGATTGAGAATCAAGCAATTGATGAGGTATTCTACTGTAGAGATTGTGCTTATACTGTGTTAGTTGTAATTGTCTATAATCTATAACCAGTCTATCTAAGCTCAACCCCTTCTGATATTTCCTTCTGATATTCCCTCAGCTATTCCCTCTGATATAAGAACTAGATCTCAACCTCTTCCAGCATATCAAGATCAAGCAGTCCCTGCGCATACTTCAATCCCTCGCGTCCCTTTCTCTCGACCTCCTCACTCCACAGATCAGAAGCCTTGAGCGCTTCAGGAATAGGCACAGTGATGCGACCCTTCTTGAGGACGTACTTTGTGAGGGAAAAAGCATACAGCTTCTTCGTCTTTGGATCCTCAAACCTGCTGAGCACAAACAGCCACTTATCGTTCCACCCCAGCACGCGCGACGAGATCTGGTATTTTATGTAGGGCTTGATTTCGCGTTTAAACACGGTCGCCACGGCGCCGACGGGGATGTACAGCCAGATCCCGTCGTTCTTCTTGACGTCGAGCAGCAGTTTCCGGAAAACTTCGACCATGAGGTCCGTACGCGCGATGTCGAGGTCGCTGAAATAGGTCGAGTTGGACTTGTGGCCGTTGAGATCGCACTCCATCGCGGGCGAGCGGTTGGTGTAGATTGACTTGCGGAAGACGTCGCCTGCGACTTCGGGACGGGGTTTGTGGATGTAGAGGAAGTAGGTGAGTGATTTGTAGAATCTGATGTGCCTGAGAGGAGTTAGTTGAGAATGTTAAGACGAGTGAGGGGGGAGTAGAGGTGCGCACCAGGCAAATGGGAAGTTTTTGGCGTTGAGAAGCCAGAAGACTGCCGTCACGGCGGTGAAGATGGTAGAAACAGACCAAGCCATGGTGATCAGAGAGTGACTATAACAACAAACACAAGACTCTCTTGAAGATATCTCGATATCTTTATCTATTGACTATTTATAAACAACAAGACAAAAGAGAAGAGAAAGCAGGAGTCCAGACGAGGATCCGGACCGTGAGCTCCGGTGCCTGCAGGGTTGATAAACTTTGTTTCGCTGGACCTCGGCTTATCCTTTCTATGACTTTATATAGTCTACTTGACAATACAGATCTTTTATTTCTTTAAATGCACTCATGACGTGAATAAACCGTCTGAACTCCGTGTTAATCGATAGAGAGCATATACATGAGATAATGCAAAACAACAAAACAAACAATAAAGGCAATGCAAGTCGTTATCATCAGGTCATCAGTTCAGCAGACAATTACGCGTGCTGGGCGCTGGTTAAAGGCCTGTCTGCGTTGCGAAACATAAGTCTGATCTGATCGAGTTGGACAGGCGACATTTGCTCAAACGACCCAGTCGGCTCGTCCTCGCCGTCGTCCTCGTCATTCGGACCGTACCGCAACTCAGACGGGACCAGGTACTTGTCTAATTGAGTAGAGAATATGATCGAGTTGTCCTTCTCCTTCGCCTTCTCCTTCGCGCTATGTTTGCCGGATTTGGCTTTTGTATCGGGCCGCATGTAACTGGGGAGGTCGCGGTCTATACGGCTTCGGTCCTTGATTTCATTGGTGAGAACAGAGAATGCGGAGCGCTTTAGGCGGGCTGCGGCCGTGGCGTCGTTGTCTGCGGGTTGATGTGAACGTTTTGTGCCTCGGGGGAGTTGCTGCTGCTGCTGCTGCTGCTGCTGCTGCTGCAACTGTTGAATCATCTGTTCAGGCTCCGGCCGCAGCGGCTTCCTTACTTGTACAGATCTCTCATTCGCCTCATTGACAGCATCGAGATCGACGTTGGCAGCGACCAAGACCGAGTGCTCTTCATACGCGATATCCATTTCGAGCGCGCGGATGCAGTCATCCTGGTCAGCCAAGAGATCGCGCAGACGGGAGATGAGGTCCTGGGCTTCGCGGAGTTCGTCTGAGGTTTGCATGTATTTTTGGTGCGTGGCGCGGAGGGTTTGCTCGAGACGGATGATTTTGCGGGTTTGCATGTCGGTGGGGGTTGCGTGCTGGCGTGAGGTAGTGGCAAAGGCGGAGGCAGAGGAGGAGTGGGATGAGAGAGAGGAGGAGAGAAAGAGTTGGGTGCTGACTTGTTGGTGACGGGGTGGGTTGGAGGTTGGAGGAGCAGAGGGGTTGTGGTGAGAGTGCTGAGCAGAGTAGTCTGCGGTCTGAGAATGAGCCATAGTCTGCGTGCGAGAAGAGGAGCTCTGGTTAACAGCAGAGTTGAGCATCTCGAACTGCAGCGGTTGATCGGCGGTGGGCGGGGGCACCTGCAACGGCGGAGGACGAGATAATGACTGGTCTGTCTGAGCGCGGGATCTAGCGTGGTCCAGTTCGGCGACGTCCTGGATGGTCTTTTGCCATGCCAGCCTGATGTTGTCTGCCAGTTTGTTGAGCATGCGCGAGAACTTGTGGTGAGGTGCTGTGGACTGACCGGCTGATGGACTGACTGAGTAGAGAGAGCACGTGAGGAGGAGTGAGTAGTCATGGATTAGATAATACAATGACATAAGCATTAGATAATCAAAGGAGAGGCTGCTATCGCACGGCTCTGAAGCTAAAGTAAAGAGAAGAAGCTGATTGTTGGTCGAGTTTGGCTTAGTCGGCGGCGGTGGCGGCGGCAGGGCTGAGGTTGATTCGGAGTCTGGCAGTGAGTAGTAGTGATAATACTAGTAGTGGTAGAAGTAGTAGTAGAAGTAGTAGTAGTAAATAGTAGTAACAGAAGAAGTAGCAAACAAAGAGGTCTGTGCTAAGACGAACAAGCGTAGGCCAATGCGCATTGCATCTGTTTACTGTTTCTATTACTATTTCTATTTCTATTTACTATTCTGTTCTGTTCTGTTCTGTTCTGTTCTTTCTGTTGTCTGTTCTTTATTCTCTATTCCTATAACTATTCATAATCCTCTTCCTAAGTTGTCTTATACTTCACTTATACTCTCCTATCTCCGATAAGCTAAACGAAGGTGATGCCGTGCGCTCCGGATTTGCTTTGGTTTGAATGCACCGCACTTGTTCTGACTGTAAGTAGTTGTGATGTTCTACTATGCCATACTATTCATCATCTACATCTACATCTATCATACATCTGTCATACATCTATCATAATATCTCACCATATCTCAATGGATCACACCCAAACAAGCCTACTTGGCACCATGGCGTGGCACCGTGGCTCCACCGCCTCCGTCGATCAGCAGCTCTTGTTCCGCATAAGCAACAGACAAAGAGAACGCCACAATAAGAACTCTGCGTATATTCTTGTCTTGGTACCTGTTGAGTACCGATGTAGTTGTCGTTGATATCTCTCAGTTGATGTTCAATATCTAGAGACATTCATATTCTGTATGAGATATAGATATAGATATAGATACAGATATAGATATAGACATAGATATAGATATAACATATTCAGAACAGCCATCATCATCTTCTCATTGTCATCCAACCGACCGCCTCAACCGCCTCAACTGCAGAATCCCGAAACATTAAACTGTAACCGTATCCCTCCTTGTTATCGCCAAAACCTACCTCCGCACTCTGTCAACTTCAGCCGTCTCCGATTCGCAATTTGCTGTGATTTCTGTCTTGTTGTGAGTATAGTCCAGTCAGTCAGTATGATCATATTAGTACAGTATGATCATATTAGTATTATCAGCAGGATCTGCAGTATCTGCAGTATCATCAACAGTATCTGCAGTATCAACAGTATCTGCAGTATCATCATCAGTATCACAACGGCAACTCCCCCGATAGTAGCTCCACTTGGCCGTACTCTTATCTTCCTCTCCTCATCTGAACCTTCTCTCCTTGTACCTCCTCTCCTCCTCCTCTCCGCTCTCTGTCGGCTGCGCTCCTTCACTGACAGCGCCACATGGCCTCCAGCTGTCAACATATAAACACCTGTTCTGCCCTGTTCTGTCTCCTCCTCCTCCTCCTCCTCCTCCTCCTCCTGTTCTGTTCTCTCTCTTGACCTGACCCATCTCTACCACCATGGACCCAACCTACTCCGACGGCAACTCTGCCGAAAAAGACTCCGGCGTCAATGAAAAGACAACCACCGTCCCCCAAGTAAACAGCATATACGACTCTGAGCGTGGCTCCGTCGTAGACGTCAAGGTCGACGTCCACACAAACATCAAAGATGGTCTCCAGCGCCAGATGCACCAGCGCCATGTCCAGATGATTGCCCTCGCCGGCACCCTCGGCACCGGTCTCTTCCTCTCCAGTGGAAAGGCAATCATCCACGCCGGGCCCGCTGGTGCTCTCATCGCTTATATCCTTGTTGGTACCGTTGTCTGGTCCATGATCCAGAGTCTTGTATGTTCCTCCTTCTCCTTCCATATCAGCTAAAGCTAACTCGACAGGCCGAAATGATGTGCTACGCGCCCATCGCCGGTGGATACATCCACTACGCCGAGCGCTTCCTCCACCCCTCCGCCGGCTTCGCCCTCGGCTGGATGCAGTGGTACTCCGCCGTCATCTCCCTCCCGACCGAAATCATCTCCGCCGCCGTCATCATCGGCTTCTGGGACACCGACCCCATCAGCGGCGACATCCCGCGCTCCCACATGATCGGCTACATCACCGCCTTGCTCATCCTCTGCTCCGCCATCAACTACTTTGGCGCCAGATGGTTCGGCGAGGCGGAGTTTGTCTTTGCCATCATCAAGATCTTGCTCATCATGGGCTTGATCATCGCCGGTCTCGTCGTCGACCTCGGCGGCGGTCCTGATCATGACAGAATCGGTTTCAGATGTAAGTCACAGTATTGACAGTATAGTAAAATGACAGACAAGACTAACTCCTCTAACTTCTCCAGACTGGAAAAACCCCGGAGCATTCGCCGCATATCCCGTCGAAGGCAGCGTCGGCAAATTCACCGGTTGGTTCACGTCCTTGCTGCAGGCCGCCTTCTCGTTCGGAGGTGTCGAGACCCTTGCCATGACCGCCGCCGAAGTGCAGAACCCGCGCGCAAACATGAAGAAAGCCGCGCGCCTGCTCTTCTACCGTATCCTCTTCTTTTACGTCTGCGGAATCCTCATCGTCGGCATGCTCGTGCCTTCCAACGACCCCCATCTGCTCAACTCGACCGGAAACGGCGCCGCCTCGTCTCCCTTCGTCATCGCCTTCAACCGCGCCGGCATCAAGGTCCTCCCGAGCATCATCAACGCCGGTATCCTGACCTCCGCCTTCTCCGCCGCCGACTCGGTCCTCTACTCTGCCTCGCGCATGCTGTACGGTCTCTCTCTGCGCGGCCAGGCCCCCCGCATCTTCTCCACGACGCTCAAGAACGGCCTTCCCATCGCCTCGCTCGTGCTCTCGACCCTCTTCATCCTGCTCGCGTACATGACCCTCTCCGACGGCGCCCAGACCGTGCTCAACTGGCTCTCGAACCTGACCTCGATCGCGACCTTCATCTGCTGGGGCACCATCTGCATAACCTTTTTGCGCTACAAGGCCGGCTGCGAAGCGCACGGCATCGACCGCAAGACCTCGTTCTTCTACAACAAGTGGCAGCCCTGGCCCGCGTACTGGGCCATCTTCTGGTGCATCATCAACGTGCTCTTCAACGGCTACCAGGTCTTCATCCACGGCATGTGGAGCACCTCCGACTTCATCATCGCGTACATCAACATCCCGATCGTCGCGGCCTTGTTCCTCGGCCACTGGCTCTGGACCGGCCGCAAGAAATTCCCGAAGGGCAGCGAGATCGATATGTACTCCAACATCCCTGGGCCTGAGATCGACTTTGATCCGAACCCGCCAACCACAAAGATCGCCAAGTTCTTCAGATGGCTGCTTTAAGCTGCTGTAGTCTTGTCTTGCCTTATCTTGTTTTGTCTTGTTTTGTCTTATTTTGTCTTTGCTTTGCTTTGTCTGCCGTCCGGCGCGTATACGATAGTTAGTAATATATCTCAAAATCAAACAACACAGAATATGTAGTAACAGCACAGTAATCAGCCTGCTTGAAAGTGCGGGCGGAATGCTCTTTTTGTATTGTATGAGTAGGTGGCTCAAGCTTAGAGTCATCCTGAGCTCCGCGGAGTTTTCCGCGTTGGGTGAGGGAAGTGGAGGTGACTCACAACAAGTCTGTTTTATGTATCGTGCTTTCTCAGGACATGAGCGTACTAAATCAGACTGGGTTTCAGTTCAGTTTTAGGTATTAGATTTTGGAATTGAATAGGTTGTGTGGTGTGGTGGGAGTGTGGCGGGATGAGGTGGGTGAGGTTTACATATTCACGTTCATTACTTTCACTTCATGATCTAACTATATACAACTTGGATTATCTCACACACTAATCAGAATACTTGAGCACCAGCTTGCCGTTATTCTTTCCCGTCAACAAACCCTGGAACGCGCTCACCGTGTTCTCAATCCCCTCAACCACGTCCTCCTTAAACTTGATCTTCCCCTCTCCCACCATCCCCGCCACACTCCCGACAATACTCTGGATCGTGCCCGGCTCGTTGATCATCGTGTCGAGGATGATGAATCCCTTGATCGTCAACCGGCGCTGGAAGACCTCCATGTAGTTCTTCATCCCGTACTGCTGCTCGCGCGGCGTGTTGTACTGCGATATCGTGCCGCAGACCACGATCCGGCCGTTCACCTTCGCCTTGAGAAACACCGCGTCCGCGAGCGGCCCGCCGACGTTGTCAAAGTAAACGTCGATGCCCTCGGGGATGTACTTGTCGATCGCCGCGTAGGGGTCTTTCTCGGCGTTGTAGTTCCACGCCGCGTCGAACCCGAGCTCTTCGGTCACGTACTTTACTTTCTCGTCCGAGCCCACCGAGCCCACGACGCGCATGCCAAACTGCTTGCCCAGCTGGCCCACGATCTGCCCGACCGCGCCGGAAGCCGCAGAAACAAGCAAGGTCTCGCCGGCCTTGAGCGGGCCGCCGACGTTCACGAGGCCGTGGTAGGCGGTCATTCCCGGCATGCCGAGAATGCCGAGGAAGTACGTGAGCGGCACGCCCGCTTTCTCCTCGATCTTTGCGTAGTGCGCGACTTGTTCCTCAGGAACGGGCTGGTAAAGCCTAAACTGCGTCTTTGCGAACGGCGAGCCGACGAGATCGCCTTTCTTGAGCCCGCTGGCTGCTGCGGCGCCGGTGGACGACACGTCGAGCACGCGCGAGATGCCAAAGTTCGAGAGCGGTTCACCGAGCACGTAGGCTTCCGAGTACGTCTTGGTCTCCGGGTCGCGCATGCGGCCGCGCAGGTAGGGGTCCAGCGAGAGGTACAGGGTTTGCAGGAGTAGACCGCCGGCGGGGGCGGAGGCGGGGATCGTCGACGACTCGAGGGAGAGATGGGTGGACGTGGGAAGACCGTCGGGGATTTCCCTGTAGATTATCGATTTGTTTTCGAGAGTTGCCATCGTGTAGGTGTAGATGAATTGAAGAATATGAGAGATCAGAACAGCACAGCGCAGGACAGCGGGTATATATACACCTCCCCATCGCCACGAGCCCAAATGACGCACCACCCAGAATCTCACGTCAGCATCCCTCATCACCATCCAAAACCCTTCTCAATCTTCTTCAGCAGCCAGCATCCCCGTCGTGGCGAACCTAAACCCAGTCCTCATCGCCGAGGCAGACAAAACACCATAACAAAAGTTTCCAAGAAGGGTCGCGCGGCTCCTGCGGCTCAGCCGTTTCTGCTGCTTTCTGCCTCGAAGACTTGCGCAAGTTGACTTTTTTTCGGGGTTTGGATGCTGGTAAGCGAAGTGGTCCGCGTGCAGGTCGGCGAAGACAGAAGTGAAGAGAAGAAGTGATTGGAAAGAGGATAGGTAGTCGGCCGAGAGGCGTGAGAAGCGAGAAGTTGGATGTGTGAAGGTCGGCACTCGGCATTTACAGTCTTTCAGAGTTTTGCTTGAAACAGCTTTTCTGTCTTTTTTTCAGCTTTTCTTCTATTTTTTCTATGCTTAGCAATCATTTTTGATTATCATTACATTTTCTATTAAAAGGCCGACGGACGGAAATCAGCATAATCTAAAAATAACTGGATAGAATACATCACTCATCAGCAACCTTGATGACCAACTTGCCAAAGTTCTTGCCCTTCAACAAACCCACGAACGCGTCCGCGAAATTCTCAAGCCCCTCGACGACGTCCTCCTGGTAGACGAACGAGCCGTCGTGGAGGTATCCCGAGACCTCGGCAAAGAACTTGCCGAGCACGTCCGGGTGCTGCTGGACAAGGTCGCCGACGATAAAGCCCTGGAGTTTGAGCCGTCTGGTGACGATCTCCATGAGGTTCTTGTAGCCGTAGAGTTCCTCCGGTTTCGCGTTGTACTGCGAGATCTGGCCGCAGCAGGCGATGCGGGCAAAGTCGTTGGCGGTAACCAGCACGGCGTCGAGCAGGTCGCCGCCGACGTTGTCGAAGAAGATGTCGATGCCCTGCGGAATGTGCTTGTTGATCGCGGCCACGCAGTCCGTCTCGGTCTTGTAGTTCCACGCGTCGTCGAAGCCGAGCTTGTCGGTCAGGTACTTTACCTTCTCGTCCGAGCCCACGGTGCCGTACACTTTCAGCCCGCGCTTCTTTGCGATCTGGCCCACGATCTGGCCGACCGCGCCCGCGGCCGCCGAAACGAGGATCGTCTCGCCGGCCTTGAGCGGGCCGACGACGTACTCGAGCGAGGTGTACGCGGTCAGACCGGGCATGCCGAGCACGCCGACAAAGTACGACAGCGGGAAGTTATACGGGTTCGTGACTTTCTTGAACGTCCCCACCAGCGCGGCGGGGACGGCCATGTACTGCGCGTGGTTCGTCACGGGCGAGACCACGAGGTCGTCCTTTGCGAACCCGGCGACGGCCGAGTCGAGCACTTTGGACACGCCGAAGCCGGCCGTGGGCTGATCGAGCGGGAACGCGGGCGAGTAGGACTTCTTTGACGCGTCGCGCATGCGGCCACGCATGTAGGGGTCCAGTGAGATCGTGAGCACTTTGATGAGCAGACCGCCTTCGGGGGCGGACGCTGGGATCGTGCTCGAGACGACGGGGAGGTTGTCGGCCGTGGGCTATGCGAGGAGCGTTAGCGGGTGCGCTGTAACATCAGAGAGCAGAAGAGGAGGAGACTTACGTATCCGACCGGGACGGACTTGAAAATAACAGACTTGTTCTCAATTGATGCCATTGTTTATACTGTAGACGAAATACTCTTTCTTCAAAGGTGCAGAGAAGTCGCAGGAAGGTGGGAGGAAGGTTGGTTACAAATAAGCTGTTGACGAGCCGTTGGGATGTTTGTGGTCAATGATGTCATTTGGGTTTGGAGCTTATTTGGGGATGCCTCGGTTCTTGCTCTTCGTACTTTCTTTGTTTCTTTCTCTTTTCTCGTTTCTCTTTTCTTTTATATATCTTTACTTCTATTATAAAACAGTCAAAAGGCAGACTTCGGTACTGGCAATTACAAAGCACATGCAGATTACCGACCTTCACTACAGCAAACGACTGCTTTTCATCCACGAACTTGCTCAAGGTAGCAAAGTGATTTCTAAACCCCGACGCAAGCAGAACACGCACGGGCACATGTCCTCATACTCCGAATTACCGCCTTCTCTGCGCATCTATGACAATCCAACAGTCTATATCCAGCAATCTCTCGCAGGATCAAATAGGTGGTGCTGCGGTGCTGTGAGGTAAGAGTTTGCGATGCATACCGCACCACCGCTTTGATCCACCATCGTCGAGGGTTTCTTAATTTCAAAAAGAAACCGATCTTGCTTAGCTCAACGGCGCCGGTGTCTGTTCACTATCATTCGTTCGCTCAAGATTGAATTCCTCGTCTAGACGACCCCTGTGTCGCTGAGCATTAACAACGGCTCTGGGGATGACAACATCGAACGGGATGAACGACGACGACGGGGGTGGATGTGGTATGTCTCTGTGTTTTTCTAGTGAGGATTGAGGACTGTAAGGATGCTGTGAGTTGATTGTGGGTGTGGACGGATGATGTGCTGATTTGTACTTGTTAGTAGCAAGTGCCTGTTCTGCTCTTGCGTCTTGTGCTCCAGTTTGACAATACAGCCTGAATACGCAACTGGAAATAACAGTGATTAAAACGACAAGAGAAACGAGTCAAAGCAATGCCAGGACCATCAGAATATCTAACTGGCGGATATCATTAGTAACCGATGACTAATACAAGCTCTCAAGAGAAACAAGGCACAAGTAAGATCAGTCTAGAAGCGGAAATAGGCCAGATAGATAGGCCGGGTTTCCGTCCAGGATATTATCCCGTGATCACCTGCGGCAACTCAAACTCCTGCGCAAGAGAAGGTGCGCGGTTCCTCGGGCGGGTACTGTACTGTAGCTTTGTATGTATGTATTTATCCGCGCGGGCGCGGTAAGATAACGGATATCTGCCGATCGGTGGAGGTCCCGTCTACCGACGATAAGAGCAGCAGAGACATTATAGAAAACAATACACGACGACAAAGGCGCAAGGTGAGTGATTGAGATAGAGATGGAAGGTACGAGGAAGGAAGGAAGGGGAGACGCGAGATGTGCGTGTACGCATTAGTGTGTGTGTGTGCGGTGAGACAAGGCCCTTGCCGGGACCGTCACACGTCTGCGCGCGAGTAGTCAGTCAGTCAGTCGGTCATAATATGATATCTGTTTTTTAAGTACCTTTCAGAATCCTATTCTTGCCTGTTCTTTTTCCCTTATTACTTGGCGTGGCTTTCCTATATTTTTTGATTATCCTTTGTTTGGACGTTGTGTCTATGTAGTTTATTTCTGTGGTGAGGGAGGTTGGTAGTAGAGAAAGAGGGCAACACAGCAACAGCAGCAGCAGCAGCAGACCGCCAATATGTCCGGTTCTTCACATCACGGTGCAGCGAGCGTGCTGACTTGCACGGAGAACAGTGTCGACTATGACTTGACTTGACTTGACCGCCGGTGGCTTTGCGTGCCGTGCCGCCCCCGGGCGCGGCCTGCCCGACCAGTCTACTTACTTACTTACCCTCCTCCCTCCTCCCTCGTTGAGCGGGGCACATGGTCGACGAACTGACGCGCCGAGAAATACGACAGTGGGGCACAAAACAAGAATGAAAAGGCAACAACACAACTACCAAAAAAGCAAAGAAAGAAAAACGGCGATCAGCATCCGGGCAGAAGGTGGGTAGTATGTAGCACGAGGGTCGTACGAAGATTTGGCAGAAGATTTGGTAGATTGTTGGTTCAGGGGCAACGCGAAATGAACTGTCCGCTGTCTAGTACCCGACCCAGGCCAGAAAAGGCTGTTTCTCTTTAGTTTTTACTTTTTACTTTTTACCCTGGAGCGGGCGTAGTAGGTCGCTATAGCCCATTTGCGTTCTGCGTCGTTGCTCTCGGCAGATGCCGCCCGGCGCCCGGGTCAGGATCGACCGCCGCCGCGGCTCAAGAGAGAGTAGAACGCACAGACCGGGCAGGGTCCGAGTCGAGTGCGACGGGTGTAAACTTCTGTGTCTGTGTCTGTCTTGTGCACCTACTCGTTCGGTTTAGTTCGTAGCGGTTAGCGTACATATGCCCGCTTCCAATAATGTTTCTGTCCCATCCCGGACTGTCGCCGTCGACATGCTCCTGAATGTTTTCAAGACCCGCTTATCCTCTTCTTCCTCCTCCTCCTCCTCCTCCTCCTCCTCCTCTTCGTCTTGCTTTTATTCTTCCCGTGCGCGTCCTCGTCCGACTCCTCCTACTCCTCCTCCTCCTCCGCTCGTCCTCACCGCGTTCCCTCCTCATCTACCTCCCCTCCCCCGCGCCTGCCCTCTTCCTCTCCTCACCTCGCCCGCCGTCTATCACCCCTCCATCCACCCCCGCCCCTCTCTCCCTCCTCGCATCACAATGCGTCCCTGAGTGACATCAATCAGCCCACATCCCCTCTTCATCGCCTCAACCCTCTCTCTCTCTCTCTCTCTCTCTCGATCGACAATGGACCACTACCTTTCCGCACCACAGGCCGCTCCCAGCATGTGCGACTTCACGCTCGAAGTCGCCCAGCACCCCATCCAGGCGCGCGCCTCGGGCTGGGGCTCGCGGTCAGACACCCGTCGTCCGGTTGATCCACCGCCGGTGGTCAACCTCGTGGTCTCCCAGGACGGCAACGACGTGTACGTATCATCCTCCCTCCCTCTTACTTGCTCAGATCGGGCCTGATCTCGATTCTGTGTGTGCTGACCTACTGACCGCCGATCTAGCACCGTCTGCTGCAAAAACTTATTCATCCTGCAAGCAACCCTTCACGCAGCCTACCCGGTCGTCCCCACGCCGACCTCGCAAACCACGCCGACGTCCCCCCCGCAATCCTCAAACCTGATCGGCACAACCATAACCTCGCTCTCATTCATGAAACACCCGCCCCCGGGCCGCGCATACTTCCTCTTCCACGACCTCTCCGTCAGACAAGAAGGTTCCTACCGCATCGTCTTCTCGCTCTTCGAGCTCTGCGAAGGCATCGGCGCCGTTTGGCGCCAGGAAGCAGTCAGCGACGTGCTCACGGTATACTCGCCAAAGAAGTTCCCGGGCCTGGACGTCTCGAGCGCGTTGACGCGCGAGATCGCGAGTCAGGGCGGGAAGGTGCGGATCAGGCGCGAGGCCAGGGTGCGCAGTAACCGCCGCGCGGCGCTCACGCTCCGGCATCAGCAGGTCCAGCATCAGCATCGCCAGCAGCGCGGTAATGGCGGGTATTCCACATCAGCAGCAGCGAACGAGGATGGTAATGGCAACGACGACGACGACGACGAATACGCGCGACAGCAGCAGATCAAGACCGAAGGCTACTCTTCAGCATCGAGTATATCGCCGACGCTAGATCGCCAACAAAAACGGATCTCTCCACACGACAGCCCTGACTTTGCGCGCGCGTCAGCTGCGTCAGCGGCGGGACAGACGCGGGCGTCGTCGGCGGACTACTCGTTCCAGACCGCGAGTTATGTGCCGTACAGCTCCGCGACAGGGCTGATCTCGCAGTCTGCCGCGTCCGCAGCGCATTATTCTCCCTACTCGGTCGCCAGCTCGGCGGCGTATCCTGGGTTCGGCGGGTTCAGCAGCTCAGCAGCGGCAGGGGCAACAGGCAGCGGGTCTTCGTCGACGGCGACGACGTCTACGGCTACAAGTACGACTACAGCAAGCGACTCTGCGCTCTCGCCTCCTCCTCTCCCCCCACCGCCTGTACCTACGCTCTCTCTTCCGCTACCACCCGCACCACAGCTCGCGTACCAACAACAACAACAACAACAGCAGCAGCAGCAACAATTCCCGCTGTCGTCTACCTCGTCAGGAACAGTCATGTCGACGGCGGCGGCAGCAGCGGCGGCAGCGGCAGCGGGCGCGCCGTATTGGTATTTACCGCCGCCGCCGTCGTCTGCTGTGCCGCGGAACTTCTCACAGAACCCGGTTATGTTTCCCCAGCTACCTGGTCCGCCTCAGCAGCAAGCACAGCAGCAACAACAGCAACAACTCCAACTCCAACAGCAGCAGCAGCAGCAACAACAGCAGCACCCACAACAGTACACCTTCGGAAACCAGTTCGTGTCGGACCCAGGCAAATTCGTGTTTGTAGATTCCTCATATTCGCAGGCGACGAGGCACCCGCAAAACCCGGCGCAGACCCTGCCGGCGCCGTCCTCTTCCTCCTCCTCCGCCTCTGCTTCTGCCGCGCAGAACCAGAGCCAGCAGTCATACCAGATCGTGCAGCAGTACTTGCCTACGCACCAGCTCGTCCACGGCGAAAACGGCGAGATGCTAGCCGGCGCGCAGACCGGCATGCTGTCGTCGGCCGAGCACCACGCCGCGCACCACGCCCACGCGCACGCGCTTCATCCGCAGCCGAACCAGCACCACGCGCCGCCGACGTCGCTGCCGGGGATGAACATGATGCAGATTCCGCTGGGTATGCAGAGCATACCTATCGCGTCTGGCGTTTCCGCGCACGGCGTCATGGGCGAGATGGATACGTCTGGCCATTACTTGTACGATGAGGGATTTGACGAGTAGGGAGTTGTGGTGAGGTTGAGTTGTTTGATATTTTTTTTGTCTTTGATATTTGTGTTTTTTATGTTTGAATTTGTCAGGAATATGACGGAGTGCGGGGTGTTCTTGTTCTGTATCTTTATCTGCAGCTATGTCAATTACTGTTTATTATCGCTGTCTGTCTAATTGTTTGCTTTTCTCATGTTGGAAGGATACGGAGGAAGGAAGGAACGGGTCACGGAAACGATCAGCGAGCGCACATGAACGACGCTGGACCGCGTAGAACATATCGTGTAATATGTAATATATAATATATAATACATAATATCAGTCTTTATCTAGTGAGAAGAGGAAGTGGCGAGATCGGAGGTCCAGCTCGTGAAGCTGAGAATGCTCCGGAGGGGACGATGGGTTGATCGTCTTGCGCTTGCGTTCTTTGCTTCTCGGCCGAAGACGCGGTTCCCGATCCCCGGGTTTGAAGTATTGAGATATTAAAATATATTATAAGACATGGATATAAGAACGAATGGAAAATGGCTTTATTCCTAGAGAGCGGGACTGGAATATGCTATGCTACGCTACGCTATGCTACGCTATGCTACGCTATGCTGTAGAGTCGCGTCGTGTCTCCTGTCGTGTTTAAAAAGTAGATTGAGAGGATTTGACAGAAGATATATTGATTAACCAAGATCAAATATATCTAATCTCCATCTCGTCTATTAAATGAAGAGCTAGCGCTCTCAAGTAGTCGATAGCAGGCCGCAGAGCGGAGACAGACCTTTGGAGCAGGCGAGGGAGGAAAGGCCCAGAGGCAGGGATCAGAGCACGCGGGCGGCGCGATGCGATCCTGGGCGGTGGAGGACGATGTTAGTTCTGCTTGTGCTGATGGTGGATGTGAGTTGGGAGGAGGTTGGTAGTGAAGAGGGTGTGATTATTCATCACACAGCAGTCCAGTCCGTGAGAAGGAATTGTGAGAAGGAAGGTGGAAGGTGATTATGATTTCGCAAGAGAGTAGGAGGGAAGGTGCTGCCTATATCCAGCTAATACAGAATCGGGCTGGTGTGTCTGCAGTGTGCACATGTGTGATCAGCCTGGTCTGCACCGGACTGCATATGGCACAGGTAGTCGACAAGAGAATCGACAAGGAAGAATCCACAAAGGCGACTGAAAGAGTATTGAACAATAACCAACAGCGGTTTGTTGTGCATAAACCGCGTAGATTGCAATTTCGGCCCTTAATTGCCCAGCCCAGCCCTTAATATCGATCGGCTAGTAAAGAGGTTTATAGCGCGGCGGAGGGTCCACTACCATTATCGCCGATCCGGCGGTGTTGAGTGGTTTGCGTAATGATGAGTAAGAGGATCGAAGAGAAGTCCAACGTCAGCGCGCATGGCCAAGACACGCGGTTTTCATAAAACTGCAATAAAAGCAGATCTTAAAGCCTAAAAGATGGCAAGAGTATTCAACGCCGTTGTAAATCTTGATTACAACAAAAAAGGGTGTGCGGCGAGTGAATAAAAGCGTTAAGGAAACGGCGCGAGTCGGGAAACAAGTGGGAAGAGAGTGGGTCAGGGATGTGAGGAGGAGGAAGAGTTGATCAGATCATCGTCGACAGAAGGAAGAAGGGTCGATCTCGAGGCGGGGGACCCACAATTTATGTGATGATCTTTGGCCGTTCGTGAGGGTTGGCGGAACAGATGAAACATGGCCGGTTGTAGATCGTCGTCGATGAGTGAAGTAGGGGTAGAAGTAGGAAGTAGTGGAGTAGTGAGCAGTGGGAGCAGACCTCCTCGCTTCAGCTCAGCCTAGCACTCATCCTCTGTCTCTCTTCATCCCTCCACAAGAGAACTGTTCAGCCTGCAACGAACCCCAGCACTGAACAGCAGCAGGATCAGATGTCGAGATTAATTTAGAATTAAACTAAGACCCGCCCGACCCACCCCACCGCGAGGAACAAATTGTTTTTTTAGTGTCTTGCACTGTATTTTTATTTTATTCATCGTCGAAATAAGCAAACACATGGCGATCTCGGATGCATCGCGGACGTTGCCCGTTGCTGCCGGCGTCACATGGCGACGTCAACTAGACTGAAACCCAGAGCGCTGATTAAGACATCGAGACCCGATCTTCTTCTCTTCACTCTCTGGCAAGACATCGACAACGTCAGCCAGCGTACGGCCGAGAGAAGATCAGCAGTCGCTACCGCCTAGCGTGCAGTCGTGCAGTTGTGCACAACCACCGAAAACCCCTCATTCTGCCTCGAGATCGCGGTATCAGATGTCTGGATAAACGGCTGCTAGTTGATATGACGAATCAGTGGCCGCACTACTGCCTAGTGTCTCCACTAACCTTACCTTCTCACCACATCACCGCCCTGCTCTGCACTAACCCCACCGAGCTTTGATCCGCGGATGGGCCGATCCGGTATTTCGTCCTCAGATCTCATCTTCGTGTGCTGAATGTGTTGATTGCGCTCTTCTCTGTGGTCTCTGCCGATCATTCTCTACTCCGCATCTACTCATCCTCTACTCTTCATCTACTCTCACCTAAATCATCCTGCTACAGCACACCAGACAGATGCCTACCACGCATAATATACCGTACCACTCTTGCCCGACGCCCAGCCGCTCGGAGATTTGTGGCGCGCTCTTAGCTCGACCCCTTCTATCTTCTAGACTTTGGGCCGTTGCCCATCGCTAGTCAACCAATCTCCATCATCTCAACGGCCTCTAGAGCCAGTCAATACTAACTCGAACGGCGACCTCGTGTTTCCCATCGTCGTCTGCGCAGATTCAGATTACAAACCGTTTGAACCGCATGGGTGGCGGCGTAGGCCGGGTCGAATACCGTTCTTGGGCGCGCACGGATGACGGACCGTTGCTGACTACCACCCGCCTACTTTTGGTAGGTGTCCTATAACCGAGACCGTCCCATTTTTGAGATGTCTGGCAGAGACCGTGTCTATGATATGCATACTATTACTATCATTGACTATGGACTATGGACTATGTAATATGCAATATCTAGACCGACGACAGACGATCAATAATCCAAGAGCAAACTCATATCAACAACCAAACAGCAACCCCGTGCTTGCTTTCTTCACAATGTCGTCGCATCGAAAGACGTTATACGACAAAAATCCGCAAATCAGACTCGACAAACATCACCCACCTGTCTCCCCGTCTTCCGTCCCCCTTTCCTCCTACTTCTTCTTCCTTCCACCTGCCGCTGCATCCGCTGCAATTTGCTGCATGCCACCTGCAACTCAATCTGGCCTGATCAGCGCTGCAACCGTCGCCCGTTTCTGCACCGAATCCCTCCGCATTTAAGATTTTTTGGATCTGTCGATTATCCTGCGCAATGGCCAAGCCCGGAGTTTAAAACTCTCTCTTCCTGTTCTTCTTCCCACCGCTCTGCTCGAGAGCTCCTTCCCGGACCCGATCAGCTACACTGCTCTTGATTATCAGCCGAGGCGGGTGTTCGGATAATGTACTCCTCCTGGGCTTCTCTGCACGGGCTTTACTCTCCACAATAATCCTTATGTCCTTCGGGCTGACCACTGAGTGATTTTATCGCCGGCCATACCTCAAGTTCATATACTCGTATACTTCAATCCCGGTAATCTATCCGCAATATAAATATGCATAACAGCTCTGTTATTAATCAAAAATGCCCGTGTCTAAAAAGAAATTAGAGCACGGCTCTGCCGCTGCTTGACGCACAACCGTGTTCTTCTTCCACTCCGCCTTCCACCGCAGATCTACTCGGACTCGGTTCAATTACTACTTACGCACACCTGCTCTCCCCTCAGACTCCAGCAGCGCTCACTTCCCTTCTTCACGGCCTGGATATAGGGGCCCTCGCTACTTCCAAGTATGCGGGCATGCCGAGCCCAGCTCCTGGTAACCCGCCCTCTCTCGACCGGGAACTAGAGCCAGGCAGCGCGCTCTCAGCCGATTAAGGTTGTGGGTTGGTTCCGGAACGGGCGCGTTGTAACTTGACGTCTCTCTCGTCTCCGCCCGGACGGAGTGGCCCAGGAGCGGGGATATGATCTTGACTGGCCAAGGACGTGCAATGAAAAACGCAGGGCTTGCACATAAAACATGCATTAAACATAAACCAGCAGCAGAGACAAGTGAAGAAGGCTTCTTCATACCGCAAAGAAGAAAGACACAGACAGGCATGGAAGCCCGTCCTTCTCGCCCGCGGCAGCAGCAGCCATAACCTTCCAGTCCTTGACTAGGCCCGACCAAAAGCCTAGTTGACAGACCACCACCCCCACTAAACCCCCAGTCGAGCGCGCCCAATCAACGCGACGCAGCGCAGCGAGTACGGCGGCCGGCAGTCGGCAGGTTGCTGTTGCTTAGCACCTGACCGCGCGCACACACACAGGACGCGCTCTAGCCGATGGATCGGATCAGATGAATGGGGTGGCGTCCGAGCCAATCTCGCTTTCTGCTCGTAGAGCTTCGTGATATCCAGACGTAGTCTAGTCTGAGATGTGTAGTGTATCTTAGTGTCATCAATTGCTGATCATCAGCAGCTGCAATTGATCTCTGTGCGGACTCTCTAACCACACTCCATCCCCACCACCAAACCCCGTGTGACGATCTAAGCAGGCTGCTCCCCAGCAGCAGCAGAGCCAGAAGACGTGCAAGCTCAGACAAAACCCAAAGTCAGAAAGAGAAGAAACTCAAACCAACACGCCGCCGTCGCTCGGCACGGTTCCTCTTCTCGGGATGTGTGACGAGCGACATATCTTCGGCTTTTAGCTTCGAGAGCACCTGCGCAGCGCACCTCTTTGTCTCGCCGTCGCTCGACTCTGGTGTGCCAGCCGGCAGGAATCGAAGGGTGCGAGAGAATGACACAACGAAGTGCTTCGCTCTGACTCGGGTCAGTGTTTGGGGGGATGTAGGTACGGCTTTAGGGTTTTCTGGTTTACTGGATGAGAGCTCTGGTCCGGATTCGTCTGCTGTTGATTGCGGTGAGTAGTTGCTATTAGTGTACAGTATATGAATTCTCTGTGTCTGTATTGCAATATCTCTCTCTTAAAAAGCGTTGGCAAATCTGGTATCAATTGCTAAGCAGCAAGACACAGCACCTGCAATCCTGCTCCCGCTATCACCGCATCTAGCCTACTAAAACACTAACATCACCTAGCCTCGCCCCCCCCCCCTCCCAACCCCCCTTCCTATCCCTTCATTTCCCTCGCGGCCTTCTCTCTAGCCTGCCTGCCTTCCCGACCGTTGAACAGCCTTTGGCTCTAGCCGAGAAGCGTACGGTACGCCCCCCCCCCCCCCCCCCCCCCGTCCAGCCTGTTGAGAACTTTGTTGCGGACTTTGCCTGTTTCTGCATAGTTGCTGGTTACTAGTTACTGGCTCGGCAGCCGATTAGCGGGAGATATGCAGATATGCGCCGTCTTGTCTGTGATCTCTCTCTCTCCTAGATAAATGTAGATCAAAGAATACAATCATCTCCTCCGTTTTTCTTTACTTCTACTGTGTATACTGTGCTCGTAGTCGCACGTACTCGCAGAGACTCAGCCGGACCGGGAATCACCACCGCCCGCGCACTGTGACGAACCACTAATCCGCAATCACGATGGCGAAATCATACTTTTTTTTATTCTTTTTTATATTTCTTTGTTGGTAGAAAAAATAAATAAAGATAGATTAATGAAATGATGATTTAAAAGTCTTTTATATTATCTGTTTATTTTTCGTTGCGTTTGAGCATCCCTTTGCTTGTGTAGGGTACTCTTCAATCAATCAATCAATCTAATCAGCACCGCTTCAGCACGTAGACGTCTAGCCATCCTTCATCATCATCATCATCAGACACAGAGCATTCCGCAGTCACCAAAGATCAAGCTTCATCAACAAAGCGGCTCCCCACCTCGTATCTACATACGCAAAAACAACTTCGCGACTAAATCGATCGACATCGGCGAATACCCCCCGCCATCGATCTATCCTCCCGCCCCTGCATGCACCTCAATCCAGATCGGACTTTGTATCGCTACTTGACGTGTACTGCGCGGAATATACCTAGGAAACATAGACTATGAAAAAATAATATCAAAAGAAGAAAAAAAAGAATAAGATGAAACGGTAGTGCATGGGGAATACGCAAGCTCGTGAGACTCTGGTGCTCGTTGAGATATTTGCGTATTTCCATTCGCGATCTGAGCTGCATGAGATCGTCTTTCCCATAGCACTTTTTAGTTCAATTATAAGCTAAGCTACACGAGAAACAAACAAAACATGCGTGGGATCTCGATACTACCCACGTGGATTGCAAAGAACTCGATATAAGTTACTGCTGATAAACCCCTGGATAACAGACCCCTCCACGCGCACGCGATCGATAGGCTGGGTAGGATTGACTTTCGATCGAGAGCTGATGAACGCACGTGGAGGAGAAGCTTTAATCGGTCTAGAGCATGTGAGTAGTATAAAAAGTATGCGAGAGTTGAAGCTGTGAGCTTGAAGTTGTGAGCTTGGAGTGCAGCTGTGTGAGTCTTGTTAATGAGTAGGATTCAGACGAAAAGAAGAGAAAAGACGTTACTTTGCATCGATCGACATCAAGTACTCACCGACCCTCCACCACTTCATCCCTCCCAACCCTCTCTCGATCACTCGCACAAATCTCATCTCATCTCGCCTGCGGCCGTTACACCCTCGGTAGACGAGTAAAAAACGTTCGAGTGGTCCGTGGAAGAAAAACGGCGACGGGAGGGATTCGAAATATGTTGCTGAAGGGGAGATATTGGGTGGGGTATTAAACCTTGATGGGGGTTTTGGGTGGATTGGGGGGATGGTGGGAGGGGGTGGAGAGGTGAGGAGGGATGAGGAGTGTTGAGGAAGTTGGTGCTGTTTGATGAGCATGAGCAAAGAGGAGAGCAGAGGGCGGAGAGCAAAGGGAGGGACAGTTATACACCACAAATACAATAAAACACAAACACAAATACAACAAGCAAATATAATCGAACTCGATGAGCAGCAACGATTGAGAAAGAGGTGAAAAGCGCAGAGGAAGGTGGATGATTGTCTCGAGATAGCATTGTTGTAGAAGGTTCAGCTGAGGTGCGCTGAGTGGTCATGTCAACTCAATTTGCGCCGTCTGCGGAGTTCATTGTCTGATGGATGGACTGCTGTGCTGTGCTGTACTGACTGGACTATATCAGTCTGCAATGGCAATGAATGGCAATCTCAATCTCAAAGGCATTGCAATCGCATAGAAACAATGAAACAGACAGAGCGTTGACAGGGAGCAGCTAAATGGAAGCTTCGCTAAGTTAAGCTGAGCTGTCGCTTTTGCCTCAACGACGTCATCAAAACCTTGCTCTCGGCCCCGTCTTTTCCTTGCTTTCAACTTGAAACCAGACGAATCTTGCTGACGTCTTGCTCAGACATGTTATCACGAGCAGTTTATGCGATATCCGGTGCGCAAACTGTCGGTCTCACACTGTATCATGAGCAGACATCGAGAGGATTGGATAGAGTGGGAGGTTAGGGTATATTTAGAATCCGGCCACTGTTATCTGTCTATTCGTCACCGTTACGGCTTGGCCTGTCACTATCAGGTCAGGGAGAGAGTGCGGGTAGTAATGTGCCTTGAGAAGCAGAGGTAGAGGATAGGAAGGGGATTATACGGCGGAGATGGATGATATAGCAAGAAAAGAGTGGGAAGAGGAAAGGTTCTAGTGGGCAGACAAAGGCTTCGATTTGGATTGCAGGCTAGCCGATTAGAGAATAGTTCGAATCATTCACTTTGCTCGCTTTATGATGACGAAAGACGCCTTGAGTAAGTGGTATTGCAGAATAAAACTATTTAAACTACTTTCATTACAGGATTTATATCGAAAACGTCGGTAACTGTTTATAATGAACTACTATAGTGCTAGTACACCCCGCGAACAGCGTCATATCCGCATCCACACTATCCTCGCTTATATTACCACCGCTCGAATCGTATTCATACATTCTTCCCAACCCTCGCAACGAACCCCAACTTCAAGCACCCGCTGTCTTTCCTACCTGTGATGTACTCTCCTTGTCAGCTCTTGTTTTCTAGTTCTTGTCGGTGAGGAATTACAAGGACTACTGACAAGTCTGGCAAATCGGTCGTTTGGCGTTCGTGTTCTCGCGAAAGCTTGTTCTGGTCCTTATCCTATCGGTGAAGAGATATCGTCGAGTTCGGAGAACTTAAATAGGATTGCGACTGCAGAGTCTGGATTCATGCAAATCGACAAACTCAAAAGCAACTAGCAAACAAACAGTCATGAAAATCACTTTACTCGGTCTCGTGGAAACCCCAACGCCGTAACAGAACCAATACCTCTACTCAGCTTGTCGTAATCTCTCCGTTCACCTTCAGAATTTTGTCAAGATACGCACTCGTATTCAAATGCATTGCCTTGTCCGTGCTTCACGTTCCAGGCGCTGCATCGTCAAACTTTCAGATTGTGTTTTGTGGTTTCGTTGGGGACAAACGCGTGTACGGCTGCGAGGACTGCTTGCGGATACTGTCCGATGATAAGCGGTTCTCATATGTCCAAAGCACAAATCACTTTCATCATTGATTTCACAACGTCTTCTTTTCTATCTTTCAATCTGATCTCATCCTATACCACTGCAGAAAAGGACTCATCAAACTCAGTCAAGTAAGTTCACCCTGCATGTCGAAACCCTCACTCTTCCGCATCCATTTTTCGCCCTCTCTCTTCGCCGACTCTCAACTACTCCGTCCCCTCCTCTTCCTCTCACTCAAGCCTCCCTCTCTCTCCTCCTCACCACTCTACCAAATCAGCCTGCAGATAACTCGATCTCACCCGCGACCGCTGCGTAAGTTCGTCGCTCGCCGCACGTACCACACCAAAAAGTGGGCCACCGTTTGCACTCCTCCACCACCTTTCTGCGTTTTTTCCCCCTTTCATTTCCTACTCTTTCTCTTACTTATACCGGCTCAGGGATAAGCTTACGACTCAATGTCGCTCTGCTCTATTGACCCGTCTTTTCTTTGCGGTTCTCGGTTTAGCTCCGCGTCGAGATGAGCAGAGTACGCTTGTGCGGTGCCGAGATGCGCCGTTTCGCGAAAGAGCGATGTGGGCGTGCTTTGTCTTGCCCCGAGTTTGCTGCTTCAGTCCTCGAGCTTCACACCACGTTTTCTCCTGCGGTTTTATTTTTTTTTTTTTGGCTGGGAAGAATATTGTTTGACAAGAGAGCAGGATTGTGCATGTGCGCTGGTGATTCTGATTTGATTCGGTGGGCTGACTGATTCAAGCTGCATTAGGCATCTTTCTCTCGATTACAGACACTACTCACCCACGCTGCAATCTATGGAAACTTTTCCAGCAATCGTTTCGGTGTTTTTGTACAGTACATCCTTCAGAGTATATGAACTGATCCAGCGTACACTTCTGCTCGCTATCACTCACAACTATAAAGAGTGACTAGCACCCTTCCAATCACTGAAAGGTCAACTGAGCTCTCCAGCTAGATTCTACTACAATCACGCGAAGTACGTGCGATATTGTATCTGCCACTCGGTGGATACGTGTATCACTCGCTGCCCGATTGTTAACAGCGCAGAGACAAAGCGACTTCTTCGTACTCGGATCAGCTGGGAAAGAGGCAACCCTTGAGCTATATCTTGTGACTCTACCTATACCTCCATGAAACTTCATTACATCTACTGTCTTTTTTGGATCTGGCGAGTTGGAGGAAGAGCTGTTGGGGAATAGAAGCGTGCTGTCAAATACAGAAGGCTGACGCGAGTATTCCACCCCTCGCCTTCTGAAATACCGATGCCCACTCATCCCCACTACCTCAACATACCAGCTCAAAAACAACCACTTTTCCTACATCCCTGCGAAAGCTCAGCGTCCGCGTTGCCGTATCTCCACCAGCAGTATCCTCAACCTGCAGCTGCGTCAACCAGCACGCACTCATCCAGCAAAGAGTCCAGACTACAGCCGCGACTGATGCGGCTTACTTTGCTGTACAGTACAGCAAAGCCGAGATAACAAAGTCATCTACGGATTTGGTTTTTACAGTGCTTGGGACGTCGGCGATCTGGCAGGGACGTGAGTTACTGATAACAGATTTTAGACGTCGCTGGATGCGCTAGTCTCTGCTTCTGTATAGAGAGGACGGGATGGGGTGTGTGTGTTTGGGCGGGTGGAGATGATTGTGTTGGATGGATTTTCGCAGACTGCGTATCGCCACGACACTGACGCTATGTATGCTTCTCCTTACCACATCTCTTCTCCCTTTTATAGAATAAACATATTCATTCACAATATATCTAAACCAGAACCGCGACAAGCGGCCTCCCTGCAACGATCTCCAAAGCCGGATAGCTAAATACAGAACACCTAACCCATAACTTTAAAAGCAGAAAGCTCACATCGACAAAGCGTGGCGAAAGAAATAGTGCACCAACGCCATCTCCATCACCGTCAGAGCTTGCAGAGCGCAGAGAGCAAGAAAGAAAACAGATAAGCGAAGGAAGGTTAGAGAGAAGTATAGCTGGTTTTGGAGTTTTGTGAAAGAAGATTTTAGTTTGCGAAGACTGAGGTTTCTTATTCTTGATATCTCGAGTTGTAATCAAGAGATATAAACTGATGCGATCACAGTAACTCGAGTCTACTTCGCGCTCAACTCCACTTCCTCTTCTTTTTTCTTTTTATCTTCATTCTTCTGCGTTGGGCTTTTTTTTATATGCATAGTCACTTCGTGCAAGAATACATCCCGCTCGACATAGACGTTTCTCAAGCGCGCAAATACTCAACAATATGGACGACGTTATCCGTGGATGTCCGGTCCTGGCCGATAACGGCGAACGTCTTATTCCCTGGATCGCACATGTTTCCGGCTCGTGTATCTACGGTACCATGGGCGAGCTTTCCTTTGTCTTTGGTATGCCCATGCTCGCTCTCGTTGCTTTTCTCATTGCATGGTGCAGAGCTAACTTTGGCGCGATGTAGGATATATGTCGCTGTTTGCGTGGCTTTGGGCGCAGTTGCCTCAGGTGATTAAGAATTATAGAAATCACTCGGTTGAGGGGCTTAGCTGGCTGTTTCTGTTTAACTGGCTGTTGGGCGACGCGACCAATCTGATCGGCTGTCTTTTAACCAACCAAGTATGCACTGCGCAACTACTCGATGTTTTAAAGTACTTTGCTAACAGACTACGCAGCTGCCATTCCAAACCCTGCTGGCCGGATACTACCTCTCGATCGACGTCATTCTCTGCAGCCAATTTGTCTACTACACCAAAATCAAGTCGCAAAACTACTACGTCCTCCTCTCCCCCTCCGAAGGCGGCAGCCGCGCGTCGTCCATCTCCTCCGACCGCTCGTCGTCCATCTCGACGCACTCCTCCCATACAGTCAAGAGCTCGCGCAGCAACCGCCGCGCAATCATGCTCGCTCTCTCCGCCGTCGTCGCTATCGCGGGCGCGATGCTGGTCCCGCCTATCGTGCCTGAATACGACGATGCCTATCAATACAGTATCCCCTCCATCGCCGCGTCCTCCTCCTCGCCGGACTCGGCAATCACAATCCTGTCTGGCTTCAACGGTCTCCGCCGCTGGTTCAAGCTCAACAGCCGCGAGTTTGTCGGCCGCGTATTTGCCTGGGCGTGCACGACCCTGTACCTCTCCTCGCGCATGCCGCAGATCTACACAAACTTTGTCCGCCAGTCCACCAGCGGCCTGTCGATCCTGCTCTTCATCGCCGCGTTCTGCGGGAACCTGTTTTACTCCCTCTCGATCCTCACCAGCGCCGCGACCATGGACGGCGCCGAGCGCTCGGATTTCTTGTGGGAGGAACTGCCGTACCTGATCGGCTCGGCCGGCACCGTCGGCTTTGACTTTACTATCTTTTGCCAGTGGATCATATACGGCGAGGGCAAGCTCTTTTTCCACAACCTCTACTACGGGCGTCAGAATTGGGACGCGGTCGAGCTGCCTCAGGATTCAGGCCTGAGCGTCTCTGGCGAGGAGCTGATCGAGGAGGAGATGGAGGATCATGTTCCGGCGCAGCAGGCTGCGGATTCGAGCAGTAGCAGCGGAAGCAGCAGCAGCACTAAAGTCTCAATCTAACGCTTTACAAGTAGTCGGCTTTCTTACAATATCTATATATATATTTACTCTCTTGGGTCTTCGGTTTTTTTTTGTTGAATTTCATTGTTCTTTCCTTTTATGTTTCTGTGGATATTTGCATCACTTAGTTCTATTTGAGAGAGCGACGCTCTTCATTTCTTATCTTATATGTCTATACAGTGCTTTTCATCGCCGCGTACACGGGTTTTATTACATCTGTATTCTAATGCGTCAAATACATCATCTATAAAAGTACATTCGCAGCGCTCAACCCTCGCGATCCGCCTCGTCTCCGGACAACAACTCCTCTTTATCCTCCTCATCAAGAAACACCTCAGACTCCGCCGTGTCGTCCTCTTCTCCCTTTGCGGTGAAGAAATCCATCGCGTGACCGCCCTTGAACGAGTCGATAAAGTTGAAGAACGAGTAGAACGTGTTTTCTCTCAGCTCGACCGCGTAGATCTTGTCGTAGATGTATTTCTGCTTGAACGCCTCGATCTGCTCGTTGTACGGGTCGAACGTGAGCTCGCCGCGTCCGTACGATTGCAGCCGCTCGTTGATGCCGTCGTACATCGGCCGCTCGAGCAAGAGGCCTAGCGCGGGGGCTTTCGGGATATTCAGCTTCTGCTTATAAAACGATTCCTTGATACGACTGATCGGCGTGCCCGCGCGGACGGCCTGGGCAGCCATGCAGACCATCTTGCGGATCTGGTGCAGCATGAACGACTGTCCATGGATCTTGATCGAGATCCACTCGGTGCCCTCGATCAGATGCGGCCTGCTGACCGACAAGTTCTTCATGTACCGCCGCGCGCTCGGGTCCGTGTACTCCTTCTTGAGCGTGAAATTGTGGAAGTTATGCGATCCCTCGTAGACCTTGACCGCCTTGCGCACGAGCTCGAGCCGGTCCAAAGAAATCCGGAACGCGCGCCGCTCGCGGTCTTCGATCGCGCGGATCCGGTTGAAGATCTCCATCTGCTCCTCCGTCAGCGGCTGCGCGTCCAGCTCGTCGTCGGACCCGCGGTCGGTGCGTTTGTCGCCGCTCTCGCGCGGGATGTTCGCAGTCTGCCGCAGCATGCGCGCGTAGTCCTCGAGCACGTGTTCCTGCGTGATGCCGGCCTCGGCGAGTTTCGCAGACACACGCGCCCAGAACGCTTCGCCTTCGGGGTCTTTGCGGCGGCCGCCGGGGTACTTTTCTTCCATCTCCTTGATGCGCTTGCCGAACAGCGACGTCGGCCGCGGAGGCAGGAACGAGAACGAGGGGATCAGGTACTCGTAGATGCGCGACCCGCAGTGCTTGTGGCAGTCAAAGCCATTGGTCGTGCGGGTGATGCCCCAGACGCGGATCTGCTCGGGTAGGTGCGAGTTGATTTTCTCGACGATGTCTTCGTCTTCGATGATTAGCTTTGCGGAGATCACGTTGCCGGCTGCGTGCACTCCTTTGTCGGTGCGCGCGGCACGCATGAAGCCCACCTGGTATCGTTAGCATATATGGACTTATTCTCGACAGCCATAGTTGTAGAGCTCACCTTCTTGGGATCATCCGAGTTGTCCTTGGAAATCGCTCCCGCCTTCACAAGCGCATCAAACAAATCACCCTCGATAGTCTTCTGCGGAGGATTCCTACCAACAAAGCAATCAGCATACACGTTCTATAAGCAACAGCAACAGCAACAGATACTCACAATTGCATGCCATGGTATCCGGTACCACAATACCCGATCAAGCACGCCGCCTTACGCTTCGGTCTTCGCGGTTCTTTGTTGCCTTCTCCCTCTCCCTCGCGCTTGGTACGCGGACCCCAATCTGTACGGCCACGTTTAGGTCTCATGTCAGGGCTAAACCGTGATTGCGATACTGTTAGCAACGATTTCAGGGTTAATATTTCCTCATCTTTGCGCGAGTGGTTCTCGCAAGAAAACACAAACAAGAAAAGCAGAAACTCACTTTTTTGATTGTTGCCCGTCGCGGGCACGTTTTCCGCCTTTTTTCCCACCTCGGTTGGAAGTTGATCGGCTGTCGACTTGAACTGTCTCGTTTGCGTCTGCCGCGGGTGCTGAGTCTGCTGCTGTAGCAGGGGCGAGTGAAGAAGTCTGAGCAGAGACCTCTGACGGAGGTTTTGTTGCATTTTCGGTATTCTGCTGCTGTGCCGTAGTTGATGCAGCCTCGCTTTCCATTTGCAAGTAATATCCCTTCTATTTAATGAATAAGAATCTAATTGACTCTTGAATATGATGAGAAGCAACAGTGAAATATTTTCGTGAAGTTTTCTTTCTTCCACAGCAAAAACTTGCCTGGAAACTCTATCCGAAGGCGAGCCGCACGATGAAGGAAATTTTTCTTTCTTTTCTCCCAATCTGACTTTGATTCTTCCTGATATCAGGAAAGTAATCGAATTATAGCAGAACAAGATGAGACCGTTGACAGAAGACGAGACAAAGACGGTGTTTGAGAAGCTGGCGAATTATATCGGGCGGAATATCACGCATCTGATTGATCGGCCTGATGACCCGCATGTGTTTCGGTTGCAGAAAGATCGGGTTTACTATATGAGGTATGTATAGCAGTTTACAATATTCTCACTGCGAACAAGCAAACACACTAACCAGAATCTACTGTACACAGTGAGAAGGTCATGCGCTTCGCGACCTCGGTAGGCAGACCAGAGCTGATGTCGCTCGGCGTGTGTCTCGGCAAATTCACAAAGACGGGCAAGTTCCGGCTGCACGTCACGGCGGTGGACATCCTCGCACAATACGCGCGGTTCAAGGTGTGGATCAAGCCGAACGGAGAGATGTCGTATCTGTACGGGAACAACGTGCTCAAGGCGCACGTCGGCAAGATGAGCGATGATATCCCGGAACATACTGGCGTTGTTGTGTTTGCGATGAATGATATTCCCTTGGTACGGCACTGCTTTTGGTATATGTTGAAGAGCGAGTTATTAACAGAGAATATTTAGGGATTCGGAGTCACCGCCAAATCAACAACCGAAGCGCGGAGGTTAGATCCCACCGGAATCGTCGTCTTTCGACAGGGCGATATTGGCGAGTACCTGCGCGAGGAAGACACCCTCTTCACATAATCAATTTTTTAAAACCAGGTCCCTCAAATGAGCAGGACTTGTTATCTTTCAGTCATGTCATGGTTCACATCTCTCTTTATTCCAGCGTAGGAATCAAAAGTCGGTCTCATTTATGGATTATTTCTTTTTATTTTCTTTGAGTTTGAATGTACATTAGCTTTCTATAAATACGGTATTATTGATTTTAAGCAAATAGTATGACCAGTAAAAGGTCTAGTAAATGGGTGAAGGATCTATTATCTACAACAGACTAATATACACTCATACAACAACAACACTCTTCGCCCTCCGTCCCTGCAACTCAAAAACCTCGTGCTCAACCGCAACAAGCCCAGGGTACCGCGGCACTCCGCTCTTCTGCATCTGCTCCAGAATCTCTGCCGCATGATCGATCTTCTTCTGCTCGAGCAGCAACTGCACGATCGCGATCCCCAGCGCCACGTTGGACTTATCCTTCGCGAACCGCTTCAGCGCGCGGCCGAGCACGTTCTTGGACGAGTACTTGCCGCCCGTGGCGAACGGGTCGAGAAGCGCGGGTTGGAAAGTAAGCATGCGCACGCCTTCGTCTTCGGGGAACTCTTCGAGATGCCGCTTGATGCCGCGTTTGACGGCGGACTCTTTGCCCGCGAGATACTCGACGCTGAGTCGGTTTTGCGAGATCAGCTTGCGCTGGAACTTGATGTACGCGGACTTTGAGGCTGCGGTCTGCTGCACGGAGTCTAGCTGCCGGAGCGTGACGTGCGGGTTCGAGAGGTTGTATGTCGCGTCGGTGCCGAGGGCGAGCGAGTTTTGGATCACGAGGTCGCGGACGAGAGGTTCGGTCGCGCTCGTGATTTCGAGACCGGAAAGGATCTCGGAGGCGGCGGTGGAGTCGCCTTGCAGGATGTGCACGTACGCGGCTTGGATTAGGATCGGATACAGCTCATCTTGAAGTTCAGACTCAGACAGACCATCCACGCTTTGCGCCATTTCTATTTCCTCAACAGTTAGCCACCGCACTCTCTTACTCTCTAAACAATTGCGTTTATACACACCTTTCGCTTGAGCAAGAAGCTTCAAAGCCTCATCGTATTTCTGCTCGCTGATCTTGAGCGTCGCAAGGTTATACGCATGCTCGTGTGAGCTCGCAGACATCGCCGGCGTGGGCTCGACGTCCTCGTTCCACCATCGCTGCTGGGTTTGGATCGCGAGCGAGTTCACCAGCACGTCGTGGTCTTCTCCTCCAACCTAGCAAATAAGTTAGGTACAGAAACAAATTACACAGAGTGAATTGGAGACATACCATGTACGGACCGCTGCTGAGGTCATCGTAAATCGCCTTTGCCTCTGCAAACTTGTCCTGTCGATACGCCTACCCCAAAGTCAGCAAGCAATCCCCACCCCACATTCATAAACCACAAAACATACAATCTGAGCCTTCAAATGCTTCAATCCCCGCAGCGCAGCACCGCCAACCTCGCCAGCAACAGCCTTGTCAATCGCCGCGTTCGCGTCCTCCAACTTTCCCAGCCGATACAGCGAATACGCCTTCTCGAGCTCCAACCCTTTCTCCTCCGGACTCTTTTCAAGCTCAGCAAGCGCCTCCGCGTACCGATCGACCTTGACCAGCGCGATTATCTTGGCCTTGCGCGCTTTGCTATCGCTCGGGTTCTGCGCAAGCACTTTGTCTGCGACCGCGACGACCGAATCGTGCTCCTCGTTCGTCACATGCACAGTCAGGTTCGCGAGCAGGTCCTGCAGCGACGCCTTTTGATTTGTCTTTTTGGGAGGCATCGTTCGCGCTCTTTTCTCGATCGGTTTTGTAAACTACCGGTTCTGATGAGCTTTCTTTGATATTGGAAAAAGCTGTTGAGTCCAGTCCTTGAGGGTTGGGGTTTGTCTTTTGAGTTTTTTATTTTCCTCCCAGCAGAGAATTTATCTCCTCCATCGTCTCTCTCAGAGAATCTTTCAGTCATCCTACAATCCAAAGCACAGATGGCCTTCCTACGAGGACCCTTGTCTGCAGCAGTAGCATCGTTGCTGAGACGGCGTGTGAGTGCTCCTCTGATCTGCAGAACGCAGCAGACACAGCACCAGCTGCAGCTGCAGTTGCCACTGGTTCGGTATGCCGGCGGAAGCAACCGCACCAAGTCCAAGGGCGAGAGACGAGAGGCCAAGATGAAGAGAAACGGCCGCCCGGTTCACAAGGGCATGAAATACAAGCCGGGGAAGCAAAAGAAGGGCGGGAGAGGCAAGAGCGTGCTAAGCGACCCCTCGAAAATCAAGAAGAGAGATAAACCAAGATACAAGAACGGTGTGCTGTTAGGACCGAGAGGGAAGAAAACGTGGCAGCCAATCTTTCCCAGGCGACCGCTACCGCCGTCTCGCAAGCAGCTCTCGCGGTGGACGGACGAGAATTTTATCGATCAGAAACGGCGCGAGAAGCAGTTCTACGTAAACCACGAGACCACGCCGGCCGATGTCGGACCGCCTAACGCGGCACAGTTCGGTGTGCTGTATAGGATGCCGTTGGAGGAGAGATTGCCGCTGAATGAGACGGTCGCGCGGTTGGGCAATTTCAAGTCGTTGCGAATTTTGCCGTCGGTGCGGTCGGCGGTGTTTAAGCGTGTGCTGAACAATGTGCACAAGCCGTCGCCGACGCCGGTGCAGGCGCTTGCGATTTTCAGATTGATGAGACGGCCGCTGCCGGAGGTGCGGAAGATGCAGGAAGGGTTGTTGCCTTATCCGTCGCTTGAGGGGTTCGAGAGCGATGAGGATTACTACCGCCGCAAGGCGTTGCGGAGGAATCTCGCGAAAACGAAGCCCGAGTTGAAGACGTATTTGATTGCGGCCGAGACCGGGTCGGGCAAGACGCTTGCGTATCTGATGCCGCTGATGTCGATGCTGAAGGAGGAAGAGACGACGAACGCGCATCAGATCTGGGGGATTGACTCGAAGCCGTACATCCGGTCGGTGATTTTGTTGCCGACTGCGGAGCTGGTGAAACAGGTGTTGACGGTGGTCAAGGAGCTTTCGCATGAAATCAAGTTGTCGTCTGCGGGTCTGTCGAAGGAAACGTCGCGCGAGACGGCGAATAACATTCGGGGCAAGCAGATTGATATTCTTGTGACGACGCCGATACCGCTGATTAGGTTGATGGAACTACCGAATAGCGGTGACCTTCTTGAAAACTGCCGGAAGATCTTTATCGACGAAGCCGACAGCTTGATGGACCGGTCGTTCAAGGAGCAGACGATGAAGATCATCAACGCCCCGCCGCGGCTCGAGAAAGCTGTCTTTTGCTCGGCGACGATTCCAAAGTCGTTTGACCGCACGCTGCGCAGGAAGTTCCCGAACATTGAGCGGATTGTGGCGCCGCATCTGCACCAGATTCCGCAGAATATCACGTTTTCGACGGTGGACACGTCCGAGGAGCCGTTTTACAACGACAAGCGCAAGGCGCTGCTGCAGACGCTGTATAACGTCGACAAGCACGAGAGCGAGGGCAGTAAGATCAAACGCGTTGTTGTGTTTATGAACCAGCGCGAGAGCGTCTCTTGGTTGGTGGGATACCTCAACGGATGGGGAATCACCGCCGAAGGATTGACGCGAGACAACACGATCGACGAGCGGTCGCGGATCATGCGCGAGTTCAGGTCGTCGTCGCCGTCGGTCAAGACGGAGACGGGAGCGGATCTGGAGAAGGGGAAGATGAATGCGATGCGGGTGCTTGTGACGACGGATATTTTCTCGCGCGGAATCGACATGAAGGACGTCCGGACCGTGATCTTGTACGATATCCCGTTCTCGTCGATCGATCTCATCCACCGCGCGGGACGCACGGGACGGATGGGGAATAAGGGACGAGTGATTTTGTTGGCGTCGAAGAATGAGTTGCAGCCGTGGTTGAGGGGGTTGGGCACGACCATTAACAGAGGTTGGGCTCTGGTGTGATCTGTATATATTGTATATCCAACTACATGATTCTTCTTTCCTTGTTTCCCCTTTCTTCTTTCTTTTTTTTCCTTCCTTTTTCTTCTTTTATCTTTACGGTTGAGCAGAGTCGATCATTTGATTGATTGACCGCCAACAAACTACCGAAGCAACTTCATCTGCAGACTTGTTTTGAAACATGGTGTCTGATCAGATTATACAAATTCGGAAAATCAAACCCTCCTTGAAGAAGGAGACGGGGCCTACAGTTCAGTTGGATAGACTTGTTTTGTAGTTTTCCAACACTACTCTGGCTCCTACATGTGTGTTTGTAGTAATGTATGCAGTGAAAAAGATTGATTGATGATGATGCTAAACTAGAGAACGTAGAATGTAGAATGTAGAAGTATACCGGCCACGTCATCTCGCTTTAGCAAGAGACCACGCAAGGCACTGAGATTACTCCGCCCACACGACACCTCGATCCAAATCTGTAAAAGAGAGGAGAAGTGAGGATGGGGATGTGTTGATATCAGCACGAACATCGGCTCACTGAGGATATGGTTGGTTAACCAGAGTGGAATTTGACAAGTGTGCTGCCTATTGTGAATGAGTTGTTAGTAGATTGTTGTTAGTAAAGAGTGTATTGAGTGTATATAGGTGTATAAGTAGATGTAAGTAGATAGAAGTAGATGTAAGTAGAGAAGAGAGAACGAGAAAATATCAAAAAACTTTTAAACTTTAAACTCAGTTCCGGGTTTTAAACAATGACGTCGTTGCGCAATTGATTTCTAGCCTCGCTTTGTTTTTCTCTTCCTTGTACTAAAGTAATTTGTTCATTATCGTGTGTGTAATGTCTGTCTGTTTCTTTGAATGTAGAATAGGGATTAAATCAAGAATTGAGCAGAATTGAACAAGAAATGAGCAATAATCGCTTCTCCGATAGCGATGCGATGTAGAAATCAGGTGCTTTTTGGCGGTGCGCGCCACGCGTGGCTGGTGGATTCATACTCACTCTTCTCTCCTATCTTTCTCTTCTATTCAATTAAACATGGAATATATAGAAACAATTAGAGTAGCTTCTGATGAGATTAATCAGAACTTGGTTTGTTAATGAATATAGAAGAGAGATAAAAGGAAGGCAGACATCCCGGCTACTCCCGGTGTGGCGATGCCGGTGGCGGTGGCGGATGGCTGTGCTATTGGCTGGCTGCCTCTCTTCTCGTCCACAATTCTCTTCTTCAACCTCGTCATCCTCCTCCTCTCCTCCTCCCCACTCCCTCCTTCATCTACTCCACACACAATGTCTACCATCGAAGAGATCGAAAAGTCCAAAGACGGCCTCTGGCCCTACGTCCTCAAGCGCGCCCTCCCCGCCGGCATCGCGACCGGCTCGGTCGGAATCGCGATCAACAAGTACCTCGTCACGCGCTTCCCTGCTGCCGCGCAGCGCAACGCCTCCGCGCGCTCGTTCATGATGCTCGGCTCGTTCATGATGGGGTTCGTAACTACGACCGAGATCTACTCGCTCAAGTACGAGCGCATGATTTCGTTGAAGATCAATGATATGCTTGACGGGAAGGATAAGAAAGAAGGAATCTCGCTTGATGAGAGGGAGAAGGTCGAGTTGCCGCCGACGGTTACTGATAAGGCTTTGACGTACTTGAACGAAAACAGATTCAAGGGTGTGTATTTCCTCGTTTCTTGACTTGTTTCTGTAGTCCATGCTGACTTGCCAATAGCTTTCCTCGCCGTCTGGCTTGGCTCTCTCGGTGCCGCAGGCTACGCCGTCTCCCGCGACAAAATCATGACCACCACCCAGAAAGTCGTCCAAGCAAGGTACCCTCCCTCCCTCTCCCCCTCTCTCTCTTAATACCTCTTACTAACAGAAGCAGAATGTACGCACAAGGCTTCACACTCCTCCTAATCGTCGGCTCGGCAGGTCTCTCGATGCTCGAAAGCCCTGCGGAGAAAAAAGATACCGCGCACAAGCATATCTACGAGGAAGAAAGCTGGAAGAAGGCGCTTTCGCATCAGCCGTCTGATATCAGCAAGTAACTCTGCTCCTCCCTGCAAATACAGTACACGACTCGAGTCAGATATAATGTGACGGCTTTAGACTGACTTTGATTGATTACAAGCAAAGCGCTTTTTGTTATAACTCCCCCTTCTTTGTACATATTCCTCTATGTTTTCTATTTTCTATTTTTAATACAGTGCGTACAGATAGATATCTGTTCTTTTCGAATATAACCATTATTCATGCTCCTACCTACTCTTTCTCTCACTCCTACTCCTACTCATGCTCTTACATCCAGATTATTCATCATCACAAACACAAGTAGTGAGCACCACTGCAAAGAAGTAAAATCGCATCATCTATCAACTCCACTGTTTCCAAGTCATCGAGATCGGCTATTAGCAAGAATCAAAAATCTTTAGTAATTTTGAATAATTCCAATTCTCAGCATGTCGAGGTAGCAGTAGTTTACAGATAAAAGTTGAGTTGATACAATATCCAGCTACAATCCAGCCAGAAATTATACTACCCCTTCGCTATCGTCAGTTAAAAAAGAAGAAAACAGGAGGAAAAAAAGGTAGAAAGGGAAAAATCAGCGAAGACACTCAAAAAGTCAAGCAGAAGATCTACAGATCTACACTCATACACCACAACTTCCTCCCCCTCTCTTATCTATCTATCCTCCCATCTCACACTATTCAACTAGAGAAATACAAAATACGTAATTTTAAAAGCCTGGAGTATGCATAATCAATCACTCGTCGGTATAAACGATGTAAACTGTAGAGTGCAGAAAATGTCAGCTATCGCTTTCTTACCCTAATTGGTAATTTCCATTCGTATCAGAGAACGAGCAAATTACACAAAGCCACACAAATTCATATATTTCAAGTCAAGAAACCTACATCTACAGCATCGAGTTAACTTGCTTAATCTCTGATATTTCTCGGATTTGGAAATAAAAAGGAATTGGATTATAGGGTATACTAACTCTAGCAGAAAAATCAAATGTCAAACGGATATTGTAAAGAAAGAAAGAAAATAACATCGTCAAATAAACTTCTAACAAATGGTAAAAAAACAAAAATAAACACTACAACCACATATCGTACACTCTTATATCTTTTCTTTTCTCTTTATCTTTCATCAATCACAGCCACGTCTTACTCTCCCCCCCAAACCCACCCTCCCCATCCTCCATCCCAAAGAACCGCCGCTGACTATCCAACCACCTCGCCTGTCTCTCGCTCGGCGTAAACCGCGGCGTCACCGGCGACGGCACCCCGATTATCGTCCGCCGCCAATCAACGTTATACCCCGCGCTCGCGGGACTGCCGCTTCGGCCTGGGCTGTCTGCGGCGGCGGCGGGACGTGGCGGGGGAGGGGGCATGTAGGCGGAGTGGCGCGTGAAGAGGGGGGTGGAGGTGGTGCTGCGCGTCTGTGTGTGCTGAATGAGGACTGGAGACGTGGCGAGTTGCTCTGCTGCATGACCGAGACCGAGTGGCGGGAGGTGTTGGTAGCAGCGAGATTAGTCGCATGACTGGACGACGGCTGGATCTCATACACAGACACCAGACTTCTCAACGACGGTCTCTGGCTCTCATCCGACCCCGACGACGAGGTCGAAGCGACAGAGTACTCGTCCTCCTCAAACCCTGCTTTCTCATTAATCTCGTCCTCGCCCGTGCGGGGAGGTTCCCAGGGTAGTAACCGCCGCTTAGCTTTCTCAGGCCGTCGCGGCTGCTTATACAGATCCTCGACGTTGTACACCGAGTCGACGAACGAGGAGGATGCAGGACTAGGGATGCCAGAGGTCCAGGGCGTAGGACGGAACTCGTGGTGGAAAATGCTGGCAGACACGGGGTGTTCCCACGCGCGCAATTGACGCTTGTCGCGGTAGTCGAGGGAAGTAGACGTGCTGCTGCTGCTGCTGCTGCTAGCAATCTGATCGTCATCATCCGGAGCGACAAACTTGCCGACGACGGAATCGTCAGGCTGGACGGTAAGCCGTTTCCGGCGGGCAAGCACAAGCTCACCACCACTGACATCATCGCTCACAGGCACGGCGTTTCCATTCTGATCAAACTTGACCGGCTCGTAGACAAAGTCCTTGTCGACAAACTCGCCCGCCAAGCCCTCCTCCTCATCACCACCCTTATCTGCGCGCGGCCCGCCCCAGGTGCGCTGGCCGGCGGTGAAGATGCCGTAGACGAGATAGCACCAGTTCAGGGCCGGGTTGACGACGTACATGAGCGGGTAGAGCCATGCTTTGAAGCGATGCAGGCGCCAGCCGACGACGACCATGAGGCCCCAGTTGAGGGTGAGGGTGACGATGATCATCGAGTAGGGGAGTTGTGAGAACTTTTGCGTGCCGGTGACGACGGAGAGGATCATGATGAAGAGAACGAGGGCGGTGGTGCGGATCGTGTTTTGCATCATGCGCACGACGCAGAGAAGGGGGTACATTTTCCAGAGCCGGATGTCGGTGAGCATGCAGGCTTCGTTTGTGATAAATCCAAGAAACCAGCGACGGCGCTGCTTGAGTAAAGTGCGGTAGGTCATGACCGCCTCGGTTTTGCAGAACGCGCCGGTGCAAAGCTGGATCTGGAAGCGGTTGCGCGCGCCGAGCATAAAGAGATGGGTGAGCCAGCGATCCTCTCCAAGATGACTTTTTCCAAAATCAAAAATATCCTCGGCGTGCTCGGCGGATTCGGCAAAGTAGTACTTTGCCATGTTGCGAAAGGCGGTGAAGCGCAGCATTGTGAGCGCGCCGGGGAGACAGGTGACGGAGCCGCATGCGCTCTCGACGGTGCGCTCGTAAAGCTGGCCGTGGACGTACTCGATGTCCTGGAGGACAGTTAAGAGCGAGCGCTTTTCGGCGGTGCAGGTGATGATGCCGGTCATGGCGAGCATTGGTGCCGCGCGAGCTTCAGCGGGTTTGGCGCGGTTCTTGAGTTCCATTTCGTAGATGAAGTTTTGCACGCAAAACTTGTCGAGGATGATGTCGGAGTCAATAAAGAGGATGAAGAGGTCGTCGCGGGTGGTGAGGTAGGAGGAGTACATTTTGTCGATGAGCCGGAAGGATTTCTTTTGGCAGTGGCGTTTGCCGCCGTGGACGAAGCGGGAGACGGTGATGCGGACGCCGCGGTAGACGAGGTCGATGGAGACGGGGTAGGTTTTGAGGGGGAGGGCGATGCCGAGGGAGGAGAGGGTGGAGAGGTAGAGGTCGTCGATGTCAGCGCCGTCGAAGGAGACGTAGAGATGGAGACAGGATTTGGGGTAGTCGGCGTCGCAGGCGGAGTTGATTGCGGTCATGAGGACCTCGGGGATTTCGTGGTAGCAGGGCATGACAACGACTACTTTTGGGGCGGTTGCGGCGGTGAGTTCTTCTTTGATTCTGGGGGGTGTCAATGAGCTGTTAGAGAATGGAGGATGGAGGGAGACTAACCTCTGCTTGGGGCCGATGGAGTGGCGGAGGAGGTGGTAGATGCACAAGAGCCACGGGACACCGAGAAGAATAGAGAAAGCAACACAGGCAAAGAGCTGGAGGGGGTCGACAAAAGAGTCAGGGATGTATCCGGTGAGCTGTCTCGGGAGAGGGACGGTGACGGCCATGACGGGGAGGAAGACGAGACGGAGGAGGCCAAAGGCGAGGGAGACGAGGACGGCGAGGACGCGGATGGATCTGTTTTCAGCTTTGCGGAAGACCATGTAGAGACAGTAGAGGAAGGCGGCGAGCCAGAGGAACCACTCGAGGAGGGCAGCGAGGAAGACGGAGCCCACGAGGATGGAGTAGGCGATGTCCTGGGGACGCCATGGGTTTCCGTCGAGCATGTTGATAGATATACAGAGAGCAGCAGAACAGCACAGAGACAGAAGAAGAAGAAGAAGAAGAAGAAGAAGAGCAGAAGAGAACCATTTAAACAAAGAGAAAGTAAACAAAGAGCAGTTTGGGGCAAGAAAGAAGAGCAGCTCGGGTACTGGGCCCCTAAACAGCTCCAAGTGCTCGCCTCGCTCTTCCTCAATTTGGACGGGAGTAGCCTTGCACGGCTGGAGTCTGTGTTAGTGCATTCCTGCTCCTATTCTGTATTTGTAGCAGTTGTAGTAGTAGTTATAATTAGCAGTTATAAGCAGTAACTATAACAGCAGTCTATATCAACTAGTTATATCTACTCTCTCTCTCTTCCTATGTTCTACTTCTACTTCTGTCTCCGTACTCTCATTAAACTCTAATACTCCTGACTTATTTTAACTTATTACTAATCGCTGACTCTCCGTACGCACATGCATTCTTACACCTTCAGCAGATTCATTGAAACAATAACTATTCTTACTATATATCAACCGTCTAATCGACATCCCGCATCTCCTCGTCCTTCACCTCCTCGCTCGCCTTCTTCTGCGACGCAGCAAACGCAGCAGCGGCAGCAGCCTCCCGCGCCTCCTCCTCCTTCTTCCGCTGCTCCTCATCCTTCTTTCTCTGCTCCTCCTCCTTCTTCCGCTGCTCCGCCTCCTTCTTCTCATTCTCAGCCTGCATGTACCGGCCCTTGATCACCCCTCCCACCGCGTTCAACTCCTCAAACTTGGCAATGTACTGCGCCTTCGTCGCGTCCTCGCCGTCTCCGTACAGCCAGTCCTCCGCATCGTCCAGCATCGCGCGCAACTTGCTCTTCTCCTCCTCCGACGCAAAGTCCGCGTACCGGTCCTCGATCTTGCCCCGCATGTCGTAGATGTACTCCTCCAACGCGTTCTTGCGGTCTTCCGTATCAGCAACGTGCTTATCGTCCTCAACCATCTGGTTCTCGCGCTCGATAAACTCGTTCTTCAACCCGCTCTCCAGCGCTGTCGTAGCATGCACAATCGACAACGTATCGCGCTTAACCCACTTCTTCACCGTCCTCGTCTTCACCTCCTTCTTCTCCTCGCCCTCCTTCTTCTCCTCGCCCTCCTCCTCAATCGGCTCCTCGACCGTGACCTCCTCCGCAGTGTACGCAGAGTCAACAGTCACAAGGCCAGAGTGGTCCGTCCGCAGCCGGATCTTGACCGCCGGCGCGTCTCCCTTCTCGCTCTTCTTCGCGCCCTTCACAGTCCATCGTCCGACCCACGGCGAAATCCCGCCCGGAAGCGTGCTCGCGTCCGTGTACCGCGCCTCGATATCAAAGTCGCTGTCGCGGAACAACGTGATGATCTTCGTCGACGGGATCGCGTTTCCACGCGGGAAAACTTCCAACTCACTCAAGTCCTCGTCCGCAACCGCCTCCCACTGGAACGTGACCGAGTACTGGTTCACGTCCTCGAACTTGTACGGACGGACGCGCAGCGTAGGCGAGTGGCTCGCGCACACAAACGCGCAGCCCCGCGCAATAGCCTCGTCCTGGTTGAGCGTGAACGAGAGCGGCTTGCCAAAGAACTTTGAAATCGTCTCCTTGATCGACGGAACTCGGGTGCAGCCACCGATAAGCTCGACCGAGTCAATATCCGCAATCGTCAGCTTCGACTCTGCAATCGCCTTCTGCAACGGCTCAACAAGTCGGGCCAGCAACGGCTTCACCAGCTCCTCGAGCTCGGGTCGCTGCAACACAGACGCGACATCGACGTCGTTCATCACCGACTCAATGTTAAGCGGCGCAGTCGCGTTCGCAGACAAAATCTTCTTCAACCGCTCGGTCTGGGTAGCAACCCGCGAGTATCCCTTCAAGTTCTCGCGCACGTCAATCTTGTACTTTTCCTTGAACTCGTCCGCAAAGTGCTCCGTGAGCGCAAAGTCAAAGTCGCGGCCACCAAAGTGCGTGTCGTACGCAGACGAGAGAACCTTCATCTCGCCCTGCTTGAACGCCACAATCGACACATTGTACGAAGAGTGGCCAATGTCGACAAACACAACGTTCTTGGCCGGGCCCTCGGCAAAAGTGCGGAAGACACCGTACGAGATGGCGGCCGCAGTGGTCTCGTTCACAAGACGGACAGGGTTGAGGCCGGCGATATGGCTGGCGTCGATGAGCGCGCGACGCTGGACGTCGGTGTACCAGCCCGGGACAGCCAAGGCAACGTCAGTCACCGGCACCTTGATCTCATTCTCGGTTATGCGCTTGATCTTGCCGAGATACATGGCGACGAGCTGAGTGGCGGTAAAGGTGGCCTTTTCGCCGAGGTAGTTGACCTTGACTCCGACGGATCCGTGGACATCGACGAGCTCGCCAGCGATGAAGCGCTTCTCGTACTCGACCTCTGGGTCGTTGATTGAGCGGCCGAGGATGCGTTTTAGGGAACCAAGCGTGTTTTTGATGTTTGTGATTTCCTGAGTCTTTGCGGCCTCGCCAATGAATCTGTTTTTGGCGCCGAACGCGACGAGGGACCTGTGAATGTTAATAATCTGTATAGAAGAGAAATAATTATGAGAATGGACATACGGTGTAGATCTGTTTGAGACTTCATTGACAATGACATCAATACCGCGATTGCGGGCGACCTGATGATAGTTAGCATTGAGTAGGATAGGAGAGTAGAAGAGGAGACATACAGCAACAACGGTGTTGGCGTTGCCGATATCGATACCAACAGCACCAGACATGATAGCTTATATATAATAGAAGAAGAGAAGAAGAGAATATGGTCTGAAGATGAGTCAAATATGAAACTGGAAACAACAAAGATCAACGGGGTTCGACGGTCGACGAGCAGCAGAAATAAAAAAAGACGTGAAAATTTATGGTTCACAAGTTGAATCACAGAGCTGTGAGTGGGTCACAATTCTGGATTATGCTACAGTCTTCCGCCGGCTTCTATGAGGATTACTGTTCTATGATGGTGTATTGAGTCTATTATTCTATTGTAGTTGCAAGTAGAGACTATATCAGTAAGAGTTAGAATGTTCTTGATAGTACCCTCTTCTTGTAATGAGATCCACACGCAAGTCAGATAGGAGCGAAAGACTTAGATGGCTACGAGTTCAACATGTTGTAATTCAGGTGAACTATGCATAATCGTATAATCATCATCTTGCTGTGGATCTTCTGTTCTTTATAGTGAAATACGTACCTTATAACAGCTATATCTCTTCTTTCTTCTTCATAGAAGAGTAATAGAAGAAACAAAAGGAAAAGAGGAAGAAAGCTGCTTAAATAAAAATCTGCGCCAAACCCTAAAAACCTTAACTCTCGGACTTCACTGACCTTGATACTCATTCAATACTCATTCAATACTCATTCAATACTCCACCATCTACACCCCATCTACTCTCCTCCTCCTCCCATTCTAGCATGGCCTCGACTACTCCCCGCTGGGCTACCATAGTCCGCAACACAAACGAGACTAAAATCAGAGTACAGCTCTCCCTCGACGGCGGCGAACTCCCTCCCCTCGACTCCTCCTCCTCCAAACCCACCCCCGAGACAGACCATGCCACCCAAAAGTCCCAGTCCCAGGAAATCGTCATAAACACCGGCGTCGGCTTCTTCGACCACATGCTCCATGCCCTTGCTAAGCACTCTGGCTGGAGCATCAACCTCTTCTGCGACGGTGACCTCCACGGTACCTTCCCCCATCTCCTCCTCTCTCCTCTCTCTACATCTCCTAACCTCTCTATATTATTAGTCGACGACCACCACACCACCGAAGACTGCGCTATCGCAATCGGCCTCGCCCTCAAAAAAGCCCTCGGCCCCATCATCGGCTACAAACGCTTCGGCTACGCATACGCCCCTCTCGACGAAGCCCTCTCCCGCGCCGTCGTCGACCTCTCCTCCCGCCCATACGCGACCATCGACCTCGGCCTCAAGCGCGAGAAACTCGGCCAGCTCTCGACTGAGATGGTGCCTCATGTCCTCCGCAGTTTCGCCCAGGGCGCGGGCATTACTATCCACGTCGACTGCATCCGCGGCGAAAACGACCACCACCGCGCTGAGAGCGCGTTCAAAGCCCTTGCTATCGCTATCCGTGAAGCCACCTCGCGGACGGGCAAGAACGAGGTGCCGAGTACGAAGGGTGTTTTGTAGTAGTTCTTTTATGTATCTTAGATCCTTCTTAAATCATAAATCCCTAGCATCAACACACCGAAATAAATCCAAACTGCTAGCAACAAGGTTCCACCCTGCACATCCGCGCAAACATTCGCCATTTAACTCACCTTCGCCTGCTCTTCATCTCTAAATATCAGAGAAAAGACAGAACAGCTATCCTCCATCGAGCCAGATGATACTCCGGCCACAGATCCTCCGGCCACGTATCTCCCGGCGGCTCCTGCCACATCCGTGCAGAAGGCAAGTGAATTTTGCCGCCGCGCTCACCGACGACTCCACCGAAGACTCCTTCGACACCTTCCACACCGATGAAGTCTTCAAAGAAGACTCCCGCCCACCCTCCGTCGAGGACAGACTTGTTCGGAGAAAAGTGACTAATCCGCTCCACGAGCGCAGAAGATTCGGGTCCTGCCTCTTTAGTCTTCGTCTCACGCCTCGTACCCGTGTTCTCGAGATCGACCTTGAACACTGGGGCACCCATCCCTACCCACCGATGGCGTTTAAAAGGTGGCTCAAAGAATACCCGGAATACATCCGCAATACAGTCCACGTCACGCGCAAGTTTCTCCAACCCGACCCCGATGGCTACATCCGCGAGCTGTCACAGTCGGTCTTGAACTCGCCCCCCGAGTACTACGACATCGTCTGTCTCTCCGGCGTCGCGCACCTCTTCTACCCCCGACTCAAGACCTTCCTACCAACCCTGCGCGGACTCCTCAAGCCCCACACCGGCACCCTCGTCATCACAGCATACTTCGACCCCGTCGTCGACTCGCTCCCAAAGTCATACATGCGAGCTCGCACTCCGCACAAAAAACTCACCTTGATCCCGAAACGTCGCATGCCTCCCGAATCGACGCCGAACTGGTCTGTTTACTTCACGCTCGAGTCTCTCCGCGCAACTGTCAGCGAGCTCGTGACGATGAGCGAGACATACAACCGCTTGGTCGACGAATTCTTCCGGTCCGCGGCCGCGTTCGATCCAAACATCACCTCGCCCTCGGATAACCCAGACTCGTTCACGCCCCTGCCCCCGAGCGAGTCGCTGCCGCCCGCGCTCAGAGCGCAGAAAGAAAACGTCATGAAATGCAAAAGACAGGTGTTGGAAATCAACGAGAAACTCCGCGCGCTGGCTCGGGAGTTTAGGACCGCATACGGTCTGCCTGAGAACACCTATACCGCCGAAAGTGACCTCATCGGAGCCATGTCGCGCGCCGTCAACAGCGAGGCTCCGTACCGCCTGTTCCTTGCGCGGAACGAGCCCGCAGCCGGAAGAGACCTTTCGTGTATAAAAAGAGGCACTTTCGCAAACAAATATTGGCGCAGAGCAGCCCCGCAGATGGCCATAAGCATGCCGGCCAGAGCGCACTTGCTAAAACGACGAAACCGGCAGCGGCGCCCGTTGCTGCGCCGCGAGTCCTGGCGCGAAGCATTCACGGAAAATCTATGGCAGTCCGCGACGGACTACAAGCTTCCGCTGCAGGAGCAATCGGGAATCACGAGAAGACAGTACACGATCGATGAGCTCGCAGAGATGCTAAGAACCAGCGTCGAGTTGACGGATACTAAAGACGAAGAGCTCGAGCGTCTGATTGTGGATCTGGCGAAACCATTCAAAACGCGCAGCCACGGACGGCTTAATTTTTGTGTGGGGTGGTATTTTGGACATATCATGAGGACCTGATGTATATACAAACATATTGTAGATAGCAACATATAGAAATAGACGACCGTATCCGGAAATGTAATTACCCAATGCGGAAATATTCCCTACTAGGGTTTCTCCCAGTTCAAACTTCCGCGGCGATGGAGACAGACAGTTGATTCTGACTCTTTTATGTTCTGCCCGTCAGCAACAAATAATTACAAACGAGTGCATGTCCCTCACAGAAGTCTACGCCAGACTCCGACAGATCTCAAAGACTCTCGACGTCTCGCTCGTCGACCTCGTGAAATCAAGTGCTTCAGACAGTTCGCTTCTCGCGCGGACAGTCGACCGAATCCAGCGCAGTCCTAATTTCAAATTCGTCGGGCGCGACTCGGTCGCGGACCAGAGACTGCTGCAGAGTCTGCTCAAGATTCTTCCAGCGATTGAGGAACGGGACCGGGTGCGGGAGAAGAGGACGGTTCAATATCCGCAGCTGAACGACGGCGTGCAGGTTCTCGTCTCGAACGCGCATATCGACCGCGAGCGCATTTCTCTGTCGTTTGATTTCACGCTCCAGACACCTCCTACTCGTCTCGCGCACGAGCATTCTACGCCCGAAATCGCTGAGCTCTCGCGCGTGCTGTTCGAGATCGCGGGTAACTTTGTCAGACCTCCCGAGTCTTCATCTACAGCTCCAGAATTCATCCCATTCACCAAACCTACACCACCTACAAAAGACATGACCGACTCCGCCCCCACCATCACAGACAATGCCACAGCACCTACCCCCGACCGCTCCGCAAATTTGACAAGGGCCTCGCGGCGACTTGTATCCCTGCTCCGACACAAGGCAGTGGCCGAAAACCTCCCGATCGGCAGCGACGGCTACGTCCGCGTCGACGACCTGCTCTCTCGAAAACTGCTCGGCCCAACGGTGACCCTTGCGGACGTGAAATCCATCGTCGCAGCAGACAACAAAACCCGCTTCAAGCTCGACTACCGCGGCCCCCCGATCTCCACCGACGCAGCAGCCCACGACGACCCGCAGCACTGGTTCGTCCGCGCAAACCAGGGCCACACCATGCCACACATCCAAATCGCCCTGCGCGAAATCACAGACGCTTCCGAAGTCGCGTTCGCAGTGCACGGCACAAACGCCCGCGCGCTGCCCTCGATCCTCCGCCACGGCCTCTCCGTCGCCGCGCGCCAGCACATCCACCTCGCGCAACGTCTCCCGGACGACACCGACGTCGTCTCGGGCATGCGGTCGTCCAGCGACGTGCTGATTTACATCGACCTCAAGCACGCTCTCGCGGATGGTGTTGATTTCTACGAGAGCGACAACGGCGTCGTGCTCACCAGCGGCGACAACGGCGTGCTGCATCCGCGGTATTTTGAGAAAGTGCTCAGGGTACCGGATAAACAGCATAGCGAGAGTAAGAAATTCGACATTAGCTTATTTGAGCCGGTCGAGTTTGAGCGCGAGGTCGAGATTGAGCCGGTTCCGGCCGATTTGTTTGATCGGAATCAAAAGCGACGGAAACAACCACGAAAACCACGGCCGCCAAAATCAGACCAGAAAACTGAGTCATAGAGCGAGTGACTAGATTTTTGTATTAAACTACTTGTACATATCTACTCTACTGTACCAACATCACGTCCCATCTAATACACAAACGGCACAATCTTCCAGCGCACCTGCTTCTTATACTCCTTCCAATCCTTGCCATACTTCTCGCTGCACTTTGCCTCGTCGCGGGTCTCGCGGTGGATGAGCAGGATGGCGAAATAGAGCGAGTAGAAATACGTGACGGGGGTGTGGAAGCCCGTGGGAAGACACCACGAGATCGACATCAGCCAGTCGCCAAAGTAGTTGATGTGTCTGGCTGTGCCCCACCAGCCGTCGGCCAGGAGCTTGCTTCCGGTCTTGGTCTTGATGAATTTTAGGTCTAGAGATGTTAGCTGCGTATTATACAATAAAACAGAGAAAAAGGACTTACGAGCAGCAGAGGGGTGGTTCTGCTTGAACGCGTTCTTCTGCGAGTTTGACGACCGGAAGATGTAGTACCCCAGCACCTTCAGAGCCAACACGCCGAGCGTTCCATAGACGCCCAAGTTCACAGGGGTCTTGGCCAGGAACCTGGTCTGGAGCGTGTACGTGAACGGGACGAGCGCGAGATCGCCAAACGCGAGCATGAACCCGAAGCCGTCGGTGGTGATGTCGATCATCGTGAGGTTCTTGCGCTCGAGCACGGCCGAGTCGACGACGTAGATGAATTGGAACAGGTTGAGGAGCACCATCGAGTCGGAGATGTAGCCGAAGCGTTTCCACTGCGCGTGCGCCATGGCCGCGTTGATGATGGTCCAGAGGAAAAGACCGGGCCGGAGCTCGCAAAAGAACTTGATGTCAAACATCCCGAGCCGGGGGTTCAGTTCGCGGCCGATGAACCAGTCAAAGATCGGCTTGCCTGTGTTGCCGCCGTACGCGAGAATGGTCTTGCCTGGTTTCTGGAAGGACTTGAAGTAGACAAAGAACGCGAGGACGAACGAGCAGCCGATCGAGGCGGTGATGAGGCCGAGCAGGTGCTCAGCGATGAAGACGAATTCGGGAAGGTCGCCGCGGGTGATGAATCCGCGGGCGATAAGCACGGCGATAACAACAAGGTAGCAGTTGAGGCCTGGAGTAGTGTTAGTACAGCCCTGAAGAACAACATAGAAAACAGAGCTGAGAATCACCATTCATCTTGTACATGAGCGTAGTGCCATCCCGCAACACAGTACCCTCGAGCACCGGTCCAGGCACGATGTAAAACAAGACCACGAGCCCAAAGAACCAGGCCAGATAAGCCGCCAACGCCTCGACGTCAAACACGTTGCGGAGGCTCTCGAACTTCTCCGGGCCCTCAATTGCATAGTACAGCACGTAGATCAGGATCGGGAGACCGATCGAGATCCCGAGCGCGCCTGGCACGCCGCTGAATTCGACATGCGTGGTCTTGGGGTTCAGCTCGGGCTTGGGAGAGGAAGCTGCGTCGGTGGAGGCAGCGAGGAGAGGTTCTGAGGCGGTAGTGTCGGAGGCCATGTTCAACTATCAGCTATTGCAGCAGTTCGGTTCAGACAATAGCAAGAACCAGCAGATACAGCAGATATACGCAACAAGAAACAAGAAACAAGAAACAAGAACAGAAACAACGAAGAAGTCGGGCGTCGGACCCTCAGACCGAGTTCGAGCTCTTCTTCTGACTCGGCTCGTATTCGTGTTCTCGGACGACGGCGTTGGGTAAGGGCCCGTGTTCGTATTCCTATAAACATCATACATTATAAAATCATTATAAACAATAGAATCATATATTCTCTTATTGTTTAGTTACTGTAAAGTAATAGCGACTGCGAGGGTGGAGGCAGCGATGCCCGCTGATATGCTCACGATCTCGAAGCAGCCGATCGACAAGGCTGATTACAAGGGATTTCTAGGTATTTCTGATATTCAACCATCTCGAGCTGAAGACTACTTTGCTGACTATTTCTTGCTCTAAGGATCGTGTACATCAATCAAAAACTTCCAGAAACTGAACCAACTCGGCGAAGGAAGTACGTGATCTTTCTACTCTCTGCTCTGCGCTGCTCTCTAACCTCTCCTACAGCTTACGGCGTCGTCCAGTACGCATCCTCCCCCACCTCCCTCCCCCCTCCCCTCTCTAACTCTCATTCTCCAGTCGCGCAGTAGACCGCCGAACAAAGTCGATAGTCGCGCTCAAAGCAGTCCGCATCTTCGCCGACGGCAAGCGCGACGGCATACCCAACACCGCGCTCCGGGAGATCTCGCTGCTAAAGTCGCTGCGGCATCAGAATATCATCGGCGTGCTCGATGTCGCGGTCGCGGATAGGCAGTTGGATGAGATTTATATGGTGATGGAGTTTGCTCAGCATGTATGTGTTTAAAAGTCTTGCTTTGATTGATTGCTGTGGATGAGTTGCTAAGTTGGGGTTCAGGATCTTGCGGATTTGATTGACTACTCGGGAGCAAAGTTCACCGTCAGCGAAGGTCAGTAGTGCTCTTTTCTGTATTTTGAATTGACGGTACTAACTGTCCGCAGTCAAATGCATAATGAAGCAATTACTGGAAGGACTCGAATACATCCACTCCCAAGATATAATCCACCGCGACATTAAAATGTCAAATCTCCTCCTAACCTCCTCCGGGATCTTGAAAATCGGTACACAACTCTCTATCGCTCTTACCTTGCATAACAGCTAACACGCCCAGCCGACTTTGGCCTCGCCCGCTCCTTCATCGACCGCCCACTCACCCCCGCCGTCGTCACAATCTGGTACCGCTCCCCGAACTCCTCTTCGGCGCAAAATCATACACCTCCGCCGTCGACCTCTGGTCCGCCGGCTGCATAATGGGCGAACTGATCCTCCGCGCGCCCCTCCTCCCCGGCTCGACCGAGCGCGAACAAGTCGACAAGATAATCGCCCTACTCGGCCCGCCCAACGACCGCATCTGGCCTGGTTTCCGCGCACTCCCTCTCGCGCGCATGTTCAGACTCACGAGCTTACGACCGAACTCGCTCAACAGCGCGCTCAAGGGCCAATCTTCCGCCACGATCGACTTTGTCAACGAGCTTTTGGTGTACGACCCCGAGAAACGCATCACCGCCCGCGAAGCGCTCGAGCATGAGTATTTCCGCGAACGCCCGCTCGCGCTCGATCCGGGGCTTTTACCTACATTCCCGCCTACCAAGCAGGTCTCGGACAAGATCAAGAGCGCAGAGGATCGTGCGTTGCTTGAGCGCGAGTCGTCTGCGGCGGCGGATGAGGTCGTGATCAAGCAGACGCAGGGGATAAGCCGGGGATCGTACGGTTTCGAATTTGACGAGGAGGATTTATCTACTGAGAGTCGCCAGCATAAGCGAGCTAGACGGTGAGTGGGTTACTGTATATTGAGTCTCTATTACATGACAACTATCTCAAAGCCCCACTGCTTTGAATGTATATTATCTCGATAAAATGTACGTGCTAGCCCAACGCCAACCAACCCACCGACCAAATGAGAGATTCCCGTCATTGCATCATAATTCGAGATCCCAGATCTCTTGCCTCTCACCACCTGCGCCTCACATGAGCCAATTGCTAGACACCGACGACCGCCGACTGGACTGCGGCCTCCTGCCCAACTCGGCCATATACAGCGGGATCGCGGAATACTCCGGCACGGTCTTGACCCCCACCACGACGGTCGCGACAAACGTGGCAAACACGACGATCCACGACAACGTCGCGGCCGCCCACGACGGACCGAGCTGCCAGCTGCGGTCGCGCAGGTTGTCGTCGTGGCCGAGCATGTAGACGACGGAAGCCATGGCGACGACCTGCACGACGACGGTGCAGATCAGGAGCAGGCCGATGAGTTTCCATCCCGTCTCGCGTTTCTGGCGGGTCGAGAAGATCAGCGTCACGTACGAGACCACGACCGGGCCGAGGAGGACGAGTGACATCCACATCATGAACGAGGCGGTGCGCCAGCTAGTGCAGAACTGGCGGTCGCCGTGCGCGCACTCTTGATCTGGGAAACGGACGCATTGGCCGGTGACGCTGCGTAGATGTTGTTAGCATGATCTGGATATAAACGTACTGTGTAGGGACGCTTACGATGAGCACTTCTGATGTAGACCGTAGGTGATCCGGACCGGGTTCCCGTCTTCATCTTCAGGGTAGGAGACCGAAGTCAGCCAGTGGGGGGTGGCGATCGAGGTCACCGTGAGCGCGATGGCGATTGCCACGGCGGCGGAGGAGACGAGGTAGAAGAGGAGCAGCCTGTCGTTGATGCGCATCTGTAATTGTCTTGACGACCTGTATTCAGAAGAAGAAGAAGAAGGGAAACAGAGGAATTGCAGAGGAATATCGCAGTCGAGGCATTGATGATCTGCTCACAAGGCGATATCAAACGATCTTCAGGCGGTGACGTCACCGCATCGAACTTCCTCAGCTTCCAAACAGCAGCAGCTTATCGAGAATAACAAGCAAACAGATAGCAGAGTTGTTTAGAAATACAGTTAAAGAGTAGATTGTTACTACATATATATCGTACACTACAGATACCGCCGCCTTTTGTTCATCTTCTCCTCCTCATCCTCAAACTCCCCAATAACCCCCATCTCGCCATGCATCTTCCTCCCCAGCGGAATCTCCGGCTTCATCGCCTCCGCATTGCTCTTCTTCTTTCTCTGCTGCCCTCCTCCTCCTCCAGACATAGAAGTCGACGCCGCGACCAGATCGATGTCCGCAGTCACGTCGTCGTCGACGTGCCGCACCTTCGGCGCCTTCTCGAGCACGAGCTTCGCGCCCTTCGTAGACTTTTCCCGTGAAAACAGGACGTGCATCGCGCCTGTCGACGTGCCGACTACGATCTGGTTTAGTCGCGGGTGCCACACCGCCTTCACGACCGACGACGGCTCGTCTGAGAACCCGAGCGCAGTCACAGTGCTCAGATCAGACCGGTCGAGGATATGAAGTTTACCCACCGGACTCTCCGGCGTCGTCGACGTCCCCGTGATAATGTACCGCTCGTCAGGACTAAACCCAACTCCCGTCTCCGGCACAAGATTCGCAAGCCCACCCCGGCTCAGCACCGGCTTCTTGAAACTCCGCGTATCCCACAACTTAACCGTGCCGTCCCCGCCCCGACTCACGATCGTCGTCCCATCACTCGCGTACTCGAGCCCCGACGTCCACGACCCTGGTTCATGCGCCTCCGCGATCGACGCCACGGGCCGGCTATACGGCCCGTTCGCGCTCCAGTAGCTGATACTCCCGTCGTTCGCCGCGGCCGCGATGTATTTCCCGTCATCAGCTTTCCAGGAGATTGCAGAGATGTGCGGTTTCGCGTGCTTGACGGATTTGGGCTTGAGGATTATGACGTGCGTCTGCGAGCGCTTGACGTTCATGTCCCAGATGCGCACGGTCGAGTCGAGTGAGGAGGTCGCGAAGGTGGTCGTGTCGGTGGGATGCCATCGGCCGCAGGTCAGTTCGGCGATGTGTCCAGAGGTGTTGTTCATATCACGAATATACATATCACCACGCACAAACTCGGATCTAGAAATCATTAGCGCAGATCCACAGGAGCACCAACAATAGAAAGGTATACATACACCTCCACACCATCCCTCGTATAGACCTTCGCCTGACTCGCGCTCGGGACGACGAGCAGATAATCCCCGGTGCGCGAGAACTGCAGGTCCCGAATCAGATGCGACTCCACGGGCTCGAGCGTGCGGAACGGTTTCTGAAAGGCTGGGTTCATGCCGTTGAAGTCCCAGAGATCGAGGTCAAAGTCGTAGCCTCCGCTCGCGAGACGGACACCTGCGGGGTCGATGTCGAGAGCTGATATTGTCTATGATATCTGTCAGTATTAAGCACCTGTAATCAGCAAAAGTGAACATCTCAAGAGTCAAGATCATACCTTTGTATGCTCCTTCAACAGCAGTTCATGAGATATAGGCAACTCCTCCAACTCATCATCATCACTATCATCATCATCGTCATCACTATCCTCCGCATCCTCCTGCTTCTTCTTCTCCTGCCGCGCTTTATAGTCTGCGCGCAAGCACTTTTCGTACCGCGACTCAAAGTCGTGGGGTGCCGCGGTCTGCTTGCCGAACCCGGAGGGTAGGAACTTGCGCAGTTCGTCGTCGTCGTCGCTCTGGTGCATTGATGGATCAGTCTAATGATATTCTTATATTCTACTATTTAGTTAGAAGAGGACTCACCATCTTTTGAAGAGATATAATCGCAGATCGTTGACCATCAAAGACCAGAAATCACAAAATCCAACCTCCTCGAGCCGCACCCATCCCTGGACCATCTCATCGATATCCGCCTACTTCTACAACTACGCAGCCAGTTCTTGCTAGATTTTCATTTTGTTTAATGTTTTACATACATCTTGCTACATATATCCTCATGCAACATCAAAGCTATCCTCCCTTGCGCTCTCCCTCTGGCGGCGCATTGCTCGCTGCCTTTGCCCTGCGCTGGGCGTCCTGTCTTTTTCTTTCTCCTTCGACCTGTTCTCCTGTTAGATCTCCATTGTAAAAACAGACTGATACGGTGAGGGTACTTACAACTATCTTTATTCTCGCGAGCGCCGGCGAGTCGGTCTCGGCGTGGCATGAGTCGGGCGTGTACGGCGGATCAATCATCACCTCGTCCAGCACGAGGATCGATTTATTCACCCACCGGATCGGCAGTCTAAACCATAGTCAGTACATATCCACGCCTCATCCCCTCCATCCCTCACATCTCCCCCAATCCACCAGAAGAGAAAACAGGAAACATACGTCTTTGAAAGCGAGTCAAATAGCTCTTGCGCCTCCGCAGTGACAGCAACATTCCTCTGCGCCAACGACTGTCCCGCCGACCTCGTCGCGCTCTTCATCTTTTGCACAACACCCTCAATCTGCACCGGTCCGATCGCAGGCTGCACCTTTGCAAACGGTCCGCCCGCTGCCCGCCCGTTACTCTGCTGCTGCAGCAACTGATCCGCGACCGCCTTATCCTCCGTCTTCCTGCCCACGACCGCGATATCCCTAATAAACGACGTCTTAACGATCCGCAAATTCTTCAGCTCCGGCTTTGACGGATTCGGAATCTCGTCCTCTATCAGCGCCAGCGTGTTTGTCTGGCTGCAGTACGTGTACACCGATCCCACAATCACGTCGTCGAGCGCCGTCGTGATCTTGACCTTCAACCCGACGACCCAGTCCAGCGACTGCCAGCCTCCAAAGTTGGGCGACGACTGACGCGGTTGTTCGTGGCCGCCTGGTCGCTGGAAATTGCCTGCGCCGGGGCTTTGGTTTCTCTTGTCCATCTTTCGATTCAATCCGTTGAGCTTTTCCTTCCCTTCTCTTTCTGGAGGCAGTATATATCAGTAGCTAAAGAAAACAACGTCCGCTCAAAGATCCAGATCGCAGTAAATCTTCTCGATGTATATCCAACGCAGGACAACGACTAACTCGCCCGAATCGTGAATCGTGGCCCGAAGCAGCTACCGACAAAAGAACAACGAGCACAGCACAGCAGCCCTCGGTGACCAGAGAAAACGAAAACACAACCAACAATAAATCCAAATCAGACAAACAAACAACACAACAAAGATGCTGTTCAAACAAGCAAACCCGAACTAGACGATCCGCGCTGTGGTCGAGTGTCCCTGAATCCTTTTGCTTCTTGATGTGCTGGGTCACAGATGTGTGAGTTGTGATTATTGAGTCACACATCCACTTCTACTAAACTGCTTCTTATAACATAACATATAATCAATTGACGCTAATTGTACACTACAAAATCAGAAATCAGATGCACCTATCCTGCAAATCATGACCAACATCTACCATCCAGCAACAGCGCCCGCGTCCAGACCCACCGATCAAGCCACCAAGCCCCAGATCTGGTTCGCATACGACTCCTCCGACGCTTCTGATGTGTACTTGAGCAGCTCAAAGAAGCACGAGTTCGTCAGCAACGCCTCGCTTCCGGCCTGGTGCGCGGGTCCGATCCGCGGCACCCGCAGCTCGTCCGCCAGCTCCTGCAGACCGCCCTTGACGCTCTTTGACGTCGCGCTTCGCAGCATATACTTGACGTCGTAAAGACTGGGGAAGAACAACCGCACCAGATCCAAAAATGTGTCTTCTTCTTCCGGCAGCGGCGTGCTCGTCATCATCGAAATCAGATACCCGAAATCGTACCCAGAGTGGAAACTGATCCACCTCACCGAGTCGTCGAGCACTAATCCGCTACTTATAAACAGCTCCGCAAACGCAAACGGCTCGATCCCAAACTCCTCGTGCTTCTTGAAATCAATCCCTGACTTTGTCATTACGTCAATCGAATCAGCAGAGTACATTTCCTCCCTATGTCCAAGTTAGTCCACATCCAACATCTCTCTGAAAAACGTTTGAACTACTAACCGAAGACTGAATTTGAAATTAAACTGCCATGTACTTGGAAGACCCTCGGGGTGGTTCCCATGCTCGTCCGCAAACGTGATGCCGAGCTGAACAACGTGCAGCAGATCGACGTTGCATCGCAGTGTCTGGTAATGGTAATCTGTAGTTGTCTTGAAAGAGCCTATCGGTCGCGCGATAATGCCAGGAAATTCCGAGTCCTGATCTAGTCAGCAACTATACTTGAGCGCAGTAATGAAATGGAAGGAAACACACCAGTGAGATATAGTTATACCGCTCAACCAGCTCCCGCAGCACATGCATCTCCTGCTCAAAATTACTCTTCCACACCTCTCTGATCAACGTCCCCGCCAAAGACTGCACCTGCGGACTCGCCATCGCGCCCTGCAAGCTCGGCTGCAGTCCTCCATGTGTCGACTGATGCGCCATCTGCGGCGTATGCACACCGGCCTGGCCTTGCTGCTGCTGTTGTTGTTGTTGTTGTTGCTGCTGCTGCTGCTGCTGCTGCTGTAAAGAAACCTGCTGATGCGTCGATAGCTGCGGAAGCGGCAGCTGCTGTGTGAAGGCGCCCATGTGCGCGTTGTGGGCGCCGACCATAGGGAACCCAGCTCCGCCGCCGAACCCGCGCGCGAGCATTCCGGGATTCTGAAGATTTGACATTGACATTGCAAAGTTCGGATTCATTCAAAAAAGGGAAAATCAAAGACACGATCTCTCTATTGTATACCAAGAAGTAAGAGAGCGAGAGAGAGAGAGAGTTGATTGTTGAGAGAAGTATAGATCAAAATGAAGAGAGCGACAGCGTCATCGATCAGCGCAAATTCCACCGCTGTAATATCTGATCTGAAGCAGTCCCGCACTCGACTGATGCCAAACAGCTGAATCAAAACTGAACCGACAGAGACAAAAGCTTTGTAGATGATTTTGGCAGAGAGTATTTGGCGGAGACTTGCGGCCATCTGGATGGCACAGACCTAACCCTGAAAAGCCATCTTGTCACCTTACTTGTCATGTGACGCTTATGTAATATCAAGACAATGGCTGCATTGTTCTATGTTCTTGTACTTAAGAGACTATAAAGACTACTTCAGGAAGAGCAATTGTTTTGTAATATATATATTTGTTGGAAGTAGCTTTGTAGTAGCTTACAGTGCAGTAGACTGATCAATGAACAGATCCATTGTCGAAACATCAACCTCAACCTTCTAACACTGTCATCATCATCACCACCACCATCAGACCTCGGGAAGCACAACAGTGTTGACATCCTCGACCGACTCAGGAAACCACCGGTCCGCCTCCTCAATCGGCAGGTCATTTCCGCACATTTGTCTAAACATCTCAAACCGTCAGTCTTTCATCTCACCATCTCCTAAAAACCAAACAGTAATCCTCACCTCTTGGTCATCTTCCCATCCTCCCCAAACGTCCAATGCTCAAGCCCATACGTCCGAAACCACTGCCCGCGCCCGTTATTCCACTCGTACCAGAAATTGACCGCGATCTCGTTGCCGGTGTACGTGAACAGCTCCTTGCGGAGCCGGTACTGCTTCTCGGTGTTCCACTTGTCGGTCAGGAACTTTTCGATCTCGGCCGTGCCATGGACAAAAGTCGTGCGGTTGCGCCAGAGAGAGTTCGGTGAGTAGGCTGCTGCTACTTTTGCCGGGTTTCTGGAGAGAGGGGAAGAGAAGAGAGCGTTAGCTGTAGTCGAGATCAGTGGGTCAGTGGATCAGTATACAGCACAGGGAAGGCATACCGCGTATTCCATAGATCCTGCGCGACTTTGACCTTCTTGATTGCGGTCTGAAGCGTGAACGGCGGAACAATTGCACTCATTTTCCCGATCTCTTTGATCTCTGATATCTGCAGAGATCAGGAAAGAAGAGCAGAGACGGCAGCTTTATAGGCCTCTTGACTCACAGCATACACTTAAGCAAAAACCCTCACCGCCTAAGTGCATGCGTCCCGACCCGAGGGTATGGTTTCTACAGTCCATATCTCCAAGACATAACATTTACATTGGAAGTCTCTGATTAAATTACACAATTAAAACTATACAACAGATTACCCGTTCACGCCAAACACACCACCCTGACAAAATTCTAACAGATACCCACCCCTACGACGACGGCTCGCTGGCCACCGCCGTCGGATTCATATACATGTACGCATGGCGCACTACCGGCACATTATCAACCTCCATCGCGTCCCCTCCTTGCTGCACCTGCTGCGCCTGCTGCGACTCCTCGCGTCGATCACCGTAGCCGTCCGTGAACGCACCCGTGAGACTGTCGATCTGGTAAATCGCCGTCTTTGTCTTCTCGCGCACGTCCAGCACGCGGTCTTGCTTCAGCATCGCCAGTTTCGCCCGCACGCCCAACCGCACCAGCACCGCCGCGCGCTTCCTGCACACCTCAACATAGTTCCCCGGCGACTGCGACGCTGACTCACCGCCTGCTCCCGCAGACGACGACCCTTCCGCGTCATCGTCAACCACGCCCTCCATCATCAGATCCTCCCCGGCGGCTCCCCGCGGCGGCTCCTCCACCCACGTCAGATTAAGCACGATCCACAAACACGCAAGCCGCACTTCCTCGCGCTCGTGCGCCATCAGTGCAATCACTTTCTTCACCACCGATTCGTGCTGGATGATCGTCTGCCGGTGGTGCTCATACCCGGCCGCGATATGCACAAGAATATATGCCGTCGCAATGATGATCTCGGTGTAGTACGGCTTCGTCGTGAAGATAACCTTCCCACCTTCATCCTCTTCCACAAAATCCTCGTCTTCATCCGACTCGCTATCATCAGACTGGCGCGACCGCATAGCAAGCTTGCCGTCGAGCAACTCAAACAAGTCGTGCACGCCGACATTAGCAAACAGCTTGTCGATATAATCATCGCTCCGCGCAATCAGGTTGCGAATGAAATCCAGCGCCTGCTCCTGCACCTGCATCTCCGGATCGTTGCACAGCTTCATCAGCAGCGGGAACCCAACTTCTTCCAGCACCAGCCCTCGCGTTTGCATGTCGTCGCCGTACACCATATGCTTCAACGCCCACACCGAATTCAGCCGTAGTGGTGTATATCGCGACCGCGCCCCGGCAACAATCAACGGCAGAATACCTTGGTCAAGGATCGGCTTCCGCAGAGGCGAGAACTCCAAGACAAGGTTGCAGACAGCAGCCATAGCCGCAGTCCGCACCTCAAGACTCTCGCCGTCCTCACTTTCGTCGTCGTCTTCCTCCATAATCACGCCGTCCGCCTCCTGTCCCGCGCCGCCCACCGCAGACAGATACTTTTGTCGCGCGCTGGTCTTCTCGACTTCACTCATCGACTCGTCGTATAACACCTCTCCTTTCGCCGAGCCCGCCGCGGTCGCAGACGCAGACTCGCTCTCTTGAACAACAGCGACATCGCCCAGCAATTCAACAACACCGCCCACGATCCCGCTCTCGACCAGCGACGTACGCAGCAGCAGCACGCTCCTACTCAGCGACCGCAAAACATTACACGCCGCAATCTTGATCTCCCGCACCGCCGGCGCATTCTCGGTATTCATAACCGCGACAACAATAGTCAGCGCATTCGCATCGATGATTGCCTTTCGATACTCCTCCTTATGCAAACCCAGCGCCGACAGACAAAATAATCCTCCAGACAGAAGCTTGCTCTCGGTCTTCCCAATCTGCGTGGCTGAATGCGTGCTCGGAGCCACATGCGCGATTATCCGCACGACTTTCTTGATGATGCCGACTTCGACGCACCGGTCGGCCACCTCACCTCCTTCGCGGCATACGACCGCAAACGTATGCAGCACGAGCGGATCGCATCCCCGACCATCGTCGACAGAAAGCGCATCGTCAAGCAATTTCATCAGCGCGGGGACGAGCAGCATCGCAAGCTCGGTATTCTGCGCCGCTGGCTTGCCGGTAATGACATCGCCACTGCCTGATAATGGAGTCGTGTATAGAGTCGTAATGAGCGCACAGGCCGCTAATCGAATCGTAGGCTCCTGAGCGCGCAAAAGCTTGACGAGTAAATCCATAAAATACGGTGCGGACGAAGCAAGGTGTCGTGCCGCCTGAGGCGACATCAAATGCGACAGCGCCAAGATCGCAGACGAGAGCATCTTGCGCTCTGCGAGCCCCGTGGCCCCCGCATTCGACGACACTGACAGCGACGCAATCATATTCGGCTTGGTGAGAAGTTTGTCGACCAGATCGCAGAGCGAGATCGCGAGATGGTCGCTCAGAACGGATTGGCCGGTCGAATGAGCCGGCGCAAGCACAAACAGCAGGCCGCACACTTGCGTGATGATGGTATAGCTGATTGCCCCCTTTTCGCTTGCCGCAGAGCTGTAGAAATGGGATAGTAAAGCGGCAAGCGAGGGCGCGAGAGTCGGGTATGCGGTCGATAGAGACTGCGTAGGCGGTTGCGCAGTCCAGAGCGTCGTCAGGGTCCGCAAGGACGCCAGGAGAAGTTTCGGAGGCGACGTCGGTTTGAGTGTCAGGACCAGCGTCGATATCGTCTCTGGACCGTAGAGCATGGCCGAGATATCAGGTCCGCCTTTGGATCGTTAGGTTAGCATTCAGCAGAGTCATTATAGAATAGAGAAGATCCTCACTATATGCAAAGCTGCCGAGAACGATACCGGCCTCGATCATCAGCTCCTCCGAGTACTGATCCTTGACACCATCCTCAGCGCTCAAGATGGCCAACAGATCGTCAAGCACGCCCCGTTCGAGATACCACTCCTTCTGCTCGGTATGCCCGATTACGGAGTTCTTCAAGGCCTTCAACGCCCGCAGCTGCGTGCCGCGGTCGGGACTCCGCACAAGCGGCAGCAGGTCAATTTCCGATATCATCCACAATTAAACAAACACACTAAAGCACTGGATCTTCCTCGTTCGAGCAGCGCAGATGGCGATAATCAATCAGGCAGCGACCAACGACCTTTGTAAGAAGAGGCGAGGCTCGCGCTGTGGCGAGAAAGCGCAGTGGCGGAATAGCGGATCCGAACTGCGGCCACGCGAGAGTTTGCTTATTTGGTCGACTACATTGAAACCTTAATATTGCATCCCGATGACCTTCGAGACTGCACAAGAGAAGATGAACATAAAAGGTGTAATTGTTATGTGTGATATTTATTAGAAATGGACCATACTCTGTTTTAGACTCCGAAAGTGTATCGAAATTCATAAGACAAAAAAAGAAAGACATGAGATGAAGCAGAAACAAACAAACGAAAAAGAGCAGTAATCTATGCAATGTAAGATGGGTCAAAGAGATGTTGATTATTGGGAGCGTGAGGGCTCTTGCGGAGTAACTTGTTCGTCTTCGCTTTCGGTGTCTGTGTCGAGAGTATAGACGTCGTCCATCCTCGCGACCATGCGTCTATAGTACTCGTCCAGAGTCTGCACGGCTGGGACGACGCGCCACCCGACGCGAACCAAAAACTCGACTTCTAGTAAATTCAGCTCTGCGAGCGAGACACCGCCCACTTTCGCATAGTGCGAGTTGGTGCAGAAGCTGTCGCAGAGACCTTTGCTGGCAACTGTCGCGGCGGTGATGAGGAACCGATGGACTGTGAGAGAGGATATGGTGAAGGCCGAGAACGCAGCGCAGAGAAGGTCGATGTAGAATACCATCGAGAGCAGAGTCGCTTTCTCGAGCGAGCAGAAGCGGATCAGGCGGTGGAGGTAGTCTCTGTGGGATATGGCGGGTGGTGCGCGCGAATGGAAGCGGGTGAGCTGCGACTGCACGAGCGGGAGCGAGTCATTGAGTTTGACGAGTTCGGATAGCATAGACGAGATCAAGACCAGCAGGTCGGCGTAGTCGCACTTGAAGAACTCCCGAGGAAGCACTTTTCGTCTTTGCGCGGGCGAACTTGGTCTTGTAGCTGGTGCTGATCCGGAGGTGGTGCGGTCGGTGGTGGTGCGGGGGAGGGATTTCGGGCTGTGGGCATCTGTCGAGTCTGTATTTGTAGGTGCAGGTTGATTATTCGAGTTCTGGTCAGAAGGTTTTGTTGTAGTAGTCGTAGTCTGTGTCGTATTTGGAGCTACCGGTCTCTCGGTTTGGCGGGCGAGATGCGGAGACGAGGCGTATATTTGCCGTTGCCTTGTCTTTGCGTTTTCTTCGGCAAATTGCGGTTGCATCCTCGGCGACGGTTCATGGACGTCCATGTTTGCTCGTTTTGGCCTCCGAGGCGAGGAGATTGCGAGTTTGCTTGCATCCTATAGAGAGTTAGTTGAGTTGTTGATAAAGATAGATCAGCTGGTGGGAAGAGCATACGAGGTGTTGAGGATGCCTCTCTTGCTGCGGCTGCTGCTGTTGCTGCTGTTGCTGCTGTTGCTCATGCTGCTGCTGAGGTTCCTGCTGCTCATGCTGCGAATCCATGGGTGCAGGACCGCGTTCGCCGAAGGAAGAGGCGATTTTTACCGCGGGTGAGAATGCGGATTCGGCGGCGCCAGAAGCGCCAGGGTTGGAGTGCTTTGACAGACCGACAATGTTGCGCACACGCAGCGGTAGCGGCATTCGGGAGAGGCGAGCGTGGCCAGAGGGAGAAGGGCCAGGATAGAGAAAGACAGGCGGTGTCTGGTCTAGGAAGAGTAGGGATGCGAGAAGAGGACGGGGACGAGGGCCATTCCTGGTGATAGAGGATGGGGGCGGACGAGCACGAGAAGCGCGAGAGAGGGGCAGGTGAATAGAGAATGAATGATCAAAGAAAGAACAAGAAGAAGAAGAAAGACAAGAACGAGAAGAGGAAACAAAGGAATATCAAAAGAAGCAGAAGCTGGGGACAGATCAAGTGGGCTCTGCTCTGCTCGAAAAAGATTCCGCCGCACGCAGCGCCACAGCAATGTTGGAGTGTGAAGCACGGGTGGTATACATGTTCTAAACAGGTGGTCTGGTACCCGGCTTAATTACACCATTTAGCGACGGATTGACAAAGTGCCCATACAATCGCAGATTAAACTGCAAATAACATAGCAAATTGCATTGCAGAATACTTTTCAGACTACAGATAATGCAGATATACAAACTATTGAGCACAGGTTATCGCAAACAAGCCGGCAGATAAACCAGAGGTCTAGCGAGCGCACAGATAGTTCGATACCGCTACCACTGGAAGCAGCCATCACCGGCCCACGTGCATCTTCACCAGCGCCCGGGTTGGCTGGCCAGACTCTGCTCCTGCCTGGTCAGAGTCTGCGGCAGCCTCGAATTGGCTGGGTACTGTTTCTGTGGTGATTCTGATTTACTCGCTGATCCTGGTCGCTGGTGCTTTGTCTGTTTCTGTGCTGTCCATATCCAGTAATAGTTCAATGTTCAATGTTCAATGTTCAATGTTCAATACTTTTCAATACACCTCATCATCACTGTTCATACACACTCACGCAGAACCCTTCTTCCCCCCCGAAATCCGCCGGTCCCATTCCCGCGCCAAGTTCCACCTCCACTCCCCCTGACTCTCCTCGCCCGCCTCGATCGCGTCCAGAAAGTTGACATACGCCGTGACCATCAACCGCGCACACACTTCCCTATCTAACCCCCCCGTGCCCGTCCCCAGCCCCGTCACCACCACGCGCTCAATCTTCTTTTGGCTGCTGTCTGCAGTGCTGCTCCCGCTTGTCTGCGCTTGCTCAACGGCGAGGTTGTGGTTGTAAACCTCGTTGAGCATAGACCACATGCATTCGTAGACTATCTCCTCCCTCCACAGCGCAGACGGCACCCGCATCGTAGGCGAGTGCGCAATGTACCTGCACCTGAACCGATTCCAATCCACCCGTGCCTGCTCGCTGCCGCCGCGCTCTGTACAGTTCTCGGCCATCCACGGCAGCATATCAATCAAGTAGCAGCTCCCCACCGGCTGCAAGCCCTTCCACCGCCGATAATGAACCCGCTGCACGTACCTCAGCACCTCAACCAGCGCGTCCTTCTCCTCCAGCCCCAAGCTCGCCGCCCGTGGCTCGCTAAAGAACCGCGAGATCAGCAGATCCAGCCCGCCGTCCATGCGAGCGAACGAGTTCCCCGGCGACACGATGCAGTCGAACGCGCCCTCGTGGGTCTTTAGCGACGACTCTTGCACGCTCGGATAGAAATCAGGTGGAAGACGGCCGCGGGGAAGCAGCGTCGAGAGGTAGTGTGACCATGATCTGACGAGCGCGGGATCGATGTCGAGCAGAGTGAGCGCAAAGTTGATTGTCGGCATGCCGTACACAGATATCGCAAATAATAGACAATTCTATACAACTAATTCGATTATATACTTGATTGTGTTTATTGATCTTGTTTATCACCTTAACAGTCACTCTGATCAACTACGTCCGATGGCAGGAAGATGAAGTCATGCGACGCGCCCGCACGTGATTCTCAGCTTCCGCCCGAATAACAACAAACACTCGTCCGTCCACAACCGCATCGCCAGCTATCTCTACTATCTCGACCATGAGCGCCTCTGCAGACTCCAGAGTCTCTGGTTTGCTTCATAGCTTGTTTAGCAAGAAAGCAAGCAAGAAGGCTGATGATCGCAGGCCTTTGCGGGATTGTCAAAATCGGGCTCTCAACCTGCCACTCATAGAGCAAACAAACTGGGCTGACGAGTCTCTCGCCGCTCTGGGTATTGTCTCTCGGCCTTTTGCTGCTCGGTCGTTGTCGGGTTTGAAACCGCGGCTGTGTCAGAAGCCTGTTTACTGCTTGTCTTATGAACAGGTTGAAGACGCTATGCATCCACCCGAGCAAGCTATTACAGAGTCGACTGCCCCGCGGCAGAATTGGATCCCTGAGAATCGTCAATTTCACCCCATCTCAGTCCCAGAGACTTCTGTCCCGCCCGTGAGACCATCTACAGTCTTACTGGATCTGAACAAGCTGAAGTTTGAACCTGTACCGTTTATTCAATGCCCTACTAACAATACAGTCTCTGTCTCACTACTAAGCGAAACAAGGAGCCAGCCCGTCCACTATATAATCTCGGAGGAACCCATCACAGATCTTTCAACACACTCTCCCCTTCTTGCTCCCGAACAAACTACTACAACCATGCCTTCTCAAAAGCCAGACTGCAGATCAGACATCGACGAGCTCGAAGATTATTCTGTTGCGAACATCATGCACGAGCCTCCTGTGTTGACCTTCAACGAGCTTGATTGTCTTGTTTCCTTCGACAAGCAGTCTCTTGACCACAGCTTGATCTCAACCGACGAGGGATCAGTGCAGAGCATTAACGAGGCTCATTGTTCTGCTACGCAAGAGCTTTCAGTTGTCGCGAATTCTGATTCTTTCGGAAGTTTCGTCGCGCCAGAGCACGACACCGAAAGCAAGCCCACCGATGCCATCGTCGCTGAATCCCAAGCCATGCCCCTAGCCCCAAAGACAAACCAGTCTCACGCCGAAGTCTCGCCAGTAACTCCTGCAAAACTACCTGCTCTCGCTTCGCATCACGTCAGCATCTCGAATCTGCACACGTTCTCGGCGTCTGTCCCGTCTGCTTCGCATCTAAACAAGCAAGAGGGCGGCATTGAGGTTTCTCTGCCCGCACCTCAACGCGCAGCCACGCATAGCGCACGAATCCAGCTATTCGCAGAACCTCTGATCGATCACGCAAACCCCTGCGTGATCTCGCAAGCCGACCTGAGCGGTACGCAAGTCGACGGCGGAGACCTGACCCAGACGCTTAAAAACGGGGTCTCACGGATCGCGTCCCAGCTGTTAGGCCTCACCCCGAGGAAGCCGAAGCCTTCAACCAAGAGCCAGCCGCGATCTCTTTGTCCGACCCCGCCCCGCACAATTACCAACCTCTTCCACCGTCATTAAATACGACGTTCAAAGCCGCCTTTGCAAGGCCATACGAGATCCTCCCAATTGCTCACCATACCACCGAGACTCGAACTACGACTCATAGTCTGCAGTCTGTCAATGGTACCGACAGTGGAGCTACGCCGGTTATGGGATACCTTGCGTCAATGAGAAAGAGGCTCGAAGATATGTATCTGGCGTGAGCCCTCTCAGCTGTTTTGAGCTTTTGATTCTGTACTGTTTTTGCGTGATGACCGTTAAGTTTCTGCCCGAGTTGTATTGTCCTGTTTTTTTATTATGCCTTTGACAATAAATCATTTTAAACCTGATAACATCGTAAATTTCCACAAGGCATGCTATTCGGCAAGACAGAGCAGAGATGCCCTCGTTGTTACCACGTGACTTTGACAATAGATGACAAAGATCTTACTCACGAGATGCGATGACGTGAACTACAAGAAAAAAGGCTCGCTTCAATGAATTGTTGCAAGTAAATAGAACAACAATGTTTCGAAAGAAACCAAATGTATGGATATACCTTCTGTGTTTCTCTTTTGCTTATTGATAATTGACCTCTTCCCCAGATCAAACCACTTTACCCCGTGCGCTCGTCTGACCGACGCAAGCTGCTCTCCGCGATCCTCACCGCCTTCTCGCTCGATCCGCTCACGCTTCCGCCCGAGACCAAAGAGCAGATCCTGCCGTCCGATATCCGGACCGGGAAGTTTATCGCGCACGCGACCGGCGAGTCAGGGCACCTGTACGTGTCCGCCGACGACGGCGGCCGGCCGCTGTGGCTTAAGCTGTCGGACGAGACGCTGGTGCCGACCGTGTTCACGCTGTGGAAATGTCCGTTCCTAGTGCCGATTGTGCTGACGTGGAGTCCTGTGATTGAGAAGCTGCGCGGGGGCGCGGATATGATGCTGCCGGGGCTGATTCCGCCGTTTGTAAAGGGCGCGGTGAAAGGTGCGGTTGTGGCGATCGCGAGCGAGGAAAGGCCTACGGTGCCGCTTGCGGTGGGCGTGTGCGAGATTGATTTGGTGGGCGTGACGAGGGTTGTGGGACAGCATGGGAAAGCGATTTTGGTGAAGCAGTGCTATGGGGATGAGTTGCCGGTGAAGGGGAGGATAAGCGTGCCGCTCGAGCTCAGTCTGGAGGTGCCGAGGGTTGAGACTGGTGATGATGCAGATGAGAAGGAGGTCGAACAGAAGAGTGAGGAGAGGGAAGAAAAGGATGCGCAGACGGATACGACTTCTGATCAGAAAGTAGAGGACGAGAAGAAGATAGAGGAGGAAAAGGTCCTGGAGAACGAGACTGATATCGCTGATGCTCTGGCTGAGCTACTCATGGCCGACGATACCCCACAAGAAACCTCTGACACAGCCGTGAAAGATGCTGATCCGGAACCAAGACCAAAGACTTCAGAAGTAGAAGACGAAGGCCCCTCGACAGAAGAGATCGACAACGCCTTCCACCGCGCGCTGCTCGCTACAATCTTCGACTTCCGCACCGGGTCGCTCGACCTCACATTCCCACAACCGTCGTCGACATTCATCTCAGCGCACCTGCTACGGCATTTACCGGCCTACTTTTCATCTGCGCAGATGAAGCAAACGAGCTGGAAGAAAGCGGCGAAGTTTTTGAAGGCGATGGAGAAAGAGGGTTTACTAAAGGTTAAAGAGAAAGGAGGGGATGTGACGATTATGAGCGTTGCGGGTGTTGATCATGCGCAGTTGAAGACGTTCCAGCCATTCAAGACCGCGGGGGGTCGGGTGCGAAGAAGGGTTCGCAAAACCCTACAGAGGCAGGCGAGAGCAGCACCGGCGGAAGTAATCCGACGAAACTGACGCTGAAAGAGTACTACCAGATCCGCGAGAAGGCCAAGCAGATTGCCGAAGCAGTCGGGCGACGGACGGGTTCTGGGTTTTACTACACGGCTGCGGAGTTGCGCGCGATAGTGGTAGAGTATATTGCCAAGGAAGAGTTGGTCGACGCGTCAAACCCACGGGAGGTGAAGCTTAACCCGGTGCTGGCGGGGCTGGTCGCGGGTTCAGGGCCGAAGCCGCGGAAACTGACGCGCGAGGCACTGATTGAAGCTTACAGGAACGCGTGCGTGGATTACTACCTGATTCTACGAGATGATGAGAATGAACGCGAGGGCGGGAAGCTGAGCAAAGGCAGTCCGCCGAAGATCCAGCTGCAGGTAGTGATGAAGCAGGGCCACAAGGTGACGAAGATCACGAACCTGGAGACGTACAAGTTTGACGTTGCGGAGCTGGCGAATGAGCTGCGGGTGGAGTGCGCGAGCTCGACGACGGTGAGCAGGTCTTTGGAAGGCACTGGCGGCGGCGGACGCGGGAAGTTGGAGGTGCTTGTGCAGGGGCCGCAGGACAAGACGGCGGTGGAGGTTCTTGAACGGCACGGAGTGCGGCGGACGTGGATTGAGGTGAAGGACGGCACGAAGAAGAAGCGATAGATGTGTATTTGAAGTGTTTATTGTATTTATTGTAAGTATTGTGAGTATATGAAGAGGTATGAAGACTGTCGAGACCGGGAGAGCCGCATGGGAAGCTAAGTCCGAGGAGTAAACTCCGGATATAGCCGATTGGGCTCCCCGCGCTTTTCCTTGCGGTTCCTCGAACATCTAGCCGTCTGGGAGGCTTCTATAAGACCTGCCTTCCTCTTCTCTTCTGTTCCTCTCTACTTCCTCTTATTCTTCTGCAACTCCTCCACAATTGCTTCATTATCCCGCCTCTCCCGTCTGCTCTCTCCGCTTCGACGCCCTCTCCGTCCAGCTGCACTATCAACGCCTATCTTTGCCTTCCGCGCCTTCTCAGTCTCTTCCACAACAATGGTCTACACAGCTAAATGGGGTATAATTGCCACCGGTTGGGTACGCTATCTCTTCTTCCTCCTCCTCATTCTCTCTTCTCCATTCTAACACCCAGCAGATCACCGAGCGATTCGTCAAAGACCTCCTTCTCGACCCCTCCACTCGCGACGTCTCCGACGTCAAGCATGAAGTCGTCGCAATCGGCTCCCGCTCGCTCGAGAAAGCCCAAAAATTCGTAGACGAGTTCGCCCCGGGCCAGACTGGGATCCGCCTCTACGGCGACTACGAGTCCGTGCTCAGCGACAAGGACGTCGAGATTGTCTACATCGGCACCCCCCACAGCCACCACTACAAGCTCGCGATTGCCGCCCTCCGTGCGGGCAAAAACGTCCTCTGCGAAAAAGCCATGACAATTAACGCCGCGCAGGCAAAGCACATCGCCAAGGTCGCCGCCGAGAACAACGTGTTTGTCATGGAGGCCATGTGGACGCGCTTCTTCCCGCTCATGCGCAAGGTCGAGTCTCTGCTCTGGGACGAGAAGGCCATCGGCACGATCCACCGCGTCACGACCGATCTTTCAAACAAGTTCGCTGTCGACCCCGCAAACAGAATCTACAACCCGGCTCTCGGTGGAGGCGCCTTGCTCGACCTTGGCGTCTACGCCATCACCTGGGTCAACGTCGTGTGCTACAACCACCCCGAGAACAAGCAAAGCCCGCCCACGTCGACCAAGGCCTCGGTGCTCAAGACCCCTCTGACCGGCGTTGATGAGGAGACCGTCATCGTGCAGGTCTGGGACAAGCCGCACATCATCTCGACGGCGACCATGTCGATTGTCGTCGACGGCCCGACGGACTGCATGGTCCGCATCGAGGGCTCGAAGGGCCAAATCATCGTCCCGCTGTCGTCATGCCGTCCGACGAAGGTCATCCTGCGTCCGAACGAGGGCGAGGAGCAGGTGTTTGACTTCCCGATCGTCGGATACGGAATGCACTGGGAGGCGGACCAGGTCGCGAGAGACGTGCGGGACGGAAAGAAGGTCAGCGACATCTACCCGATCGCCGAGACGCTGTACGCGCTCAGCGTCTGCGACGAGGTGCGGAAGCAGAACGACTTTGTGTATCCGGCGGAGATCGAGTACGTGGAGGAGTCGTAAGTAGATAGAAAAAGCGTAGAGCTGTGCAGAATGCGATGAAATGAATGGTTTTGGAATCCAACTCGCTCTTTGTTGCCAATTGTAAATCCCGAATAACAGCCAGCGATGAGCCGCAGATCCACCTGTTCTCTCTTTTTTTCCACTTTTCTTCCTTCCTTCTTCTAGCCGCGTAAATACTGTTCGCACCGCCTTTTGTATACATCAAATACTAGTTGTTTTACCAGGTATGTCTTGTTTTTGCTTATTATTGCGACGACGTCCATGTGGCTGGTCGAGGGGTGGTAGGGTCAGCGAGAGAGTGGGTATCAGCATCTCAACACCAGCAACCGACAACACAACCGCAACAGCCGGACAGAATATGACAGTTTGAGATATGCAATGTTGTATTCTCATTTGATCTTTCTGCTCTATTTAAATCTCACTGCGCTCTTGCTTCCGTTTTCAACTTTTCCGACGGACTTCAGCGCACCTCCGATCTTACAAGAGAAGGGCTCAGTTCTTGCAAACAACGCTTTCAGACAGCTCCAGAGAGGTCTCTCCAGGCTCTGTTCTATTTGTCAACTAGCACAGTCTCTCAAGATCAGTTTAGTCACTTCTCCTGTGGCCTTGTACTGATCAAGTCCGCTGGTCCTTGTTGAACAACCAATGATCCTGCATCGGCTTTCTACGCACTCCACTCAGGCTACACAGCTACAGCTACAGCTACAGCTACACAAGACCACGACATCAACAACAAACATCACACATCCACAACACAGACAACTCTCGAGAACATAGAAAGAACAAGAGACTGTGCCTGGTGCCTTGTTCTTCGCCGAAAGTTAGTCATCGCGGTCTTTCTATGGTTGGGAGTTTGCTGAATTTGCGCCCCAGCAAAGCAACGCAGAGCTCTGATTGATCACCACCTCCTCCGCTGCTGGGTCCACCTCTCTGACCGCCTGGTCTCGTCGCTCGTTCTCAGAATGTGCCTTCTATAAGCTGACTTACTCTTACCTCATCACAGTCCTCGAGCTCATCTTCCTTCTTTGTCTGATGGCCTCGAGCAGCAACAACTCCAGCTCCTCGAGCATTACGCCGCTCGCCCTCACCGCCCCCCCACTAGCCATTCGCAGTCCCTGCGCTCGACCACCTCCACGCCCGTCATATACCCGACCTCAAACAAACGCACCGCGCTCACAGACACCCCGCTTGCGTCTTCGGCAAACTCGCCGCGCGTTACTCCCCACGATGGAATCAGCATACCTTCCTACCTTGAACTTCCTCGAAGGGCCACCACCCTCGATGTGCCCGGTCTCACCAGTAGTAGAGTCTCTCCTGGTAAGTCTTTTCTTATATTTAATTCATCTTCAATTCTGTTGTGTCGGGGAACGCACACTGACTCTACTTAGACGGCACCATCGCTGCGCGCGACGTCGGATCAAAGCTCGTAATTGTCATGGTCGGTCTCCCCGCCAGAGGCAAGTCTTACATCACAAAGAAGCTAGCCCGTTACCTCAACTGGCTCCAGCACGAAACCAAGATCTTCAACGTCGGCAACACCCGCCGCCAATCGAACCACCACGTCGGCCCCGCCAGCCATCCGCTTCCCGATTCGCCACTTCTGCGCCCTAGCAACCAGCAACCCGAAACCTCGCACCCCGCCAATTTCTTTGAACCCGACAATAAAGAGACCGCGGCCTTGCGCGAGAGCTGGGCGCTGCAGACTTTGGACGAGCTTCTGGACTGGATGCTGCTCGGTAACGGCAGTATCGGAATCCTCGACGCGACAAACTCGACCATCAAGCGGCGGCGGTCGGTTCTCAATCGGGTACATGACCGGTCAAACGGCGAGCTCAAGGTTCTCTTTCTAGAGAGTGTCTGCGACGACAAGGACTTGCTGGAGCAAAACATCCGTCTCAAGCTCTCTGGTCCCGATTACAGAGGCCAGGACCCTGCCGTCGCGCTCGCCGACTTCCGCATGCGCGTCAAAAACTACGAAAAGACGTACGAAACAATCGGCGACGCGGAGGAGAAAGTCGACGGCCTTCAGTACGTCAAGATGATCAACGTCGGCCGCAAAGTTGTGGCATACAACATCCAGGGCTTCCTAGCTGGCCAGGCGGTCTTTTTCCTGCTCAACTTCAACCTCGCCGAACGACAGATCTGGATCACGCGCCACGGCGAGTCCGAAGACAACGTGCTCGGCAAGCTGGGCGGCGATGCGTCGCTCAGTCCAAAGGGCCGAAAGTACGCCAACGCGCTCGCAAAGTTCATCGACCACCAACGGCACGAGTTCCGCGCTCGCCAACTCGAGCGCTACTCGCATGAGAAAAACATGCCAAAGAGCTCGACCTCGCAGCCGACGACGCCCAAGGGCGAGCCGGTGGAGCCGCATTTCTGCGTGTGGACGAGTATGCTGCAGCGGTCGATCGAGACTGCGCGCGGGTTCGACGAAGACACGTACGATATCAAGCAGATGCGGATGCTGAACGAGCTAGGTTCGGGTACTTACGACGGCATGACGTATGAGGAGATCCGTCAAAAGTATCCGGCTGAATACAAGGCTCGCATGGCTGACAAGATCGGGTACCGATATCCCGGCGTGGGCGGCGAGAGCTATCTCGATGTGATTAACAGGCTTCGACCGGTGATTACTGAAGTCGAGCGCATGCACGATCATGTGCTGCTTATCGGACACCGCGTTGTGGCGCGTGTGCTTCTCGCGTACTTTATGAACCTTGGTCGGCAGGCGATTGGCGATCTCGACGTGCCACTGAATACGCTGTGGGTGCTTGAGCCGAAGCCTTACGGAGTGTACTGGGCAGTCTATCAATACGACGAAGACCGCGACTGGTTTTTCAAGATTGAAAACTCCAACAGCAAGGCACAAAGCCAGGCGCATGCTACCGCACGCCATCATCCACATCCGCACCATCACAGCCATCCGCACCACCAATCCAACCTCAAGCAGCAACTTCCCCGGGACAATCTCGAGCGACGAGTTTCAGACCTCTCACTCAACGCGCCCGTGGCAATTAAAAAGGTCCATGACGGCGACGCGTCTCCTCCACCGTCACCGCCGGCGCCGGGGACAGCGCAGAATGACTCGTCGGATGCAGAGGATGATCAGCCGCTGTCGATAATGATGCCGCCGCCGGCGCTGCCTAGAAAGCCGTTGTCTGATCTGCCAGAGTCTACGTCGAGCGGGAAGGTTGATATTGTGATTTCCGAGGAGGGCGAAACGAATTGACGAGGGGGTATGATAACTGTCTGCAAAGCTGGATATTTGCAGAGTCCATTGATCGAGCCTGATCATATGACGCCGGTTCGTGATATTATCTGGCTCGTTCTTGGAGATGACTTGGGTAGAGTAAATGACTGTTTGCTCTACGATTGTTGTGTTTATGATTTTTTTACTATTTTATTGTTATTACAAATGTACAGATTATATTTAAAACTCTCGGAGGTGCTTAGAATGTCTTGACGGTAACATCAGCAGGCAACGGGGCGGGAACCTCCCACTCAAAGCCAAAGTGCTTCATTCCCTCCATCAACTTGGTGTCGATGCACATGAATCCAACATTCTTAGTCGCGTTCATGTACGTGAGCACGTTCTTGCCACGCATAGTCTCCTGCTTTGTGAGCACGCTCTTGCCCTTGAGCGTATCGTAGAAGCACTCCTTGATCTCGAGCGCCAGTTTCTCGGTATCAACGTCGTCGGTGATGTGTCCTGCGCAGGTGATGACGCGCTTGCCCGAGGCCTCGAGCTCTTTGTTCTTGCCCTGCACGTACTCGATCATGAGATCGAGCGACTTGCTAAAGTCGAGCATGTCGGAGGTCTCGATGATGTAGACGGGGATTTCCTCGTACAGCGAGTCGCCGGCAAACAGAACCTGCTCCTCCTCGTCGTAGAGCGCGATCTCGTCCGGAGTGTGGCCGGGCGTGAGCAGCGACTCGAGCTTGAGGTCGATGCCCTTGTACGAGAGCTTCTCCTTCTGCTCGAGCCAGTGGTAGACGTCGAACTTGGGCGTCGGGATGCCGAACACGCAGCAGAGCGAGTTGCAGCCAAGGTCCTTGAGGATGTACTCTTTCGAGTATCCAGAGATGAAGATGTCCGCGTCGGGGAACTCAAACATGCCGCCGATATGGTCGTAGTGCGTGTGGGTGATGAAGATGAGCCATTGCTTCTTCTGCCCGTCGGCGGTCAGCAGACGGCCGTCTGCCTCGAGGTGCTTCTCGATGTAGCTCCGGATCGACTTCTCGGACACGGTCGGGTCGCGGCAGTGGTTAGGACCGCAGCCGGTGTCGATGAGCAGGAGCAGGGTCGGGTAGACCTTGATGTAGATGAACGGCAGCTCCTTGAGCGAGTCGTCCTGAACCACTCTGTACGTCGAGCTGTTGAGCTTCTTCCACGAAAAGCAGCTGGTTTCCTCGGCCATTTCGGTGTCTATTTTCTGTAGGATGGCGATTGAGCAGCGAACTAGAGCAGCACTCGTGAGAAAGACAGAGAAAAAGTGCGCGAAGAGGATGGAGCCCGCTCGGTCCACGGTTTGGAGCAGTGGGAGATAAAAAGGGCGCTAAACCGAATCAGGCAAATCTGTCCGCGGGAGTCAACCGCCATCAGCCCCGACAAATGCGGCTTATCATTGTTATGTAATATATGATGTAATGTAGAAAGTCACGTGCTGATTACTAGGTGTGACGGGATCGCTAAGGTAAAAACGATGTTCCGGGCAGAGCGGCCGGCAACGGTCGATGGCTGCTGCCCCCTCTTCCGACGGGCAAGAAATCACGACACAACACGGATAGCGAGACCGGGTGTTGTGTAGTTGCGAGTGCATTAGCAGCAGTAGGGTTTCTATATAGAAATTGCGATATTCGTTGAGCAGGCTCACCTTTGCGTACATATATTCACATATCCTGGAGCACTTGGTATTCGTAGCATCCCTCTCCAGCCAGCAGCAGACCCGAGTAGCCGAACACCTCTCTGTGCAGTCTATCCGATACTCAACATGCCACTGATCTCCTGGCCACGTACTCCGTGCTCTTTTCTTAGGGCTCAGCAGCGGGAGCAGCGGCGCTCGGGGTCCCTTCGGTCGTCGCTAAAGCACACCGAGCACCCGGTGCGCTTATGTCCGACTTAAGTCCTAGTTTTTGTGCTTTCCTGCTTTTGCTTTGGTATCTGAGATCTTCTTGTGCTGTGCAATCATACTGAGAAATACTAAAATACTATCTGGCTGTATCTTTCTGTGAAGAAAACGGAAAAAAAAATACTCGAAAACTAATCAAGATCTTGTCTGTGTACTCTCTGCTGTCTCGTCTCTCCGTTGCTGCACATTTACAAATTCAAAGACAATGGCCTCCAGGGGCTGCCTCCCATCGCGTATTCTCACCGAACTTCCGTTTCCGACCGAGCTCCGACAAGGCTTCCGTCGTCCCTGCTTACATGCTCTCCTTCCATGCTATCTAATCACCTAGACTCGACTTTCGGTGATTATAACCGCTATGCCTCCCCCTTCTCACAAACGCCCTCCTCGCCAGACTGAGGTCGAAGATTTCCAGCAAAAATGTCCTCCGACGCGTCTAGTTCGATCGATCTCGAACTCAACGACGTCGAGCAGCAATATGCCCGCGAACGCCAGGAAATCCACCAGGTAGCCCAGGACCTCGATCGGCTCGAGAACCTCGCGCGCGTGCTTTCCACCCGCTCGGCCGCGCACGCTGACGAAGGGCTGGACGAAGACGACTTCAATCTCGAACGTATTCTCCGAAGAAGTCTGCAACGTGCCGAAGATGACGGTATCAAGCATCGCAGCCATGGCGCGTTGTTTCAAAATCTTACGGTCCAAGGTATCGACATGGGTGCTAAAGCTCTGCTCACAGTCGGAGAGGTGCTCAAGACTCCGTTGAATATCGTGTCGATGATCAAGGAGGCTAGGAATAAAAAGTACAGGAACATAATCGAGGGATTCGACGGTGTCGTTCGCTCTGGCGAGATGCTTCTTGTAAGTCTTTTTTGTGTATACTCAGTTTATGCGACAAAATGCTAAGACTTGAACACAGGTTCTCGGACGCCCGGGTTCTGGATGCTCTACATTTCTTCGAGTGATGGCGGGAGAAGTCGATTCTTTCACTGGTGTTTCTGGAGAAATCACCTACGATGGGATTGATCAAAAGACAATGAAGGGCCGCTTCAAAGGAGATCTGTTATTCAGTCCCGAACGTATGTCTCCCCAACAGAATATCATCTAGTTCTTGAACATGTGCAAACTAACACTACGCAGAGGACATCCACTTTCCCGTCCTGAACGTCAACGAAACGCTCTCCTTTGCAGCTGACATCAAAGCCCCCCGCGTCCGCTCCGGCAACGTCTCCCGCCAAGAATACGTCAACAATGTCCGCGACATCCTCGCAACCGTCTACGGTCTCCGACACACCTACAACACCCGCGTCGGCAACGACTACATCCGCGGCGTCTCTGGTGGCGAGCGGAAGCGCGTCTCGCTGGCTGAGGTCATGGCTGGTGGTGCGCGATTTGTGAGTTGGGATAACTCAACCCGGGGACTTGACGCTTCCACTGCGCTCGAGTACGCGCAGACCTTGCGGACTACGACGAACTTGCTCAAGACTACTGCTATTGTGGCAATCTATCAGGCTGGAGAGAACATCTATACTCTGTTTGACAAAGTCACCGTCATCTACGCCGGTCGTCAGATTTACTTTGGACGCGTGGGTGAAGCAAGAAAGTACTTTGAAGACATGGGCTACGTCTGCGCGCCTCGCCAGACCACAGCCGAGTTCCTGACTGCCTTGACTGATCCCGCCCAGGTTCCCGTCAAGGACGGCATGCAAGGAAAAGTACCGTTCACCCCTGAAGAGTTTGTCGCGTACTGGAAGGCGTCTGCAGACTACAAGAGACTCTTGAACGAGATGGACGAGTACCGCGCCGAGTTGGCTCCTTCCGAGAAACTCGATTACATGATGGCCTCTTCTACGCAAGAACGTCCTCTGCATGGTAAACGAAAGGGCTCTCCTTACACCCTTTCCTTTTGGATGCAGCTCCGGATTCTTATGCGCCGCGGCATCCAGCGTCAAAAGGGAGATAAAGCCTACGTCTTTTCAACCATATTCTCTTCAATTGCTCAGTCTCTCATCGTCGGCTCGCTGTTCTACAACATCTCTCCAACCTACAATGGCGCGTTCTCCCGCGGCGGCTGCATGTACTTTGCAATCTTGTATTTTACAGTCAACGCGCTGGCTGAAATGGCCATGACCTACCCGCAGCGCATGATTGTCGAGAAGCAAAAGCGGTTCGCGTTCTACCATCCTGCCGCGGAGTCTATTTCTGCATTCATCACCTCGCTGCCGCTCCGGTTTTTCAACTACGTCACGTTCTCATTGATCTTCTACTTCATTCCGATGTTTAATGAGACGCCGAGTCAGTTCTTTATCTTCTTCCTGTTTGTCCAGCTTACGACCACATGTATCGCCCTGTTCTTCCAAGCCATCGCCGCATTCTCTCCGACGCTCGAAGCTGCGAACGCAGTCGCAGGTCTGGGCCTCATGATCACATTCATCTACGCAGGCTACCTGATCCCCGTGCCATTGATGAAAGTCTGGTTCCGCTGGCTCAACTACCTGAACCCGCTTAGATTTGGTTTCGAGGTCTTGATCTCGAACGAGATGCACGGGCGCAAAATGGACTGCACAGCAAACCTGATTCCCTCGGGCGGAAAGTACGAGGATATGGCGCTCGACTACCGCGTCTGCGCTGCGACTGGAAGTCAGACTGCAAAGGACTACGTGCTAGGCGATGACTACCTGTCTGAAAAATTCAATTTCTCGTTCGGGCATACCTGGCGCAACTTTGGAATCGTTCTCGCGTACTTTATCTTGTTTTTCGTGTTGTCTGCTATCGGTTCTGAGATTACTTCACCTAGAGGCATGGTCGGTGACGTGCTCGTGTTCAGACGCGGCCATATGCCTGGCGATGAAGAAAAGAAGCAGGCCCGACTTACCGACAACAGCAGCAGCGCGAATAGCAAGAACGAGTCCTCCAGTGACTCTTCTCAGGAGGGCAAAAACAAGCAAGACGATTTGGCTATGACTGAGATATTTTCCTGGCAACATGTGGATTACACTGTAACTTTGCCCAACGGCGAAGACCGCCAGCTTCTCTGCGACGTGCAAGGCTACACCAAGCCCGGAACTCTAACTGCGCTCATGGGCGAGTCCGGTGCCGGAAAGACGACACTGCTCAACAATCTTGCGCAGCGAATCAATGTCGGCGTTATCAGCGGCGACATGCTCGTTGACGGAAAACCCATCCGCGCAGACTTCAAGCGTCGGACGGGATATGTCCAGCAGCAGGATCTTCACGTTGCGGAGTGCACAGTCCGCGAGTCTCTTCGTTTTTCTGCTGCGTTGCGTCAGCCGTCTTCGGTCCCTCTCGCTGAGAAATACGAATACTGTGAGCGCGTGATTGAGATGCTGGAGATGCAGCCCTACGCTGAAGCCGTCGTCGGTGTTCTTGGCCAGGGCTTGAACGTTGAGCAGCGCAAGAAACTCTCGATCGGTGTCGAGCTCGCAGCAAAGCCTTCGTTGCTGATGTTTTTGGACGAGCCTACATCAGGTCTTGATTCACAATCCGCATGGGCTATTGTCCAATTGCTTCGCCGTCTCGCAGACGCAGGTCAATCGATCCTCTGCACGATCCACCAGCCTTCTGCCACTCTCTTTGAACAATTCGATAAGCTCCTTCTTTTGAAGCGGGGCGGAAAAACAGTTTACTTTGGCCCGATTGGCAAAAGCTCGAGCACGCTTGTCAATTACTTTGAAGCTAATGGCGCGCCTAAGTGCGGCGAGGACGAGAACCCGGCCGAGTACATCCTCAACTGTATCGGAGCGGGCGCGACCGCGAGCGTGAATCGCGATTGGCACGAGATCTGGACGGCATCACCCGAGTACGCCACGTTGACGAAGGAGATTGAGGATATGCATGCTGAGTTGCGACAGAAGCCAGCGATGGAAGTCAGCAAGGAGCTCAGTCGTCGATACGCGGCTAGTCCGTGGATGCAGCTCAAGTATGTCACTGGACGCATGTTTCTGCAGTACTGGCGCGACCCGAACTACATTGTCGCCAAGACGATCCTGATGATTTCGTCAGGTCTCTTTGTTGGTTTCTCATTCTGGAACGCGAACCACACTGTTCTCGGTATTCAGAATTTGCTCTTCGGTGTGTTTTTGGCAATTATGGTGTCAGTCCCGATGATGAACCAGATGCAGCCTCGAGTGATTCTATTGCGGGAGCTGTATGAAGTTCGCGAGAGTGCGTCGAATACATACCATTGGATGGCGTTGCTGAGCGCGACTATCATTGCGGAATTGCCGTACAATATCGTGTTGTCGACTGTTTACTACTGCTGCTATTATTTCCCGATCCATTTCCACCGAGCAACCACATATGCAGGTTAGTTCGATTGCACATTTAATAGGAGGAATATGAGCTAACTTTATTTAGGATACCAATATTTTGTGTACGGCTTGATCTTCCCGATTTACTACACAACTTTTGGTCTACTAATCACGACGCTCTCCCCGGACGCCGCGACCGCCAACATCATCACCGGTCTACTGATGTGCTTCATTCTCTCGTTCGCCGGTATCTTCCAGCCATACTCTGCTATCCCTCACTTCTGGAAATTCATGTACCGCATCTCGCCGTTGACGTACTTCCTTGAGTCTATGCTGGGAAACGTTCTTCACGACGTCGAAGTCCGCTGCGGAGATGACGAGTTCAATGTGTTCAACCCGCCCGACGGACAGACATGTTATCAGTACGCGGCTGATTTCCTGACAACGTCAGGCGGATACATCAACAACCCGAACGCAACTTCGCTGTGCCAGTACTGTCAGTACACGACCGGCGACGACTACTTGTCGACGATCAATGTCAAGTTCAGCCATAGATGGCGCGACATTGGGTTCTTGTGCGTGTATTTGGTGTTTAATGTGTTTGCTGCGTTTATTGTTTACTATTTCTTGAGGATTGCGAAGATTGATGTGTTTGGATCGATTAAGAAGAGGTTGAGACGTTAGTCGTAAATACGAGAGTATTTGTTTGATTTGATAGATAGAAATATAGACCATTATGCTACTTGTATTAGGAAGGTGTCGAGAATAGGAAGCCGATAACCGCCGCACACACGGAGGCTTGAGGACCCGCGATAACGACGACGAGGATTAAATATCCTTATCGGGCCCACGTAAACACCTCCTCCTCTTAAACCTCCCCGACTCTTACCGACTCAGAGCTAGCGCAATTGACTCAGTACTTGACTCACCGCTAAACTGTTCATCTTCGCGACTCCACAAGACAATTAGCATAACGCAACAATGGCCGAAGAAACTAGCTGCTTCACATGGACGAAGCTCAACTCTACCATCTACAGAATCATGCAGAACGACAAGATGGGCGACGAGCCGTTCATCTACGTCAAGGTGTACCCCACACTTCTTTTGATTGTCGACACCGGCAGCGGTCCCGACTTTGCCAAGGACACCACCGTGACTGAGAAGTCGATCCGGAGCTTTATCGAGAAGCACCTTGCGGCCGAGGGTCGTCTGTTGACGGCCGACGGAGAAAAGAAGCAGTATCTGATTTTCATCACGCATACGCACTACGATCATATCGGCGGAATGTTTGAGTTCCCCGAAGCTGACATCTTTGTGTCTGGAAACTCGCAGGAGTACGTTCTCAAGGATCTCGGCTGCAACTCGCTCTGCTGCGCGGTGTCGATGCCAACGCCCAAGTTCGAGGTCCACCATTGGCTCGAGCAGAACGAGAAGTTGGTGTACAAGGGAATTGATCTCAAGATCGAGGCTTTGCTTACCCCGGGCCACACGCCGGACGAGATCGCGCTCTACGATGAGGAGGAGAAGGTGTTCTTCTCGGGTGACTCCGTGTACGAGAAGGTGCCAATCTACATGATTGAGACCTCGAACATGGCCGATTTTGGCAAGTCGCTTGATTTTATGCTGGAGTATGTCCAGAAGAAGAACGCCGAGCTTTCCGGAACAAGGATCACGACTGCCGCTGGCCATGTCACTGACAGTGCCGATACCGAGACTTTGCTGGTTGAGCTGAAGGAGTGCTTTTACGACATGTTGAAGGGCAAGTGCAAGCTCACCAAGCAAGAGAACATGCGTGGGAAGAACGTGCTTACGTTTATGAACGAGACCAAGAATGTGGGGTATCTGATCATCGACGCGAAGTTGAAGGAGGGATTGAAGCATTTCGGATATGAGATGGAGCTGCCTGAGCCATTGGCTGCGGACGCGCCTGCAAAGACGTTTGAGTAAATGGTGTTGTCTGAATAAATATTGTATATAGAATAGTGATAGAAAATTGTCAATAAATAGAAATGAGAAGAAAACAGGTCTGATAATAGGCTCTACAGGGTCCAGCGGGAGCCGGTGGTCGGCGGAGAGTAAAGAGCCTAAAGAGCGCACAGGGCAGAGGGTAAAAACAGAGCTAACGCCAGGGCGAGACCGGCTGACGAGCGACGGCTTAGAAGATGCCAGCTCAACAGTGACAACAAAGAGGCGGGTGGGTGAGTCAGAGAGAGGAGAAGAGCAGCACTGCGGACGAAGTTGTCTGAACTACGTGTCGTGTGCGTAGTGGTAAACAGCTGACAGGCAAAGCAAGTAACCGCGTGCGTGGCAAAAAAAAGGCAGGCGCGGCATAAGCTGTGCAGCAATGACATGCTGATTGGCCAGCAGACCACCGCACGATGATCGGTTTAGAATTACAAAAAGATATTCAAAAGACTGCTGTAGTGAATAGAATAATCAGAAAAGCGCATAATCCAGTCTGCAGACCGAGTCACAGCTGCCCTTCGCGGTGGAGTCTGGTTGAGTAATTCACAAAGTAAAAGTTCACGATAGTTTGCGCTGGGCGGCGGTGCGGAGAACAAAGCAGCAGCTTCTTCCTCGCCTTTTCTCCTCCCCACCGCTCCTCCTCCCCCCAGCTCACCCACTCCTCCTCTATGTTTGTCTTCCCGGCGAATGACGACAGCTACCGCAAACGCAGAAGAGCACACAAGGCCTGCGAGCAGTGCAAACGCAGACGGGTACGATCTCCTTCGCTCTCATCTCTTGGACCCACCACGCGCTGACCACATCCTTCTTAGAAACGATGCGAGGCTCCCTTCAAGAACCACGAGCGCTGCGCTCCCTGCACAAAAGCTGGAATCTCTTGCAGGTTTGTATAAGTCTCTTCTTCGCTATACATATTTCCTGCTAACCATTCTGAAGTCTCGTCGCGGCCGCTGCAAGAAATGACGATCTGGACGACGACGACGACGACGTTGAGCAGACCAGCGCGTCGATAAAAACCGACGTGACCCCCGTCCGTCCACCTCTCGTTCGCTCTCACTCTGCAGAGACTCCAAGATCAGCATCTTCTTCTCACTACTCAATCCTAAAGCCCTCCCGACCCCAGCTCTCCACCACCGTCACTACATCCTCCACTGATCCACTCGCCACGACCATATCCGCCGGACTAGACCCCTCCATATCTCTACGCTCCCCTCAACTCTCCCCATTTGCGCCTAACCACTCAGACAATGACCCGCATCTATCCTCCTCCTTGGCTGCTCTCAATCTCCCTTTCGGGTCTCCTCCGTCCCAGATCAGGTCATCTGCTCCCAACTACAAGGGCAAGTCCGCCTCGTCTCCTGCAGCGTCAGCAGCTGCCACGGCCGCTGCCGCTGCCGCTCCTGTGGCGTCTTCTACAGCAGCGGTATTTGAAGACACCATTGCTACTCCGGCTGCTCACGAGCATATGACAGCGCGGCCAACCAAGAAATCGAAACTCACTGGTGCCAACTCCTCCTTCTCCGCATCAGTGGCAACTGATCCCACTACTTCTACCACCGCGGGCGGTTCCACTATACCCACAGATACAACTTTCGACTCTGACACAAGCTCCAGAGTTCCCACCGAACCCACCGCAGTCGGATCGACGCGCTTCATCGGCGATCTCGACCCCGCCTCTGTGATTCTCACTCTCAGAAATGTGGAAAAAGATGAGATAGGCGTATGGGTCAAAGGCGCATCTATCCACCAGCCGCTCAACAAGCACTTGCTCACATATCTTGACTCCCTCCATGCCTTCGATCTACCGCCGAAGCGCGACCGTGAAGGCTTGATTCACACCTACTTCAAGTTCCTACACCCGCTCCTTCCCCTGCTCGACAAAACCGCATTTCTGAAAATGCACGCCAGAGACGAATGTCCGACCCTTCTTCTTCATGCAGTACTACTTTCTGCGTGCCGTCACCCTTCAGCTCGCAAATATCTGCAGTCTCGATCGCCGCGCTACTTTGCCTCTCTGACCGCAACCAAGATCCGAGCTCTTATGTTTGCCGAAATCGAGCGCGACAAACTCACCGTCGTACGCGTCCTTGCTCTTCTTTCTTTGCACTCTGAAGGCTCAGACGGCCTTGAGAAATCATGCTCCGATCTTGAGAAAGCATTCCACTACGCTCATTTTCTTGGAATACATCACGAGAGGCGATCGCATCCCGACCAGGCACCTATGCGTAGGCTTTGGTGGTGTCTCTGGTGTCTTGATCGCATCTCGGCATGCGTCTCTGCGCGGCCTGTAATTTCCCGACTCGACGATGTCGGAGTTTCTGGTCTGCGAGAAGATGAAGAAGGCTGGCTCCCAAAACTGTATGAAGTCTGTAAGCTGCTGGACAGCGTCATTGCGATGTATCGCCCTATGGGATCTACTTTACCTCCCGAGGTTGACTTTGAAGTCACATACGGCGACAGCGATGACTCTCCTATTGCCGCGCTTCTGCACCTTCTACGCCACGCAGCCTGCATTCTTGCCCACAAACGTGCCCCCGAATCACCAGAGGCAAACGCGGCAATGCTCTTGCACTCTACCCGGCAAATTCTCTACATTGTCAAAACAGTCCCTGCGCTACCGCCGCTCCCTGCTGTTCCGTATGCAGTTTCTTTGACTTTGACGGTATATCTACGACTATTTCCCTCGCCGGAAGCGATTGAGGGATGGCACGAGAGCTGCGCGGTGCTTGATGACTTGTCCAAGACATGGTGGGTCGCTGAAGCAATGGGTGGCATGGCGCGCAGTGTTTTCAGAAAGTTAGAAGAAAATCTGGCTGATCGGCAGACTGAGGAAGCAGCTCCTGCTCCGGTTGCACATAATTTCAAAACGAGGGGTAATGCTGCAAATTCAAAAAAGAGGAAAGAGACAAAGGGTGCCAAGAGTGGTGTATCGTTCGCTGAGCCGTCTGTTTCGTATACGAACCAGATCCCGTCGCCATCAGGCGCGAATAATGATCCGCCTTCGATTTATCGACAAACTCCTGGTGATACCTCTACACCTTCGACACAGGCACCAACGATCTCTGTTCCCGCGTCTACTTCTCTAGATGCACCGACCCCGTCTCTAGAAACCCAGTTTCTCGAAATGTTTTCCGATCTACCGAACCCAACAAGTTTCCTGGACCAGGCGCTAATGCTTGACGACATTGAAGCAGACATCTGGATCCCAAACCTCCAATTCGACGACCCCAACGACACCAACTCAAGCATCACCGCCATCGCACCGTCCACGTCCGGCAGCAACACCAACAACCACGACACTAACAACAATAACCATACCTCTGGAAGCAACAACCAGGCGTCCTCTTCAATGTCGAGCAGATTTAACGGCGACGACTTTTTCAATATTCCGGGGTTCCATCCGGCTTCGTCGGACGAATCTATGCGGTTTTTCTAGATTTGTGTAATTAGCACGCTGTTTTTGGAGATTGTATATGGCTGTCATATATAGATATATACCGCATTGATGAATTGCATGTCTGTAGTCTAGAGCTACTTTTTTGTTCTGTTTCTCAAGTACTTTTCTTCGATTTTCGTACAGAATTGTGGAGTTTTGTTTTGTCTTTTTTTGTTTTCTTTTGAACTATCGCTATGATTGTGGTTCTTAGTTTATACACTTACATCTAATTAATACCGGACCGAAGGCGCCTTTGTTTCAAGAGTTTTTGGTTCTATTTTTGAGTTTTGATACATAATTTCTCTTGTCGATTTGTCAAGAACTACTTTATTCATGTTAGATTTCATATAATGCATGCTACATCTCAAACTGAACGCTTCTCTGATATCATCATGCTCTGATAGCATCATTTTCATCGGTTATCTTGCCCAACAAGGTAATTATGACATCTATCCCAGTACTTTGTCCGCGCACTCGACTTCTCCTTCTCCGTCGTCATAGGCAGAGGCGGCGACTTTATGATCTTGCCCCGGTCCTCAATACCCCCAGCCGCTCTGAAAAGATAATGCAGCAGCATATCCGACCAGAGCCACGATAACGCTCCCTTTCTGAAATGCAGCGAGTCCTTGAACTCTTCTGTGAACCCATACGACATCAGACTCCAGTCAAACACCTCGATTCCCAAATGCTGCACCATCGACCTGTGCATACGATCGATAGATAGAAGCGCGAGATCAGATTTTTTCCCGTCGCGTCGGAAACTGAGAGAGCGGTACATCAGCGGTGTGTCGTCGCTAAACATACTGCGGAGCTTTTGCACCAGTTTCTGCATCCGCGAGTTTATGAACCGCAGCTGCGACATCGAGAGTTGTCCGGAAGAAACTGAGGGCGCAGACACACGCTCTTCGAATGGAACCTCTTTTTGCGCTTCGTAATGCGCTGCCTCTCTGAACCCTCGCTCGTCCCAGGATCCAGACTGGAACAGAACAAGGTCGGGGCCGTGACCCGAATACCTGCTGATCGTAGACGCCAACGAATACTTTTCGAAAATCTTGGCGAATCGCTCTTCGAATGGGACAACATTCATATGATCTTCCCACCACCACTCCGGTCGGCTAGTGAACATACCCGCGACATGCCATTGCACGATCGTGAAGTTAACGAACGGTACGTGGCATGACGCGGTCGTCTGCCTCGTCCCGTGCACCGGACCCCCGTAGTTTTGAAACTCAAGATTTAGCTCGCTGCAGAAATAGGTAATCATATTGCGATCAATAGAGTCGCCGACTAATAACACGGTCCGATCACGAACCCATCCCATCTGGCTCATGATCTCCTTCTCCTCGTCAGTCAGCTCGCGAGCTTCTTCAGGGTGCGACTCGCGATAGTTGATACCCCTGAGAATAAGATAGAAATTATGAAACATTTTCGTCCAAGGCGGAGGCGCAAGGGCCATAATTGCAGGGTCAACGCGCTTGTCGTTAAGCAGTGATCTATCGTCTTGCCCTTCGACTCTGGGGTAAGCAGCAAGTGGATGCTCCGGCAGATCGTGGAATTCTGAATAGAATGGGATCCATCGAGTTAGAGTGTGGTCTTCAGCCGAAGTAAAAAGCCACCCTGCGGTTTTGTAAGGGTCGCTACAGCCAGGCTTGACCTCAATGCTAGGGGCAGGTTCGTATTCCGTGTCCTCGCCGCCTGATCTAGACGACGACAACTGCAGCAGAGACTGATACTGCTCGGGCAGGAACTTCCACGACGGTAAAGAAAACTCATCGATCCGTCTGACAAGTGATTGAGCAACAGTTGAATTGAGATTATCAAGCCACTCGTATATCTTGTGGCGGGCGGTCAAGTGGATACGCGGCGGGGGTGTGAGTGCCTGGACAAGCGGCGATGGGACGTTGTCGGCAATAGAAGCATGAGTGAAGGCGAAGAAGATATACAGACCAAGCGCAAGTGCAGCTATAACTACCCTGCGCCTGCGTGATCTGAATTTCCGACGAAGGGCAGCCATTGGTGTTGTAGAGCTGCTGTGTTGCGAGAGTGGGAACAGAGTAGGAGACAGACAGAGGACAGAAAGGAGGGAAGGGACAGAACGCACGACTGCGCATGACAGCCTCTAGAAACAAGAGCAAGACAGCACAGGCACCACTTAATAGTACGGAGGGCTGCAAGTCGATGCATTCCGGCATAGTGATCTGGAAAATACGTGGATGCAGCAATTAGCCACTCTGGGTGGTGCAGCACCGTCAGGCGCTGAGAGCTATGGTAATTCCAAGCGCTGCACGAACAGTTTCTTAACACCACAGACAACCACAACGCAATCATCCTGAAATCGTAGACACCGGCTCTGAGAAACCTGTTGAGGCACGGCTGAACAGGAGCAGCCATCTCGCTCGCTACTGCGGCACGCAGCCGGTGAAAGCGTACATGAACTAAACGGCCACGTCCAACTTTAACCGATTGTAGGTTTGGGTGGGTCCGAACAGCACGTGACCGATAAGAATCACTTTACTGCAACAAGAAATCTGATCGATGTTGTCCGCACACTGTTAGTGTGTAGTAAGCAAGTATCTGATTGAATAGTCTATATTACACGTTCACAAAGTGGTCTTCAGCTTCAAATGCGCAATTAATTATTTATCCATCGATTATGCTATCAGCGATTGTCATTTCCCGTCAGATAGCGATGACACCTGTTCCAGTTCTCGCCCGTGTTCCAGCTCTTTGCTGTTCCAATCTCAGGCCACTGCACAATCTTTCCCTGTTCCTCGACTCCTCCAGCTGCCCGGAACAAATAGCCAAGCATCATATCGTTCCACAACCACGTCAGTGGCCCGCTAAGGACATGCATCTGATCCTTGAAGTAGTTTGAATGCCCGTAAATCAGACGACCCCAGTCAAAGACCTCCAAGTTTAGATGCTTGGCCATCGACCGGTGCATGCGATCAATCGATATGACTGGCAGATCAGCTAGCTTGCTGTCTTTTCTCATGGTTAATGACCGATACATAATCGGCGTTTCCTCGCCAAACATATCCTGTAGCTTATGCACCAGTTTTTGAAAACGGACGTTGATAAACCGTAGCTGAGTCCATGTCAGCTGCGTTGTGAGACTCCACGGTATTCTAGTCCTGTTTGCATTTGGAGTCTCTTCACCATCTAGCTCTCCCGCAAAATATTCGGCATATCGAATCGCTCGCTCGTCCCACAACCCAGTCTGCACGAACACCAAATCAGGCGCTTTTCCCGCAGGATTGATCGCCAACGGAAGCGAGTACTTCAAATAGATCTCCTCGAACCGCTCCTCGAACGCCACAATTGACATTTCTTTCTCCCACCACCAGTCTGGCCTGAAAGTCAGCATCCCCGGAACGTGCCACTGAACCACTGTGAAATTGATGCTCGGGACATGGCAGTACACCGTCGTCTGCCGTTTGCCATGAACGGGGCCTCCGTCGCTGACCATTTCAAGCCCTAGCTCCTCACACAGCGAGAGAATCGGTATCCGGTCTACTGAGTCGCCGACGTAGAGCACGCGCCGATTGTTGACCCACTTCATCTGTCTCATTATCTCTCGCTCGCGGGTGGAGAGAATGAGCGGCTTCTCGAGCCGTTTCGCCTGCTCGACTTTGTTTGAAATGTTGTGGTATATTACGAGCCTCTTCATCCATGACGTCGGTGCTGCGTCAAAGAATTCGGAGCCTATCTCGTTATTTGCGAGTAGCATCGCTTCTGTGTCGTTGTTCTCCGGCGGGTAGACTGTCCCTGCTAGCGCCGGTAGTTCGTGAAATGTATCGCGAAACGGTATCCACCGTGTCTCTCTGTAATCCTCCTCTAATTCTGGCAGGTAAAGGTAGCCAGGCAAACGATAAGGGTCCTCGCACTTTGCAGCCAATTTTTCGTATGCTGTAACGACGTCTGTATTGTCTGCTTCCTTGTCGACAAAGTTGCTGCTGCTGATGGTCTCGCTGCTCTCAGATTTCTGTTGGTTCTCTGAGGGCCCACAGGCGTAGTCTTTGGCCAGTGTCCAAGACTGTATAGTGTACACGCCAGTGAAGTACCACAGACAGGCAACGAGGACCATGACGGCCAGCACGGTCGTAGACCTCAGAGTAAGAGGGCGAGCCATAGTGAGGAGAGCAAGAAAAGAGCACGGCGGGGTCGCTGGAGAGACGGCGCAGGCACAGACGCGAGGGCAGGCTCAGTTATAGTTATAGCCATCATCAGCTGCGCACGGCTGGCTTGAAGAGGTCCATCCGCCTTCGGCGTTGACAGAATACGGCTACGACCAGAGGCTCAACGCCGCAAAATTCCGGGTTTTATTTGATTCTCGCTCTCTGCGTGCAGACTGCAGACGCTGAACCATAATTTCCGTGTTCGGACATTCCTTTCTGCGCTCCTGCCCTCTAGTGTTCATCAACAACCTTAGAACATATATAAAGCCCTGTACAATACTCAGGAGATCTGTTAAATCTATAGAACAGGCCGCTGCTGCACGACTGGCTAAGTACCCTGAAAATCCCACCAATTTGGAGAAGAAGGTACATGGTTCAAATTACGGTGTACAAGGTTTTAGACGAGCCGCATAAGCTCGCTAGACAGGCCACAGGGTTTTCCGGTACGAAGACGAGAGAGCAGAAGGAAAGTACCGCACATGTTCCGTCTTTAATGAGGAACACGAACTGCTCCTAGTTGAAAATGAAAGAGAAGGATAGTTGATCTAGAAAGTGACATGAAAGAGAAAAGAGAAAAATAGCGGGCGTGGCGAGACTGCAAAGCAAAAAAGAAGAACCGAAAACAAATAAGTGAAGAGAAACAATACGAAAAAACGAATTTAACGATATCCGCAGTACCTCACCCTCTTCCCTTCTGATTGCTATATAACGACGAATTCCGGCGTCCGTTATGCAGCTTACCCACTCCGCGGATCCAACGGCGAACATTTACGGCTAATATCGTCTTTGTCCGCGAAAGCTTGCAAGCCGTGCCCCTCTATTGGTCCATAAAATCGGTGCTGCACCCGGGGCTGCGTCCAGAGCTGCACCCAGAGCTGCACCCAGAGCTGCTTCATGCTGCGTCCTGCTGCGTCTTCTTGCATCCGCGTGGGCTGCACAGACGTCCTCGGGTCGGCTGCACACTATTCAACTCACACTATGGGCACGGGTATGGCTCCAAGCCCCCCCCCCCCGCGTCCTTAGTCAGCGGCTCGTCCTCACAAAATCTGGTAGTTTTCTCTATGCTCTTTTCGTCTTCAATTCTGACACCTCTCTGATTCTCTCACTTTTCGTTCCTTATCAGCCCACCTTCGCCAGCACTAGCGCCACTCTAGCGGGAACTGTGACGAATAAATGTCATATGTCAGCCAAAAGAACTAGAATAACAAAAGGAGAAAATCCGAGCAACTCACTGTAGACTTGTATAAAGTTGTCCCGATCGTTCCACGCCAAGGGCGTTGTGAAAAACTGCGACTTTTCGTGATCGATACGTGCATGTCCGCCAAACCGCTCCTCATCGCTGTCGAGCACAATCCTATACTCGCCCGCAACCTGCACACCGATGCGATAGTCGACAAACGACTGGCTCGGGTTGAAGTTGAATACAAACAAAAGTCCAGCTCGCTCAAACGAAATCATCTTGTCGCCTTCGTGCTTTAGGGAAACATACGCCGGATCTGAATGCAGCCACCCGTACTTTTCCTCCGTATGCTGCATCGCTCCATCAAACTCGTTCAAAAACTTGTATCTCAGCAACTCGTCATCGAGCACGTTCCACTGTCTCCTCGCGTACCAGAACGAGTTCCCGTTCCCATCGCGAGGAAAATCGAGCCATTCGGGATGACCAAACTCATTACCTTCAAAGTTTAAGTACGCCTCTCCGCCGAGCGTGTGCGTAATAAGCCTGATCATCTTGTGCAGCGCCATGCCCCGATCAACGACCGGCGTCAACTCACTAATCAATGACATGTTCGTGTACATCTCCTTGTCCATCATCCAGAATGCCAAAGTTTTGTCTCCTACTAAAGCCTGGTCATGGCTCTCCGCATAGGCAACCGTCTTCTCCTTGTACCGTCGGTTAGTCAGCTCGTGCACGATCTTTCCCATCTCCCAGTCATCGTCCTTGACTTCCTTCAGCAGCTTGATCCACATATCCGGCAATGCCATAGCCAATCGGTAATCAAATCCGACACCGCCGAGGTCAAAACCAACGCACAGTCCTGGCATTCCCGAGACATCCTCGGCAATCGTAATGATATTTGGATCCAGCTTGTGCAGCATGTAGTTTGCCACAATCAGGTAATTTATAGCATCCTTGTCAACTTTGTCATCTCCAAAATACTCATGATATCCTCCTGAGAACCCTGCACCAATACCGTGATGCGTGTACAGCATAGATGTCACGCCGTCGAATCGGAATCCATCAAAGTGGTATTCCTCAATGAAGAATCTCAAGTTCGACAACAGGAATCGAAGAACCTCATACTTTCCATAATTGAACAATCTCGAGTCCCAAAGAGAGTGCACACCCTTGGGCCCGCCATGGAAATACTGATAGTCGGTTCCGTCAAACATGTTCAGTCCGTCAAGCACGTTCTTGCACGCGTGCGAGTGCACCACATCAAGCAAGACCGTAATACCAAGCTTATGCGCTTCATCAATCAAATGCTTCAGTTCTTCGGGAGTTCCGTATCGCGAAGACACCGCAAAAAATGAAGTGACCTGATATCCAAAACTTGCATAGTAGGCGTGCTCCATGATCGCCATCAATTGAATAACGTTGTATCCCAGCTTGTGAATTCGGGGGAGAGTGTCTCGTGTAAACTCATTATAAGTACCAACGCGCAACTCGCTCGTGGAGATTCCGACATGCGCCTCGTAAATTCGCGCAGACTCGGGGTGTCTGGCTGCCCGGGTCACATCGTCATGCTTCCATTCGTATTTCTGCGGGGGGTTCCAAAACACCGCGTCGTACACGGGCGAGACTGCCAGATCTTGCGTCACCCGCCGGATCCACGCTGGAATGCGATCGACATATCCACCGCCTGGCAGATTGAGCGCAATTTTCACGCGACTGTTGTGCGGAATTGCAGGCTGGCCGTTGACGGCAGGAAGGGTGATCTCAAAGACTCCGTACTGGTTCTTGACCATCTCGTGCGCACCACGATCCCAGTTGTTGAAGTCACCAATAAGATGCACCATTGTCGCATTAGGTGCCCACTCACGATAGACTATATCGTTGTTGTCCTGGATTTGAAAGCCATAGTAATTGTATCCCTGTTTAAGGGTGCTGTCAGTACCGAATATAGATTAAACACAGGCTCAAGCAATCGGCACATGGCTTACCTCTGAAAACTTGATGATTCCTCCTTCATTTTGCTCCAGTTGCTCAAGCAGATCAGTGGCAGTCTTGTGGCGAGTAACCAAGTCTCCTTTGAAGGGTTCAAGCCAAGGATCAATCTTCAGGATGCCGAGGGACTCGCTCTCGGTTTGTTCGGTGGAGGCCATTGATAGCTCGATAAGATCAGTATGATTTGAGTAGCGTTGTTGCGATACTGTATATACGAATTACACAAAGTACCAGTAAAAACCAGGAAATAATTCGTATGAAAAAGATAGATCGAATTTCAAAAAAAGGAAAGAGTGGCGAAAGGGAAGAGAGGAGGAGGAGGAGGAGAATAGAGGGTGGGGCAATCAATTCATGCTCGCCTCACCGGCTCTGACTTGCCTGTCAATGCGCGACGCTCGATCTAATCCGGCCTGATGTCATCGGCTCGCTCGGGCACCCGCAATTCTCGCAATTCCCTCTAGAGCTTTTTTGATGTTATAAAGTACAATTAATTACTGTTATTATGTCCTGATTATGGGAATATAGTCACGAACAGCACCGGTTTATCAACGACGGATCGAACAGCTAGAATCTTAGGGTTTTACCAAGAATTTGTCTCTTCTATGTATTTTACACAGTTTCCGGATCATGACTCCAAACATTCGAACCACCAAATTTACCCAACAAATAAATCAGTTGAAAATGAGATAAATTAGTAATGAGAGATTAGAAATTCGGAATCGTAAAATAATCAGTAGAACCTATCTGTGATGAATGAAGGACGCGCTCTCCCCAACCAGTTCATCATCTATTGCCTGAAGAAAGCGCACAGGGGAGAACCACATAATAAAACACAGATCTCTACAAACATTTAGTAGCTTATGATGGTAAATGATATTGTTTTCGTCAACAAATGACTGGGTGGCCAAGCTGGTTAAGGCGTACGACTGTTAATCGTAAGATCGAGAGTTCAATCCTCTCCCTGGTCGGAAATTTTTTATTTTTTTTGTCTACATTTTTTTACTATTTTCTTTGTTCTGAATAAGATTATAATAAACTATTTATTCGACTGCTTGGTTCGCTCGAGAAGTTGAAATGAGGAGTCGAGGAGAACGGAGCATATTTGAAGAAGTATATGAGAATAACCCGATCAGCTCTGATCACAGTAGACTTTTTGGTTCTCGGAAAACAGGTTCACGAAAGTTTGTCCGTGCTCGGTGGGCTTCTTCTTTAATATCAACTGAACACTCGCTCGATAGGCTGAAGACTACTATTTTACGATATCATATGTTGTGACATATAACGACAACCTCGATACACCTCATATAGCTCGAATAGCTCATACAGACACGTTTATTGCGATTGCGGAAAAACACAACCCGAGGTTCTCCACACTACCATTGTTCCCGCGGGCCGTAGCGTGCGCGCGGCCTTCTCCGAATCATGAGTACCCACGAAGTTGGGAGGGAAAATCATCGAGTCCGAGCTGTTTCGTTGCGAGCCTGCCTGGCGTGCCGCGAGCGCAAGATCAAGTGCGACGGAGCCCAGGACTGCCACAACTGTCGCGCGCTTTCGATTCCGTGCGTCTTTGTGCCTTCGCATCGCGGCGGAAAACGGAAGCGGCGGGGCACGGTCGAGTCGCAGAATAACAATCCGTATCGGAGTGCAGATGCTGAGTCTCTGAGTCGGTCAGCTTCACCGACATCACATCCCACTGCACCAGCTCAGACATGGACCAATGGCCCGTCCGCACGCCAGTCCGAAGGCGATTCGCATCAACGAACCGCACTGGAAACCCAGGCTCTCCAACAGTCTCTCCCCGTGTCAACGACAGCATCCCAAGACACTTCACAGTCTCTCGATAGCCAATCGTTGACTGAGGCTCTTACATCTATCCAGAGCACCCTAGCATCTCTCCAGCAGCAGATCAACGAGATTCGAGGAGTAAGCAGCCGTCAATCTCAGCAAAACGCCAACCGGCAACAGCCATCGCGCGATTTCTTCAACAGTCATGAGCCGTACTCTGATCACTCGGTGGCAAGGCCTTATCCGAGGAAGATAAACTCGATATCGACCTCACTGCGCGGGAGCGATTCAGCATTTAGCGCCGTTGATTTGCCCGGAGTGCCGGTTATCATGTTCCTCATCGATGCGTACTACAACTGCTACCATCCGGGACATTCGTTTATGGTTCCAAAGAGCTTTTTGCTTGACACAGTTGAGTTTGAGCACGATGCTGCTTTACTGCATGCTATGTTTTCGGTGTCCTGTCGGTTCATCAGTAAAGAGTATCCGAATCAGGCATCGCTGTTGTCGATTATACAGCAGTACCAGACTGACCCGATGTACTGGGTATCACGGGCAGAGAAGTGGCTTCCAGCTGTTGAGAATCCTGTCTCTAAACTTCAAACCGCTCTTCTGCTAGCTATCTCTGCTATATACGATGATCATCAATCCCGTGCGAATCAGATGCTTACCTTTGCTTCGTCGATCAGCGAAACGTACAGGCTTGATCTTATTGACTCGGAAGTGGACGCACAGGGCAGGTTTATCGAGCTTCGCGAAGAATGGTCGAATCCGAACTGTCCGAATATGCACACAATATCACAGCTGTTTCCAACCGAGCTGGAGAAGGAGTCGTGCAGAAGGCTTCATTTCATGATGTGGGAACTGCGTCTTCTCGTTTCGACTATTTGGTACTCACCGCGAACTCTTCCTGAGTTCCCAAGTAGAGTGTGCCCTCCGTGCTGTGAAGTGACTTATGAAGACCATATGCGCGATTGGAACGGCGATACGTTTCTGTACGAAGAATTCGAACAGTGCGTATTTTCAGATATCGGTCCGTTCGTGATCGACAGCGCATCACGACTTGGCGTGATCAAAACAAGATGGCGTTTCAACTCTTCGTGCTTTCGTTTGGCAGCTGGGAGGATATTGGCAGAAACTGTTTCTCGGATGCAGAACCTGACGCCCGAGTTTGTTGAGGACACAGAGCATCGCGTACGAGAACTGCTATACAAAATCTACGACTACCGGACCGGACCGACACGGATACATATGTCTCTATTTTCCACAAATATGGTGCTATATTCAATTCTTATTATTCTCCATCGTTCGCGCGCTCGTGAAAGACTGGTATTTGTGGTTCACGAGGGTATCCACGGGAGGGGAAAAGTATACGAAGAGAATCCGATCGCTCGAGTTCATGCGGCAGCGTCTAACGCAGAGGCGATGAAAAGCTTCGAGGTGATGCTAGACGCTGCGACCTCTATTTGCGAAATGGTAAACGTCTTGATCGAATGCAAGGGCGGAGGACGTGAGGATGTAGCGTTCTTGAGCATGTCTCCGTTCGTGGCTTACAGTCTGGGACTGTGCCTACCGGTGATTGCTTCCAAGATTGTGCTGGACGGAATCCAGCTGCCTAGTATAGGCCAAATACTTGGGAAGATCGATAGGACTGGTTTGACTGACGGTGCTGAGATATCTTTGAGCGATGCAGCAGAGATTACAGGCGGTATTGGAACTCAGCGGGTGAGAGAGAACGTCAGGATTAACAGAGAAGAACAAGCTCTGGCCAGGAACGATCTCGATCTCTATTTACGATGCATTAGGAAACTTGGGGATATTTGGAGCGTGTTCAGGACAGACTACGAAGAATGCGCCGGTTTGGTGCAGCAGATTGAAAAGTATTTAGCAGCCTGAGCGGTTTGTATGTCAAAACATAATGTAGGGCATGACATAATACATTATCGATCAACTTAAAGTTCTATGATCTCATTCACCGAGTTCATTCCCCGGCGGGAGCCCCGCGCCCCGCACTCAGGTCCGCGACAGATCCTCCCGAATTCTCTCCGAGCCCGGCCAGCGACTTTCAGTACAAGAACCCAGGGTCCTGCCTGATCTCCTCCAGGATGCTGCTGCTTCATCTATAACCTCACCGCAATGACCGCTCCGAAGTTCTTCGTCGTCGCGCACGTCATCAGTCGAAAGGGCGCACTGCCTTTCGTGAGTGTCCTCCTCACCCTCCTCAGAGACCCGGCTAACGATCTGTAGTGGGAGAAACGACTTGATGCCCTCTGCGGTGTCTCTGCTACCGAGTCCCTCGGCGACTCCTACTACTGGGGTCAGGACCTCAACGGGGACCCTGACTCGATCTGGGGTCTCGAGGGCTACACCCACGCCGCGGGTTTCTTCCTCGGCCATGTCTCGACAGATATCTTCAAGCGCGAGATGAAGCTTGTCGATGATGACCTGCTGCTCAAAAGCGTGCAAGGCCTTGGATCTCCGGATTACGATCTCTATCACTATGATCAGTACGGCGGTTACCTGAAAAAGCCAGACGATAAGGATAAGGACTCGGTCACCAGCCATGTCGCCGTGCACCACTTCTGGGCGAAGGATCCCGCAGACCAGACCAAGATCCTGGACGCTCTCAACAAGTTCTCCGAGTCTACCAAATCCGTCGAGGGCGTGCAGAGTGCTCTCGTGCTGAAGGCAATAGTTGTTCCTGAACTGGCCACTCTGTGGATCCGGTAAGTGCCTCGATCCTCGAACCCGCTGCTCTATCTAGAAGACAATATGATCTAACAATACACTATTTAGAACCAAAACTCAGGACGACTACAAGTCGTTCGAGCCCAAGCTCGCAGCTCTGGCTAGCGAGTTGAAGCCCCTCATCTCCAAAACTGAAGTTTATCAGTCGCGCAGCTTTATCGGACATCTTGACCTCAAATAGGTCTGCCTCACATTGTATCTTAGATCATGCACGAATCGAAATCATATTCTACTCACATTTCACCTCACCGAGTTTAAAGTACGTAGTCTGTTGTCTGAGAATAACTCACTCCAAGATTATCTTATACCAACACGAGAGAAACGCCCATAACTTTATTTACAATTCTACTATCACTCAACGCTTCCCTTTCTTCTTTCCAACAACCTTGAACATGCTGTTCCACCCGTCATTCGCATCAGGCCCGACCGCCGCCTTGAGCGTCTTCGCATTGCTCTTCACTAACACCTCGTTCCATCCCTCGGCAGCTCCGTCCTTCTTGGGAACAACCACGCCAGACGACGCTGCAGAGCTTTCTCCTGCGCTCTTCGACATCGCGCTGCTCAAGCTACCTGCCCCGGAACTTCCCTCGACGGCCTTTCTGCGCCGCACAAACTCTTCTGCAAATCTTCTTCCGTCCATCGTAGTCGAGTTGGCATAGATGGAATCCGCAATGATCTCGGTAGTCTCGTTTCCGCCGCTAGGAGGCAGCGAGAGAAGCATCGAGAGCAGATCTTCCGCGTTCACGCCAGCCGAAACTCCTCGAAGCGTCTGACGGCACCATTTCAGAAACTCGTCGGCCGATGTCGACGGCTTCATCACCGCGCCGGCGGGAACGGAAGCCGAAGGGACAGTTCGAGTGACAGACGCGACCGGGGTTCCCAGAGTAGCAACTCTGCGGACAACCGGAACACCGCCGGGAACATTAGACACAGGTGTAGAAGTCGATGATTTCTTTCCACCAGCACCCACCGTAGTCCATGCGCTTCCGCCAACGGCCGAGGCAGCAGCCACAGCCGACCGAACGCCAGAAGCCCCAGGACGCGAGGAAATGATATCGGCATACTTCTTGCCTTGGGCAGTCATGACGCCAGGAGCAGACGCAGCAGCTGCCTCTGCGGCCGCCTTACGTCTCTTGGCTTCCTCCTCCTCCTCCCTCTGAATTTGAGCCAGCGTCTTCTTTCCACCAGACGACGACGTAGCCGGGGTCAATGTCTTGGCCCACGTGGCAGTTCGAGGAAGACCGGGAGGAGCGGAGCCCGTCAAATCGTCAGTAATAACGTTTCCGTTTGACAGATCAAGGATCTCAGAGCGCTTCTGTTGCTGAGCTTGCTGCTGCTGCTGCTTAGCAAGTGCCTTTGCACGAGCCTCTCGCTCCTCAATCTCTTTGACAGTCAACGGTTTTGGCTTTTTCTCTGTCGCCGTCTTAGCCCACGGGGCAATCGGCACCGAAGTAATAGAATTTCCAGTCGTAGTAGAGGGCTTGTTGTTCGAAGCAGAAGAGTCGCCCAGCTTTGTGAACAGCGTGGCAGGAGGCAAAGGCTGAAGCTTGTGCTTAACCGGTGCAACAGGTTTCACGCTGCTCATGCTAGGACCGACAGACCAAGCTTCTTCAGCCGTGCTACTGGTGCTTTCCCATGCAGACTCTGCAGTCTGCTTCGCAGGTTGTTCCTCAGCCTTCTTCTCTTGCTTGACAGTCTTCTGTTCGGCCACGGGTTGCGGCGCAGCAGCTTCGGCAGCCGGAGCGGGCATAGATACCTTGCGCTCAGCGATTGGCTCGGATGGCGCTACGGCAGGGGCAGGAGTTGGCTGCTCGACCTTGGGAATGAACTCATCATCAGGATCATCGTTGACGACTGGAGCAGACTCTTTCTCGGCCTCCACAGGCTCAGGAGAAGCCTGCTGCTGTTCTTGCTGTTGAGGTTGAGGTTGAGGTTGTGAAAGTTGCTGCTGTTGTTGTTGCTGCTGCTGCTGTTGCTGCTGCTGTTGTTGCTGCATTTGCTGGGCATAAGAAGTCAAGTACTGGTCCTGCGACGGCATCATCTGCTGAGGAATAGGCGGTGCCATAGCAGGCACACCAAATTCAACTCTAGGCAGAGGCACCAAGAACGGCTCGGTCTCGGTCCCGACCATACGCAGAAAGTCGCCGAGAGTGTAAAATTCCGACTCTTCGACACGTCGCATTTTCAACGATTTCGACAACCACTCATTCACATACCATTCCTGCATCAGAGTACCCTGGAACGGACCCTGGACCATACCTTGGTTGTCCAGATAGACCCAGCTGATCAGAGGCGCAGGGACGAGCATAGGGGGCAGGCCTAGTCCAGGAGGAGGAGGGGGGATTTGCTGTTGAAGTTCTGGAGAAGGCTGAAATCCTTGCTGCGGAACAGCGCCGAAGATCGAAGGAACAAAGGGGTCGTGGTCCAAAGGCTTTGTAGACGGCGTATGCAACTGAGCGTGCTGAGACGTCGGCGTGCCAGAGAATGGCGACCATGAGTTCGCTACCGGGGGACTGAAAGGCGATGCGTAGTCCTGAAGACCTAGCGATAGAGAACTCAACGACGGCAGGACTGGATCAGACGAGGGCTGCTGCTGCTGCGATTGCTGCTGTTGCTGAGACACTGCCTGATTCTGCACTGAAGGAGAAGCGGTCGGCGAGGGGAAATGAGAAGAGGTTGATCTCATGCCGTTGTTCACAAAAAAGGGACTGGACGGACGCATGAATGCTGACTCTGATGACTGAACGGAGTTTGTAGGCCGCTGAAGAGAGGGAGAGGCGATAGGAGCCTGATGCAAGTAGTGATTGTTAGAAGTGTAATAAGAGAAAAAGGAAGACCAAATGTACATACATCATTCTCTGATCCGGTTTGCAGGTCCGGCAAGAGCAACTTTCCAGCAAAGAACTTCTGAAACTCCCAGGATCCCTCTCTGGCTTTCCCTCCTCCGACAGTCCCCAGCTTTGAGCGAGCCTTTGCAGCATCGGATCTAGCAGATGGAGGCTGTGGGAAATCAATAGGGGGGTATTGAGTTATAGAGCCGTTATTTTGCATCTGGCTGAAGATGATGAGAAGCTCCTCGCGAGTGTACCGCTTCCCGTTTTCGTTTGCGGGTATCGGAGGCACGTCCTCGAACGCAGGGGCGTTTTCGAGAATGCTGAGATCGACACCGCCGACGATATGGCTGTTGCTGCTGTTGCTGTTGGTGAAAGAAGAAGGGTGAAACTTCGACTGATCATCAGACAGGTGTGCGGACCTGGGATTGGAATGCGTTGCAGCAGAGGAGGATATAGGACGGGCGGAATGAGAGGCCGACGAGATCGAGGACCAGGTTGGGTATTTCGCCATCTTTGGAGGCTTGGAAGAGCTGTTGGCGCCGGTTGATGATGCAGCAGAGGAGAAGGCAGTCGAATGGGATCCAGAGGACTGAGTGGTGCTGTTGCTGCTGGATGAATGCGCGGGTTTGGGGCGCATCCTAGGAGATCAGAGTTAGCAAGGAGGGAGAATCGATGGTGGAGCAACACGAGGGAGCAAGAACAGTCAATGGACAAAACAACAGAAGGGCAATGGCATAAAAATCAATAAAAGAGATGCAGATTATTGTAAAATACAAGCAACAGAGACCGCAATGGCAAAGCCGAAGAAAAACGGGAAAAAACAAGGGAAAAAGGTGAAAACCGGAGCAGCCTACCATTCGGGACCAAACGAGAGCGAGGGAGAGTGTGACATTGTAAGAAAGAAGAAGATACAGTCGAGTTTAAGAGCTGAAAAGGGATTCTGAATGCAATTGTTGCCAAAGAACTGAGATAATTGGAAGAAGATGAAGAGACAAAGCCAGGCTGAGCTGGGCTCAGGTGAAGAAAAAATCAAATCGCAGGTCGACGCTTTGGGTAGTTTCTATTTTAGGAAGGTTTGTCTGTATTAGGAAATATTGCATTGCGATCTTAAATGTACATCTAGCAACACGATACACTATACACTATATATACAATCCCGCTGCTGCTGTAGGAAGCAGTTCTTGCTCTAAAACCTGCAATCAGCCTTAGCTTGAGCACATGAGAGAGAGGATCGTGCTCTAGATGCAGATGGTATTCTCTCAGATGTTCTCGGCAAGAGATATGGCGGCTCAGCTCTGCCTCTGGAGGAATAGACAATCGAGATGCTGGTTGTAAACACACCGCCTATAAGTATGCATGTGACGGTAGGCAATACTCTGTGAACAAGTCGGTGAAGAAGCGCACTCGACGCAATCTGACTCCAACTAACTCTGCAGCTCGACACTGCTATTCTTCTGCTTCTTCTTTGCGTTCGCTTCCTTTAGCTGTGCCAGCACTTTCGACATTAAATCCTTCTCAGCTTTCAAATTTGCAAGCTGTCTCCGCAACCGTGCTTCCTCGTCCTCCAGCTCCTTGATCGTTCGATGGTGTCGGGCGTCCTTCTCCTCTTGCAGTTGGCGTTTCTTTTCCTGAGCTCGCAGAGCGGTGCTGTTCGACGATTGTTCAGCGACGGCACTCATGACTGTAGCGTGTAGCAGCAAAATCAACGGACGATAGCTACTAGACTGAATCAACAAGACTGTTGTGCGGTAAAGAAGAGGAAGTGAACGAGTATCAAAAGAATTGGAGCTACAGCGTTGGGAGCAAGGAAAATAAAGTTTCGAGCGCGAAGAGCTTCGTCAACAAACCTCCTCGTTGACTGCGGTCGTGTGTGTCTTCCTGCCGCCAGAAAGAAGCAGTTTTCATTTGCTGTTCTCTAATTCAGCTGTGGAAGAAGCATCGTACAGTAGTAACAAGTTTATCTGCTAGAGCTTGCTGCAAGTTATGGCAGACGCTACTCAGCCCGCGGCGGCTGTTCTCGACGAGGACGCGTTCGCGATGTATTCCTACTACATGCCCAGTAAGCCATTTCTCTGCTCTTCTATTGTATTAACTATATACTGACTTAGGTATCACTATCTTTACAGTCACGGATCATTTGCCAAGTGACATTCGCAGATCGCTCAATCTTATCACCGAACTCTCAGCCTGCTACGCAGCTCCATCAAATGATCTCGACTCCTTCCTCTCCATCCTCGAATCCGCAGACTCTCCGATCACAGACGAGACCGCTGCCAGACTGTCTCGGATATATCATCGTCTGCAAAACGTCAATACTACCAGAATGATCCGGGATCGCAAAGCATCCCTGCGCGAGGCTCAGAGACTTGTCACGGTCTTGAAGCGTCATTACAACAAGATTGACCGCGAGATCACAAAGATGGAAAAAACGTTGAATCTTCCGGTCACTACAACGCGTCGGGATCCATTGCAAAATAATCAAGATGGCGGTGATGCAGCAAAAAGTGAGGAAGAGAATACGGCCGAAGCCAGTCGCGCTGCAAGAGAAGTCTCGCTCGCTGCCCCACCGTCTCAGCTGGCACTTCCCGAAATCTCGAAACGACTCTCTGGACAGCAGTCGTTGTTCAAGCCTCCTCCCCAAGAGACCCAAGAAATTGATGTCTTGCATACGGATGACTCTTCCGAACAGCCAGCTGTAGAAGATCAACCTGCCAGAGAGCCAGATCGTAATCCAGAACATGGGCCAGAACATGAGCCAGAACATGAGATGCCCGAGAAGATCGAGACAACTGCCAAAGAAACCGAAACTCCCGCAGAAGAAGACGTCACCCCTGCCGAACAGGCACCAGTGCAAACAAGCTCAAGACAGCAAACGAGCGAACCTGTTGTCTCAGGCAAACCTACTCGCGCTACGAGATCTTCTGAGGTCACGGTCCATGAAGCCAGCACACCGACGTCAAATAAACGCAAACGAGATCACACGAAAGGCGTATCGCGCTATGAATTAGCATCTTTGGGTCTTTTATCGACGCCGACGGCTTCTGATGCTAGCAGTAGACGTAGTAGTACGAGACTGCGGAACGACGAGACGCCTGCTGCGAGTGCTGCAGCTGAAACGCCGAATACTCGATCGCTGCGAAGAGTTAGGGAAGAAAGGGCTGTTGCTAATGCACCTAAGCCGGTGATTTCTACAAAACCAACACAAGCAGCAAAGCCATCAGCGCAAACAAATTTACAGCGGAATGCTGCAAAACCAACACAAGCGGTAAAGCCAGCACAGGCAGCAAAGCCAACACAAGCAGCAAAACCGACGCAAGTAATAAAGCCAGCAGCGCAAAAGAATCTACAGCGGCATCCTGCAGAACCAGCACAGGCAGCAAAACCAACACAAGCGGCAAAGCCAGCAGCGCAAAAGAATCTACAGCAGCAGGTATCCAAGCCGACAAACAACATCAAATCATTCAAAAAGATACCATCAGAGTTGATTGCACCAGCGCAGCAGCAGAAAAAACGCAAGACACAAGACAAAGTCAATGAAGACGAGATCAGGTACTGCATCTGCGACGATGTATCGTATGGCAAGATGATTGCGTGCGATAACAAAAACTGCCCTGTTGAATGGTATCATTTGAAGTGCTCGGGATTGTCGCGGCCTCCCAAGGGAGAGTGGTTTTGCAAGTCGTGTACTGTCCGGCTAGCAAAGAGGCGTCGCTAGATATCGGTAGAGGGGTATGAGGAGGAGTTGTGGGTGTGGTGTGTTATGATTAGGTGGATTGTACTACTAGGGCTGGGGATCTATGAGCAATGTATTTCATAAACGTGCATGTATTCTAGATATTCTACTCGGACTCGGATCCAGAGTCTAAAATCAGATAAGTCAGTGTTAACTCAGGCACGGATCAGCAGGAGAATGAGATGTGATAGCATACCCTCGACATCTTGGCCCTCTTCTTCGGCAGCGCCAATTGCACCCATCATCGTCGCCATCTCTGCACCTTGTAGGGCTTTTCGGAGTCCAGGGTTGGTAGACGGAACGAGATCAAGCGGTTTGTCTTTCATCTTGTTTCGGATCCTAAAGAAAAAGAAGAGTTTAGAGTATATTCAGAATCAGGCAATTATAGATATCACTGACCGTGGATCGCAGCCTGCATCGATTAGCATGTCGACTAGATAAACAATGTTAGTGCAATTCATTTTCCAAACAGAAAGAGCAGGATTACCAATTGCAATTGCATGTTCAGGCTCCTCTTCACTGTAGATGACGGCACAGTGCAGAGGGGTGTTGCCTTCCATCCGATTGCGGGGATCGACCTCGACACCTTCGACGTCGAGCATCGCATCCAAACACTCGTCTGCAGCACACGATTAGAAACCACTACAAACAGCACACACACACAATAACTAATTCACATACAAGATCCATTCAGAGCAGCAACATGCAGCGCAGTGTTTCCCAGCGCATCAACGGACTTGTTGATGAGATCCGTCGCAGCCGGACGCGCGGATCCATCGGCGCCTATTCCCAGCACTTCTTGCAGCAGATCGACGTTGTTTCTCCGCGCGGCCTCGATAAGAATCTCCGCAGGCTTCGCGCCGTCTTCGTCGGCAGCGTCGGCGGTGGTGGGTGGTGGTGGTTGCGTCGGCGGAGCGGTCTTGACGGGGGCAGGTGTCGGTGCCGGGGCTTGCGTAGGCGGAGGAGCGGGAGGAGGAACAGCTGCCACGGGCGGAGGAGCAGCGCGAGGCGGAGGAGCAGCGGGAGCAGGAGTCTTCTTCGCGGGCACAGGCGCAGGAGCGGCCGGAGCAGGCGCTGCCTTCTCCTTCTTCGAGGACTTTTTCAGCTTGAACATCGTCGACGGGTTCTTTGTTGATTTCCTTCTTCTTTCTCGGACGACGATTTCACGCGAGGACGATGGCCCTCGTTGAGGCTGTGCAGTCACGTGTTAATTGAGCCACGTGAGGCTGTGTGGAACGTGCGGCTTGGCTGCTTCCAAGGCAGCGGTTTGGACACGTAGAAGAAAGCTCAGGCTGCTGCTCTGTTTTGCTGCTTGTTCAGATCCAGATCTGGTTTGGTTTTTAGCAGATAAAGATCTCTGTAGAAATGCGCTCTGTTTTCACTGTTTTGTTGCTGCTCGTGGCGCTGATTGCGTTCACGGAGACCGTCTTTGCGAAAGAGCTTCGAATCAGTACGTACTTCTGATCTGCTCTGATTCACGAAATATCCAGCAGCGGCACTCAATTAACTCTTATTTTGTGTGCGTCTAGTTGTCACCGACCGCATTCCTAAAAGCGAGTGCCTGAGAAAGACGCGCAAGGGCGACCAGATCTCGGTTGAGTACACCGGATACTTTGAAGATGGAACCGTGCTCGACAGTTCGGTCGGGAGAGAGATCCCGTTCCGATTCCAGCTCGGTAGTGGTAAAGTCATCAAGGGCTGGGAGCTGGGTCTTCTTGAGTGCGTATATATCTTATTAATCGAGCTGGTCGAGACATGCTAATCCGCGATCATCACAGCATGTGCATTGGCGAATCACGAAGGCTGCTCATCCCGCACCAGTATGGCTATGGTAAGACTGCCCTGTGTGTATACTTCGAGCATTGTCTGACAAATCGTGGCAGGTATGCGTGAAAACTTACATGTAAAACCGGGGACCGATCTTACGTTCGACATCAAACTGCTCGGTATTGCTGGATACAAGCCCGACGGTTCTCCCGAGGACGAAGAAATCGAGGCTACGACAGCCAGCGAAGAAGGCGAGCCCGAGACGGAGACTGAGGCCGCTGAAAAGCCCACTGAAGTTGATGCCGAGCCCACCCCCGAGGCTGAGTCCACGTCTGCTGAAGCTGAGCCGGTTGAGGAGGTTGTGGAGGCAGCCGAGACTCTACCCCACGATGAGTTGTAGACGTCCTGCGCTGCAATCAGCCATAGAGTTCGTTCTTCGGTGTATGTACATTGTAATATTGTCCTACTAAATACAAAAAAGCTGTATCACCATACTTTAATCCCTCCCGTTGTCAACTCCACTCTGCCTATCGATAATAGCCCATATGCGCTCCATCTTGTAACCACCCACGTCGTCAGCAACGTAGAACCACCGTCTCGTACGCAGCCCATCAAACGCATCTAAAAGAAAATTCCTCTTTGGCTTGATCTTCTTTGCGCTCTCGTCCGTCACCTCGAGAGTGACCCATCCAAACCGCTTGTTCACCACCCGCAGGTCCGAAAGCTTGACTCGGGTGTTGTACAGTCCGCGTCCAAACACACCAATGCACTCAAAAATAAACTCCTCGTTCTCCTTCAGCTTCTCGACGTCGACCGGCTCGCCCTCGGGTTGGTCGTATATCCGGAAGATGCGGTTCACGTACGGCGCCGTGAGCCAGTATGTTATCGGTAGAGGCAGGACAGACGGGATGCCGACCAGCAGCGACAGCGACAGCGGTATACCGTCCATCGCCATCATCGCTGTCGAAAAGTATCCACCAATGACTGCAAACGTCCACATTGTCCGCTTCGTGGCCGCGACATGGAACGACGACGGGGCGGTGTATATCGGCTGACGAGCGACCGATTTCTCGTACGGATTGATGTAGTCGACACTGTACAGTATTGGCGCGTACAGTCCGGTCTTTATCTTTGTCGACACCTCTTCTTCTTCTGGATTCGACGGGTTGATCTCACTCATCGCGAAGCGCACCGAGCCCGTCGATGGACTTATCCGTATCGTCGGGCTGTGAAGTCGACTGCTGGGCTTCAAACCCACCTGCCGCCGAAGCAGGCGCGATGTACATAAAAACGACATACCTCTCTCGCTCTTATACAACAAAAAAGCAGAAACAAACAGCAATTGCGAGCTGAATGCGAAAACAAAGAGATAAACAGTCGCGAACCCGTCGGGTTTTTTTATTTCGGTTTCTTTTCTCGAGGCGCGCTTAAACCCGAGTTGTGCAAAACTCTAATTCCCATTTGTTTACTTTTACACGTTAACTCATCCTCACCTTCGTCAGCTAAAGCAGCAGCGATGGCCTCGAAACGAGCATTGAGATCTGCGGGCGCTGCAGCAACAGAAGCAGCTCCAAAGAGAGTCAAGAAAGCACCGGCAGCATCTCCAGAGCCACAAGAACCCTCGACAGCGTCCCACTGGCTGTTCAAAGCCGAGCCAGAGTCAAGACTCGTCGGCGGGGTCGATGTCAAGTTCAGCTTTGATGATTTAAAGAAAGAGCATCAGGCTTCATGGGATGGCGTGCGGAACTTTGAAGCTCGGAATACTATGAAGAAGATGAACGTCGGTGACCTGGGATTCTTTTATCATTCCAATTGCAAGACGCCAGGGATAGTTGGTATGTGCAAGTTCTCAATTTCACAAAGAGAAGAGCTAACTGTGTGTGAAGGAATTCTAAAAGTCTGCAAGACAGCCTATCCCGATCGTGAGTATCCTCCTACATCGATCACTGTCACCGTCTACTGACTATTCATGCAGACACCGCGTTCGACAAAAAACACCCCTACTACGATCCAAAATCAGACCCCGACAACCCAAAATGGTTCATGGTCGATGTCGAATACGTCCGTCCACTGAAACGGCTAATCAGTCTACAGGAACTCAAAGACCACCTTGCAAAGCACGGCTCAAAGTCCCCGCTGAACGAGATGGCGCTCCTTCGTCGGTCGCGGCTGTCGGTGACCCCGGTTCGCGAGAGTGAGTGGGACTTTATACTAAAATTGGCCGAGGAGAACGAGGAAGAGAAAGAGGATTGAAAAGATATATTACGCTATCATGCTACTATTACTTCTCGCCTGAAACAATGTACTTGCCGCCGGTTCTCTGTGCCCACTCGGTCCAGCTGCCGTCATAGACAATGATCGACTTATCCGAGCTCACCAACCCGGCTCTGTTCAATGCAGTCTCGAGCACGCACGCGGTGACACCTGTGCCGCACATTGCGATGGTAGTCTTATCAGGGTCCACTCCCTTGCTGAGAAACAAGTCCGCAAGTGCCTGGGGATCTTTAAACTCTTTGGTTTCCGCGTCGAGAACCTCGTTGAACGGGATCGAGATCGCGTCAGGGATGTGTCCGGAGGGTAAACCAGGTCTGGGCTCGGGGTCTTCTCCGGTAAACCGGCCATGAGGTCGAGCGTCGATGATGTTGAACTTTTGTCTAAATAGCGGCTCGATAACAACCTGCTTGAGATCGGTAAAACCCACGACTTTCTCCTCCTGCAGTCCTGGCGATTCGTATGATCCCTTTTCGGTCACGGCATCTTCGACAGAGGCAAGCTTTGTGGTGTCGAGCTCAAGTCCGGCTGATTTGTAGGCGGGGTAGTTGTCGAGAATGTACGCGGACGGATGCTGGAACACTTTGAGCGTCCACAGCAGACGTGGGGCGGAGAAGTTTCCCTGCTTGTCATAGACCACCAGGATATCCTAGAACTTGTCAGTTTGCTCTCTTTGAATACAGTAGATGTAGAGTGTGTACCTCTCGAGAGAGACCGAGATCAGCTGTTGCACGCGTTTGTCAGCACCAGATCATGAACCGAAACAGCGATCAAGAGCTTACACATTGCCTTGTTAAACACCTCCACGCTCGGAAGCATGTGAGGAAAGCGGGAATTGGCATCCTTGACCTCGTCTATGTCGAAAAACCGAGCACCGGGCAGTCGCTCGGCGAGGAACTCTTCCTTGCCATTGCGGCCGGCGTTGGGCAGATACCACGTAGCGTCGAGCGGCACAATGCGCTGGCCTGAGGTCTTTCGCAGGGAGGTATACGCCTTTGGAGTCAGGATCTGGTCCAGGAGTATTCTCGACGGTGCTCTGATCTTTGACATGATGCGATATTGCGGTGATTGTATGAAAGCGAAGAGGAGACTGATGTAATAGAGCGATATGGCCCTAACCCACTGTTTACTATCGCCATCTCTGATCTCTTTCCATCTTTCTTGGTAAATCATCACGAGTTCAGACAGTCAATGAAAGTAACAATCGACAAATGGATCGGTGTTAGCACCTGGCACTGGAATCACGCGCAGGACGAAGTCTGTGGAATCTGCCGGGTCGCGTTCGACGGCACCTGTCCGACTTGCAAGTATCCAGGAGACGACTGTCCACTAAGTACGTGTTTTCTTCTTGTTTTGCGATTCAGACTAGCTGACTTTTGCTTCTGTGTAGTCATTGGTGAATGCAAACACGCGTTCCACATGCATTGCCTGCTCAAGTGGTTGACTACCGAGTCGTCAAAGGGACTCTGTCCCATGTGTCGGCGAAGATTCAAGACCGCGACCGAGTGATTTCTGGTCCATCAGCAGTGTGTTTTCCCTCTTATTGATGATCTTGAGACTACGGGGACTTTGGCGTTATTTTGCTATTCATTGACTTTGTCTGAACTGGTTGGATCGATATCGATTGCAGACCGTTGGCCGCATTATGGAGTTTTTGCTTTTCGCACATTCCTTTCGTTCTCTGTATAATTATAGAATGTAGTAAATAATAATGCTATTTGAACAAACAGAATCATATAATATCAAGACTAGAACTAGATCATCTATCTAATCGAGTTGTTTACAAATATCCAACATCAGCGATGCTCGCGTCGATTTAACTTCAAATCCAAATAAAAATAAAAAAAATCGATTAATTCGCAATAAAACCTCTTCGCCTCGCAGACCCATCTTCAGCAACTGCACACTCGCTGGCCTCCTTTTTTAATCAAACCACCGAACACACAATTCTCATTTAAAATACATACAAGAAAATGTCTGTGGCTGTCGACAAGTCAGAAGGGGTTCAGAAGTGCACTCGCGAAGGATGCGAGAACCCGGTCTCCTCGTTGCAGTGCCCGACCTGTCTGAAATACGGCAAAAGCTCGTTGTTCTGTGGTCAGGACTGCTTCAAAAAGTGAGTAAGGCATCCTTAATAGCGAATGCCCACATTGCTAATCTCATTCTCAGAGCATGGCCGACGCATAAGCTCGTTCACAAAGAACTTGCTGCTTTGCAACCTCACAACCCGTTCCCGGATTACCCCTACACCAGCACGGTTCGCCCGGTCTACCCTCTGAGTCCGATGCGTCAAGTTCCAGCTTCAGTCCCTCTTCCCGATCACGCCAAAGACGGCGTTCCGAAAGCCGAGCAACGTCTGTTGCGCTCGACAAATGTGCACATCAACACCGAGGAAGAAATCCAGTGTATGCGAGAAGCCTGTGCGCTCGGTCGCAAGATCCTCGACGCTGCTGGCGCGGCACTCAAGCCCGGCATCACTTCTGATTCAATCGACGAGCTTGTGCACAGAATGACCGTCGAGGCTGGCGCATACCCGTCCCCACTAAACTACTACAACTTCCCCAAGAGCGTCTGCATCTCTGTCAACGAAATCATCTGCCACGGCATCCCCGACCAGCGCAAGTTCGAGGACGGCGACATTGTAAACATCGACGTCTCGCTCTACTACAAGGGCCACCACGCCGATCTCAACGAGACCTACTACATCGGCAAAGCGAGCCAAGACCCCGACAGCGTCCGTCTGGTCGAGACCACGCGCGAAGCTCTCGACAAAGCCATCGCGATCGTCAAGCCTGGCATGCCTTTCCGCGAAATCGGCAACGTCATCGAGGCCCACGCAAAGGCAAACGGCTGCTCTACCATCCGAACATACTGCGGCCACGGCACAAACAAGCTCTTCCATTGCCCTCCCAACATCCCCCATTATGCGAAAAACAAAACCCCTGGTGTGGCCAAGCCCGGCATGACTTTTACTATCGAACCTATGCTTGCTCTCGGAACATGGAAGGACAAGACCTGGCCTGATAACTGGACTAGCACAACTATCGACGGCAAGCGCAGTGCCCAATTTGAGCACATGCTCCTCGTTACCGAGACTGGCTGTGAGGTTCTCAGCGCCCGTCTGCCAAACTCCCCGGGTGGCCCCGTTCCAAGAATATAGAGAAGAAATGTTTTTGATATAATACTACTACAATAAACATCAATGTATAGATTTCGTTCAATTCAGCGCAAAGTAACTCGGCTTGTGTATTCACAAAAATAATAATCTCCAGGAGTTGCAACAAACTTGACTCCTATTCTACTGTACAACCACACTTTACATGCGATACCTCATGCTATCGTTGTTCGTCCAAATTCTATCGCCCTTTCTATTCTCTCGGCAGCTTTGAAGAAAGCAAGAAAATAAAAGCACAACATTTGTCGACGATAAGAGTTTAATCCTCCTCTCTTATGAGCGCAACAATCATGCTGTACAAATAGAAGAAGAACATCAAAAGATGGAATCCGAGCTTTATAAAGCTCTCCTTCTTGTGCTCGTTGAGTGTTCGGAAAATCTCAGTAGCGTCAAGGAGATGGTTGTTGTTGATGACCCTACTGTATGTTAGTACCTTTGATATTAAGAAGTAAACTCCGCGCAACTCACTTGTTGATGTTGTAAGCGACAAGGGGAAGGTTGAGCAAGAGTGCGATCCAGTATCCGTTTATTAAGAACAAGAACGTCAAGAAAGCCTGAACACCGGCTTCAGGGAGAATATACTGTGTTTTGGTGTTAGCATATCATCACAAGATCAAAAAAGTGTGATCCACTTACGGCGTTCAAACGGTTGCAGAGGTCAAAGACGTTAATGTAATCTTTTTCTGTATGTTAGTCACCGAAACACAATCTAATCGCAAGATGCTCAAGTCATACCGCATTCTAAATAAAGACGGTTAGCAGAAGGTCCCACTTTGTTATCAAGTCTCGTATTGATATCATACCCAAGTCACTGTACATGATAGTAAAAAACACCTGCAAGAACAGGTTGACGGCGTTCAAAATCACCGCGAGCAGGTATAACCTGTTAACGAGTCAGTAAACAGAACCAATCGCCCCACAGGTTCTCAGAAATCGGCAGGTGTGTAGACTGCTTCGACAGACTTCGGCACGGCACCGTCGGGATGGAACGTACCAGGCTTCGCCAGACATGATGCAGGATTTATCAACGAAGTGAAAATATAAAGACGAGTAGAAAGATCTGATAATCTAAAGAAGAAAGAACCAGATCGAAAAATAACCTGGATGCAGATTGGAAGCAGCATACGGCACCAGGAGGACTAATCCCTCCGACAGCGAAGCCTTAACCAGCCCGCAACCAGGATTCTCCGAGCCATCGGTTCGGCAGATCGTTAGAGACACATTCGACTCACATAAAAGAGAAAATAAGGCTGGTATCGTGGATGATATGCAGGAGGAAGTGCGCTGGCTGTGTTCTAGAAGCCATGCGACCACCCCCTCACAACTCGGCCGGCCGATTAGCATCAATCAGAGAGACATACGAATCAGCAGATGTTTATTCAAACAGAGAACCTCTAACTCAGACTGGACCGAACTCGACTGGACGAACTCGGAACTGGGGAGAAGACAGGAAGAGGTGAATTGGAGTGGATTTTGTTATGAAGGAACCTCTTTCTTATTCCAAAGTGATTTGATTTGACCCCGATTGATTGTGCAGCCACAACCAGCCACCGCACCGCCACACGTCTTTGATATCACTGACGGTCCGTCTCTGGGATCACTTCAGTATATCAATCTGCCTCTCTTCACTATCATCGACCGTCTATTATGCCATTACAGCAAACTGGCATGGTCAAATGGCCCCTTTCATCTCTCTAGATAACATATCTACCCGTGCCATTGTATGTCCTATGCATATCTTTCTCTAGTCCTACCTGCTAACAACAACCCCAGCTATTCAATTGCACGGCCGCTGTCGCACTCGCCTGCGGAGCTTACGCTTTCTACCGCACAGAATCCCCAGATGCTCCGAATAGACGCTCTCGAAATGCTAATGCTCGGGCTTCTCGCAGGAACTCACAGCTAACCAATGGGTCTTTGCGGAGCGCACAGTCGTCAACGCGTGCAACAAATACAGGGTCGCCGGAGCGGGGAAGCGATATCGATCTCAGCACTCTGCGCGCGCGTGCATCCGGCGACAACGGAGGCGACCCAAGTATCTCTATACACTCTGACCACCAATCTGATGAAGCCGACTTGATTGACGTTGCTATGAACGAGCTGGAGCTGCTGCTGATGATGCATCGGGACACGGCGCCCGTCGATGGACATTTTGAAGGGAATCATATGGTGAAACTGCTGCACCAGATCGAGATGGAGCAGAGACGCAAGAACGCGTACGTGCACCGCGGAGTCAGCTGTAATTCCTGCCGCGCGACTCCAATCAAAGGAATGCGTTACAGATGTACGCAATGCGTTGACGTCGACTTGTGCGAAAAGTGCGAGGCTGCAGACACTCATCCACGAACACATATCCTATACAAAGTCAAGATCCCAATCCCCGTGCTCTACAATCCCGATTGGACCGGCAAGGCGTGCTACCCTGGAAAAGAGCAGCTGTTTTCACGCTTACCAAAGCATTTGACGAGAGCTGAGATCGACAAATATCACGGGTCGACGCACTGTGAGTCGCACTCCAGAGATGAGCCAGATTATATCTTGACGACGACTAATCCGCTGATATTATATAGTTACCATAGAAGAGATCGAGGCAGCATATGATCAATTTAAAACGCTTTGTGTACTAGAGTATCGGGCGGCAGGAACGGATCATTTCCAGGGGGGTATAGACCAAGAAACCTTCAAGAAAGTGACCTCTCGTCTTGGAGCGGTGCCAAATCTTGTGACGGATAGAATCTTCTTCATCTATGACTCTGATAATAATGGCGTGGTTGGATTTGAGGAATACATCACGGTTTTGTCAGTCTTAACAAAAGGCACAAAGATTGAACGTCTGAAATGTGCCTTCCGCGCTTATGATACTGATGAGGATGGCTATGTCACGCGACGCGATATCTTGAATATGTTTTCGGGCTACTTTGATCTTTCCATGAGTTTAGTCGGATATATGCTGCAGTCGTCAGAAGAGGATACTGTGGATTGGGATGCGATCTACGAGCAGACTTCACTGTCTGCTGTCTTTGGTTCCGAGATCCCGTCTCTGATGGACCTACCCCCTCGTGGTATACCAGACAAGGACCATGATGGTCCCTGGAATATCGATAGAGACTTCAACAACCCACGTCGAAGACTAAGCGCGGACTTGTATACCCCGGGACCTAGAGAACTCAGCCTGCTAGATGAGACAGAATACGACGCTGAGCTCAAGAAGACTACGATGGAGGCTATTGAGATTCTTGTCTCTGAGATATTTGTTGCTGCTAAGCCAAAGAAACCAGATGATGGGTTATCTTGGGAGGAGTTTAGCTCTCTTGCTAAAAACGCTAATGTGTATCTGGGCATTCTCACATGCATGCTGGATCCAGCCGTGTTTTAAGAAATAGCTGTTGGTGTATAATTACATAAAGTTTACAGTAAACAAGTGAATAATAAATGGAAATGAAAAATGAAACCTGCGAACGCCCAAAATGACAACAATAACAGCAGATATATAGCAGGAAATGAATAAATGTTTATGATGGCTCAGACTCTTCAGCTGGTATGTCTATACTCGCCGGATCACTCTGATCCTCTGGATCATCAGTCTCGTCCACGGCCACGTCCTCTTCGTAAGCTGGTGAATCGGTGTAGCTCAGTACTCGACCGCGCATCTCGTTCTCGGTAACTGTGAACTCCAACGCACCGCGGGCCTCTTTGATAAGAAAATCGGAGGAGGCAATGCATTTGCTGATTGAGGAGTTTATAGCCTGCGTCGTTTGAAAGACTTCTTGCTGGTACTTTATTCGTTCGGTCAAAGGAGCCATACTTGATGATTTCTTCGACTTTGGCAGAGTCGCATCGTCGTCATCTTCATCAGTGTCGCTGTCCTCCTGATTTTCATCTTCGTCGTAACTGTCAGAGATAGAGAGCTGATCAAAGTTGATGGGAGCACCAGCGCTTCCATTTCGTTGGATCCATCGTCTCAGTGCTCTCAGTTCCCGATTCTGTGTATGCATTTCACGCTCTAGAGTGCGGTTTATCGACAACAGTGATGTGTTTGAGATTTCGAGATCAAGGATCTTGCGGTTGACGCGGGCTGCATCGGTAGGCTCGTCGTTGTTGAAGTCAAGATCGTCGATATCTTCTTCCACAACCTCAAGTTCCACATTGTCATCACTTGTATTGCTAATGCCTTCGGGAAGATGGGGAGTGATTTGCGCAATTATCGAGGGGACATGCGGCAGTATAGTAACATCGTCCTCTATCTCATCGCTTCCGGTACCAGCGGAGAAGCCTGATGAGAAGCTTGAAGAGGACAGAGGTGGACTATTGACCGGGTAGAATGGAGAGTGAACGGTTGAGGTCGAAACAGTCGCTGATGAGGTAGATGACGACGGTGGCCGTCGCGGAGATAATACTTCTTCCTTGCCATTTGCGTATACGAACTTTGAGGTCTGCGTGGGCATAGGCGGCACTGGTGCAGCTGATACTTTGGAAGAAGACGAGCCATGTGGATTTTTGAGAGACGAATATGACTTGCGGGAGAGATTTGGGAGAGGAGGTTTGTTGGTCGTTGATGAGGGTGTTGCCGCAGAGGCGGATAAGACAGGACTCGGTCTTAGCCGAGAAGTTGATTTTGTGTTCAAGGTGGACAAACTCGATTTTTGCCTATTGGCAGACGCCGGAACCAAAGCTGGAGCCGGCGATATTTTCTGAGAAGAGGCATAGAAAACTTTTTTCCCAGATGACGGCTGAGGTGTTGAATCTGCCTTTGATGAGCGGGGAGGAACAGGAGAAGAGCCGGCGATGCGTGGAGATCGTGTGGTGACAGTTGAAGGGAGATACGAGATTGTGTTATGCGAATTGACTGTCGGCCTCTTGTCGACCGATGAAGGAGTTGATGTTTTTGGAGTAGAAAGAGAAGCCTTTGAAGGTTGTCGAGAAAGGGTATGGCGAGGTTGGGGAGTTGAGGACGATTGGGCGCGAACAAGCTTGACGGGCGCAGGCTGCTGCCGCTTTGCTGCCGACGAGGGCAGCTCGTCCATGCGCATTTGGACTCGTGATCAGTCGGCGAGAGACGAGAGGGAGGAGTGGACCGCCTCTCTCGGTTTGTGTTTCTCGTGGGGAGGATGCCGGATAGTAGATATCAGGGACGAGTGGTGGCAGGAGTGTTCGTCGAAGGTAAACAAAGAGATGACCCGAGCCGCAAGCTCAAAGAGGGCTTGCTGGGTCAGAAATAGAATGAAGACCCGACCCGAGTAGGGTTTTCATGAAAATATTTAAAAGACGGCGAACCTGCACTTTCTGTCGGGTTTCTCTTCTTCTGCACCCGCCATCCGCAGCCCGCGCCTTTTGCTGGTTCTCGTCTTTCGGCGAGCGATTAACAACGGAATTGGAACGGGCTGCCGTGCGCGACGAGGTTGTTTAGTTACTCCTCGCTGCTGCGCGTCTGTCACGGGATGGAGAGGGCAGAGAGAACGTGGTTATTACTGGGCGCCTGATGGGGACGCGGAGTCAATTCTTCCCGTATGAGCTATCGGGAATCAGTCCGACCAACATGCTGTATTTACTACCAATAGATGACCATTAATTGAATACCAATATCATATCTGTTCTGCATAGTTAGAAGTTATTGTAGCGTTACGTAAGCCCTGACTACACCACTACGACTAATTCTGAATCAGCACCTCTTCCTCAGTCATTCCACCTTCGAGCTCAGCACACAGACAGCAGAGCCCGCAGCAGAGCAGCAACCGCTGGCTCGAATACAAACAAACAAACAGCAAAAGATGCTGCGGTATCATTGCCGCGCCTCTCTTCGCAGCGGCCCTCAGGCGCGTCTGCTGCTTTCGATATCAAAGCCCTCGCTCGTCCGCTGCTCGCAACCTCTTCTCGTCCGCACCCACACCCACTCCCCACACCACAACCACGACGATGACTCTCATTCTCATGCCCATTCACACTCTGCTTCTTCCTCTCATTCTCCTCCTTCTTCCTCTACACCAAAACCAGCAGACAGCCCCGTCGACCACAACCATTCGCATTCGCTCTTCCATTCCCATACCCATTCACACGATCCCTCTCTCCTGATCTCCACAGATCCCACAGACCCTGCAGTGAAAATCACCCGCGTCGGCCTTTTTGTCAACATTGGAATGGCCGTCGTCAAAGGCACCGGTGGATATCTCTTCAACTCAAAGTCTCTCATGGCCGACGCCGTCCACGCGCTCTCTGACCTCCTCTCCGACTTCCTCACCCTCGCAACCGTCCGCGTCGCGCTCAGGAAACCTACCCACGCATTCCCCAACGGCTTTGGAAAAGTCGAAGCTCTTGGGTCTTTGGGCGTCTCGGCAATGCTCGTCATCGCCGGTCTCGGTATCGGCGTTAACGGTGTCGAGACCCTGTACTCCCACGCCTTTGAAGTCGAGTCTCTGGCCGACGCCGCCGCTACCGTCGCCGCCGATGCCCATAACCACCCCGAAGGCATTTTGCATTCCCTTTTCAGCCACTCGCACTCTCATGGCCCTCCTGACGTCAACGCTGCCTGGCTAGCAGCTGGCTCCATTGTCATCAAAGAATGGCTTTTCCAAGCGACGATGAAAGTCGCCAAAGAGAAGCAGTCTACCGTTCTTGCTGCCAACGCCTGGCACCACAGAGTTGACTGCCTCACATCCATCGTTGCCATATTAGCAATCACCGGATCCCATTTCTTGCACCTCGATTGGCTGGACCCCGTCGGCGGTGTCTTGGTATCCGGTGCTATCCTTCAAGCAGGCTTAATTTCTGGCAGACAGGCCCTCCTCGAATTAGCCGACCATGGGCTTCCCGAAGAGAAACTCGACCAGATCAAACAAGCCGCCGAGCGCGTGGCATCTGCTGCTTCGTTCACCTCTGAGTCACCTGTCACCGTTCAAGTCCTTGACGTCCGAGGAACAAAATCTGGACCTGTCTTGAGCTCGACCGTGGACGTGCGTATCTCCGGTGCCAACGGTGCTTCGGTCTCACTCATCGAAGCCAACCGGATCGCAAAGGACATCAAGGCCGCCGTCGCCCAGGATGTTATGGGAATCAGATCAGTCGTCGTCAGAACTTTTGACGAACATGAACAAGACGTCAGTAGTTGGATTGACATTGATAAGAAACTATAGTATTAGAACAAGGGTTGGAAAATTTTATTCGTATTTTATATAATCATACACTCAAAAGCAATCATATCTTCTCCGCCAATAAATTATCCTCATCATGCTCTAAACTTTCTACGACGTGCCCATAAACGCACCACCCGCAAGACACAAATTGCGCCCAGTAAACTGCACCTTGTACACTGGAGTCCGTTTAGTCATGAACGTAGCCATATGGTCTGAAGTCGCAAATGTCTGCCGAGCAGATGCACCCGCCTTTGCTGCATTTGCCGCCGCATCTCCTGATTGACCACCAGCTGTACTTCCACCTGCTGCGCCGCCCGTAGCCGAGCCTGCTACTCCTCCGGCAGGTCCCGCTGCCGTCGCGTCCCCTGCCTTCCCATCCGCCAACACCTTCCCACTATCCGCAAGAGTAGCAACCGTCGAGGATGTACTGCTCGGTGTTGTGCTGCCACCTTTAACATCCCATACTCGTACTGAGCAATCGGAACCCGCGCTCACCAATACCGAACCCTCGCGGGAGAACGAGAGAGAATATATCGACGACCCTTTCTCATGTCCTCGCATCGCCTTGATCGCCTTCCCTGAACCCAAGTCCCAGAGCATAATAACTCCGTCATCCGCAGCTGACGCGAGTGTTCGGCCATCGGGTGACATCGTAATAGCAGATACCGGAGCCGTGTGAGATATCATAATGCGAACCGGAGTTCCCTTGGCAACATCCCACATCCGGCAGGTTTTGTCGCTCGATCCCGTGAGCACATACGTGGAATTTGGATGGAAAGTGACGCAATCAACGTCACTGATGTGTCCGGCAAAGATTCGCAGCGGGTATATATGATCACAGGACCAAAGTCTCGCCGTCTGATCATGCGAAGCAGTAGCAAAGTAATGTCCAACAGGACTGAAAGCTACATCCCAAACAGGATGACTATGCCCCTTATACGAGACAAGCGCAGTGTAGGTATCCATAGACCACAACCGCGCCGACTTGTCCTCCGAGCACGACAGCAAATACTTTCCATCTGGGCTAAATGAGGCGCCATAGACAGGACCGGCATGACCGACAAGTCTCTGACTCGTCAGCGGCTGGGATCCCTTGACCACACTCTGCAGCTTTTCCCCCTTCAAACTCCAGATCTTCAAATAGCTGTCCGAGAAACCACCAGCGACAAGACTCGAGTCGTTTGAAAACTCTAGACAGTTGAGTCCGTCATAAGTATTGTGAAATGTATACATGCACACACTCGGAAGTGACGCCTCCGTCGGACCAATTTTCAATCTGCTTCTAGCATCTTTGACCGCAGCAATTTCGTGTTCAACGTCTACTCCTTTGTACTGAGGCAGCGGTAATACTTCACGAACAGGCGAGTCCTCAGTCTGATTCATCTCGTGGAATTCTTGTAGCAAGGTCTTTGTCGTACCAATCCCAGCGATGCCGTTGTTGTTCTGCGCGGTGTCGTCCTCATCTTTCAACCTCAGTTCCACTTCTTTGGCCATGCGCTCATCTAACGGCAGCCGACCAAGTCGCACCGGCTGCGAGTTGAGTCTATTTTCTTGACCAGTTGTGTGCCCCGGAATACCCTCATCGGGTCCCAAAGAGTGACTGAAATCATTGTACTTGTCAGGTCGCGAAGGGGTAACGTTGGTTTCGATATACTGATTGATCAGCCTTATGATGATCGGACCACCGTTGTTTTCGGTTTCATCCAAGAAATGAAGAAGAAGATCGAATGTTGTCCGCGACATGTTCAGCCTGTACTTGTGTTGACGGTACAACTTTGCCGTCTCATTCTCTTGCAGATGATCAGGAAGAGTCAGACCAGAGAGGAGTTGCAAATCATAACCATGAAGCACCGAATGATCTGAAGAATAGGTGTCGAAAAATCTGCGGGCAAGGCTGGTTGCGGGCGACTTTGAATCGGGCTTCTGGATTAGGTAGAAGAATGTATGGACAAAGATCGGGAACAGGAGTTTCCGAAGTTCAGGCTATGGTGATGATTTGATTAGAATCGGTCATAGTTCAACATATAAAATTCTAGCAGCATACCTGGAAGATATCCAAGGAGGTCTCGATCCAGTCGCGTAAAGATTTGTAGGCTCGGATGAACAGATTTGGATCATCAGTACTACTCTTCAGTAATGTGTCGGTATTGCTGACCGTTCCGTTAGTGGCAGATCGAGACGCGTCTTGATGACCGCCTGACGGCGTAGGAGATCCAGGAACAGAAGCAGCCGGTGTTCTTGTGGCGCTTTCTATCCGAAGCATTTGCTCGGTCTTGGAGTAGCCCTTTTTGTTTAGATATTCGAGCACGATGCGATTGAGGTCCGCGGCCGAGTACTGCGTTGGCGGGGGCGGCGTCGCAGCAGCCGGCGTGCCCACGCCAAGCGGTCTCTGTGGATTGCTCATGACTGCGGTAGAGGAAGGAGCGGTGGATGCTCCAGGAGTCGATGGTGTAGATGAAGGATAGGCGCTCTGCTGTTGCTGTTGCTGTAAGACCTGCGGTGGGCCGCCCGGTGCGGGAGTCAAGGGCGGCTTCGGTGGCATCAATCAGATGCCCGAAACAAGCAGACAACAAAGACAAAAAACCAAACGAAGGCGAAGAAGCACGCGTCGAAGAAGAAAATGCCCTGGAGAATATCGAATCTGTGGTTTGCACAATGTGAGCGCGGTAGACGTTCGTGACCAGCCGAGCTGAGCGAGGGACGGGGAAACCTTATTATCGCATTTGTCCAAGCTGCAGTTGAAATGCGAAAGTTTGGCGCGGCTGGATTTGGAGTTTTGAGGCACGTGCTTCTGACCAACGTCATCGAATTTGGTGCCGTTCGTCGCAGGTAAACAATTTATTCTTCCTCTTTGTTCCCACCGACTCATAACTTGTGCTTCAACCCACACCAAACAGCAGATCAGTGTCGTCCATTATACAGCCATAAGCAGTTTTTGTTACGGCTATAGAAGCATCCTTCTGTTTTTTATTTCTCTGGATCGCCATGGCCGAATCCTCACCCGAGATCTATGCTACGGATCGGCGTCGCGGCGTCTCCCGTTCCGCTTCCACTTCCTCATCTTATTCCTCGCTCGAAGACAGCCTCGACAGTCCGCTTGAAGAAGTCCCTATCGATCGTCTATCTGTACTCGATATTCTGGACAACTTAGCGCTCACGACCAAGATCAACCAGTTCAACCAGAATGTGCGCCGGACAGGCGGCGAGATCAAGGACATGGCTCTTCGTTCGCGCGACCGAGTGCTTCGTGGTCGAGAAGAGGATATTGATCGCATGAAATCTCAACTGCTGAAGAAGATCGACAAATGGGAAGCTAAATGGGAGGACGCGAGACTCGTCAGTCAACGTGAAAAGATTGCTTTTGTATACGGACTCAGTATAGTGTTTCTGGGGGGACTGATCCTCGGAGGTGCCCCTGACTGGTTCCATGTCTTTTACTCGGTGCAGATGGTCTATCTCATGCCTATTCGCATCTACAGCTACCGGAAACGGGCTTACCAGTATTTCCTTGCTGATCTATGCTACTTTGTGAACATGTTGCTGCTCATCTGGCTTTGGCTTCTGCCTGGCTCTCGCCGGCTCTTCCTTTCATGTTATTGCTTATCTTACGGAACCTTGGCCTGGGCAGTCATTACCTGGAGAAACTCTCTCGTGCTACATAGCGTCGACAAGACAACCAGCACGTTCATTCACGTTTTGCCTCCTGTCGTTCTCCACTGTATCCATTTCCGCCTGGATGAAGACTACAAGAAAGAGAGGTTTGGTGGTGCAGCTGATCTCCAGAAGCTGATCCTGGCCGAAGGAATGGCATGGGCTTCATTTTGGTACATCATCTGGCAGACTCTGTACCACATCTTCATTACCGTCAAGCGGAAGGACAAAATCAAAGCTGGACATTTGACAAGCTTCGAATGGCTGCGCAGAAGTTACAAGAATACGGCAATCGGGAAGTTTGTCAACAGCCTTCCTGAGCCCCTTCCCGTGTTTGCGTTTATGCTCATTCAGTTTGGATATCAGATGCTGACAATGCTGCCGTGTCCTATATGGTATAGTAGCAAGTATCTGTCTGCCATGTTTGTCTTTACCATCTTTATGATCGCCGCCTACAATGGTGCGACATACTATATCGACGTCTTTGGACGGCGTTTCCAGAAAGAACTCAACAAGTTGCAAAACGATGTCTCGAAATGGCACAATTCTTCCACTCCACCAAGTCCTGAGCTCAGTCCTCAGTCCTCAACTACTGTCGGTGCAGACGGAAAAAGTGCCGATGCAGACGTATCTGCCATAGCGCTCAGCGCAACCACATCCGGATTGACGAGTAATTCAGAGTCTGATTCTCCAGCTGTCGGTGCTTCTGATGCAGGCGAGCCAAAGAAGGAGAAATAGATTGATGAGTCGTTTGGGTGGGTGAATTCTGATTAAAGGACATCTCTTTGAAGTACCTTGTATTATTTTATGTTGGCGTAAGGGCGCGTGTGGTTTTGGTGTAATACTAGTTATAGGGATCATATTATCATCCAGCTGATATTGAGCATGTATATTTCTTTCAATCTATTTTTTCTTTTTCAGTTTGTCGATATACTCGCGGTACATTTTCTCTTTCTCCCGGTCAGATAACCGCGAGTCCTTAAAACCTGCTTCTTTGCGATATTTACGCTTGAATTCAGCGTAAAATAGCTTTGGGGTGGCATACTGTCTTAAAAATTCTGAAAAGAGATCCTCGGGCTAGATGTTGCGTTAGTAACCAACCGATCTAATAGAATGAAAGAGACAATGAAGAACTCCACTCACCGAAATACGAGTCTCGTTAGCCTTTTGCTCTTTCAGTTCTGCAATTCTCTCTTTGGCCCAATCTTGAAACACCGCTATTCTCTCACTAGCCGTCTGCAGCATGAAATATCGCGTATCTTCCACCAGCTTGTTCATTTCTGTCTCCCAGTTGGAATATGGATTCACGTTCAAATCCATTAGCATTTGCCTAAATGTCTTGACCTTTTCGACGTACGGTATATCTTCTTCCCCATCTAGACCGTTCTCCGCCATCATCGCCTGAATCTGCCATTCAATATCCTCCTCGTCAAACTCAACTTGCTCTGCTTCATTCTCTCCTTTCTCTTCATCTGAGTCGCTTTCTTCTTCAGAATCACTGTCACCGCTCCCAGAAGATGAATCAGAAGAACCACTTTCACTATCGCTGTCTCCATCATCTTCAGCCGGTGATCGATTTCGCTGCCGAATAATTCCCGAAGTCATGGGTGGACCATCAGGCTCCACAAAATCATTCTCGTCAAAGTCCTCCTCGTCTGCCAGACCAATTGGTTTTGTCTCCGCGACTTCCGATGCCGGGACCATTGCCTGGGTTGCATCAAAGTGAACAGATCCATCCTTTGGATTCCTCAACCCCCGGCACCGAGCTATCATCAAAATCAGCTCTTCTCTTGGTATCAGTTCTAAAGCGGCGGAAACATCTGGCGGCGGCATCCAAAGCGATTTCTTTTCCTCCAGATTGTAAACAAACGGTCTTCCTAGATTTGTGACCGCAAGACACCAGGGCTTCAAAGATAACTCTCTCATCAGGACGGGCTCTTCTTTTCTCCGCTTTCGTTGTTGTCGTTTTTGCTGCTGTTCAAACCCAGGCATGTATGCAGCCGCCCATGAGGACCGGTCCTGAGACTGCGTTGCTCGTGGTTGTTGAAGAGCAGGCTTTCGTTGTGCATCGCCTGCTGTTGATGGATCGGGACGAGCTTTTGACAACTCGCTCGGCTTCACATCTGAGGACTTGGACTCTCCAGGTGCTACCGACGCATTCGAAAAAGCCGGTTTCTCATAAGACGACTGTTTTGTAGCCTTATTGTAGTAATAATAGTGACCAGAAGGCGCTATATGTCGCGTCCATCCTGGAGGGAGATCATCAGAGGCTGCAGGGCGAGCGCTCATCGTCGTCGGATCGACCGCCAATGAGAACAGCAACAGATAGCAGGGAGTTGAAATAGCAGGTCAATCTCTCCCTAGCTATCGTTCAAATCAAGCCGAACCGTCGATCGTTGAATATCGAATAAGTATCGCGGAGACTAATACTCGATGTTCTGAAAGCCGGGCGAACTTCTCATACCGTTCCTGTGCCCGCTGTGCTCAGAAATACCCACACAAAGACACGCCAGTCATCATCGTCGTCTCTCTCAGCCGCGCTCCCTTTACTCAGTAAATACAGTCCATACGATCTCAATCACCATCCTTCTCTTCATATTACAGTTGGAAATAAAACTGGTTTGATCAATTACTATGAGCAGAAGATACGATAGCCGCACAACGATCTTCTCCCCGGAGGGGCGATTATACCAGGTAGGCTCCAAGCAGACTCGTGCCTTCCACAGCGATCCACCGTCCCGCTTTCTCGATAGCATTGATTCGCTGATCTAACATCATCACGCAGGTCGAATATGCCTTGGAGGCTATTTCTCATGCTGGAACATCGATTGGAATTCTAGCAAAAGATGGAATTGTCTTGGCTGCCGAGCGGAAGGTGACATCCAAGCTGCTTGAGCAAGACACTTCAGCCGAGAAGCTGTACACGATCAATGAGTAAGTATACCTGCTGAGATGAGGTTCGTGGAGTATTGGCTGACTTGTTCAACCTAGGAACATGATTTGTGCGGTCGCTGGTCTCAATTCTGATGCTAGCATTCTTGTGAACTACGCTCGTGTATATTCCCAAGATTATCTGAAACTCTACAACGAAGAGATACCATGTGAGGCCTTAGTTCGGAGAGTGTGCGACCTCAAGCAGGGCTACACTCAACATGGAGGTGAGTTACTTTGCTTTAGAAATGATATTTAGAGTGAATACTAAAAGGTCCTAAAAGGTCTGCGACCGTTTGGTGTCTCTTTCATATACGCTGGATGGGATCCGATCTACGACTTTCAACTGTATCAGTCTAATCCTTCAGGCAACTACGGTGGATGGAAAGCTACATCTGTTGGAGCGAACAATGCCACGGCTCAGACGCTATTAAAGCAAGACTATAAGGAGGACTGCACTCTGCAAGAGGCTGGCGAGCTTGCTATGAAGGTACTGAGCAAGACCATGGATGCCACAACGCTTACGAGCGAGAAGGTTGAATTTGCGACGGTTGGCAAGGACAAAGAAGGAAAGGTGTACTGCCATTTATGGAAGCCAGCTGAGATTGACGTACTGCTCAAGAAGTTTGGTCTTGCAAAGAAAGTCGAAGACGAAGATGATGAGTAATACTGTACATCGCTGCACTAAAGACTGATTTCCTATCGCATTTGTTTTATTTAAACTACATGACATGAACTTCATCCTTTTGAGACGTAGAGAAAGGTAAATCGATCTACCATTCATATACTTGCACCAAGAGGCAAGTCCAGGGCCGCTCAAAAGTAGTATATCTCGTTTATATAAACCTGTAATAGCATATTCGCCCAAAACATATTCGCAAAACACCTAATATTACCCAAAAGAACCAGAAAGCTCATCTCCATATTAAACACCAAAGCAAACCACCACCTTTAACTCCAAAAAAATCACTCAAATAGCTGGATCACGATACAAACGCCTGCATTATTCAAACAATCTTATCAGCAATCCCATGCAGCAGCAAGGTCAACTGAGTGCCGGAACTCCCCGGTAAAAGACAGCCAAGCTATGAGATACTGAACATTTGACTCTTTGAGAGCCGCTCAAAGTACATACGCAGGCGATGCACCTTCGCTCTTGCTGGAGCGTCGATCTCCCTTCTCTCTCTAAATATGCCCGATCTGTTTGATTGTAGACTTCTCGCGGATACATTCGCCTCCAGCTTCTTCTTCGTATAACGCGCAACTAGCACCCGAACACTTTCCTGAGAGTCGTCCTTTCGCATTGTTGACTTTAAAGCGGTTGTAATCTTTGTCCACACTCGACCTTTGAGCTCCCGTTCCAGCATGTTTTTGATCTTCTCTCTTTCCAGGTTTTTGCAACGTTGGGCAAGAACTGGTGACACGCGAGCGTCAGTTGCCGGATATACCCCACGCCGAATGAGTTCATTCAAGCTCGGGCGCAGTTCGAGCTTTCGACGTAGCGAGTTGCGAGCCAAAGACATGCGCAAAGATGAGGCCGCCACATGGACGCGATGAGCCATACGCAATGGTGAGAGGAGGATGTGCCGCGCAAGTAGATCGGTTTCTGTTGGGCGAACAATGAAGTGGCAGCGGAGCAGCGGAGGGAGACAGACCCATATGCGAAGGTGGTGTAAATGCGCATCTTGAGCCGCTTTTCTTAAGCGCCAGCAGGTGCGAGAGAGGGCTAACAGATCAGGAATATCCATGAGAAGCAGGATGGAGGTGAGTAGTTCATCCGGAAGTCCTAGCAGTGATCTAGAAGGCAGTGGCTGCACTGCCCCAACCTCGCTAGATGCCATAGCGCAAGTAATGTGCCATACAAAATACACCACTTGAATATTGATAATCGACAAAGTAGTTCAAATATATTCAATCTCGGTGTGAAGCAGATCAGTTCTGATGAATATCAAGCGGGGGGATGGGGTGACTTGCTGGTCGATAGTAACTCCCAAACGCGGCTCAGTTACCGATCGAGGGCTTTGTAGTAGTAGTTCTGAACAGCTGAACACCGCAGATATTAGAAAACCCTACAGATTCAATTCGATTTTGGAAGTCGATTCTATTTCCAACGAGTCAAGTGTTCGGTATCTGTATTGGTTAGCTGACAACTAGAGTTGATAATGATTAATCATCTATCTATTTAATAATATCAGATACCGGCACCAAGCCTTAAAACCGACTTTCCAATTCTCTCCTCTTGGAAAACTCTGCTCTTTACGATTACAGTTTTGGGAGCGTCCGCAGACGATTTCGTCATTCGAGAGTCATCCGGCATAATCAATCCTTGCAGACCAGCGAAGGAACACCATCCGAAACGCACAAAAGACCCACACCTACTCTTCTCTGTGGATATCTGTGGCGAGTGATGATTTTCGTTGTCGTCTGTCGTGATTTTGCGCAAGTACCTGCAAACTGTTCCTGTGCGCTTTAACGTACTTAAAACAGAGATTTATCATCATCACCATCATCCTGTGCGCTTTGTTGGCCTCTCTGCTCTTCACCGCGCAGCTGTTTTCGATGCATTCTGGACCCTCACTGAGATGATATAGCTGACAGTAGTAGTGCCAAGTCACTTGATTAATATTTACGCTGAACCCTTACTTTTCTCGTTCTTGTCCTGACCCTCCTGGATAGTCTGATAGCGATACCAGCCTTTCCTGATTCGTCAAACCCTGTCGCAATTGCGACATATTCCCTTATTCGCTTGTCAAAAGTTTTCACGAGTCTACAAGCCTCTTTGTACCAACTCTGCGTCTGTCAAGCATCAATGATTTTGTCTTGGTGTGTCTTATGCAGTTATGCACTCAACCCGAGGACTATATAAGTCGTGCGAGGTCTCCACATTTATATTGCTGATCGCTTCTCTTCTCACAACAAGTCACGATGTCAGTTCGCTCTCGAAGCTCTACTTCCTCTGCAGCCGAGTCTGAGAAAAAGCAGACCGTCTTTTCTGAAAACGAGAAGAGCGTCGGCTATGACACCTCGTCCGTTTCTGACTACGACAGCGTCTATGGCGGTGTTGCCGCGAAGCTCAACATACCCGACGATTGGCCGGAACTCTCTTCTAGGCCTCCAGAGAAGTACTATTTCTGGTCTCGAACCAAGGCTTCTAATGCTCAACTTGACGAAGTGGCCACTCAACCTTCTGTGTTTGACGACCCCGACAAATGCCACCATTTCCGCCCAATTGATACCTATGAGAATCTTCATCGCTTCGATCCAAAATTCCGCTGGACTTGGCGCGAAGAGCGTCAAGTAGTTCGGAAGGTCGACCTGCGGATCATGACCTGGGTGGCCCTCATGTTTATGGCTTTACAGTTGGATCGCGCAAACATCTCACAAGCTGTTGCCGATAACATGCTCACCGATCTGGGATTTACTACAAATGGTATGTCACCCTACTTTTGATTAAGCTCACGTCTGATAGTTTTCGTATGCTGACTTCTATGAAATCTGAAGTGTTCAACAACGGAAATACCATCTTCAAAGTGTTCTTTTTGATCTGTGAGGTTCCGTCTCAGCTGGTGAGCAAGAAGCTAGGTCCCGATGTGTGGATCCCCATTCAGGTATGTCTCCATCTCACTCAAATATCGAGCAGTGCTGCTGCATATGCTGAATCCGAAACTAACGACCGTTCAGATGATCTCATGGAGTCTAGTGGCGCTATCTCAGTTCTGGCTGAAGGACGAAGCGGGATTTTACATTACGCGAGCTTTGATTGGTGCATGGGAGGGAGGCTTTATTGCCGACATCTGCCTCTATCTCTCTTATTTCTATACCAGCATCGAACTACCAGTTCGTCTAGCGTACTTCTGGGCTGCGTTGACTACTGCGGAAATCATCGCCGCGTTTATGGCTTTTGGTATCCTTCGCATGCGCGGAGTTCTCGGCTATGAGGGATGGAGATGGCTGTTCCTGATTGAGGGTTGCATCACTGCCGTTGTCGGACTGGTTTCTTTTCTTCTTATGCCTCCTTCACCGACCGCTTCTGCCTCCTGGTTCAGAGGTAAGAACGGATGGTTTACACCTAAAGAAGAAACGATCATAGTCAATCGGGTGTTGCGGGACGATCCTAACAAAGGCGGAATGCACAATCGACAAGCGCTCGATTGGAAGATGCTCGGAAAGTCACTGGCAGATGTTGATCTGTGGCCGATCTATGTAATCGGTCTGTTGTTTGGGCTCAGCTCAGCATCCGTTGACACCTACTTGACGCTCACTTTGAGATCGCTTGGTTTCACGACGCTTCAGACGACTCTTCTCACACTTCCCAAGCAGTTCTTGACTTTGTTCACGCTCCTAGCTATCACATATGTCTCTCAACGCTTCAATCAGCGAAGTCTTCTCGGTGTCTTTGCTCAGGCATGGGTTCTTATACTGCTCATCCCTTTGAGAGTATTTGATGCAAACACTAACCGGTGGTCAAAATACGCAGTAACGAGTATTCTCATTGGCCATCCTTCCACACACGCTATTCAAGTTGCGTGGACCTCACGAAACTCGAACTCAGTTCGCACGAGAACCTTATCGGCAGCGTTATATAACATGTTTTGTCAGTTGAGTGGCATTATATCATCTTATATCTATCGAGCTGATGATAGCCCATTATATAAGCGTGGAAATACTGCTTTGATCGGAATAGCATGTATGAACATTGTCGTATATATTCTGGTCAAATTCTACTATATTTTCAGAAATCGGCAGCGTGAGAAGGTTTGGAATCTGAAGACGCCGGAGGAGAAAGAGCAGTACACCCTGACGACGAAAGATGAAGGCAGCCGGAGACTTGATTTTAGATTTGCTCACTAGATACTACTATTGCTACTTTATTAATATCAGAACATCTATTATCGTTATACTAGCTAGTAAGCTCTGTTCCACCACTCCCGTGAGCACTGCGACTCACTGCTTCCTGGCTCGTTGGCGTTGAATAGGATAGAGACACTCTGATTAGTCCGCAGCAACTCACAGACTTGAAGGGACAATGGATCATTGAGTGACATACTGATGTAGTAGCCATAAACCTGTAGATAGAGTCAGAGGCGAGTGAGCGGAGTAGGAGACGCGATATGAAAGACTACTAAGGCCCTGCAGCTGGAGGAGGCTGTCTATACAATCACTCGTCGCCTAATGCCACATACACACTCGTCTAACGTCAGTTCATACGTAAATGACCTGTCTCATACTGACCTGACACAACATCTTATCAGTCCTTCTTTACCGAAGAGTTAGATGATACTCTAACCGGTCCATCTATCTCAGACTTTCTGTTTCCGTTCTGTCAACAGCAACCGCTACTTGATTGGCTTTTATTTTTCTTAAGCGCAAGCAAGAGACCCTTTGCGTCCGCAATTCAGATCGCTGATATTTAGCCGTGCGGATGCTGGCGCCAGTGAGAAGTGGCAGTGTTCCTTGGAATTTTCTGCGAATGAAACTGCCGATAACTACCCCTTCAGGTTTTAGCAGCAGCGAGCCTCCGATTCAACACTCGTGACAGTAAGCGATCTTTCAGCCGCACTCATTGTGGCGTATTGTACGCTACTTTAAAGATCTCCGGAAAAGGCGCAACCCCGCATCTTTCCCCGCGCCAAAGCCAAGAGCATAGTAGTAGTAGTTTGCAGCAGACGATAATGTGCACGCGCAAGCGCAAAAGACTTTCTAAATGCTGCTGAAAGAGATATATCCGGATGATTAAGTCGAGGGGAAATAGCGAACTGAGGAGTCTGCTCGCACGATGGGCATCACGCGGCGCTCAGTCTTAAATCCCCGCGATCAACAGACACCAACTAGTTGAGCTGAATGATTGGCAGTTGAACTTTTTTTCTGGATTATATAAAAGCTGTGCAGTGAAAATTCACGCTGAGGTAAATACTCTCAGGCTATCAAGCTTTGCACAACTTTGAGAAAGTCGTAATATAGATATATATGTCCAGCAGGGTTTGTGTAGTGTAGGGTGTTCTACGCATCCTGTCGTGCACAAATACATATCATAAAAAATTCAGAACAACCCTCCCAAAGCCCGTGCAAACTATTATTTTGTCTAATTACCCGGCGTGATCAAGGCAATGGCTTCCGCAGGAGTGAAGCGGAGTGCATTGGATTGTCCGAGTATTTCCCCATTTGCATGTTCCGTGAAACTTTTCTCAAACGCCCCAGGCGCCTATCAATCTTACGATCTCTCCGAACAGCCTACGGCGCTGAGGCATACGCCACCCCCGCAAAACAGCAGTTCATGATTCTCCGCAAAATGAACAGCCTTTGTGAATGTCTGTTTTTAAGTATTTCTATCTTTGTTATTATATAAAGGCTTCGCGTCAACTTTTGCGGGACCTTTCTCGGGTGCCTAATTGTGAGATAAAACGTTATTATTATCTTTCGGTCTCAATATCGAAAATACATCCGCAATGGAGAAACAGGACGTCGATCATGTTGAAGAAGTGCATAACGCCCTCATCGAAGCTGCAAAGGCGGCAGACATCTATGACGCGCGTGTGCAACAGGCAGCTCTGGAAGGATCGGCCGATGAACATGATCTTACCGTGTGGAATGCTATCAAGACGTATCGTACAGCGCTCATGTGGGCACTTGTATCTTCGACATGTGTCATTATGGAAGGCTATGACACTAACCTTCTTCAGAATTTCTTTGCGTATCGTAAGTTGATTGAATTGATTTGAGAAAAACACGTCAAAAAGACTGATTACTGACTGTTGCTCTAGCTTCATTTGTCACCAAATACGGCGAATATGTCGGAGTTTCGTCTTCGGTTCCTACTGGCTATCAACTTACCGCAGCTTGGCAAACTGGACTTTCTCAAGGCTCCAGCTGTGGCTCAGTTATAGGCTGCCTCATCAGCGGCTATCTGGTCGGCAGATGGGGATCAAGAAGAGCGCAACTAGGAGCTCTTGTTGCTCTCGCATGCTTCATCTTTATTGTCTTCTTTGCGCCAAGTTTGAAAGCTCTTGTTGCCGGCGAAGTCCTTTGTGGCATTCCCTGGGGTATTCTTGCTACGACGGCTCCTGCTTATGCTTCTGAGGTCCTTCCGTTGGCACTTCGAGTGTATATGACATCCTATACAAACATGTGCTTTATCATTGGTCAGCTGATATCAGCCGGCGTTCTGAAGGGTCTCTCTACGCGAACAGACCAGTGGGGTTACAGAATTCCGTTTGTACTGCAGTGGTTCTGGCCTTTGTTTTTGATTCCGCTCATTTATCTCTCGCCGGAGTCACCGTGGTATCTTGTTAGAGTTGGCAAGATAGAAGAAGCAGAAAAGTCTCTTCTTCGTTTGCAAACTTCCAAATCAGGCGGTGAAGATGTTCGCAAGACCCTTGCCTCTATTATCTATACAAACAATCTTGAGCAACGACTGCAGGTTGGAACCAGCTACCGCGATTGCTTCAAAGGCGACGAGCTTCGCCGTACTGAAATTGCATGCGCCGTCTTTGCTGGCCAGACATTGTGTGGACTCCCCTTTGCCTACAATAACTCCTATTTTTTCTCTCAAATTGGCTTGGGCACGAGTACGACTTATTCCCTTACGCTCGGCGGTACTGGTCTCGCCTTACTGTCGTGTATAGTGAATTGGTTCGTTATCATGCCTAATTTTGGCAGGCGCACTGTATACGTTGCTGGTATGGGTGCGATGTTTGTCATATTGATGTTGATCGGTATTTTGAACGTTTGGACGGAGAGATACTCCGTTGGCATGACCCAAGCCTGTCTATCATTAGTCTGGACCGTCATATTCCAGCTTTCCGCAGGTCAGCTAGGTTGGGCTCTTCCTGCAGAGGTCGGCTCCACTCGACTACGCCAAAAGACGATATGCCTTGCCCGCGACTCCACCAATATTGCCGGCATTGTTGGCGGTACACTTGAGCAGTACTTTATGAATCCGCAAGCCTGGAATCTCAAAGGCTATACAGGATTTGTTTGGGGCGGCACTTGCTTCCTTGTGTTTGTATGGAGCTACTACCGTTTGCCTGAGACTCGAAACCGCACCTTTCATGAGCTTGACATCCTTTTTGCAGAAAAAGTGCCGGCACGAAAGTTTGCTACAACTGAGGTTGATGCGTTCGACACCAACGTGATTGATGATCTCACTCGGAAAGAGAATCACGGACCTTAGTTTGACTTGGCTATCTGATGGACTCAGCTTGTGGAGCGTCTTGGACGCCAGATTTGTTTTGGAGATTGGGTCAAGGTTGTGATTCTCTATGGTAGTCTCTTGAAAATTGAACGACATGTTTAATAGTCTAACATTCTTTTCTCATGATTGAATTCTGGGTATACGTGATCTCAAGCCGTAGGATTGCAACAACCTGCTACACATGATCGGTCACCAAAAATGAGTAGACGTGGAATATTGACTTAGTTAGGTCTAATTGATAACATAATATGAGCCGGCTAAAATAATACTCGTCAGACGCCTTGACGATTACCTAAGGGGAATTGGAACTCTGTTCACGATTCCACAGATTTGTTTCAATATGTGAGGTTCAATGATGAAAAGAGAGTCAAGTAGTAGTAAAGTAAACCAAAGTCGAACGACTCGTAACTACATCATGTTATCGATGCATAGAACTTAGAGCCAAATAAAGTTTCATCAACAACCAGGGAACACTGCCATATTCATACGGTTTCCTGGGCATAGCGGTGAAATTCTTCTTTGCCCAAGACCTCCGCATTGGCTACACTTGTACGGCGCTCTCGACCGGGCGGTAGTAGTAGTAGTAGTGTCCACTAACTAATTCAAAGGCACCAGGCTTCAAACAGAAAATCCGGTTATACTGTACGGCACTGTAACCATTACAATAAGCGTTGCTTCTGTCAGATGATTATTATCTATATCAGTCTTGAGAAAGGCAGGGTGAGCAACAGGAGCGAGTATTACCCCATCAGGACTAGTACCCCTTCACAGGCTTGCGCAACCGCATGTCTTTCGGCGCGCTTTACCGACCGCCTGACGAAATTTTATCTCTGAAATGTTCGTCGGCCTCGAGAAAGTCACGGGAACTACGGCCAGAATGCGGGGTTAAGGTTTTCAGACCAGGCACGAACACAGAGTGTCCTCCCCATCTACCGCTCCAGCACCATCATCATCAATCATCACCACCGTTTCCTTCCGTCAAGATCATGGCCACCAACCAGAAAGCGCGACAGGCGTGCGATAATTGTCGCTGCCGAAAGATCAAGTGCGACCGAGCCGAGCCCTGTCTGAACTGCGTGGACTCCTCCCTGAGCTGCAGATATCTGCATGTTATACAAAAGAAAGGTCCTAAACGCGGGGTTGGCCGGCGTCTTGCTCGCCTGCGGCAAGGGTCTACAAATGATATTGATGCGGATTTTGTGAATGTCTTTATGCCCGAGCGGAGTTCCACGATTAGGCCGGAGAACGAGAGCACAAGCAACAAGGGCAATGACTTTTGTCCCCGGCAGGACATCTCTGCATCATTTGCCCTCTCGCCATCTCGAACCACCAAAGAGTCCACCGAAAGCCCAGGACCTCTTGACCATGAGCTTTGCGAGATAGCGGACAGCGTGGAGTTGGAGAGCAGATCTGTTGCGAACTCCCAATCAATGGCGCACTTTCTAATATCTCACATCTCCATATTCTTCAAGCATCTATTTCCGATAATGCCAGTCGTGGACAAGGAAGAATTACTTGCAGACGTCCTGCACTACGAAGACTTGAAACCGTCACGACTTGCTTTGATTTTTGCTCTATGTGCGGTGACGCGTTTACAGCTCCGGCTGGACCACTCAGAAGAAGCTGTGCAGGATTTTGGCAGCGAAACCCCTGCAGCTCCAGATTTGACCGGCGAAGAGCTACTAGAAATAGCTCAGCATTCGCTTCATCAATACTGTCTAATAGATGATCTCACGCTCGATTCGGTCTTGGCATCTTTTTTCTTGTTCTCTGGCTACGGAAATCTGGACAGCAATCGCAAAGCTTGGTATTTCTTGAATCAAAGTATCACTCTGGCACAAGCAAATAGTGTAACAAACGAGAAGGATTATACCGGCTTTTCCGAAAATGAAAAAGAGTTGCGACGGCGCATTTTCTGGCTTTTGTTTGTCACAGAAAGGTGAGTAGCGCCTGTTGCTAGAACAACCTACACAAGATAGTTACTAACATCCGCTCATAGAACTTTTGCACTGCAATGTCGACGATCTGTTATGCTACGCGGTCGAGTCTCAAAGCCCAAAATGGAATACTCCGCCTATCCCGAGGTCATACATGACTTCCTCAACCACATTGACCTCTTTGACTCGTTACCGCCATCTCTCTATGACTGGACCATCGATGACCAAGGACAGTTGCGGGTTACCGCCAGCGCGCTTCCAAATAAAATCCACTCCCGACTTTGCGATCTTAAACCAGAGACTTCAATAATCGAAAGTCAGAGATTTGACTCGCTAATGACACTCCAGTGGCTGCGCATATGCATGTGGCAACTGGCATTCGGTAGTAAACATGGCATGGAATCCAATCGCAATCTAATGCGGCCTTCAGAGACTCCTCTTGACGCTAGCCGGATACTCATGACAGCACTAAACGCAGTCAGTCCCAAATCCAAGGACTGTCATGGAATTAGTGTGGTACGTTTTTGTGATCAATGAACTTCCATGTAAAGGAAATGCTGACAGATCTTAGGAGCAAAAACTGTATGATATTGGTGCATGTCTTGTTGACTACTCCCTTCTGCACGGACCGAGCTACTCCTCGTGGGAGCTAGGCCCACGCGACTATATGAATTCTATCGTCAAAGCGCTTTCCAAAGTTGGCGGGCACCAGTCCTGGTACCTCCCACAGTTACTCAAATACTCTGATGATCGCCTCGGATGTCGAAGCCCCAGAAACGTCCTGAATACGCAGCCAACTGGTTTCTTCAGCGTTTGCGCGACTGCTCCAACTGTCCAAGCCGAAGACAGCGATGACGTTTCACAATCTAGAGCGGAACTTCTGGAGGTATCTAACTGGACTCTTCCTGATGATCTCGGTTCTTGGAATCTTAACGGCCTTCTCACTCCATCGTCGCTTCCTACTCCACTTCAACTATAAAACTGAAATGTACTAGTATCTAGTTATACGATCTATTTTGTTGAATGAATGAATGAATGCTATTTATGAGTGTATTGAAGATGAATCGCTCACGTAAATTATAATCACAGTTAAGAATATTCACAATCGCTCGATGAAAACCACTCGACTGTCGCAGTCCCCGTTCAGTCTATACTGCACACCACCGTTCATTAATGTCAAACCAGAATAGACCTTTTCACCATCAACCATATACAGCGATGAAGGCTGTAGTCCCTGCAGTCGGATTCTAGGGAAGTTATGAGCCGACGTGGCGCGAATCTGGAACACAAACAAGACAAGCTGGGAGGAATCATCCGATATGAACAAAACAGACGGATAGTTCGATTCACCCGGAAGATTGAGGCGATACATGTCGCCTCTGATGACAATCGGATTGATTTTTTCAGCCAGTGCAATCAATCCAGGAACTTCAGCTTTGTCATCTTCTGGCATATGAACAGGATCCAACTCAAGCCCGAACGAACCACCCATCATTGCAACGTGAGCTCGAAATTTGATCGGCGTCGTGCGCAGAGTTACTTCATTAGGCACCACAGAGATATGTGCGCCCATAGTAGAAGCCGGATAAACTACCGAGGTACCCAACTGAATTGAGATTCGGTCTAATGCGTCATTGCAGTCAGAAGTCCAGATTTGCGGAAAGTAGTGGAGCATGCCAGGATCAAATCGACCACCACCTGACCCACAGCCCTCAAAAAGCACATCAGGGAAGCGCGTGGTAAGTTCATGAAGAACTCGGTATAACCCAAGAATGTATGAGTGATGGTCTGGAGTTGGACTCTCATGAATGCCTCGATTAAGATCCCATTTAACGTAAAAAATAGACGCCGAACGTAAAAGCTTCGATATAGCATTAATGATATAATCTTGAACATCTGTAAGCGCCAGATTGAGGATCAGCTGATTCCGACACTCGGTACGAGGATAATCGTCGGCAGACAAGGCCCAATCAGGATGCTCATGGTAGAGCACTGATTTAGGACTAACCATCTCAGGCTCTACCCAGATTCCAAACTTCAGTTTAGAAGACTCTTGACCTGGCAAAGCGTTGCTCTGGATATCAGTCACTTTATCAACAAGAGCCTTCAATCCATCGGGAAATCGGTCCGGATTAGGCTCCCAATCTCCCAGACCAGCCATGTCGTTAACACGAGGATACTTGACCCCGAACCAGCCATCATCCATCACAAAGAGCTTTGCACCGAGCTTAGCAGTTTCTTGAGCAAGCTCAAGGATTCTGTTCTGGTCAAAATTGAAATAAATGCTCTCCCAGCCGTTAAGAAGAACTGGGCGTGGTTCGTCGACAAACTTGCTGGTAATGAGATTATGTCGGTATAGGCGGTGAAACTTTCGCGACATATCTCCGACTCCACAGTCTGAAAACACGGCGACGCACTCAGGAGTAGTAAAGGATTCACCTTTGCCCAATTTCCAAGACAAGTGACTCGGATTCACTCCAAGCTGAACCCGAGAAAGACCCTGAGGAGCTCTCTCGACCTCAGCCTTAAACGATCCTGAATATACCAAAGAGAATCCCCAGGCAGTCCCCTGAAACTCAGTCGTACTTTGTGAAACGATGCCCAGAAACGGATTGTGATGATGCGATGAAAATCCGGTCGAGTTTCCAAATCTGTCAAATGAGAAACATGATTGTCAGTTTCAGTCTGTATGATAGCTAAACTGTGATCTTGACAAATACATACCCTTGCGTGCCATATTCCACTTTGCGGCGATCCCTAGTGCATTCTCGAAACCATTCACCTCGCAGCTGTATCATATCATAATCATCGAAGGGAAAATCGACGCTCAAGCTAGCCAATTTGTCGATGACAACTGTCTCGTCGCTCTCATTAGATAGCTTGACACTTCTAACAATCGCGTCATTCTCCGGGAAGATTGTATAGCATAAATCCGCCCTGATGCAGCTCCTGCTGTCAAACATATGAATCACTAGTGTTTCGGCATCACCGTTATTGGAGAACGTTGACGGCAAACCCTGCAGTGCCGGCTTCCCATCGACTATGGTGTAAGACTTGTACTCAAACTTGCTAAGAGAGTGGGAGTCGGTGTGTCTGATGCGCATAGCTGGCACCCTGAAATCACCACGCCCATTATCAGGGAATTCACGTCGAAGGTGTTCCTCAAGTGCCCAGCCAGTATGATTGGGGTCGCTCAGTGATAAGGGATCCTCGGTCACGCGGCCACCGAAATGGTCCAAGAGCAGATCTCCGGTGCTGCTGTCCACATGGAAGCGATAAGAAACGTTTGAACCATTGAGGGAGAAGGAATTGCCACGGACAACAATTGCTGAAACAATATATGTTAGTACCCAGTATGATTCTTAGAAATTGAAAGACAGGACAGATTCTTACGATCAAAGCGCTGTCCGACGGATAAAGCTTGCTTTTTCTCCGTTACTGTCATGGTGCAAGGATATGGTATGGTCTTCGATTGCTAGGCCCTTCAGAAATATCAATGAAGTCTTCAAACTGCCTAATCTTCATCTTTATATCCATTGACGCTAAGACGCGGTAAAACACATTCCGTCTGCCATCTCACTTCTTTTTAGGAAGATGTCCGGTAAATACCCCATGCGGTTAGCAGCAGTCAGACGCTCAAGCGTGGCAGTGCGCAGCTTTGGCCTTTGTGTCCTCAGCTCCTCTCAGCCGCACGTATTGAGGCATATCGGGATTGATGATGATGATCCCCATAAAGTTAACTAGTGTTAATTAGCATTGAACAGGGAGAAGATCGCGGTGCCACCCAAAGGAGTAATAGTGCCAGGCACTGCCCCGCATCTACCCCGCGTGAACCGCAGCTGACTCGATACGCCGGAAATAACTGCGTACGCGCAAGCGCGGCACTCTTGTTTTCGATTGTCATCGACAACGATAGTACCTGGATGGATGATAGGGAAGTACTGAGGAAGTGCTAGTGCGTCATGGGATCTACGAGTGTTTTCTAGAGGAGAGGAACGATTTGTGAAAAAAAAAAAAAAGGTAGGCACTAGCAATCAAATGCGGTTCAGAGATGATCCCTAGTGACAACCCGTTGATGATAATATTGATGAAAAGCAAAAACGAAACTGAAAAGACTTGGAAAAGGGTCCGACGAGGACTTGAGAAGCGTGATATACGCGCGGGGGAATCAAGCGACAGAGCCCAGTAAGTGATTCGCCTCCAGCTCTGCGCGATTAGGTGATTGTTTCTTTTTTTTGGTATTTGGCGGGATCAAAGATAACCCTATTTCACAGAAAGAAAGAGAGGGTATTCCGAGCCAGTACATTGCAGAAGCCATTTGTTTTAACGTCCATAGGCGACCGTACAGCAGGGAAGGTGGTGGTGCAGACAGACAGGTGGGTTACTTCTTGAGGCATATACCAACATGTGGTGCGATGAGATGACTTCAGCAAGGGCTCCTGTACAATGGGTATAGGACAGAAACGAGGAGGAGTAGACCACTTCTCTCATCGGATGTTGGGGTATAAGCCTGAACAGTAGTCGAAGTATAGGACTCTTCTGGTTCGTTCCAGGGTGGATAGATATGCTGCAGAAAGGGTGGACTAGAAAGTGCAACAAGGGTCAGTCGGAGAGTTAGAAAAACTAACAAGGGTATATACATACTTCGGCCGCTATTATAGCGAAGCCTTGACCAGCGGTTGAAAATCTTTATAAACAAAGCACGATCATAGGCAGTTAAAAACAGAAATCCGTAGGATGATCCGGTGCCTAGCTGGTCCTTATGTTGCCTTTTGTCGATACGAGAGGCGAAGTTGTCGTAGACAAAGTCGAGCCCGTGAAATATCAGGGCGTCGTTGAGGCGGATGCGAGAGAGATCCACGTTAAAGACCGGGGATTGTCTCTCTTCGGGGATCAAGTCGTCGTCGTCGTGGGCGGCGAAGCAAGTGCTGGGCTGAAGGCGTCCGTAGCCTCTCTCGATCGTCGGATAGCCCGCAAAAGCAGATTCGAGCCGCGATTGCGCGTATGTAGGGAGATGTCGGCAGCGACGGTGCATGTAGAACGCAGCAGCAGTATGCGATGCACCGGAGGGGCGTGTTCCACTCTGGCCGAAAACCATTGTTGGAAAAGCACGGGATGGGTGGGTGTTGCTGAAGTTCTGGAAGTAGTGAGAGGTGAGGAAGAAGAGGAGAAGAGAGAGAGCGGCGGGAGAGCGGACTTTATATTTTCCATTGCCGCCTTGTTCAAACAAAGGCGGGCGGCCTTGTTGCTCGTAAAGAGGCGTTCCGAGGTCAACAAGGCTTTTGTCACCTGTTAAATCATAGTCACGTGATTGATTACCGCTACGACACAGTGTTGTAGTAGTGTAGTAGTGTAGTAGTAGTAGTAGTAGCGCTCGTTCTGTTCTCCCTCGTTGGGTATCAGCTCTCCTGAACGTTTGGAGCCGCAACTGGAAAAGCAGAGATGGTCATCGAAAGCTCGCTTGCATTATTTCAGGGGTTCGTGTAGATATCTCTTTGTTCAATCTCCAACCGTCTTTACAAAACTCAGCTCAGATACAAGGCCGCCCTTGTTCGAAAAAGGCACAGATGGTCAACACATAAGGCTTCGCTCATTCCATTCATCCCCATTCCTCTTCACAGCTCACTACTTCCCCACCTCAGCAGCCACCTTCCCCGTTTCCCTACCCAAACAATGGCTGGCGGCAAGAAGAAAACACGATCTCTTGAGCATCACAACGTGCTGCTGCGAGCTTCAAGCACGATAGCCGACCGAATCCAACGCACACCTCCTCACTCGCTCTCTTTATCACAAAGTAACTCGATGGCCGAGGGAGGAGACAACGGACGTCATCCGCCCCGCGATCGCGACGAACACTACGACAGCGGAGCACAACGGAAAGATCACATCAAAGCTGGGCAACGGATGGATCGCAGGATCGAGTCCGGGTTTTTATTCAGACTGCCTATGGTCGTGCTTTCTGGAAAAGATTTTCAGTCGCTGGTTGTCAAGGCTTCGCTGTATAGCAGCCAACGTCAAGAGAGAAGTAGTCCACCTCGACTGTATATCTGTCATATGCCATTGTACAAGATACCCTTGCTAACGTCATCTCATCGAACTAGATGCTGGTATCTGTTCAAGAAGTAACGCTACTGTCTGTCTGCACCCTTCTCCCTGCTGTACGGGCGTCACTGAATGTTTAATCCTTGGCCTCTGCAAAGTACCAACTCGGAATACCCTCCATCCTTCTCTGTGGATCAGCCTTATCTTTTATCCCGCCGAAAACCGAAAAAAGAGATACCGACTCTCGCAGATCTGGAGACGAGTCATAATTTCTCAGGCTCTGCCGCTTGTTTCTCGCGTGTGTAATAGCTCCTGTCGTTCTCAATCGATTGATCGCTTCTTCCAGTCTCTAGATTCTTGGTTTTGCTATTCGTTTTGTCTCTTTATTCGAATTTTAAATATATCGGGAGTCAGTGGAGATCATCTCTTCATGCCATTTGATTGCTGGTGGCTTCCTTCACCTTATCTATATCTCCTGTAGCCGTCTTTGTAGATCGCTGTATAATACCGCAGCATTTAATCGACGCCAGCCTTTGCTCTTATAAAAATCCATCAATACTCAATGACATTCTGAGAAGAGCTGCATGTCACAAGGTTTGTCAGTGATTCCTTGTGTAGTTCTCTGCTCTGGAGCGCCATAAAATAATTCACACTAGTGGTGTCCTCAGCGCTCAGCTCAAGATGCGACATTAGCAAGTTAATGGTTTCTAATATCAAGATTCATTTTAAGTTATTATTTATTCATAAGTACCGGTCTAAGTCTCCAGAAGTGCGCAAAGCAGTGCTTAAAGTCGCCAAAAGTTGAAGAAGTGGTGGGACTGGGATTGCTACAAGGCAAACCCTAATTATCTGAGACCATGCTCTCACTTCCCAGCAACTCTCTCTTGTTCAAGAACAGCTTGAACAGCGCGAGGTACCGTCGCAGCAATAATATATCGTGCATGATTTAATTCAAACAACGAATCTGCCTGTATGGATATATTGTTGCCGGCTTTACGAATACAAGAGACTGGAAAGGAGAGGCCGGCGGCAAGGAGAATGACTATTTTGCTAGTTTCCGGTCAACAAGGCTTCGGCTTGCACAGCAATCACGGCCTTCCTTCCGTACCTGACGAAGCCACTCTTTGCTCTTTATTTTTAGCTACCATGTGCGGCCTCCTGCCTTGTTTGCTCGCTATGCCTGGTTATAAAATGTACGTCCCGCGCCCTTCTTTCCTTTCCTACTCTCTCCCCGCTTCATAATATCTTTCCCTTTCATCAGCATCTCGTCCCCAACCTTCGGCTCTCGCAATGACCATGGCTCCTTTTGATCTTCATAGTGAACAAGCTGTTTTTGGTCTTCTTTTCTCTTCCATTTTTCTCGATCCTGTGCCGCCCACGGAAAGTCCACCAGCGTACGAACCTGTTCAAGGACGCGAAGTCATAGACCACTCGAACCCCTTGATCCGTTCGTTCGTTCGGCGGATTCCGCTCCCTCCCGGCTCACACAGCACGTTGGAGTCTTTTGAACTCCACCTCCCACTGGTCTTGAACGATTTTTTGAACCGTCAAAGATCTCTCACCCGACAGGCCTTGGAACGCATGGTCAACACGCCCTATCCCGAGCGGCTTTTGAGTAAAGAGGGCTGGCGCTTAACTCATGAAAACATGTCCACGGTCACCTTCTCGTCTCTGTCAACAAATACCAACGGTTCTTGCCCTTCGTTCGAATCCGTCCCCTTCACTGCAGTGGCAGATGGTCGACTCAGCCTTCGCCAATTGGGCTCTGCTTTGACGACCTTGATGCGCGACTACGAGCGTGTCAATCATCTCAGTCGCTGGTACTCCATCTATCTCACGATCGACCTCGACCACAGACAGATCAGACAAGAATGGGTCGACGCCGCTCTCCTACACCATCAATTATCTCTGCTTGGAAACACGCTCATGCGCGAAGATTGCGAGCGTTTCTTGGGCAGCCTTGCTAGAGTCGATCAAGTCGGCAACGGCTACAAGCTCAGTGTTATCGTCACCCCTTCATTGAACAAGTCATACTTTGAGGATGAGCTCGTCTGCCCTGAATATGCTGAGAGCGTTCCGGAACATGGATACCGAAGAACCCATGCCCACGGCGGCTTCACTGTGTTTTCGGATGCATTGGAGCGCTCCTTATCCCCCAACGATCATTACAATATGTTCCGGGTGTGCAGAGTGATAGTCTGGTTCAAAATTTTAACGCCAAGTCAGCGCAAAATGTTCCAGATGCTGTACGATGAGATGAGAGCTGTTTTCTACATTGTGCACCCAGAGCACGCGCCTCGGTCTTATGACCCGGAACATCAACAGACCCCAGTTGAAAATAACGAACAATTAGGCGCTGGTGGATCTCCTTTGTCTGTGAGCAGTCAGGTTAATCCAGCCAAGCGCGTCGCCGACACGGATGCAGATGCAGACCTGCGCCCAGTGAAACGACGACGATGCTTGTCTGGTAGCGAAGGAGACCACAGACGCTGCCCCTTTAGTTAATTCGATTCTGCGGAAGTTACAAGTAGTGATTGATCACGGGGATGGGTTTGGAGGATAACATCACATGGACGATCGCAACGAGTGTCGTCTCTAGCTCTTGTCGACCCGTCTGATCCTTTTGATTTCCGCGCGCTCACTCGTTTATCTGTTTTTTCTGTCTGTGTGTCTGTCTTTCTGTCGCCCTGTCTCAAGCATCTGCTGTCGGCATTGTATTATGGGGCGTTCTTGATTTTTGTATAATCATTGTTTTGTATCAAATATATTATCATCATTATTATTATTATACCTTATAGTAAACACTGCTCCAACAATCCCATGAGAACCGGGACTCACTACGTTCTCGAGATCTAGTAGGAAGAGCAGTTGATAGAGGAGTTATTGTTCATCGAAAGTAGCAGCAGACACATGGCGCGTCAAAGGAGTAGAAGCAAGCGACCAGCAGATTGTTGTGGACGCTCTGATCTCGGCTTTGACAAGTGCTAATCAGCGCTCTCGGAGAGTTTGGCGCAGCTTGACGCGTCTACCAGGGGTGTTGCTGAGAAGTGCGCAGCTAAATGCCGATAGGGTGAACGGTCGAAGGAGGGGTGAAGAAGCGTCAGTAAGGCGGGTTTGGAAGCGTAGGCATAAAGGCGAGTGTAGGGAGAGGTAGCGTCGGGTAGGTGTTGGATGAGTGTAGGCAGGCGAGCATTGTAAGCGTCGGGTAAGCGCAAGGGCGGAGGACAAGAAATAAATTCGAAAGCTCGACGACCAAAGAATAGCAGAAGAAAGTAGTTTAACGCTCCTTAAGGGCGTGGGCAACGTGGGCAAGTGACCTTCAACTTGGCGCGCTCTGTGGGACTCAGCCGGGAGTTTGCGATTTCGTTTGATCCTGGAATAGAAGGCGTAGACGTATGGGAACCGACGCATGGGAGGAGAAAAGACCGAAGCGTAAACGCGAGGGTATGAAGAGACAGTATCAGCGTCAACATCGACGAAGCGTAAGGGTGAAGGACGAAAGAAAGAAACGGAAACTTCGATCAGCTCGACGCACTTACGAACACTGGCTCGGGAGGGAGGTTGGCACTCAGCAGGTGGGAACGACAAGAAGCGAGAAGTTAAGTTGCGATTTGACCAGACAAGAGCTAGGAAGCGTGAGCTGGACGGACCTGGAAGCATGGGAATAGGATCAAGAGTGAGGAGAGGAAGCGTAAGTGCGCAGGGTAAGCGTAAGGGTACAAACCAGACGACTATGGCAAAGGCGCGACTAACAGCACGCAACAGAGCAGAGCAGAGCCAGCGTTGGGTAAGCTGAAGTACAGAAGACAAGAAACGAAAACAAAAGCGCGACAAACAAGTGTAGCTTTAGGGTAACGTGCTCAATGGGCATTGCCAACAAGTGTGCAGTAAGCGCAGTAAGGAGCTAAAGAGATCACTCGCGAGCTTTGGGAGGGTGGTGCAGGTGGGTAGCGTCAGTGTCAACGTCGAGGAAACGTAAACGAGGAAGAGAAACACGGAAACAGAAGAGCGACACACATCAAACAACAGCCGAAGAAGAAGACAAAGGGGACAGAAACACAAGAAAACAAAGCAGCGCGGTTAGGTGTTGAGGCGGCTCGGTTGACAAGCGTGCTCTACGCGTTCGACGAGTTCGGAATACTCTTGGGTTTGAAAGAGTGTGCGCGCTTGAGCTGGAGAGGTTGTCAGAAAGCGCGTCACACGAGGACACAGACTGTTGAAAAAGACGAGCGTTTGAGTGGACTGGTATGGGAATCTGCAAGGAACGTTGTAGTGAAAAGGGAAGGAAGCGTAAGGGTTGAGACAAGGAAAAGTAGTGTGAGCGTCTGGTCATTGGACAAAGTGTGAAGTGCGTTGAAAGAAATGTAGCCAAATGCAGTGACGAGAGCTAAGAGCACATCAAGCGAGCAGGAACGATGAAGAAAATGAGTGGTATTACAAGAGCGTAGGCGTTCAGCAGATATGAATGAATGAGTAGTTGGAGCATACAAGCGTTGAACAATTCAGGAGAGGAGTGAGTAGATAGCACAGGTGTAGGCTGTGGAGGTTTCAAGGGAAGGCGGGTTTCTAGAAAGGCAAATCGAATAGCAAGGCTAGCGCGCTCACGCTACTGGGGCGTATATTATTATAAATAAATTCATTAACTATTCAGGATTTGACAAGGGAGTGAAAAGGACTTGTATCTGGGGGACAGGGACAGTGAAATCAAAAACAGACTAATCTCCACGCAGCTGCAGTGCTGGAGGATGCATATGGGCGACTGTGGTGATGATGCTGATCAGCAGATTGAGGCGTTGAGGGGCAGTGTAGGCAAGAGTAATGAGAGATAGCGTTAGCGTTAGGTAAGGTCAAGAGCAGGAGACGAGCCCCATAAACAAAAGAAAGTAAAGGAGCAACAAAACAAAAAATACTCTCCGGTAAAGGTGGGGTCTGGCGTAAGAGCGATGAGCCAGGTTGAGGAAGCGTAAGAACGAGGGGCAAAAAAGGCGGGAGAATGCAGGTGAATGTAGTTGAGCGCGTTCAGATTGACTCAGCCGGGAGTTTGTAGACGGACACAGTCAGTGAGGTGAGCTTGCAACAACAACAGCAGCGTAGACGTAGGAAAACGGAAGCGTGAGAGGTAAGGAAGGGGGCGAGTGATGAGAGGCAGGGAGGGCGTCAGTGTCGAGGGAGCGTAAGGACGTCAAGGTCGAGGCGGGGGTGGAAGCGAAGGCGTAGCCGTGAAACGTAGGGGTGGAGGCGACTGTTGGGTAAGTGCAAGAGCTGGACAAGATAAAGGCGAATGACTGTGTTCAGTACTGTGAGGTTACACTCCCCACGGTGGGGCGGGGTTTGTGAGAGCGAGAGCGAGAGGAGCAAGCAAGGGACAAGGGAACGATAGCGTGAGAAGAGACAGGGTCTGCATCGAGGAAGTTGAGGAAGCGCAAATGCGGGTTGTGTCGGCGTTGTTGAACGACAACAACGAAAAACGTGAGCGAGGGACAAAGAGCGGTAGCGTGAGGAGGAGAGGCAAGGTCAAGGAAGAGTGGAGAGAGAGAGCAAGGCGTCGATTTGGGAAGCGCAAGGGCGGGTCGTGCCGGGGTTATTGAGAGGCACAATGGAGAAGCGTGCGAGCGAGGGACCAGGGAGTGAGAGAAGCAGTGTCGGCGCGTCGAGGATGAAGAAGCGTAGTGCAGAGGCGAGTATAAGGAGAGGTGCGAGCAGTGTGTGGCTACTCGAGAGGAGGACAAAGACAAATGCGAGGAGGGACTGTGTTCAATCCTGTGAGGTTGCACTCTGGACGGTGGAATAGAGGAGGGTGAGAGCGATACGAGCGAGCGAGGGACAATGGAGTGGTGGCGTGAGCAGACGGGTTCGGCGTCGAGGTTGAGGAAGCTTAAGGGCGGATCGTGACGGGGTGGTGGAAGGACAAGAACAAAGAGAGCGGTCAGAGAGAGTGAGACGAGGCAGTGTCGGCCTTGGGTGAGGTTGAGGAAGCGCAAGAGTGGGTCATGTCGGGGTTGTTCATAGGACTTTGAAGAAGCGTGCGAGCGAGGGACCAAGAAGTGAGAGAAGCAGTGCCGCATCAAAGATGAAGAAGCGTAGGAGTAGAGGCGAGGACAAGGAGAGGTGCGGGCAGGGCACGGTAAGCTCAATAGCGGAACTAAGACAAAGGCGGGGAGGGCCATCAGTCGTGTGAGGCTGCACTCTGAATGGTGGAGAGGGGAGGGTGAAAGCAATAGCAAAAGCGAAAGCAAGGGCCAAGGAAATGATAAGGTGTGGAGAGTGTGCGAGAGAGTCAAGGTCGATGACGGAAGTGTGAAGGCAGAAGACAAGAAAGTAGAAGGAAAGCGCGATGATGGAAGTAGCAAAGAAAGTGAGATGTAAAAAAAAAAGAAAAGCGAGCTGAGCACAGTCAGGACTCACGTGACAGAGGCTGGATCTAGAGAAACACTTAACAGTGGCGGATAGGTAAAGATTTGTGGAGCACTAGGTAAAAGCAATAACAGACCAAATTTCACAAAATTCGGGGACTACTTTAGTTCTGAGAAGATCTAGATGGAGAATATACGAGAGGAGTATTAAATAGTGGGAGAGCGCAGGGAGCAGAGGAGAGGCGCTCACCAAGAGAGTGAAGCGAGGAGGAGTTGAGCGGTCCCAGGCGCCCATGAGCAGAGCGATTTTGTTCATTCAAAATATTGGTAAATATAGATGAGGAGCATGATGATGACATATTGATAAGGCAAGTCTACACAGTATCAGAGCATGCCGGAATGCCGGAAAATCCCGTATTCCCACTTGCTTTCTATGGGACTCGCGCTTAAGGTTTGCGCCGCTTGCCTTCGATTCCCACATGGCGCAAGTGGGAATCCGGGGATTTCCACTTTCCAGCCCTTTCTGCAGATTTTTAGACTGCCTAGCGGTATTATCGACCTCTTATTATTTGCAGATTATTTTAGTTTTTGAATTAGAGTCGATTTGCGATCATTTTGTGCCGCTTGAGCGTAGAGCGCTGTTTTGGATGGGCTGCCTCTACGAGCCCCCGGGTTTGGCTTTGGCCTTGTAAGCGCCTCTACGAGCCCCCGGGTTTGGCATGTAAGCGCCTCTACGAGCCCCCGGGTTTGGCATGTAAGCGGACACACAGTATCAGAGCATGTCGGAATGCCGGAAACTCCGGTATTCCCACTTGGTGTCTATGGGACTCGCGGTTAAGACATTGCGCCGCTTGCCTTCGATTCCCACATGGCGCAAGTGGGAATCCGGGATTTGCACTTTCCAGCCCTTTCTGCAGATTTTTGAATAGTATGGCGGGTTTATTGAGCTTGGATTATACGGCAAATGTTTTTATTTTTTGAATTAGAATTGATTTGCCATGATTTTGGCCGGGTTTGTTGTATGTCGCGCTTTTTGTATGGGGTGCCTCTACGAGCCCCCGGGTTTGGCATGTAAGCGGACTTTGGTTAGTCATCCATTCAAAAATTTATCACCTGACATTAAAAGTCGAGGGGTTTGTGTGTCTGAGATCTTAAGAGAATTAAATTGATTTTCGCAAATATTATTGTAAATTACATCAGGCCTTACGTAAACACACTTTACACCATAAGAGAATTAAATTCATTTTTTACCAAAAGTCTTGGAAATTGGTTTGTAAAACAACCAATAATGCTCTGTCGACTCTGTTTTTTTGTCTTCACACGTGCTCTACTCTTAAAGTCTTGGAAATTGGTTTGTAAAACAACCAATAATGCTCTGTCGACTCTGTTTTTTTGTCTTCACACGTGCTCTACTCTTAAACTTGATCGGCCTCTTTTTCAATTTTTTTCGGCTTTGTGTAAGCCTTCGTTTTAACATATTTGTCAGCTTTGTTTTTCTCAACTTTTGTATGAGTTTTCTTTCTACTCTTTCCCTACCTGTTTATACAAGGCTTTAATGGTTACCTTCTATGCGTAAATACTACATCTAACTGGTGGTTCTAAAGCGTACTCTCCGGGTTTGAGTGTACACCTGTACTTTGTACTCTAATATATAATTGAGGATTTGACACTGTACTTTGTACCATACAAGTTCTTCTGCTTTGTACTTTGGAATTATGTTTTAACTCTTTAAACTTGTACTTTTAACTCTTTAAACTTGTACTTTTAACTTGTTCTTTGTACTTTTAACTTGTTCTTTGTACTTTTAACCTGTGCTTTTAACTTGTGTCTCTATCTTGTACTCCAAACTTGTACTTTTAACTTGTTTTTTGTGCTTTTAACTTGTGCTTGTACTTTTAAATTGTTTTTAGTGCGCTTTCAACTTGTGCTTATAACTTGTGCTTGTACTTTGTACTCTTAACTTATGCTTTTATCTTGCGCTTTTAACTTGTGCCTCAGGCCTGTACTTTTAATCTGTTTTTTATGCGTTTAACTTGTGCCTTTATCTTGTACTTCAAACTTGTACTCCAAACTTGTACTTTTAACCTGTTTTTTGTACTTTTAACTTGTGCTTTTAACTGGTGCCTGTACTTTGTGCTCTTAAATGGTGCTTTAATTATTCTGTGCTTCAAACTTGTACTTTTAACTTGTGTTTTGTGCTTTTAACTTGTGCTTTTAGCTTGTGCTCTGAACTTGTGCTCTTAGCTTGTGTTTTTGTTTTGTGTCTCAAACTTGTACTTTTAACTCGTTTCGTGTACTTTTAACTTGTTTTCTGTGCTTTTAACTTGTACTTTAGACTAGTGCTTTTAACTTGTACTTTAGACTAGTGCTTCTAACTAGTGCTTTTAACTTGTACTTGGGCTTGAAACTTGTACTTTTCACTTGTACACGTTTGTGTTTTTTTAAGCGCTTTTGGCGTTGGAAGCAAGCGCTTTGGGTAAGTGTAAGGGTTAAGCTGGTAGAAAGAGCAGGGTGTAGGGTTTGTGTAGGGTTTGTGTAGGGTTTGTGTAGGGTTTGTGTAGGGTTTGTGTAGGGTTTGTGTAGGGTTTGTGTAGGGTTTGTGTAGGGTTTGTGTAGGGTTTGTGTAGGGTTTGTGTATCTCTCTTCGCCAACAAACCGCAGAACCCACCGCGATCCACGATGCCGCCGCCTTCACCTTCGTTCCCGCTCTCGCCGCCGCTGTCGCCCGCGTTCTCGCCCTCTGCCTCGCCTCCGCCCTCGTCCTCCGCCTCCTCCTCACCGTCGTCATCATCGACGTCGCTCGCTATCAAGCCCAGGTCGCCGCAGATCCAACGCGAGATCACAATGCAAAAGCAGCAGCAGAAGACGCAGAAGCAGCAGCAGAAGCGTGCTCGGAAGATGTCGCTTGCCGGGCGGGTTAGTGACATGCTCGTCTCGCTGCTCGTGCCGCTGGGTGCTAGGCAGTCGCTCATGCACACGTCGCTCGTCCAGCTCGCGGTCTTCCACTTCTACCACACAATCCTCATCTTCCTGCACATTCTCGTCGCGGTCGCGACGCTGGCCGTGCGCCAGTATTACACGCTCAAAAACAACTTCATGGCATTCCTCTACCATCACCACCGCACGCCGCAGCTGATTGCCCAGGACGTGCAGGGCCTCGCAAAGACGCCTCGCACGGTCGCCGTCGTGCTGACCTACCGAGAGTCAGAGGAAGGCGGCGGGATCGACGGTCTGCTAGAGCAAGTCGCCGACGTTGCCTCCTGGTCTATCGGCGCGGGCGTCAAGCATCTCTCGGTCTACGAACGGACCGGCCAGCTGCTGGATCTCCACGAGACCGCGCTGGCGGTCATCGAGCGCACGCTTGTTACTTACTATGGCGACTCGCGGTTGCCCACCGTGCGTCTCTACACGCCGCGCACGAAGACGTACTTTCCGGCAGAGGAGCCCGATAAGGTCGACCTTGACATTTCGTTTGTCGCGAAGGACGACGGTCGCGGGTTCCTTGTCGAGCTTACGCGGGAGTACGCTGAGTCGGCGGCGAGAGGGGATATGGATCCAGAGGAGATCACCGTCGATCTTGTCGACAGGACTGTAGTTGGTACGTTGTCTTTTGTAATTGTGAATTGGGTCATTTAGAGATTGAGTGAGCTAATTGTGTTCTCTAATCTAGAGCGCGTGATTCCTGAACCGGATCTGGTGGTTATCTTTGGCCCGAAGCTTGTCTTGGACGGATTCCCGCCATGGCAAGTGCGTCTTTCAGAGATCTAGTGAGTTCCGTCCGCTTATGTTATCTATCAGTTAATGCTGTGTTACAATCAAATACTAACGTGCGTCTCAACAGCTATGCGAGATACAACAACTCGGTAACGTACAACGTCTTCCTTCGCGGCATCAGACGGTACGCGAACTGCAAGATCAATGTTGGAAGATAGACCTTTACGAGATCAAAATCACTAGAGGGATGGTTAGACGACATGTGCTGGGGGATATTTGACATGACGATTTTATATAGCTTGTTGCGGAGTTTTGCTGGTTCTATGTTAGTATATTTGCTGTTACTTTTATGCGAGAGAGAGAGAGAGAAGGAGAAAAGAGTTGCTTGGTTAGATGGGGGAGGGTTAGAAGGGAGTGAACGGGAGGAGAGGATATGTTCAGATTGCATTGTATCAATTTAGCTATTTACATTGAACTTGTAGGTTGTGTATGTCGTGGACGTAGCTGTGTGTAAAAAGAGGAATTGCGATAGAATAGAGAAAATGATGATTGATATTCAATTGCGTGAAGTTCAAGCTTTAATGGGATTGTTGGGATATTTTGCTGTTGGTTCTAATATGGTTACCTTAAACAGCTTAGGCGGTCCGCTTACAAAGTTGTGGAGAAGTATTAAGGGCGCAAAATAGGCTACCGTCGCTACTCCACACCACCTCTAAATACTCAAAAGTCATACTGTTCTATCGTTCGCAGCCATCTTCTACCGTTTACAATTTTGAGATTAACTTGCTACACTATGGTTCATAGACACAAAAATCTGATAGATGGCTCGTGATATCGCGTACTGCAAAGACTGTGAAAGGATGATGAAGACATGAGCCAGCAGATAACCAAGGCACGAGCGTTACTGCTCTTATGTCCTGTCAGTGTGGCTAGATTTGATATCAATGATATTTTAATGAAGACACGCACATTTAGTTGAGGATGATGATAGTCAGAATTGTCAGACCTGTCTTCGCTGTGATGTCGAAGAGGTGAAATGCCAAGCACCTTGCTGCCAATGTGTTATTATGCCTACGATAAACCCGACTGGAATCTTGCACCATCGGCAAAAATACCGATTTTATCTACAATCATACGCTGAATATCAATGTGAGCGCGGTTTATGATAATCGGTCGCTGCGGACTCTGAACCCTGCTAAAACGACGACGTCGACTTCTATTCAAAGGCTTACTTGGCCACGCAAATTATCGAATAACTGCGGCAGACTGTGTGTTGCAATAATCTTGGGACAGATATCTTGATTTTTCTTTTACTCTGTCGACGAGATGGCGCAAATCTTTGAGGATGAGGCAGGTTTATAACCTGATCATATCCCCGCGAATCAGGCTAAACGAGGTAACGTTGACAGTTCCGGCGGAACAAAAAACTAGTCTGAAGAACTATCATGCCTGCAAAATCTGAACGTGGTCTCAAACCGGTAGCGGGGCAATAGTCAATACTCCTCAATTTCGGCTACCGTGGTCGAATCATTCGGCAGAAGGGCATGCTATTACGGCCGGCGGAACATAAAACTAGTCTGGAAAACCATCATGCCTGCAAAATCTGAACATGGTCTCAAACCGGTAGCGGGGCTATAGTCAATCCTCCTCAATTTCGGCTACCGGGTTGAATCATTCGGCAGAGGGGCATGTTATTACGGCTGAAGGCATAGCTGTATCTGCGCCTAAAAGGCATTCAAACGGCCGGCCTGAATTTGCTTCCGGTGTATATACTGGATTCGCATATTCATACCATCAAAGGCTGCCAGATCCGGACATCGGATGTCGGAACCGCGGATACCGAGGTCCGGCGTGGAGAATAAGAAAGCGTTGAGGGTGGGCTTGGCGCGTATGAGCTAGTTGATGTTGACGTCGGAGCACGCGCGATGAGTCGGAAGCGCACGCCGTGACAGCGGATTACCCCGCTATCTTGAAGCAGCTACTGCTCCGATATTGAAGTCTGCTGTTTACTGTTTTGGCAATGCCTCTATCAGTGTCCACGGCAAGTAGCACAAGTACTAACTTTGGAGCTACTAGTTGGGAGCTCTTTACTGACGGGTTATTTGCACTCACTGGTATGATGGCGGGCGTTTATGCTCAGCTGGACTTGTGGAATAAGCCTGCTTTCCCTGGATCAATAAGTCATCATCCCTGCGTCCCTACAAACTGTCCGCGGTGCAATAACTTTCTCTTTCTTTAGAGCCCGCATCAAAGAGGATACAGCAGAAAGGGTATACTGCAGTTATCCAACGCATGGCAAAGATGAGTGGGCAGCGTGCAAAATCCAGTAACAAGTCCTGCTGCCGTCCACCAGAGTTAGTACTCGGCTGCACCAGCTTGTTTAATGTTTTATGTTTTCAGGCTATTTTGTTTTTAGGCATCAGACTGCCCAGGATACAAACGTCAGGCTATTTGATGTGAAATATTGCCGGTGCGGTCGATAAGTCACGCGGGAGTTAAGTCGGAGGAGTATCGGTCATGAGGGAGTGTGCTGGAAGTATGAGCTAAAAATGCAGCCTCCGCGTTTGAGAGTAGCCATTCCTGGAGATTACTATCAAGCAATATCCATTCTGTCAGTATACAGATACCCTTCACCATATCATTATAGAAGATCATTATGATCAACCGCGAAAAGAGCAGGGGATTCGGGGGTACTCTCACATACCAGCAACACTAGCGCTGACCCGATGACGAGCTTTGTCCCCGCAAAACCGGGGCCCCGGCCTTTCCTTGTTTTGCCCCACAAACGAACTGTGACGCTTTGTTCCTGGGTTGTGTTTCTAGCTTGTGGAGTGCGCTCCGAGTGCGCCCCGGTGCTGTATTGCTTCACCATAGCTTTTGTACTAGCAAACACTTTCTATACTAGTATTTTCTCTTTTAAAGATACTCTGAACAACAAATTAAACCACATATTTGACGCTACAATAGAGAACAGCAGAACAGCAGACATCAGGTGGCCAGACTGCCGTCCGGGGATACTTCCCTCTACGGCCTAGGGCTGCGCGTAATTTTATGTTTAATAGAAACCTGCACACCACCATCCCTCCCCACCGCCGCAGAGACGATCAAACCCGCTCCACGCGCACCCCGCCGATCCAGACCGCCGCCACGAAGCCGCTATGGCCGCAAGGTGGGGTAGCGCTGCCTGTCGGGCGCTGCTGTGTCGGATAAACAAAACGCATTGTGCCCCGCGCGCGTCGGCTGATCTGGATGCTGCACAGCGCGGAGGTGCTTCCCAAACTATATATATCTGCGGGCTCATCACCGCGGTGTTGAACGGCCCCTTGTACTGATTTTGCTACTGTGCTGGGCTGATAATGACTGATTTTGCTGATTTGAAGAACGAGGCGGCGGGAATCGAGCACCGGGACGTGACGCTCGAGGATGTGCTTCCTAAGGATGCTCCCCCATGGTATCGCGATAGTCGATTACTGCTTCTGAATTTCCTTCTCCTTGTCCCCATGTTCTCGTCCACTGGAATTGGATACGACGGCTCCATGATCAACGGCCTGCAGGCGCAGTCGCAGTGGCAAGACTTCTTCAACCACCCGACCGGCTACACCCTCGGCCACATCTCCTGCGGTCCCACGTACGGCATGTTTGTCGGCGTCGTTCCCGCAGGCTACATTGCCGACAAATGGGGCCGCAAGGCCGGCATCACTACGGGCGCGACGACGATGATTATCGCCTCTGCGATCCAGGCCGCGGCGCAAAACTACGGCATGTTTCTCGCGGCGCGGATTATTATCGGCGCGGGGGCAGTTATCGCGATCGTGCCTTCGCCGTCGCTGTTGTCTGAGCTCTCGTTTCCCACGCACAGAGCGGTCATGACGACTGCGTACAACGTTCTATGGTACGGCGGTGCGATTTTAGCAGCGTGGATCACCTACGGCACGTACTGGATGGGCGAGAGCAACACCTGGTCGTGGCGCATTCCTTCGCTCCTGCAAGCTTTCTTCCCGCTCTGTCAGCTCGCGATGGTCTACTGGCTTCCAGAGTCTCCCCGGTTCCTGATTTTCAACGACCGGATCGACGAAGCTCGCGCGATCCTGACGTACTACCACGCAAACGGGAACGAGAACAGCGCGCTGGTCGACTTTGAGCTGAGTGAGATCATCGCGGCGCTCGAGATGGAGAAGCAGCACAAGGACGTGAGCTTCAAGGTGCTGTTTGCAAAGGAGAATCGGCGACGGGCGTTTATTGCGATGATGGTGCCGTTCATGCAGCAGATGTCTGGAAACGGACTGGTGTCGTACTACCTGTCTTTGATTCTCAACTCGATCGGCATCACTACCTCGTCGGAGCAGCTTGTTATTAACGGCGGCCTTTGCATTTACAACTTGGGATGTGCTACGATCTTGATTGGTCTTGTACCTCGTTTTGGGCGACGGTTTATGTTTCTGAGCTGTCTAGGGTCTATGCTCGTCATCTTTGTGATCTGGACGATTCTCTCGGCCATCAACCAGCAGCGCAATTTCGAGCAAAAGAGTCTAGGTCAAGGTGTGCTAGCGATGATCTTCCTGTACGATTTGGCGTACAATATCGGACTGATGGGCCTGCCTTATCTCTACCTGACCGAAGTATTGCCATACTACATCCGTTCGCACGGCATGTCTCTCGGCCAGTTCACGACAGCTTCGGTGGGCGTGTACCAAGCCTACGTGAATCCGATCGCGATGGACGCCATCAGCTGGAAGTACTACATCGTTTACTGCTGCATTATTGCCGGCGAGTTTGCAGTCGTCTTTTTCTTCTTTCCGGAAACGAAGGGTGCGACGCTGGAGGAGTCGACGGAGGTCTTTGATAAGGCGGTGCGGGGATCGGGGGCGCCGAGTCGTGATCCTATGGACGAGTTGGAGAAGGCTGGGGGAGTTGGGAAGGAGTAGTTGTGTTTGCGTTGTTTAGTAGTTTAGTAATATGATCTGTTTTAGCTGTACTCTAGTAATCCTACTTTCAAGAATGATCTTTCTTTCTATTCTGCCTATATGTCCCGTCCTGCCTATGTAATCGTCGGCAATCAACGATTTAGCATAATTCCTACCTGCTCATCAACTCTGCCCGGAAGCACACGAGCGCGAACAAAAAAGGTACATGCAAACAAAAAAGGTACATGCAAACAAGAAAGGTACAGTGCGGCAACAGGGTTCGGCAAGCGGGCGGGCGCAGGCACAGGACAAGTTGGCGGGACAGGCTATTTCGAGGAAATTACCTATTCGGAAGGTACCCCGGACTCGGAGTGCGGAGGGAGCCCCTGCGCTCGATCAGATTGCGATTGCTCGTCCGGAGGCTGCTTCGGTCTCGGACAGGTTCATGACGGTGATTGACTGCGCTGGCTGATCTGTATAAATATTGCGAGTCTGTCTGTCTGCTCGATATCAATCATCAATCACCAACCTCCTCTCTCTCTCGCACCTACACCATGGAAACCGCGCAAACATTCGCCGAGTCGGCAAACGGTCTCATCAAGCTCGATCCCACCCGCGTGATCGGCACCATCGACGACAAGGTCTACTCCGGCTTTCTCGAGCACATGGGCCGCTGCATCTACGGCGGCATCGTCGACTTTGACTGCACCGTGCCCGGTCTGACGAACGAGAAGGGATACCGGCTCGACGTGGGCAAGGCGCTCAAGGATCTCGATATGCCGGTCGTGCGCTACCCCGGCGGCAACTTTGTGAGCTCGTATCACTGGCTGGATGCGGTCGGACCGAAGGAGAACCGGCCCCGACGTCCTGAGCTGGCGTGGCTCGGTGAGGAGTCCAACCAGTTTGGCACGGATGAGTTCATGGAGTGGTGCGAGTACATGGGCACGGAGCCCTACCTCTGTCTCAACATGGGCACCGGCACGCTGGACGAGGCGCTCGCGTGGGTCGAGTACTGCAACTCGGACAAAAACACATACTACGCCAACCTGCGCCGCAAGAACGGCCACGAGAAGCCGTACAATGTCAAGTACTGGAGTCTGGGCAACGAGGTCTGGGGACCGTGGCAGGTCGGCCAGATGACGGCGGAGGACTACAGCAAGAAGGCGTTCCAGTGGGCGAAGGCGCTCAAGCTGCTTGATCCCGACATCAAGCTTGTTGCGTGCGGCAAGGACGGACTCGACACTTGGATTTCACGGTGACGCAGGCGCTCATCACGCAGATTGATTACTACTCGATCCATCTGTACACTTCGCACGAGGAATACTACAAGAACGTGACCTGCGTGGCTGCGGCCGAGCGCGCGATCCAGATCACCTCGCGCTTGTTGGATCTGGCGACAATCACGCAGAAGGCATACGACAAGCACGTCAAGATCTGCTTCGACGAGTGGAACGTCTGGGATCCGATGCGCGCGCCCGGCCATCTCGGCGCGGAGGAGAAGTACACTCTCTCGGACGCGATCGCGGTTGCTTCGTGGGGTAACTTGTTTGTCCGCCAGGCTCCGACGGTGGGGATGGCGAACATTGCGCAGTGTGTGAATGTGATTGCGCCGGTGATGACTACGCCGACGGATATGCTGCTGCAGACGATTTACTACCCGTTCCTGCTGTTTACAAAGTACATGCGCGGCCAGAGCCTGAACTTGCATGTCGAGGGCCCGACGTACAAGGGCGAGACCGGCGCGTTCTTTGGCGACTACATGAAGTGGATCAAGACGACCGAGCCGGCGATCATGCTGCTCGACGTGTCTGCTGCGAAGAAGGACGGGATCGTGAGTATTGCGGTCGTCAATCGCTCGCTGGAGGAGGACGTGGTGACTGCGTTTGAGCTGGAGGGAGAGTACAAGGAGGACGTGGTCACGTACAGCGTGTACAACGACGACATTGCTGCGGTGAACACGTATGAGAAGAAGGATGTTGTTGGGATCGAGGAGAAGACGGTTAAGTTGAGCGAGTTGAAGTCGTTCACGGTGAAGAAGCACTCGTTTGTCATGCTGCGCATCACGCAGGCATAACCGATTAGAGAAGATTGCATATAAATAGATTGTGCAAGTATATGAGCTGTGAAGACTGTACGTAGATGCACGCGGTGGCTGGGACCCTGCATTGTATGCGCTAATTGTTTAGTGCATGGGCGAAGAGGAGTCCATTCCTGCCAAGAAGTCGTGCATTAAAGGAGAAAACAGAAGATGATTAACAAAAACAAACTAAATAAAAGAGATTTGTTCAATTGTTTCATGTAAATGTGTAAAATACCAATATTTACTGCTTCAACTTATTGAAGGAACTCAAGTGATGTTCGAGACGTGTTTTAGAGTTTGACAGTGATTCTGAAGACGTGCGCAGATGGAAAAACTGGATATTCCATCAACGAGAGTTGAGCATCCGCTCTGTGGAATAAAACGCCAACAGCACACTCAATCTGTTTTATCAATACATCAGATATCACGGATCTGATCAATAGTTGACGCCGAAAGTCAATAAACAGTTTGAAGAAATAAGAGAGCAAGATCATGTCTGACGAGCTGCCATTGTCGGTCGAGGGCCTCAACGCTGCTGACCAGCAGGAGATTGTGAAGTTTGTGAACGCGGAGCAGGCGCGGGCGAAGATGAACTCATGTGAGTGCTTTTTACGACGAAGAAGATGAAGCTGAAGAAGCCAAGGAGCTGCAGTTGCGAAAAGGAGGAAGAAGAAGCTGACGGGGGTTTACAGCTGTGCAAGAGTTTACAGAGATGTGCTTCAGCAAGTGCGTGAAGAGCGCACCGACGTCGGATTCGTTGACTGCTGCGGAATCTACGTGTGAGTGATGTGTTCTTTGTCTAATGATTCTGTCTGTTGAGAATGGAGTGGAGGGCTGACTGGTGTTTGTCTAGGCTTGGTATGAATGCTGCTGCTGCCGCGAAGGCATAACGGCCTAGACCAGACAGCTTCTTTAGCTGAAGAGTGAAGAGAAGAAGCTAACGAGTAAACACAGGCCAACTGCGCGAACCGGTTCGTGGACACAAATATCTACATCTTCAGCATGTGAGTTGCTTCCTGCATTCTGCTCCAAACAAATGCCTCTTTTAGCTGCCGTTTCTGTTTTAGTAGAAAGAGAAAAGGTTCCGGGAGGAGGCTGGTTTGTGGCAAAACCGCCCTTTTTGGCGCTTTGCTCTCAGGCACAACTGACGCGTTCTGAAACTAGGCTGTCGGGCAAGAAGTAGCGGTGATGATAATCAACAGAGCAAATACTTCTTCAACAACAAATACCTATTCTTTCTATAAATCCTTCTGTAATATCAACATGCTGTGTATTTGTAAATGATGACATCATCTACGCCGCACGTGGCTGGTGGAGGGGGTGGCATCGCTGACGCGTTCTTCGCCAAGCGGCGGCCGAGCCATTTTTCAGTTTCTCCTTTGCTTCGCCTTCTTTTGCTTATATCTGCTTCTTCTTCTCTTCTTCCTTCTTCTCTTTCTTTCTTTATCTTGTTGTTGTTGTTGTTTCTGTTCTTCTTCTTCTTCTTCTTCTCCTCCTCATCATCAGCATCATCACCCACCATGAAGCTCGCCCTCCTCCTCCTTGCTGCCTCCGCGGCCGCCTCCGCCCTCCCCGTCTCCTCCTCCTCCTCCTCCTCCTCCGCCCTTCCCGTCCTCCACATGCCCCTGCGCTCCCGCGGTTCCCCCGCCGAGCGTCTGCGCAAACAGCTCCTCCGCCGCCGTGCTCTGCGCGCCCGCGACGACACCGTCCAAATCTCGCTCGACAACTCGGTCGACCAGGGCACATACCTCACCACCGTCTCGCTCGGAACGCCGGCTCAAAACATAACCGTGCTCGTCGACACCGGCTCCTCGGACCTGTGGGTCCAGTCCTCCTCCAGCTCGGACTGCTCGACCGTGTCCAACTACTGCACTACCTACGGCACCTACTCCGAGAGCGACTCGTCGACTGCCTCGGCCCTCTCGGACTCGGACGACGACACATTCTCAATCACCTACGCCGACTCGTCCTCCGCCAGCGGCGTCTACCTGACCGACACCATCACCGTCGGCAGCTCCTCCGTCTCTGACTTTACCTTTGCCGTCGCCTCAAACACATCCTCCGACCTCGGCGTGCTCGGCATCGGCTTCACCACCAACGAGGCCGCGGCCGAGACGTACGAGAACCTGCCGGCGCGCCTCGCTTCGGATGGTGTTATCCAGAGCAACGCCTACTCGCTCTGGCTCAACAGTCTCGAGTCCGACGAAGGAAATCTGCTGTTTGGCGGCATCGACACGGCAAAGTTCTCCGGCGAGCTGCAGACGATTGACATCACGGCCTCGCACGGGTCGACGTATACGTCGTTCCTGGTGACGATCACCGATATCGCGTACAACACCTCCGCGGGCGTGAACTCGACGCTCTCGGAGGACTCGATCTCGGTCGTGCTCGACTCCGGCACGACCTACGCGGTCCTGCCCAAGACCGTGATCGAGTCTATTGTGTCGGCCATCGGCTCCGGCACGTACGACGACGACTACGGGCTCTACACGATCGACTGCACGTACCAAGACTCGAGCGACGCCGTCGTGCTGACGTTCAACGACGGCGGCGCCACACTCTCGGTCCCGCTCAGCGAACTCGTCGTGCCGCTCGAGTACAGCTCCGAGGGCTCGACGCTCTGCGCGGTCGGCATCCAGTCCTACACCGACGACGACTCGACCTCGGAGGGCATCTCGACCACGACCTACATCCTCGGCGACGCCTTCTTGCGCGCAGGCTACATCGTCTACGACCTCACCAATAAGCAGATCAGCATCGCCCAGGCGGTCTTCGACACCACCGAGTCCAGTATCGTCGCAATTAACTCCACCGGCCTCTCGACCTCGTCCTCGCTCGCGGGCACGGGCGTCTCGTCCTCGTCCTCATCGTCGGACTCGTCCTCGTCCTCGTCCTCGTCCTCGTCTGCGGCCGCGAGCAGTAGACTTTCCGGTAGCACTGGTGCGCTCGTCGCCGCGGCGGCTGTCTTTGCATGCATGTTAATTTTGTGATTTAGCGTTGTGTTGTGTATATTTTTTCGGGTCATTTTCATCTGTCTGTTTTGCTATCTATGCTATTTATGCTATTTAAGTGGTCGGGTCATTTTCATCTAAGTGATGCATATCATATGTTTCTAGAATTGCGACAATATGACGCTTTATCGTACTAGTTTTTGTTTATTTCTGTCGGTGTTTGTTATTTGAGGAGTGAAGTTTTTGTTTGTTTGTAGTTTAGTTAGCTATTAGAATCTGTATTATAAATCGAGAGTTTGTTTGTGCATTGTGAGTTGCTTGTCGTGTCATACACACTACTCTGTGACAATATATGGTGATGATTAAAAATGCCATTAATTATTCATATCATATCTATATCCTCATGTACCGCAAGAAACACAAATCTGTTCTAAAATCTACTTTAAATACCTTCGTATGCGCGGATACCGCGCGACGTACATCAGCGCGATGCCCATCGCAATCAATCCGCACGCGATAAACACGACAGCCCGATTCCTCCCCTCGTCGGGATAGAACAAGTCCGCGCTCGGCATGCGCTGCAATCTGCCGACCGCAGTAGCAGCAGCAGCGACAGCAAGAGGTGTCTCGACGGGGGAGGGCGACGAGCGCTTAGGTGGGAGGTAGGGAGTCTCGGGCAGGCCTGTGATGTCGGAGTTTGAATCTAGACCGTGTTCGTCTATTATTTGGATTTGGGCGTCGTCGGGGGCGGAGGAGGTGGTGTTTGATGAGGCGAGGCGGGCGACTGAGACGCGGACGTTGGTTTGGTCTGAGGTTGTTAGTATATCGAGAGTATATCGAGAGTATATCGAGAGAAGGGGAGAGGTGGTTACCGTAGAATAGGTATGCACTTCGAAGGAAGGAATCTCCTAGTGTGAACTCTTGGTTTTCGCCTTCCAATTGCCGTCCTACACCTACGTCAGTCAAAAGAAAGAAAACAACAGCAGACAACAAGATAACCCACCTCTGATCGGCCTAGGCGCTGTGTAAGCCATGGCACACATCGGTCTGCCGTCGTCGTAGATACCGACCTGGGACACGAGCTGGGATGCCATAACCGGGATCTTCACGTCGTCCCAAAACTCAACTTCAACAATGGTATCCTCATAATTCGCCTCACAGGGCACGTAAAACATCGCCGAGCGCGCCTCGTAGCGGTAGTTCAACGGTCCACCCGTGACTGCCTCGGCGATGCGAGCGCCGACGCGGTAGGGCAGATTTGACCAAGCCGTCTCGGGCTCGAGTCTGACGGCGAGACGGGTAGCCAGCGCTGTGGATGGCGAACCCGGGGCGTAGATTGGCCGGAGCGGGTTGTAGACTTTGATCCCCCCGATCACGACCTGGAACCGATCAAGGGCCTGCGGAGTGCGGAGCGCGCCGGTGGTCTTGAGCGGGCCCATGAACTTTGACTTGTCGATGGCGCCGAAGAGAAGGCCGCCGGTGGAGAGGTTGTGGTTGTCGACGTACATCGAGAACGAGGAGATTTTGACCCTGCCGCGGTCGAGGAGGGTGTTGACGAACGCGCTTGCACGGGCGGAGGCGACGCCGGTAGGTTTGAGGAGGCCGAAGCGGCCGTAGGGGCAGTCGCCTTCCTCAGCCATGCCAAAGACAAAGTTGTCGAGCGAGACGTTGCCGACAGAGATGGAGTCAGCGACGACGATGACGCGGACGTAGGAGGAGTCCGAGAGACCGACTTTCGAGCGGGTGTTTGCGGACCGCGAGGAGGAGGAGGAGCCGCGGTTGTAGGTGCCGGTCGGGCGGCAGAAGTCTGTTGAAGTTTTGCGGCAGTCGTGGTTGATGTCTGAGTGGACCCATGTTTTTTCCGATCTGGTGGTGAGCATGAGGGTGACGTGCTGGGCGGGGGAGCCGATGCTGACAGAGACGAGGTAGCCAAATGAGAAGCGGTCGGTTGCGGGGCGGAGGTAGGGGCGGTCGTCGGCGAGGGTGTGGAAGTCGTTTGCGTAGAAGGTGGAGGGGTGGTATCCGGGAGGGGAGGAGAGGCCGCGGCGGGCGTGGGAGTAGTAGGTGGACTCGAAGGGGACGAAGACGGGGGCGACGAGGCTGTCGTCGTGGGATTCTTCTGTGTGTTGCTGCTGGACGGTGTGTGGTTTGGAGACGAAGTGCATGGAGAGCTTGCGCTGCTGAGCAGCCGCTTGGTGGAGGAGGAGGAGGAGGAGGAGGAGGAGGAGGATGAGTGTGCGCATGCTGTGTGTGCACAGTTGCTCAACCTCAGAGACAGGCGGAGCAGGACAATGAAGAGGAGAGGAGGAGGAGGAGAAGAAGAAAGTAGACAGACTGTTATAGCAAACAGAGGCAAACAAGGCAAAGAAAGCGATGACGAGGCCTGTCTGGCGGTGGCACGGTTCAGGGTTCACCCAAAAATGCCGCTGTGATCCTGGACTGAGACTCAGAGATCTTTGAGATGCTGTTTATACAACAAACGATGAATAGAACAACAAAATACCCTCTTCTTTCTCGATCTTCCTCTCTTCACACATCTGCAGACAGCTGCAGCGCATCCACACCCGCGGTCTGCTCTGCGTCTGCGTTCGAGCTGCGTCCGCTCCGAAGCTCATCGCTGCGGCGCACAGTGCGGCTCATCGGAAACCTTCTTTTTTCTTTTGTTTTTCACTTTTGTCTCTTCGATCTCTGATATTGCCCTCTTCTACTATCTACCACCCTTGATCACTTCATATTCACAATGGCCTCCGTCGAAGACTGCAAAACGCTCCTCAAATCAACCCTCCGCCAGTACGAGGACTTCCCCTCAAAAGGCATCCTCTTCGAAGACATCCTCCCCATCTTCCAGAACCCCACCACCTTCCAGGCCCTCATCACCGCCATGCGTCTCCAGATCGAGCAGAACTTCACCGGCGACCGCAAACCAGACGTCATCGTCGGCCTCGACGCCAGAGGTTTTCTCTTCGGCCCCACCCTTGCGCTCCAGCTCGGCGCGGCCTTCGTCCCCGTCCGCAAGGCCGGGAAACTCCCCGGCCCCGTCGTCGAGGCTGAGTTCCAGAAGGAGTACGGCAAGGACGTCTTCGCCATCCAGGCAGACGCCATCAAGGCCGGTCAGCGCGTCATCATCGTCGACGACATCATCGCCACCGGTGGAAGTGCCAGTGCTGCCGGTGAGCTTGTCGCCAAGCTCGGCGGTGAGATCCTCGAGTACGTCTTCTTGCTCGAGCTCGATTTCCTCAAGGGAAGAGAGAAGCTTAACGCTCCTGTCTACACCCTGCTCTCTGGCCAGCCTACTAAACTTGGCTCGTGATTTTTTCGTCCTTTTGTCTGTTTGTAACTATTTGTGTCTTGTCTGTTTGCCTCCTGTAACTCTACGGTACTACATCAGGCTATGATCTCTACCCTGGCGTCTATAAATATATACTCAACCATATCTGCATTATCCCCAGCTAATTATCCTGCCGCATAGTCTGCACATGAAACACCGCAACCGGCATCCCCGTGATCTCCGCCACAACCGTAGCCTGCACCCCCAAGTTCGCCAACGCGCCTCTGATAACCCCACACGGGAACCACAGATACGGCTGCGCGCGCGTGATTGTATCCAGCCCGCCCACGTCCGTGCTCATCCGCATCAGCAGCCGGAAACTCGAGTCTGTCAGCACATACACGCCCCGGTGGTTCGTCTTTAGATTGTCAATCTGCTTGCGGAACACTAGCTGCCAAAGATCCTTGCACACAAACTTCATCACATCCAGCACGTCTGTAAACCGTGGGCGATCCTGTGAGAATCTAGAAGATGCTAAAGTCAGCAAGCCAGTCTCTCTAATCTCAAAACACAACTCTCACCTCTCTGCTAAACCCTGGCCAACTCGATACCCGAGCCCCTCAACATGCTTAAACACCGCCCCCTTCCTCTCTTCCTCGCCTATCCGCCCGTCCTTCTCCGGAACAACCGCCTTCCCCGGCGACGACAACGAATTGATCGCCCCTGCTGTCTTACCCTCGCCAATAACCTCGACCACCCGCTCCGACATCGGAATCAGCTCCATCAGCAGGAAATCCAAACACGACAGATTCAGATATATCGCGTGCGGATCCGGATACATGCTATGCAGCCCCGCCGCCGCCGACGCCGCCGTCGGGCGCGCCGACGGCGGTGTGTTTTCGTTCAACAGCGTCGGACCGCCCGCATGTGCTGCTGCCGGCTGCTGGTATCCCACCGGTCCGCCTTGGGGCGTGAACGTGCTCGGCCGCGCCGGTCGTGTCTGCGAGGCGGCGGCGGCGCTGAATTGCTGCTGCGCGGCCTGCTGCTGCTGTGCTGCTTTTGATGGTGTCGGGCCTCCTCTTGGTTGTAGTGATGGATCTGGTGTTGCTGTTGACGATGAGGATGAGGATGGTGTGGGTTGCTGGGCTTGTGGGGGTGGTGGTTGTGGGCTTGCTGAAGCCATGATGAATGATCCCGCGTGCTACGGTCTCTGAGCGCTTTCGAACGCAGTCAATTCCAGATCACCTTGATAGTTTGACAATTTCTCAGCAACCGTCCAAGTCTCAGTTATCTGTCTTGCGCTCTCGACCTCGCGATTATATAAAACGATGGCGAACAACGACTCGGACGGCGGTGCGCAGGGCGAAAGTCACAGCAAAACACCCGCGCACAATATCGACACGAGCCCCTTTCTCGCGATCTCGCCGCGCGCAGTAAGCAACCTCACATGCTGCTGCTGCCTGCTTTCTGCGCTTCTGTTCTGCTTCGTCGCTGGATTTTCTGGGGTTGCGAGTGCTGCGGTCTGCTGCTCTTGCGTTTGACTGTATCTCTTTTGCAGATCTGTTTGAGTGTTGTGGTTGTTGGGGACGAGGGCGACGCTGCGCTCGCTATCTACGCTTATTGAGTCTGCATCTACTCCGCGATATCAAGATCAAGCCGGTCTCGTGTTTGATCTCCATCGCCTCCACCTTCCTCACTACACAGATCCCTGGTGCTGTTGTTGACAGCACAGATCTGCGCCAGCTGTTTGACTAGCAGCGCTTCTGTTCAGCCCACATACGTTGTCGCATGACCTGTTCATTACCTACCCCATCTACGACGACGACGACGACGACAGCAGTATCTCACAATTCGAGGACGCCCTCCTGATATAGTCTGCTCACCTCAAAGCTATACACACTACATCTCAATGGTTGGGCGGCGGAAGTTTGCGGCCGTAGCTGGCGCCCTGCTACTCCTCGCCGGCACGCCTAGCACCTTTGCCTTCCCCAAAGCCCATCTTGATCGATTAAAGTGCGTGCTGCTTATTCCCCCACTATTAATATCAATTGCTAACGTACCGCCGTCCAGACAAGAAACAAAGGAGGCCTTCTACCACAGCTGGTCTCACTACCTCAACTACGGCTTTCCTGAAGATGGTCTGCTCCCTCTCTCTTTCTGCTCTCATTGATCCATGCTGACGACGAACTACAGAGGTTGCGCCGATTTCATGCAGTGGCCGAGGAAGCGATCGCAAGAACCCAAACAACATCGGACTCAATGATGTCCTCGGCGACTTTTCTCTCACTTTGATTGATAGTATGGATACTTTAGTGGTAAGTGCCTTCACTCTCAAACAATGCAGCAACGCCGCTAACAGATCAAAAGATGATGGACGACCAAGAAGGCTTCGAAGCCGCAGTCAAAAAAGTTGAACGCTTCGTACAATTCGATCTCCCCTCACGCGTCCAGATATTCGAGACCACGATCCGCGTCATCGGCGGTCTCCTCTCCGCACACATCTACGCCACCTCCCCGGACCTCGGCCACCAAATAAAAGACTACAACGGCTCGCTCCTAACCCTCGCCGTCGACCTCGCCGACCGCCTCATGCCCGCGTTCGACACCCCGACCGGCATCCCTCTCCCGCGCGCAAACCTCCGCCGCGGTATCGACCAGGAAAACATCACAGAGACCTGCACCGCCGGCGCCGGCAGCCTCGTGCTCGAATTCGCAACCCTCTCGCGTCTCACCGGGGACGACAAGTACGAAGCCGTCGCCCGCCGCGCGTTCTTCGCAATCTGGGAACGCCGCACCGCGCTCGATATCGTCGGCACCGCGATCGATTCCGTGTCCGGACTCTGGCTGTCGGCCATGTCTGGCGTCGGCGCCAGCATCGACTCCTTCTACGAGTACGCGCTCAAGTCGTACATCTTGCTCGGCGATGAGCAGTTCCTCGACGTCTTTGCGCTCTCATACGCGGCGATCAAAGAAAACATGCTCGACGACTGGCTCTACAAAAACATACACATGGTCACCGGCCAGGTTCTCACCGGCTGGGTCGACGCGCTCGCTGCGTTTTTCCCGGGCCTGCAAGTACTCGCGGGGGACGTGAACGCGGCGGTCAAGAGTCATTTGGTGTACTACAAGATCTGGATGACGTACGCAGGCACTCCTGAACGATGGAACTACGTCAACCGCAAGGGCAGCGTCGAGCTCGGATGGTACGGTCTGCGGCCGGAGTTTGTAGAGTCAAACTACATGCTGTACCGGGCGACCAAGGACCCTTTCTACCTGCACGTTGGCGCGCAGATCCTGAGCGATTTACAAACGCGGGCGCGCGTCGCGTGCGGGTACGCCTCGATCCACAACGTGCAAACAGGCGAGCTTGACGATCGCATGGAGAGCTTTTTTCTCAGCGAGACGCTGAAATACCTCTACCTGCTCTTCGACGTCGACAACCCGCTCAACCATGACGGTTCCAACTTTGTGTTTTCGACCGAGGCGCATCCGCTGCGCATCGACGCGAATCTGCTAAACAGCACCGGCCGCGCGACGGCCGCGGCAGCAAGCACGAGGCCTGCTGCGCGGTTGATTCCGCGGCAGAACCCGGAGGCGGTGATTGAAGCCACGTTAGACCGCGTGCTCGAGTTTGCAAACGAGGAAGTATTTCTGCCGGACAAAAACTCGGTCTTTGACGAAGACGGGTTCTTCGCCGCCGCCGGTAAGGACGGGGACGACAGTGCGGACGACGGCAAGTCGTATTTTGGGCGTATGCGGTTCTACGGCCAGCACGCGCGGAACCTGGTCGCGAGCTCAACCTGTCGGAGCGTAGGCAGCCACGACTCGTTCTACTCGCGGATAACTTCCTGGGGCGAGTTCTACCACCTCGACGGCCTCTACAACTTCACCTCGCCGCTGACCGAGGACTCGTTCCGCAACCTGCCGCCGTACGTCGAGCACCATACCTTCGCGTCGCAGTCGCCTGTATTTAGCTCAAACATGCGCGATGCGACCAGCGGCAACGGCAACGGCACGACGGTACCCACGCGGCGCCGGCGGCGCGCGATCGTCGATCTGCCGCCGACGGACCCGGCTGCGCGCTCGTTGCCGCTGCAAAAGTCGAGCATTCTCGAAATGTTTTTCCCGTCTGATAAGCAATCATTTATCGAGCAACGCGGACAGGATCTCGAGACAAACTCGTTTGACGGGCATCGTGTCCGGTTTAGAAGACTAGATCGGTATCGCGAGAAACCCTACGTCCCATCTTCCTACCCGTTTTCCTCCTCCTCACCACAACAACAACGACAACAACAGACTGTTAAAAAAGAAGGGAGTTCTCCTGGCACCGGAAATTCTGGCTCAGCCGATAATGCTGATAATCTATCTCTATTTTCGTCATCTGCAGCGTCGTCCTCGTCATCCTCCTCCTCCTCCTCCTCCGCGCCGCGCATGAAAATCCTCACGATCGGGGGCATAAAAGTTCTCGGCAACGTCAAGGTGCGGAATATAATGTCGCGAGGGTTTTACGACCAAGATCTATTTGAAGTGCTTCGCGACGGACGAGTCCGGCTTCGTGGGGAGGAGATTGTGAATTTGATTGTTGGTTGATTTCTGTTGTCTCTTGCCTGTGAAGAAGAACGGTTTATTTTGCTTATTTGTCGAGTTTTTGTTTATTGCTTTTTGGGTCATGATTATCATTGGTGTTTTATGCCTGCTGTTCAGACGAATCTTCATTCTTTTCCACGTACAAATGTTTAAAGTATGAATTTGAGTCTTCTGTATTAGTACATGATGTAAAAACAACGAAAGAAAAGGAATGGAAGATAAACAAATACTACTAGTCATCAGAAACAACGCGATATATGAAAAATAAATACTTCAAACTAACTCAAGAATGGCCAAACTCAGAAAATGGAAACCGACAATCAAAAGACTCTGCAACTGTATCAAACAAAGAGGAAATAATAAAATCTACTCGAACCGTGCTGGGAAACATTTCGCCATAATCACACACACACACTCTCTCTCTATATATATATAGATAAATAGATAGATGGAAACAATATATACTGAAATGCAATAGAGAAACGGAGACTATTTGCAAACGTAGATAGAATAGAAGCAAACACGAGCTATATGCTCCGTACGCATGCAGAGCCAAACTAAAGTACAATCCGGGATGCGAACAAACCACACAAACAGTATAAAAAACCTCATATGAACAAAAACAAAAACCCGCTCTCTTCTTCTTTTCTTAAATAGGAGTGTATGCCATTGCCTCCTGAGGCGACTTCATGGTCGTGTACTTTGGAATCCCGACGTCGAGCACCAAGCTCACGTCATGCAGATCGAGACTGGCGAGATCTTCGAGGAAAGGGATGATGTCGAGAAGCTCGTTGTCGTGCGTGTCTGAAAACCAGCTCGAGATCGGGAGCGCGTGCTGCGGGTGGAAGATGTAGGAGGCAGGCGAGTTGTCGAGAATGATTATGTTTTCGAGCGGCCGGCCGAGCTGCGAGAGGTCTTTGACGTAGTTGCCTTGGTGGTTGTAGCAGCTCTCTCGAAACAGCCGGTGGTGCACGACGTGATGGATGTCGAGCTGGTCTAGAAGTGGGTCGCCGTACTTGCTCACGGAAGCAGTAAACACAACAATCTCATACATCTGCCCGACCCGTTTCAGAAAATCATCAACGCCAGGCCGTTTGATAACGTACACGTTGTGGAACTGTCCCTCAATCTCGACCGGAATGACAAAGTCTGCCTGGGGCAGGTACTTGAAACTACTATGCACGAGCGTCTCATCCAGATCGAGAACAAGACACTTGCGATCCTTGAACTCGTCCTGTACCGGCGCCAGCAGCGTCGTCGGCGGGATCGCGTCCGGATCGGTAGGCGTCGCGGGCCCGTACTCGGTCACTTGGTCGTGCTGCAGCGGGTGGTAGACCTCGACGCGGCCGCGCGCGAGTATGCTTTCTTCCTCGCGCGACAGCGCGGTGTGTGTGCGGGATAGGGGAGTAGGTGATTCGTCGCGCGAGGAGTAGCTCGCTGCTGCTGACCCGGCGGTCGGTGTCGAGCTTCCTCTGCTGCTAGCGCCTGCGTGCGCGGTCCCGTGGTCGCTCTTCCCGTCTGCGTTATAAGGCGGCGACGCTTCGGTCGCCGACGGAGTGCTATTCAGGTTGTCTATAGACTTGCGATCAGACAGCGACGCGTCCCGGGCGGCCGCCAGCAGCTCGTCGTCAATCGTCATCGACGTCGTCGACGGCGTTCTCGCGACACTGCTGCGCCGGTGGGGACTGCTGTGGCTGCCCGATCTGCTCATATTATGATTATCCGCCACATGCTGGTGCTGCCGCCCGCGGCCTTTCTCGTCAATGATGATGTCGTGCGACTTCACCGCCGGCAGCTCGCCAGTCAGCTCGTCCTCGTCCTCGTCCTCCCGCGGTTTCTCGTCCGAGTCCTTATCCGAGTCGCGTAGCCTCGCCGAGGCCGAGTCGCGCACGTTGGTCGACGACCGGCGGAGGCCGGCGGCAGCTGCTGTTGCTGCGGAGGATTTTTGGCTGCCTACGCCGCTGGAGACGGAGGCTCCAATCTGGCTGGACGTGCCGGCGCCGCTGCCGCCGCCTCGGCGGACGTGCACGCTGCCGGTATCTTCGTATGCGGTGTTGTGGCTCGACGAGTCGCCGCCGCCGCAGCAGAAGACGGCGAAGAAGCGGCCGAAGAAGCCGTCTTTCGAGTCTGCGGGGGTTGAGGCGAGTGGTTTCGCCGCGGAGGGATGTGCTTGTGGGGTCTGCTGGAGTTGTTGTTGGTGGTGTTTGTGTGGCGCGGCTGCGGGATAAGAAGCTGGGAGGAGCAAGGAAAGGTCAGTTGAGGTGGTTCAGCGAGGGGAAGCAGTGCAATGGGCACAGCAGTGAAAGCAGACAACTTACGCAGACTCTGCCTCTTCTCCGGGTCGACGGACATCGCGGGAGCAGGCGGGTTGGTGGTGGAGCAGCGGAGGAGGAAAGTGAGGAAGCGGCGGTGGGGAGCGGCGGCGGAGGAGTGTTTTGGGTGAGCGCGAGCCTCGCGCGCACAATGCGGTGGTTTCTGGTTCCGCGGTGTCTGCGCGGATTTGTCTTTCAGCTGCTGAGCGCGGGTGAATTTGAAGGAGGCAGAAGGTGGATTTTGCTTGTTTGTTTGTTCTTGTTTCAATTGTTTGTTTTATTCTGCTTGTGTAGGAGTGATGGGCTCGAAGATATCAGATCGCTGCTTTCGGGTGTTAGTATCCAGAACAACACAGACGCAGCGACCCTGCACAGCGCAGACTATCCTGGGTACGCATCTAAGACCTCCTCGACACCCACAGCTCCTGCTATCATACACCAACACCTATCCACGACGTGGCACATCCAGCCCCCAAAAATCCAACGTCTCCCTCGTAGACCTTCGCCGCGCGTCCGACATTCACGTCCCCGCTCGCGCGATCGACCGAGTCCCCACAGTTCCCATGCTCTCCCCATCCCCATGCAAACACCCCTTCTCGCCGACTGTAAACCAGCGTGTGCTCGCTTCCACAGGCCATCAGCTCGGCTTCTGGCGCATCCGCCGGTGCATGCTGCATGTGCGAGTTGTTTCCCCACGACAGAATCTGGCCTGTCCCGAGCAGCACGTGCAGCGTACTCCATCCGCATTGAAAGTCCTTCCAGTCCGAGCCTACCTGCTTCGCCGGCGGCACATCGCGCACAATTCCATGACGATCGCTGTTCTTAGACAAATTGTCCATCAGCACCACGACCCGTCCCTCAGCATCAATTAGCCCCGTGAACTCGCGGCCGCAGACGACTTTCACAGGCCGAAACCAATCCGACAAGCGCTCGCCATCGACGACGCGCACGGGAACATACGCGCACTTGAGCGCACTATTCGCGCTGCCCAGCTGTCCCTTGCGACAACTTCCCCACCCCCAGACCGAGAAATCGTCAAGCAAGACGACGACGTGCGCGAGCCCGGCGCTGATCTGGACGATCCTCCTTCGTCCTCCGTCGAGGAGCTCTGCTGCATCTACGCGGACAGGCACAGGAGCTGAACGCATGTCAGACCCGAGCGCAAGCTCGCCTTTGCTGCCTGCGCCGGCGACGAAGATCGCTTGCTCGCACGTCTCGCGGTGGGTTGCGACGATGACTGAGAATTCCCAGCCCGCAGCCACGTACTCGGGTATCCAGTTTTCCTGCGGATCAAACACCGAAGGCTGCACTTCTTTAAACACAGACAGACATGAGGCTCCAAACTCTGGACCAACACAGCACTGTCCGGCTGCGTTGTCGCCGGCAGCGAAAAGCTGGTTTGTAGAGCGATCGAAGAGTAAGGTATGGTTCCCGTTCGACCTGATCTCCGTCGTTTTTGACAGCGGGAGTTCGCGCACGGGGACCCGCGTAGGCAGGTATAAATCCTCAGCAGACACGTGCGAGAGCTGACAGCATGAATTGGAGCCGAACGACAAAAGGGCCATTGGGCCAGTCGGCGGGAGTGTGAGAAGAGGAAGAGAGGAAGAGGAAGAGCTGGTGCGGCTTCGAGATGGGATTTGGGAGAATTGAAATAAAAATATTGCGGCGATGAGGTCTTTATCCGCATCAGCAATGGCAGCAACTGGAGCAGGTATGATTTGAGTGGTTGGAAGGTGAATATAAGAGGTTGTAGATTGACTGAACTATTCAGCAGAAGAGGAGTTCCCCGACATCAAAGGAGGCGGATCACTGATCGTCGCCTGGCAGCTGAAAGGTAAGCATCATCATCATCATCATCGCGCCTACTCCACCACCCTCTACTAACCTCTCCTCCTCTACAGACAAACCAGTTACAATCGTCGGAGGCGGCTCAGTCGCAACCTCCCGCGTCTCCCACCTCCTTGCCGCCGACGCGCGCATCACCGTCGTCTGCCCACAAGACGGTCTCTCGCCCGAACTCCGTCATCGCCTCTCTCGCTCCCAAATCACCCACATCCCGCGCCCCTTCTCAATCTCAACCGACCTCCCATCCGAAGGCCCTTCGCGACCGGCCATGGTCCTCGTCGCAATCGACTCCCCCTCGGTCTCAACCGAGATCTACACCGCCTGCCACGCGCTGCACATCCCCGTCAACGTCGCCGACGTGCCGCGTGAGTGCGATTTCTACTTTGGAAGCATGTACCGCGACGGCCCGTTGCAGGTCATGGTCTCGACCAACGGCAACGGGCCAAAGATGGCCAGCATCGTCCGCAAACGAATCGAGTCTGAGATCGGAGACGAGCCGTTCGGGTGCGCGATCGAGAGACTTGGGGTGTTGAGGGCGGCGGTTAGGCAACGGATTCCTGGCCATGAAAAGGCAGAGATGAGAAAGCGCATGCGATGGTATGTTTTTCTTTCTCTTCTCTTACTGGGCATTAGCTGATATCTACAGGGTCTCTCTTCTTTCAGAGAAATGGACAATAGCGCAGCTCGCAACGCTCGATGACAGGACTATCAATCTCGTCCTCGAAGACCTTGATCAAGATCCTCCTTCATTCCAGGAAATTCAAAAGAAATTGTAAATACAGATTAATTACACACATTACACACGACTTCTGATGCTATCAAATACATCAACCCAGCTCAACTGCAAAACATCAAATAGTACCAATTATGCATACAAAAACCAACGCAACCCAGCAACCAACTCACAAACAACACCGTTTGACATGAGGTAAAAATAAATAAAATCTATCTCTGACTATTCACATTTCCGTTTCAGTAATTGCCGAACCGGTCCGGAGCCACGATCGGCGCCACCAGCGTCCAGGTGTAGAGCGCGAAGCATATCCACGCGCTCACAATCTTGACCCATGTGTAAAAGTACGTTCGGCCGACAGGCACAAAGCTCATCTCGTCGTCCTTGTCGACCTGCATCGTCAGCAACGTAGCCGTCCACTGCGTCGCCAGCATAAAGATAAAGTGGAACACGCTGTAGTTGTACTCGGTGTCGCTGCCGTCGCCCTCGTCGTCCGAATCCTCGTCGAGCTCGTACAGCGCCGACTGCGGCAGCGAGCCGGCGTCCACCGCCGCGCGAATCGCCTCGATGCGCATCGAGTTGCGTCCGGGCTGCTGCGTGACAGTCTGGTTGACGGGCGTGTACCCGTAGCTGTCCTCGACCGTGCCCGAGGTGCGTGTGGCGGCGCGGATCGTGGTGTATGCGATCGCGAGGATGGTGAAGATCGCGCCGATGATGACGGACGCGGTGCGGGTTCCGCGCGAGCGAATGAGCGGGTTGCATTGTTTGTCGTCAGGCTCGCCGGCGACGGCCGTCATGGTCAAGTACGTGCAGTACACCGACACGATCGCGGACTGCGCGAGACCGGCCTGCGGGTTGTACTCCTGCACGGTGGTGTTGACGGAGATAGCAGAGACGATGAAGAGCAAGATCAGGTTGATTGTGATGGCGGCCTGGTTCATGCCGCAGCCGCTCTTGGCGAAGAAAACGTACATGATGATTGTGAGCACGATCGAGGCGATATACATTCCAAGCGTGGATCCGACGAGAATGAAGCGCCATGCGCGAGAGTCGTAGGTCTCGATCTTGTTGAGACAAATCTCGGCCCACGAGTGAGCGAAATCAACAAGCAGGATCAGACCGTAGAGGATGAAGATGAAGGCGCCGATGATTGCAATGTGGTTTCCCCAAAACACAAAGAAAGCGTCGGGAATCAAGAACGAAACCACAAGCAAAAACATCCAGGCGATGATCTTGGGTCCCCAGTAACCGTTCTGGATATCTGAGCGCTTGTTGCGCACGGAGTGGACACCGACAAGGAAGACGGCCAGGATGGCGTGGAAGACCATGAGCGCAAAGTTGATCCTATGCACCTATGATTCGAAATGTCAGCGTCGGCCACGCAATCACTAAACACTTAAGTCCAACACTCACCGACACAAAGCCAGTGCACTGTGTTCCAAAGCACCGCACGTCGACCATATCGTGCGTCAGCGACTTGATCTTGTCAATCGCCCAGCTCGATAACATCACCCACGAAAGCTATATTCCAGTCAGCACCACACTCCGCAAACACCTCTCAGAAACAACTAGCAACATACAATAGAATTCACAATAAACAAAAGCGCATACGCAATCCGCGTCGAGATACTATTCGAGCACGACTTGCACGTATTGCACAGCGTCGAGCACGCCGCCGCTCCGAAGCACGAGGCGACATACATTCCCGCGCTCGACAGCGCCGGCAGGGCCAGCATCGGGACAGATAGTAAAGCACCCATGGCTTGTGGTTGGTTATTAGACTTGGCTGGGGCAAATGGGGTTTGTTGAAGATCTCTGAGGTGGATGGCGTTGCGAAGGCTTGCTGATGGAGATGCCCGGCGTTGCCTCTGATCAGTACAAACGCCTCGGAAGTGTCAGCGCCACAAAGAGCAAAGCATATGAGTATCTTCAATCTGTATCTGGAATACAATATGCTTCTTATATGACACAGCCGGCAGAGACTCTTGAGCAGAATCTGGTATTTAGTAGATTGTTGTGCGTTTGAACAGGAACGACGACGGCGACCTCACTGATCCCGATCCAAGTGTGACGGTCTCCCATGCTGTCGCAGCACCAACAGCAGCACCAGCAGCCATCTTTCACACCAAACCTCAGTGCAGCCAAAGACCAGTCGCAGCAGCAGCAGAATTCAATGTTTTCCTCACAATTAGCGTCGGGGAGCAATACACCCGGTAACACCTTCAGCGCAAACAGCAGCAGCAGCAACAACAACAACTTCAGCAGCAGCACGAACAGCAACAACAGTATGAACGGAGGCGGATTGATCGACGTCTCGAGTAATATTGCAATCGACCTGGACGACGACCTGCCGCTTGCGTTTGTGGCCTCGGCGGTTAAGCAGCAGGCTGATAGTTTCCCGCCGGGATCGAACGGGGACCAACAAGGGACCGGTACGCTAAAGTCAGCGGACGAGCTGAACGAAGGACTGAAGAAGCTTGATGAGCTGTATGAGGAGGTAATGCTGCTTTATTGATATTTGTTACGATGCTCTTATAGAGGATCAGAAGACTGACGTGTGGTGATGTAGCTATTACAACTGCGGGTCGCTACGCCCAATCTTCTTCGCGCACTATCAAAGTCAGATCCCGGAACCAAACGTGAGCATCCTCTACATCTCTATTTTATAACTCCGTTTTCTGTTTCTTAGTGAACAAGATCAAAAGCTAACATCCCCCCAGCCGAGGACATCTACCGCGCCTTCGCGTCCAACGCGCGCGGCATCTCCGCCGCAATCGACAAATTCACAAAAGACATGCACGACGCCGCGCCCTTATTCGACTACGCCACCAAGAGCCGAGTAAAGAATCCGAACGGTATTGTCCGCGGCTCGTACGATGACGACTTTGACGTCGAGAGCATGGCCGAAACCGTCGAGCTGCCTGAGGAGCTCGTGGCTGCTGCTGCTGCTGCTGGTACCTCAGCGCAGAATAACAACAACGGAGCTGTAAAGACAAACACTGAAGAGAGCGAGCATAAATTCGAGCCGTTTTCGAGCGGCGACGTGGTTGATCTCGACAACGACATCAAGATGGATGATCTTACGGGGACCGCCGACGGCATGTCGTTTGGCGACTCGATGATGAGCATGATGGGCGACGGCAGTAGCAACGCCGTCCTGGCCGATGACGACGATGACGATGACGACGACCTCGGTCTGTTTAGCTAGCCTTACTACTACAATAAACAATAACGATCTAAGATCTACAGGAAGAGTAAGGATGTGGATGAGTCGCGGGCTGGTTTAGCCACTGAGAACCCTAACCGGATGTCCACCCGCCAGGATGCGGCAGGGCAGGGGGAGGCGCGGTCTGGCTCTCAGCCTTCGATATCGGAGGAGAAAGGAGAAGAAGGAGAAGAATAGAGAATAATGGATGGTGGATATCAGCAGTTTGCGTAGATAGAGAGGATGAAGGAACAGTACTAATTTACACAGCTATTACACGCTGTCGTAGTTCAACTGAGATGTACTGAGCAGTTTAGCCACTATCATAGTAAAGACAGTCATAGTAAAGACAAAGAGTATCATAAACGAACGAAAGAACAATAAAATCACAAAACAACTAGAATACACAGACAGATGAGCCCAAAAAGAATAGCAATCTGAAAGTACGACAAAATAAAAACACCCTACACCCACCTTCCACCATCAGAGCACCTCAAGCATACTATATACGATAATCAAGGACTGAACCGGTCGACGAAAAGAGCAGCGCATAAGCAGAAGACTACAAAGAGAAGCAGACAAAAACACAAGGACATATTTTTCACTTTGATCATCGCTTGTTTGCCATCAGCTCGCGCTCGAGGAAACCGATACGGTTCTCGGCGCGCTGGAGGCGCTCTTCAGAGTCTCGCAGTCGATCCTCGAGGCCTCTGACGTATCCCCACAGACTCTCCTCGATCGTCGAGTGGTGATGGCCGGCGGCGGCGGAGACGGCAGCCTGGGCCTGCAGATAGGGCTGGTTCTGGAGGAAGGCGTTTGCGTTCTGCGTCGAGCCAGGGCCGCCGGGTCCGCCCTGGGGTATGAGGGTGCCAAAGTTGGAGTAGAGCGCGGCCGATGCAGGCGACTGCGAGGGCGGGCCGGCTTGCTGCTGTTGTGGCTGCTGCTGGTGCACGGGAGGCGGCTGGTGATGCGGCGCCGACGGCGGAGGAGGCGGAGGCTGCTGGTAGGCGTGGGGCAGAGGCGAGAGGATGCGCGGGGACTCTGCGGAGAAGGACTGCTGGTAGAGAGGCTGCTTCTGAGGCTGCTGAGGCTGCTGGTCCGGCGTGCGGATGGCGGGCAGGGAGGTGCGCTTGTGGGCCAGATAGTCGTGCGCCTGCTGCTGCTGGGCCTGTTGCTGGGCCTGCTGAGCCTGCTGCTGGGCCTGCTGCTGCTGCTGGACCTGCTGGTGAACCTGCTGCTGGCGGTCGTCGTCGTCGTCGTCGTCTTCGTCCGAGTTATCGCCATCAGCGCGGCCAGCGCAGCCGTTTGCGCCCTTGCCATGACGGGCGAGGGCGTCGCCGCGGGCGAACTTGCGGCCGCACTTGTTGCAGACGTAGGGCTTTTCGCCGGTATGCAGCTTCGAGTGGCGCTTGAGATCGTGCAGCCGCCTGAACTTGGAGTTGCAGGTCGAGCAGGTGAAGGGCTTCTCGTGGGAATGGGTGAGCAGATGCGACTTGAGATTGTGGTGTCGGGTGAAGGACTGCGCGCAGTGCGGACAGGTGTGCTTCGACGCCGGGCTCGCGACTGTCGGCGTCACCGGCGCACCCGGCTGCGTCATTGCCTGGATCATGCTCATTGCTGCTGCTCTCGCGGACGGAATACGGCGGCCGGGACGGGGGATTCGGGAAGGGCGCCTGGGGGTGGTTGGTGAAGGGGAAGTAAACAGAAAAACGGGCGGTGCAGCGTGGCTGCGTGGCTCAGATGGCGCAATCGCCACAGGAGTACGAGCACCGCTGCTGCTGACATTGGCAATGATGTAAGCAGTGACTCAGCCTCCTTTTGGTTTGTTTACGAGTTGCCTGGGGTTCGCTGGCTTCTTGGCTATTTACTCTCTGCCAGCACCCCTGCTCGTCTCTGGTCCTCTCTTCCTCTACAATACACCATGCAGATGCACCAACCGGCTCTGGCCAGCAGCAAATCCTCGCCCAGACGAGGCATCGCGATGATGATGGCCCCGCCGGCCGCTGCCTCGCCGCTGCCGCGCAGATCAACCGCGTCGCCCGCGCTCGTCTCGCGCAAAGTCAGCCAGTCCGACTCGACCGCGATGGTCCGTCAGCAGAGCGACTCTTCCACCGGCAGCTCACACTCTGCTGCGAGTAGTATACCGACCAAGATCTCTGTTTCCGTCAGACTGAAGCCTGTCGTCGACGCCCAGCAGCAGCAGCAGCAGCAGAGCCCGCTCTGGTCGGCGACGGCAAACTCGCTCACCTCGCCTGACGTCGGCTCGTTCACCTTCGACCACGTCTTCGACGACAGCGCGACCTCGCGCGACGTCTACGAACAGGCTTCGCGGCGCGTGATCTCTTCGGTCCTGGACGGCTACCACGGGACCATATTTGCGTACGGCATGACCGGCACCGGAAAGACGTACACGATGCAAGGCGTGCCCTCGTCGCCGGGCCTGATTCCGCTTGCGATTGCTGATATCTTTGATAAAGCCGGCTACGGCTCTGTGATTTCGGTCTCGTACCTAGAGATCTACAACGAGCGCGTGCGCGACCTGCTCAATCCCTCGACTCCCTCTGACGCGCTCAAGCTGCAGGAGCAAGCCGACCTCGTGCGCGTGCGCGGCCTGCGCTGTATCCGCGTCGACAGCGCGCCCGAGCTGCTCGAGCTGATTGCGAAGGGCGACAGCGCGCGCAAGACCGAGGGAACAGAGTACAACGCGGTTTCGTCGCGGTCGCATGCGGTCCTGCAGATCTTCTTTGAGCGCGCGGAGAACAACGCAACCAGCGTGCTCAGTCTTTGCGATCTTGCGGGTTCGGAGCGCGCGGCGTCGGATGCGGAGCGGAGGAAAGAAGGTGCGTACATCAATCGCTCGCTGCTGGCGTTGGGAACCATCATCTCGCGACTGTCGTCAGCATCTAGCAGTCAGCTTCCTACCAGCGACGGATCCTCATCGTCGACACACATCCCGTACCGCGATAGCAAGCTCACGCGGCTGCTGCAGCACTCGCTCTCCGGCCAAGCGCTCGTCAGTGTGATTTGCACGATTGACCCGCACGCGACCTCGAAGCAATCCACGGGCGAGACTCTGAACACGCTGCGGTTCGCGGCGCGGGCAAAGAACATCACAATCACGCCTGCGCGCGCGCTGTCGGCGACGAACGCGGCGACCTCGGTGGCTACTACTGCGCTCATCGAAAGTCTGCGACTCGACCTCGAGCGCGAGCGCGCCGAGACCGAGATCGTCAAGGTTGAGTTGGCGGATGTGCGCAAGGAGGCGTACGAGCGGGCGATTCGCGAGCGCGAGATGTGGGAGCGCGAGAAGCGGGAGTTGGAGTTGCAGCGGGATGCGCTGAAGGATAAGGTTGGTCAGCTTACGAGGATGATTCTTGCGAGCTCATCGGACAAACGCAGCGCGAGTGCGTCTGCGAGGTCAGTTAGTGGGAGTACTGCTGCGTCTGTTGCTGCTTCTGCTGCTGCTCCAGCGAGCGAGAGTACACCCCGGACGACGAGAAAAAGTTTAGCGCCGACGGCGGCCGTCGCGTCGGGTGGGAATGAGAAAGAAGGAGGAGATAGAGGAGAGGACGAGATCCAGATATTCCTGCCCAAGCAGCGGGTATAGTCTCACACACGCACACACACATATTTACTTGCGAATGCATCAAAAACGGAGTTGGTAGTATATCTGTTATTTCATTTTCTATTTTTTTTTTTTTCTTTCTTTCCTTTTTCTTGTTGAGTTCTGCTGGAGCAGAAGGTTGAATGTCATAGAAATACATATCCCTGGTACATACATACATATATATATAATACAAATAGCAAACATTAGATCGGGTAATAAGAAAGATAGAAACAAAAATAAAATTAAGGACAAAAACAAACAAAGACAAAAACAAACAAGGACAAAAAACATAACGGCACGCCAAACAAGACAAACGAGAATATCAAGACATGAATGAAAAGAACCAACCCAAAAAGCAATAATAAGAACCGAATGTGAGAAGTGAAAGCAGCCAGACTGGTCAGCGTCTGATCAGCGACTGATCAGCGCTGATCAACGACTGACGAGATCAGGCTAGTAGACGTGGTGAGCACGTCCGGCACGGTATCCCTCAGCAAAAGCCTCGTTCTCGTGTCTGTTGCGCGAAGGGCTACGGCTGTCGTAGAACGCCTCTTCTCTGACTGCGCTAGCGGCGGCGTGGGCGGCCGCGTTTGCGGCGATGTCTGCGTCCTCCTGAGGATGGAGCAGACGCGAGCGGCGGTGCATGGACGCGGAGTGACGGTAGTGGCCTTCGCCGAAGCCGTCGACGACGACGGCGGCGTGCCGGGGAGGGGAGTGGTGGTAGCTGTGGCGACTGGCGTAGGAGCCGCGGTTGTAGACGTATGCGTCGTCGTAGGAGCTGGGCGACATGCGGATGAGACACATTTGGGCGGGACAGAGTAGGTGGAGGGGGAGAGGTCAGAGAAGAGAGCAGGGAGGGTGCGGATATATAGAGAGGAAGGCCACGATAGTGATAAAGGCCGGACGAAGGAGTTGGGACAAATGACGTCGACGCGACAGGGATTGTGCGAGTAGCGATGCCCGATTAGGCAGGCGGAACACAGGCACTTGTACGGCGGTGTCATGTGTTTCTCGGCCGCTGGGCCCCGTTTCCGTCCGTTTTCGTCTGGTCTCGCGCTGATCTTATCGCGATAGCTTGAGTGCGGGGTGTAGTTGTAGCAGCAGTGGTTGTAAATGTAGTAGATGCAGTAGCAGCAGTAGCAGTAGCAGTGTTGTAGCAGCAGCAACAGTTGCAACAGCATCTTCATCATCTCCTCCTCCTCCTTCACAGACCAGAAACAGAATCACAGCAGAATCACAGCAGAGTCCTCCTCTCGGCCAGGTCCGCGAACGGAATCGCAGCACGTTCGACTATCGCGACCTCTGCGATGCGTTTCAGCCCGCGCTCCTCTCCGTCTGTCCGCGGATATCCTCAGGTGCTGTATATTCGGGTATTATGTAACAGCACCTCCTTCATCTCTTTCATCTCTCATCTACTCATCGTCATCGTCATCGTCATCGTCGGATACATGGATCAGACAGGGCTCACGACAATACGACCCCCTCGCATCTGTAAGCGGCTCATTACACTACCGCTTCTCTACTAGGCTCTACTCAGCATCTCTACGCCCTCTGCCTCCGCGTATACTTCTCTGCTTTATCGCGGCCACATTTCGCGCCTGGCCTTTAAACCTTCTCGTAACCGCCCGCCCGCGAACACAGCTGAGAAGACAGCAGAGAAGACAGCAGAGAAGACAGCTTTAGACCGGCTCGCGACGCCCGGCGGATGCGGATGTCTGCTGCTCCGAACCATCTGTTCGCGTTGCCTTCGTACGTGCCGTATCTTCCCAACCGAAACCTCGGCCCTGAAACAGTACTGCTCTTTTCAGCTCAAAAACTCTGGAAACCCTTCTATTCTATTTACACGTATCTACACACTCCCGAAACAGCATCACGATCCGCGTTTCAGTTCACTACTTGAGCGTGATGTACTCCCAAAGCGACTTCTCCGGCTTAAACATCTCCGTCATCGCAAGCTGCAGCCTCCGGTTGCCCCTCAGACGCGCCCCAACCGACGTCCACCGCGCCGCGCAAAACCACAGCACCGCGCCGCCAATCAGACCGTAGATGTGCTCCGTGTTGGACTGTCTAACCTTCGTCATGAACCCGCCCGCCGCCGCCGTCTCATCTTCGCCGGCGGCCCTATCTTGCTCTTGCTCGTTCTTGCCCGTGGCCTCGGCGCCCTCCTCGTCGCCGCCTGCGCTAGTGGCCACAGGCTTGGGGTCTGTAGTTGGTTTACTCGAATACGTCGCCGACGCTGGTAAAATGTCCGGCAGACGAGGGGTGACTCCGATATTGTACAAATCCGCACTAAAACACACAATCTAGTCAGCAACCCATCCCCTCCACACCACCAAAAAAAAATATAAAAAGCTTACAAAACTCCCATGATCGAAAGCGAAAGCAGCGGGAGCGGCCCGATGCTCGGCAGAACCGGTAGCATAACGTGGGGCATCATGCACCCCGCGAACGCCGCCAAACTAAACACAAGCGTAGTATTCGACGTCACGCCCTCGACCGCCTGCGTAACCTGCCGGATGCGCTCGACCGGATTTCCCTCGTCGTCGGTCTCCTCGACGTACTTTGGATGCGTGCGCGACGCCTCGTACAGCAGCGCGCGGTTCGCGTAGGTGAGGTAGACGGCAATAAACCCGAACCCGGTCAGGTTCCCAAAGATCATCGACAGCGCGCGGATCGAGAAAAAACCGACGTAGGAGTTGATCACCCAGTCCGAGAACGACGGCGCCGAGAACGCGCTCGTCAGCAGCACGCGCAAGTCGATCGTGATTGGCGTGCCCGTCGGCGCGGACGGCAGGCTCACCGTGCACGCGGACTTCCAGATCTCGGGCTGGTAGATCGAGACCGCCTGCACGACCGCCATCAGCGAGATAAAAACAACTGCTGGTAGGTAGCCCATATGCGCCTTCTTCTGGTCTTTCTCTTCGACCGTGGTATCGACGATAATATCACCGCCTCCGCCTGCTGCTCCGGGCGCGCGCGCCGGCTCCTTTGTTTCCTCTGCAGTCGGCGCAGCAACTTTCTCCAGCAGATGCTTCGGCAGCCCTAAAACATTATCCGGGTCGTTGATCACCACCTCCTTCCCTTCAACGCTCTTCAACAACTTCTCTAAATCCTTCTTGGTCTTGATAATCCCAAACCCCTTCTCGTCCGTCAACCCCGGCACATGCAACGGCACGCCTTGCTCCGCATTCACAGCCGGTGCCTCGGCTTTCTTCTTTGCAAACTCAGACCCAAGCTTCATGTTCCCGACATTGCTGCCGCCTCTCAGATGCGGCGGTTTTCTCGATGTCGAAGAAGGCTTCTTGTCTGATCTGACCGCGCAGGACTGCGAGAACGCTCGCGCGGTGTGTAGCAGTACCCCGCCGCTACCGCTGGCATAATATCGACCAGAGTACAGTCCACCGACCACAATCCCTCGCGGCAAGAAAAACGAGGGTTTTGGTATTATCGCCATTGCTGTCGACGTCTCTGAATTACAAGACTTGTCTGTCTTCCGCGTTGAAAAGATTCGGGATGTCGAGGATGAAACTCAATTTGGAATTTTTTGAACGTCGATGCGGCTTGCAAAGTCCCAACTTTCGAAGCTGTTCTGGTTTATGATTGATAAAGAGGTATTATATGACATAGAAAGGATTATATCTGAGATGAGATAGTAAAGGAGAGGATAGAGGATAATATGCAATGTCTAAAATACATACAGATCTACAGTTCCTCTTTGATTGCTCAAAAGAGCAAGGATATCAAATGCAAGCCTTCATTGCCCAAAAATATGAAAATGTCTAGATACAAAACTGTACACTACGCCATGGTTCTCATCACCAGCTCAAACATAGCCAGCGCCGAGGCGTTTGCAGGAAATGCTCTGTAAAAGATCAATGTTAGCGCTCAGATATGAATAATGAAAAATAAGAAAGAAAAGAGTACCTGATCGAGCTCGGCACAAAACCTCTAAAGAACCCCCGATATCCCCGCGTCTGATAGACGTACTTCGCGGCATCGATCCAGCGCTTGAACTTTGGCTGCGTCACACTGTCAATCATGATTGTCTGCTTGACGACATCCGACGGATACGCGAGCGTCCAGAATATCTGCGCGCTCAGCCCGCCCGCCCAGAAGTTGATCGCGGCCGTGCTGAGCTTTGTGTTTTCTTTAGCCCAGTGCGTCATGATATCGTACGAGCCCCAGAGGAAGAAGAAGTATGAGCGGAAGATCATCGTGCTGAAAAGGCCGCGGTAGAGACCGCGGATGCCGGCTTGCTTGTAGAGAGTTACTGCGCAGTGGATGGGGCCGGTGTAGGTCTTTGTCGCGGCATTGTACTGGACTTGTAATCGGGCCTATAGCAAGTTAATCCAAGAATTACACACATTCTTTCACTCGTTGCAGTCTCACCTTGACCTGCTCAATAGGCGCAGCAACGAAACTGACAGTCCACCCGGCAAAGATGCCCGAGATTGCGTGTCCGATCGGCGGCAGCTTTTCCCAGTCCGTGAAAACATGCTGCTTCATCAGCATCCTGTAGTTATGCAGCGACCCCAATTGTCTGTACGTCACGAATTGCGTTAGAGAAGCTCATATGCTATCGAGTCGAAAAGGTTGGGAGTAGTTACACCGAGTCCATGGCCATCCAGCCCAGCAGCGGCGGCGTTGCGCCTTTGTACAGTGCTCTGAAGCCCTCTTTGCGCGTGGTCTGGAGAAAGCAGTCTAGCGGGCCCTTGAATTGCTCCACCGGCGCAGTCTGCAGACGCGTCTTGATCGTGTCGAATCTGAGGTGAAATCAGGCCGTCAGTACCGTCGCAGAAGAACAGCAGAATAGAGCTTGAAGACATACGGGTGCCCGACAAACAGCTTCGTGACGCCGGAGAAAATACCAGCGACGAAGCCGGCATAGCGATTCTGTGGAACTGCGGGCTGCAGCGGAGGAGGCAGAGGGATTTCCTCTATCTGGCCGGACTTTGCCGGTGTGGATGCGGCCGGGCTCGACATGGTGTTGCGCGTGGCTCAGAGAGATTAGACGTCCGACGCTCCGCTGCCTGTGCTGTGTTGGTGACAGCGGTGATGGCGGGTGGGTGGGGAGGGAGACGCGATGTGGAGATGGAGACGATGAGTTGATGATCAGTTCCCGGACTGCGCGGCAAGAACTCACTCCACACTTGTTCGCGGGAGTAGAACTATGATTTGAGAATATCTACTGCTGTGAAATAAAGAAAGATTACACTACACATCTACTACAACGAGAGATAAGGAAATGTGTTGTCCATTAACCGCTGATCCCATTATTAAAGTATATACAAGAACTTTTGTAGAAATAGAAAAAACTTTTAATAAACCACATTTCGATCATCAGACCAAAGACTTAAACGACAGTGGTCAAGATGTCAGAGTCACCAGCGTCGATGATGGCAAGGACACCAACACGGAAGAGACGACCGACGGCGGTTCCGAGCTCGTTGTTGCCGCCCTGGAAGTGGTGGACCGAGATCTTGGAGAGCATGGCGTAGTACTCGAGCTCAGCGGAGCGGAGAGGGGGAGTGTTGCCAGCAATGATGACGAGCTTGGCCTTGCCGGAGCGGATGGCCTTGAGGGTGGACTTGAATCCGAGGGTGTACTTGCCGGACTTGACGACGAGCGCAAGGCGGGAGTTGATGGACTCTTGGGTCTTCTTGGTCTTGGGGGCCTTTAGGGAGGAGATAGAGAGTCAGTATGAGGACAGGAGGAAGAACAGAGAGCAGAAGAAAGACAAGAACTGACCATCGCTGCGCTTGAATATAATATTGATATTAATGTAAGGAAGCACTCCGGTCCGGATTGATGATGATGAGGAAGAGAAGAGAGTGGAGGAGGAGTATATCTTGTAGTAGCAGAGTGCTCCCAGCTGTTCCCAAAAGAAAGTGTGACTGCTTTAGGGTTACATTAACCCTACACCACCAACACCTCACTTCTGTCAGCGAACAGCGCGTGGAGGACACGCTAAAATTAGACTACGGGTTTCAGCCACGCGCGGCTCAAGGGGGAGGCGGTGCGGGCTCAGGAATGAGGCTTTGCGCAGATGTCAAAGCGGGTCGCTTCGACTGCTCCGCCTCGTTTATTGCAGACCTGAATCAGGACTCGGCTCTGTTTCTTTTGTTTACTTCGACTTTCTCCTCCTCTTCTACTTCTTCTACTTTCTACTTCTTCTACTTCTACCTCCTCTACTTCTTCTAGTCCTCTCATACACCCTCTCTTGACCCCCTCTCCTCTCCATCTACGCGTCTCCCACGCGTCGCGTCTGCCCCTGTCCTCTTCACCCCCCCTCAACTCACCACCATGCGTTTCACCCTCCTCTCCGCAGCAACCGCCCTCGCCGCCCTCTCCTCCACCGCCCTCGCAGCCAACACAATCGGCACCGACTCCTTCTACACCTGCAACGACGGCAACAACGCGACCATCTCCGTCAGCACCTTCTCCGTCTCCTACTCGAAAACCACCCAAAACGTCACCTTCGATCTCGCTGGTTCATCAACAGAGGCACAGAATGTTTCGGGTATGCTCCTATTCTCTTTCTTTGCACTTTCCTTCTGCCCCATACTAACCCCTCAGCAACTATCTACATCTCGGCCTACGGCATCGACGTCTTCTCCTACTCCTTCGACTTCTGCGACGAAGGCATCGAAGAACTCTGCCCCGTTCCCGAAGGCTCCTTCTCTGCCAGCGGCGAAGTTAACATCCCCACAAAATACGCCAGCCAAATCCCCTCCATAGCCTTCTCGATCCCAGACCTGGACGGCGAGGCAAAGCTCGAGCTCAACAACACCGACACCGGCGACTCTTCCGCCTGCTTCCAGTCCTCAATCTCAAACGGCAAGACCGCAAAGATCGAAGCTGTGACCTATGCCTCGGCCGCTATTGCCGCTGGCGCCCTCGTCGTCTCTGGCATCTCATCCCTGGCCTCGGCCGCTGGCTCTACCGCCTCCGCCGTCGGCTTCGCAGACATCATGAGCTGGACGCAGTTCATGGCCACCTCCGGCATGATGTCTGTCACCTACCCTGCCGTCTACAGCTCGTTCAGTCAGAACTTTGGTTGGTCCTCTGCTCTGATTTCGTGGAAGGGCATGCAGACCACGATCGACTCCATGCGAAGCAAAACCGGTGGCAACACCACATACAGCTCATGGGACACAACCCAATCGACGACTGTGCTCAACTACAAGTCCGGAGCGCTCATCCTGCTCAACGACTCCTCAACCAGCAGTGACGACGACGAAACGTCCTCCGCTTTGCGCCTCGTTCGAAGACTCACTGTCGACGGCATCGATCTCAACAGCTCAAACTCAACCACGTCTGACGATGGCTCCGTGACCGTCCTGGCCAAGGTCGCCGGTATCGCCAGATTCGTAGAGAATCTCATGCTGCCGAACGCGAACGCGTTCATGACCGTCTTGCTCTTCTTTGCCATGATCATGGCTGCTATTATCGTCGCGATCCTGGCCTTCAGAATCATCATCGAGATCGTGGCGTACTCCAGAGACCTGCCAAAGGCACTCGAAAACTTCAGGCACCGCTACTGGACCGTTTTGGCAACCACGCTGATCCGCGTCATCATGATTCTTTACGGCACATGGGTGCTGTTTTGCCTATACCAGTTCAAGCTCGGAGACTCGTGGGCGAGTCTTGTGCTTGCCGGTGTCACCCTCGGTCTGTTCTCCGTCATCCTGCTCGGGTTCACGATCCGCATCTTTGTGCTTGCGCGACGAGCCTCGAAGAGTGACGAAGGTCTCGACGAGCTTTACGACCACAAGCCATGGATTCGCCGCTACGGTCTTTTCTATGGCCAGTTCAAGACAAAGTACTGGTGGTTCTTCATACCCGTCATTGGCGTCGCCGTCGGACGTAGCGCGTTCATCGCGCTCGCAGACGGACACGGCATGGTGCAGGTTATCGGACAGCTTGTGCTCGAGGTGCTCTTTGTGTTTGCGCTGCTCATTCTCCGGCCGTTCAACCGACGAAGCGGGAACGTGATCAACGTGTTTATCTCTGTCGTGCGAACCGTGTCGCTGATCTGCGTCCTGGTTTTTGTCGAGGAACTCGGTGTCGCGGCCGAAACCACGACGATCGTCGGCGTCGTGCTGATTATCGTGCAAGCCGTGCTCACGCTCCTGCTCGTGCTTCTCCTCGTCATCCAGGCCATCCTAGGTCTCTGCACCCAGAACAAGCGCGACCAAAAGCGCGGCGTGAGCGACGACGACTCCGACCTAGTCCCGCTCGACGATCTCAAGGCCGACATCGCAAAGACCGGCTTCGACCAATCGCTCTACAGCTTCGACCAAAAGTCCACCAGCGGGCTCGAGGCAATCGGCCTCGCCGTCAGCGAGTACGATCCGCTCTATCCTTCCAATGGCGGCGGCCTCAAGCACTCGGCCACTGATGCCTCGCTGCCGCGGCACAATCCCTGGGACGAAGACCGCCTGCAGCCAGAGGTCGTCCCGCTCACTAAGCGCTCTGGATCAGTTAGCAGTAGCACAAGTGAGCGGACGACGGATGAAGCTGGCTATTCTTCGTGGGCTAAGGGCGGTCTGGAGCGCGATAGCAACGGTCGTCCAATGTTTTGATGTACGAAACGTACAGCAAAAAAAAGTCCAAACATCTTGAAAAATAGACTTATGAACTTGCCTAATTTCTAACGACATTTATTGTTTTATTTCTTTTTCGTTCTCACTCTCCTTTCTCCTCCACACTCATTTTTTTATGTTTGTTTGTTGCTACGGTCCGGTATCTCTCTTCTCATTTATTTCTTACCATTTGTTTGCATTCCTTTCGATTATATGAACTCATTCCTTACGATCTCATTTGATCCTCCTTGACGATTTTCTTCTACATACGGTGTTTTGTGCGTGCGTGCGTGCTGTTTAATGTCTTTATTTGGTCATAAGTTACGTCTATTCTATCTACAATGGTTCTATCATACTCGCATGCTTGGCACCGGTATATATGCGTTTGCGTTGCATTTGTAGTGAGTCTAGAATATAATACAGCTTCAAATTTATTTGGTTTCTTTTTCTCAAATATTGGGTATATAGAATAACGTGCAGTAAAATACAACTCGGCTGATCATGAAGAAAGTATCATATAACATCAACTGAGCACATCATGTAGTGGTCATATCGTATCCAAACAACACAAAAATACACATATAAAAACACAGGTCATAAAGTCATGAATGATAGAATCAAACTCAACCACTTAAGCGACGATGAAGATAGCGCCGGCAAAGAGGGCGGCCAAGAGACCCGAGGCGTGGCTGTGGGCCATGGGAGCGCCGCCGGTGAAGGTCACGGGGGTGGAGGAGTTCAAGGCGGTGACGGTCGAGACGAAGATGGTCGAGGTCGAGATGGTGGAGGAGTTGGTCATGGGGAAGGGGGTGACCACGGATGAGGTCGAGGTGGACGAGGTAGGGACCACGGACGAAGAGGTAGGAGCCACGGACGAAGTGGGAGCGGAGAAGATTGAGGAGGAGGAGGACGACGACGACGACGAAGATGAGGTCGTGGAGGACGAGGGAGTGGAGAAGATAGACGAAGAGGAAGAAGAATACGACGACGAAGACGAGGAAGAAGAAGTCGTAGAGGTGGTCGTGCAGGACGAGGTCGTGACGGTCGACAAGATGGTCGAGGTCAAGGTGGTAGTAGGAGCAGTCTCAATGTCAGTCGAGGTCTCGGTCGAGGTCTCGGTCGACGAAGCCTCGGTGGTCTCCTCGGACGAAGTGGAAGTAGTAGAAGTAGACGCAGGAACGGTCTCTCCCGAAGCAAGAACGTAGGTGGAGTATGTGGTCATGGTGGTGACGCCATAGTTGGTAATAGTGTCGGTGACGGTAACAGTCGAGTCCTGAGCGGAGACAATCGAGGCCAAGGCCAAAAGAGCGGCGGTGAAGAAGGTGAACTGCATGTTTACTGATGAAAACGCAAGAATAACGATAGCTTTAAAAGACCTAGGTACCAATTCGTCAGTCTAAGCTCTTATTTTTGCATAGAGCTGCTATCCGTAGCTTACCTAAAGAGGTGGTCGTGTGAACGATAGACTAGGTTGGATAACGAACGACGGTAAAAGAATGTATAAAAAGAAGAGACGAGAAAAGAATGACTCGATGATCTACTTTTTGTGTTATAGCGAAGGAGCAAAGAATGTGTACGGAAGGAAAAAAAAGAAGAAGAGGTGAAGACCGGCCGAGGACTTTTAAGAACAGAGTTGAGCTACTTGTTCTTCGGCAAGTCAAAAATCGGGTACTTCGAGGCCTGGCCCACTATTTACTTTTCCCGATTGGGTAATTACCCGGAGCTGGTTTTATTAGATCTCATTAATTGGCAGGCCTGATTTGGATTAGCCTCGTGGGAGCTTTGTGCCCGAAGAAGTTTTCTCGGTTCTTGACGGCATAACAGTCGCATGTTTAGATTGTAAAGTGGGCTGAGAGTTGTGGCTTAAGTGTTTAATGTTATAGATGTCTCTCTGGCTGGGGGCTCATTAACATATGGCAAACAAAGAGCATTCAGATCTCGATATTGTCAGCTCATGAGCGCGTCGTTCTCAATACCATAACGTGATCTGCAGAAAGATAATCTGGGAATTATCAGACGACGCGATTCCCTTTGCAAACCGTCGAGGACAGTCAGTCATCGCACCTCTACCCTTCTTCTGCGCGTCGCAGTCGCTCCTGATCTGATAGCCACGTCTTGATACCGTTGGGAGGCATTGCTTGCCGCGTTTCTTGAAGTCGACTTTTCATACTGTAGCAAGAATTTGAATGCAATTACAATACTGAATCAATCAAAAGTGTTGTAAAGAGGAATCTCTACGCGGTTGAAGCTCGGAAGAACGGGCAGATCTATACATATAACCTGAACCCCACCACCACACACTCTGAATTCAACCTACACATCTCCCGCACATAGCACAGCATGTCTTCTTCGATATACTACCAGTTCCGGTCACAAAGAGAGCCTTTGCGAATCAACTTTGACGGCACTGGAATCTCAATTTTCGATCTCAAGAGAGAAATCATACTTGCAAACAAGCTGGGCGACGGAACTGATTTCGATCTTTCGGTATACAATGCTGATACAAACGATGGTATGCTGAGTTCTATGATTTTTGTTTGTGATTTGGCTGGAGTTTTTCGTCCGTCTGCTTTCTGTTTAGCTAACCCAGCTTGCTGTCAAAAACAGAGTACGAAGACGACGCCGAGATCCTACCTCGGTCGTCATCAGTCATCGTCCGTCGAAAAGCACCCTCGAAACAAGGCCACGGCACAGCAGCCCGCTACGCGAGCGCCAAAGCACCACCGATGTCAGTCGTCAGCGGCAACTCCTTGTCCGGCCGAAGGGCAGCAGACGGCGGCGGCGGCGGCGGGTATAACAAGCGGGTGCTGCCACCGCAGCCGACTGTGCCGATCGCGCAAGGTACTGGGCCTGTGTCTGCTGGAGATGATGATATCAGCGCGATGTTGGCGGCTGAGTCGGAGAATTGGGCGAATACACAGAATAGAATGGCTGCGTACGTTTGCTCTTTTTCTAGTTTGTTGCGTGTGGGTGTTTGGTTGGTATTAACTGTTTGGTTATAGAGCGACACCGGTGTACGGTCGTGGAAATAATAGCAATCGGCCACAGAGACCTGCCCCTGATCACCCTCCACCTCCTACATATATCTGCCATAGATGTTTCCAGAAAGGTATGTCTACAGCTTTACTTCTGTCGTACGTCCGGTTACTGATCTAGACATGTGTCAATAGGCCACTGGATTTACAATTGCCCGACGAACAACGACCCTACGTTCGAAAACGTGAGAGCGAAACGAACGACCGGTATCCCCAAATCCTTCCTGAAGACCGTGTCCAAGGACGAGATCTCAGCGATGGAATCCAGCGCCGGCGGCAGCGGCAACGGTCTGCGGGACCACGTCCGAGTGAACGAGAACGGAGAGTATGTAGTTGTCCGGCCGGACTCGGCCGCGTGGCAGTCGTATTTGCAGAAACAGACCGCGGAGGATGACGGCGACCAAAGTAGTGATGGCGAAGGAGCTGGCGAGAGGAAGCGGAAGAGGTCGAGAAGAGCGGGCGATTGATGAATGCTGCGCGGTGTATTACTTGTATTATAATAAACGTCATGACTGAATATGCCTATACAGAGGATTGTTATTCTTCGGTGATGCATGCTGAGTTCGCCCGAATAGGTTTCTGGACTGAAGAGGGGTCGAGTAAGCAAGGGCCAATGGGGACGTTGTCATAACCTCTGCGAATCTTGTTTGGTTTCTCGAAAGAGCATTTGTACATTCTTCCTGTTTCTTCCTCTTCTTTCTACTTTTTCCTGTCTCTACGTTATAGCTGTTTTGGCTACCTTTATGAATAATATAAGTAATCCGAACCATAGACCTAATCGAGCGAGGGCAGTCGCGCAGAAACACAAACACCCCAAAACAGCACACTCAAGCTGCCCAAGCCTCTGCATTGCCTCGCGCTGCAAATGGGCTGACTGCTACCTCCACATATCTCAGGACAGATCTTTTTCCTGCTATTTCTTGCAGCGGAGATTTTAGCGCGACTGAGATTTTCTCGAGTCCCTCCAGCATGCTGCTGGTCTATCCCAACACATCAGACATCGCTCTAGAAAGCAGAAAACCCAATCTACTCTGACCACCACCAATAGAAGCCCGTAAACCAAAGACAAAGTAACAATCTAACGAAAACAATTCTAGGCAAAAAGGAAAAAACGGGCGTCGGTGATTTCTGGTAGGTATTAAAGTGCGGCTCAGAGCCCAAAGCGCGGCAAAACCGTAAACAACAGTAACAATGCGAAATAGAGTTTTCGCGCTACCAGAAAAGGCGACCAGGAGCGGAAGCCTAAACTCGCGCTCTCTTTTCTCTCCTGCGCTGCCTGCGAAAAAAGCAAAGGTACAGCAGCAGCAGCAGCTGTCAAGTACCAAATTACGTGCTGCTGCAGTTTCTTCTCCTCTTGCGCTTCTATTCTTTTTGCTTCAGAATTCCTGCTTCAGACAACAGACAGCTTGGGCGCTGCTGCAGAAAAGCAGAAAGAGCTCGTATGCTAACCGAGCAAACAAGCGAAAGCAAACATAAATTAGGTCGCGGCGTTGGTCTTGCTTGCGTATGGGGAAAACAAGAAAACGGCTCTTAGCCTCCCGGTCTCTCTACCTTGTCTGTAATATTAGACTCTCACACTAGCAAGCACTAGCAGCCAGACTCTTCCTTATCTGGTCTGCGTCGGCATCGGGTTTCCGAGGGGTGGGCGGCGCGGCGCCAGGAGGTGGGTTCCAAGATTGTGGAGAGAGCGAGCGGAGCGAGCGAGCGAGCGAGGAGACGCGAGAAGAAAAGCTTGCACAATTATTGATAAGAATTGGTCATCGTGAGTCAAGCGGAACTGTACTGACTGCCTACCCCGTCCGATCATGAGACAAGAGATCAGCTGGTGCGTTTTCTGTCTGTCGATGAGCTGATAATTCGTAATACCATTCTCATGATACATAGTAGCTACTTACAAAACAAAGAAAAGAAAGCAAAAGCAAATGGCCGTAAACTCCACACATAAAACCCAACAAGCAAATAATAAACACTCGTACATCAACCGATCTCAGCGGTCCTTCTCAGACACATAACCCTCGTCCTCTGCATGATTCGGCCGCCGCCGCTGCAACCTACTCGCCGGCGATCTAAAACCACCGTTGCGGTGTATCCCCAGCGACGTGCACGCCTCGACGGGGTGAAAGCTGCCGCAGGAGCACGAGTATGTATAGCTCCATAACCGCGGCGGCTCGTACGGCGGCTGGATCGAGGAATGCCGCTGGCCGGCGACGGGCGTGAGCGACAGTGGAGTCGCACTGGAGGCAATGCTCCTGTAGTACTCGCGTAGATTCGCGTCCAGCGATGTAGGCATAGTTCGTGGTGTAGCCGCGTCGATCGAGTCAGCGGTGGTCGAATAGAACAGTCTCGACGGGTCCATACTACTCCAATGAAAGCGTGTACGGGCAAGAGAGAAGCCAAGCTGGACCGTTTGTGAGAAAAGAAAGATGAGCGAGTGAAAAGCAAGATATGACTTGGTATAGACAGGTCAGTGACAGGCCGACAGGGAACCGTGTGTCCTATATATCTTTGGGATCCCAAGAGGAAAAAGCAACCATGGACGAGGAATAAACTATGGGTAATAAACACAATACCAGCGACTGCTAACCTGCCGAGAAGACTAGCTTCCGGCGAACCTGCAGTAGCTCGCGGTACGAACCGTCGACGCAGCTGCAAACTAACCTCTCTGCTCCCCTCTCTCCTCTCCGCTACTTCTGCTACAACACCCCAGTCTGATACGAGATCTACTTAAAACCCGACTGGCAGGCAAGAGATTCATCGCTGGCGGGCATCGAGAGTCGAACGCCAGCCGAGAGCGGCCCGGGCGTCAGGCTGGGCTATCGTCCCCCCAGACATCGAGGGGTGCACGCGCGGCTGACCACTAAAGTGACGCAGTCCGTACTGCTCGCGAGAGCGATATCGGAAGATGGCCCCGGTCTCAGGGACGGGATGTCCGTGTTGGAGGCCGCGCTAGGCCCCGATACAAAAGCCAATTCTTTGTCCGGTCGGTGCTTGCTTGCGCTTGCTCTTGCTACTGCTTCCGCTGGTGGTTTATGAATCTAGGCTTCCCAGAGTTGCCCCTCGGGCAGCAAGCTAGCAAGCCGTGTGCGTCAGTCATACCGAGTTTTACAAGTCCGTAGACAAGTCAGAAATATTGAACGAGTCGACTCGGTCCTAGTGTAAAACCAGACCAACTCCCTCTCTCACTCTGATCTTCTTTGGCTTCGAGAATGACTTCGCACGTCGTCGTCCCTGGCTATTGACGGCTCAGTGTTTTTCCTTTTAGTCCCAAATATCTAAACCTGGCAACTGGATCAGAGCTCCTCCGAATCATCAAAAGTCTGGCTAAACTCCTACCTCCGAAAGCGGCCGCGTTGCCGGGGTGAGAGCAGAGGTACCCTGCCTCTGCGGTCTGTTTCCGCACTACCGTCCAGCTCACTTCCACAGGTCAATACTCTTCTCCAAGACATTGCTCGGGATATTTTCAGCGTACCCCCAGCTCGTCGTTTTTTCTTTTAAATAAACTAAACCTCACCATTCCAGCACATCATTCGCCCAACTAAACCAGTGAGCGAACCTGTATGTGTGCGTGCCGCTGTGATTATGCAGAAGGCGCGCATGTACTTTTTCCTTCCGTACCAGCCAAGAACTATCACCTTTCCCGGCTAACGAAATTGTCTGGCACCTGCGTCCGCTACCAAACCACTCGACGCCGGTCCCTCCGCCTCGCCTTTTCATACAAAGGGAAAGACAGATGACTAATGCATGTACTCGTGCTTCGACGGCGCTTGCTTGGGCAGAGAATGGTCTTTTCTGAGCTACGACTGTCCGACTGGACCTACTAATGAGATATCGAAAATCGAGTTGAAACTAATCTAAAAACCTGACTAGATAGATAAAGAAAAAAAACATTCCCTCCCTCACTTGGTATATATTCACAGACACTCCCATCCTGCAACAAAATCCTCACTGCCTTTTCTGGTGATATATAACCCAAAGGTGTGACTTCCTCTCTTCTCCCGTCCTTTCGTTTGTGAAAAAAGCGACCCGTCATCAGCGATAAACCATATAAATAATAAAAAGAAAAACCAAGTGTGCGCCCAAAAAAAAAGACAAGTGAAAATGAAAGAAAAACAGAAGCAAGGTGAATCAAAGGATGTCTGTATCCAAACACTCAAAGCAGCATAACAACAAGAAAAAAAGAGTGACTGATTGTATAAAAAGCACACACACTCTGATCACTGATCGCTCGAGTGATCAAAAGCCAAGCACATCTTCCCGCGTCGGTCCGGCCACACACACACACACATCTCACATCCCCATATTTACGAAACCGCGCGATACACCTGCGCCGCCTGATCCGCGAGCCGCGCCCGCGTCCGCAGATCGTCCCAGGTCGTGTTGACGCGGTTCGACCACTTCGCGGCCGTGCGACTGAGCAGACCCTGCTCCTCCTCGGGCGCGAACGGGTCGTCGTCGTCGTCGGCGTCGTAGGTATCCCATGACGGCTTGCGGATGATTGCGACGACAATGGCGATCAAGAAGATGCCGACGAAGCCGAATTGGCCCCAGAAACTCCACAGACCGAACCATGGGAAATTCACGCTTATCCGATCGATGAACGTCGACACTAGGGTCTGGCGGCACACACTGTTGAAGTAGACGGTGTAGTTCGCAGTCACGAGGCTGGTCGCGTCGGGCTCGAGAATATATCCCGGGTCAAAGGCCGGGAACTCGGTCGTGAAGAGCATCCGGCTTGCTTCGGCGCAGGACACAAGCTCCTCCGGGTGGTCTTCGCACATTCCCGCCATTCCGTAGAGACCGTCGACCACGTAGTTGCAAAACTGCTGGCTGCCGTATCTGGCGTAGTCCGGCGCAATCACCATCGTGAATGAGTAGTTGATTGCCAGAACGGCAACCATGATCATCGCAGTGCCGAGAAGCAAGCCCTGGGGATCAGTCTTTCCGCGCTGGATACGGAACAGCACGAACCAGACCAGTCGGATGCTGAAGTACGAGAGTCCGATCACAGTTGAGATGAAGAGCCAGACGATGATGAACAAAGTGACGATATAGTCAGCCGGGAATCCCTATTTGAACCAGTTAGTATGAAATTCTAGAAACTGCCTGCCAGATATCAATATCATGTAGTGCACATACTCTAGAGGCGATTCGAAGGAACTCATTGATCGGATTGATGATGTTAGTCGCCGGGAGCAAAAATCCGCAATGGCGTCCGCAAGGGGTATTCTTGATGTGATCCACCCTATTCACTAATCAGCAAACCGTTCCATCTCTTTGAAAAATATATCTTCAACTTACATGGAAATCAAGATCGAGGCAACAATTAAAAGCGCGATAATCATCAGGAAGAAACCGATAATCATCACAACCGGCCGCGCAACAAATCTAAAGCTCCTAACCAGCCATCGCGGCTTATACCATTTCGGGTTACCCGCGTTGACGCGCACTTTGCGAATCAAAGTCTTCTCCTCGCGCTGCAGAACCTCGTACGCACGCTTGTCGCGCGTGCTCCACTGGATTCGCGTGCCTTCGTAGCGGGCCTCGATCATGCGCTGCTTCTCACGGTTGAGCTGTAAGGCGACTCGGGTGTCGTCGAGTTCGGCGACGGACAGGCTGGGTCGGTACTTCATGCAGAGGATCGGAAGGACTGCAAAGCCGATGGCAGTGTAGATGACGTACACGATTATGCCCAAGCAGAGAAGGACTCCGATGATGAACGTCAAGGCGCGTTCACCACCTAGATGTTGTGTCAGTTATCTTGCTATTCAAGTAGAAAATTAGTGGCTACTTACGGTTCTCCATCAGCAACTGCTGGAAGTAGATGAAGTAGTACTCGTTGTCACGAACTCCGCGTCCATAAGGAATAAAGAGTCCAAGAATCAAAAGCGTGATTGCAATGACAATAAAGATAATTGAAAACTTGAGCGCTCCACGAATGCGACCGCCAGTGGTCGACTCCTCGTCCCATTCCTCAAACCAGAAATACGTAAACGGAATCAGCAGCAGGATAAGGAACGCGTCCATGGAGTAGAGCAGATAGTAAACAACTTTGACGGCGGTCTCAGATCTCGTGAGTTGCTGCGCCACGTCGGTCGTCGTCTGGCTCACGATCGCAATGTCGACAGGTAGCAAGCAGGCCGTGGCCAAGACTACCGACATTGAGAAGATGGAGACGATGGTAACAAACGCATCACGTTCGTATCTCTTGGTATAAAGTCTCGTCTATCGGATTCATAAAAGGTCAGTATATAGACTCCTCTCCTGCATCATCATGCACTCCTCGAAAATAAGTAACATAAACATACAAAGAGGATGGATATCAGTGCGAGAATACCGCACACCACGCCAAAGGCAATCCAAACAAACGCTGTTCGCACCGCAGACATTATGTTTGATTATTTCACTTGCTATATCCAACAAGCACTTCTTAAAAATTGGTCAACCGCTGTTTTCTTGCTGTTTCTTCACCGCAAAAAATCAGCGTGGTGGTCGAGAACTTGAAACTGTGCTCTCGAGAGATTTCTCTAGCGGATCTGTTTTCGTTTTGTTTCGCAACACAGACGCTAAATTCCGCTTCGTTCCTTTGTCTCTTATCAGTGTCTCCCGTAAGCTCCAAACGTATACTGCAACTCGCAAATCAAGATATCGCGGAGTAATAACGCAACACAAGAATAAACCGGGTATAGAGTACAGCTCTGCTGAGAATGACGATGATTGACGATGCGCCAGAAAGCCAGATGATAACCTCAAACCTTGTTTTGCGAGTTCCCCCTCAAAATTCCCGCTTTCGGACTTCACTGCCAACCCTGGCAATTCTTGTAAATCACGTGGTCAGAAGAGCCGGTTGGGACATATGGGTACGGGTTCATGTTGGGCGTAACGAGTATTTTTTTTATTAGGTTTTTCCCTTCGCTGACCTCCCAAATTTTTTCCCTCCTGATACAAATTTTGAAGAAAAGGTAGTTCCTATACTTCATTCGTGTCTTTTTCTTTTCTGTTGTTTTAGAATTAGAAAAGAGTTGCAGCCATGAGAGTTTACAATTGCAGCTTTTGCTCCTCGCCGGTATACGTATGTGTTCTTCTGTCTTTTATCTTTACGGAGAGGAGAGATCAAGTTTTGCTAACGATCTTGGGATGGATATAGCCCGGTCATGGTATCATGTTTGTCCGTAACGATGCGAAAGAATTCAGATTCTGGTATGTCCTTTTCTTGCTTTACGCAATCTACCATCGCCAACCTGCGACCACTTTTTGCAAACCCCCCCGGCGCCCGAACAGCGAACCTAACGAAACCTCTTCTCACTCTAGCCGTTCAAAATGCCACAAGAACTTCAAGATGAAGCGCAACCCGCGAAAGCTGAAATGGACAAAGGCGTTCCGCAAGTCGGCCGGCAAGGAGATGGTCGTCGACTCGACGCTCACCTTCGCCGCCCGCCGCAACGTGCCCGTGCGATACAACCGCGAGCTGGTGTCGGTCACGCTCACGGCGATGCAGCGCGTGTCAGAGATCAGAGCCAAGCGCGAGCGCGCGTTCTACAAGAACCGTATGCGCGACAACAAGGCCCGGCAGCGCGAGGAGGATCGCAAGCTTGTGGCCGAGAACGAGGAGTTGCTCAAGCAGGGCGGTCTTATCCCCCGAACGCGCACCGTCGCTGCCGAGGAGGACGAGGAAGTCTTTGTCGACGCTGAGGAGGACGAGGCCCAGATGTCGGTCGACGAGGACGTCGAGGTCGAGCAGAAGGAAGAGGTCCTGGTCAAGGTTCCCGCCAAAAGACGCAGCAAAGCAAAGAGCAAGAACTAGAGTGTGCTCACGTGGTCGTGTTCATGATTTATCTGGGACGAGGGGCGGTTTATCACTGTACTATATGTATTCGTTTTGCTGTTTTCGTTTATCCATTTGTGTGCTTATGATTATCCGGTTCGCCGCCTGTTGGACATTGTCTTTTCGATTTCCCTCTCGCCTTTGACATGCTGAGAATGCTTGTCCGTGCCACACACTTGCCTATGAACATGCCATGGACCCGGTCTCGTTTCGAGCATACGAACACGCAGAAAAGAATTCACAACAAATAGATATGGTACCACCTACCGAAAGATGACAACCTGGTTTCTTTATTTTGACTTTTTATTTTTTTTCCTTCTTTCTCTTTTCTTTCAAAAGTTTTTTGTTTAGTGCATTTGGCGTTCTGTATTTACTTGTCAGCTAATGTTTTCTTTTTGTTTATACAATGGAAGAGTGATCACACAAGCAATAAACTAAATCAAACGGTTTAGACCAACCGAGCTACACGTATAAAAATGAATATAACCATTCTATTGCACAATATACACCCCCCATCATAAAAATACATTACACTTCAACAATTTTCGCGCCCAACTCTCTAGCACTACATATAGCTCAACGACTTCTCCAGCTCAAACAGATGATTCCAAATCATCGCCTCCGCGCCTTTACCCGCCCTCTCAGAGATCTCAATCTGCCGATTCAGCGGCAGCCGCGGAAACCGCAGCAGCAGGTTCCCGTCGAGAACGACGCGGGTGGCCGAGCCCGAGAGCTCGGCGTTGGCGGAAAGAGAGCGGTACATGCGCGGGTTGAGGCCCGCGACGTGCTCGTATTTCTCGGCCATCTGCTGCTGGACGACGACTAAGCGGCGGTAGGTCATCTCCGAGACCGGGTGGACGGAGACGAGGTTTCCGGACTGTGTTACGCCTAGGCACATTTGTTGCTGCTGCGGTTGCTGCGGAGTTGGTGGGGCGGGAGTGGGCTGGAGATCGTTTGAAGCGGGATCAGATTCTCCGTTCTCGGTCGAGCCATCTGCTGCCTCACCCTTGGCCGTAGCCGCAGAGGCGGGGGGTATCGTAGTAGACGGAGCAATCGTCGGATAGATTGGCAGCTGTGCTTGCGGGATGATCGTGAACGCCTCGATATTATGCCCGGTGAAGAACTCTGACTTTGCGATCAACCGCTGCCCGGACAACGACCTCGGATCATCAGGATCGTACTGCAGTATGTGAATCTTACGATTCGCGTCCGCAATCACAAAGTGTAAAAGGTCGCCGCTGATGACAAAGTCCGAGGCAACTACCTCGACATGTCTCAGGTCTTTGCCGAATAACTGCATCTTATACGGATCCTCGGAAAAGCCCACGAACCAAACACTCTTCATGATGTCGCCCAGTAGGATCATGTTCTTGATGCTCTTCGCGTCCGACACATACATATTCATGTCCATAAACGCCACCGGCAAAAACGACATATCCTCTCTGAGCGCGCGCACCATGACCTTCTGGCCCTGCGCCGAAAGCAAATGACCATTGATCTCGCATAACGTACTCACGACCCCGCGCACGTCCTCCTTCACAATCAGCTTGAGCTTGTGATTATGTTCCGGCTTGCCGGGCTCGGGCACAACCTCGATGATCTCAAATATATACACAAAGCCTTTGGAGGGCTGGTCCTCGCCGTAGAACACGCCGGTGCCGACGGCGATGAACTTTCGCCTTGCACGCGAGGATTCCGAGAGCTGGAGATTGACTGCGCGGACGACAAGCGCTGTCTCGTTGGGCGCGAAATCGTAGCTGTCGACGGTTATCCAAGATCTAGGCGATATCAGTTTCAGCGACCCTTGGTCAACAGAGGCCGGGAAGTCGGCGTCTACATAAGATCGAGTTAGCCTAATTGTTTCCATGAATCAGATTGCAGCTTAGCATACCTTCAAGTTCAGCCAACCGCTCCTCTTCTTGCTCTTTTGAGCTGAACTGCGTCTCCTTCGAAACCGACGCAACGTACATCCTCTGGTCTGAGTGATACGCAATCGCATGTATCTCCTCGTCCATCGTGATCTTTTTCGCAGGCCATGCCCCGTCTAGCGAGTACTCGTCCTGGAGCTTGCACACTCGAACCATATCCTATCACACCCCAAGTTCGTCAGCAGATGATCTAAAAAACAACGTCATTTGCAGGGTAAGCTCACATTCCTCGACACGTAAATAAACCCATAATCTACCGTGATTGAGTGGAAAGGATTGATAAACTTCACGCCAGGCCCTCCGGCAAACGGTATCGCCTTCGGCAGACTCCTCGCCGTCTTCACGACAAAGAGCGACTCGGTCGGCGGAACAATATCAGGACCTGCTGGGACACCGCTAGAGGCCGGCGCTGAATTGTTGTCGCGCGTCACGCCGTCGGCGATGAACACCGTGTCATATCCGCTCTGATTGACGAGCGGAAAGAGAACTGAAACTCGTAGTTGATTCCGTCTAGCGGCTGCCGCATCGCCGGATTGTTCAGCGTCCTCGCTCGCGGGCGGCTGCGACGAGCTGGCTACCTTTATATTCTGTACTTTCAAAAACCTCACGCCGACAGACAACGCAGATGAACCGCCACTTCCAGACGGCGGAACGAATGGCTCGTATATCGCAACGTCGCCATCTGCTGTGCGCAGGAAGAGATGATTTTGTCTCATCACAGAGTCGCCGAGTGACGCGTACAGAACCTCCACGATATGATATTCTTTACCACTGGCGCTGTTGACGCGATCGTTAGCAGCGCTAGCGGTAACTCCCATGCTCGATCTTCGCCTGCCGGCCATAGATGGGCGGCGCGATGATGGGTGTTCAGAGGACTCCGGGGGGCGTTCGATCAGCTGCGGAAGAACATCGCAGTTCTTGATGCTGTACATTAGTTTCAAATCCGAAATGCGATAAATCTGTTATTCAGTTAATAAATGCTCACAAAAGCAATAAAAAGCAGATTTACCTGTAGTTCACCCTGACGAGTGACCATGATTGCAACATCAACAGTACTATCCTCATCATCATCCACATCATCCCGCGCAGAGTTGTTTGCTGCGGTGCTGGTCCCGTAGATAATATCAGTTGTCCGTTTCCGTTTCCTTGAGACTTCAAACTTTGTAGCTTTAGTCCCAGGAAGGAACGATTTCGGCACCGAAGCTAAGCATCCAGCGGAAAACTCCTACGTCCAATGATTAGAATCTTTTCAGAAGAATCTAAAGAGAAGGATCAACTTACGATGCCCTGCTCAAATCTGTGCTCCTCGTTCAACTCCAAGCTCTGCTCCCCACCAATCAGCAAATTAGCAGCGCCATTGTCAAGCAGCAGCAGCACCGCATTCTGCGAAAACGAGTACGCCACAAGTCCCGGGTCGGCTCCAGAGGCAGACCAGTCCGCCGACGTCTCGTCTTCGTCCTCGGGCGGCATGTACACAGGCAGCATCTGCACCATCTTCAGATCCGAGTCGTAGACTCTAATCTCCGTCGCGCAAAGCTGGACGATACGCGTGCCGTCGAGGATCGAGCCGACTCCAAGTGTCGCGCCTCGGGGATCGAACTCTGTGCCTCGAACCTCCTCAAACCGCTCACTGATATCATAAACGACGCTCTCGTCCGCGCGCGAGATGATCATGTACTTGTCAACCTGATCGCCAATCGCCGAGTCAACACCGCTCGTCAGCGTATCGCGCGATTTGGTCTTAACCGTGAACAGCGCCTTGCAGTCCGGGAACGCGAACCGCGCAGACACGCGCGGCGTCAGCGAGCGCCGGAACACGCTGAGGCCTCCGCTGCGGGGTAACCCGCCGCGCGCGCCGACGACTTCGAGTTTCGAACTCACTTCCGCGTTCTGGCTTACGTTCCCGCGGACTTCGACTGAGCCGATCGCGACGTCGAGAAGGGGGCCGTGGTTCACGAGGCGGTCGTGGACCAGGAAGGAGAATTTCTTGTGGCTCTCAGAGTCGGTGGCTGCAGCTTCGTCGAGAGAAGCCAGAGCGGCGGCGGCGGTACTGTTAGCTGCCCCCGACGACGAGGATTCGCCGTAAAGATCTTCATCTTCAACGTCGTCGTATTCTTTTGACTTGACTAGATTACTGTTGTCGTTCGACGCCTCTGCTTCAAGAGCAGACGACGCGTCCTCAGTCGCCTCTGCAGCAGCTGAACTGCTTCCTCTGCGGGTGTCGCCAGACTTGCGCCATGAGAGTAATACACCGTCAGCGGCAGCGCAGCCGACAAACAACCGCTTCTTGTGCCAGAATATCTCGAGACACGACGCCGCACCGCCGACAAGCTTGTCAGCCAAGTCAAGCCTGTGCAGCTCAAGCCTCTCGACCGAGCGGCCTTCTAGCATGAATCGAAGCAGACAGAGATCTCCTGTGCCGAGAATGAGCAGAACGAGATTGTCCTGCAGATACACGGCCTTTGAACCCTCAAGGCGAAGCTCGAGATCAGATTGATCGATAAAGTCGAATTCGGAGGTCTGAGCCGCGAACGGGTTGACGGCAATGCTGACAGCGCGTCCGGCAGGGTCGACGTGCACGATCTCGTTCGCGCCAAGAAGGAGGGTGCCGCCGATTGGCGCCGGGAGGGCGGTCGCAGAGACGAGATCGTAGGGCAGTTTTGAGATGCTGAGGATAGCTGTTGACGCGCGCTGCTGGAGATCGAGCGCGACGACGATGAGCGCGGTGGTGTCTTTGGTTTCGTGGATGAGACCGGTCCATGTGCGTTTTGGCTGGTAGAGAATCGCGAGCGTTGGTTCACGGTATTCGTACAGAAATACGGCGTCAATAACATTTTCAATGTCGTCGCTGAGCATTGAAGCCGGTACAACAAAAGACGGGTAAAAGACACGCGAGATTTCTCCGTTTTTGCCACTGCTCCCCACGCCGGCGCCGGTGAAAAGCTCGAGATCGTCGTCTTCTTTTCGGAAAGGCAGGAAAGCAAACATATCGCTACCAAACTTGAAGCAGGCGCAGAAGTTTCCCGGATCAGCGCGAAGAAGCGCGGCCGAGTCGGCGACGTCGGTGTTGAACGTAGCGCTGAAGACCCCCGACTGATTTTCATAATAATGCAGAGACACGGTTGCGATTGTGTGGCGCGCGTGGTCCCAGGACAGGAGCGACATCTTTGCGGACGCAAAGGAGAGTAGGACGTAGTCGAGTCGCGGGTCGGCTGCGGTGCGAACGCGCACGATGCCGGTGACAAATCCGCTGAGCGCGTACTCTGCTACAAGGACAAGTTTTGTGTGGTATGTCGTCAGGCTCTGTTCTAGGCCAATGTCGGCCAGGAAGTTGTCGTCTGTCTGATCCTGCTGGTCGCCATCGGCGGCTGCGGATTGCTGACCGTTTGCAGATGCCGAGGCAGCGGACGAATGGTCGCGGGTGGATGGAGCGGCATCGTCATCGTCGTCAATGACAGTGGAGGAGGACTGGGATTCGTGGGAGACGAATGTGAATATCTGGAGAAGAGAGGAGCCCTTGACGACGACGAGGTTGGGCTGATCGGGGCTGATGAGGTTTGCGGAGACGCAGTGGGTGATGGCGGTCGGCTGCGTGATGTCGCGGTAGACCTGCATCTTTTAGATGCTGAGGTTGAAGTTGGATCTGTAGCATAGAAGTTGATTAGAAAGGTGTAATGCAGGTTTGTGGATGGAAGAGAATGAGAGGAAGGCTTTATTCGGACGGCAGATAGATCTAGGGATAGATACAATCGACAAACAAGAAACAAAAACAGAGAGAGTAGTGAGGTTACAAAAAAAAGAACAAGAGTACAGTGATGATGATATCAAAACAAGAAGAAGCAGCTATCAAACAATTGCACATCTCTTTTGAGATCCAAGAACATGAGTCGGAGCACACACAAAGCACCCCACGCAATCCAATGATTCAGTACCAGCAGAACAGAAAAAAGAAAGACTTACGGAACTATATTACAACGGGAGTAGGCGATCAAAGCAGCGGCATTGCAGGTGAACGAGGGTGGGTTCTTCGAGCGAGTAAACGACGGTGAGCGAGATCCAAAGAGCAGAGTGCAAAATGTGCTATTCCTATAAGTCATCACGTGATACACTTATAGTCACGTGCATTAGTCAGGTGACAGAGCCGCACGAGACGCGGGCCCGGGTCAGCAGAAGAGAAGGCGTATTTTGGGTTAGGGCGCGTGACCCAAAGAATCCGCAGCGCAATTTGAGAGGAAACCCAGTCTGGTCCGGATAAACAAACAAGATAAAAATAAAAATAAAAATACGGCCAACCTCCGTCGTGGTCTTTGTCTCGTCCTCGGGATCATCACCGGAGTGGGTCTCACCTCTGATTATCAGAGCGATCATCAGAGAAGGTTGTAAACACCAAAAGAAGCGAGATTAAAGACCAGAAACTGGGAAAACTGAAACGCGACCGGTTTATTCGAAGTCGAATCTCGTCAAGCGAAAACTCAACCGTCGACGCCGTCACCGCGCGTCCGCCAGTTCCCGGGCCTTCACTCAGTTCATATTGTCCATGTAGCTGTTCTGCTGCTCGTTGGTTCTTATTGTGTTTATGCTGATTGTAGTTGCTGTCTGGGATTCCTACGAGTAATTTACTATCTTTCATCTGTATTAAAAGTCACCAGGCAGTTAACGACGCCAAATATGATATCACAGCTGCCAACGCCAGCGGAGTCCCAACCGGCCATCCCTTGCTTCGTTTGTTGTTATTCTTCCCAATCAGGAAGGCTTTCTTTTCCTCATCTAACTTAGTTCACCGGCCTTCTACGCTCTTTCTTCTTTCGACTTATCTCTTCGTCCCGTGTTATCGCATGCAATCAGTAGCTTTAGATTCACCGAAATATAAAACAGCAAAATAATCAAGACAAATCGTACACTTTGTGAACAAAGTAATTAATAAACCCATACATAGTACACCTGTTTGAGAACCAAAAATAGAAAATGAATAGAAATAAACACCATGCTGCAATCAATGGTCACGGTCACAATAAACACTTTCTCCTTTCTTACAACTCTTCCAAAACTAATAAACCTTTCATACTGCAATTATCCCCCGAACCCAGTCCCACATCCGCCCGGCGACGTTCTTCGACTTTCCATTACTCAAATTCTTCATCGTCCCCGCCCGCAGCGTGCTGCTCGTCGTAGTCGTAACCGACGCGTGCTTCGCGTGCCGCCGTGTCCCCACGATCGGCTCCGTGTTTGCAACCGGCAGATCTCCATGGCTTCGCCATCCTTGCTGGCTGCCGCCAATCGACTTGGTCTGTCGCTGTAGTTGCTGTTGCTGCTGCTGCCAGTACATCGCCGCGTCCTGCTTGCTCGGCCGCCGGCGGTGCAGTTTGTTGCTCTTCGAGGGCGACGTAGCTGCTGCTGCTGTGTTGCTGCTGTTGTTGCGCACCTCTTCGCGGCTTCCGGCTGACAGGTTCACCGTACTATTGTTGTGCAGAAGATTGCCGACCGACTGGCTCTTCATCATCGCGTTCTTCAACCCGACAACTAGACTTTTCCGCCGATCGTGCGACCTCTTCCGAAAATGCCATCCGCCTCGCTCACTCTCCTGTCGTTTTGTCGGCGACTCTGTAGCCGGGGCTGAGACCGACAGCATATCCTGCTCCGAAAGCGTAGACGTAGATCCTGAGTTGTGCAGCGAGTTCGCGCCGCTATCAATCACCGAATGTCGAATCTCGGGACCGGGTTCTCCAAGCACAATAGCCTCGCCAAATTCATCAACAATAAGTACATCGTCGCGGGTATCAACCGTCGTCTCATTTCCCTCGACCGACTCGAGCTTTGCTCCTAATCTTTGACTGTCATATGTCTTGCTGCTGTTGTAGCTCGCGCTGCTGCTGTTGTAGTTTTGACTGGCAGCATTAAACGAACTCACAAAGTCTTCCCAAACACTTCGACGCTCGACCTTCGTCTCAACGGACTGACTCTCTGCAGTGCTGCTGCTGTTCTCCTGAGCTTCATCAGACGAGCTGTTATTGTCCTCAGAGTCAATCGCAGACTCGTCCCGCTCTTCCGCAATCTCAGCAACCGCAGACATCTTCCGCTTCATGCCTCGTCCGACTGCACTCATACCGCTACTGCTGCTGCTGCTGCGTCGAGGTCCGTCGAGCGCAAGACTCATCGACTGCGAAAACGTTCGGAAATCAACCGACTTTGTGCCGTTGATCATTCCCGGCGCAGACTCCGTCCTTCGGTGGAACGAAGAAGTCGTCCAGGTGCCTGACAGCAGCGATGGCGTGCCTGCCGGCCCCAGCGCCGCGTCGAGGTCAATCACCGGCTCAGGCGTGCCCGACCGCGTAAAGTAATGCGTCGCTCGCGGGGCGTGTGACACATGAGGAGGGGTAGCCGGCCGCGGCACCGGTAGATCCTCATCTTCATCCTCCTCGTCTTCGTCTTCCTCCCCTTCGTCTTCTTCCTCCGTCGGCGGCGGCGACAGACTCAGTCCGTCTGTCTTCCGCCGGAATCGGATGAACGACCACGACTTTCCTTTCTTGTACGTCGTCGTCGCCGCCGGCGCAGAAGCCGTGCTCGTGGTCGAGACTACTGAAGCACGTTTGCTAGGCGAAACCGGGAGTGGAGATACACGAGTAATCTCGGCATCGGCGGAAGGCTTCGCCGCGAGCAACTCGGGTGACTCGTTCGCTGAAGGCTGCTGCTGCGAGGGTGTGATGGTGGCAGTGGTGGATGTCGAAGTTGTGCAAGAATGCGAGGGAATAAACTCGATGGCGGGCGAAAACATGACTTTCGCCCGCGAGGGGGGTGTTGTCGACGCCGACGAGACCGACGCGAGCGAAGTCGACGATGAGCCGAGCGAGAGCGAAGGCGACCGGCATGGCGATTCGGCACGCGACGGCGTGGGCGACGGGGGAAGAGGCGTGGCTGAGGCGTCGACCTGCTGCTTCTGTTGCTCGAGACGGAGGTCGGCGAGGAAGTCGTGCGAGATGGCCGCCGAGCGCCGGTGGGCGTGCTTGCGCGCAGGACTACGGGGCTTGGACGCCTGCATGGAGGAGGAGGAGGAAGGTGGGAGCGACAGGCGATTCTGCTCGAGGTGCTGGGGGTTGGGGTGTTGCAGAGCCGGTCGCTGCGTCGGAGGAGGAAAGACGGTAGTCGGGGCGGAGGCGGATAGAGAGGCGACGGAGGTGTGCCGGGCGTGGCCGGTGCTGGTGTTAGTGGTGGTGGTGGTGGAGGGAGGGAACGCGCGCGGAAGGGCAGGCGACGACTCTTTCGGCGAGAGCGAGTGGTGCAGGGGGAAGACAAATGCCGGGGTCGTCATGGTGATGGAGGTGACGGTGGTGGACATGATAAGAGGGACGGGCAGAGGAGTAGGTGCTGCAGAGATCAGGAAGGCGGGCGGGTTAGAGAAGGACGGACGGGGACGGACGATGGCAGAGAGAACAAGCACACACCTAACGCGCGCGCGCCAGACCAGGTAAGGCGGGAGCGGCTTTCGCAGGGCGATTAGAAGAGAGACATGCGGGAACACCGAGGGATGCGCGGTGGTTTGCAGAGGAGGAGGAGGAGAAGGAGCGGTGAGGAAGAGACGGAGAAGGAAGGGGTTCAGAGAAGAAGCCGGCACCAGGAAGCAGAAGGAGGAAAAGCGAACGGCGGTGATGTCTCCAAAGGGGGTTGTCTGACCCGCGTAGGTCGTGTGCCTGCTGGTACTCTCAGCTGGACCCGTGCCGCTAGCGTTTGCTCGCACCCCTGACCCGGCCCGATTGCCGTATTCGTCCAGCTGAGTTGGCGATGGTTCAGAAGAAGATGATATTTCTGGTTTATGTTGTTCTTGTTCTTCTTATTCTTCTATTCTTCTACTTCTTCTCTTCTTCCTTTTCTCTTCTTAACTGCTCTCATCTCTCTCACCTCTTCCCGTCTCAATCTCAGCCTACGTCATTGCAAACGGCTTTCAAACCTTATCCTCAAACTCAAACCCACTCCTGATCAGGGGCGCGCTCAACCTTGTCCTTGTCTGCCTCCTCGGCCTTCTTTCATCTCCCCTTCTTCGGACACCCCGCGACAGGCCCTCGTTATCTCATGCGCCGGAAGGCTTGTGCGGAACGTGATCCTCCCTCAGACGCGTGCCCGTGCGGTGTCTGCTGCGTGCTGTGGATTTCGTTTGCCATTCGTCCTTGTCGCGCTGCTTCTGCTGCTCTGCTGCTGCTGCGCTGCGCTGCTCCTGCTGCTGCCGCCGTTGCTGCGCTGGGGTCTGGCGATGCACGGCTCACCGCCTGCAGGGTACTCATACATCGACTGACGTAGAGCATATGCTAGATCGTAGTCGCAGACCAACGCGTGCTGCTCGCGTCCGGAGCCTCGCGTCCTCGCGACCCCACACAAACATCTACGCGTCGAGCAACTGATATATGCTATAATCCATGATATCTCGATATCCACCCGGCAATGCCATCAATTATTCAGTCTCACCTCTCTCTTTACTGATTTCTCTCTAATCTGGGCTTCTTGCTCTAGAATTCCTGCTGCTTCACTTCGGGGTATGTAGATGTAGTCTGCCATGCACGTTATCTCATTGCTGTATCGGCCTCGTTCAGAACCCTCCCGCTCTGTTTGTTGACAGGCAAGCAATCACCTCCGCCGCTCTCTCGACCCTCGACTTGTCGTCCGAGGAATTTGTGCTGCCGTGTTTGTCTGCTCGAGCGGGAAACGGAAAGAGCTGGCTGGGGTGGTTGTGGTAATTCTACCTTCCTGGTTACTCTACTCGTCCTTCCTCGCCCAGATACCGCTGCTCGCAGTCACGTTCTGTAGCAGAGCGATAGCAGACTCAAACGTCTCAGATTATCTCCAGGTTATCAGACACTGACGGAAGTAGAAAACAACAACTACCTGCTGTTCATATCCGAGACCAGAAAAAACTCCTCGCTTCCTCAAGTTGTGCATGCTTCCCCCCAAAGTACCACCTGCCGCCCGCCGATCCAGGTCAGCTCGTAGTTTAGCTCGAAAGCTGTCCCCACCAAGACGTACCAGCACCGTGGACAGGGCTGCGAATACGCAGAGAACAAAACCGTTATTTTATTATCGATTTGTGTTTTCGGCTCCTCGCTCGTCTCGATCGAGCCAGTCCAATCAAAGCTAATTCGGTTTACTTCCCCCAGCTCCACCATGGTGGTTCACGGTGGGCTGCCCGACAACTGCAGACAAATGCAGAGATAGACGGATGTGTCGGGCATGTCGCCTAATGGGTAATGAAGGCATGAACAGTATCACATCGCCCATTGTCTGATTTGTTTTCTTGCTTCTGGTTATGGACCGTTATTCTGTTCCTTTCACATTTTGACCTCCACAACCAGCGCAATCGTCCATCTACGTAGTTCTCATGGAATTCTGGCTCATAAAACCTGCTCATTAAACTTGCACGGGTCCACGCATTCTTTCCCAAGTACCTTTGTAAACCAGCTCAGAGTATAATTTGATAATTACTGGTTACCGCCCCTCCGACTCTGCAGCTGCCTGAGCCTGCCTGCTTTCCGCTATCCGCCTCCGAATATCGGTACTGCTCAACTTTCCCGCCCACGCATTCTCCTGATCTCCATTCACGACGCCAATCTCCCACACCTTGAGCGGATGCATGCCCCGCCTCCGTCTCTCCTTATTGACCGCGACCCCGCCCGAGCGCGTCTCGGCGCTCACCACGAGCGCGTCAATCGCCTCGATATTCACCGCGTCGCCGTAGATGTCGTTGATCTCGTGCGTGGTCGATTTGATGCCGGGGTAGACGTATGCCAGGAACTCAAGCACGTGCGCGCACCGGTCCTCGAGCGATTCCATTTCTTCCTTGTATTTTTTGTTTTTCAGCAGCGCCGGGCCCGTCACGCCTACTATCAGTTTTTCCGACGCAAGAAAGCCCGCCATTGTTAGTAGAATCCGGTGTCCGTCGTGGAGATGGTCGAAAGTTCCCCCGACTGTAGTAAGAAGAATTAGCATGTTCAACTATAGAAAGTCAGCAGTAAGAACTACATCAGATCAACGTACGCGCAACGACAGCATATGATCCGTCCCGCCCTTCATCCTCTGCGTCCTCTTCTTCTTCGTCTTCCTCTTCACTCCGCACCATGCCTGCTTCGCCAATACGCGGTTGTTCCCCATCGCCTTCGGATCCGGGTTGAGTATCTAAAGACTCGTCCTGCATCGGAAGCACGAGAACTTGAAGCGCAGGAGGGTACGGCGATGATTGCCGCTCGGCAATGAATATCGGTAGCAGTTCCGAGTCTAGACTCACATATCGAGGCAATTAGTTCAAACTCATGTGCAGTATACTAACAAACGCAACGACGCACCGGCTTTTCCCAGAGTAACGACCTCCCAACTCCGATTCCTCTCGCTACCGATATCAAACCCACCCACGCCCTGCAACAGAACACGGACCTCGACGCCCTCGCGGCCCTCCGCCTTCGCAAGCTCGGTAGCAAGCAGATACAGCTGCGTGACAACGTAGTGCGCGTCGCGGAAGCGCTCGGGCGGGCGCGCGACGAAGATGTCGAGGCGGCCGGTGGGCCAGGTCGCGTGCAGCGAGCGCGCGAGGACGGTGCGGTAGGTGTCTGCGACGGGGATGTAGATGTCTGGGTTTGTGATTACCAGGGTCGACATGAAAAGCGCCATTTCGTCGGACATCTGGTGTAAGTGCGCCCGCTTGCTGGTCTGCTCGATCTGCTCGAGGCAGCGGGTGTGGAGGTTGGTGGGGTTGCAGATCGGTCGACGCTACGGTTCAGTTTGTGAGGAACTGGACTCGCTTGGACGAGTGAGCCCCACGGCTGGTTATGTAATCGCAGAGTGTGGAGTAGAAGCAACTGCGGCCATGAGCATTGGTTGATTGTCTTAATGAAGTATTTTCAAGTTTATTAAGAGGTAGAATGGAGTTGGTAGCAGGAATATATTGCGGTCTCTGGGTCAACGTTCGGGGCAAGCGAAGAAGGTACCTGCGGCAGCAGAGACGAGAGCGGAGGAGGCTGGGTGTGGAGGAGAGCAAAGCAAGCGAGGCAAGGGGCCAGGAAGAGCGAGGACAAGCGACCGCGTGTCTTATTCCTGGCTGGGCTTATGACTGCTACACTAAAGCACTTTGCATCTGATACAGAGACCACCCCCGTCGAAACAGGTAATTGGCGCAGGTACGGAGCCGGCAGCGAGGGATGAGACGAACGAGAGAGAGGCAGACGCTAGCAGAGCAGCCCAGCCCCTTGCTTTGTTTGATTGCTGGCAGACCTCGTCGTAGACCCCTTTTAATCTCTGCTCGGTGGCGGTCGGGTTTGCTTTGCTGTTTATGACAGAGTCTATCTCGTAGATCTGAAGTGAGTCGTCTTGTTCGTGTTGGTCGTTGGTCGTCAAAGGGGAAGGTATACACCGCTTCCTGATCTGCGTACAGCGAGCACTAAACAGTGAACAGTGAACAGTGAACAGTACGCAATCCAGTCGATCTCCTCACTGAAAGACCGTCACCGCGATAAGCTAATCTGCTACCAGTTCTGCAGGGGTTCCATAAATATCCACTCAATATCTCCAAGATCCCAAAGCGAACAGCAAATCAGAAACCACCAGAACTCAATTAAATCAAACGACCCGACCTCAACGTACTTGTTTTTTGCTAAATACTCAAACGAGATCACTCAGGATATTATTTATATTTATCAAATATTGCTCACTATAGCGAGGTCATAAAGCGAGCGCTGCTTTGCTGTCATTTCCATCTTCAAAAATAGGTTGATAGCACAGCACCTCGTCTCCAACAGCAGTTGATATCACTTTTCATTTCACCCCATAGACTCCCCCCTTGCCTGCCTGCCCTACCTACTCTCCCCTCCTCCGCTAGCGACGCGTCGTCCACGGCTGCGCGCACGGCAGGTCCATCTATAAAAACGCAAAACCCGTGGCGGCGGCGCATCAGACCCACCGCTGGCGGCCTGGCCAACTGGCTGACCTGGCTGCCTGTTTAGCAGGTGCCCGAGCCAAAGCCAATTTTAGGTGCACCCATCAACTCGTCTTTGCTCTCCCAGCAAGGCAATTGATAGTCAGGAGTAGTAAAAGGGCCTATTTGGACTCTTTGCACCCATCTTTATAGCCATCTCTAAAGTAGTAAGCAGTCAGAACTCTGTATACCTCGACTTGCCCCAGCTGAGAGCTGCCGTGAGGTCCGCCAGTGAGCTTACACAGTATTGCTACAAAACCCTCGTCTATGTCACAGCTGAACGTAGTCCAGTCGCGTCGCGTTCGCGTAGAGAGCAACGACTCTAGAACTACATCACCGCCTCTGAACATATACAAAAAGTCCATCGGTTGCTTTTTTGATCGTACCAGGGGCGGGATACAGTGGAGTTTTTGTTTTTTGATTTTCTATCTCACAAAGATCAGGAAATACAAAAAACGACGCGTCTTGAATGACGTGAAAGAAAAACAAGCAAAAGCCTCAGCAGCGCGCTGGATTCAACTCACAGAAACAAAAGGCGATAATCTAGACTGCTTGCTGAACACGAAAAACAACGACGACGGAACTGATGCATGAGCATTATCATCATCCGAAGAAGAAGCGCCGGCGGAGTCTGGACGGAGACGATCTTGCGAGTGACGGCAGCGTCGACGATAGTCTAGCAGAGCGACGAGGGAAGAAGTCGGATGTTAAATCTGCGTCGCCTATACATTTTGATAATGGGCGTATGTATGAAGAAGGCTACGATTCCAGCGAGGGCGAAGATAGTCCAGAACCCGACGAACGAGAAGATACCCACACAAAAATCCCCCCGCTGAAATCAAAACACCCGCGCTCCTCAGCACCAGCAGTATCCACGACCGAACCCGTCGGAATCGCGGACTTTGATCTCGAAAAAGCGCGCAAGGAGGCATCGAATAAGCTGAAGTACGCATGGGAAGACATTTTTCGCAAGTACGGCCGCGATCTGACGCACGAGACCGACGTGGTTGACGTGCTCACGGGCGAGATTGTGGAGGATCGAGGGCATTTGAGGGGGATTGAGTGGGGGGTTGGGCATGGGTATTTTCGAGGGAAGATGGATGAGGAGGAGGAGGAGGGAGAGGAAGAGGAGGAGGAAGTGGACGATGGATTTGGAGATATGATTGATGATGGTGAAGATGATGATGAGAGCCTCGACGAGGAGAGATATACAGGAGATTCATCAGCTGACGAGATCGACATGCTGAGTTCATCCCCTGTTCACAAGGGTTCTCGCAAATCCTCGACAGCTCCGGAGTCGGCGCGAGCGCGCGAGATGAAGCTGAAGATGCGGAAACTGGATTTGCTCGTGCAGGCGTGGTCGACGCTGCATTCTGGGTCTGCTAGTGCCACTGGTTCTGGAGGAAAGGCTTCAGATGGCAGGAGGGGCGAGGATCCTATCGATCTGTTGAGCAGTAGCAATGACGATGGTCTTGAGGGTGATGATGGAGAGGAAGAGGAAGACGATGAAGAGGAAGATGACGAGGACGATAACGATGAAGATGACGAGTACGAACTCGAAAAAGCTCGTCATCTCGATCTATTGGTGCAGTCCTGGTCCGCAACTGCACCCGCCCCTCACCAACTCAGCAACAGCGAACCACTAAAGCATGAGCCCGCGAGCGACAAAGCGCAAGAGACAGAAGACATGTGGGCGATCCCGAACGAGATGAATCCAGAGTACGATCCGATCTGGCACGATCATCATCCAGAGCTGTCGTCCTCGCCTTCATTTTCCCGGCCGTCGTCTCCGGACTCGACGACAGATTCAAAGACAGAGTCAAAGACTAAAACAGAGACGCAGCGATCCACCCCGTCACCTCCAGACTTGCCTCGATCCGAAAGCAAAGCTGCAAAAAAGCTACCCCCTCCATCGTCACACAAGGCTACCCCACGCACCCCACAAGCACAGTCCCCATCCCACCCGCGTACCCACCACTCCTCGCGCAAGAAACCAGCCGCCGTCCACGCAAAAGACCGCCACAGTCTGATCGAGATTCCCGACAGCGAGAGCGAGTCGAATTTTGTGTCGCAGAGCATGAGTGAGCAGAGCACGCAGCCTGATCTGTCAAGTCAACCGCCGCGGCGCGCGTCTTTTGCGGTGGCGGATGGGAATGCGGGTGAGAAGGTGTGTGGGACGGCGGGGTATCGTTGTAATCGCAGCTTTTGCTTTGAATGTATATAAGTGTTTGTAGATAGATGGGTTTGTTGACTAGGCATTTGTTACGGCGTTAATTTTCTTTCTTCTCTATTGTGAATTGTTGTAATATTATGATCTCGACATGTTCAAGATCTCATCTAGCTCGAGTTCATGATCTCTCGAAACCTCGCCTGCCGCTTTCCAGAACTTTGACAGATGCCGCGATCCAGAATCGCAGATGACGGTAACGATCGTATGACCCGGGCCGATCTTCTTTGCGTACCTCGCGGCCGCGACACAGTTCACTGCCGTCGAGCTTCCGACAAACAGACCGTCGTGCTCGACAAGATAGCGCGCCATAGCCAGTGCTTCTTCGTCCGTGACGCGGACGGCGTCGTCGACGAGCGGTCTGCCGATCTCAAAGTTGCGCGTCACGCGATTGATCCCGATGCCCTCGACGAGGGTGTCGACCTGATGCCGCCGCCGCGTGCCCTCGCGCTCCTTGACGTCGAACATGACGCCGTACTTGACTTTGTTGAACAGTCCGCTTCCGGGCGGATCGGCCAGCACGACGGTCAGTCCCGGCACGCGGGGTTTTAGGAACCGAGAGACGCCGGAGATGGTGCCGCCGGTGCCTGCGCCGGTGATGAAGACGTCGAGCTTGCCTCCGCCGGTCTGGCTGTAGATCTCGGGACCGGTGTGCTCGTAGTGCGCGCGCCAGTTTGCTTCATTTTCGAACTGATCGGCGAAAAGACCGCGGCCGCCGCCGGGCAGTGCGTTACGCTCTGCGGCCCGCGTGCGCGCCATGTTGACGTACTGTCGCTTGTCGACGATGCCTGCGGGCGGGACTTTTTCGACCGTGGCGCCCAATCGCTCGAGCAAATCGATTTTCTCGGTCGACGTGTCAGACGGCAGGCAGATATGCGCGGTGTACCCTTTCGCCCTGCAAATCATCGCGAGCGAGATGCCGGTCGAGCCGGAGGTGCCTTCGTAGACGACGTCTCCGGAGTGCGGACGAATGAGACCCTCTTGCTCCGCGCGCTCGACGATTGCGAGCGCGACGCGGTCTTTGGCGCTGCCGCCGGGGTTTTGCAGTTCAGCTTTGGCGAGGATGGTGCATCCTGTTGCGGCGGAGAGGGATTTGATTTTGACGAGGGGGGTGTTGCCTATAAGACCCTCGACGCCGATCTTGATGTCTGGGATGGAAGAGGAGGAGGGTGGTTGATCATGAGGATGTGATATTAGAGGGAGGAGGAAGTGGGATGATGCGGTGGTTGCGAGGAAGCCGAGGGCGAGTCCGAAGAGTAGAGAAGAGGAGGGTGAGAGGTCGTGCAGGTGTGTCATCTAGAAGAGAGGTTCATTTGGATATGAGGTGGACGAAGGTTGATGGATTTGAGATTTTTTTCATTTTTGTTCATTGTTTGATAATGATGAGCCGCAGGGGAAGATGGCGATGAGAGTAACTAGTGATTATTAATTAGTTCTAGTGAGGGTGAAGACTAGTATGAACAGCAACAAGAAGACGGAGGTTATGTATGATAAATTAATAAGAAATATTAATAAATATTTTATGATCCAGTTGAAGTAAATAGTCGATGTAATAGTTGATGTAAACATATGGATGAGGGGACAGCAAGTGAGAATATTCACATAAATCAGCAGCAATAGTCATCGCAGACTCAATGCGCGCTACCGATGACGACATCGCAGACCAACAATCACAAACAGAAGGCGGTGAACGACAGCTGGTTCCTTCCGCAGCGGAAAGGAATAGAACGGGAGGGATTTACCTGGAGCAGCAAAGAAGACACCGAGGCAGTGCCGAGAAGAACGCGCACAGTTGTTCCATGCGATTATCAGCTCTTCAGTATATTGCCGATGCACTGACCAATTACGTCGCTATCTGATTCTAATATTCTGCTCAATGCCACGAATACCCGACACATATCAACATACAACAAATGCAATACGTTCATCGATTCAGACAATACCAACATCCACAACCACTTAGATAATCAACTTAGGGCTTACAGTTTAACCTTTTGACGGCTAAAGCGGCAGCGCTTCGGGTTAGGGCTAAACCTAAAGCGACGCAGCTGTGACTAGCGACGGCGCACGCGGGGCCACGCCCAGACCTGAACAGCGCGAAGTCGGGGTTGACGAGGGGGGGGGTGTAATAGAGATGGTTGTAGTAGAGAATAGCAGACAGAATACTCTGCTCAGTTCTGTCAGAATACGCAACAAAAAAAGCGCGGTTGAGCGGCAGCCTCCCAGCAGCCTCCAAGCCAAAGTGCGCCCAGCTCCCGGCACGCTCGGCACTGCAGACAGCCGTCGCCCGGATCACGTCCCGGAAATCACAGTCAACACGTGCTCGGAGTTTTAGTTTGCGACACTCGGCGGTCGGCGCTTCGTTCCCCGGCGGGCTGCATAACACATAATACGCCATTGTGCGACTGTGCGGAAGCGGCCGACGGCCGTCTTTGCCGGGCTTTGGCTCAGATTCTGTTTACTCATCCGCGACTTCCTCTTCCTCGCTTTCTCTCTTCCTCTCTTCCTCTCTGGTCTGGCTCTAGTTGCTGCTTCTCTTCGCTCCTCCTCCTCTCCTCCTCCCCTCACCTCTCCTCTCACCTCCTCGCCCTCCTCTCATCTCATCTGCATCCCCCCCACATGGCCCTCACTGCCACCCAGCAGCATCTGCCACCGGTACCTCTTCCACATCTACCGCCCACTGCCTCCTTCCTCTAACTCCTCCAGATGCAACTCCTCCCCGACAATTCCCCCTCTGCCGCGTCTTCCGACGACGACCATCTTCCCCACGCCGTCCACGCCCTCACCTCCGCATTCAACCCCGTCATCTCCGGCTCCCCGCCGCCTTCGATCTCCTCCTCCTCCTCGCCCTTCACTTCCTCCTCCGCTTCCGCGACTTCCACCTCCTCCGCCTCCTCCTCCTCCACCTCCTCCGCCGCCGCATCAACCTCCTCCGCCGCCGCATCAACCTCTCCCTCCTCCCACCAGCATCCGCAGCAGTCCGCCATCTGTCTCTGCCCCCAGGTCGCCCGCGTGCCCAGGCCTCGTAACGCGTTCATCCTCTACCGTCAGCACCACCATGCCTCCGTCGTAGCCGACCACCCCGGCAAGACCAACCCCGAGATCTCCAAAATCATCGGCGAGCAATGGCGTCATCTCTCCCCCGACGAAAAAGCTGTCTGGCAACGTCTCGGTGATGTATGTTCCGCTGAATTTTTTCCCCCCTGAGCTCGTCCTGCCACACCCTCGTCCTGATCTCCACCTACCTCTCTTTCTAACACCTCTCTTTTACTCATCTCTACAGGAGGAGAAGAAATCTCATCTAGAACGCTTCCCAGATTACAGATACCAGCCTCGGCGCAATGCCAAACGCGGCAACGAGGGATCATCCGGTCAGCAAGCCGGCGCGGGATCCTCAACCACCGCTCCCGGCGGCGTCAGCATCTGCCCGAAATGCCACGGCCTGACCTCTGTCTCTCGCAACTCCATCATTCCCAAGCGCGAAAACACTCCTTCGTCTTCATCACTCCATCCTCCTCCTCCGATCCACATTCAGCAACAGCAACAGCAACAGCAACAGCAGCAGCAACAACAACAGCAGCAGCAACAGCAGCAGCAGCAGCAGGGGATGGCACAGTACTCCCCACCAACTGAGCCTTCAAATCACCTCCCGCCGATGCGCACAACTTCTCCTACCTCTCTGTCCTCGTCAGCATCGTCGTCAGCAAACTACATCCACTTACCCCCACCCACTTCGTCCAATCCCGAGGCGAGACATCTCCCTCCCATCCTCCCCCTTCCTCGCAGCGATGTTCTCGCTGCCTCACACACTCCTTCAGATGCGCGACAAGGCGTCGAGGCTTTGCTTTCGCTCACGCGCAAGGCATCCACCTCTCCCGAGCCGCTGAACAGTGTCATCGGAAGCGGCGGAAGCTGCAACACCAGCAACAACAACAGTAACAACAACAACAGCAGCAACAGCAACATCAACTCCAGCATGGGCGGCCACGTGCACCCGCGCAGCAGCTACACGATATCCAACATCATCAACGGCACGAGAACAAGCGACGAATTCGACGAGAACGAAGAGGCATTTCTGTACAAGCGCCGGTGCCGGACCTCGGATGCCGATCTGCATCCGCCTCCCCAGTCGCTCTTGCAGCAGCCTCCGCAGACTCAAGGCCATCAAAAGCAGGGATCGCAGACGCAGATCCACCTGCCGCCGATCGCGTCGACGTTCCCGCCGTCGAATACTAACCCCGCTCCTGTTTCCGGCGGATCCGAGAACGACGATGTCGAGCTGCTGGTGAACTTCCAAGGTCACAGTAACGACTCTGGGATTGCGTTGCCGCTCGAGTCAAAGTATGACTATCTGTCGGCCGCCGCGATTCCTCTGCCGCGCCAGCACCCTCGCGGGGCGGTTATTGCGATCGAGGGCGTTTCTGCCGTGGGCGCGATGTTTGCTAGCGAGATCACGCAGCGCATCGGGTGCATTGTCTCCATCGACACATTCGAGACCGACGAGAGCGAGAGCAGCGACGGAAGCAGCGGCAAGAAGCTCTGCGACGCCGGCAACGGTAGCGGCAATGGGAACGGCAACGGCGCAAGCGGCGGCAGCGATAGTGAGAAGATCACGATCAGCGCCGAAGGACGTGCGGTTCTACGCGCGGGAGCGGTGCATCGGGCGATGACGAACGTGAAGAGGTTTGCGTTTGCGAGAAAGTCGGTGCTGTTGAACCGATATCTTGTTGCGAACGTGGACGCGAGCGCGACGCAGCTATGGTACGCGCACGAGAACCACGCGAACTCTTCGTCCGCGGGCGAGAATAACGCTGGCGGCGAGCAGCCGCGGTCGCCTTCGCTTACTACGTCGTCTACGGGCTCGTCAGGCGTGAGCTCGCCTGCGACGCTGCACCACCACCATACAGGAAGCAACGTCCGCGCGGGAACGATGAAGGGCAGTAGCCTGAGCAGCAAGCGGTCTGCGGTCGAGGATTTTGCGTGGTGCGCAAGCCTCTACCGCGGCACCGTTCTTCCCGATCTGGTGATCCACGTTGACTTTGAAGCGCGCGATATGCCGCGGCCGATGGTCGTTCCTGGATCGGGACTGAGAGTCATTGTCGTGGGCGGCGTTCAGCAGATTGACATTGTCGAGGCCGAGATCCGGCGCGTGATTAACGAGTTGGCGATGTGGGAGTAGCCGCCGATGAATGAATGAATGAGTGAATGACTGGATTGGGGACGATTTTAGCAGAACGCAAGGACCGAAAGGGATTTGCTATTTTCTTTTTTTTATTTCTTTACATGCTCTTCTACATGCTTTTTCATGTGGAGAAGGTCATGGCGGAAGGGCAATCATATTTCTGTCTATTTTATATGTTTATATGGGTTTTATCATAGACTTGGGTTTTCAAAACGGCAATTTTTTAGATTTCTTTCTTTTTTTAGATTTCTCTTTTTATCTTTCTTTTATGTTTATATGAGCTATTTTGCTATTGTTTGGTCAGGTTTTTGGACTTGGTTGGGTCTCATGTTTTGTCTATAAGTAAGTACCAGATGATAAGAAGGAATGAACGCACGCATCTACAACCACGAGCACGACGTCGGGCCTACTAGAACAATACCGGACATCGGCAAACACGCGGAGGAAAAGTCGGAAGCTGCCCAATTAGGGAACGAGGAACTTTTGGACGTCATAAGGCGTTAATTGAATTCTGATGATAACGGACAAGACAGGCAGGGTCACACGCAGCGGCCCGAGCGGGTTTGAGTTTTGATCCCGACTGCTTATTTCTGGTTCCGAGGAGGTGTTGTTGCAGGGTTTGAAATAAAAGACTGTCGGTGGTTAGTGAGACGAGAGGTGATGAGTAGGTGAGTAGGTGCAGCACTGCATAGAAGTGACTGCTCGCGAGCACCGCGCTCATTGTGGAGGTGCTCGGGTAGGCAGAGACAATCAAGGCCGAGCTTCGGAAGCCCCGGCAGAGGTTTTGCTGGCCCAGTTTGCAGTCCGGTAGGGTTCTGCACCGGCGTGCAGCTGCTTGCTCAGCACAAGTGAAAATGCCGCAAGGTTCTGCCTGTCGAATGTGACTTCCGCCAAGCGCCCGAATGAAAGTCTCAGAGGCCAGTTCCTCGGCTCGGGCCGACAATGGAGCCAGAAAAGAGATAATCCCGATGGGAACGAGGCTGTGGTGAACAAAGGCCCGGCTGGGAAAGATTATGCAGTCCGCGACGCCCACCGACGTGGATCCTTTCCTCTTTCTCTTCCTTCCTTCTCTCTTTGTCTCCTGCTGTGCTAAGCCTGCCCAGTCTCTTATCCGTCCACTAACACTTTGCTTTGACCCATGCACGTCTGCGCAGTCCAGCGCTCTTCCAAAGAAGCATACAAGTCCGATAGCTTGAGCCGGCTCTAATGTTGCCCCGTTGCGGCTTAGCGCGAATCCCGCCTCGGAGCCAAAATTAACGTTTGAAGAAGCTGCTTCGCGCGTCACTCCATGTACGTCTGTCAGTGATCACAAAGACGCAATGCGCTTTTACAATAACAGCGGTTTAGAAAACTTTGACGATGAATATCCTTGCCTCGTCTTTGATATCGGGATACTCATTGCTGATACTCATCAACATCATCCTGCACAATCCCGACGATGAAAGGAGTAACTATCCTGCGTCGCACGACGCATTTCATCGTGCTCAACAAACCCGCCCTCATCTTCTCGCAACCCGCCGAAGTTCCTCTCCAGCACACAGACCGACGCCCGCTGCTCGATATTCTCAAGAAACATCATCCCGAGTTCTACCCTGAGAAACCAGTGCCCCCATATGTCTGGCCAAAGCTCGTGCATAGACTAGACTATGGCGTGTCTGGTGCGATGGTCGTCGGTCTCACTAACCATGTAGGTGTTCTGTGGGTTCTCTTGTATTGTATTTTTGCTCACTCTAATGTGACAGGCGGTTCAAAAATTTCACAGAAACTTCAAGGAAGGCGGCAATTGCGGATGGCCGCTCAGAAAATTGGTGCGTGTTTATATGTTTACATGTGTGGATTGACATCATTGCTCATAGCCTTGCTGATTTAGTACCTTGCGGTCGTCAAACCACGGCGGAACGGCATGCTGTCCGCGCTCATCGAAAACACAAAAGACCCTTCCAGCACGGTCGCCCTACCCGAAACCATCACAGAATGGGACCCCGCCAAAAAATTCGGCAGAATAGAGTCCGCAGTGGTAGACGAGGAGAACAAGCGCCGCGAGTCGGCCACCGAATTCACAATCCTCAATACCTCGCCCCGAGGCGGCCCGCCTGGCGATGAAGTCTTACTCGCGCTCAACCCGATCAGCGGACGCAAACACCAGCTCCGGATACACTGCTCACACGTGCTGGGTGCGCCGATTGTGAACGATCTCCGGTACGGGTTCGACGAGATCTCAACCCAGAGATTCAGGTCGCGCCAGATCGCGCTTCATTCGTGGAGATTTGAATACAAGGTGGGCAGTAACAAAAAGGTCAGCAGCTCGGTTCGGGCTGGGCTGGTTGAATTGGTCTAACAGCAGTATTTGTCTAGCCCGCGCTTAAATGGGAAAGGGTGTATGCGCCGATTGTGGAAGGGATCGAAGCTGGCGCTGTATGGCACAACATCGATCTTGAAAACTTCGAGGAACCTCCATTACAAACTCCACAATTGAACAGTAAATAGGGATTGAATATTGCTCTGTAGTATATGCTCCGCATTACACTCGTGATTCGCCATTGTTCAATGTTGGTTATTGATATCATTGTTATATAAGGAATTTCCAGATTTTCAGTATGTATCGGTCAGCTTCCTTTTACCTCAACGGTCATTTGTGTTTCCTATTTTGCCACAGAGGTTTGTGATATCTCATATCCTGTTCAGAGTTTGTATGGCGTTATCTTCTCTGTGGGCCAAAGTCATAAGAGGTGCGCTATTTCTTTGTACATATCCTACTCAGTCTTCACCAGGTAGAATACACAACTCTTCGCGCAATATCGCGTCCACACAAACAATGAAATTGATATTTCTATTACATAATCTACGACTAATCACACAGCCCGCATAGGGTACGGGCTCGGGCCGATGAGTGCGCCGGCCCCGACCGGCGCGTCAGCAGAGTCAGACTTCTGCTTGGCCATCGCAGGCTGCGTCGGCGCCGAACAGAAACCGAGGAAGAAACCGAGCAAGCGACCGGCGTGCTGGTCAGACATTATGCTGTATATCGAGGGAACTGCCTGCTTGTAATCGCCCAGCCGTTGGCTACTGTTTTCAACTTCTGCCTGCCCTGCACCGCGACAGACGTGTTGCTCTAGGCGCAATGACAATCAACCAGAGCACTACAGCACTAGAACCACACACCCCGATAACGCTGACAGACGAGCCCGAGCAGCGGCGAGTGAGGATCGGGATCCTTGCGCGGTCGGAACTCACCTCGCAGCTGGGGTTCGACGGGCTCGCGAGCTATCAGCCGCGGTTTATGGCACCCCGGGGCGTGTCGCAGGAGATGTGGCTCAGCTTTGTCGAGGACGTCAATCGGTGTATTGTTGATCGGTCTGTGGGGGGATGGGGGTTGGGTGAGGAGGATGAGGAGGAGACGGATGAGGACTGTATCGACACCGATGAGGATGAGGACGACGACGAGGAAGAAGACGAGGAAGATGAGGACGAGGAAGAATACAAAGACAGATATACAGAGGAAGAAGATATCCCCATCGAACAAGCCGAACGAGTTGATTCCGGAATATCTACAGAAGACCAAACACCATCCCTCTGCGGCGTCGAGCACTCGCGCGACGAAAACATGGACGACTGCATCCTCACCGACGTCGACGACGCCGACGATTCCACGCTCGAGCGTGACCGCGCGCTGCCGGACATGGACATCCCTACATTTGAAGGCAGTTTGGAAAACATATTTATACGCCACTGGACGCGGACTGTTACCACGACGCAGAGTTCGCCGCTTAAACTCGCGCAGACGTCGTCGGATGCTCTGGCGAACGTGCGGAGGCGCATACGCGCGCGCATGACAATCAAGCGCTGGAACGAAAAGATATTTCCGAGGACGTCGTCTATACGCGTGCAACTTTTATCCTTTGTCGAAGCGCGCCAGCTCACGAGCGTGTTTGCGGACCAGACCGATCAGATTGACAAGACCGGCGCGCAACGCACGCGGCTGGAAGAATGGATTGCGAGCGTGCGCGATTGCACTGTCTTTCGCACACGGTGCCAGCAGATGCGGCAGCAGCGCGAGAACGAGTCGGCGTGTGGCGAGCACTGCGTGATTGGGAATATATGGCGGGCGCTGAGCATGGTGAAGGAGGAGGATAGGGTGCCGATTCCGAGCGGGTGGAGGAGGTATGACTATGAGCGGAACTCGCACCGGCCGTATCGGTCGCAGGATGTGCTGTTGATTGAGGACGTGGGCGGTGAGGATGAATGCAGTTAGCTGCTACTTCATTGTTCTTTGTGAATTAGGGATTTGGATTTGGATTTGGATTGTTTGTTCTCTGTTATCTTGTTTGGCGCACCGGTGTCCCAATTCTTGGAGTTTTCAATCACACGGTTTGTCATTACATATCTCAGTTTCTAAGCTACGGCATACTACGGGAAATACTATTGTTGAACAACTACAGCGGTCTATTTGTAGCAGCAGATCATCCATCCTCGTAGCTGCTGTACGTCATCACATTGTATAGGAGCCGCACTCGTCTTGGCCTTTAAACCGGAGCCAAATGCACTGAATATACGTCTACGTATAAGGGTTCCATCATCCCCAGAACACTTACCCAAGATGGGCTCGAGTATGTGCCTCTTAATTAGGAATAAACAAGCTCACCGTCTCGTCCTCGCTCCTTCAGCAGCTTCCTCCACACCGCTTCTGTACACGAATTCGTTTCGGGACAATAGAAACAGAGAACAGAGCGTGCGGTTTTGAAAGACAGCACCTCAATGACAAGCAGTGGTTCGGCTCTTCTTCACTGACTACTCGTCGGCGCGTAAAGTTATCTCGGGGACAGATCCACAGTCTTGATATTCTCGACCGACAGATCCTGTTCGACTTTTGCTGCTATTGTTCTCCAGCACATATCGTCGTTATTCGTGGTTTACGTATGTCGTCATCTGTTTTATTATCTCAACTATCTTCTATATTCGACTTTGCGACAGAACTGGTCTCTCTGGCCAGGCACACGATCGCTGCCGTCGTCGTCGTCGTGGTCGCCGGAACCGTGCACATCTTGGCATCATACAACGAGCTAACACTCTACATTCTCCAGACCACACTCCACCCTCGCCACGCGCAACAACAACCAAAATCAAATAACAGTATTCCGCTGTATTCAACTCAACCAGCACTTGCCATCCGCAGAAAGACTCAGTCATCGACCGCTCATAGACGGCGGTGACGACGACACAGCAAACCCCGGAATCAGCTCCCATGCCCGCGATGGTTACTCACGCAGAACCAATGTCAATAACTGGCTCTGTCCAAACACTACGCGCGACCGAGCGAAATCACACTTCCGACAACACAGCGCTCGAGCACAGCGACTACCAAGCCGACGGCAGCAAAGATGCGGCTATCGGTCCAGATCAACAACACAGCACGAGCAAGTCTGACGTCGGGTTATTAGCCGAGAAGGATTTCGATAGATTGCTCACCGAGGTTCCTGAATACAACCACGCTGATCCATATACTCCGACTAGAAACACCACTATACAGCAACGCACTACGCAGGCGAACGGGTCCCATGCCAACGACAGCCAAGAAGCCATTCGCAAAGAGACCGGTGACTCGAACCTGATATCAGCCACCAAGACGCAAGAGAGCACACAGACCTCAAATTCCTCTCTTGCTTCGCTTCCACCCGCGGAGGCTTTCAAAAGCCCGAATAGAAGGAACTGGGGCGATGACCGGAACATAGTCTTGCCAGACCGCGACAACGCTGAAGGGTTCGTCAGCGCGCCGGGAAGTCCTATGGCCACGCCTGATGGGAATCATGAAAACACCGGCTGGGGCCGTCTGTTCAATGCTGCCGATGGCTGGCTTGATCGTCTCCGTAGCACGAGACCCGAAGACGGCGAAGCACCTGTTGATCAAGATCAATACACCGAAGGAGCCGAAGCGGACGGTGGTGAACGAGATTTGCAAGAGGGTCGAGAGGCCACTGCCGATCAGGCATCTCGGAAATGGATATCCTCTCACCAGCGTCGATCGACCGTTGCCGACATCCCTCGCAACATCACGGCTCGCAAGTCGCCTTTCAGACGGCAGTCGTCAGTCGAGCATTACGACAGCGGGAACAGCAACGCAAACATGTTTTCAATCACTACGCTGCGCCGGGAACACGGTGGAACTAGTGGCTCGGGCGGCAATGCAAGCGGCGGGCCCTCTCCCGCAAACTTGCAGCGATGGAAGGACATTCGCGCGCGTCTGCAGTTCATCAACTTTACAAAGAAAAAGAAAGAAGAGGAAGCAAAGCACGACCACCAGAAATCAGCCGAGCTGCTATCAGAGTTATCAGCAGGAGCTCCCGCCGCTGTAATTATCGCCTCTGCGTTCCAAAAGGACTCAAAGGGACGCAGCCGGTTGCCGGTCCTGCTCGAGCAACTCAAGGTGCGCATCAGCGACTCCACCCGCACGCAGGATCGCCAGCACACGCTTTTCAGGATCGAGCTCGAGTACGGCTCTGGCCCGATCCGGATGAAATGGGTCATCTTTCGTGATTTCCGCGACTTCTTTGCGCTGCATTCACATTTCCGCGCGTTCAACTTCACACGGAATATCTACTCGTCGACTACAGGTGGCGCGACTATGGGCGGCGCACACGCTATCGAGGGACTGCCGCGCTTTCCTCGCGAGGCGATTCCGTACTTGCGCGGCGTTCGTGGACTGAAAGATGTGGCCGAGGCCGAAGCTGATATGCCAGCCAGCCGAGGCGGACGACGGGATTCGTCTAGACATAGCATAACCAGTTTCAGCGGCGAGCAAGGCCATGTTCGCAACGCAAAGTTCGCGCAGACGCAGCGGCAGAGTCTGGAGGATTACCTGAAGAACCTGATCAGCATCATGATCTTCCGCGGCGAGGCGAACAGACTTTGCCGGTTTCTTGAACTGTCGGCCATGGGTATCCGTCTCTCGGTCGAGAACTCGTATCACGGGAAAGAAGGCCAGCTTTCAATCATCTCGACTTCATCCGCGAGAGGCTGGCGGACAGCCAAGCTAGGGCCGAAGAATATCAAAGCACTGTTTACTCGCTACGGAGCAAAGTGGTTTCTGATCCGTCACTCTTACGTGCTGGTCGTCGACAGCATGTTTGACGTCGTTCCGATAGACGTGTTTTTAGTCGACTCTGATTTCAAGTTCACGCACAAGACCTCAAACGGCTGGCAAACGCGCGAGGACGCCGAAGCCGAGGCGGTTGCGGGTCCGAGCAATGTGAACAGCAACAACGCCAACAACCGCTCGCTCACGAAATCGGTCAAGAAATCCACTAAAGTGCGGTTCACGCTCAAACTGGCAAACGCAGAGCGGAAGATGAAGGTGCTCACGTTTTCGGAAAAACAAATGAAGCAGTGGATGGATAGTATGGATTATATGTATAAGAGTACGCCTTGGGCGCAGAAACACCGGTTTGAGAGTTTTGCACCTGTCAGGCATAATGTTTCGGCACAGTGGTTTGTTGATGGGGTACGTCCTTCTTCTACTCAAAATAAGTAGATAGACTACTGACTTTCTATTGTTAGCGCGACTATTTCTGGAACGTAAGTCATGCGATTGATATGGCGCAGGATGTGATCTACATCCATGACTGGTGGCTCAGTCCGGAAGTGTACCTTCGCCGACCAGCTCACGGCAACCAGCAATGGCGACTCGACCGACTTCTCAAGCGAAAGGCGGAGCAAGGAGTCAAGATCTTTGTGATTCTCTACCGCAACGTTGGCGCGGCAATCCCGATTGATTCAATCTACACAAAACAGTCGCTGCTCGATCTCCATCCCAACATCTTCGTCACCCGCTCGCCGAACCAGTTTAGGCAGAATATCCTCTTCTGGGCACATCACGAAAAGCTCGTGATTGTCGACCACATGATTCTCTTCGTCGGTGGCCTCGATCTCTGCTTTGGTCGATGGGACACGCCTCAGCATGTGTTGAACGATAATAAGCCGACCGGCTTCGATCGGGGATCCGAGGTTGACTTTGGCCAGGACACGCAGCTCTGGATCGGCAAGGACTACTCGAACGCGCGCGTGCAGGACTTTTACGAGCTTAACAAACCGTACGACGACATGTACGACCGCACAAAGGTCCCGCGCATGCCATGGCACGACGTGCATATGCAGATGGTCGGCCAGCCTGCTCGCGACGCGGCGCGGCACTTTGTGCAGCGCTGGAATTACCTCATTCGGCAGAAGCGGTCGACGAGACCGACGCCGGTGCTCCTCCCGCCTCCGGATTTCACTGATTCGGAGGTCGAGGCGCTGGGCCATCTTGGAACGTGCGAGGCGCAACTGCTGCGGTCTGCGAGTAGCTGGTCGCTTGGATTTGCGCACGACAAACTCGAGCACTCGATCCAGACTGCGTATTTGAAGGCGATCGAAGCATCCGACCATTTCGTGTACATCGAGAACCAGTTCTTCATCACGTCGACCTCCGTCGACGGCACCGTGATTGAGAACGCGATCGGCGACGCTCTGGTCGAGCGCATCCTGCGCGCCGCCAAGCGCGACGAAGATTGGCGCGCAATCATCATCATCCCGCTCATGCCTGGCTTCGAGGCCGAGGTCGACCAGCAGGACGGCACGTCCGTGAGATTGATTATGGAGTGCCAGTTTAGGTCGATTTCCCGCGGACCGCATAGTATCTACTCGCGGCTCGAGCGCGCGGGCGTCAATCCGGAGGACTATATCCAGTTTTTCTCGCTGCGCAAGTGGGGTACTGTCGGGCCGCAGGATAAGCTCGTTACCGAGCAGCTGTACATTCACGCAAAGGTACGCAAACACACTCTTTAACTGATACTGACAGTGAACAGAATACTGACATTGATCTAGATTATGATTGTTGACGACCGCGTCGCCATCATCGGATCAGCAAACATCAACGAGCGCTCGATGAGAGGCTCTCGCGACTCTGAAGTAGCAGCGATAATCCGTGATACCGATCAAATCGAGTCCACGATGGCGGGCGCAAAGTACATGGTCGGCAGATTCCCACATACGCTTCGCGTGCGCCTGATGCGCGAGCATCTCGGAATTGACGTCGACGCGCTCGAAGATCTTGAACGGCGAGCATTTTCGGCGGCAGCAGCCAGCGACGCAGATGACGGTCTCGACGACGACGACAAGAGCGTAACGCTTGATACCGGGCGCCACGATATCTGGTCGAACGTGGCGAAACTGCGGAAGCTGACGAGGATTCCGCAGAGCTTTGCGGCGTCGCATGGGGATATGACGAACGAGGGGATGTACGACTCTGACCAGGGCGAGAGCGAGAGCGAAGACGACGTCGACAGCAGTGAGGACGAGAGGGATGATGACGAGGCTCGGGATAGACGCGAGCGGAAGTACGCGTTCTTTTCGCCGCATGATGACGAGGAAGATATTCGCGATCACGCCACGGACGAGAAAGCGAAATCTGGCAAGGTCTCTGCGAGTGAGAAGAATGAGGCAGCCGCGGGAGCATCTGTGCCAGTGATTGATCCCAACGACGAGAACGACAAAGGAGTTTTGAAAGAGTTCCCAGAGAACCAAGACCTATCGGAGAAGATCTTCCACAGCACGGCAGACTCGACAGAGACCTCTGAGATCAATCGCACGGAGCACTTGGCCGACGTCGCGGGGTACGGCCAGGACCGCATGTCTGAGAGCGCGCCGGCAGAACACAAGATGGCAGCCAAAGTGCGCGAGCGGCTCGAGTACGGCGGCGAAGGCGATGCCAAGACGCGCGGGATCGCGGTGCCGCCGGGCAACGAGGCCACGTTCAAGACCGAGGATCCGCTGCGGTCGAAAGCAGACCCCGCGCAGCCGCATTCTCAAGGGCGGCTTTCGGCCGGGAAAGCTCGGCAGCCGTACTTGGAGGACGAGGAGACGGGACAGTTTGGATCTGGGTTCGAAGAGGAGGGAGTTGATCCCGAAGTAGCGGCGGAGTCGCTCGAGAAGCTCGAGCAGCTAATCATGGCGCTTTCGCTTGCCCCCGCCGAGTCTCATCTGAACCAGCTCGAAGCGCGCGAGATCCTCGAGACCGAGCCGCCGGAGACGTTGCGAGAGATCACGCCGGTGTCGTTTGAGGACCCGCTTGCGGAGCAGTTTTATTTCGACATCTGGCTCGCGCACGCGGTCAACAACACGAATATCTACCGGGAGGTGTTTAGATGTCAGCCGGATAACGAGGTGCGGACGTGGAAGGATTACAAGAATTACCAGGCCCATAGCGAGAAATTCGCAAACGCGCAGACCGCATCGTCGTCGTCGCCGGGAGGCACGAATACGCAGAACAATACCAGTAACGGGTCAACTTCGTCGCGCGGCACGGCTGGTAAAGACGACGGCGTGGTCCGGCGGCGAGGACTTTCGAACCTGGGCCCGAACAATACAGGAAACGCGGCTGGCGGAGCCGGACTGACGGCTGTGAATAACCCTGCGAAAGCGGTGATTGCCACCGCGATTCCTGGGATTGCAAAGACGGGCGAGCATATTGTGTCTGCGGCAGGAGCAGCCGTGCATGCGTTGCCGCTGCATGATGCGGATCACAGTGCGGCGGACACTGAAGTCGCTGCTGACGAGACCCCGGTGTCGGACCGCGGCGTGAACGGGTCGGAAGAGGAAGTAAGCCGACAGACCAACAACACGAGCGGAGGCACGCTCCGTCGCCGAAGACGGGTGACGGACGCGAGCAACTTTGGCAACGGAGGCGGGTCGCCTCATGTAGGCGGTGGCTCGTCGCGGAGAAGCCGCCGGCAGCAGCAGAAGGATCATGCGCATCATATCCTCGATCGGGATGCTGCGGAACGGCATCTGTTGAATGTGCGGGGGCATCTGGTTGTTTTCCCCAAGGACTGGCTGCTCAAAGAAGACGAAGCGTAAGTGTTTCTGCTCTCTCTTTTTTTGATATTTGACAAGCTTACTAACTAGATTATGACGTGTAGTGGAAATTGGTTTTATAATATTGATAGAATCCCGCCTCTTGAGATTTACGATTAAAAGCATGGCGTTCGTCATATGTGTTTTCTTGGGTTGTAGCAGACATTGATATAATATACATTTTTATTCACTCCCCGAATAGTGGAGTGGTTATCGTTAATACAGCTGTAGCTTTACTCGCGGAACCGGACACCGTGCACTTGACTTAATGCCATCTTAAACTCCTTCACCGTCGAAGCATTCACGCTGCTGACTTGGACAGACACAAGACTCGTAGTTTCATCATCAGCATCATCATCGTCATTGGCGCCGGCAGCGTTGTGAGATTGCGGAGCATCATAGCGCCATTGACGGAGGGGTATTCGCTGGAGATAGATGTACGCGTCCGCGCCAGGCACCATCGGCCACGCCTTGTCAGCCACGTGGATAGACTGTCGCGGTGTGGTCGTCGCCGGCGAGAGAATCGTGACGCAGGCGAGCGCGGGGATAGAGCCATACACCCTCGAGACTCTCTGCAGCGCGCTCATCGTACGGGACGCGACCTGCGCCCACGTCAACGAGGACGAAGAAACCTGCGCAGAGGACGAAGACGGGTCTGAAAGGTGCCAGTACAGCGAGGCCAGCCCGTCGACAAAGACAGCGAGGACGGGGGAATCGAGCGTCGATCGCGCGCAGGCGGTGCGCTCGTCGCCGTAGGCTAGTAGATCGAACGCGACACTGCCGGCGAGGACATGGCCTGATATGTGTCGTTTATCTGTCCAGGCAGATGATTCGGACAAAAGAGAGGAGGAGTCGACGGCGGCGACGAGGTCTTCGAATAGCTCGGCTGTCGCGAGACGCGTTAGACAGGTGAGAAGCCCCGACGCACCGGTCTCGCGGGTCGGACGCAGCACGAGCACACCCGCCGCTACAACCTGCTCGTCCGAAGAAGAAGAACGATCGTCTGCATCATCGCCCTGAGTTTGCTTCGCAGCAGCAGCAGTGGCAGCGCAATGCAGCGCGATCGTGTCGCGCGCAACGTCAACGAATCGGTGGTCGAGATCGAGGACGACGGCAAGGCCGCCGGCAGGTATCACCGTCAGCGCGCATATATGCGATAGCAGTCTTGATTTCCCGGAGAACGGGCCGCCGCAGAGGACCGTGACATTGTGCGGTTTGAAGGCGGAGGTGGAGGTGGAGGTGGGGTGGAATTGGTCGAAGAAGGGGAAGGCGAGTGGTTGTGAGCGCGGGGAGGATGCGGGTGCGGATCTGGCTCCAAGGAGCTATGAGGGAGTTGACGGGTTAGGAGATGTAATTCATGTGATGTGACTGAGATTTACTTACGTTCGAGAGAAGGTTGTCTTTATTGTTGGAGGAGAGTAAAGAGGTCATAAAGAGGCATGGTGAGAGATGAGGAGAGAACCAAGTTGAGAGCGATCTGTGGTCTGCTTAGTAGTAATCAACACTCCACTCAAATATCTACATCTACCAAATCTACGACTTCATAATTATTGAAGACATGAATATATTCGATGTATGCAGAACCCAAGTCGGGAAGACAAATAATTATACAGCACCCATATATCCAATATCCATTCATAGTTTTAAATTTTTTCTTTCCGGTAACCAACAAACCCAGTCAATTTATACAATCTCCTGCAAATACACGCGGTCGAGTAATTTAGCTCGAAGCCTCAAGACCGGCGTAGTCGGGGAACTGGTGGAAGACCTCCTCGATGGGTCCTTTCTTCTTCAAGAACTTGACGTAGGCACCGTCGACCTTGACCTCACCACGCTGGCGCTTGGTGACGTAGTCGTCACGGTCGAGCGAGGTGAAACCCCACTTCTTGGAAATAATGATCTTCTGCTGGCCAGGGAATTTGTAACGGGCACGACGGAGAGCCTCGATAGCGATGGGCTTGCTGGCATCCTTGGTGCGGAGCGACATGATGATCTGGCCAATGTTGACACGGGCAACAAGACCCTGGGGCTTACCCCAAGCGTTACGCATACCGGTCTGAAGACGATCGGCACCGGCGCACGACAACATCTTGTTGATTCTCAGGACGTGGAAGGGGTGGACACGGACACGGAGATGGAAACCGTCACGTCCACCGGTCTTGGTGAAGTACTTGTTGGCGCAGATACGGGCGGCCTCGAGAGCCTCGGACGAGAGCTGCTCGTACTCGTTGGAAACGAGGTGGACGCAGAGAGGGAACTCATCGACACCGGCGCGCTTGCGGCCGAGATCGTAAATTCTGATCTTGGCATCAGGGACACCACGGTTGAACCGGGACTTGGGGAACGGCTGGAGAGATGAGTGTTAGCGACTGACTATCTCTATTGTTCGTTCTTCTTCAAATTCGACATACCTTGTTCTTGCAGTAGCGGTAGCATCTAGCGGGACGGCGAGCCATTTTTCTGTATCGGTTTGTTAGATTCTGTAGATTATACCAGAGAATATTGCGAGCGAAGTAGATCGCGGCGGAGACGGAGTATTTATGCAAAACAGGATTGCCACTGCACCGGAGCACTCATCCCGTCCTCGTCTTTTCCCCCTTCCGCGACGCAATGTAATTCACAGCAAATCCCATATTCTCCATCTCGAGCTTCCAAACAAAGCGCACTTACAATTAGTTGACGAAGAATCGACGGGGAATATAAAAATGGTGTTGGTTGTTGGATAAGGCTGACGCGGAGTAGGAAGAGGCGTGGCGACGGACAGGACAGCGACGACCTCGCGCAAGCCAAACCCTGCTTACAAAGCGCTAACATCGTGACCGCGTGACTGCTTCTTTGTAGGGTTACGTTAGGGCTTGGCCGCCGGATTAATAATCCAGAAGTGGCTGGTGCATTGTGCTGCGCCTCAATGCGGCTGGTGAGGCTCACAACCCGGATGCAACTTCCACAGCGCTGCTGCGTCTGGCGCAGTGAACAATCCGCCTGTTCTTGACGTCACATCACGTCACATCTCTGCTGCGGCACGCTGTTTGGTCTGGATCGTAAGAACTGTGGAATAAAAGTGCACTGCGCTGTTCGTGAGCAGAGGCGTGTTCTGAGAGCAAGACATGGTGTTCAAACCGGTGTTGCGACGTTGTTACGGCCGTTGCTACAACCTACTGCTACAGCCTGTTGCTACAGCCGCCACCAATATCTCATCCACTCTTTGAGACTTACTTTCTAATCCGTGCAAATTGCAATCGGGAGTGCGTGCGGGCATTAATCCACATCGGGAAACACGAAAACCGCGGTGTGCTCACACTTCAAGAGTGCAGATCACCGCAGCAACGTTCGTCATCAGTCGTCATCTACGCTCTCATGTAGAACGTCTACGAGCACCGTGAGTTCATCCATCGTTTATCAACGATTAAAAACACCGCATTGATAAACAACGGCTCACATGCTCGTACTTCAGTCTTTGATAGGCGAAGCATTCAGCATCACACGCGCTCGCACTGTTTGATGATTAATCACTTCATTACTACTAACTCATCATCATCATCATCTATACCCGCATCACGCACTCCCGCGCTGCATGTGTACCTCTCTTCTCCTTACCCCTCTCGTCCCGCGCTGCAACTTCCCCACGTTCTCTGCAGGTCCAGCAGGAACCCTCCACCGAACCCAAAAAGCAATACAGCTGCTGACAATAACTAGACATTAGATACTAAAACTCCATCCGTAAAGAAAACCCAGAAACAAAAAAGATTGCTGATGAAAAAGAAATGAAAAACAGATAGCCATAAAACTCCGTAAATGTAATCATGATCATTGTTGACCTGCTCTGTGACGGTTCCTTGTATCTTCCCAATCACAGTATGTACAAACAATATATACATCGCATGCTCTGGCTCGCACAGTCGCACGCTCATCGACATAATAAATGGCATATATCATCATTCAATAAGCACCTCGTCATCGACGATCAAGGATACTGGTCATGGTTGACGCTCGTGAGGATGACGGCTCGTCGTCGGACGGGCCGTACTGATTAGAACTATCGCGGCCAGACATCCATTCGTCATATGACTGCTGACTGCTGTCGGCGTCGCTGTCGTGGTCAGCATCGGTGCTTTCGTGTTGGTTGCTGTCTTCGGTCTCGTCTTCGACCACGTCTTCGTACATTGGCAGTCTCATCCCTCCTCCTAGATAAGCTGCGTCCACCGCCCGCGGCATATCAGGTGTATACGGCGGTGGAGGCGGTGGGGGCGAAGGCGCGCGCCGCCGACTGAGAAACGGATTCCGGCTATTACTGCTGTCGTCGACCTGGACCATATCTGAAAAGGGTGGCCTGCGACTAGCCCGAGCAGCCGCGTCGGCCTCGATATCGCGCTGCAGCGCCTCAGCACGGAGCGAGGAGAACAATCGAGCCCGTCGCTTTTGTCTTCGCTTCTGGTAGTATCGTAGACCAAAGTACGCGACCACGACAAGCAGGATGAGAAAGATAAAGTAAAAGTTGACGAGATTGTTGGGCTTTGAGAAGCCGTCGAGATTGCTGATGAAGTTGCTCGTCTGCGTCGAGTTCGACAGCGGCGTCGCCGGCGCAGTCGAGTTCGCCGGCGCTGTGCTGTTTGCAAACGTGCTGCCGTTCACCGGAGATGTAGTATTTGTGAGCACTGTCTCGTTCAAACGGACGAGGTCGGGAAGTAGGTGATTGACCGCCTGCACTGGCACCGGCGCGACCGCAAGCAGCAGGCCGCTGCCGAGCGCGATTTGACAGAGTCCAGCCAACATTTGAGCCTAGGCTAATAGTGCGCACAACAACAAGAGCTAGAACGTGTGCAGCACTGTGCCTCTAGTCCCGCACAGAGGAGCAAATTCGTGTTCTTGTATTTTCAAACTGAAGAAGCCTCCTCGAGCGCGATAGGCAGTCAAAGGGGAGGTTGCGCTCTGTCACTTTTCGGATCCCGCGTTAACCGCGCCGGGCGGATGTCAGCTAAGCGAGGGTCTTGTACAACCGGCGTTTCGGGATCTTCGCCTCCGTTATCGTGCCTGACCCCTTCGGTAAGAGATAAAGGAGCGCCCTCTGCTTATCCTGGTATTTCATTACGAGTGTTGCTACGGAGGTGACAGGAGGTAGATTGCCGTCACGGTAGATAGCCAGCCCTGGATGCTTGTGAAGATGGTCTCCGTTGACTGTACTCTATAGCTATTCGAGCGAGCGGAGCAATGGTATCATAAAACATATTTACAGCGAATCCATGAGAACCGGGTCAGACTGCGAGGAGTTAACTGCGAGGAGCTAAATAGCCCGATGGCACTCGAGAAAAATAAAATAAAACAATTGGCCAGAGCTAAAGAACGTCAAGCTTTTTTCGTAAAGAAGCTGGTAATCTTCGGTGTTTTGTCTAACGACGACGATGCCGACTTTGCACGGCTCTTTTTCGTCGGCGTAGAGTGAAAACCCGGTGGGGAACCTGCGTGCCGTTTCGAGGGTTTCGAGACAGTAGACGGTCGAGGAGACGCGGGCAAGACTGTCTTTTGCTTCTCGGGGGTCCAGTCTTCCTTTTCTTCTTTGAGAATACTCTTGTAGTCCTGCTCTGCCGCGTAGTCATTACGATGCTGGTCCGATTCGTAAGCACCAGGCTCCTCCTTGATCGCCTCAAACTCCTCTTTGATAGACTGCTGTTTAGCAGCAACTCGTGCAAAAGCCTTTCCGATATCCCCTTTGTCTTTCAAGGACTTGCCGACCATTTTCCCCGACAGATGAATCTCTGCCACCGACCACGTCAGGTTCTGCACAACCTCTTCGTCCTTGTTGACCCTAGGCAGTTTACCGAGATCCTTGAACGCTGGATTGAGCCAGTTTTCAAACTCGGGGGTGCCTGGATACAGGATTAACGGCATTCTCGAATGCAAGAACTTGATGCTATCCACGGCTTCGGTCGTGATGATTGCGTACGAGTATAGAATCCGCTTCATTTTCGTCGCGCTGAGCGTATTCTCCTCCGGAGCGGTTCCGTCAGAAGAATGCTCTTCGCCTGCCTGTCTCGCAGGCTTTAGATAGGTCGTCGAGTACAGTCCGGCAAAGTACATCAGGCCACCGTTCTTTGGCCGCACGTAGTAGGGGACTTTCTTGGATGGTTTGGAGGTGTTTCCGGCGGATGATTTGGGGGTCATCCACTCGTAATATCCGTCGGCGGGAACGATGCATCGGCCACAGCTGTTGAACGCGGCCGCCCACATCGGAGAACTCAGGTTATCGCTTCGAGCATTGAAAACGGGGCTATTCAGTGAATTAGAAGGCAGTACAAAAATGTAAGACGAGCAGATATGCATACGGCTTATTCTTTGGGATCTCTTTCTCGTAATGCGGGACGAATGCCCAGCGCATCAGACGGCCATGTAACGCACCACCCTCAGCAGAGCGGTAGATCACAGGACGATTGGTGACCGGGTTGATGACGTTCCTGTGTATAGCAGTGAGTGTCAATACATAGATCCGTACTATCCAAACTGAACAAGAGAGGATACGCACGAGGGAAAGTAGTTTGTAAGAGACTCGGCTTCGTCTATAAACTCGTCTGCCTGCACGCCGTCCTCGCGCATGTGCATGCGGAGACGGTCGAGCCGCTTGAACCCGAGTCAGCGCAGTCAAAAAATCTGAAGTACACGACTAAGATACCATGCCCATAGAGTAGCGCCCGCACATGGCGCAATTGGGGTTGTTGGCTAGTTTTTGTTCATAGGGTGGAGTTGGGCGAGGCGAGATGGGAGAAGAGACAATGGAGATGCTCGGACATAGCCAGCGAAACCCTACCCCACAACGCATTGATCGTCTTAAGCCCGCTATCAGCGAGCGGTCGACCGGCTACGAGGAGAGGAAGAGAAGCAGTGCTGAAGAGAAAGACGATAGAATACAGTCAGCTACTAGACTACTGTCTTCTGCAAGTACAGAAAGGCTCCAGACTGATCATCGCGATGGCGGTGCACGTGGGCTGAAGAAGATCGTCTGGCGGTCTGGCTCAAATGGCGTCAACTCCCACCGTAAATCACTCAAAGCCCGCGTCCGCTAATCTGATCGTCGTCCTTATCTGCCCCCCGTACGAGCAACAGCACCTGCACCGCTGCCGTCTGCATATACAACCAGTCGGATTTTGTTATTTATCGTTTCTTGCATCTTATATATTCTCACTGATTTGCTGCTACCATGTCGGAATTCGTTGCGGTGCAGGAAGTGATCGACGAGGACCTCGCCTTCATGGCGGCGCAAGATGTCCTCTCTTCGCAGGCTCGCCCAAGGTAGACAGCTCTCTCTTTCTGCTATTTTCCAATCATCTCACTGACATATTCTCACTCTAGTCATGGCTCCCCGGTGAGCAATAAGCAGCCAAATGTCACTGTCACATCTGCTCGCTACATGGACTACCCCGAACGGGGTGAGCAGGAGCAATGGCGGTCGACCCACGAGAGTCGATCCTCGAATCGTCTCTCATTTTCTTTCTGGAGGCCCTCGCGGACTGTCTTCAAGACTCCCTCTGTCTTCTTTCTTTTGCCCGCCTTCCTCCTTCTCACCGTCGCCCACGGCGCACTCATGGCTCCAAAGCTTAACCTGCTGCTCACTCTCATCTGCCGCGCAGACTTCCCCGAGTATAACATCAACCCGCACGCAGACGTAGACCCTCAATGCCAGACCCCTTACGTTCATGCTCGCGTGTCAAACTTCAACCTGACCGTCAACCTGATCCAGGGCATCTTGGCCGCCGTCATGAGCCCCAAGTTGGGCGCGCTGTCTGACCGAATCGGAAGATGCGCCGTCCTCGCTATTTGCTCGCTCGGCCCTCTAGTGTCTGTCTTGGTCCTGATCTTCATGCTTGACTCTTCATATGAGTATGTTTACCGCTGGTACTGGCTCGCGGCAATCCTAGACGGCATAACGGGCTCAGCATCCGCTATGATGGCCGCAGCATTTGCCTATACCACTGACTCTACTCCTGCCGACAAACGAGCATCGGCATTTGGTCTTTGCCATGCCTGTTTCAGTCTCGGTCTTGCACTCGGACCTGCCTTTGGCAGTTTCCTCATAAAGTCCACAGACTCCATCCTGGTTGTCTTTTACGCCGTCATTCTGGCGCAATTACTCTTCATCGGCTACGCTTTGTTTGTCTTGCCTGAGTCGGTGTCAATCGAACATCGCTTAGATGCACAGCAGGTTTTTAATGATGGTAGAGAGTTGAACAGTGACACGGGTTTAATGCCCCGTAACCTTGCAGAACTGCTCGACCGCCTGAATTTTCTCAAGCCACTACGAATCCTGTGGCCTTCGTCGTCAGTAGCACCCCAGATCCGCCGAAACATATCCTTTCTGGCAGGCATTGACACTATTCTGATTGGTGCCGGTGCCGGCGCGATGATGATCAAGCTTCTCTACGCCGAGCTCATTTTCCACTGGTCCAGCGTCGAGGCTGGGTACTTCATCTCCATCATGGGCGTCACGCGCGCGTTCGTGCTTGTTATCGTCTTACCCCTCGTGTCGAGGTACACTGTTCGCATGTTCAACCACGGCAGAGTGAGCCACGTCGGCGCCTCGCAGTCTGATGTCTTTCTGATCCGCTGCGGCGTCTTTGTCGAAGTCCTCGCCTACGCTCTCTATCTCATCTCGCGCTCGTCGACGCAGTTCATGCTCAGCGGCTGCATTGGCTCGGTAGGCACGATAGCCTCACCTACGATCCAGTCCACGCTGACAAAACACGTTCCAAAGCGGAAAACAGGCGAGCTGCTGGGCGCAATGGCTCTCCTGCACTCGCTATGCAGCATCATCGCGCCCACCATCTTCGCGTTCGTCTACGTGAACACGGTCGGTTGGTTCCCGGCCGCGTTCTTGCTGATGACTATAGTGATTTTTGGGTTTGCGTTTTTCTTGTCTTTGATGCTGCGGAAGAATACGCATGACAATTTGTATGCCGGCGTGGCGGGCGAGGAGGAGGTGGATGGTGCCGTCGAGCTTGAGGACGATCAGCCTCTGCATGCCCACTGATCTTCAGAGTGATTCTTCTTCACATTGAATTTACTATCTGAGTTTTATATATGATATATTTTTGTTTATCTGGAGTTGTGGCTGGAGCAGTTTGCATTTAAAGTGTACATGTCGATATGGCTGCGGTTGACGGAGGTCTGGAGTTGGAGCGGCATTCTATAGCAGTGGTTTCGCTCTTATTTGTTTACTTTTATATGATTTCAATGACGCATAGTTTCAATAGCTGAATAATGCACGCTGCTGCATGTTGATGCGATAGGATCAATCACTCCTTCGCTTTGTCGACCGCTTACGCACATTGCAGACCTATAGCTCCACCTATAAGCGCAACGTCAGGTCGGCACATTTAGCAACACTAAAGCACACAGTTGAGATATTTTGCCCATGAAGAAGCGCTGGCACATGGCGCCGGTGGGGGCTCTTGTTCGGTTCTGGTTGATAGAGTGTTGAATGGAAAGAAGATGCTCGGACATAAGCTGCCGAAACTCTACCCCTTCGCTCTGTCAACTCTGTCAACTCTGTAAGTCCGCCGTCAGCGGTGAGGAGATAAGAAGCAATGCTGAAGGAAGACACTACGATACAAACAACAATCGACAACAATCTGAGGCATCACCGCGAGCTCAGCAGGACTTCAGACTGACCCCTACGTGGTCTGAAGGAAAGTCGGCCGGCTGACTGGCTCAAGTGGCGCTGATCTTGGGTCGGGTGGCTTTCAGACCACCGGGACGCTACCGCGGTAAATGACTCAAAGTGCGCAGTCTGCTAGGCTGATCGTCATCTTAGCCTGCCTTCGTAGTGGCAAACGGACTTGCACTGCTGCGGTCTGCTCTATTTAACAGTGGAGTGGGCTTTGATTGTTCATTAATCCATCTCATTTAACTGCTGCCATGTCGCAATTCGTTGCGGTGCAGGAAGCGGTCGACGCCCAAGACACCCTCTCTTCGCAGTCTCGTCCCAGGTAGATAACTCTCTCTAGTTTTGTGCTTTATTACTACAGTTTTACTGACATTATTTCACTCTAGTGAGCCTCCTAGTGAGTCCTCTAATGATGGCCCACCGGCGAGCAACAAGCAGCCGGATGTCATCCTCGCATCTACTCGCTACATGGACCACCCCGAACGGGGTCATCAGGAGCAATGGCGGCCGGATCACGAGAGTGGACGCTTTAATCGGCTTCTCACGTTATTATTGCAAAGGCTCTCCTGGAGACCCTCACGACTGACTGTGCTCACTGAGCCTTCTGCTCGCTTCCTTCTGCCAGCCGTCCTGCTTCTCTCGGTTGCCAACGGAGCACTCATCGCTCCAAAGCTCAACCTGCTGCTCACTCGCATCTGCGACCGACAATACCCTCAATATTACTCCGACATTCGCGTGGTCGCTGACGCGGACGTCCGATGCCAGGACCCCTTCATTCATTATTACACGGCAGATTTCATTTGGCCTGTCAACCTGATCCAGGGCATCTTGGCCGCCGTCATGAGCCCGATCTTGGGCGCGCTGTCAGACCGGATCGGCAGACGCGCCGTTCTCGCTATCTGCGCGCTCGGCTCTCTTTTCTCCGTCGTGGTTTTGATCCATATGACCAAATCTACTCTTATTTTGGTCTATCATAATTTCTACCTCGCTGCAGTCCTAGACGGCATGACGGGCTCGGCATCCGCACTCATGGCCGCAGCGTACGCCTATATCGCCGACTCCACTCCTGCTGACGAACGGGCTTCAGCATTTGGTCTTTGCCATGCCTGCTTTAGTCTTGGTGCCGTGCTCGGGCCTGTGCTTGGCAGTCTTCTCATAAAGTCCACAGGTTCTATTCTGGCTGTCTTTTACACCGTCATTCTGGCGCAAGTACTCTTCATCGTCTATGTTGTGTATGTCTTGCCTGAGTCGGTGTCGCTCGAACATCGCCTGGGTGCACAGCAGGCTTCTGATGACTATGGAGTGTCGGATAGTCTCGCGGATTTGATACCCCGTGATCTCTCAGATCTACTTGACCGCCGTTATCTTTCAAAACTACTTGACCGCCGTAGTCTTTTAAGACTGCTTGACCGCTTGAATTTCTTCAAGTCACTACAGATCTTGTGGCCTTCTTCATCAGTAGCACCCAAGATCCGTCGGAATATCATACTGCTTGCGGGCATTGACACGATTCTGATTGGCGCCGGTGCCGGTGCGATGATGATCAAGCTTCTCTACGCCGAGCTCATTTTCCACTGGACCAACGTCGAGGCCGGATACTTCATCTCAGCCACGAGCGCCGCGAGCGCGTTTGTACTTTCCATCGTCTTACCCTTCGCGTCGAGGCTTACTGTCCGCATCCTCGACCGCGGCGAAACGAGCCACGTCGTTGCCCCGCAGTCTGATATTTTCCTCATCCGCTGCGGCGTCTTTGTGGGAGTCCTCGCACACACTCTCTATCTACTCTCGCGCTCGTCAACGCAGTTCATGCTCAGCGGCTGCATTGCTTCGGTGGGCACAATAGCGTCATCTATGATCCAGTCCACGCTGACCAAACATGTGCCAAAGCAGAAAACAGGCGAGCTGCTAGGCGCCATGGCGGTTCTGCACTCGCTATGCAGTATTATTGCGCCCGCCATCTTTGCAATCGTCTACTCCGACACAGTCTCTCATTTCCCGGCCAATTTCTTGCTGAAGTCTGTCGTGGCTCTGGGGGTTGCGTTTATTATGTCTCTGCTTTTGCGCAAGAGTACGTACGACGGTTCGTATGCTGACGCGACGGGCGAGGAGGATGTATATGACGCCGTCGAACTTGAGGGTGAATAGCCTCCGCACGCCTACTGATCTCCCACATAATCTCCCATTATACGCTAACAAAACACGTTCCAAAGCGGAAAACAGGCGAGCTGCTGGGTGCAATGGCTCTCCTGCACTCGCTATGCAGCATCATCGCGCCCACCATCTTCGCGTTCGTCTACGTGAACACGGTCGGTTGGTTTCCGGCCGCGTTCTTGCTGATGACTATAGTGATTTTTGGGTTTGCGTTTTTCTTGTCTTTGATGTTGCGGAAGAATACGCATGACAATCTGTATGCCGGCGCGGCGGCCGAGGAGGAGGTGGATGGGGCCGTCGAGCTTGAGGACGATCAGCCTCTGCATGCCCGCTGATCTTCATAGTGATTTCTCTTCACCTTGAATCTATATATCGTATCTGAGTTTTATATTTGATACATCTTTGTTTATCTGGAGTTGTGACTGGTGCTGTTTGCATTTACATTGTACATGTCGATGTCATGAGGCGATAAGGCTGGCTACGCGGCCCCACCTCCCATCCCTTGTCAGCAGGCTGGCTATCCACGCCGCACCTCACGAATCTCTCCTCCACAAGATCTAGCCCCCTCGCTCCTTCCGGCGAGTAGACTGACTTCTTGCGACGAGAGGATAGAATGAGGCAGCTTGTAGAGTAACATATAAGGAAGCTTGGCTTACCCAGTCTTCCGGATAATCAACTCAACCTTACCTACAACCTTCATCTACTATCTTCCTAATCACTTGCGCTTCCACTACAACTTCTACTTCTATTTCCACTTCTACTTCTATTCATCATCGCTTATCCCTTCACCATGTCATCCAACGACAATCCTCCGGCGCGCGACGACACGACTTCGTCACAGTCGATATGGCTGCGGTTGACGAAGGTCTGGAGTTGGAGTGGCATTCTATAGCAGTGGTTTCTCTCTTATTTGTTTACTTTTATATGATTTCAATGACGCATAGTTTCAATAGCTGAATAAAGCACGCTGCTCCATGTTGATGCGATAAGTTCAATCACTCCTGCGCACATTGCAGACCTCAAGCTCCACATACGAGCGCAACGTCAACGGTGACGGCCGGACCGTTTGTATTCAAGTCGGCACGGTTAGCAACACTAAAGCACACAGTGATATATTTTGCCCATAAAGAAGCGCTGGCACATGGCGCGGCACATGGCGCCGGTGGGGGATCTTGTTCGGTTCTGGTTGATAGAGTGTTGAATGGAAAGATGCTCGGATATAAGCTGCCGAAACCCTACCCCCTCGATCTGTCAACTTTGTAAGTCCGCCGTCAGCGGTGAGGAGATAAGAAGCAATGCTGAAGCAATGCTGAAGGAAGACACTACGATACAAACAACAACCTGAGGCATGACTGCGGGTTTAGCAGGACATTGGACTGAAGGGAAGTCAGCCGGCTGACTGGCTCAAATGGCGTTGAAAGTGGATTGTTCGTGTCGGGTGGCTTTCAGACCACCGGGACGCTACCACGGTAAATGACTCAAAGTGCGCAGTCTGCTAGGCTGATCGTCATCTTAGCCTGCCTTCGTAGTGGCAACGGACCTGCACTGCTGCGGTCTACTCTATTTAACAGTGGAGTGGGCTTTGATTGTTCAGTAATCCATCTCATTTAACTGCTGCCATGTCGCAATTCGTTGCGGTGCAGGAAGCGGTCGACGCCCAAGACACCCTCTCTTCGCAGTCTCGTCCCAGGTAGATAACCATCTTTAGTTTTGTGCTTTATTACTACAGTTTTACTGACACTATTTCACTCTAGTGAGTCTCCTAGTGAGTCCTCTAAAGATGGTCCACCGGCGAGCAACAAGCAGCCGGATGTCATCCTCGCATCTACTCGCTACATGGACCACCCCGAACGGGGTCATCAGGAGCAATGGCGGCCGGATCACGAGAGTGGACGCTCTAATCGGCTTCTCACGTTATTATTGCAGAGGCTCTCCTGGAGACCCTCGCGACTGAATGTGCTCACTGAGCCTTCTGCTCGCTTCCTTCTGCCAGCCGTCCTGCTTCTCTCGGTTGCCAACGGAGCACTCATCGCTCCAAAGCTCAACCTGCTGCTCATTCTCATCTGCCGAAAAGCCCCTTTTTATGACCTCGACTTACGCGTGGACGCGGACGCGAACGCGGACGTCCGATGCCAGGACCTCTTCGTTCATCATGACGTGGCAGATTTCACTTGGCCTGTCAACCTGATCCAGGGCATCTTGGCCGCCGTCATGAGCCCGATCTTGGGCTCGCTGTCAGACCGGATCGGCAGACGCGATGTTCTCGCTATCTGCGCGCTCGGCTCTCTTTCTTCCGTCGTGGTTTTGATCTATATGACCAAAGCTCTTGATATGTTTGTCTATCGTTATTTCTACCTCGCTGCAGTCCTAGACGGCATGACGGGCTCGGCATCCGCACTCATGGCCGCAGCGTACGCCTATATCGCCGACTCCACTCCTGCTGACGAACGGGCTTCAGCATTTGGTCTTTGCCAGGCCTGCTTTAGTCTTGGTGCCGTGCTCGGGCCTGTGCTTGGCGGTCTTCTCATGAAGTCCACAGGTTCTGTTCGGACTGTCTTTTACACCGTCATTCTGGCGCAAGTACTATTCATTGTCTATGTTGTGTATGTCTTGCCTGAGTCGGTGTCGCCCGAACATCGCCTGGGTGCACAGCAGGCTTCTGATGACTATGGAGTGTCGGATAGTCTCGCGGATTTGATACCCCGTGATCTCTCAGAACTACTCGACCGCCGTTATCATTCAAAACTACTTGACCGCCGTAGGCTTTTAAGACTGCTTGACCGCCTGAATTTCTTCAAGTCACTACAGATCTTGTGGCCTTCTTCATCAGTAGCACCCAAGATCCGTCGGAATATCAAACTGCTTGCGGGCATTGACACGATTCTGATTGGTGCCGGCGCTGGTGCGATGATGATCAAGCTTCTCTACGCCGAGCTCATTTTCCACTGGACCAACGTCGAGGCCGGATACTTCATCTCCGCCACGAGCGCCGCGAGCGCGTTTGGACTTTCCATCGTCTTACCCTTCGCGTCGAGGCTTACTGCCCCCATACTCGACCGCGGCAGGGTGAGCCACGTTGGCGCCTCGCAGTCTGATGTCTTTCTGATCCGCTGCGGCGTCTTTGTGGGAGTCCTCGCACACACTCTCTATCTTTTCTCGCGCTCGTCAACGCAGTTCATGCTCAGCGGCTGCATTGCTTCGGTGGGCACATTAGCGTCATCTACGATCCAGTCCACGCTGACAAAACATGTGCCAAAGCAGAAAATAGGCGAGCTGCTAGGCGCCATGGCAGTCTTGCACTCGCTATGCAGTATTATTGCGCCCGCCATCTTTGCAATCGTCTACTCAAACACAGTCTTACATTTCCCGGCCAGTTTTTTGCTGATCTCTGTCGTGGCCTTGGGGGTTGCGTTTATTATGTCTCTGTTTTTGCGTAAGAATACGTACGACAGTTTGTATGCTGACGCGACGGGCGAGGAGGATGTATATGACGCCGTCGATCTTGAGGGTGAATAGCCTCTGCACGCCTACTGATCTCCCACATAATCTCCCATCATACTGAGTTTATTTACCATATATGTACTTTATGCTACTCTGATTTTTGTCTATCTGGAGCTGTAATCGGAGCGGATTGCATTGGAATTCTACGTCAACGACAAGGATTCTGAAGTTGGAGTAGAAGTCTGTAGTAAAGAGTGGTTCTCTCTTCATTTTGTTTACTTTTTTTCATGCATTTGATGGCTCATAACGACAACAGTCTGAATAAAGCACGCTGGTACATGGTGATAAATTCTCCTGCTCCACAGGGAGAGTTCTGTAGAAGTGGTTCTCTCTTTTGTCTACTTTTCATGCAATTGATGGCTCATAACGACAACAGTCTGAATAAAGCACGCTGCTACATGGTAATAATCACTCCTGCTCCACAGGGAGCTCAACAATCTGGTCCACGCCCGGATACTGAGGAAGTTCAAACCCCCATTTCTCGGCAACTTGTTTTGAAATAAATCTGCCGCCCAAGAAATGCCTCTTTCCCTCGCCGACAAAGAACTTTGCTGCCGGTTTCGGCGCCGTAAGACTGATAAGCACGTCCGGGACAAAGCCATGCCCGAGCTGTCCCTCGGCAGGAGGCCCGGCGTCGACGTCCCAGGAGGACGGGAGGTCGACGGATACGATTGGCTTTGAGCAGTTTGCGAGGACGGAGATCACGCTGTCGAACGGGGGACGGATCGGGGGGTGGAATGAGAACCCGAAGATGGCGTCGAGGACTTGGTCGGTGGACGTGAGGGCGGATTCAAAGTCTTCTGTGAATGGGACTTTGAGGTTTTGTAGTTGAATGAATAGGCGCTGGATGTTGAATGTAAGCTGCACAGCTGCGAATGTTGTCGACGGGGATCAGGTTTGGCTTACGTTGTAGATATCCTTGTTTGGTCGCTTCGGGTAGTAGACGGTGGGTTCATATCCAAACAGCTTCAAGTGCCGAGCAGCCACCAAGCCATCTCCACCTAGAGCAACGGGGATCAATTAGACTGCCGGAAATGAATTGACAAACGACAGTTGGAGGGTACCGTTATTTCCGGGACCTGCGATGACGAGCACTTTATTCTTTGATTCGGGAGGATAGGCTTTGTAGACAGCTTGCGCACACGATAGACCTGCGAGTTCCATCTATGCACAGCTTCAGGGGTTAGCAAGAGCTTGAATCAGGAAGAACGCAGTGGTGTAGACGCACCAATTGATCTAAAGAGAAGCCACCGCTCGACATGAGCTCGACGTCGAGCGCGGCCGCGTTCTTCGCGGAGAGAAACAGCTGATCAGACATTAGTCTTGTCTTTTACAGTACAGATAGCAAGTAGCAGACGATACCCTTCCAGCAGCCATGACTGAATTGTACACGATAGCCAGGTCGACACAGCAAGTTTATGCAAGAACGGTTGAGGGGAGAGCGATGACGTCGCGGTTGCTGATTAGGGCTTCTTGATTGAGGGCGGAAGGCTACAGTGTTTGCGAGGATGCTTGACTGGTTTTGAATCATGAAGAGGAGAAGTGTTTAGTCGGCGGAGTAGTATTGCTCGGGTGAATTTACTGTTGTTGAATGGGGATGGGTGGATTGTAGATATATGGACGGGGTGGAGGTGGAGCGGACACCGACTACTTGACATGCAGTGCACTTCAAACAGTCTTTGTTTTTTGCGCAAAGAGGAGTCAGTGAATGAGTCATCGTAATATAGATATACGATACAAACAAGCAGATAGATGTTATAGCTAACTAAATAGATTCTACAGTCAGATATGTTACTGTATCGTAGTAGATGTCAGCAACGGGCCTCGTAGTCGAACGCGCGCGCACCAAAACAGGAGCCCCTTTGCTCAGTCGCGTCTCAGGCCCCTTTCAAATCCACAACCGCAACGCCTTCGTGCCTTTTCCGCTGCCTCCACTCCCTATTTCTCTTCTTCTTCTCCGACTCCTCTTTCGCCTCTGTAGTTTGTCTCCGCAATGTCGTCCACAACTGTACGTCTTCTCCTTGTCTTTCTGCCTCGCGTCTCCTGGCATGTGCCGCTGCCGTGCTGCGCAGCTGCGCGTTCCTGTGCCTTTTCACAGCCATTCCTCCTCCACCTCGTCAGCACAGCCCGACTAACATCTCGCCAACCATCTCTCTTGGCTTCCTCATCCTAGATCCACCGAAAGAAAAACATGAAGAAGGGCATCCAGTTCTGCCTCATGGTCGCCGGCGTCTCTGGCACCGGCCGCACAACCTTCATCAACTCGCTCTGCAACCGCAAAGTCATCTCCAGTGCTGCGGCAGAGAACTACGACCCCAAGGAGGCGCATCAGGAAAAGGGGGTCACCATCCGCTCCGTTGGTGTTGGTATGTTTTGTCTACTGTGCTTGAAGTCGAGCGCGAACGGAGCTGTTCGAACGGCTGAACCGCGTGGTTTGAATGGTTAGGACTGGACTGACGATGCAATGATCTTGACAGAGCTCGAGGAAGACGGAACCCGGATCTCCCTAAATATCGTCGATACTCCCGGATTCGGAGACAGCATCGACAATGAAGCCAGGTAAGCTCCCCCAGCACCAACCCGCCTCTCCATAATCCTCCCCATTCTAACATCTACCCCTCACAGTTTTGCAGAGATTCTCGGATACCTCGAACGCCAGTACGACGACATTCTCGCCGAAGAGTCCCGCATCAAGCGCAACCCGCGCTTCCGCGACAACCGCGTGCACGCGCTGGTATACTTCATCACGCCGACCGGGCACGGTCTGCGCGAGCTCGACATTGAGATCATGAAGCGCCTGTCTGCGCGCGTGAACGTGATCCCCGTGATTGGCAAGGCCGACAGTTTAACGCCGACCGAACTTGCAGAGAGCAAAAAGCTGATAATGGAGGATATCGAGTACTACAAGATCCCGATCTACAACTTCCCTTATGACGTCGAGGAGGACGACGAGCTCACAATCGACGAGAACGCCGAGCTAAGATCAAAACTCCCGTTTGCGATCGTCGGCTCAGATAGAACCTACATGGTTGACGGCAAAGAGGTGCTCGCGCGAAAGTACCCCTGGGGCCACGTCGACGTCGAGAACCCCAAGCACTCTGACTTTATCGCGCTCCGCAACGCGCTGCTGGGCTCCCACCTTGCCGATCTCAAGGAAATCACACACTTCTCGCTGTACGAGAACTACCGTACCGAGCGTCTTTCCAAGGGCGTCGCGTCTGGCTCCGACGCGAGCCTGAACGCCGAGGAACTCGCGAGCCAGTCGTTCATGCTCAAGGAAGAGCAGCTCCGCCGCGAGGAAGAAAAGCTGCGCGAGATCGAGCTCAAGGTCCAGCGCGAGATCACGGAGAAGAGACAGGAGCTGCTGATGCGCGAGCACGAGTTGCGCGAGATGGAGGCCCGCTTTGCGCGCGAGTCGAGCGTGGTCTCGCAGGATGACGCGACGACGAGCAGTGTTATTACTGCGGGTGGAGAGTGAGACCATTCTTCTCTTCACGCGTACGCGTACGTGAAAGAAAAAGAAAGAGTTCCGAATGCCTAAAATACTGTTCACGTACAATTATCTGTCTTTGTTTCCTTTAGTTCCTTTGTTTGCTTACGGTATTATTTCTATGTCGCCCTCAAGTCAATCCTACTCACAAAGAATTCTCTCTCTCTCGAAAAAAGAGTACTTGTGTCTGAAGCGCGCACATGGGACGGGTTCAATTTGTCTTTTTATTATATATTATGTTCTTTTTTATTCAAGGGTTTTTGCTTTTGTTTCTTCTCTTTTGACGTTCGCAGTGTCTCTCGTCTGTCGTTTTGCGCCATCGCCTCGCTTCACCTTCTCCCTGTTCTCCTCCGCCGTGAAAAAGAGAATCTACCACCTCACAAGACCAAAAACCGTGCGACCCGGTCTCCTTTCCTCCGCAAACCAACAAGACGACGTGACCTGCTCTGCTCTGCTTCCTCTACTCTTTATATTTGTATTTAATCTCTCGCTGGTTCTCTCTTTTTTTGTTGTTTTCTTTTTCTTCCTGTATCTTTTTCTCCCAAATCAGATATGCTGGATCAATTCAATGATACTATTAAACTCTACGATCTGTGATGTGTAGATGAAGCGAACAAGATAGCCCGCCCTCGACTCTCATGCGCTATTGTCGGCACGATTAGCTTTCGTCTGATTACGTAGCAAGATTGATGACCTTCGAATTATAAGAAACAGAATACAAAAGTCTCCCCCGGCTCGTGTCGTGTCCGCGCAGTACACCGTGCCCGCGGGCTGCGACGAGGCAAGCGATCTCCGGGTCCAAAGAGTCTCTGCAGTCGTATTCTCTGCAGCCGTAATCGGATAGCAACTAGAAGAGTATAAGAACAAAGCAAAGCAAAAACTGTGTAGTTATGACATAATGAAAAAAAACAAGCAAAGTAAACGTGCCAATCTTTGAAAGCCAAAAAAGAACAAAGAACTTGATCGAGAAAATAGAAATATACAAATCACGATATCGCAGGACATGAGGAAACGCAAGAAAAAAGCAGAGAAAGAGATGTACAATTTATGCACACTTTGTAGAGAGGTTTTAGGCAGAAGAAAGAATATAGAATAGAAAAGACCACCAAACCAAAAACAATAAATATGTAAAAGCCGGAAACTGCGTCAATACTATAGAACAATGAAGCTACTAAATATTTCACACAAAGAGGAAAAAAGTAAAATTAACTGCTGCGCAGTTGATATACAGAAACAGTTTTATTCAAAAATAAACACTGCAAAAATCAAAGCAAATACGAAAAGAAAGAAAAGAGGGAGCTCAAGGCTTTTTCTTTGTGTTTGCGAAATGACAATGTGTTCGTCTGACCGCTGCCTTCGAGATCGCCTTGTGCGAGTCCTTATCACTGGCGTCGACACAGCTACAGGAGGCATCGGCGTCGCTGTCGCCGGTTTCGCAGCAGACCTCGATGCGGTTGACGAAAGGGTCGTTGAGTGCCTGTTGGGCGGTGATGCGCTTCTTCGGATCCGGCTCGAGCATGCGCAGGATGAGCTTGCGGCAGCCGTTGCTGAACGGGGTCAACATCCTGAGAGGGGGGAAGATTTCCCAGTCGGGGATTGAAAAGTCTGCGTCGGGGTATTTGAGGTAGAACTTGTGGAGTTTGTCGACGTACTCTCTATAGCGCGAGTCGGTCATATCTGCCTTGCCAAAGGGATGGCCACCGAACGTGATGCAGAAGAAGGTGATGGCGCAAGACCACACGTCGAGCGTTCGCGCGTCGTATAGAACCGTGCCGTCGTCGTCAGACGGGAACACTTCAGGAGAGATGTAGGGCTCTGAGCCACAGACGGCGGTACAGAGTTTGACCTCGCTATCAGGAGGATGCTCCTGCACGACGTGCGAGACGCCAAAGTCCGAGATCTTGAGCGTGCCGTCGGGAGTGAGCAGCAGGTTCTCGGGCTTGATGTCGCGGTGGGCGACGCCGACGGAATGCAGATATGCGACGCCGCGGAGGAGCTGCTTGAAGAGACAGTTGCGCTCGCGCGTGGCCATGGGCTCGGTCTGCGTCTTGATGAGCGCAAAGAGGTCGCCGCCGGCGCAGTACTCCATGACATGGCACCAGCGCGAGTGCGGGCCGAGACAGAGCTCTTCGGTGTGGACTATGTTTGGGTGGCGCAGCTTCTTGACGATCTCGTATTCGACCGCGAGCTTTGCGTTGTAATCATGCTCGTTGTCGTACGCACCGCCGTTCTTGTGGAATTCCTTGACGGCGTAGATCTTGTTGTGGTCCAAGTTTGCGTAGACTGTGCGCACGACGGCGGTGGCGCCTTTGCCGATCGTGCTCCGGCGCAGGGGGGTGAGGGTGAAGGACGAGTATTTGGCCGACAGCGGAGTGGTCGGAGGGGAGAAGTTTGGCGGGAGGGGGATTTCGACGCCGGAGTTGGTCGAGGACGACTGTGTGGAGTCCTCGGTGAGGGAGGTGGTCGAGTGGTGGGAGGAGATCGAGAACGAGCTCGCGGCGCGCTTGAGGAACATGCTGGAGGTGAGCTGCGGTGAGCTGGGTGAGGAAGATGGATCGGGGGCGAAGTGGTTTAATGCAGGAGGAGACAAGGACGGTGCTGCGGGCTCTGCAGACAGCAAGCACTAGCTCAGGCTGAGCATTAATAGACAAAAATTACTATCAGCCAGCAGAAGCGACGAGAACAAAAACAAACGGCAGCCGGAAGCAGCGGAGTCGCAGATCAAAAGGCTTCTGTGGATGCGGAGGCGAATGGCGGGATGAGCGCCTCTTCGCGGGCTACCAGCGCAAGGCCCGGACTGCCAGTCACGTGGGTCACAGATGGGTCACAAACCGATCACGTAAGTTTTCCCGGGCGCGACAAAAGAACCCGGGCCTCGTCGACGGGGTCTGCTTCACCAGTTCAAAGCACACAGAGCAGCAGAAAGCAGAAAGCAGAAGCAGCAGCGATGGGTGTCCGTATAAGACTCGCGCGCATGGGCAAGGTCCGCCAGCCCTGGTACAACATCACCGTGTCCGACAGCAAGTACGTCGATCGTCGTCCGAGTCCGGCTCGCATTCTTTTTTTACCGACCTTTTACTGACCGAGTCTTGACCTGCTGCAGACGTGGTGTGCGAAAATTGCCTATCGAGGTTATTGGCACGTACGATGCCACGACGAAAGAACTTCCGGGCACGACCCAGAAGTACAAAGAGATCCAGCTGGATTTCGACCGGGCAAGATACTGGCTCGGTGTAGGCGCTCTGCCCTCCGATACCGTCGCTTCGATTTTCCGCAAGGTAGTTATATCTTGATGTCTTTATTGCTGATTGGAAAAATAAATGCTAAATTGATGTTATTTACTAGGTTAATATCCTCCCGCCCACAGAGAAGGAGCTCAAGCGACGAGAGCTGGCCGGTGAGAACAACTACCAAGAAGATGACGCCGCTTTCGACGAGTCTGAAGAACAGCCGGAAGAACAGTCAGAAGAGCAGTTAGACGAGCAGTCAGACGAGCAGTCAGAAGAGCAGTCAGAAGAGCAGTCAGACGAGCAGTCAGAAAAGTCGGAGTAGACAACTTCTTTATCAGAATGAGCAATGACTCCAAGGAAGAAACCAATTCAGAAAAAACAGATGATTAGAGAAATGGGAGAAGGCTACAATCTCTTGTATCATCGCGGCGTTTGTTTGATTACTTCACAATTAGATATATAAAAGACTCCTGCAGCTGCAGTTGTTACCGGGTCTGTTGAGAAGAGTTGTTGTGATGCGAAATGTACATAGTTATCTATTAATATCACCGAAATATAACATACAATCCCAAACCAGCTACTCCTTCTCCTCTCCTTCCTCCTCGCTCTCACTTTTCTCTCCGCCTTCCTCATCCTCATCGCTATCCTCAAGCTCGCTTCCCAGCGCGCTCTCCCGCGGATCCAACTCCTCCGTATCCTCCAACACCATCCGCTTTGGCAGCCGCGGCAGCGCAATATCACATACTCGCTCTTCCGTCAACAGCGCGTCCACAAACTCGTCCATGTACGTCAGTCTGAAGCCGTTCATGTTTCGTATTCGTAGTTTGCGGTAGTCGGAGAGTAGGGGCTCGAGTAGTTTGTAGACGTCGACGGCGGGATATGTGAGTCTGATGAAAAATGCAGCGAGCGCACGCAGATATCTATACAGCATTAGTTACTATACAATTTCATAATATTTATGAAGATAAAAGCATACTTGAAATCTTCGGCGGCAAGATACTCCTCAACAATCTCCCGCTCGGGCTGTAATTGAATCATCTTGAACGCAAGACAGAGAAACGGCGTCGGTCGCTGCTGTCCGTATTGTCCACCGATATATGTCAGCTCGGCCGCGCGGTCGCATATCGTAGCCGCTAGAAGTATCTGTTAATCCAAATTGTTTGTTATAATTGTAAAAGACGGAGTGTTATTGTACCTGATAGACCGAAACATTGTTCTTTCCAGTACAGAGAATCAAAGATCCGCTCGCGAATGATTTTCTCAATCAACCTCTACATCAGAATCAAAATCAGCATCTCCGCCTGGCATACAAACAGCCTCCCTTATTCTCGTAATCCTCAACTTACAGCTGGATTCAGACTATGCACTGTGTTATTCCCGCGAACGAGACCTGTAATATTCGTCGCTGTCAGAACAATCCACGCGCGCACGACGATTCAAAAGAACCAGCTTACCTCGCTCGAGCGTAATCCCGTGCTGGGGCGCTCCTCCGTCGGCCATCGCGTGTGTATCTCGATCTTCTGCTGCTGAACTGTAGCTTATCTGTAGCCCCGGAAGATCATGTCAAAAGTCCTGATGTTCTGCTCTGCTCGTAGCCAGATCGTGTTGACTCGGCATCTGAACTCTGCGCTGAAGAGTGGCGGGTTAGGTCTTTGAATATACACTACATCCAACACCATCGAGTATATGTTCTTGATTGCTTTTTTATTCTCTTATTACAATATCAAACTAATCTTCTAGTTCCCGCCTATCCATCTCCTCCTCAACAAGCCTCTTCCACTCCTTCGACAACCTCCCAACCTTATTATGAATCGAGTTATACATCGGCACCGTCTTATCCTCCTTCGCCATCTCGGCCTCTTCCTCTTCCCCAAACGGCTCCTCGAGCGCCTTGGCCTGCAGGATCCGGTAGTGCCGCTGTAATATCGGGTTCTTGTAGCGCGACGGGTCGTACCCTGATTTCAGGGTCAGCTTGTTGATGATCTCGCTCGCGATCGCGGTCGTCACAGATGAAGCTAGTTTTTGTAGGGTTAGCAGCTGTTAATACATTAATCATACTCAAGAGAGGAAGGAGATCGTACATGGATAATATCGCGCATTGTAAGGCTTATCTCTAACATCATCAACAAACGGCATGCGAATGACATGCATCCCCGGCGCCTGAACCTGTTCGCGTCTGCCATTCACGGTCGCGACGATCTCGTCGGCAGCAACGATATTACACAGCATCGGCGACGAATTCGCCGTGAGCCGTGCCCACGCGACCGCCATCTGGTTTTGCTCGAGCATGATCTTGTGGAGCGCCGCAAACGTGCGGATAGAACCAACGTAGTCTTCCTCGGAGGGGTAGAGGAAGTAGGATGGGCGCGAGGTCATGTTGATTGGTAGCAGGTTTGCAGACTTGAAGCCTATTATTTTGATCCCTGTAGTGAGTTAGTTAGCTCATGCTTATGCTCGAAGTTGATGGGTTCAAGAGGACCTACCGATCTCGCCAAATTCACGCAGCTGCGTCAGCTCCTCGTCTGTAAACGAGATGATTTCACCGCCGAATAGAAAACCCCTCTTGACAGACGATGGCTTTGTAACGGTCGCGTCATCCGCTTTCTTCTTCTTGTTTTTCTCATCCTCGTCATCGCTAAAGAAATCCTCTCCCACAGGCTTCCGTTTACTCCTCGCAATCCTCGTCACGTCGTCATCGCACTTGTACACGAACTCAGTCCGCAACACCGATTGCCGTCTGAACAGCGCATACCCCTTCACGTTTATAACCAGCCGCTTGCCTTCGACTATCTCCATCGGTATACTAAACAAAGCTCTCTGAGGTGCTTGCCGCGACTTTAACTGCGACTCGAGAATCAAGCGGTCGGTAGTGAGAAGCGGCTGCATCGACGCCTCGCTGACCTCTGCGCGCGGCCGCTTAAGACTGCTTTGGTCGCCGCCTAGTCTGCTTTTCAATGGCATCAGAAAGAGAATGTCTTCGTAGAACTTGCTCGAGTCGAATATCAGTTTTGGCGGCGAGCTTAGAAAGAATGGCTCGATCTGGATACCGGTCTCGAGCAAATCGCTGGCCCTCGTGCGCGCCGCTATCCGATCCTGCGGACTGTGCGCGGGCGGGAGATCGGTGTTTGTCATTAGAAACATCCTTCTGTACGCGAATTTCTCGTTTTTCGAGTAAAACTTATGACCGGCGTAGAAGAGCACGTCGCGGATCGACGGCGGCTCGCTCGCGGGCTTGGCCAGATCAAGAAAGTCCTCGTCGTACTCGAGCACGTCTTTCAGGCGCTTCATGCCGGCGATGTCAGGCACGTCGAGGTCCATGAGCATCGAGATGCCGGGATACCGCGCGTCGTCGCTGTACTCTGTGCCGAAGAGCATGATGCCGATGGCGTCGCTGGGGTCGGAGATGATGCGTTCCTGGAGGATGTTGTATGCAGCAGCCAGCGCGCGTCGGAGCGGGGTCGGCGGGGCGTCTTCTTCGCTGTCGTGGGGGCCTCGCTCAAGCTCCATGAGCATTGACTTTGAGACCTCTACGCAGAAGAGAATGGCGCTTTTGAGGTTGGTGTAGTTCTGTGGGGGTTAGCATCGAGGAGAGAAGATGATGATGTAAAAGATTCACGTACAGGCTCGACCAAGGGGTCTACGTCGAACTCGAACGAGCCCTCAAAAGCAGTCTCTGAGTCCATTGCAGCGGTATTCTGCAGCAGCGCTGATTCAGTATGGCTGTGGCCGACGCGTTATCAACGACAACTAACTGATCTGGAGTCCACGACGCGTCCGGTAGTCAGTCCTCCGCCCCCTAATCAACAAAACAAGCAATTAGGGTGGTTCAAGTGCGGCTCAGACGACCGAGGGTGGAGAAAGACCGGATTGCTAATACGCCGGCCGAGATTGGGTTCGGGCGATTGAGAACAGGATAATTTAGCAGTGGTTTATTGCGTGTTTATTCAGAAAGAGAAGGGCATTTATATCAAGTCAATAGTCTTAGCAGTCATCCAATTGTTCAGACTTCCTGGCGAGAATCCCGTGGCGAGCAGACAAAGACAAAGCGGTGGCGCCCTAAAGAATATCAGTCGAGTCTCGAAGCTTTGATAACAACCGCTGCTCATCCGATCTACACTCCTCCTCCTCTTCCTCTTTTATCTTCGCTCTTCTTCTTCTTTCTTTTCTTTATTATACTACTTAAGATCGATTGAGGATGTTTCGCGCCAGACAAATCGCGCGGTATGGCGCTGTTCAGCGGCCGTTCTTGAGTAGATCTCTTGCGACGTCCTCGTCCTCGTCCACGACCTCGAAAGGTCCTACTGTACGCTCTTCTCTTCTACCCGACTACTTTTATAATCCACGCACAAATACTCACTACTTCCTCTCACCTGCAGGGCGTCGTCCTCCTCAACATGGGCGGTCCATCCAAAACCACAGAGGTCTACGACTTCCTCCTCCGCCTCTTCCAGGACGGCGATCTCATCCCTCTCGGCCGCTTCCAAGACAAAATCGCAAAATTCATCGCCTGGCGCCGGACCCCGATGATTGCGCACCACTACGCCGAAATCGGCGGCGGCTCGCCAATCCGGAAATGGTCCGAGTACCAGGCCGCCGAGATGTGCAAGCACCTCGACCAGATTGCGCCCGAGTCCGCGCCGCATCTGCCCTACGTCGCGTTCCGGTACGCGAACCCGCTCACGGAGGAAACGCTGGCAAAGATGATGAGCGACGGGGTTAAGCGTGCGGTCGCGTTCACGCAGTATCCGCAGTACAGTTGCTCGACGACGGGATCGTCGCTGAACGAGCTCTGGAAAGTGAGCGAGCGCATGGACCCTGATCGGACCATCTCGTGGAGCGTCATCGACCGCTGGCCGACTCATCCCGGTCTGGTCTCGTCGTTTGCGGACTTGATCAGAGAGCAGTTGAAGACCTACGACGAGAGCGTGAGAGACGACGTCATGCTCCTATTCTCTGCCCATTCGCTGCCGATGACGGTCGTCAACCGCGGCGATCCGTATCCGGCTGAGGTTGCAGCGACAGTCTACGCAGTGATGACGGAGCTCAAGTTCAAGAATCCCTACAGACTTGTGTGGCAGAGTCAGGTCGGTCCGCAGCCCTGGCTCGGTGCGCAGACGCAGGATACGGTCAACAACCTGGTGAAGAAGGGCGAGACAAATATGATCCTGATCCCAATCGCTTTCACTAGCGACCACATTGAGACTCTGCACGAGCTCGATCTCGAGATTATCGGCGAGGCGGGTGTTGAGGGAATCACCCGTGCTCCGTCGTTGAACGGACATCCACAGTTTATCAAGGCGCTCGCGGATATCGTTAAGGATCATTTGAGCAAGGGGGTGACGGCCAGCAAGCAGTACGAGATGCTGTGTCCGATGTGCGATAAGGAGGTGTGCAAGGGCTCGCGGAAGTTTTTCTTGGAGTAGATGGCTGAGATATAGCTGAAGTTGAAGTTGAGGTTGAGGTTGATCCGGTCGCGCGTTATTTGTAATTGTTTGTACATAATATAAGTCATCTATAATACTTACAATCGTCTATAAATGTTCATGAGCATCTTGTTGGCTAATTCATCATCATCAGAGGTCTCTACAACGTCGACCGCTCTACAATAAAGAAGGACACGGTTAAGGTTTAACGACGCGTTGAGGGCTCCACCTCTCCAAAACAAACACAGCTCACCATCGCGACCACCCCGCCCACACCAACACCCGAAGATCGCCAATGGATCTGCCGACTCAGTTGCTCAACCAGCCACTGGTCATTGACAACGGCACGGGCGAGCTGAAGGCCGGCTTCGCGGGCTCCGAGCAGCCGGAGGTGTTCTTCCCAACCCTCGTCGGCAGACCAAAGCACTCGCGCGTCATGGCCGGCGCGCTCGAGGATGATATCTTTGTCGGACCAGAGGCGACCAAGCATCGCGGCCTGCTTAAGCTGCGCTATCCGCTCGAGCACGGCGTGGTTACAGACTGGGCGGATATGGAGCGGATATGGAGCTACGTATACACGCAGGGGATCAAGGTCTCGTCAGAAGAGCACCCGGTCCTGCTCACCGAGGCGCCGCTGAACCCGCGCGGAAACCGACGGCGAGCAGCAGAGGTTTTTTTCGAGACGTTTAATGTGCCGGCACTGTTTGTCAGTGTGCAGGCGGTGCTGGCGCTGTACGCCTCTGGTCGGACGACGGGTTTAGTGCTAGACTCTGGCGACGGCGTCTCGCACTCTGTCCCGGTTTACGAAGGGTTTGCAATCACAAACGCGATACGGCGAATCGATGTCGGAGGAAGGGATGTTACAGAAGAACTAGGTCTGCAGCTACGGAAGCAGTCCGGCGTGGTGTTGCACACCTCCGCCGAGCGGGAGATCGTGAAGAGTATAAAAGAGCGGACGTGTTATGTCGCGCTGGACCTGCGCAGGGAAGAGCGCGAAGCACGGAAAAACGAACGGCGAGGCCCCGCGCTGCCGCTGTCTTCCGCATCAGCCTCGGCAGCAGCAGGAGGAGGAGCGACTGCTTCGCCCGCGGACGAGTTTGTGCTGCCGGACGGGCACGTTTTGAAGCTGGGAGCAGAGCGGTTCCGCGCGCCAGAGATCTTATTCGATCCGTCGATCCTCGGACTCGAGTACCCCGGCATCCCCGAGATGCTCTCGGAGTGCATCGGCAAGGTCGACGTCGATCTGCGCCGGCCGCTGTACTCCAACATTGTGCTATCAGGCGGCACGACGCTGCTGCGCGGGTTCGGCGACCGCCTGCTGAGCGAGATGAAGCAGCTTGCGCCGAGGGATATAAAGATCAGGATCTACGCGCCGCCGGAGCGCAAGTACTCGACGTGGATCGGGGGGTCGATTTTGGCGGGGTTGAGCACGTTCCTCAAGATGTGGGTGAGTGCGAATGAGTGGCAGGAGAACCCGGATCTGATACATATCAAATGCATATAAGATGAGGTTTTTAATGTACAGTATAACTATTATAGTGACTTTGCAATTCTATCATTTTTTCGTCATTGCTGTTAGGGAAAGAGAGCAAGGGGTTGTTGCTGCCGTTTACAGCAGTGTGAACAAGTCGTGACTTCCAAACCCAAAAATGCGTGATGTGAGTAGAGCAGAGCTGCAGCAGCGGGAGACTACAAATATGTTGAAGAACAGAAAAGACAATCACACTTGATGCAAATGCTGCTTGAATAATGATACGCGTTGTTGGCATGTAAATATACACTAATGCACACATTTTCCCCTCCACTCCTCCTCTTGACACGAGGTCACAGTCACAAAGGCTTCCAAACCACCCAAGAAACTTTCACTTCCTTCGGCTCTTGAAACAGAACATTAAACATAAACAAAACGTAAAACATGAAAGAGCGAGCTCGGACAACACAAGTCTTCTACAATGGAAAAAAGCAGAAAATAGAAGTCCGGGTGCTGCAATTTTGAACAGAGATATGTATATGTACGCGGTCGAGGACCGACTATGAGAAACCCACCAACAACCAATAGCGAAACAAAGATTTTATATCCGGCAATCCCAAAATTGTAAAATGAAAAAAACGAATAAAGATATATAACAAGAACTTCACGGCCACCGATTTTGAAATATGTATACTCTAAAAGATACTCTGAACTGATTCAGTTCGTGCCTCCGATATGACGATCGGCCTGGCTCTTCCACGATCCCTCAAACGCGTGGTGCACCAGCGCTCTTGGATGCGAGATCTCAAGCGAGCCCATGTTGCCCACACCTGGACTGAACGAGGTGATTGGCAAAATAAGCACATCGTTCATGACTCTTGCGTCCTTGATGCCCGCGGCCGCGTGCCAATCCGCGCCCAAGTAGTCAAAGACCGTGTCTGTCCAAATGCCCGGTCCGGTCCAGTCCATGATCTGCGAGCCTGCCTCTTTGGAATTCGGCAGTATCAGCGTGTTTGTAGCGCGTCGGTGTAATGTCTCTGCCGTGATGTTGGCCACGATATTTACGAGCACCGGATGGCCTTTCTTGGCCATGATGGTCCATTGGCAGAACTGCACTCGGCGCGCGTACCAGTCATGCCAATCCGGCCGGTCAGGGTCAGCTTCAATTCCGACCACAAGGCCTGTGTCTGCCTCGAGCTGCGTGCGCAGCTCTTCCTTTTCTTCGTCTGAGAGGTCGATGGCGAGCTTGCCGTCTATAGTTCCCACCGGGCCCACGGCCGAGTAGAACCATTTCTTTGTACTCTTGAGCGCGCGCGTGTCAATGTCAGAGTAGATTCCGCCTCGGGCGAGCAGAATCAGATACCTGAAAAAGTCTGCGCGCAGGACGGGGACCGGCATTGCAAAGTATGCGTCGACGACCGCCGGCACGGGCGCATAGAGCTGGCGGATCATGGCCGCCGCGGCAGCGTCGTCGAGCACCTCGAAGGTGTAGTCAGGATTGAGCCGGGCCCACGAGTCGGTCGTGCGCACGAACCGCTCCTCAAAGTGCGAGTCTGTCCGCGCGTGCTTCCAGGTCTGCCAGATGTGTCGCGGGTAGGATGTCTGCAGTCTGGGATCGTATGGGAACAGCTTCGCGAGCGATTTGGCTGTCGCGCTCTCGAACTCCTGGATGTTTGTCTTGACTGTGAGGTCGGGCTGCTGCCGGTGAGCGGCGTGCGCCGGGTGCCTGGCCGAGGCGACGGCGGGCGATGTTTCTGTGGTTGCGCGGGAAGCGGAGCGCAGGAGGAAGATGAGCAGGAAGACGGCGCCGAGGGCGAAGACCAAGGGCGACCTCCTGCGATACGGACGACCACCAGCCATGTCGATTATGAGAATGAGCAGGGAATATACGCGTCTGAGGAGGCTTTCTGGTAGTCTGCAGAGCAACAAAAAGGCCAGCTCTGCATCATGCGCGCGTGGAGGAGCAAAACGGGATGGAGCAGAGCGAGCAGAGCCGGCTGTGAGTCGACCCAAATCAAGCATTTCAGGGGCCGGGGCCGCGCAGATCAGCACCGCCACGCCACGCGGCGCGTCAGCCACTCACTGCCACGTACTACTCTGATTATGTCATCCACGTCTGCCCCATCGCCGAACGCGCGTCTTCAGCATCACGGGCCTCGTCTCTTATCTGCTATCCGTGTTGAAGTCAGCGATTGTTCACGATATCTCCGGACTGCTGTGGAGCTATAGCAATTGACATATTCCAGGGCCTAACAACAGCCTCTATACAGGCTGAACAACAGGCTGACAACATGGCCGCGCACGACCATCCTCTGGTGCCGGCCTCTACGGCCTCGTCAATCGCGCCCTCGCAGTCCTCCCCCTCCCCCTCCCCGAGCCCATCGCTCTCGGGCCTCGACACCCAAGCCGCCCAGCAGCTCATAATCGCAGACGATGCCGAACTCGGGGAAGCTCTCGCCGGAATCCCCGAGCATCCCCGCGCGGCCAAGCTGGGCGTGACCTCAGCCGTGTTCCTCATCCTCAACAAAATGATAGGCACCGGTATCTTTTCGACCCCGTCAGGCGTGCTCCTCGCCTCTGGCTCTGTTGGCGCTTCAATTCTGCTATGGGTCGCCGGCGGTATACTCTCGCTCACCGGACTATCGGTCTTTCTTGAGTTTGGCCTCGGAATCCCCAAAAACGGCGGCGAGAAAAACTATCTCGAGCGCGTATATCAGAAACCAAAGTATCTCATCACCTGCATCTTTCTCGGCCAGATGATTCTGCTCGGCTTCTCAGCCGGCAACTCGCTCGCATTCGGCCGCTACATGCTCTTTGCCGCAGGCATCGACTATCCGTCCGAGCATGCTTCGCGAATCGTCGCCGTCATCTGCATCACCTCTGTCGTGCTTCTCCACGGTCTGCACCCCGCCGCCGGCACTGCGCTCTTCAACGGCCTCGGTCTCTTCAAAGTTCTTGTTTTACTGCTCGTCGTCTTCACCGGCATCTTTGCTCTCATGGGCTGGATCCCGCATGTCGAAGACCCGGGCAACTTCACAAACATGTTTGAAAACTCCGGCTTCGGCGGCGGCACATACAACTACGCCACCGCGCTCCTGCGCATCGTCTACTCCTACCGCGGCTGGGAAAACGCAAACTACGTGATTTCCGAGCTCGACAACCCGCGCCGGACGCTCGCCGTCGCGGCCCCGCTCGCCATCGGCGGCGTCATGGTGCTCTACGTTCTCGCAAACGTCGCGTACTTTGCGGTGATCCCCAAGGCCGAGGTCGCGCACTCGGGCGTCATCGTCGCCGGTCTCTTTTTCAGACGCGTGTTTGGCGACTCTGCGGGCGCTAGACTTTTACCCTTTTTTGTCGCGCTGTCGAATCTCGGAAACGTGCTCGTCGTCTCGTTTGCGCACGCGAGAGTGAACTGCGAGTTTGGCAAAGAGGGGATCTTGCCGTACTCCAAGTTTTTCGCAAAAGTCTCCCCTCTGGGTGCGCCAATCGCGGGACTGTTCCTGCATTGGATCGTGACTGTGCTTGTCCTGATTGTTCCTCCGCCAGGCGAAGCATACGAGTTCATCATCGATCTCAACACGTACCCTTCAGCCTGGATCAACGCGTTGGTCGCCGGTGGCCTGATCTACCTGCAGTACAGCAAGACCGAAAACTGGAGCTCTCCCTTCCGCTCCTACCTGCCAATCACACTCGCCTACCTTTTCTCGAATTTCTTCCTCATGTATCTTCCCCTAGTCAGTCCCCCAGGCCGGACAGACCACCCTGGCGTCACGATCGCGGTGTTTGGCATGGGCTGCTTATTTCTCGGCGCAGTCTATTGGGTCGTGTGGAGTATAATCATGCCGGCGTTGGGCGAGTATAGGATCGTTGAGGAGTTTGTGACGGACGAGGATGGAAACGAAAGTGTACGATACACTAGAGTGTCAAAACGAATTGCATTAGCGTAGCGTGGAGTTTGTTTCTTTATCTTGAGTATTTTGCGCATGGGTAAATAGGTTTTATAGAGATTAAATAATACATAGATTATATATATACAGCTGTCTATTCTATAATGCAGTCTAAAACTCAGTCCTGATTCCCTGCGAAATGATAACCATGTTTATCAGCGGGCGAAGGGATCCCGGATACCGTTCGTAAAGCGCTACCTTCACCTCATGCGCAAGCAAGTCCTTCAAAACTTTAGTGATAGCAGGCCCACCGGCGGCAAGATCAAGTGCCTTTCTATAATTCTCCTCAATATTTTCAAATTGAGCGTCGGTATAGACAATCGAAAGCATCTGCGCATATCCAAACCTGCACTGAAGAGAATGCGGATCGGCTTCGCATGCGTCGCGGTAGACCTGCAGGATCGGCTCCCAATCGCTGTTATCCTCCTTGACCGTCCTCTTCCCGCTTCCAACCTCGTCCATAAACGTCTCGAGCATTATCAGGGCAATATTCATCAACGGCGTCGTATCCGTCACGTACCCGTTCGCCTTCGTCAACGTCTCAACATCCTCCCAGACTTTTTCCCATAGCCGAATTTTCTCTGCATTCGACGCTCCATCACCCTCGATAGTCGCCGTGACCGCGCTAACTCGAGGGTGTCCCGGCCTTGACTTCTGCAGGGCTCCAAGCTCAGACCGTGCAAGGGCATGTTTTTTGGATTTCCAGTATGCGTAGGTCAGGTAAAGAGAGGAAATCAGCTCGGTCGCATCATCAGCGGCGGCTTTGCTCACATCCCTAGCCTTCTTGAAAGACGAGATTGCAGGTTCGTACTCTCCCGCTTCATAGCGCATCAAGCCCTGGAAAAAATCGATGCGAGGATCGTCCTTATTCGCAGCTTTGGCTTGTTCTATATATGACAGCTTTTCGCTGCTGTTTGAAGTCGTAGTCGCAAGTTTGAGTAAAACGCTGGAGCTGTTGTCGCTTCGCTTAAAGTCTGCGATTGCTTGCTGTTCGCGCTTCAGTAGATAGTTGAATGACCCTCGGACTTCGTAGGCCGTTTTTAGTTCCTTGTTGTCGTTGTCGCCGGTTTGATGCTTCTCGATCAGTTTGTCGACGAGGTGGTAGGCGTCGACGTATGCTTCATACGTATGCTCTCTCAGCTTTTTATACACCTCCAGTAACTCTCCTTCTATCGTTCCCACTGTCGCATGGCCGTCGCTCTGTGTAGATTCGTGCCGAGGACTGTGCATATAGTTAAAATGCCAAAACATCTCAAACGCATCCGGAAACACCAGCCGGCTCTCGTCATCCGCCAGCTTCTTCGTCTCCGCTTTTAAAAACTGGTCCGCTAGCTTCCCGACAATCGGATCAAGTGCAGTAGATGCACCCTCTTGGATGCGGCGGTAGACCTGCTCAGCATCGCCGGAGACGACCTTTGCTGCTAACCGTTCGACAAGCGCTTCCCTTGGCTTCCCAAGCTTCGTGTAGCAGAAATAGCTTCGATCCAGAGACTTTATATGGTTCGGGTTTTCCCCTATCGCAATCCTGCAGTCTTCGAGCGCTTCCTGATACTTCTCAAGTGCGATAAAACACGCTGCGCGGTTCGAGTATAGAATCGGGTCGATTGCTGGCGCGATGGTTGTAATCGCCGAAGAGTAAAGCGAGATGGCCTCGTCGTATTTCTTCGCCCGGAACTCGAGGTTTCCCTGGTCCTTCAGCTTGGCCGCTGCTGCGAGTGCGTCGGTCATCGTTGCTGTCTCGTGTTTGGCGGGCGGAGGGTACGCGGAGAGGTGAGTGTGGGGGAGAGCGAGGAACGGAGAAGTTGGATTTGGTGCTGTTTGATGGGAGTTTATCGAGACCAGCGCCAATGCTTGTGAGTCAGAGATGCGTCTGTTTCTGGAAATATCCTCGGGCAGAAGTTATTCTACGTTATATACATTGTTGTTCTCGTACTCTACAAATCAGTGTATGATTTGCATTACTATAAACCACTGCCAGCGAACGGCAGGCCAGTAGGCGACTATCTCGAAATCTATCGAGCAGTTCTGATGCTGTATACACCAACGCGTCGTTCACGCGTCCTTCCGTGTATTTCACGTCCATACTCCTCACACCGCAGCATATAAATTGCTAATGAGAATAACAGTATATTTCTACCCGATTCTGTCACAATAGCCAAGACAAAGCCACAAAGACAGGCGCCGACAAATATTTCCCACAGTAACTTAGACAGGAACTGGAAAGCCGCACCCTGGCGCGCCAGGGACTTGTGCGAGAATAACCCAAAAGCACATAAAAAATAACTCTATTTCCTCCCAAATATCTTGCGCAAACGACTCCCAGCTTCCAAACCCCTTCTCAGGGCTCCCTCTTCGCCATCCCCGACACACTCTCGAGCCCCACTGATTCTGCCGGGAATTCTTGGATCCGTGCCTCGTATTCACACTGACGGTCTGAAGAGCTCGCGTACTTTGCTTCTTCCTCACTTTAATGCAGGCGTTCGAAGCCGGTGCGCCGTACGGCGATGGCATGGTCTCCCCGGGCGTGCCTTTCTCCCCCGCGAAAATCTATCGACGCGACGAGATCATCGGCCGTGGCAACTTTGGCGTGGTCTACAAGGGCTATAATCTAATTGAGAAGAAAGTCGTTGCCATCAAGGTCCTGAATCTCGACACGGCGGAGGACGATGTCAAGGACGTCAGGCACGAGGTCGCGATGCTGTCCCAGCTGAAACATGGCGATGCGCAGAATATTGTCAGGTACCACGGCTCTCATCTGGTTGGCACCAGGTTGTGGATTATCATGGATCATTGCTCGGGTGGTAGTGTGAGAAATCTGGTGAGTCGCCGACGATCAATTCATTGGGAATTGAGGCAATTACTGACGTGTAAATCTACAGCAACTGGCAGTTGGGAAGATCGAAGAGAAATACACCCAAGTAATTGTGCGCGAATCCCTCATCGGTCTCTCGTTCATTCACAAAGCCGGAATCATTCATCGAGACATCAAAGCCGCCAACATTCTCATCAAAAACGACGGAAGCGTGCAGCTTTGTGACTTTGGCGTGGCCGCCCAGATCTCTGCAAATCATCCGAAACGAAGTACAATCGTTGGCACGCCGTACTGGATGGCTCCCGAGGTTATCACCGAGGGCGCGACGTACAACTACAAGGTAAGTCGCTCAAGCTGGATCGTCGAGTATGATAATTGGGTATTAACAAGTTTGTGCATAGGCCGATATCTGGTCGCTGGGAATCACGATATACGAAATGACAACAGGCCAACCTCCCTACGCTGACCAGGATGGAATGGCTGCCATGTATCTGATATCCCGTCAAAAGCCTCCCCGACTGGAAGGATCTCAATACTCACCCATGTTGAAAGAATTCCTAACTCTGTGCTTGAACGAGCGCTTCGAAGAGCGTCCGAGTGCGGACGAGCTGTTGAAGACACGATTTATTCGCGCGTGCAAGAACGTGCCGACGTCGATCTTGAAGGATCTGTTGGCGAAATATCAAACTTGGCAGGATAAGGGGAATGTGAGACGGAGTCTGGCTCTGGAACACGATAGTCCAGACAATCGAATGGGTCCTATGGGGGCGCAGGTCGGATCTGATACCGAAGACGGGCCGGGAGAGGATGACGACAGTGGTAGAGGCGAGTGGGATTTTGACGTCGAGGATACACAAGATACGAAAGAGTCTCCGGATCCACAGCAGAGCTTTCAATTTGGCCGACAGCGATCTGATACGTTGGTCAAAGGAGACGCGACTGCCAAAATACCATACCCGAATGGTGCAGGTGCTTTCAGCTCGGATACTGCGACAATGAAGCAGCCAGTGGTATCATCAATAGCAGCAGCGTCATTAATAGGCACGGCTGCAACACCCGACAAGGCAGACTCTGCGATAACTGCCCCGCCCTCTGGTGAATCTCATCCGCTACTCAAGCTGTTCACTCAGGAAACCGACCCCCCACAAAGCTCGATGTTGGACATTGACTCGAATATGATACATCTCCCCGGAGACACATTAACATCGCCTGTTCGCGCGTCATCTTCACCGGTCGAGATCGAAATCCCGACACTGGAAGCAATGTCGAACCTCGTCTCGGCATCCGCCGCTACAGCCCATCCTCCCGAACCGTCGAGTAAAATGAGCAATCGGATGTTTCGATCAAACTCGACCGCGCGCAGCATCCATGGAACACATACGCAACCTCCACCGCCCAATCTCCCAGCGACAATGCCACACATTCCCCCACCATCTCACTCTACTTCGTCCTCGACCACGACATCGCCTACACGGATCAGATCGCCTAGTCCGAAGGTGTCGCATGCGCAGCAACCGCCCCAGCAAGTTCCGCAGATGCCACAATTGCCGCCGTCGGTGGTGTCGTCAACAACACCCCAGATTTCTCCACAGACCACACCTTCTCTACAGTCTTCATCGTCGGCGTCACCGTTTGTGCCGCAAGCTCCTATCGCCAGCGGTAGTAGTGCTACCCAGACGCCGTCGTTACCCCACGCCTCTCCGCCGGTATCTGGACCTACCATCAAACCTGCACCTCCTCCCCAGGTGTCTCCGTCGACAGCTTCTCTGTCGCGGGCAGCCTCGCCGAAGCGGACGCCGCTCTCTCAGCACACCAACCATCCGACTTCGCCCTCGAAAAGCAGCAAACCCGCTTCCATGCGTCAGCCCAATCTGCAGATTCCCATCCCCCCGCCGTCTCCGTTCCATTTAATGGGCCACTCTGCGCCGCTCTCTCAGACGCAGTCGCAGAAGAGCAACGGCGTTTCTGCAGGTACCTACTTCGGTGTAGGCGTTACGCCGGAAGGCCCGCTGAGTGCCCCTGGCGTCATGGGCGCGGCGAAGAACATGGGAGCGCCGAGCTTGCCGAACAACGAGCTGTTCCCACCGATGCCGGATCTGAATGTGTTGACGGTGCTGACGGAGGCGCAGGTTACTACGAGAGATCAGGTTGTGGAGGAGCTGTGTAAAGTACTGGAGACGCTTGATGTCGGGCTCGAGGTTTTGGACGCGGGATTCAAGGTGCTGCGGGAGGAGAAGACGGAGTATAGATGAGACGGGCTACGATATAATGACTGATGACGAACAATTGTATGATAAGTTATTACCAATAAAGTAAATAAACAAAGGTCACTGGACTGCTGATCAGATGGTGGAGATCAAACCCTAATCAATTGTCAGATTGCTGGGAGTTTCCTGATAAGTCAACTCCCACCGCCGCCACCCCGAGACCGTCTTCCCATCCTTTAGATCCAAAGTTGTTCGTAATTGTGTCGACTATTCACCTGCTCGCAGTTCACTAGCACGTCTTCTCATTCACAGAACCCGTCATTGAGGCCAATGGCATCGCACGCCCGCTCATGACATACCGGAGACAACACGCGTTGATGCTTGGCCCGTTTGGAGACATGCTCAAATACGAACACTCCAGCACCAGCCCGTCCTTCGCAGACGACTCGGACTCCGACGACAGCGGATACGCACCCTCGGCCTCGCCAAACAGGTACCTCGAGTACACCAAAGCAGGCACTTCCGCGCGCCTGATCCGAGATCGCGCGACGACCGACCGGCTCAACACCGTGCTCGACCACCTCGCGCAGGTGTTTCCCGACACCGAAGTCGAGCTCCTGCGGCAGCTGATGGCAGACAACAGAGGGCCCTCGCAGCTGGCTGCTATTGTTGAGCTGGTCGTGTCCTCGCCCGCGCTTATTCGCTCGCGGCGGAGGCTGCGGCATAACTACGTTGCTGACTGGGAGCGGTTCCGCACCCGCGAATACCGCGCTGCCGTCTCGCGGGTGCTGAGTTCGCATTTCAAGCAGTACCTACATCAATCCACAATCACAAACGTTCTCGCGCAGAAAAACTCGTCGTTTACAAACTCGCTTCCCCTCTTGACCGAAATTGCCACCGAGCGAACACACAGGTGGACGCTGATGCGCCTCTTCCGTCGGCGACGCAGCGTCACGCCGTTCTCGGCTCTGTCGTGGATCGGACGGACTGGATGCGCCGAACTCGAGCTGGAGCTGATTGAACTCGACAAGCCAAGAAGAGCAGAGCTCTGCGAAAACGACGAACGAGCAGCGCGCGCTGCGAACGAAGACGAATACGCGAGAGCCGGTCAGCTCATTGAGTGCGAGTGCTGCTTTGGCGATTACGCATGGGAAGATCTCTCATGCTGCTCAGAAGGCCATTTCTTTTGCCATGACTGTCTCACAAACTCGGTCAAGGAGGGACTGTACGGACAAGGCGTCTTACGAGGTAAAGCGTTTGTACCTTGTATCTCCGCAGCTGCAGATCCGCCTTGTCGCGCCACAGTCCCGCAGCGAGTACTTCGTGCTGCGATCTCAGAGTCTTTGTATTCTGAGTTTGAGCATGCGCAAATCACAGATTTTTTAGCGAAAAATGCGGCTGTCAAGGGGTTTGTCGTTTGCCCGTTTTGCGACTACGCCGAGGAGTCGCCGGCGGCTGTGTCGAGTTGCAATTTTAGTGATTTGCGATTATCACTTACTCCTACTACGCTCGCTCGCTTTATCGGGGCTGGTGGATTAATATTCCTTCTTCTTCTGCTGCCGATGATTGTGATTGGGGCGCTATATAGAGCGATCAGTATAGTGGCACTACTCTCGATACCCCAGAAATTCTACGCAAAGGCATTCGGATCCGTCGAGGAGTGGTATGACAAGAAGATAATGGAAATCGTGCATGGAGTGTTTTGCAAGCGTCACGGATCGGCGTTTGTGTGCAAGAATCCAGCGTGCTCGCGGATATCTTGCACAGAGTGCAACAAAGAGTTTTTACCGTTCCACAAGTGTTTTGAGCAAGAAGAAGATCGGATGCGAGTGTACATTGAAAAAGCAATGGCGGACGCGGTCAAACGCACATGTCCGGTCTGTCGCGTGTCGTTCATCAAATCTGAAGGTTGCAACAAGCTGACCTGCGTTTGCGGATATTCGATGTGCTATGTCTGTCGGAAGGACATTCGCCAGGAGAGCTATCAGCACTTTTGCGATCATTTCAGACCTATTCCCGGCAGTGCCTGCACAGAGTGCGACCGATGCGATCTTTACAAAATCGAGGACGAAGCAATCTCGATTGAGCGAGCTGCAAAGGAGGCAGAGGCGGAGTTCATCCGCTCGAATGGGTTGCCTTCTGGCTTGGATGTTTCGGGGAAAGTTATCGGTCCTGGTGGACACGAGGTTGCGATGAACGGAGGGATAATGAGGGCGTTGGAGTCACGATGCATCGCTATGCTGGATGCAATAATTGCAGAGTAAAGAGCACAGTATATGATTGGATTAATTGTTAAAGTTATCGACTGCGGGTGGATTCTCTCTCCTTTCTTTTTTGCTGGTGTTTGGATATTCGTTCTCCTTTAAATTAATGGTATCTTTAATGTATTCTTTGAGGTTCAATATCTTTTAATAATGCAACGGAAGTAGTAAAGAGAAAATGTTATTATCAACTGAGTAAATCTGCCACGTCTATTTCCGACCAATCTGCGCCATCCTCGTCCTCGCTATCCGGGACTTCCCGGGATTTAATGTCTGTCTGTAAAATCGATGAATTGAGCGAGGTTTCGGCCTCAAGCAAGGTCTCTGCTTGGCTTGTAGGTATGCTTTCCTCTGATAGGTTTTCCATCTCATGGAAGCTGTCTTGTGGATCATTTCTTGCTTCGTTGTCTCTTTGCTGTGTCTCCTCTTCTGTCGCGGGTCTCCCCTTTGCAGAAAGAAATCCGCATGACGCAATATCCTTACTAGTCCCAGTACCCTCATCAAACCTGCGCGCAATCTTCCGCTTCGGCGAAGCCCCGAGCAGACTACTGACCTCGGCCACGCGCTTCTGACTTGCTTCAACCGACGCATATGTTTCAAACCACTGATCAGTGTTTGCGATTCCGGTTTCGACGATGCGGAAGACAGAGAGCGAGGCGTTTTGGTAGGTCACGTTTGCGCATTTGACTGCGCATGCGTGTGGCACGCCTCGGATCACGTATCTCCGTTTCCTAGACAGCGACGACGACGAGGTAGATTGCGTTCCTTGCGTGGACGAAGCCTCGTCGACTTCGAGCAGGATGTCGTTTCTGAACAAACATATCCTCGTCCATATACTTGCCGCAGTTGTCGCCGCGCTCCCGCCATCTCCTTCCTCGCCCAAAACACTGACCAGTCTCGCTCTCTGGCCCTTGACGATCCGCGAGACCATCTTGCTCAGCAGTAATACAGCCGAATTATGCTGCGCAGCAAGTCGCGAGATCGAACTCACGAGCTCGGCGGCCGCACGGGCACGTTTGGTGCCGTGGTCTTCTGCTCGAGAGACTCGCCCGTTGGCCTCGACTGGCGTCCTGCTCGCTGGTTTTGCGACGAAGAACGCAAAGCCTGCTAATAAAGGTGTTGCTATATCATCGATTATCACGAGGTCAAAGTCTTTGAGGTACTCTGGTGGTCGCATGACAAAGATCAGCAAGTGCGGCAGCGAGGATAGTTGCAGATGCTTCACATATCTGTCCAGTAATGCAGGATCTTGGGTGTACTCTGTCGGTAACGCGGCCAGGATTCGAGCAAGAGGGACGCAGCTCGCGGTGTCTATCCAGAGCACTTTCTTGTGCTCCAGCACCGCCGATACCACAAACTGAATCCTAAAATACAAGAAAGCATCAGCACACGTGTTCATCTACCAGTCCATTAACAAACCAGCAACATACGCAAAACTAGTCTTCCCACTCCCAGGTGGCCCAGCAATCTCCGTAACTTTCCCGCGCGAAAGCCCGCCTCGCGTGATGGTGTCAATCGTCTCGATCCTCGAGGAAATCTTGTTATCCGCCGCGTCTATCGTCTTCAAGTAGCTCGACAGCGATTGCCGGGGTAGTTTGTGGACTTGTGCGCCGGGCGACGGGTGCGGACATGGCGAGTCGTCGGTGGATGTTGTTGGCATTGGCGGGTTGCTTTGTCGTCGCAGGAAGAGACAAGGCTGCCGTGCTCGGTGACGGATACTATTCTGCTCCTTTTACTATGCCCAACAGATCAGAGTACGAGCACTTTCACTCAACCATCGCGAAGTGTGCGCGTGCTGATATCAAGCAGAACAGGTTGTATAGCGCGTATCGACTGTATCTGAGCGGCGCGTTCCTTTCGCGCGATCACGTGTTCAGGATTTCTTACATAATGCACGTAAAACTAACTAGCCATAATATCTGATTTATTCTTTCAAAGTACAATTGTATATGCATAACGCTGTATAAAAAGGGGGAAATACAAACAAAAACAAAAACTAATGAAAACTAATCCATTCATTACGAAATCGGTCCCTAACATATAAAACAATCCCACAAATTGATAGCCAGTCATTCATGTATAGTCTGAGCTTGAAGAGCGGCCAATGGCCGGCAGGAATCCGGCGTGATTCATTACTATTCACAACAGTTAGTAAAAACGTACTACAGCATCAGAAGAAATAAGGAGTTGGTGAGTGCTTACCAAAAAGTAGTCGGGAGTCCTGCGCGAGACTGAAGGCTCACCGGCACGCGGGCAGGGGTCAAATTGCAAGCTGATATGCGTTAGTTCGACTCTTCGTAAACAAATGAGAGATAGAAAACTACTTACAAAGTGTATTTTAGGTCTTCATCAATCTCCATAATCGCGGCCTGATTGCCGCATCTATAACAGTAGTTGGGGGCTATTTTATGCAAAAGTTAGAAGATGTACACACCCTCTCGCAACAAGTGGCTAACAAACCTGAGAATATCGTAACGACTTGCTGATCCTGACTCCAATTGTATCCTTCCATCACCAGCTGATGAGCACGGGCAACCAGGTTGAGACCGTTTTTGTGGTTAAATGCTTCTGAGATATCTTTTCCGAATGTATAGCCCGCTCCTCGGGGAGAGATTCCCCATCCGCATCGATCGTCGGGATCCGACCAGAGCAGATCACACATCGGGCCCTCGTGAGGCACCTCCTGAATACGATCCAAAGCGCGGATGTTGTCTAGCGAGTCGATGGAAGGCGAGAGACCGCCGTGTAAGCAGAAGATTGTGTTTTCGATCAAAGCGGTGAGGGGGAGATAGTCAAAGAGATCGGTGAAGTATTTCCAAACATTGGGGCTGCCGTACTTTCGCAGACATTCATCGTAGAAGCCGTACACTTGGGTGATTTGACGGGATTCATGGTTACCACGAAGGATAGTTAGACGATTGGGGTGGCGGATCTTCATCGCCACTAGGAGAGTCACGGTCTCGACAGAGTAGTATCCTCGATCGACATAATCGCCTGTACAGGCCAATGTTAGAGTCCTGCTTTCCAGAAGGAGATTAGGAACAAAAAATAGCTTACCCATGAATAAGTAGTTGGTATCGGGGTTCGGACCACCGATTTTGAACAGCTCCATCAGGTCGTGGAACTGGCCGTGGATGTCACCACAGACAGTAACCGGGCATTTCTATTCACGAATCAATCAACAAATACTCCAACATAGAATCAATCTGTTTAGTAATTAGAAACATACCACGTTCTGCACGTTAGATTCTTCACTCAGAATCTCGCGAGCCTGTTGATTGATAGGTCAGTATTCAGCAGATCAGGGCATCTCATCTCGCCAACCCCTGCAAGATGTTGAGATATTTTACAACAGCGCTGCAAACACACCTTATCACACAGTTTCTTAACGTCCGCTTCGCTCAGCTGCTTGCAGTCCATAAGCATCTCAATCCATCGGTCCAGGTCATCGTAGGATTGTGAGTCGGTGACAGGAGATGCCTTTATTTCGCCAGGAGGTGGGGAAAGGGTGTGCGAGACGGGCGAAAGCGTCGCCATGCCTGCGTCTGTCATAGTCACGTCGGCGTCCATTAGAGTGAGTTGATTGATCAAAGTCAGAGGGAAGCTGAGGTCCAACTAGGATCTGGGAAGTGGTCGTGAAGAGGAATGAAGATGGGAGGCGGCGAGCTGAGAGAGGTGCAAACAATATCTGTGGTCGCGATGATGACATGAGAACCCTATTTTTGGCTTCTGCTTATCTAATGGGCTTTGGTGGGATTGTGGTCCCAACTGTGGAAGATTATCGCAGTTGTGTAGATAGCCAGAGAGTCCTCTTTTTATTCTTCTGCACGCGTTCTCTACTCTTTTCAAGTAGTTGTTTTTGTAAAAATAAGATAAGGAAATAATGCAGTGTAAAACAAAAATAAAAATCAAACAGAAAATAAAAATAGTAAAAAAATGGACGACACCGGAATCGAACCGGGGACCTCCCGCATGCTAAGCGGATGTGATAACCAACTACACCAGACGCCCTCTCGTTGGATTTTCGGCCCGAAAAAGTCGCCACACTCAGCAGTTTGTTCTTCGATATCCGCACAGACTCGAAGATTCACTACAAACCAGACTCTCTCCCGCGAGTGGAAACATATCAACTGCAGTCTAAACGCGTTCTTTCTTCTCTTGTACACTCTACTGTCACTAGCTGACCGGCTACTTCTGTCCACTGCCTTCTGTCAGCTCGGTCTACACGTGAAAAATGCCGGTCAGAGTATGCCCGCACTGCAAGGGCACGACGCTCGAAGAGACAGGCACCGGTGAGGTAGCCTGCACATCCTGTGGTAATGTCGTCGACGACACCTCGATCGTGGCCGAGGTCACCTTCGGCGAGACCTCGAGCGGTGCCGCGATGGTGCAGGGAATGTACATTGGCGAGGGTCAAAGTGAGTGCGCTGTCTTGTTTCCGCTTGCCTTACACGAGCTGCTGCTAACATGTCGATGTAGGTGGTGCGCGCAATATGGGCGGAGGCCTCAGAAAGAACGGGTCTTGGGAAAGTCGAGAACAAACTCTTGCTAATGGTACGTATTACAGCGGCATAGCGCACACTTTCATGCTCTAGTTGCTAATCTCTTATCCTTCTAATAGGACGACGGCGTATCATGAACCTCGCCAACTTTCTCTCACTTCCTGAATTCGTGGGCGACGCTGCCAACAGATGGTTCCAGCTCGCAGTCACCCAGAACTTCGTCCAAGGTCGCCGGTCTCAATACGTCGTAGCAGCATGTCTCTATGTTGCCTGTCGACAGCAGCAGACCACACACATGCTCATCGACTTTGCCGATATTCTGCAAGTCAGCGTGTTTGCAATCGGAGCTACATATCTCAAGCTAGTCAAAGTACTGCAAATCAAAAACATTCCGCTGATTGACCCTTCGATTTATATCCAGCGCTTTGCGGTCAAATTGGACTTTAAACTCTACAAACTGGTTCCTGTTAAAGAAGGCGAGGAGAGCGACGACGAGCACCCCAAAGAGAAGAAGGTTCTGGTCAGAGATGATACGCGCAAAGTCATGAACGACGCAGTCAGACTGGTGCAAAGAATGGGCAAGGACTGGCTTCATCAAGGACGTCGTCCTGCTGGTGTAGCAGGCGCATGTCTATTGGTTGCCGCTCGGATGAACAATTATCGCAGGAGTAGAGCCGAAATCGTCCATGTTGCCAAGGTCGCTGAGGATACCATCCAGCGACGTCTTGACGAATTCAGACTTACCGCCGCCGGCTCGCTTACCGTTCAGCAGTTTCGGGGTACCAATATCGAAACTGAAGCCGACCCACCTTCGTTTACCAAGCATCGCAAACGCGAACTTCAGGAGCAGCGCGAGCGCGAGCAGCGGTTACGTACTTTGGATGCTGATAGTGACGAGGACGACAACGGAGTAAAGGAGAAAGCCACCGATGACGAAGCGGATGAAGTCGAGGATGTTGGCAGAGATATAGATGCTGCTTTGGAAGACAGTAACCTGAAGCAAGTCGCTATATCCATTCCCGAACCGGTCGAGCCTACGCCTGCTCCAACGCGCATCATCGACGATGATCCCGAAAATCTTTCCGACGTTGACGACGACGAAATCTCAAACTTCATCTTGAACGAAGAGGAAGTCGACGTGAAGTCCCATGTGTGGCATACGCTGAACGCTGAATATCTGCGGGAACAGGAACTTAAAGCGCAGAAGATTGCGGAGGATGCAAAGAACGGTATAGTGCGACAGCCGCGAAAGCGCAAGCGCAATAAACCAAAGGACTCGACTTCTGAGAATCTGCCAGAGACTCCTGCGGAAAGTGCAAAGGCGATGTTGGTGAAGAAGGTGCTTTCAAAGAAGATTAATTACGCTGCTATGGATCATCTGTTTAACAAGACTAGAAAGTGAGGGTTTATTATTTTGGAGTGTTTGTATGATATGAGTTGGTGATGGTGTTGTGTTGCATGCTTAATCGGGGATTTTGTTTTGTATTTGTATAAGTATATATCAATTTATTTTAGTACAACAAATTCCTGTAGATGCTCGATCATGGCAAGATTCTGATGCGATCACTCCTGCATCTCGTGGTCTCTATCTTTCTCTTCTTGAATCGCAGCTCTGATAGCACGCAGGAATGCTTCGATACCCTCACCACGGTATGGCAATCCAAGTTCATGAGCCACCAATTGTCCCGCGTTCGTCCCCTCCGCGGATCTGAAAGTCTGACTCAAGCTGTTAATTCCCTGCAAAAACTGAGGCGATTGCAGAACCCTCAGTAGCTCGGGCTTTGTCTTTGGGATTTCGGCGGGCAGGAAGTTGTAGAGGTTCGTCAGTCGCGGATCGGAGGCGTCGAGAGAGTCAACGAACTGGGCCATTTGCTTTGGTGTGATTGCGTCGGTGATGTCGTGGATTGGCGCGCCCGAGGATGTGCTGCTGCTGGAGGGAGGAATGACTATCGAATTGATAAGGCTCGACAAGCTCGCTTGTCTTTAGAAGAGAAGATAAAAGAAGAATGTATATTAGATTATATTGAACATCAAGGCAATACCGAACGAGCCAAACACGAGGGAAAAAAATGATAAATGATGAAATCACGAAGAGATGCAAAGACGATTCCCAATACTCCAATCGAAAGAAATCGGACGTAATTGTAAAGTAGCCAGACATGAATATGGAACAAGCACCGATTCTTCTTCTAATCGATTCAAACGACCACAGAGCTGCCAATCTGCAACTTCTTTACATGAAAAATATGGCAAACATTGCGTATATAGTACAACCGTGGAATGGCACGCCCGAGAAAGCAGAAAGTAATTGAAAGATCATGTGCTACTCACTGTTGCGCGCTGTCGCCTGTGTTTGTGGGCAAGTCCTCCATCTCGACATCGTCGCCGGACGCTCCAGACTGTTCTTCCAAGATGTCGACTTCTTCGGCATCGATGTCTTCGAGGAGAGTGTTGATCCGTGTCGCAATCTTGAGATCGTTCTCGCTTATCTCGTTCAGTATGTCGCCGGAGGGAGCTTCCTGCATCCAGAAGAAGGACCGCTGGCTGGAGCTGTTGAACTTGAGAACGTACACCCGGCCGGTCGTGCACTGCGCAACGGGGAGCCATTCGGCTTCGCCCGGGAAGATCATCAGTTCGTCGCGTTCGACGGTCGGATCATTCTTTGAAGAACCTCGCGGCTCCCAAATGAACGACAGGAGAGGCGACTCCTCGTCTGTGGACTTTTGCAGCGTGATCTTTCCCTTCTGCGGCAGCGGCTTCAGGTGCTTCGACGGCGGGTTGAACTCGACCTTGCCGGCCTTGAATGTGAGTAGCGTGACTGTATCGCTCGACATGATTGCGGGTTCTGGTGGTGATGGCAGGCTGTCTGGACGAGGGCGGGGAGGACCGTGGAAGCTCGAGCTGGTGGAAGCGCGTCAGCGGTTTGCGAGGGTTTTGTGGTGCTTACATTTGAGTGGGTTTTGTGCTTCTGCGAGGAGCTTCCACAGATCCACACGCTCGCCGCGGGCACAGCAGCCAAGGACTCCATCGCTGTTGCGGCCGATTCTCTTGCCATTCTCCCTACTTCCTGCAAACACATACACTTCTACAGATAATGGCTACACTAGAAGATCTTGAGGCGCTCGAGCGTCAAAACGATACCGAGATGGTTGATGCCAGTGGCGAGGCAAAGACCGAGTCACAGGATGATGACATCGCGGAGGAGATCCTCAATTCGTCCACGGCCGACATCAACAACCGTCGACGTCTGATTGAGAACGACATCAAGGTCTTGCGATCAGAGTTCCAACGGCTGTCTCATGAGAAGACCACAATGACAGAGCGAATCAAGGACAATCAGGAGAAGATTGAGAACAATAGGCAACTGCCCTATCTGGTGGGTAACGTCGTCGAGATCCTTGACATGGACGCGAACGATGAGGACGAAGAGGATGGCGCGAACGTGGATCTTGACGCGACGCGGGTCGGAAAGTCCGCAGTCATAAAGACCTCAACCCGACAGACCATCTTCCTGCCGCTGATCGGTCTCGTGGACTCGGAGAAGCTAAAACCGGGTGATCTGATTGGAGTCAACAAAGACTCTTATCTTGTTCTCGACACATTGCCTGCTGAGTACGATAGCAGAGTCAAGGCTATGGAGGTCGACGAGAAGCCGACCGAGACTTATGCCGATATCGGTGGTCTCGACAAGCAGATCGAGGAGTTGGTCGAGGCGGTTGTTTTGCCCATGAAGCAAGCCGACAAATTCAAAAAGCTCGGAATAAAGCCGCCAAAGGGTAATTACCATCTTTTATCGTTCCAGTCAACGAAACTATTGCTCACTCTTCTTGATTTATACAGGTGCGTTGATGTACGGCCCTCCTGGTACCGGAAAGACACTTCTTGCGCGAGCCTGCGCTGCCCAAACGAATGCCACGTTCCTCAAACTCGCCGGTCCCCAACTTGTGCAGATGTTCATCGGCGACGGTGCCAAACTAGTGCGCGACGCTTTTGCGCTCGCCAAAGAGAAAGCGCCTGCCATCATCTTCATCGACGAGCTCGACGCCGTCGGAACGAAGCGTTTCGACTCTGACAAGTCCGGTGATCGAGAAGTGCAGCGAACTATGTTGGAACTACTCAATCAGCTTGATGGATTCAGCAGCGATGACCGGGTTAAGGTGCTGGCGGCTACGAACCGTGTCGATGTGCTGGATCCTGCGTTGCTGCGAAGTGGTCGGTTAGACCGAAAGATCGAATTTCCCCTTCCTAATGAGGAGGCTCGGTAAGTGATTCGTGTTTCTTTGTGATGTGTGAAGCAAGATGCTAACTCTTTCTAAGTGCCGGAATTCTGCAGATCCACGCTCGAAAAATGACTGTCGACGAGGCTATCAACTGGCAAGAACTGGCGCGCGGCACCGACGAGTTCAACGGTGCGCAGCTCAAGGCCGTCGCGGTCGAGGCCGGTATGATTGCGCTCCGAAACGGCCAGTCCAAGATCCGGCATGAGGATTTTGTCGAGGCAATCACGGAGGTGCAGGCGCGCAAGTCGAAATCGGTTTCTTTCTATGCTTAAGTGTGGGCTGGTTATTCGTGTAATACATGCATGGTTAAGTGCTCGATCTCCGAGCGAGTAGAGTTGTCTTGTAAATGGTGGAATTTAGCTAAAACCTTTCTATTTTTTTACGCTTCACTATGTACAAACCGACAATCTACTTCTCACTCATTCAACTCTACGCTTTTAAGGCTGCTTTGTAAAACCTCCAAATCCAAACCCTTTCCAATCAAAACAATCTTTCCAGCCGCCGAACCCTGCGCGCCGCTAATAGGAATGGTATCATACGTATCGCGCACACCCTGAATCACATACATCTCGCCCGAGTCAAGACAGACCTTTGCCTTGAGTCTGTGGATCTCGACGGGATGGTCGCTGTCGACGTAGCCTTCCCAGAGCAGGCTCTGCAGCCATCTGTCGAATCTGTCGTATGCTGGTTTTGATAGTTTGGGCAGGTCGAGTGTGATTGTCGTTATTCTCTAAAAAGGTAGAAAAGAATGGTGAGCATAAGCTATATATCGATTCAAGTAAGAAGTACATACGTGATCATGAAACGACTCTGAATTTGATGCGACAGCGTTCTCCCAGCGGCTAACGTCATCATCCACCGTCTTGATATCAAGAATATCCTCGACCGACTCCAACTCTGCGTACGAGGTAGGAATAATCCTCGCCAGCGCATTAATCCCCCTTATCCGTTGCTCGATCGTCTTCCTAGCCTTTCCGTCGACGAGATCCGATTTGTTTAGAATCACAACGTCGGCGTAGGAGAGCTGGATGTTGGCTGTCGAAGTAGCTGCTAGCTTGTCTGTGTGGGTCGCGTCTTTTTGTCGGGTGTCCTCGGTTTCGTCGCCGTCGTGGTGGTCGTCGAGGTAGACGTCGTCGAGGTTGTGGATGATGTTGACGGCGTCGACGACGACGATTATGCCGTCTAGGTAGATTGAGGATGCCAGCGCGGTGTCAAGCCAGAACATGTTTGCTATCGGGCCTAATAGTGAATTATAGTCAGTAGTTGTCGAGCATGCAAACACCAACAAAAGATGGGTAATGTGTACCTGGATCAGCCAACCCTGTCGTCTCTAGTAAGATATAATCAAACTTCCCTTTCCTCTCCATCAACGACTCGAGCGCAGCGATCCCCATGTCTTTGACAGAGCAGCAGAGACAGCCGTTGCCGACCTCGAGCCATTCTGTGTAGTTCTTTTCGCCTTCGGAGACTGTGAGTGATTTCTCAATGTCGATCGCTAGATTGTACGAGGATTGTTAGTGGTGTGGTGGGGTATTTCAGCGCAATTTGGAGATCGTACAGTCACCGAATTCTGGATATCAGGCACAACGTTAGTATATCGCCTCGGTAAGTTTATTACGGTAATCATACCATTCATAATAACTGCAATCTTCTTGTCTGTCTTCCGCATAATCTTATTCAACAGCGTCCTACAACATTCTCACAAGATCAGCATCAAAAAACTCCAGCACATCAAGCGATTGCCCGCAACAACGTACGATTTACCGGCTCCTAGATATCCCGTGACAATCGTAAGCGGGACCTTAAACTCCGGCTCATCCGGATTCTTGTTGACGTTAGCTAGAGAAGATCAGACAGAGATGGTAAATCCAGAAACGGTGCTGATATACCTGAGTAATGGTCTGATTGATCTGCGCAGGCGCTTCGGTGGTTTCTACCGAAGACGTCTGGACGTCGATCAAAGTCGGGATTTCGTCGTCGTCGTCGCTCATATTTATTACTATTCAATCGAGGGGAGGCAGAGCGTCGTGTTGTTGTAGAGAAAATGATATTGTCGCTTGGAAAAGTGGTGGAAATTGATGATGTACACGCGCGGTTGGGAGGTTACAAAATTGTTCCTGAAATGGAAAATCTTGCTTTTTCCCCATTCTTTTTATCACAGAGATGCTCACTGCAATTGCATTTATATATCTTGAGGGATAAATTTACTCATAATTAACATCTATATATTCACTAATGCATCATACCAAAATGAAAAAAAGAAATGAAAAAAAATCTACACAACCACCTGGGCTATCATTACTCAACATGCACACCATCTAAAACAGAGCCTGCTTGACGTCAAACTTGGAGAGCACGTTCGAGTACACAAAGCCAAGGTAGAGCGTCAACCGCGACCGGCCACCGCCGCGGAGCCCGTCGACTGCCGCCAGACCGGCGACGAGCGCGGTAGCGAAGAACGCGCATCTGAAGGTTTTCCGAACGACGGTCTTGATCAGCGGCGAGCAGAGCAGCTCGTGCAGGCTCAGGCGCTCCTGGTCGGCCATCGTCTCGCCGCGCTTGAAGCCGACGCCCTTGCTGCCCTTCTTGACAATCACCTTCGCGACATCGCTTTCGGTGTAGGGAGCGTAGCGGAAGCTGAGGAGTTTGTCGATCCAGGTCGGGGGCATCACGATTGTGCGGAGGTGCGTGAAGCAGCGGAAGCCGTAGGCGCCGTGGTAGTAGCCGGAGCCGGACTCGCCGACACCGCCAAAGGGTGCGTTGGGAACGATGTAGTGAACAAGGGTGTCGTTGACGGTGACACCTCCGGAGATGGTGGTGTTGATGACTGCATGTCGTTAGCGTTATTCTTGACAGATTATAATAGTTGGTTCCAAATAATCTTACCCTCGTCGACTTCCTTCTGCGACTTTGAAAAGATATAGATGGCAAGCGGGTGATCGAGACTAGAAAAAACACATGTTAACTTGATCTGTACAGAAAGAGACAAAGTATAGGCAACATACTTTTTGATTTCCGTGATGGCAGTCTTGTAATCAGCCTTGATGACCGGCAGAATAGGTCCAAACAACTCCTCGGCCATGAGAGGATCCCCCATCGACACATCAGCGACAACGGTGGGGTTGAACTTTGTGCTCGAGTAACTGTCGGTGGTGTACTCGGTGGCACCCTCCGGCTTCTTGCCCGCGTACGTGATTTTTCCCTTTGATGCCTCAAGCATCTTCTTAAGTCTGGCATGGTTCCGGTCATTGATGATCTTTGTCATTTGCTTCTCTCCCGCGCCCGCCAGGAAAGAGTCGAACCAGAACCCAGCCCGCGCAACAAACTCGTCGTACACCGCCGGATCGACAAACACGTGGTTGACAGACAAGCAGATCTGGCCCGCGTTTGTGAACTTTGCCCACGCGATGCGCTTCGCCGCCAGATCAACGTCGGCCGTCCCGGTCACGATCGCGGGACCCTGGCCGCCGAGCTCGAGCACGGTCGGCGTGAGGTGCTTTGCCGCCGCGGCGGTGATGAAGCGCGCGATCTTGCCCGAGCCGGTGAAGAAGATATGGTCGAACTTGTACTCGAGCACTTTAGTCATCTGCTCCGGCCCACCGGCGACGATGCGCACGGCCTCGGGGTCCATGTACTTTGGCACGAGCTCCATGAGCAGATCCTGCGTGGCGGAGGCCATCTCAGATGGCTTGAGCAAGACGCAGCACCCGGCTGCGATTGCGGCAAACGCAGGATCAAGCAGGAGCGCGATGGGGAAGTTCCAAGCGCCGATGATGAGCGCGACGCCGAGAGGCTCCTTCTTGACCTTTGACTTTCCGAGCGTGCCGTAGATGAAGCCCGCGCCGGGGACGTACTCGTCCTTGGTCCACTCGTCAATGTGCTCGAGCGCCTCGAGGATATCCTGGCGCGCGAGCGAGATATCAAACATGTAGGACTCGAAATCGGACCGGCCGAGGTCGCTCTCGAGCGCGGCGAGGATGCGCTCCTCGTTGTCCTCCAACATCCACCATGCCTGCTTGAGCTGCCACTTGCGCCAGGCAAGCGACTTTGTCTTTCCGGAATAGAAAGTGCGGCGGAGGGTGGTGACCGCGTCGTCGAGCTCGGCGGCGGTCGAGAAGGAGGAGGCGGTGGGCATTGTGGTGGTAGTGGTAGTAGCAACAACTGACATTCTTGCTATAGGGTTGCTTTTGCGTGTCGAACGAGAAGCAGCTATTGACTGAGACGGTTATGCCCAAGAGGTAAAGCAAGAAAAGAGAGGAAGAAGGAGGGAAGGGAGCTGCAGGGAGGCGAGAGCCAAGGACTGCTTTATACAGTAATCGACCCCCATCCTGCACGGCACGTTCTCCGCGCGATCAGATACGGTTCGAGCAAACAAGATATCGGGGTTGTCGGGCCTCCGTCAGCCGGCTGAGCGGGGGAGGGGCTAAAACAGTAAAGCGAGCCAGAAGTAAAAACCGCGAGGGAAGCCTGCCTGACAAACAAGCCCAGCGGTTCCTGCAAAGCCAAGTCCGACGGGGGGGCCACTGCTCCACAGTTTGCGCTATCGGCAATAACGGGCGCGTCCCTTTGCTCGCTCGCTGCCTGCGTGCTCGTCCACTCAAACTCGGGTTATTAATCGCGTTTCCCCGCCACTTCCCGCGCTCGGTTTATCGGTTCTGTGTTTTTTTCGGCGATGAGCAAAACAGTGACCAGGATCACTGCGTGGACGACGACGACGCTTCGTTAAAGTTGCTCGCGGTCAAAGACAAAATAGCAAGCATCTCCGCAAATGCCCCCACCATTTGCCCATACCGCAAAGTCAGTGCTCCTTTCCCCGACAGGTTTTTGTCAATTTCCTTTTAAAATTAAGCAGAAGCTGGCCAGTCAGTTGGAAGGTGAACGTAAACTACTTGTTCGCTGCTTCCTCTCGTTGCTGTCCGCCCCAGCTGTGCGCGCTCTTGTTCATAACCTGGGAAACTCTGTGTCATGAGCCTTCCCGCCCTTTACCGTCTCCCCCGATCTGCCACAATCCCTCTTCCTCCACCCTTTCTGTCGGTCCTCCCAACACTTCCCAGTTCTATTCTATACATACTCTCTTGTTTTCTCTAACTATCCAGCGTTCTCCAACCGCACACCCCCTCCGCTCATCTCCCTCGCCCGGAACCATCTGTGCCGAGTCCGGAGAATAGTTGTTGCTCTTCTGCTCGCTTAATTAAACCTTAAATCACTGCCACCCGCACGCTGCCGTCTCGTTCGGACTTTAGCTCTGCCACTCTTGCTCTCTCTTGTCTTTCATGTAAAGAGAGAAAGAATAATGGGTAGATGTAGAAGAGGAAGAAGAAGTGGTTGAGAGAATTTGATAGATAGATATGTATAATTAGGGAATCTACACAAAAACAATCTACATACTCCCATACAAGTCCTCCAAAGCTTCCAGCTTTGAAGAACATGAACCCGCTCAAAAAAAAGAAAAGCCAGAAATCTGGACCATCGCTCTCCTCTCCTCTACCTGTTCCTGATAAATGCTGTCGTTCTCTCGGACTTATATATAGAGAGTCGTTCCAAGTTTTACCCTACATCGGATACCTGTTAGTCAAAACACTCTCACATACTAACTATAACCCCAACTCCACCCCCAGCCTGACAAGAAATCAGACAAAGAATAATAAATAGGATAAAACTTACAGAATGAGCACCATCCAATAAAGTGCTGGCATAGATTCTCAATCGAAGTAGCCTGCTGAATTAACTTGTCGACCTGGTGCGGCACGTCCAGTTCCTTCGGATGCTTGAAGTCGTTACCCGTCAGTTTATCGGAGATACGCTTCAGCACCACAGTCGCTCTCTGGTTGCGAGAGTCCAGGTTGTTTTGCAATTCAACTAGATAAAATAATCAAGTCAGTCTTCTGTATCTGTTTTTTTGCAGATTACCCATTAAACATGAAAATGCAAAAATTATGTGAAAGCACTGCGGATACGTACGGTTCACCACTTCCTCCTCATCGATCTGCGGTCGGCGCCTATCCAAGCCCGAAGACGGTGAAACAAGCATACTGTTCCTTCGATCCTTGTTCATCGGTGCTGCCTGCGTATTCGTACCCATCATAGTAGCCGCCGCGGCTGCTCGGCTCGCGCTTATTTCGCCGTCGGCCACAGACCCATGATACTGCTGCTGCTGCTGTTGTTGTTGCTGCTGCTGATGATGATGCTGTTGCTGCTGCTGCTGCTGCTGCGATCCTTGCGGCGTGATTACCGCGCCCTGTGAAGGCCGTTCTGGCTGCGGCAGGTTGAATCCCCAGTTAATAAGAGGATCGTGCGCGAACGCTTCAAGAATCGCCATCAACGACTCCTTATTATCTCGCAACACCCGCATCACGTTCTCGCACGTAATCCTGAACGAACCCTCGATTCCTGAAACCTCCATCGCGTACGTGAGCATGCGTGTAAGTCGGAACGGCACCTTCTCCGGGTACTTCTCGCGTAGTATCGCGGCCTCGAAGCAGTCGCCGAAATCGATATGCACGACCTTTCCGGTGTTGCGGTCCATCATCAAGTTCGACGGATGACGATCGCCCAAACCGAGAATGTAGCCAACCATAGACATCACCGCCAGCGAGCGCGTGTACGTCGTTCGCCGATCAAGCCAGGCCTCAGACGAGCGACTCTTGAGCCACAGCACCCGGTACAGATCCTGGCCCGTCGTATTATCGAGAGCGTACATAAACACCTCCACCTTCTGGATCAGCGTCAGATGGTCGTAGTCCGGTGCCATCTGAAGCATGATACGGTGCTCGATATTCAGCAGAATCTTGCGGTTGTCGCGATACTCCCTGATCAACACATGGAACGTGTCACTGTTCTTGACCCATCCAAGCAAACCACTCTTCGGCGACAGCGGGATCGCAGGATACTGCTGAATACTCAGATGTCGCTTGAAACACTCCGAGTCGGCAGCAAGCAGCGTATTAACCAGTCCAAACAGCTGCATCACCAAACTATCCTGTCGAATATCCTCATGACCCTTCAGCACATACTGGTAGTCCACACCATCACTTCCCCGGATCGACAGCTTTCGCGGCCGCTGCTTCGAGGTGATGACTGTGAATGTGGGATCGAACGACATAATCCGGATAATCGGCTTCCCGCTCTCGTACGTTCCCGGCATTGCCAATTCCAAATCATTGCACTCCAGCAAATTCGGCGACACGTACTGTAAGTCGAGCGTGTTGAGCTGAGGAAGCTGCCGAGTAATCCTTCGGAAAACATTGTAGTACACGTCCCAAGCTTGATTCAGATGAGTCATGTCGTTTGTCCGCTTGAAACTCAAGACCCATTCATACGCCTCGCGAAGGTCGCGACCGAACGCCTGATGGAACGAAATCTCGCGTAAGGTTTGCGGACCCTGTATTATAAGACGGTTGTTAGCAATTATCTATACACCTGCCAAAAATATAAATAAAAGAGAAACTCACATTCTCAAGCATCTTGTGCAAAGGCTCAAGGGTGGCAAACATCTTCTCAATGTTGTGGTCACCGAAAAACAACCTCGACGCATCCTCAAGACCCTCATGCCACTGCTCATGCCACAACACCGCAACCCGAATCAGCTCCTGAATCACAATCTCAGCCTGCTTGACAAGCGTCGCACTGTGCGCGCGCATTTTATCCATGATCGCCATCGCAGCCTTCTGTCGTGTAACACTGTCGGACTTGATGGCGACAGTCAACGGATATACTAGCGCCTGAGGATGTGTGCGGCCGAGGTCGGAGATCAGCGAGTGCAGAGACTTGCGCACGACCATGTTGGGCTGATGGATTCGGGCAATCAATTGTGGGATTACCTCAAGCCAAGTATCGATGCTGACAGTCGTGAATCCTTCGTTCATGGCCTTGGCTGGCTCTGGCAGCCCACCGTAGCGAAACCAAAGCGTGAGTAGACGAAGTGTGTCCTGCAGAGAGTTGCCGCTCGACAAGTAGATCGACTTGAAGAATCCCTGGATTGCCGGCAGCACGTATTTCTCAACCAGCTCATCCGAAACATAGTCACTTCGGTCCTTGGTATCAGCCTTGTCATTCGCCGTCACCACCTCGAAGTTGGCCAGCGCCCAGTTATGCCAGGCTTTGTACCACCCCTTGTCAAAGTAAGTCGCTAGCAGATACGAGCGCAGAATCGAGTGGGAGTTTTCATGATGCCACTGCGGCTGCAGCGCAATCTGCCACTCTCCTTGCTTGAGGAAGCAGCGCGCCAAAAGCTTCGTGTACTCCTCAATGCGCTTCTTTGCGTTTGCAGAGTTCGCGGCACTGGCTCCGTTCGCTTGAGCCTGTGAAGCTGCGGCAACTACTGCACCAGAAGGCTGCGCATGACCGTTCATCAGCATAGCCTGGCTGCCAGCAGTCGGCTGCTGCTGCTGACCGTTGTTGCCGTTGACAAATAGCGATCCCAGCTGCACGTTCGAAGCGGAAATCACAAGCTCGGTAGGCAGCGGCTTCATCATGAGCTCAGTTGTGTTGAGTCCAAGATTCTGCGACATCTTTGCAGTGAAATCGCACAGATTGTTGAGCGCGTCGTGCTGATTACCTGCGGCCCACATGTACTTGAGCTGGGCGTATACGACCTGAGGAGGCGCCCGTCCAGCGTACGACGTACCGGAGAGATTCGTAGCATCCGACGGTTCAGGATGATCGACGAGCGAGTTGAGCGACTTCTCCGCCAAACCCATACGACCAGACTTGCGGCAGAGATTCGCAAATTTGATCCACATCTCCATATCCTGTCTCGGTTTGACGACCAGCGCGCGGACTTTGAGCATGCGTTGCCAGATATCGACGTTGCGTTGACATCCCTTTAGTCGTCGTGCCCACGTCTTTCGAAGCACTCTCTGCTGCTCGGGATCGTTCGCCGCCATCTTGTACGTGATAATCTCCTCCAGCTCCGACAACATCTGCACACGCACAACTACACCGTACGCGCGGTTATAACTCTCAGAGACAAGCGCCGACAACTCTGTGATTAACAGATCGCGCGCCTTGCCGATATGTATCGTCGCCTCGTCAAACAAATTCCTGTGAAGCGATAGAATGGCTCTGAAAAACGACCGATCGGGCGACTCGGTCTTCATCACACTGATATAAGCATCCATGCGCTCCCACTGACCAAGACCCCAGGCGGCAGCGGCCGCAAGCGGTGCAATCGAGCGACGAATCTCGGTTGGCGAGTTCTGCCACTTATCATGAGCCAGCTGCGAGAGCAAGTCCCACTCTCCGAGCGCGTGCAGACATCTCATCCGTCCCATTGTGATCTCGAGGGAGTCCGGCTCGTCTTTCTCGCGACGGTTGTACGCCTCGAGCGCATCCTCCCAGCGTTGCAGCTTCTCGTACCAGGTTTCCTTCAACTGCAAATCGTTATGTAACTGTGCATGCTTCAAGATACCGACCGCAGCATCGTTTTGCTGCAACTGATTGTTGATACTAATCAGGGACTCGATAGTAGGCGTCGTCGGTTCCTGAATAAACTCAAGCTCCTTGTAATGCAATGCCTTTGCATACGCATGGCAGCGCGTCGCAAACTGACCCAAGGTCCTGATATCCATCGGCAAAGCCTTGTCGTCGTGCTCCATGAACTCCGCCAGATTAAGCAATGTCTGCAGAATCTCGGGCGGGATCTTGGGCGACATCAGCGCCGTCTCGATCGACCGCACGAGCTCGTCCTGGTTTTGTTCGTAAAGCTCAGTCCAGCAACTGACAAAACTGACATTGAACAAGTCTTTCGCGAGAGGATAGTACACTCCTGCCAGCGAGGCACACGCACGGAGTGCATGCGATGGCGATTCCTTCAACAGCTCGACACTCAGTCGTCGCACCCACTCCTGCCAATCATCGCGCGTCGACTTCTGCGAAGCCTCCCATGCAGCCTTTAGATGCTCCTGATTGACTGGCAGCTTCTTAGACGGCGGTTTGGCTTCTGACACCTCGTCAATTCCAGACAGAGCGTACTTTCGATCGGAATCGGTATCCAGCTTTTGCGGAAACGGCTCTTTTTTGATCATCCGATTGACCAGCAACTCGTACTGCGCATGATAGATCTTGTTTGCGACGACGACCTTGTTGATGACTGGGATAAAAACCGCAGTGTCGTCGCGCAGGTAGTAAATGAGCGAGGTCACGAGCTCGATGGCAGCCTTGCGCACTTCCTCGTTCGCGGTCGTCCCCAAGACTCGCAAAGTCGGATGCATGATTCGACTGACCATATCAGCCATATTCACATTCTTGCACATCTGTCCCACAGTCTCCATTGCCGCGATCTCGAGCACTGGCGGTGCGTTCTCAAAGAGTCTGACGACGGAGGGAAGGATGAGATGGATGTATTCCTCGACATTTGATCCAAAGACGACAAACGCATGCAGGACTTTCTGCGTCGATGTGCGCATTGCTGACCGGTCGGTGTCAACGATTGGCAACATGAGAGGCATGAGCTGCTGCATGTACATTTTGAAATCTCCTTCCATTGCTCTAGAGATGCTCTCAACTAGCGACAAGATTGTGATTTGCAGACCGGATGACTGGTTGAAAAACTCCTTGATGAGCGCAAAAATGTCCGGCAGGAAGTTTCGGATGTGCTGCCGCACGATCGTAACCATAATTCCAAGCTGCTGGAAGTAGAAATCGAGAATAGAATGAGAGCACGACCGCATGACTTGAAGAAAGACGGGAATGATTTCGCCTAAGAATGGCACGCATTTCACACCCAATGTCTTGAAAATGTACATGATCGCCTGGACGACGGCTGTGTGGTGTGTTCCGAGAGATGGGTCGCGCAGAATATTCAGCAGAATCTTGATCACGACTGACGCATAGTACTCGTCGGTTCCACTGGGAGGTGTCTGCGGCGTGAGGTTGAACATGATTGTGGAAACGTCCGACGAAGTCACATCTTGCTCGCCAGCGCGCTTGCCGAGTCCGCCGCGCTCCACCATTTGGTGCTTGTAAGGATCCAGAGCTCCAAGGATACCAATCAGACGAACGGTTTCACAGCGAATCATGGACGACTGCTCTGATCTAAGAATCGAGACCAGTACCCCGAGAAGCTGAGGATAATCAATCAGCGGATCTATGACATATCCAGAGCTATTCGCCAGTTGACCAAGTGTGCGCAGGGCGGCATCTCGCTTCAGTGGCGAGCTTTGGTCCTGAAGTACGTCGAGGATCAGGGGCATCAGATCAGGAATGTACGGGATCAAGTCCTCGCCACCAACTCTTGCAAGTTCTCCCAGGGCTGAAATAACACTTGCTGCAGTGGCCGTGCTAGAGTCGCTAGCCTTTGGCAGCAAAACCTTGATCATAGGATTCACATATGGTTTGATGAGTCCCTTGGTCGATCGCACGAGAATGGCTAGGAGTTTGGCTGAACACTCTCGTGACCGCGAGCTTGTCGAATATTCTAGCTCTGTCAAAAGCTGGATAAGAGTTTTGCGAAGAGGAGGCATGACGTAGGCAGGATTGATATTCGTGAGACGACCGATGATGCTGATGGCGACCTGGCGGACCGCGAAGACTTCGTCGTTTAGTGCCGTGAACAGCAGGCGGACGTTGTCGGCTTGCGAGAGATGCGAGTCAAAGCGAGTGTCAAACGAGCTCAAGACCTCAAAGCGGATATCGGCAACTAAATACAAAGTTAGTTCGAGCGTGGAATGGAAGGCAACAACTTGTACAAACAAACATACCGGGATCAGAGATGGCAACAGATAGCAATTTCTCCAACACGTCGCCGACGACTCTGATGGCATGGGCGCTAGTCTGGAAGCAGATAGGATCCTTCAAAAACAGCGAGCAGGAAGCCAGAGCGGTAGCTTTGCGAACCTCGGGATTTTCGTCCTCGAGATACATAATGACACAATTCCGCACAAACTCGTTGAATGTGTAGCCAGTGAAATCAAAAGTACCCAAGATCCGCATGGATAATGCGATGAGATCGGAGTCCTTCATGTCGCTACTTCCTGCAGGCCCATCTTTCGACAGCATGTTCTCTCTATATTCACGAGCCGCGTCGGGGAGCATGGGCAGGTTTGACTCTGGCGAGCCAGGAACTCTGAATGGCCGTCCGGAGAGAGAGAATGAGATGATTGTGATCAAGCGCTCTTGAATGGTCGGCAAGAGAGGTCGGATGTATTTCGCCAGGTCGACAAGGGTCTTGCGCAGGTGCTCAGAAAGACCGCAGGCAAAGATGAGGTCAAGAATGTCGAGATTGAGGTTCTTTGTAAGCGCTTGGCCGACGGCAGCGGCGAGCATACTGATACATTCGAAGATTGCTTTTTCCTGCTCTTTCTTTGCCCGACCTTTCTGACTGAGGCCTTCTTTGATATTTGTGAGGATTGCATCGAGATAAGGGCCCATACTACTGTGAACGGCGCCTGCAATTTTACCGATTGACTGAAAAACTTGGTTGCGCTCGCGATCCTTTTTGAGCTGGCCGAGCAGATGCAGCATACAAGGATGCATGTATTTGTCTGCGAAAGCGGTGGGGTTGTAGCTGGCGAGGGTGGGCATCATTGCGAGCACGGTGCGTCGGACAAGACTGTCGCGGTGATCCTTGTAGCGAAGGACGGTGTCGCATACGTTTGAGTAGTTTCGGTGCATGAACATGCCGGCCTGCTCGAATAGTTCTCGGTAGACGAGTAAGCTGCCGTGGATGGCGTCTGCGGTGCCGATTTTGGTGAAGCCGAGTTGGGCTTCAGCGTAGATGCGCTCGTACCATTGCTGGCGCATCTGGTTGTCGCGCTGGTACATGATTTTCAGACAGGCGCGGAGGGCATCGGCGGCGTCGATTCGGACGGTAACCTTCGGATCGCGCAGGGCGACCCAGATGACATCGAGGATCTGCGGGACGTAGGCGTAGAGGATTGTGGGGCTGTTTGCGGCGAGTTCGGTGATGATGAGCATAGCAGCCTGGCGTCTGGACTCTTGGCGATCAGATTGAAGCCACTCGAGCGCACGCTTGACTTCGAATTCAACGAAATCGAGAGTGAGGGTGCCGCCGGGGATGGCTAGTTTTCCGAGAGCTTTCGCGGCGACACGCATGGCCTCGACATCGTTGCTGGGGATGACGATGCGCAGGTAGTTTGCGAAGCGGGAGATTTTTGTGGCATTTTCTTCGGTTCCGTCAAAATCGATGAGGCGGTCGATGGCAGCGATTCCGCCAAACTTGTCGTTTGTGTCGGTGGAGTGAATGAGCTCGAAGATGCGGCGGTTGACGTCGTTGTTGTAGCGGGTGAACTGATCGATGGGCAGCTCACGAACGACGGTGGAGAGATGATCGCGGAGCTCGTCGGCTGCCCTGTTTCGGACGTCGGGAGACCTGTGGGTGGTTAGAATGGGGTGGGATTAGTGAGGAGAGAGAGAGCTGGTTACTTTGATCGAAGGTCGGTGAAGATGTGGTTTAGCGCCGCATTGTCCATGCTTGCAGACTTGGGGGTCCAAGAGCAGGACTATGGGAGGGGAGGGATGTAAGATGAAGAAGAAGGATCAGGAGGAGGAAGGGGGAGAGAAGGAGGAAGAGAGGAAGAGAGAGTGATATGGACGATTTCGAGATTCGGTAGACGCCGCGAGTTCAGGCCGGGTCTGTCTTTGTGAGGCACATGACGTTTACACGTGACTATGAGCAAGAAGGGGATTGTACCAAGATGATGTATTTGGCAATATACGAGTATATAACTTTAAGCCAAAAATTGTATATTTAAAGTTAAGATGTCTATTGGCGAGATAAACAAGATGAATATAAGATAATGTAGAGGCAGAAGATTGTCTAAGGGATGTCGCTAGAAGACGAGGAGGGATTAAATTGGGCGCGGACGACGTACGCTCGAGAACAAGTGCAGGCCTAAAGCGGCTTGTTGAGCTGGTCGAGGGCGTTTTGGGGCTGCAAAAGACGGGAAGAAGATTAGGAAACGGGAAGATAAGAGGAGGAGGAGGAGGAATTGGACAAGACTTTGAGAAGACAAGAAGCAGGTCGGTAAGTGAGCGTACGTCTTTCATGGCCTGAGCAATGTACTTTGTATGAGTGCCCCGGGCGAATAATTCGAGGGATTCGGGAGTGCGAGGGAGGAAGGCAGGCGACTTGCCGGCGGGCTTGAAGAACTCGACGGTGGTGAAGGCGAGGTTGCGGCCAAGCTTGTGGCAGTAGGACTCGATGAAGATCTTGTCGCCGACCTTGCCGCCGGAAGAGATGTAGGTGACATTGAGATCGGTGGTTACGCCGGTGGAGTACATGCCGCGGGAGGCGACGGCTAGGGATCCGGAGAGGTCGACTGGGAGGGTTAGAGAAATGCGTATCATGGTTGGAAGAGGAAGGAGTATGTGCGTACCGAGAGCCGCGACTGTTCCACCATGGAGGATCTTGAGGCGGTTCTGCGGAGGGTTAGCGAATGAGGGAAGGCGTGAGTAGAAGAAGAAGAGACAGACAGTGTGGGATTGCTCGACGGTCAATTCGAGAGAGACATGGCCTGGCTTCGCGTCTTTGAGCAAGAGCTGGTGGTGAGAAGGGAGTCAGCGGGAGGACAGTTATAAGCCGCGTTGTGGAGAAGGAAGATGGTTGAGACTGAAGCGGGGAAGGCGCACTTTGGGGATGAGAGTAGGCTCTAGTCCAGATGTTTGGAGGAAGGAAGACCAGACACGGCCGACAAAAGCAAGAGACATTGTGGAAGAGGAGGTCGAGGAGATCTATGAGGACGTGGTCGAGGTCGAAGAGCAAGTCGAGACAGTAAACAAGTAAACAAACAACACAGCGGCCCAGCGAAGCACAAACTCGGCGCAGGCTGCCGGCGGACGATCCCCGGTGGCGGTTAGGGGACTGTTAGTAAGCAGACGAGTTTGTACCTGGCCACGTACCCGGCTCGGTACACACGAGCGAGAGTACTTAGAGTAGAGTAGTATAGCAGCAGCGAAATTGCTATTGCAGCAACCACACAACAGCACAAACAATGACAATAACAGCTGCAATAAGAACTGCATTTCATATTTCTTCTTCTTAACAACACCTTCTCGACCCTCACTCTCTTCTTCCTCTCCGGAATACGCAGACCGAAAAGGGGCAGAGGCGCACGTGTCGCAGCTGCAATAACATTAAACCCTAATTGAGGTACCGTCGCACGCTTCCCAACCTGCGGACACAACCGCATCACCACCTTTGCAGCTGTGCAGGGGCAGCCAGGTCGTCTGCAGTTGCTCTGCGTGCGCACAGGCAATCGCACCCGAGCATCTGCTTCTGCTCGACCGCGACCTATAAAACGATGCCCGTCGCTGGACACCACCCGTCCTCGTCCATCACGGCCTTGCGGTTCCTCGTCTTCTTCTCGTCTTCGTCCTCCTCTGTCACTCCTACTTCTCACATCTCACATCTCACACCTCCGCCTTCCTCACCGCTCTGCTCCACCACGTCGCCTTCCCAGAAACCCTCCTCCGCTCCGGCGCTCCCCCAGTTGCCGCTCGAGATGTCCACCCTCTTCTTCCCCTCCTACGCCCGCCCACCGCAGGACCAGCCTCTAGTCTTTGCCGACTCGGCTATCCCGCGCCAGCCCGCGCAGTACCACCAGCTCCAGCAGCAGCAGCAGCAGCAGCAGCAGCAGCAACAGCAGCAACAGCAGCCGCAACAACAGCTCCAGCAACAACAGCTCCAGCAGCAGCAGCTCCAGCATGCCGCGCACGCGACCTACGACCAGGACCGCGACCGCCTCTACCCACTTTCCCACGCACACGCTCTTCCCTCCTCCGTCTCCGCCCTCTCCGCCGCCGGCGGTCTGCCCTCGCTCGCGTCCGCCCAATCCGCCTACTACGCCCACTACTCTCCTATCTCCGCCCAGTCCTCCTCCGGGCCTTCCTCCCAGCTGTCCTCAGTCTCCTCCCTCCCCGGCCAGGCCGTCGTCCAGCACTACCAGCCCCCGCTCTTCCCCTCCTCCGAGCCGCGCTCAAAGATGAAGCGCTTCCGTCTCACGCACGCGCAGACCCGCTTCCTGCTCGCCGAATTCGCGCGTCAGCCCCACCCCGACGCGGCCATGCGCGAGCGTCTCGCGGCAGAGATCCCGGGCCTGTCCCCGCGCCAGCTGCAGGTCTGGTTCCAGAACCGCCGTGCAAAGATGCGTCGAATGTCCGTCGACGACCACAAGCAAATCCCCCAGCCCCAGCCCCTACACCAGCAGCAAAGACAGCAGCAGCAGCAACCCCAGCGCCAGCAATCACAGCAGCAGCAGCCTCAACCACACTCAGTCGACGACCGAATGCCGCCAATAGTCTCCTCTCTGCCCGAGCTGCCTTCTCTGCAGACCCATCTGCCCTCGCGGCATCCACAATACTACTCTCGCGAAGAAGACCTCAACTGAGCCCCCACAACCTCGCTATCCTGCTCTCTCCTGCTCTCTCCTTGCTTTCACTTCTACCTATGTCTTAATACTTTCTCTCCTTTAATCTCTCTTTTGACTCTTTTTTGTAATTTTGTTTAATCACCCTCTCTTGTCTCTTCCTCTTGTCTCTTCTCTCTTGTCTTCCTCGTTGCGGTCCGGTTCCAGTTTACAGTTTACAGTTCATGGCGTTCAGAGTCGTTCGTGCGGTTGTATTAGTGCATTGTATTTGTATTAAGCCGATATATATCTATACACACATATATATGAATATATTCCTATATATTACTAATATAATCTAATCCTATCTGGTTTACACTACTGCAGATTGGCCCTTCCCTACTTTAGACTCGCTCGCTTCCAACTTCTTAGTGCAGATCACTGCCCTCTGCTCATCTTCTCAATTCCTACGCTCTCGGCCCAATCCCAATTTCGTCTTGTCGCGAACCGAACAGGCAGCTCCAGCCGACGGGAACCGAGACCTTACTCGCTTCTGCGCACTACAAACACCACAGCAATTCAGGCAAATTCCGGCTCTCCCTCACCTTCCTGAATCTCTTCTCTCTTCTCTCCCTCTCTTTTCCGCATATTCTTGCCGCCAGCCGTGTCTTCTAGAATCCCTTCCTCTTCCTCCTCCTTTTCCGCTCTTCTGGGTTGACACCTGTCGGCTTCCCAAAACAGCCCGCCGCCGAATGAGTATCTAATACATCACGTAATCACCACCAAACCCTCATCCACTCACCCATTGTTGTCCAAACCCTCACCGCTTACTTTTGTTTGTTCGCGCGCGTGTCGCCCAGCAGCAACAACAACAAAACCATCGCGCATCGCTTGTTTTGATCTCCTCGCGCGCCCCCCTCTTCCGCATCTTCTTCTTTCTCACCCATCCTTCTCTGCCGTATTCTAGAATCATCATATAGACATGCGTGAGATTGTTTCTATCCAATGTGGCCAAGCTGGTACGTCTTACTCAACCCTGTCTCTTATCACTGCTGCCGAAAATTAAACCACCCCGTATTGTCTACTAACTTTTGATCTTCCAGGGTATGCTCTCATATTGCAATCTATTCGCACAATCTGCTTTCTGTTTTCTTCTTCTGATCTCTTCTAACGTTATCAGTAACCAAATTTCCTCGGCCTTCTGGTCCACCATCGCCGGCGAGCACGGCCTGGACAACTCCGGCCATCTCGTCGATACCTCCGAATCGCAGCGTCTCGATCGCATGGAAGTCTTCTTCGCCGAAGCCTCCAACCGCAAATTTGTCCCGCGCTCCGTCGCCGTCGATCTCGAGCCCTCCACGCTCGACGCCATCCGCTCCGGTCCCCAGGGCGACATGTTCCGCCCCGATTCCTTCATCTCCGCAGACTCGGGTGCGGGAAACAACTGGGCCAAAGGATTCTACACCGAGGGCGCTGAGCTCATGGAGTCTATCATGGACGTCGTCCGCCGCGAGGCCGAAAACACAGACTCGCTCCAGGGATTCCAGGTCACGCACTCGCTCGGCGGTGGAACTGGTTCCGGTCTGGGAACCCTTCTTCTGACAAAGATCCGCGAAGAGTACCCCGACCGCATGCTTTGCACATACTCTGTCCTTCCCTCGCCCAAGGTCTCCGATACCGTCACCGAGCCCTACAACGCCGTGCTCTCTTTCCACCAGCTTGTCGAGAACGCAGACGAGACCTTTTGTCTCGACAACGAGGCGCTCTACGATATCGCGACCAAGACCCTCAGAATCGCTCAGCCTGACTACTCGGATCTCAACAAGCTCATTTCGATGGTCATGTCCGGCGTCACTACCTGTCTTCGATTCCCGGGTCAGCTTAACAGTGATCTTCGAAAGTTGGCCGTCAACATGGTTCCCTTCCCTCGTCTACATTTCTTTATCGTCGGATTCGCTCCTCTTTTCGCCGCCAGTATGTTCCAGATTTTATTTTGAGCTAAAGAATGTATCGAGTAGAACGACTCTTGCTAACAACATCATATAGACACCCGTGCTTTCCACCAATTGGGCGTCCAGGAGCTGACCCAGCAGCTGTTCAACCCCGTCAACATGATGGCCGCCGCGAACCCCATGCACGGCCGCTACCTGACCGCGTCGACGATCTTCCGCGGCAAAGTCTCGACCAAAGAAGTCGAGGACTCGGTGGTCACTATGCGCACAAAGAACTCGCCCTACTTTGTCGAATGGATTCCCAACAACATTCAGACCTCGATCTGCAACATCCCGCCCGCGCATCTCAAGACATCGGCGACCTTCATCGGAAACTCGACCGCCGTGCAGGAGCTGTTCTTGCGCACAAGTAACCAGTTCACCGCCATGTTCAGACGCAAGGCCTTCTTGCACTGGTACACGGGCGAGGGTATGGACGAGATGGAGTTCACAGAGGCCGAGAGTAATCTTAACGACCTGATCGCCGAGTACCAGCAGTACCAGGAAGCCAGTGTCGAGGACGAGATCGACGAGGTCTACGACGACGAGCGGCAAGAGGAGGAGTACTTGGCCGAAGACGCTCAATGATGATGATTGCAGGGTGCGTTGGTGTGTGGGAGGTTGAGGATGATGTATGTACTGATCTTGTTGTAGTTAATATGAAATTCTAATACCTCCTTGTGATTTGTTTGCTGTCTCTTTTGGAGTATCGATCTTTGTTTGGTGAGATGAGACAAATGCTGCGGATGCGAAATCGAGTCCGCTGTTGTTTTGTATATGTATACTATTTAGACATATTATATAATTCGCGAGTTTCTACTGTCTCAAGTCCCCGTATATTCCTCCCCCGAAAGACAAGAGCACCTGTACACAGTCATCCTATAGAATGACTAAACGAGTGAGCAAACAAACCCTTCCGTATGAAGACAGACACCGAGATTCAACGCCGAAAGCCATATCATATTCTCCTCTCTGAAGATGCGATATGAAAGTTTGACGGTTTGAGCCGCTACCTGACCATCGACCGAGATTCGGACCGAGTGATGAGCTCCGGCTGAGTCGGCTCTTTGGGTATGACGTGAGAGCGAAGGATGGTGTTATTTGCACCCAAAGGTTGAGCTATTATGTAGAGATGTACACATATATGATTTACTACACGCGCCTATTATTAATAATAATATGATTATATATCATTTTCTTGGAAACCGATAATGCGCCAATAAATAAAGGGTTTAACAGTGATATCGCGGATCGTAGGGTGTACCAACCCAGGCCGCGCAAGCCAATGCCCATCTAGACCGCAGAACCCGTCACCTAGTGACGAAAAGTCTGGGAAGAGCGAGGGATCGGCAGCAGCGCGGCCAGTTTTATTTCAGGCAGGCTTTGTTTATTTGCTCAGAGTAAGATGTGGTTTAGTCAGCCCATCACCTGTCTGTGGTTGGTTTGCGCAAACGAGTTAGAAATAGCCGAAGGGCGGTGAGTGCTCGTGTAAAAAGTCTGACGGGCGCGCGGTGTGCTAGATATCTGAAGCGCGAGAAGAAAGACGAAGTCGGTGACGGGTATTAAGGAAACTCTGATAACAAATCCTTGTTTTCTGGGAAGATCATCAGATCATCTATACTTTTTCTCTCTCGTCCTTGGGCTTGGTGATGATGATGATCTTTGATCGTGTTCGGGTTGTGTTGGCATGGGTTTCCGTTTTGGGGACTACTTCTTTACAAGCAACCCGCACCATCTTGTGGCATTTTAAAATCGAGAAGCAGGAAGAATGGTGAGATTGGAAAGGACGGGACCTAAGACACTTCTACGGATCCTTCGGGGACACTTTGGGGACTGTACCTCCGTCAATCTTGCGATCCCATCTCTCCTCGGCCCTCTCCTCCCTCCCACTCCCTCACGATCGCACCCTCCCACCTCGCTCTTCTCGCGTTGGGCACGCATGGCAAAAAGGAAGTTCCCGCTAACCCAACAGCCTACTGAAACTTGGCGAATTTCGGAGTTTCAGGCGTGTTTCCTTGTTCGCGTCTCTCTGCTTGCCTCCCTGCTTCGCTTCTCTTCGCCCTCCCGCCTCGCTCCGTGATGACTCCCGTACCTAGATCTTCCCTGCGCCTCCGTCTCGAGATCCTAACGGACTCCTATCACTTATAATCATAATATTTGCCTGATAATATGCTATACCTCTACTGCCGGCTCGCGCCGAAGAGCTTAGACTCAGAATACCTAAAACGAAACACAGCGACAAAACCCTCGCTGAGAGAAGTAAGAGGAGGCGGCCGGACGCGAGAGCATGGCATGTGCAAAACCTTGACCCGATAGATTCAGGAACGCGCCACTCAAGCCTTGTTTGTTGCCCATCTTGTTTATAGCTCGCCGTCTGTCAGCTCGTCTCGTGTCTCGTTCGCCGCAGGAATCTCAGATCGCTCTCCAGGAGCTGCAAAACGTGAAATTAAAGACTACGATCCTGGTATCGCTGGCATTGGCACTGCATGGTATAAATGTAATTTACTTACGTGGTCCGTCGCAGCCGCGGGCGAATTAGATTGTCCTATCTTCTTCCCTTCGTCGCTCATCGTCCGGATTTTATGCTCTGCAAAGTGGGTGGTCCCGGCTACGAACTATGGATACCGTGGATACCTTGTCATATACCGTATATTCTCCAAACAGCCTTCCTCCCTCTCCCCCACCCCCACCCCTGCCCGCTACCGCTACCTCTGCTTACAATACAGGGCGTTCCCCCTCCTTCTCTGACACCCAGCCAGCGCACCATCTCGCTTCGCCGACAGGTAACTTCCAAAACGAGTAAAACCCCTCACCTGCAGACTCCTTTCCCCTCCCCTTCCCCTTCTCGTATGTCCTTGCAATTGAGCTAGTTAGGCTAGCTCATGCTAGTTCAGGGAAGGTTTTGGCTTCGTAGACGAGACATCGTCTGATGATCTCCAGACCTTCCTTTTCGATGCTGGACTCTGTCACTAGTTGTTTTGCGAATATGACAATCGAGCGCTGCAGAGATGTATAGACCATCACTGTTTCCTGATGGCGATGCTGTATCTTCTTCTGCTGCTGCTGTTATCAGTCCAGAGCATAGCACAGCTTCAACCTCGCAGTCGCTTCACCGGCTACCTCAGCCGTAGATTGCCGAGGTACCTCCCTGCCTACCACAGCCGCTCGCTCATGCCTGATCTACCGGAGCGGGATCTGGAATCTGATCGCCCGCCAGAGCTCCTGCCAGGGCGCGGGACAAAACGGTACTTGCCACCGGCCGCTGGGCACGCCTCATCCGACGGGTGGGCTAGTCTGGCTGGCTTTGTTTTTTTGAGGTATGTTTCGACGAGCATACGAGGGGATTGCTTTCTTGGTAGACGCAGGAGAAGTTCACAGAACACAGATGGAAAACTATTGATAGCTTCTGACTCGAAATGAATCAATAAAACACTTATATACCCAGATGACAGAATATTGAATTATGCATAGGTTACAGCAAACGAAAGAGAAGAGTAAATCAAAAGAAGTCTATCGAGCCCAGCCCACCGCGGTCGCATAAACAGATACCGCAATCACATGAATGGCTGGTCTGTCGTATGCGAATCAACTGACATGCTTTTCCGGCACATGCGCCTCGCGCCATATTGAGGAAGCAGTCCGCGCTAGCTGTTCTGGAGAACGAGCCCCGCAGACGATGAGGGGCAGAGTACGTTGTCGATAGGTATCCGCCGTTTCATTTCATATAATGACTAGTATGTATCAGATCCCGTCTTCTCTCGGACTGCAAACGAGAAAAAAGAAAAGAAAGGAGGCTAAAGGGAAAAAGTGGAAAAAAAAGTCGGCTTCCGCGCCGTCTTCTCTCGAGATTTTCAGCAAGCACCGCGAGTTAAAAACGTATGATTTTTTTTTTGCTCCTCAAGACTAGCGTCTATTTGGTCGCCTCCAGAGTTGGGTTTTTAGTTGGTTGTTTGCCACTGGGTACCCTCGTCGAACGGGAGAGGCGGACAACGCATTGACGGTACCGGAGGGAGAAAATATGAGAACTTGAGAGTGCCGCTTCGATGAAGCTGTTCTTTCGGCCGGTAGCGTTCGAAGTCTTCATGCAAGCATTAGAGAAATCTCTGAACGGTTGACGCATAACTAGTCGTAGAGAATGACCATGATAAGAAAGAACGTCTTGGTCGGTCCATACCGAAATCAGAACGCACGACTGTTTTCTCACTCTCTCACGTTCAGGTATATGGAAAGTTCAAACCAAGTGTTGTAGCGGCAGACATGCGGATGGGAGTCTGTCCACCAGAAGAAACTGTAGATGCCGGTCATGCCGTGCGACGTTGGACGTTGGACGTTGGACATAATAGAGACCATGAATTTTGATCACGGATGAACAGATGGCTGTGCATAGCGCAGGAAAAAAGGCAGGAAAGCACAGATTCAGTCGGATAAAGAGAATTGTTCAGTCCAATAGAGGCAGAAGAGCAGCTCTGTAATCCACAGTCGAGAGAAGACGAACAGCACAGGTTGGCCATCGGGCAGTATCAGAGAAAGAAAGCAGAAGGAGACAGATCTATTATTCGTAGGTATGTAGCGAAGCAGTGGTAAAAACAAAACAAAGCAAGCAGTCAGACAGACAAACACCTCAAACAGACAACATCAAACTTCTGCATCCACCATCCACAGTTCATATTTCCACAAATCCGCCAGGGCCCAGTAGATCATCAGTGAGCCTTTCTCCGCGAACAAACGAACGACTGAGCGCACAATGATCCACTTCAGGTTGTACCCTAACCCCGCAGTTACCCGCCCTTCAATCCTTCACCGCCTTTTGCGTTGAATGAAGAAATCAAAAAAAAATTAGAAGCGCAAGAAGAGAAGACATAAAGGATAAAGAAAGGAAAGGAAGAAAGATAATAGACAGACAGGAATATTGTGTTTGTTGCTTTCTGGTTTCTTATTTTTGATTTGGGTTTTTCTTTATCATTCGAATCAGTTTCTATTACACTTACTTCTATTGAAGAAGAGCAGTGAATATCTCCAGTCATGAGTCTTTCAAATTGCCGCTACTACGAGAACAAGTACCCCGAGGTCGATGACCTGGTCGTTGTCAATGTTCGCCAGGTACGTGCTGGTCCTAAATTCTTGCAGAATTGCTGTTTCTGCCGTCTGTTCTTCAGCGGTGATTGGGTGGAGATGAGATGGATAGCTAACGTCTTCTGGGGTACTGATTTAGATCGCGGAGATGGGTGCATACGTCAAGCTGTTGGAGTACGACAATATCGAGGGCATGATTCTGCTCTCCGAGCTTTCCCGGCGTCGAATCCGTTCGATCCAGAAGCTCATCCGAGTCGGTCGCAATGAGGTCGTCGTCGTCCTCCGCGTCGACAAGGAGAAGGGCTACATCGACTTATCCAAGCGCCGCGTGTCGGCCGAGGACGTCATCAAATGCGAGGAGAAATTCAACAAGTCCAAGGCCGTGCACTCGATCTTGCGGCACGTTGCCGAGAAAAACAGCATCCCGCTCGAGGAGCTCTACAACTCGATCGGCTGGCCGCTGTACAAGAAATACGGCCACGCCTACGATGCGTTCAAGATCGCAATCACAAACCCCGCCACCGTCTTCGAGGGCCTCGACATCCCTTCGCCCACCGTCCTCGAGGATCTCCAGCAGCACATCGCGCGGAGACTGACCCCGCAGCCCACCAAGGTCCGCGCCGACATCGAGGTCACCTGCTTCGGCTACGAGGGCATCGACGCCGTCAAGACCGCGCTTAAGAAGGGCGAGGATCTCAACACAGAGGAAGTGCCGGTCAAGGTCAGACTAGTCTCGCCGCCGTTGTACGTCCTGACCTCGCACTGCCTCGACAAGCAGCTCGGAATCGACAAGCTCGAGGAGGCCATCCAGGTCATAGAACAGAGCATTAAGGAGTCCGGCGGCGAGTTCTCCGTCCGCATGGCGCCCAAGGCTGTCACCGAGAGCGACGACGCTGAGCTCCAGGCGCTTATGGAGCGGAAGGAGTTGGAGAACAAGGAGGTTTCGGGTGACGATGATGATTCCGAGAGCGAGGCTGGCGACATCGAGTAAACAGCAAGCATGTTTTCTCGCCTTTGCTCTCGATAAAAATTTATAGTAAAGTTAGTTCTTTGTTGTGTTTTGCGTTTCTGTGAATATCGGTGTAATTATACGTCTAAATAGCACACGTCTTTTTATATCTCTTCATCTAAATGCTTCATCTTACGTGATATTATTACCGAGATACAACCACATGTCTAAATCACACAATATAAATATATATATACACTCCCGTATAACCGACGACGCGTGGGAATCATACATTATACTTATGCGCTCGCAGTCTGGTTGATCAAATGGCCCAACGTCTCGACAAGTCCCAAAAGACCGCTGATGTTACTGCTCCACTCGTTCAGTACGTCGTTCGCGTCCTTCGGCGCGTCAAAGGTGACGATCTTTTCCGGACGGTTTATACGCGCGTAGATTGTTCCTTGGGTGATCAGTCTCGCCAAGTACGTCTCGGTTTCCTAAAAAGTTGAAGGTATGTTAGCATTTGCCTCGTTCGATCTGAAATAAGGGCCACGCACCTGATCAGACAAATCTAGCAAATCTCTCAATCGCGAGGTATGAATTCTAGTATAGTACTTTGCAATCACCCGAATATTCTAAATCACCTTGTCAGCATCATGCAGTAAAAACACATACTCGACACAGAAACTCACATGCTCAATGACCCGCTTGCGGAAATCATCCCATCTAGTCTCGCCCTTTGGATCAGAAACGTTGAACACCGGCGTCGCCCGCAGAATAGGTCCGTAGGCCTCCGCAGTCAAAGGCCACCGCATAAGCTCAACCTTGGTGAAGTTCTTGATCAGCTGGCTCTCGACCACCATCTGCTCTAACCGGGGCTCCTTGGCGATTCTGTGGATCAGGTCGGACTGCTCGTTATCGTAGGGCGAGAGGAGGATAAAGTAAACGACGTTGCGTAGGGCCTGGACGATGGTTAGATCTGATCTTTCTAGTCTTTGATTCAGTGAGACTCACCTCTTTCCACTTTGTCTCATCCTCTTGGACACTCGCGGTGTCGTACACCGCGCGGTAGTGCTTGCAGACATCTAGGTACTTATCATCATGAAGCGAGATCTTGATCATCAGCTCGTAGTATCGCAGCTTCAGATCCTCGACATCGTCATTATCAAAATAGTTGGTCGAGATTTTACGGCTGAGAATCAGAGCCTGGGTAAAGTCGTCGCGCAGGACACATAGCTGCACTTGCTCTAGAATAAATTCAGTCTTCTCTCGGTTGTCCATCGATCCATATGTCTCGACTTGCAAATCACACATCAAATCCGCGGCAGCCGCGATGTCGCCTTGCTCTTCTTTGATCTTTGCAAGCGTGCGCGTGACCCGCGCTCTCTCGACTTCGACAAAGATCTATTTCGTCACAAGTTGTCAGCTCATCATCAATTTCTCTGAATCCAACATTTCTCAAGATTGAATCAGCAAACGTACCTTTCCTTCGGTCACCACGCGAATGTTTTCAATAGTCTCGATCTTGGTAGCCAGATCAGGCACGTCGTCTAGGAACTTGATGGTCTCCTGCACCATCGCTGTAATTGCCTGCTTCAGCTGACCGTGCTTCTTCGAGAGAATCTGAATGTGCTCGTTCATTGCCTTCCAGTCACCGGCGTCCTTGAATAGATTGACGAGCTTGATGAGAAGTTTCTCGGTCGATGCGAGATCGGCGGCCTGTTGTACATCAAAAGTTCACGAGTGAGCATACGGCGCGCCCTTGAAATCATCAACACGTAGCACGCAAAACATACCTGACGGGTCTGCTTCTCTAAAGCAAGAAGACGCTCCACTGCAGCTTGAAGATCGGTCTGAAGAAAGAAGGGTTAGCAATGATCCAGCTGGGCATACACCATACTCGCGATTGCGATACAGCAAGTGAACAGGCAACCGACCTTAGCCAGCTCGTCGATCTTCGGCATCTCCTCGAGCAGCGTATCCGAGAAATCCTTCTCGGGCTTGATGATTGTATTGTCCGACATCGTTCTCAAACTTGTTCTGGATTGATTCGTCCCAGCAAAGTCGTGTATCGCCAAAAGTAGGAGGGGGTGCGTGTGAACGGGAGTCCTGGTGATTTTGTGGAGATCGGTTTCGCCGTCGTGGTTCCTCGAAGAACGACGCACTGTTTTGGTGCCGTTTGCACCGGCTCCCAGCACCGTGATTCATGTCACTTATGCCGTGGTATTTGGAATTTTATTTGATCTCTAACATCGACTTTACATCATTCCAGCTTCAGCTTAGAGCCAGATATCTCTCAGCACTATACTCGGTGTCTGTGTTTGCCGATAAAGCAATGGCGACCACCGTCGGCGTTAATGGACGGAGCAGTTCGACACCGCAGCCATCTGTGCCTCAGCAGATATCTGCACCTGAAGGAGTGATTATCCCTCCACATGATATCAGAGGTATGTGCTGTGTTCTCCCTCTTCATTGGTTTGTGGCGATGACAACTAACCGGTGTTTGTATAGATATCATTGAAAAGACAGCAGGATACGTTCACAGAAATGGAAACGCTGTAAGCTTCCTCGATTCTGCTCTTTACGTGACAAAACGCACACTGACATTGATCTTCTCTCCATAGTTCGAAGCCCGGATCCGCGAGAGCGAGAAAGCAAACACAAAATTCAGCTTTCTGAATCCCGCAGATCCATACTACCCATACTACGAATGGCGGCTCGACGAATTCCGCGAAAACAGAGGCGGCCAACCGACCAGCGCGACTCCACAAGCTGAATCCACAACCGCCGCGGTTGCTGCTCCTGCTCCTGCTGGACCACCGGAGCCGCCACAGTTTGAGTTTTCGTTCCCTATGCCTCCGATATCGGCGCAGGATCTGGATATCATTCGGGCGACTGCGCTCTTTGCTGCTCGGAATGGACGGTCGTTCACTACTACCCTGGCGCAACGGGAAAGCAGGAACTACCAGTTTGATTTTCTGAGGCCGAATCACTCTTTATATCCTTATTTTTCAAAGCTGATTGAGCAATACGCCAGAGTGCTCAACCCCTCAGACAAGATCAAGGAGCGGCTACAAGAGAACATATCAAACAAGTACAAGGTTCTGGATCGTGCACAGATGAGAGCAGACTGGCAGAAATACAAGGAAGAGGAAACAAAGAAGGCAGCAGCCGACGCCGAGGCCGAGAAGATTGCATACGCACAGATAGACTGGCACGATTTCGTCGTGGTCGAGACGATCGAGTTCACCCCGGCGGATGAAGAAGTCGACCTACCGCCGCCGATGTCGCTCGCTGAGTTGGAGCGCGCGTCCCTGGAGGAGAAACAGATGATGTCACTACACAACGAGACCGATCGGTTGGCAATCGAAGAGGCGGCTCCGGACTACGAAGAGGCTCGACCGGTTGAAATATCAGTGCCCGCGCCTCCGGCGCCTCCTGGAGTGTCCGCCACCGTTGCTCAACCCACTGAAGAGTCAGAAGAGGACCGCAGGATCCGTGAGCGTCAAGAAGGACTACAAAAACAGAAAGAAACCAAGGCTGCTGCTGTCAATCCTAATCGCGAAAACATCAAGGTTCTACCTCAAGGCAGCACGCGTCGGTCCGCTCGCGCCAAAGCCAGCCAGGCTCTGATGCAGGAGTGTCCGCTCTGTCATCAGCATTTCAGTACCGCTGAATTTGATGCGCACATCCGAATCGAGCTTCTCGATCCTAAATGGAAGGATCAGAAGGCTAAGCTGGAGGCTCGAAACGCAGTCTCGAACCTGACGTTCGATGATGTCTCGACGAATATGAAGCGACTGGCGAGCGCGCGCGCGGATTTGTTTGATTTAGATGGTGTGCCACAGACGGAGGAAGAGGCCTCAAGAACGAAGCGGAGGCATTAGATGCTCTATATGTCTGTAGTCTGGATAGTGTCATGTAATGCAGTCAGGATCAGTCCGCGACGTTTCTGAGCGGCTGTAGTGTATTTATAGTTTATATTTAGTTCCGGAATTCAAATTGTGTAAGATCAGGATCAATTCTATCGATTGTAAGGTTCTTAGTGCAGATATCAAGTTGAATTGTTCATTGAATCGATGTTTAAACTGTAGAAATTCAGAGTTTCAGGGGTCACCGAAATCCATCTCTGAATTTGGGAGAATAAAAAAATCCGACTCCATCAGTTTCTCAAACTCTTCGATACGGACGGCTTCCAACTTACAATGTGTACAATTGTTAACTAATTACTGAGTCTTCTTACATACCATTGGAGGTCAAACACAGCGAATAATTACCGCAATGGCTCGGTTTATGCCATTATGTGCTGCTGGGAAAGGCGTCTGGCATGCCTACACCCGCACGCAATATCAATCAGCGGTCCGGCAAATTGCAGCTCAACCGACTCTCTGCTTGAACTTGGTTCGAGGATATGCGACGGATAAGAAGAAAGGAAAGGGGTCACAGCCAAGTTCCGAGACTGATATTCGAAAAGTGAGAAACATTGGAATTATCGCACATATCGATGCCGGAAAGACGACGACGACGGAGAGAATGCTCTTTTACAGCGGCTATACAAAGAGAATTGGAAGTGAGTACTGCTAGTTTGAGTATCTGAATACTGCCTTTGAAGGCGGAAGGCTTACATTTTTGTTGCATAGATGTGGATGAGGGTGACACTGTCATGGATTATCTACCTGCTGAACGCAATCGTGGAATTACAATCACCTCTGCTGCCATCTCGTTCGACTGGAACAGCCACAGAGTCAACCTGATTGACACTCCAGGGCACGCAGACTTTACATTTGAAGTGATTCGGTCAATCCGTGTTCTCGACGGTGCAGTGACAGTTCTTGACGGTGTCGAAGGTGTCGAAGCTCAGACCGAGAAGGTCTGGCACCAAGCCAAGAGCATGGGCATTCCGCGAATCATATTTGTCAACAAGATGGACCGCGAGGGCGCGGGATTTGGTCGCACTGTGCGCGAAGTTGCGGGAAAGTTGCAGGCCAAGACCGCGGTTATCAACATGCCGATGTTCAGAGCCGAGATAGTCGACGGAATGACGGTCGCGCGCTCGTGCGGAATCATCGACGTTATTGAGATGAAAGCCATTGAATGGGCGCCGAACACCGACGGACGAGAATTCAAAGTTTTGGAGCTGACTGGCGAGCATTTGGAAGAAGCTACGAAAGCGCGCGTCGCGTTGGTGGAGACGCTCGCAGAGCTTGACGATGACATGATTGAAAAGTTTCTAGAGGCCGATGACGATCATATGGCGATAGCGTCGGCGGATATCAAGAAAGCTTTACGTCGCTGCACACTGGCAAACAAACTAGTTCCCGTACTCAGCGGAGCCAGTTTCAGAAATATTGGCGTGCAGCCACTTTTAGATGCTGTGATCGATTACTTGCCGTCCCCAGCCGATCGTCCGTCTCCGATTATGAAATCCACAGATCCAAAGATACCCGATGTTCCGTTAGCCAAGGCAGGAACAGGAAGCGCGCTGGCGTTCAAAGTTATTCACGACGGTCATACAGGGAAAATCCTCGTCTTTGTCAGAGTATACTCCGGCACGCTTATAACGCATTCCAAAATCTTCAATACCTCGAACCGCACCGAGGAGCGGGCTCTACAACTCTCGCGGATGTACGCCGATTCGTCTGTTAGAATCGACTCAATCCCAGAAGGCCATATCGGTGTGATTTCCGGTACCAAAGAGGTTCGGACTGGCGACACAATCATATTTTCAAGCAAGGGTCAAGGCCCCTCTATCCCGCAGAATCAGCTGCGGTCAATGCAGCTGCTTCCGATCGACATTCCTTCGCCTGTATTTTTTGCCTCGATCGAGCCGCGAACGGCGTCCGATCAAAAACCGCTTGACGACGGTCTTGCGACGTTGCTTCGCGAGGATCCTAGTCTACAGCTCTCTGTCGACGACGAAACCGGTCAAACCCAGCTGAGCGGCATGGGTGAGTTGCATCTCGAAATCTCCAGAGACCGACTGATCAACGACCTGAAAGTCAACGCGCATGTGGGCAAAATCCAGATCGCGTACAAGGAGAGCGTCGACCCGCGATATGTGCAGAGTACGCCGGCTCGATATGAGTATTCCCGTGTCCTCAAGGCCGGCAGCGTATCTGCAGCCGCGACGGTCTCGATCCGGGGTATTCCTGACGATCTCGAGTTTGCGGATGACAGCCTCAAGGCCGAGCTTGCGCGGTCGACTCAGCTACCGGAAAATAATTACTTGACGTTACCAGAAGGGTATGAGCTCTCACATTCAAAGATCGACATCAAGGATCTAAGGACTGCTCTTCAAAATGGTGTCTCCTCAGGTCTCTTCCACGGGAAGAAGTACGGTCTACCGGTACATTCCGTGCTGGTCTCCGTCTCTGACATTGAACTCCCCTTAGACCTAGACTCTGCCGCTCCACTTGCGCAAGCCTTGCGGTTTGCGATATCAGCCGTGATGGACTCCGTCCCGGAGGAGTCTAGGAATCTGATGGAACCCGTCATGGACGTTACCGTGATTGTCGACGACGAGGATATCGGCTCCGTGATGTCTGATATCTCGTCCGCCAGATCAGGCCGCGTCTACGCTCTTGAGGATGAATCTGCATCGAGACCTACCCAAGACGACACAGAGTACATCGACCCGAACCTGGTCTACTCACCCCCAGACACGACGCTTCATCTCAGCAAGCACAATCTGCGCCGAACGCTCGACAAGAAACTGATTAAGGCCAAAGTGCCTCTGAACGAGATGGTGGGATATCTCAAGTTTCTGAGGTCAATGACGCAGGGCCGTGGCTCGTTTGTTATGGCGTTTGATCGTTACGAGCGAGCTTCTAAGGATCGAACGGAGTCCATTTGGGCAAAACAGTACGAGTAGTTGGAACCGATGTATTTGTAAATGATAGAAAGCTCGAATTACGCAGAGCGTCTTGTACATAAATATATATGCATCTACATCAGTTTTTAGAATTAAAGTAATCATATATTATAAATTGTACGAATCACGCATTCTTCCCTTCCTTCCGATTCCGAACAACTGATTGCCCTGCAGTTTACAGAGCAAAACATTACACTTTTTTTTGCGTCCCGCCCCTGCGGAAACGTCGAACAAGCAAGCACACACCATACTAGATAAAACAATGTTGCAATCAGACGAAAAGATAAAACGAATGGATAAAGTGAAAGCTTAGAAATACACACTAGCTAGACCGACTTGTCCATCTCAGTCAAGCGGCGCGCTCGTATATGTGCACTTTGTTTTTATAAAAAGCACCAAACAATAGAATAAATCATAGTAATAGCACAGTTATTGAATGGAGATTGAAATAAAACAGCAAAAAAGCAATAAAAAAGCTCGAACGTCCGGCAAGAAGTTGATTTCGTACATAGAATAGAACACCTCCGCACGAGGACCGCCTAATAGATCTAAGCCGAGGCCTCGATCTCTGGTGCAGGTGCCGGAGCAGACTCTGCCGTTTCCGCAGAGGCAGAGGCACTGGGTTCCGCCTCGTCAGCCTTCTCTTCGCCGCTGGCATCTGTCTTTTTCTCCGGTTCGATTGCAACTCTCACTGAAATCGATCGTCCCTGCAGCTCCTTGCCGTCAAGCTCAGCAATGGCTTTCTTTTGCAGCTCCTCCGAAGGGAGCTTGACAAATGCGTGCCCCAGAGATCGCGGAGGAACCATGGTGCCTTTCGCAGTCAACTTTCTTATCAAGAACGGCGGCAAGTATCTAAGTGCAACGCGCACTTGCTCGGGTTGATACGGCTGGAAGAACTCCTCTAAATGTTCTTTGGTGCAGGTGTAGCTCAAGTTCGCGACATACACAGTGTCAGTAGATGGTGGGCCTTCTCTGGGTGCTCTCCTGGGCTTCGCTGCCCTCTTTGGCTTGGCCCTTGTCTTCTTTGCTGGCGACGCATTCTCATCATTCTGAGATTCAGTCGAGCCAGATGCTTCGACTGCTCCTTCGGCAGGTGCTTCCCCATCCACTGGAGAGCCACCGGCCTCTTGAGCCGCGCCCCTGTTGCCTCTTCCCTGTATGATGACAATTTGTTAGAGGACTGTCGTTCTTGTCTGACCTAGAGACATAGACTTACATTTCTTCTGGTCGATCTAGGTGCCCGACTACGGATATCACCTCTGCGGAACTGCCGTCTGGGTCGCGGCGGTCGGGCAAGCTGTACGTACAGCTTCCGCTCATTGTAATCTGAGTCGTTCTTGGCTGCGACTGCGGCTTCCGCATCATCAGCAGATACGAGATCGATGAAGGCGTAGCTGGAATTAAGAGCCACGTATTTGCTAGGGCGAACAGTAACAGCAGAACTAGAAGATAAAGGGTTAGTAATGGGGTTGAGATCAGGATCATCGAGACTGTCAGCTGAAAGGGCGACTTATGTACGACCCTCCCATTATGGGGCCAGCAGTTCCGCAAAGCAGTTCAGCAAAGTAGGAGGATTTATAAACGTACATGCTGTAATCGCCGAATATTCCTTTCACATCATCTTCCGAGATACCAGAAGGAAGGTTGCCGATGTAGAGGCGGCGCTTCTCGGTAATCTCAGGGGGAACCTCGTTCGTGGGGCTGGATTCAGACTCATCGACGCCAGCGGCCTCAACAGGTTGAGCCTCCGCAGAAGGATCAGAGACCGAGGTAGCCTCTAGGGTTGCAGAGACGTCCCCAACAGATGGAGCTTCAGTTGCTTGATCAGAAGACATACTGGGAAATGACGGGATCGGCTTTGGAGAAATAGGGGACTGGATGGTTGTAGTAGCGCTGATTGATAGACAAGTCTGGGGATTCCTAAATCGTGTAATAACTACCAGTCAGTCACATCATGCATTTCTATAGCAAAGAAAACCACCACTGCGTATTGTAGTCAAACAAATTTGACGGAAATACTAGATGGTGTGGGCCCGGGATCAAAGAGAAGAGCGCATAGAACAATAGTGACGCGATGGAGGCGCAGGACACAGCTTCACACGCCCGATCCGGCCGAAAAGTCCACCAGAAACAAAAATTCAAAAACAGAAACCTACCAGAGACTAGAGATTCAAAGACTTGGAAAAGCAGTAAGAAGGCAGATAGAGCAGGCGAGCTGGATGGTGAGCAAGGAAAGCAGTGGAAACAGGTGTGGAGTAGGCGCGGAAGCCGGAGAAGGATCGGTTGGTGGCTTTCAATGACCATCCACGAGACCCGCTTTGCTTACACGATTTACCGAAAGCGCTGAACTATAATTTATTTTTTTTGTTTCTGATATTCACCTGCCTGTTGCTTTCAAGCTTCTCATTATCTTTCTGTATTTTATGCATCTCGGTCGCTAGATATTAATATATACCGGTTCCAGTACATCCATGTCTTTTCGGGGAGGCAGAGGAGGACCCGGCGGTCGTCCTGGCCCTATTTATGGCCTGGATATCAAACCTGATTTCACTCCTTCAGAACGCTATCCAGTACGTAACCTGGCTAAATATTGCTGTTGACACCCTCTTACAGTTACTAACATATACTTGCCATAGAAATTTGCACTGCCGGTGCAGGCGCCTTTGACTGACTTTGAACGGCGTTGCGTACGACAGCTTCTACAGTTCCAGCAAGAAGTGTCTGGCTCAGCCTTTTATGTCCTGGAGAAGAAGAACGGTACAGTCGAGTACGAAGGAGGAATAAACGACGGTAAGTCCCTTTGTTTGTTCTTGTGATCTAGCTGGTTTGCAGATTACTAACTGAAGCCAGGTATCAAACGGTACTCTGATAGATTTCTCAAAAAACGAAAGACTGGCAAAGCCGTCACTGATCATCCATACAGTACGTCTAATTTCTAATGTTCATATCGGTCTGATCTGCTACTAATTTGATATTGTTCTACAGTTGCGGAGTTTTTTCCACAAGAGCTTCATTCTGCTCTAGGCCTTAAATCCAGCGGGAAGCAGAAACCAATCAAGCTTGATCTTGCTGAACATAAAAAGCACATCCTGGAAGCAGTTATCATGAACACCGGCGACGACGAGGTAGCTGGAGCTTCTACAGGCGCGGTCGCTGAAGACGAAAACGAAGTCGAAGAAGACGATATGGACGACCAAGAAGACGAGGACGAGTTTGAAGAAGACGAGGAGGGCGATTACAATGCTGAAAAGTACTTTGACGACGGCGAAGACGATTATGGCGACGACGGCGGTGATGACGAAGCTGCATACTGACGACTATTTATGTATATGTCTGTTTATATTGGCGTTTTTGGGTCCTTTTGGGAAACTATTGCTTTTGATTTGCTTATTTATAATTTAATGTGTATGCACAGCATGGCAAGATATCTTATTCTATCACAATACTGTATAACAAGAAGACTCTAAAGACTCGGGATATATCCCTTTTCAATCAGCAGCTTCTCGGTCCAAACCCACAATTTCTCAGCAAGCCCAGCATCAAGTGCCTGCTTGCTGCATTTCCCGAGCTTGGCAATCGGCACGTAATAGTTTCCGTTGTCGAGCTCCGCCGTAAGTCCGGAATCTGTAGCGCAGTATAAGCTGGTGAGCGCGCCATCCTCGATCGAGATCGCGCCCATTTTCGAGGCGTACTGAGCAAACATTTTCGAGCTGAACTTGACTATGCCAAATAGCGCATCGCTGCTTTGCAGCTCATCGTATAATGCTGTGTCAACAATCACGCCAGGGTGCACCGCGACAGACAATATATTCGGATGCCGTTTCGCCATTTCCTTTGTGAAGAGTAGGATAGCCAGCTTTGATTGCGCGTATCTCGTGCCTTTGTTCATCAGTTCCCAGCCAGATTTTTTATTCGGGTTATCGAAAGAGAAGCCGAAAGCCAGGTTATGCGCCAGAGATGAGACATTGATGACTCTTGGTGTTGCAGCCTTACACAGCGAGGGAAGGAGGAGATACGTGAGAAGATATGGTGCATAGTAATTGACCTGAATGGTTGTCTCAAAACCGTCACTCGATTCAGCATATTCTGGATACAGCACACCTGCATTGTTTATCAAGATGCTAGAACGTAGAATCAGTTTAGCATAACATTCGAGATCAGAAGCATTACCAGTTCGCATGACTTACTCTAACTTCTCTTCTTTTGTTTGAAACTCATGCGCGGCCCGCACGACAGAAGACAGATCCATCAAGTCACATTCTATAGTCCGTATATCGCAGACAACATCCTCATATCCCTCCTCCGTATTCTTCCACTCAGCCTTCTCGCTCAAAAGCGCAGAAGCCTTGGCCTCGTTACGAACAGTCACGTAAACTCTCGCGCCGTGTCGCGCCAGTTCTCGAACCGTGACCTTGCCTATGCCACTTGTTCCGCCGGTGATAAAGACAATTGGCCGGTCGTTTTCTTTGTAGAATGGAATATCAGATAACGAGAATGGCATGCTGACTGTGGGATGGATGAGGGAGAACTAGTCTGCTATCGTGGGGTAATCTAATTAAACGTCTGAGGCCCTACTCCACCACTAAGAATCCACATTTTCAAAAGAACGTCACAGATGGCAATATGAATTTCTTGGAAAATTGTAGACTGCATTTTACTACTATACTGTAGCTCTGTACGTGAATTCGAAGCATTTCAATAACTCCATGCGAATAATCGATTGCTAATCAGATATTACATAATCTACTTTGCCACATCCTCGACGCCACATCCTTGACGCCACACAAGCAATAAATTCCTCTTCGTCATCCATCTGCTTCACTTCCTTCCAACAGCTCACAGGTCACCGCGCAACTGCTTTGATTGAAGCTGATACGTACTGCCAACGCAAAAAACTATAGCGATCTGAAAAGTAGAGGTCATCATGTCGGCGGTCAAGTATGTATCTCATCTGTTTTGCGAATTTTATTGGAAGGTTACTAACATTCATCTTATAGATCTGATATCAACAAGTCAACATGGGAGGATACCGATATTCCATCCGTGTGCGAGCGGTGTCTGGGACCAAATCCGTATACCTTGATGACGCGAGAACGCCACGGCGAGCAATGCAAGATCTGTACCAGACCATTCACGGTCTTCAGGTGGCGACCTGAAGACGCCGGCGGACGATACAAGAAGTCGACAATCTGCAATACATGTGCGAGACAGAAAAACTGCTGCCAGAGCTGCATGCTTGATTTATCGTTTGGATTACCGATCGCCATTCGTGACGCCGCTTTGAAGATGGTGGGTGCGGGAGGTGCTGCGGGCAGTATGGCTTTGACGACAAGCGAGCCTCAGAACATAATATCGAAGCAGTTTGTCGCGCAGAATATCGAAGCACGACTCAAGGAGCAGGGCGACGAAGCAGAGCTGTATGCTGCGCAAGGACAGGCTGAGGAGGCTGGAAAGAAACTTCTCCAGCAGCTCGCCAACGCGCAGCCGTACAATGCGTACAGCAATGTCGAGAAATATGCAGACCAGACCAGTCGGCGGAATAACAAGCACCCGCTTGGAGTATCAAAGTCAAAAGCAGCCGATATCTCAAAAATTGTGGCGAAGCTTCCTCCAGGACAGCCTCTTACGAACCCCAAGGATCCTAAGATTATGTCTCTCTTCTTGACCGGTGTAGAGGACAGCCTGCCAGAATACGAGTTGCGCAACTACTTTACGCAGTTCGGCCCCTTAAAGTCTCTGGTGTGTTCTCATAGATCTCGCTGTGCGTTTGTCAACTACAATACACGAGAAGCAGCAGAAAAAGCTGCTGCTGCCACCGGGTCCACTCTGGTGCTCAAAGGATTCCCATTACGAGTGACATGGGGTCGCCCTCGTCCTATCGGCGACGAAGAACACGGTCTCCAAAACGCCAAACTCGCGGCTGCGAATAAGCGCAAGATGTTGGCAGAGGCGCGAGCTGCTATTGCGAAGGAGAAGGAAGAGAGCGGATTTAACGGAGAACGTAAGCGGAGGGCGATCGAAGGGAAACAGACACATGATGAGCTCGATATCGCACTGCCTCCCGGCCAGGCGAGTGTCACATACGCCAGCCAGCGAGAGGACTTTGAGGCATGAGGCGAGAGTTGTGGTATTATTGTATATTATGTGTTTTGTTACGTTTGGTTTGCATGTATGATTACTGGGTTACGGTTTGTTCGAAATGAGAGGTTTAAAAAAGGAATATACTCCTTTAAATATAATAAATGTTTTCAAGAGTGAGTTGTAAAATAGTGAATTAAATAATAGGATCTTATATTATGCTACATATCTCTGCATCTCGCCCATACAGCCAGATTCTATAATTTTCTTTCTTTCATAACGCTACTAGCGACAAGATTAAGCTAGCGCTGGTTAATCGAAAAAACGCAACAGTCAATCTGACACTATTTCACGTCCGTTGTAACGAAACGCGATGCAGGCCGAAATTCTGTCCATTTAGTAAGGCAAGTACAAGGTCTTCTTGGCAGCTATAATGAAGGAAAAATATAATGTTAGCAAAAGTAATTAAAATTGGCACGTGGAAATTAAATAAACTCACCCTTGATGATAACCTCAGGAACGGGGAAAGCGAAGGTCTCGAGCTCGGCGGCGTAAGGAGTAGGAACCTCAGCGCCAGTAACCCGCTCAACGGGGGCGTCGAGGTAGTCGAAAGCCTCAGTCTCCATGATCTGAGCGCAGATCTCGGATCCGAAACCGAAGGCGGGATATCCAGAGTCGACCGAGACAAGTCTGTTGGTCTTCTTTACACTCTTGACAATGGCGGGGACATCCATGGGCTTGATCGAGCGGAGGTTGATGACCTCGGCCGAGATGTTCTCCTTGGCGAGTGACTCAGCAGCCTGGAGACAGAACTCGACGTTGCGGGAGTGCGAGACCAAGGTGACGTCGGTACCGGCACGCTCGATCTTGGCCTTTCCGATGGGAATGACAAAGTCGGGCGAGAGGACCTCCTCGGAGACATCGAACGACTCACCGTACATGATCTCGTTCTCGAGGAAGATGGTGACGTTAGGATCCCGGATAGAGGCCTTCAAAAGACCCTTGGCGTCCTCGGCAGAGTAGGGAGAAACAACCTTAAGACCAGGGATGGAACCGTACCATGCGCTGTAGTCCTGTGAGTGCTGAGCAGCGACACCAGCAGCAGCACCGTTAGGTCCACGGAAGGTGACGTTGCAAGGCTGGGTACCACCGGACATGTAGAAGGTCTTGGCTCCGGAGTTGATGATCTGGTCGATGGCCTGCATCGCAAAGTTGAAAGTCATAAACTCACAGATGGGCTTGAGACCGGCAAGGGCAGCACCAACGCAGAGACCGGTGAAACCGGCCTCGGTGATAGGAGTGTCAACCACCCGCTTGTCACCAAACTTGTCCAGCAGACCACGGGAGATCTTGTAAGCACCGTTGTACTGAGCGACTTCCTCACCCATGAGGAAGACTGTCTCGTCGCGTTCCATCTCCTCGGCCATAGCCTGGTTCAAGGCATCACGAACGGTCAACTAGAAAAATGTTGATGTTAATAGGAAGACAAACAAGAAACAGAGAGCTGCGAATTGAGAATTGAGCGAGGAGCTGGACTGGGTGGAGAAGAGTGGAGTGAATGGTTGTTGGGCTATTCTTCGGATTTCGGAGATGATCGTTTGACAGGATTTTAAAAATCCGTTAAAAGCAAAGCAGATCGGCCAATTTTGAGCATACTTAAGGTATACGTTTGCCAATGGTATTCCCAAAACAATACCTCGAGCCGAGGCCTCCGCGCCCGAGACTCAGTGCAAAAAATGTGAAGGGACCTCTTCGATGTGCTCAATCGGTCTTCGGATGCATACTCCTCTCCCAAGATCGTAGTCCGTTCAGTCCAGCTCGACGACCGCAATTCTCAAATACAGAACAAGAACCCAAACAAAACAAAGTCACGTACCGGAGTGGTCCCGCCACTCGTAGACGCAGAACGCGCACCGAGGTCGACCATGCGCATAGCAGCACGCTGGCCGACGATGGGGATGGGGTTCTTTCTGAGCATCATGCGCGAGGCGCCGCTGTTGACAGACTTGGCAGCCGGGGCAATGGGAGAAGAAGAGAAGGAGCGCTTCACCAGGAGGCGCTTGGCAGCGGCGATAGAGGCCATTGGAGATGTGTAGAAGAGAGGACGGGTGGTGGATGGAGGAGAGGATGAGGCGAAGGTCGATGAGAATAAGTGTAGCGGGATGCAGGCCACAACTATCAAACCCGAACCCTCCTGGCCGCTGGTGCCTGGCCGACGAATCAGCGTGGCTGCACGTGACTATCCCACTTCGGATGTCGGCGCGGCTCCCCACACACCCCCACTCCGGCGGACAGCGGCGGACAGCGGGCTGAGGGCGGGTTCGGTGAAGTGGTTTGGCTGGCGGGTGCTGGGGCAGGTCGGGGAGTGTTTGGGAGGTGTTTTGTGGGTTTGTTAGGATGACTGCGGAGGTCGAGGACGTCTGGCAGTGTGGACTCGCTACGGCATCCGACGGCCTTCTCACGATGGGTTTGAGGAGGACAAATCACTTAGCCTCTGCTGTCAGTAGAAAGCGAGTAGAATATGAAGCAGCTGTGATGGAATTGAGCAGACGACTGTCAGAGAACCTTCCTGTATTGCAGGTTTAAACAATTATAGTGATTTCTTGATTCGCAGCCCTGAATCTGCATCCTGCAGGTATAGCTGGCCTATATCCAATTATTGCTACCTGCTGCTACAGCCCATAAAGACTCTTCATGCGTAATTGGCTTCTATCATACTGCTACTCAACCACAACACTATACAGCTAAAAGAACCTAGAGGATCTAGACGATACTCCGTCAACACATGCTAACTCACCGCGTCCTCTTCTACATCCACAAACCCCTCGTCTTCAAATCAGCAGCGTAAACTCCCAACCAAATTTTTTTATTGTTTTGATTTCCATCCTCGGAAAATAGATTTTCACGCGCAGCAACAAAATCAGAGATGGCCAAGCGGAAAGATACTGCCAAAGACGTCGAGAAGGTCGACAATGAAGGCGACGATGTGAGTGAATTCTGTATTATTTTTGTCTGCTTAATCTGTGCTGCTTTGCTGACTGCAACACCCCCCAGTCCTCATCAGACAACGAGGAAATCGTCAACGTCGACTTTGATTTCTTCGACTTTAAGCCGGATATTGACTTCCAGGCAATCAAGAACCTTCTCAGACAGACGTTTGACAGCGACAGCACCATGTTTGATCTTTCAGCACTTGCGGATCTTATTCTGTCCCAGTCAAGTCTCGGATCGACAATCAAATGCGACGGGCCCGAAAGTGATCCGTTTGCGTACCTCACCGTCGTGAACGCGAACGTGCACCGGGATCACCCTGCGCTCAGACAGATAATTGACTATATCATCTCGAAATCAAAAAAGAACGAGGGAACAAACTTAAAACTGAAAGAACTCCTGGCCGACGACGCAAAGACGAACACTGCGATCCTGTTCAGCGAACGATTGATCAATATGCCTACAGAAGTTGTACCTCCCATGTACAACATGCTTCTGGACGAGATGAAGAAAGCGGTTGACAATGTGAGTCTGCTGGAGCTTCTATGTAACTAAAAAGAAAATACTAACGAAGCGGTGATACTTAAGGGTGAGAAGTACGACTTTGACTATTACATCATCGTCTCTAAATCATTCACGGAGATCGAGTCAAAGATCGACGAGGAAGACGACAGACCGAAAAAGAAAAAGAAGAAGGCCGCTCAGACCTCAAAGGAGATCTTCTATTTCCATGCCGAGGACGAGCTCTTCACGAAAAATGCTGAGCAGTCGATGGTATACCAGTTCAGCAACGAGGCGCAGGAGGCTGATTCAAAGCGTGCGTTCCAGGACTACGGAATCGCTCCCCAGGGCCAACTTATGGTTATCGCCAAGGACAAGTTTGCATCAACAGTTTCTGAGATGCTGCAGATGTTTGCTATTCCCGGGCAGTAAACCTAACCTGCTCGAATGAATGGCTACTACGTGGAAACGATTTGTATAACAGATATGCAGTGCTCATAACTTAGAATTTAATACAGAAAATGAGGCATTCAGTGGAACCGTATGTACAATCCGTATGCCCACATGGCATCTCAAGATATAAAAGGAAAAAAATATACAAGCAGAATCACTGTGCAATTAACACGTACATGAAGAAGATATCAGCACAAAACCAAAAGATCTATAGAGCCAATCAGCTAACAGCAAATCACCTATTCGCCAGTCAACCGATCCCATTCCATAAAAGACGACACCCAAGCCTCTTGCATCGATTCAGTCATGTCGCGCGCAAATTGCTCTTCGTCGCTATCGCTGTCACTGTCGTAGTTGTCATCCTGAATCACGCTTGCAAACAAAGCTAGAGGGTCTTGGGGGAACCGCGGCTGTTCATCCGGAGATTGAGGACTCGGTGATGACTGTGCTGGCGCAGGCGATGCTCGTTCGGGCTCGCTGGGAAGAGACAAGGTCTCGCTGTATCGGTCAAGAGAATCGCTGAGTAGAATTGACATTGTGTCTGGGGGATGGGACAGGACTTCTGGTTCGTCTTTCTCGGCCGTGACTACCTCTTCGGACTCGCCCGCTTCTTTATTGCGTTCTTCTTGTTCTTCTTCTTGGAGAAGTTCGATCCGGTAATCAATCACTTGGACTAAACGTATACAGTCAATTTCCGCGCGGTCGTACAAAACAGCAAAGTCAAGTCACATACTTTTGTTTTCAATCTCAAGCTCTTGATCCTCATACTTGGCCAATCTCTCCATATTTCGATTTTTGATCGCAAGGAGCTGCTCAATCCGCCGATCAATCTCAGTCACATTCTGCTCCACGATAGCCTGTGACAGTAAAAGCAATCAGTACACGCCGTCGTCACATCAGTCATCAATATAGCGACTCAACATACCTTTCTAATCTCAATCCTCTGCATCTTTCGGACAGCGTCCTGCCGTGACTTGACTAGTCGCTGGATTCCGGTAAGCTCGGGCTCCGATTCCTCAGGCTCCATTTTCTTGTTCTTGCCCTTCCCAACATATACCATCTTTCCCTGCTCCTTCTCTTTTTCTGAAGGCTCTGGTAGAGTTGCGTTAAATCCCTGGATGAGCGAGTACCGAGTTCCGCCATCAGGCAGATCTTGCAGCATTTCTTTTGTGATCATGATTCCTTCGCCAGAGCCGTCAGCGATACTCGTAGTAGCTCGACCACGAGCCATAGCCGCAGCCGTGCCCTTGAACGAAAACAGTCGCTTCTGAATAGCAGGCTTGCGTAGCGTGGGAGCGAGTTCGCTCATCAGCGACCGGTACTGTGATGACGCCGTGAGCTCGCCATAGTTTGCTCCGCTCGTGAGCGCGGTCGACGTCGCCGCTACTGTTTTCGACAGTCGCGCCAAGTTTGAGTTCGTGGCCGTGACAGCGGAAGCAAAAAGCGAGTCACTGATTCCGGCTTGCGATGCGCGTACTGCCTCGGTCGCGGTTGTTGGTGGAGATGTGCTCACTGGGGCAGCTGTAACTGTCGAGGTTGATGAGGAGGCCATGCTTCTCGTGCGGGTTTCGCTACTGTATCTGACGTCGAGACTTGCTACAGAAAGCAAATGCGATTATGGTCCCTCACAAGAACCCGCAATCCCTTTATGTCTTGAATTTGAAAAAGTGCGTTGAGCGCAACCAACACCGGGAGAACGCGTCGTCGCTGGACGTCCAATCGTCGGAATCAATCGACCTGAGCGCTTCTTTCGTCACTCTGATCTCGGATCGGAAGAGAAACTGCAACTTCGTAGAAAGAAAACTCAAGCCGATATTTTCAATCAAGATAGTGCAATGTCCTGTTTCCAGCTTCCCGGTTGACTCTGCACAATCCACAGCAGCTTCGATATCGACCGGCACTTGCTCTGACGCGGGGCGATTGAGCATCGCTTTTTATCGACGTTGCACGTGATGACGGGAAGGGATTCCAGGTACGAGGCCCGCGGTAAACAAACCCGCCGGCAGTTAAGGTTTGACCACCTGCGCCGCACACTGGGAGAAAAAAAAAATCGACTCGCAGGGCAAATCTGGTGGAGCTTGCTCTTCTTTGTTACTGTCCGGCCGTGGTTCAACAGATACTCGAGATTGTACTTTCATAATGACTGGATTTGCTGACGCTGTTGCTAAGGGAGTTACCGAGGTATGTAGTAGCTGCTGGTTTCGCTGTATATATAGAGATCTTGAGCGCTAACTTCCCTCTAGGTCTCCGGTATCTTTGATACCATCCTCGTTCTTGATTTCGGCTCCCAGTACAGCCACTTGATCACTCGCCGTCTGCGTGAGCTGAATGTTTACGCGGAGATGCTGCCGTGCACGCAGAAGATTAGCGAGCTGACCTGGAAGCCCAAGGGTGTCATTCTTTCGGGAAGCCCTTACTCTGTCTACGCTAAGGATGCTCCTCATGCCGACCCCGCTGTCTTCGACCTCGGAGTATGTCTTCTGTCTAGAATTAGTGCTTGATGATATGATTACAGAAATTAACTGGAGGGTATTCTTTTTGATCTAGGTCCCTATCTTGGGAATCTGCTACGGTCTCCAGGAGCTGGCCTGGGCCCTTGGCGGAACGGTTGGAGGAAGTGACAAGCGCGAGTACGGCCATGCTCTGCTCAAGCCCGTCGACGAGCACTTCTTGTTTGAGGGCATCGATGACTTTCAGGTTCGTTTTACATGATGAAATTCTGTGGCTGAAGAGGAGACAATGGTGAGCTAACTGGTGATCTCACCTCTAGGTCTGGATGAGTCACGGTGACAAGATCTCCGCTCTCCCCACCGACTTCAAGGTCATTGCCACCACCGACAACGCCCCCTTTGCCGCGATCACGCACACATCCAAGCACATCTACGGTATCCAGTTCCACCCTGAGGTCACCCACACCAAGCAGGGCAAGAAGCTGTTCCACAACTTTGCCATCAATGTCTGCAAATGCGAGCAAAACTGGACGATGGAGAACTTCATCGACACCGAGATCGAGCGCATTCGCACGCTCGTCGGTCCGACTGGTGAAGTCATTGGTGCCGTGTCTGGCGGTGTCGATTCCACTGTCGCGGCTAAGTTGCTCAACACCGCCATCGGCGACCGCTTCCATGCCATTTACGTCGACAACGGTGTCATGCGTCTCAACGAGACTAAGCAGGTTTACGACACGCTGACCGCTGGTTTGGGCATCAACCTCAAGATCGTCGACGCATCTGATGTCTTCCTTGGAAAGCTCAAGGGTGTCACTGATCCCGAGAAGAAGCGGAAAATCATCGGAAACACCTTCATTGAGGTTTTCGAGGAAGAGTCTGCCAAGCTCGACGCTGCCTCGGGCGGCAAGATTGAGTACCTTCTCCAGGGAACTCTCTACCCTGACGTCATTGAGAGCATCAGTTTCAAGGGTCCCTCGCAGACCATCAAGACCCATCACAACGTCGGCGGCTTGCTGGAGAACATGAAGCTCAAGCTCATCGAGCCTCTGCGCGAGCTCTTCAAGGACGAGGTCCGCGCCCTCGGCACCTTGATGGGAATCCCAGAGGAGCTCGTCTGGCGCCACCCGTTCCCCGGCCCCGGTATCGCCATCCGCATCCTGGGCGAGGTCACTCCCTCGCAGGTCGAAATTGCTCGCAAGGCGGACTACATCTTCATCGAGGAGATCCGCAAGGCGGGTCTGTACAACAAGATCTCGCAGGCGTTCGCGTGCCTCTTGCCGGTCAAGTCCGTCGGCGTCATGGGCGACCAGCGAACTTACGAGCAGGTCATTGCGCTTCGCGCTATCGAGACCGTCGATTTCATGACCGCCGACTGGTATATTTTCGAGGCCAACTTCTTGAAGACCGTCAGCCGACGGATTGTCAACGAGGTTGCTGGTGTCGCGAGAGTGGTGTATGATATCACCTCTAAGCCCCCTGCCACCGTCGAATGGGAGTAAAGTTACAATACTGTGAAAAATTTAGTTCGTTTTGCTTTAATCGATTTACTCTATAAATAGTTAGAATCAAGAAAGGGGACGAGGGAAGGAGTCAACGAAGATGTTGGTGCGTTGTTATGTACTTTTGTATGCGTTTGTGTAATAATTACTTGCTTTAACTACAATTCGATTAGTCTTATCTGTATAATCACCAGTCAACAATAATCTTTTAACGAAAGTGATCAAATTCCATATATATAAAAGAACCCTCGCAGCACAAAACAAAAAACCGAAATACAGAAATAACTCCAGATACACAAGCGATTATTAAGGTATATATATAAGCAAACGATTCCCATCCAAAAATAATAACCGTCAAACGACGAAAGTGAATGCTCCTGCACATCTGGTATCAAAATGTTGTCTCTTTCTTCGAGATTTGCGATCTTTACCGCTGCATTCCTTCTTCATGTCCCGTATATTCACTTGATTGCACATATGTCTTCATGAGACGACTCAGTCGACCGATTCACCATTTCACTTCATAAGCGCAGCCGCAACGCCCTCAGGTAGTGGCGCAGGCGTAGCCTCCGCACTTGAGAAATTCGAGACAGAGTTGCCCGCCCCGACCGCGACGATTGGCTCCAAGAACGCGTGGTCGAGTAGCTCGGATGCGATCGGTCGCTTCTCGTGGTCGAGCTCAAATGTCAAGTTTAGGAATTCTCGAGCGATCGGAGTTGCGATTTTGGGAATTTCGGGCGTGCATGCCTGAGTTCCGATTCTGAAGAGCGCTTGCATTTGGGAAAATTCAGGGAACGGATGCGTTCCGGTGAACATCTCGACCACAAGGCATCCCAAAGACCAGATATCGGCCTTTCTAGTGTAGGATGTCTGCTTGACGACCTCTGGAGCCATCCAGTAAACAGATCCTTGTAGAGAAGGACGATGGGGTTGATTGTTTCCGCTTGCTAGAAGGCCTGCTTCAACACGCTTCGAGATTCCAAAATCTGAGATCTTGATCTTTCCCTTGTTATCGACCAGCACGTTTGCGCCCTTGATATCGCGGTGAACGATATCTCGACCATGAAGATAATTCAGGCCACACAAGATCTGCTTCACGAAAATTCTGATCAGGGGTTCCTCCAGGGGTCCGTAGTTATTCAGAAGAGTCGCGACTGATCCACCAGGAACATACTCCAGGAAAATATTGAGAAACTGTCCATCTGAGTTCGATCCAAGATACTGCACAATGTTCTCGTGCTGCAGATCTCGTAGAAGCTGGATCTCGCGCTGCAAAGCGTCGATCATAGACTTCTTTCTGGCTTGGTCACCTTGTCTATTGTTTTGCGTCAGCTCGACTTGTTTCACTGCCATAAGCTCGCCGGTGAGCGCATTCAAGCCCAAGACCACGCTACCAAACGAGCCAGCACCGATTAGAGCGCCTCTGATCCACCGTGTAGGTCCACCATCGACATCCTCTGCACCATCAAACTCAGCATCTGAAGCTTCTTCCGGTATGTCGTCGACGTTGTCTACCTCGATATAAGAGTTGTTGTCGGACATTATACTGGCAATCGTTTCGGCTCGCGAAAATACCGAGAACGGTCGGCCTGTCATCGCCGGAGACTGTCGCATACTTTGAGCGGCGGCGTTTCTCTGGAAGTCTCGGAACTCATCGCTCTCCTCCCCTGCTTCAAACAGTGGAGGAGATGTACGACGGGTATCAGTAGACTGCTGATCCTCGTCGGTGAGAATGACAGATGAGCTCACGCTGACTGAGCTGCGATGTTGCACGCGTCGCAGATTTGAGCCAGACCGCGCAAGAGCAGGCGGAGACGGCGCGATAGATCCCGTGGTCTGTACCTGCGACTTGCGATTACTGCTAGTAGTACCGCTATTCGCGCTGAGCCAGGCATCACCGACGGTGGGGACGGGAGGCATAGATTCGCGATTATTTTCACGGTTCGTAGTCGAGCTGGCGTAAGAGGCTGTGGTCGCCACAGACATGCGACGAGACATACTAGAGATGCGTTTTGACCTCCTGATGGAATTGCGCACAGTCTGCTCAAGTACGCGACTCTCATGGCCAGGGAAGTATTCAGCGAGATTTGAGGAGATGAGCTCGCTAGGAGGACGCTGGCCAAAGAAATTTCGCATACGCTTTGTTCGCACCGGACTACCATTCGGACTCACACCATCTTCCGTAGAAGACATTGAGGACGTCTGCACCTGTACGTTGGGTTTTGCCTGTGCCGAAATCAGCTGCTGCTGACGCTGCTGTAGCCATTGCTGCTCAGACGCCGTCGTGCTGTCGATAAATGTCCCGGGTCGCTGGGTGACCTCGCGGGCGAGTTGTTCCCGGGCAATCTGCAGAGATTTCTGATACTCTTCCGAACTGGGAGTTTGACCGATGCGAACGAGGACTAGCCGCTCGCGCTCAGGGCGAACGGTGGTGTGGCAGATGGAGACGAGTTCGACGTCTTGGACCTCTCGTATGTTTCCGACGTCATCTGTGACATAGATTGTCCAGTCTGTAGGCTGGTCTTTGGAGCCAAATTTGCGGATACCCTTTTTAATGATGGCCTCGCCATTAAAGCAGCCGGAGATGTCGACAACTTTAGTGAGGCCCTTTGTGAATATAAACTTAACGAAATTTTGTTCTAGAGGTCGAGAAGGATGAGCGAGAGGGAGAGTCGCAGTGCGCTGCTGCGTGGTCGGTGGAGGATTGGAGACGTGGGTGGGTGAAATCGGCGGGACAGCAGAAGAAGCAGCAGGGGCCGGAAAGGGCGATACTGAGGCACTGTCGAGACTGGCGAGCGAGGTCTTGCTCTTTTTCGAGAGAGCACGAGCACGGAGGGCTTTGATCGCCACCGATATCCGAACACGGTCGCCGATCTTTGTGACTCCGAGCTCGCGGACGATGTTCTGGTCGACCTCGAGAAGAGTCTCGCCGTTGATGTGGTTTTCTGCAGAGCGCCGCAGCCAAGTTAGGATCGCACCGCCAGAGTATGTAGATGAAGATGAAGAGCAACAGACCTGCGAAGAGATGCGCGTACTTTGCGCAGTTGACAGAGTGGAGCCAGTCGGAGACTCTGGCCTCGTCCCATTGCCTGCGAGAGTGTTAGCAGCTACGGGCAGAAAAAGTACCCTGAGCCAAAACAGAGCAGACGGGCGCATAGGGGACGCATACCTGACGTCGTCGTCGACAAACACCGAGCCGGTGGGACTCGAAAGGCCGCTGTGAGGCATGGAGCTGGCTGCTTGCGGGTGGTTCATGAGCAGGGCCATGCCTGGGCTCTTTCGGGGGTGTTTTGGGAAGAGAACAGCGCGGAGGAGAGGAAGCGGTCGATGATCTTTCTGAGCCCGAGCTGCCTCGCGCACTGCTCTCGCCAGGCACTCGAGTTTCAAGGGATTGGGGCTAACCGGATTAGGCATCTTGACTGCTTCTTTCGGAATAGCGCAAGGGGTCCATCTCTGCGATGGCTCTGGGCCCGCACGTGATAGTTTTATGCTTAGTCAGTGGTTAGTAATTGTCCCATCGGCCTCGTGCGAGCGGCGACGGCGGCGACTGATACCGATTATTCGACCTTGATACGCCGCCTTTGGTTCTCCACAGCCACCACCGCTTCTTTTATTTATCTCTTCTCCACCAACTGCGCCTGATTTTGCTCCGGCTGTTGTGCTCGGGAGTTACTGATTGTTTAAGCAATGTCCGGTTTAGAGAGTACGTTTTCTTCTCGTCGTTTCAAGATCTTCATATACCGGATTATGTACTAACGCCGGATCTGATCACAGAGTCTCTCTTCAACCTGAAGGTAAATGACCTCAGCTGAAGTCTTGTGTCAATTCAATCATGCCGAGCTGGCGACAAATTGCTAATCGCGAGATATAGTTCACGGCCAAATCGCTGAACAAGCAGGCCAACAAGGCAGCCAAAGATGAGCTAAGAGAGAAAGAAAAGGTGAAGAAGGTAATCTTTAATCGTTACTACCCTCTGTCCCCTCAAATCTTCTGATCTATGTCGCTAATTCTGCTTATTTAATTTGCTTGAAGGCGATCCAACAGGGAAACAATGATATCGCGAAGCTCTACGCCCAGAATGCTATCCGCAAGCAGAGCGAGCGCATGAACCTATTACGTCTCGCTTCCCGTATCGACGCTGTCGCTAGTCGTGTGCAGACCGCTGTCACCATGAGAAATGTGAGTCCTCAAGATATTTTATATGCGCGCTTGGTATATTCCAGCTACTTATCATTCGGGGTTGTAGGTCACCGGAAATATGGCAAACGTTGTCAAGAACATGGATCGTGCAATGGAGAGTATGAATTTAGAAAAGGCAAGATACCACTTCTTTTAGCCATTTTCTTAATCCCCCAACTAACATTTACCTCTTCCTGTCTCTTGCAGATGTCAATGGTCATGGAGAAATTCGAGCAACAATTCGAAGACCTCGACGTCACCACATCATACTACGAAGAAGCAGGCCAAGTCAACAACGCCGTCGCAGCGCCACAGGAAGACGTCGATCTGCTGATGCAAAAAGTCGCCGACGAAGCTGGGTTGGAAATGCAACAAACCCTCGAAGTCAATACCCCTGCAAAGGGCAAAGTTGGACCGTCGCCTACCGAGGTCGAGGAGGATTCTTTGGGCGAGCGACTTCGTGCTCTTCGTGCTTAATCTCAGTTTTATTGTAATCTTTTTTTTCTTTTGTTATCTAGTTTATCGTTGTTTTATGTTTCATTAGTCTCTGGAAATTATATGGTTAATAGTATTGGTAGTGGCATGGTCTGAGAAGAAAAACTATATTGGTTCCATATTCAGTCTCTCTCGTACTTTACATGCAAGAATTAAAATCCCAGTCAATCAAATCTATCCTTACAAATCACAAAATATTAACCACGACAACTCTACGAATACACCTTGATGTCGCCCGCCCGGTCGACCGAGATAACCAACCCGTACGGCTTGAACAGCACCGCGATATCCAGCACCGCATCGTTGTGGAATTTCATCATGCTCTGCTGCCGCGACGTGATCAGCGTATTGCGCTGCGTCGCCATCTCCGGCGGCGTCCGGCGCAGATCTGTGTTTCGCCGCGTCGGCCCGTTAGACGACGTACCTCTCGCCGTCCCGTTCGGAGCTGGAGGCGCCTGCTCGACTGTTCGTAAACCGTCGAGCGCGTTCACCGCTCCGCGAACCTCGGTATGCACGATGATATGATGCATATGCTGGTCCGTGGCAGCATACGACATGTACGTCGGCCGCGCGTGCTCCGCAAGCGGTCCACTCACTATAAACGACGTCTCCGGCTTGGCCAAGCTCCAGTACCGCAGATTCTTATCTGCGCCCGCAGTGAGCATAAACGAACCCATAATAGCTGCTCGATACCGAAGCGATCCCCGACCCGGCATTCCGTTCGATGTGTTATCATAGTCCGCCATGAGATTGCCCTGCTCAAATTCGACGAGCAGCTCTGGCGCCAAAATGCACATCGCACGCACGCCTCTGCTGATGCTGGCCTCGTTGCGCTCGAGAAGCTGTACGGGGTCGTTCGCAAACCTGCTGATCAACGTCTCCGTCGGCTCGTCGTCTACTAGCACAGGCTCGTACTTGCGTTCCATCGTCGACGCCGGGCCGTTTTCGGCCGTGGTCCTGAATACTTCTCGGCAAATCGTTCGTTCGACATCCCACACTGTGACCTCGTCCCCGGTAACACTCGCACCTCCGACGACGCAGATGCACTTGCCGTTCCCACGCACAGGATGCATCGTTATCTTGTGAATCGGCGTCGCGGCTTGTAATCCCCAAGCTTTGAGTCTCACTTGGTAGCGAATACTCCAAATGTCGATTATTCCCCGTGACATACCCACCGCGATCCATGACCGGGTTCTGTCGACGCAGAAGCAGGTTATGGTCCCGTGGTGGGCAGGGTTCACAAACGCAAAGCTCAGCGTCAGCTTCTCGTGCCGTAGGTTGATTCCCAAGATCCGCGACTTGTTCGTCGCAACGATCAACGTCGATACCGACTCGATCTTCATATGCTGCATCTCGATCGCATACTCGCCTTCTTCAAGCTTGTATGATCGTAGCGTGCTCAATTTGTTGTATTTTGAGATCCCCCGTCCGGCAGGTGTAGAATAATCCACCTTCACGATGTTAATAACGCCGTCGGTCGAGCCACTCGCGAAACAGTACGTGCCGTCAATCATGCACAGCGTCTTTACTTTGGTGCCGTTGGCATGCTTGTACGTCTGGCGCGATCGGTTCGTCACGTTTCGTTCGAGCTGCATCGAGTCCCATACCTTAATCGTACCGTCATCTGACGCCGTAAGGAAGAAACTGTGATCAGGCGCAATCGCAATCTTATTAACCGGCCCTGCGTGCTCTTCAAAGTGCGCTATCAGCACTCCGTCGGGACGCCATTGGCTGCCGGGTACAGGAACTGGTCCAGCACCGTGCTTCAGAAGCGACCGCGGTCGCGCCGCCAGCGGTATCGTGGGCCCAAACTCCGGGATATCGACCATAAACTTCTCCACGTAAACAGTATCCAGTAGCTTGAGAATATATGGATCGTCGCCGGTATATGAATGTCCACGATAAACGACAGTCTCGGCTGGTGCATCTTCCTCTGTCATAGGGTACTGCGCGGCCATCATCGACGTCATCTCCATCGGCGGTGTCTTGTCTATCTTGGCTGGCGCCACCGCATTCGTCTTCGAAGTAGGGCTCTTATCCTCCTTCTCCGACCCGTCAACGTGCCCATACGCCGTCGCATTGCTGGTACCCACATCTGCCACGGCCTTGAGCGGGTTATGATCATCATCGACTTTACTCTTAAACGTCGCAATGCTAGCCCGTCTGCGAAGTTCTCGCGACAAAGTCAGCTGTCGCTCAAGAACGCTGTCGCCAGCCGCCGACGTGGGGGGTGCCGTCTCGTTATCGCTCAACGGACCATTGGTAGTACTCGTCGTGCTTTCCAGCGTGTTGATTCTGGTAACGTTACTCTGCACCCTAGACGGGCTTGTCATAAACACGCTAGCGGCAGTGGGCCGGGTAGGCGAGTCGAGCTGGAAGATTGGTGCCATAGTCCTAGGCGATCCTTCTACCCCGTTGAGCCAATAGGGCGGGAAATTCGCCCGCTTGAGTGGCAGAGAGGTCGAAGGCCGTTGATCGATCGTTTTCAATGCGTCAACAAGAGCACTAGCTGTCTTGTACTGCTTAATCGTCGACTCTGAAATCGGAGACTTTGTAACATGACGGCGGACCGATGCATGCGTATCGTCAAAGAAATAGGTATGCAGCTGCACGCCAAGCTTGTTGACAGATATCGTCGAACCATAATCAATCGCGTTGCTGCTATCGTTTCGAGTGCTGATTGATTTGTAGTTATTCGGGTTGGCCTTCGCAATCCGCCAGATGTGTTCTCGCAAAGCCACTAGCTTCCACAGATCGTCATCGCTCAATCCCAAGACAGCAAGCTTCTGGAGCCACAATTTATCCCTGTACATAGACACAGTTAGCACAACCGCCCTGTTTAACAAACACAGATCAATGTCAATCTTACTCCTCCGTTTTCTGTAGTTTTTCGGAAAATACTGCATTCTGAGCGACAGCTTTCGTAATCGAGAGGTTATGCAGCGAAGACGTGATTGAATACGACCCTTCGAAAAGCGGCATTATATCCGACATCCGCTGCTCCTTTGCTGACTTCCAGAAATTGGAGTCGCGGGTCTCTGCGGCCCAGTTAATTGCGGCGTTGTAGATTATTCGCGGCAGCTAGTGAGCGCGTTCGTTAGTCGTAAGGTGCGTTAAGACAAATAAGAGTAGAGTAGATAAGAGAACTTACCGGTGGTTTGCAGAAATCCTGCAGCATGATTTCTGAAAACTCCAGAACGTCGCATTGCAGGAACGGCTTGATAATCGGGCCTATGATGCAGTGGATATCGGCAGGCGACAGCCACCGGACAGAAGCAGAAATAAACGCAAATACACCTTGCCGAATCCATAGATTAGGATGCACCGAAAACCGAACTGTAATGCGAACCAGGTCCCAGAGATTGGGTCTGTTGATGAGACCTAGTTCAGCCAGGCTTGTAAATGCGAACAAAACTTTCTCGACAACAAATTCCTCCGTATCGGCCAAAGCTTGCACCATCAGCGGCATAATGTATTCCTCCAGACTGTTGCCCCCCACGAATGTCGCAAGACCGATGATTGCGTCGAAGAAAGCACCTCTGAGAAGCGCATCCTTGTCATTCAGATACGTAATCAGATGACTCAGAATGATGTCGCTAGCTTTCTGGCTACCAAAGAATGCGCACAGTGGGGATATGGATCGCAGTAGAGCACGCTTTACTGCAGAATCTGAATCTGTGAGAAGGGTGATCGCGAGGTCTTGAAACTGCTCTACGAGTTCGCGTCTGAGCATATCAAAGTATGCCTGGTAGCCATCATTATTTGCGATTCCATTCTCGAGCTCGGCGTCGACCAGCGCTCCGGAGATCCCTTCGATTCGGGCATCCTGTGCTAGATCCAGAAATCTGAGCGCGGTCTGTGCTAGGGTTGCGATGAAGGACGCGAAACTGGCGCGGACAAATACATCTTTGCTGGAAAGGAGAGGTTGCAGTCGAGGAAGAATGTACTCTGGAAATACGTTCTCGTTCACTGGCGTGATTCGCTGAACAAGTGCCATCAGCTGCGTTATTGCTCGCATCGCGGACACCTTCACATCCACAAAATCATCGCCTAGTAAAGACACTAGAAACGGAAGGCATCGGTCTAGTTTCGCCTCGTCCGGCAGCTGCTCTCCAAAAGCCAATATCAGGTCGCAAGCATGCAGTCTTGCTCGTCCAGTGGCCGTGTTCCTGATTGCTGAGGCCGCGATCGCGAGAAAAATGACTGCGCCTCCGTCTTCAGGGGGGTTGCGGGGCGCCACGGGAGTCGAAGTGTGGTAATGGGGAATATCGAGATAGACTGGGATCGGCTCCGTTGTCTTGTGAGAGTTTGCGGCGCCGTTTGATAGCTGCGGAGCGTCGAATTTCAGGAAGAAAGCAATTTTGTCAAAGTCGTTGTAGATATGCTCTATCCGGCGATCGGCCTCGAGATATTGCTGTGCAAGCGATCGCTCGCCGAGTTCGAGAACACTCGGCTCTGTAATGTTTTGGATGTATTCGTGGAGGAAATTGTAAAAGTATGTTGGAAAGGCTCGGCCGCTCCATTCTTCCAAGTAACCGGAAGCTGAGAGTCGATCGGCCGGGTTCAAACTGATCATGTGGCGGACCAGGGACCTTATTTCCAAGTCATCGATTTTCGATAGATCCGGCACGAACGAGCCTTCTCTATATCCAAACAATTGTGAAAGCGTGAAAGTCGGCGTTCCCTCAAGAAACAGCTCCGCAATGACGCATCCCAAACTAAATACATCCATGGCATCGGTGAGAGGTCCTCGTTTATTCTCCCCTGGGGCATAAAAGCGTTCGGGGGCGACGTAGCAGACTCTTCTCAATGATGTGTCGAAGAAAAACAGGAAATCGGCCGGATCGTCCTCGGGAAGGTATGTAGGCTTGAAACACGCAAAGTCTGTCAGGTAAACCCAGTTCCAGGACGTCACGACTATGTTTTCAGTCTTGATGTCGCCGTGGTGGACTCCGCGCGCGTGACACTTGCTCAGGCCGGATAAAAGCTGGAACGCAATCCAGCGTTTTTCAATGTTCTCGAGGAATGGCCGAATACTAAAAACACAATTAGCAAAGCTGACTATATACGGGATGAATCAAGAGAACACATGCCTTATCCGATCATAGAGAATATTGTCAAAGTGCTGTCGTACTAGATATCCTGCCCGTTCTGTTTCCACGATTTTGGCATAAGCTATCGCATGCGACACATCCTGCAAAGCAGCCCGCTCAGCTATATTTGATATCACGTCAGAAAAATTCCGTCCTCATAGTCTCTCAGACAGAGGTGTAGAGGAACGTAGGGCAGGTTTAACATACTCGTCAGTTGCTTCTGAAACGCCCGCAGCGAGAGGTTCGCGATAGGCTTGATGAATATCTTGACAATAACCAGCCCATCTTTATGCCGACCCTTGACAGTTTTCATAAACCGCGCCGATCCGCATGTCTTGTCGTATTGAATGTCTCCGAGTTCGTCGACGTAGGAGTCAATCCCAACAGTCGGTGCCGACGGAGTGACCTGTGATATTTGATTTCCCATTCTTTTGTATTTGCATTCACCCAAGTTATATGCCCACAGATATTAAACAGCGGTCCTGCTGCTGCTTAAACGGATTTGAAATGCAGCCCACGAGTTACTGGAAAACGCTGCTCCAATGACTGACTGGGCTAAATCCCAAAGCGCTGACGTCCCTCCCAGATCAGAGAGAGCTTGAATACGCGTTGAGCCACCAAACTCGCATAAAATTCCACGCGCAAAACGTCCACAAGCGTCTGATAAAATCACCTGGGCAAACCGGGAAGCAGGTCCAAACTGATAGGTTCAAACGCAGGCGTGCGCGTCAGTTTAAGCTGCTATCTGATCTTCTGGCTTGACGATGACCACAAGAGCTCCCTATCAGGTCGGTGCGCGAGCCAAAGTAAAAGTTACCCGGTGCTGCATTGGAGCCGGGTAACTGTCTCGTTTGGGAACTGCTATTATACGCGACTCAGCTCGCGGGCATCGCGTGCGTGGGTCATTGCTGCGATATATTATAAAACGCGACGGTTCGACGGCTTGCGACTGAGCTGCCGTTTAGAATCTGCTGTAGGGACTATATATCGACAAAATGTCTCAAGCCGAGACCGAAGAGGGAGGGGACTTTGTGCTGCTGGTCTCATCAGACGGATACAAATTCTCGATTTCGCGCAAGGCAGCCATGGTGTCTGGTACACTTCAGAGAATGTTTGAGGGTGCTGGTCTTGAGTCGCAGTCCAATCGGGTTATCTTGAAAGATATCAAGTGAGTTTATGGGAGCGTGGCACCATTTGGTTTACCTGAAGCGTGGTCTAACTGATGCCTTGATGGCTGTAGTGGCGTCCTCCTCGAGAAAGTATGCGAATACCTTTGCTACAATTTGAAGCACCAGAACAATCCGGGAAATATTCCAGAGTTTGAAATTCCTCCTGAAATGGCCCTTGAGCTCCTTGTAGCCTCGGATTTCTTGGATGGTATGTTGACTGTTTTGCTAAAATCCGATTCAGTGTGCACTACTAATGCTTACATTCAACTATAGTATAAATGTATATCGGGTTTATGATTCTATAGGGGTCAATTGTACATTATTTCTCAAACATGCTATATATTATCTATGTCTTTTTTGCGGACGCTGCAGGTCTTGCGCGCGCCTGGCCTTTCCTCATATTTCGCGGGGAACGCTCGTAGATCGTCTCGTCTCCAAACGACGTGTCTCCCAATCTCACAAAACTGATGATCCCACAATCAACAACCGCAATCAGTACATTCCTATATCCTTCTTTCAGTCGCTGGTTCTCTGTACCTTTCCCGCCGCGCGCTGAGGGAGGAACGTTGGTAAACAGTGCTCGTAGTTGACTATATGAAGGCATTTTCTCCTTTGCCGCGCTACAAAAGTGAAGAGTAGAGATTGGGTTAGTCGGGCTACGCTTCAACGAGGAAACAGCAGTTACCACTTACTTGACTACCACAATTTGAAAGTCAGGTTCTCCCGGTGCAGACTTTTTGAACGACGGCCGTGGTTTCCAGATGTTGTAAGTGACCCGAAATGGGACCTCTGTCTTAGCAACTGGTGGTGTATAATTCTTGTGACTTTCGTAGGGAATGATCTGTAATTTGCGATAAATGGAGCCTGTACAATTCGTTAGAAACCAAATTTCCAGTATTCATAATAATTGTTTGTGAAAACAAACTCACTATATGATCTCCAAACTCCACCATGAACAACAGGTCCAAAAGGAGCGATTCGTTTTGCGAAAAGTGAAGACGCCCCGCTCCAAAAGCTCATGCACCTCTCCATAATCGAGGACCAAAAAGAAGCCCAACTCCATTTCCTCTCAATCACAGGCAACTCGGGTACGCCTTCGTTGTCAAACGTACTGGCTCTCTGAATATTGAATCCGAGTCGTTTTAAGTAGGCGTAGACAAGGTACCTCTCATGTCCGCCGCAGGCTTTGAGACATACCCCGTAGCATCCCTGTAGAGAGATGGAAGTATCCCCTCGCGAATTGTATAAAGTCATGCTCCCTCGCTCTACCAAATAAATTGTTTCCTCCGGAAGAAGGAAAATAGTACCGGTTGAGTCTGCTTTTCCTATAGCTTTGAAGTGAGGACCTCGCGCCGATATAACTCTAGCCTTTCCCAGACTGGGGAACCATATGCCTGAAATATGAGCTTTGCTATAGAAGGGGATGTTAGAGCACGTAGTTCACACTTGCTAGCATGAAAGTAGCAGTAGAGAGTAAACTGACCTTGTGTGTTTGCGCTCACCACTTAGTGCTGTGTACATCGCCGTCCGACTTTGTTCAAGATTACTGGAGTCAGTGTGACTTCCATCGGGCTCGTATTCTTTCTCTCCTCGTTTCGGTAAGCTCTTTTTACTAAAATTAACGCTCGTGTCAATAAACCACCAGTATTGATGCTGTAGACTGTTGGAAGCAGGTACCTGGCTCCGCTGTAGGCCGCTAGCAGTCTCCAATCCTGTTGCTCGTCGTCCGATGCCCCGTCGTCATCGTGTTCGCCACCTCGTCCATTCTGCGGCAAAGGGGAGTCTTCGCAGTCTTTGTCTAGATCGTCCATTGTGATTTTGTTTTCTAGCGACGGCTTTCTCTGTATCAACGTGCAGCAGTATTGGGAATTTGGGACTGATATTTTTCAGCTGATGCGGCTCGATGAGTATCTGTGGAGTGAGCTCTACAACCTTAACTTCGATCGAATAATACTCTATTGTGTCATTACTCTGATAAAACATACATAGACCACCACATATTACGCCAATAAAAACAGAATTCATTCCATCTCATTCAATCCATAAACTCCTCTGCTGACCGGACATTGTTATTCCGAGCTTCGACGCAGCCACCGGATCGTTAGCCTTAATAAACGTCGGAGTGGGTTGCAAGGGTGTCGCGCCCACAGTCGTCTTGATAGCGTTATTGAGCGGGTAGAGAAGTGCCTGGCAAGTAGCAGAGTCGAACGGTGTCACTGTGAGTGTGTGGTTGAGTTCGACGTCTTTGCAGCCGGAAAATCTCACCCCGATCTTCAGGATGAAGCTGACTGAATACAACGCCGAGACCTGCGTGAACGACGAGAGAAGAGTGTTGGGACTCGCCGCCTCATCGCGCTGTAATACTTCCCGATTAGTTCTCTTTGGTACCGGGAAGGTAAATGTGATGTCTTGTTGGTGCGCCTGGTTGCCTAGCGAGATGTGGTTCGCCATATCCAATTTCTCTGCCTGAATTGTCTTGATTTTCGGAATGATTCCGTCGCTGACGGTACCAAAATTGATAATCTCTTGCAGGTCTATATATATGCTCTTTATCTTCACTTTGCTCGACTTGTATTGCAGATCTGGGTTTGGGACAATGTCAATCACCATATGCACAGGGTCGCCCGGGCCGAACGCTATCCTGTCGAGCGTCAACGCCACATCGACGAGCGAATCGTCTGACTTGGCCACCACCGTTTGCTGCTGGCGAAACTCGGAAAACACTGAAATAGTATCGTAACGAAGGATTGTGATGGGACAGAATGTCCGGACATAGTCGGTGACCTTAATATCGTCCTCTAGAGCCGCGGCTTGCAGACTGTAAATCGTCGAGGCGGTCTTGGGAATATGCATGCTGGACGGCAGCTCCATCTCCCTTGCAAATGGAAGAGTGTAGATAAACGGGAAACTCATCGAGAGGTACGAATTCCTGGAGGAATCGTCGTGCAGCTGGACCGGACGGCCGACTGCATATGTCTCCTTTCTCATCTGTTTCATAACCCTCGCCGTATGCACCGTTATTTCCTCGGATCTATAGAGCTGGAGCTCCAGCGTCTTGAGCCTGAACGGACCTCCTGTTTTCGAGCGAACTTCGACCACTCCGCAAATCCGAGGCTATGAAAGAAAGACGATTAGCAAGTGAAATCGGCAATCAGCCGCTTTTATCGCGAGGAGTTCAGGTCGTCTTACCCAGCTTGCGTCGATACCTGGATAGCCAAGCACAAAATCTGCATTTGGAGGTCCTCGGATACTTATTGTCAGCGGCATTGTATGTTAGGTGTCAAGAATGACTGGTGTCTGTAGAGTCGTGTAGTTGATTGCGTGTAGAGCAGCGACGCGATGCGGTTCTAGGTAGTTTGCACAATCTGCGACAACCGGCTCGTGCCAGATACTCTGCGCAAATAAATATCTGTATTTCACTTCCAAAAGAACTCGAATGAGCTATTTTCCGGGTGCAGAGCAGCTGGCTGACCGGAATTCAGCACTAACACGTCCTGATGATATCTTCTGGGAGAGTAAACACGAGCTGAGTGGCCGTGGCTCCGATTTACAGTTTCGCGCGGCTCAAAACAACTGCGATCAGAAAAATGGCCCGCTCCTCCTTCTCGAGGCCAGGAAAACCATCGTCACTACAGTCCAAAGCAAGAGCTCTACGCGTCCTGTCTTTTGTTCTGTTGCAAATATTTGGTCGATTTGGGGAATTTTGATCCGAATGGGCGATTCCCTCTGGAGTCGCGGTGGAAGCGGAGGCCCAGGAGACGATGGCAGGATTAACGCACCCGGCGGATCTTGGACGGGGTTCCTGAACAGCTGGTGTTCTGAGATCATAAATCTGCTGGGCTTCAAAACAGGAGGAGCGGAAGAACATGTTTCTGAACAGATAGAGGCTTCAGCGGTGCATCTTAGTCCGTCTGATGGCGACAGGCAAGCCTCGAATCATGAGCAGCTATTACAGGATCCTCCTGCCGATGCGCGTCCTGCACAGTCCCCCACTCCATCATCCAGCAAACTTGATATTTCTCTACCAACACCTCCCAGAACAGAATTTCAACCGCGCAAGCTGAAATTTGATGCGCCTGCGCAGCCACAGCTTAGCGACGGCGAGACACTGCCGGACGCAGGTCCAACAGTTGTTGAAGATCAGCGCGAGCAGCCGACTCATAGGCCTGATCTTCCATTTGGTGCCTACCTCCCAACAACTTCAGGTCGACCAGTCACTGCCAAATCGAAGGCCGACGAGGAGCGGAGGAAGAAACTGACGGAAGCTATCCGTCGCCGGAAGCAATACGAGAAGCGCTTTGGTGCTCTACGCGCCACCCCAGCCAATACGCAGAATCAGGTGCACTCAACACCTTTCAAGGCAGCGACTCCGTCTACGACTTCTGGCCAGTATTCAGCATTGAGGCTCAACACGTTCTCCGGATCAAGTCGCGTCAGCAAGTATCAAAGTCCGTTCAAGAAGATTACACCTGCAGGCACAGCTGGCGCCCCTAAGCCGTCGTCTCTGTCCAGCATGCACAGACTCCATAACGATGTCTACCTCACCGCCGTCAGAAACAGGCTAGCACCAAATCTATACGGTGGCCTCCCATCGTCACCCCTGGCCGAAAGCCTGTCGCCTGCGCGATCTACACCCGAAGTGCGTCGCAGACCAATTCCATTCGGAATTTCAGACTCGAAGAGCGTAGACGAGCTGTTGAAGCGCTTGGTCAAGGAGGGCAACGCGACAGATTTCCCTAGTTTTCAAGCTCTTCAAGAACGCCGCAAGGCGCGTTTAAAAGCGATCGAAGAGCTGCGACGACCCAAGAAGGAGATTATCACGCCTCTCAATAGCGCGCAGCTATCTAAAGTCCATCAGTGTCTTTCGAGTGGAAACCTGGGCCAGACACTGATCTCCGCTTTCAGAATCGACATCACGGTCCGAGACGTGAGGACCTTGGGCGACCGGCAATGGCTGAACGACAACGTGATTGACTTTTATCTCGAGCTAGTCACGCAGCGCAGTCGTGACCACGCGTCGAAGAACGACGACTATCCGCGCTCGTTTGTCTACACGACTCATTTTTACTCAACGCTGCAGTCAAAGGGGTACCAAGGAGTTGCGCGATGGGGTCGGCGTAAACAGCTGGACTTGGCGAGCGTGGATTACATTTTCATTCCGATTAATATTCATAATGCTCATTGGTGCGCAAGTGTCATAAATATCAAAGACAAGCGGTTTGAGTATTATGATTCGATGGCTGGAGGTCCAGGTGGAGCTTTCAAGGTAATTTCACCTCCTTTGTTCAATCAATTGTTGTATATCTCTGACCTTTTCGATAGTACCTTCGTGAATACCTCATCAACGAAAGCCGAACACAAAACGTGCCACTCAACGACGTTGACCAATGGGAAGATTACATCCCCAACGACTCTCCCCTGCAAAGAAACGGCTACGACTGCGGAGTTTTTACATGCAAGACCGTCGAGGTGTTATCGCGGGCCGCGCCGCTGACGTTCACGCAAAATGAGATGAAACTTTTGCGTCAGCGAATGGTTTTTGAGATTTTGCAAGGGAAGCTGTTGAATGCATAGCGAAGAACAGATTCAAATTATTTAATGGCGGGGATTTGACGTGGATTTATAACAGTGGCTGTATGTACTTTACGGGTGATGCTTAGTATCAAGATCAAGGAGTTTTTTATTTCGGGTTACAAGAATTATTATGAATAGACTGTATTTTTATCTCAAAAATATGCACATTGCAAACAAATAGTACAGTCATTATAAACAAACACCAAGAACGCCGCTTTGATTATCGTACTGCGCAATCAAAATATATAAATCGAATGATCATGAAGGATCAGGGAGAGGTAGGATGTCGAGGATCGTAGTGTTCATAGTCGGCATCAATTTCGCTGTCAGAGTTTTCTTCGTTTGCAAAGTCATTCCGCGGAATTTCGGTCTTAACTGTCGATGTTGAAGCAGCAGCAGTAGGAGTCGTCGCTGTCTTCGCTTTTGAGCCAAACTTCTTGAACCCTCCGCCACCGATCGATTTAAAGCCAGCCTTTGCAGTGGATGGTGCCCCGCCGGCGGCGACGGCGGTAGATGAAGATGTAGTCGTGGATACTTGGATGCTGTCGAGTGAGATGGTGCGCATGCCTGATTCGCGCATTTCGCGCTCGCGGCGCTGTTCTGCGGTCATTGAGGAGTCTTTTTGCATTTGTTTGAGCTCATTGTATCGCTGCGGACGATTGGGGATTAGTGGACGAAAAGGATGAACGAAGAGGGCGACCTAGACATACCTTTTTATGCTGGTGTTCGTAACTGCTTATGTGCGTTTCATATTCGTCCATACGACTGTATCCCTGTATTTTGATGGCCAGTCAGTTGATGTGCTGAGGATAGTATGTTTGGTGGTGACTACCTTTTGACAGAGATCGCAGTGAAATGCTTTCAACGCCTGCTTCGCTGCCTCAGTCTGTAACAATTTAAACTAAGTAAACATACTGTAACATTCAAAAACTATCAGTAGAGAAGTGCATACACGAGGAGCTGGGTTGACCATCGAACGGACAGGCTGAAGATTACGATCCGAGACAGTTAGCAAGTGATCTCAGGCTATATGGGATGAAATTGCACACCTTAAACGATCGAGGAGGCATCTTTCCGCTATCAATTATCGTCTGTATTAGCAGGATAAATCAATTCGGTACTATAAGATGGTCATATTTCCAATGACAAAACCACAACGCGACTTGAGCTCCTCGGTGCACCTGCTTCTGGTTTATTTCGCTACTTCCCGAATAGTCCATCCGGGTAAGGGTTACCGCACCTGCCCGCCTCACCGGATGCGGACCCCCGGAGCTAAAGTGCACAAGGACCGGAACTCTCGAAATCAGTCCTCGAAGAGTCAGTTGCCTCGAGCTAAATACGAACGTCAAGCGGTCAGGTTTCGAAAGCGGTTTTTGTTATCGCGAAAAAGTGGTTAAGAGTCATTTATTGTCTCGACAGATATTGGTAAGTTTTGGGATTTCATTTCATATCTGGTGGTGAACAATGGCCCGGGCTCGTCCGGAGCGCTCTATCAGTTACTGTCCAGAGATGTCATGACGACGACTGTTGATAGCGAATTCGGAGCCATACTTGAATTGTCGATAGCCTGCTAACACAGCTCGTTCTTTTGTCAGGCCAGAACAACGCACACTTGTCTGAGCTATCCAGGATTGTTTCCTGATTCGGAATACAGATAGTGATTGAGTGTAAATTGATATACACAAGAGCAACTTGGCCCGTTAATCAGCACATTCGAGTATCAACATGCCCGTGGCGCTCCACCTGTGACTTTTTATGAAATAGCAAACTACGACAACCTATTCATTCGATATTGCAAGCGAATATCAGACTAATAACAACAATCCCGCGATCATCAAGAATTATGACTTCGACGTGCTTCGGGTGGGCTTCAGGTGCTCGGTCGCTTGCACTGGTCTTGATGAGTTTAGTCCTGATAAGCTCTTCTGGTGCAGAGGCGAGTCCGATGGAGGTGTTTAAAGCGTGGGTTACAGGAAGTGCAAACACCCAGGCCGACGATTGGTCTGTAAAGCCTGGACAGATTCCGGATTATGTTTTGAAATATGGTGCGTGCGCCGATTGATAGAGCGGTGTTGGGGACAAAGTACTGACTTGAATGATACATTTAGCTCCAACTGTTCATTTATATTCTGAAGAGGTTTATCTGCCGTGTGATGTTCGGGATTTGTGAGTGGCGGATTTTGCTGCTGGTGATATTGCTGGTATCCATGTATGCTGACAACAAACTATTCTGATAGTGTTTCCCACATGTATCCAGTCATGGATGGCAAGAACATCACAGAGGGAATCAATTTCCCAATGACGCTATACGACGTCGGCCGGCTACCGAGAGAAGAGAACGTATTTCTGACGTCGACGGATGACTTTGATGTCGACCCCGACTGGATCACAGGCCGAGGAAATCTTCCCGACATCGAGACCGGGGAAGTGCCTGTTCCTGCGATCTTGATTGTGTTTGACAAGGGCGATGGATGGGTTGACTCCTTTTGGTTTTACTTCTACGCCTTCAACCTTGGCCCGTTCGTGATGGGCGGTGGACCTTATGGCAACCATATTGGTGATTGGGAGCATTCCATCTTACGCTTTTACAAGGGTGAGCCTCACTCGCTCTGGATGTCTGCCCACGGCGGCGGCAGTGGCTTCTCTTTCAAGGCGCTCGAGAAGAAGGAAGGAGACCCGAACCGGCCGGTGATTTATTCTGGCCGAGGAACTCATGCAAACTATGGATCGGCGGGCCAGCACTCGCACGATTTGCCGTTCCGGATGTTGAGTGATTTTACGGACCGCGGGCCGCTGTGGGATCCGGCGAAGAATTATCTGGGGTATACATATGACGGCACCACCGTTTGCGGAGAGGGAGATACGACTGATGTCAATGCCGGTATGTGTTTTATTTTGATATGATTATGATGTGAGTTACTTCTGACTGACGACGTTTGACTTGCAGAATGGCTTTATTTCCCCGGACACTGGGGAGACGACAAGCTTCCGCCAGATGACCCAAGACAGCACTTCCACCCATTTGAGTGGCGATACATCGAGGGCCCGACAGGTCCACTGTGGAAGCATCTCGATCGAACGGTGGTGTGCCAGCAGCCCAAATGGTACAATTACTGGGGCACCTGCCGGGTGCGGAACACGTTGGAGTACGGCGAGGGCGTCGAGAGCGAGGGCTACGGCTGCGCGGGGGTGCTGGATCATATCTGGCCCAGTTTCCTTGGCTCGTTTGTGCGCTTATGGTTTTGGGGAGGGTGGTTCTGTGGGTTTGTGGACTGGATGTGGGGTTGATTATGAAAACGGGGAGCAAAGTAGAAAGAAGGAGTGGTGTATGTAGTGAGCAGGAGGAGGTTTAATGGTAGAGAGCGAGAGGGCATATAATCTTTTTAGTACTCTATCTCTTGTATAAATTTACTGTGTATCTTTTTATCTGTGCCCTGCCAGCCTGAGCTGTACGGATGCTTACAATGTACCTTGTGGATGTGATCTGAGATATCTCTGGAGGTTATGTCGGATCGCTGCTCTCGATGTGATTCCAGCGATCGATCTGTTCGCGAGGAGATCCTGAGACTCTGGTTCGGAACACTCCATAGACCTTCACAGGCTTAGTCCTCGCCTGCCCAGACAATATCCTGCCCTGTTCGGCGGTGCAAACAGTCAGCAGCTTGAACGTAGAATCAACAGTTCTCTCATCATCAAACAATGACGAGCTTCGCGCGAGCAGAGGCGGGGTCGAGTGCGTGACAGTCACGTGGACGCCGGGGCAGCTGACTTCCGGCCCCGGGTAACCGACAGAGTTCGGCAGCGGAGCATCGGTCCACCAATCCTCGAGGATTTAATCCTTCGCCCGTCCGCTCTCCGCCTCCGATCACCGATCTTCACCAACTCAACGTCAATTGACCTCCACCTGCCTCTGTTGCTCTTCTTCTGCTCCGGTCCTTCTGGCGAAACAGCAATGGTCAAGTTCTACAAGTCCTTCTTCACCCACAACCACGACTTCAACACCTTCTCGCTCGCCTACTTCCTACGCTACCCAAAGTACGACCACTCTCTCATTCTTTCCTCCGCTTTCTCCAGCTCCTACCCTGTATATCGTATATCATACTAACTCTCTTTCTTCCTGCTCTTTCTAGTCCCTATGCTACCCATGTTCTTTCTGTCGACACACTCGAGCGCTTCGTCGACGAGCAAGGCCGTCTCCACACAAAGCGCCTAGTCGTCAAGCGCGGCAAGCTACCCCACTGGTGCAAAGTCCTTCTCTCCTCCTCGAAACTAAACATCTCCGAGAGCATGATCCTCGAGACCTCCATCATCGACCCTCGCAACGAGCTCATCCTTTCCGAGGCCAAAAACATCGACTTTACAAAAATAATGCGCGTGGTCGAGTCCGCCACCTACAAAGGCGACGTCAGCGCTGACGGCTCAAAAATCGTCCGCGCAAACACCACCGTCTCCTTCCTCTCTTCTTTCGGCTTCGACTCGATGAAAGAGAGAATGGAGCTCTGGGGACAGCGCAAAATGGGCGAGAACCTGAATCGCTCGCAGAAGGGAATGGGATATGTCATGGACCGGCTGCGCGAACAAGGCGGAAAGATCAAGGCTTTCCAGCTCGCCATGGCTCAGGAGGCCAAAGCTCTGCAGGTCGTCTGAGAGACTGTAATTCAGAGTCTTTCACTAAATCCTCATTTCTTTACATTTTCAACCATTTGCAATACGGAGTTCTCTTTTGTTTTTTGTCAATTTTCTTAACGTTCTGCTATCTGCTTCTTTCCTTTTCCGTCGTTTATCGTCCTTATCGATTTGATATTGAATTTTTTGGCGCTTTGGGTATCACTGATTTTTGCACATCTTCTTTATGCCATGTTTTATTCGGTCCCGTCAAAATCGTGTTCTATGCTTTTCTTCGGCATCTTATGATCCTTCTCTTTTGGTGTTTGCCATCATCACTCCCCCCCTCTCGCTTTCAGTACCAGTTGTACATCTCTTGATTGCCTGATGTCTATTGACGTCAAGCAGCAATCTACTGCTTGCGACTTGTCTGTATATAATTCGCAAAATCAAAATAAGCAATTCGCTTTCTCAATTTTTCCATATTTTCTACATCTTCTTAAGCGTAAGCACATGGGTTTGGTACCCATTATTTACAAAACTTTGTGAGCGTAATCCAACATTCGCCATCGCGACAGGCATCCAAAAGCTTTGCTTTTCATTATCACAGAGCCCGAGTGTGCTAGTCAGATCGAACCAGTTAAATATAAAAAAGAAGTGCATTTAATTGTGCGCCTCTTGTTTGACTGAGCGGTAATGGCTTCTGCATCAGCTGGGTTGGCTGATGATTTTGAGAAACTCGAGGTTCTCGCCCTCGTTTCCAAAATCACAAGCGAGCTTGAGAATCATTTAGGTATGCTGGTCGCTTTTGATTGTGCTGTATAGTGTCTATAGCTTACATGCTGACTGTTTCGTATATAGGGAGGAGAGACAAGGATCTTGCGGAAAAGATCATTCAGATTCACTCGAAATCTAGCTCGGTCGATGATTTCCAAAAGATTATCAAAGGCGGGTTGAACGAGTCTCTGAGCCCTGAGCTCGCGAGCTCGATCGATCGGTTTATCAGGCTTATGCATCCGAAATATAAGAAAGCCAGCAGCACATCCAAGACAGCTGACGACGACGTGAGATTCAAGACGCCGCACTCGACTGCCGCGAGTAGTTCGAGCAGACGACGCAGGCGTGACGATGACGGCGCCTCAGACGAGGACGACAGCGGTCGCAGACGCCATAGAAGTTCACGACATGAGGAGGACGACAAGCGGCGGCGCCATCACCGATCGTCTGAAGCGGACGACGAAGACAGGCATCACTCGCGTCGGCGCAGACACGACGCCGACGACGGCGAGGAAAGTCGATCTAGTAGTCACCGACACCGACACCACCGTCACCGTGACGACGACGAAGAAAGACACAGTGACAGACATTCCTCACGACACGGGACATCCTCACGCTCGGAGCGAAGGCGCGAGCGCACGCCAGAACTGGACGACGCGCCTCAGCTTTTTAAGGTATACACGGGCAAGGTTGCAAACATCACTGATTTTGGCGCGTTTGTGACTTTGAACGGTCTCCGCACGCGCACGGATGGCCTCGTGCACGTATCGCAAATACAAAGCGGCGGTCGGATCAATCATCCGAGTGATTTTCTTGAACGCGGACAACAGGTCTACGTCAAGGTTGTCACCATCGAGGGGACTAGGATTGGGCTGAGCATGAAGGATATCGATCAGCAAACCGGCGAAGATATCGGGCTGCAGACGCATCTGACTGGCGCAAACGCTCGAACCATGGGTGTGGATTACGATACAGAGCGGAACAAGAAGGTCAATGTTCTCAAGCAGCCGGCGAAGAAGCGGCTTACGAGTCCCGAACGATGGGAGATCAAGCAGCTGATTGCGTCCGGCGTAGTTAACGCGGGCGATTACCCAGACATTGACGACGATTTGAACGCAATGGCCGACGAAGCTGATTTGGAAGCTGAGGAAGACGTCGATATTGAGGTGCGCGAGGAAGAGCCACCGTTTCTGGCAGGTCAGACTAAGCAGAGCTTGGAACTGAGTCCGATTCGAGTAGTCAAGGCGCCTGATGGTTCACTGTACCGTGCGGCTATGGCGGGTACGACGTTGGCTAAGGATAGAAGAGAGCAGAAGCAGCAAGCTGCGAGGGAAGAGGCTGATAAGAAGGTACAGGTTGCGGCCTTGGAAGAGCAGTGGGAAGATCCAATGGTTGACCCTTCGTCTCGGGTTCTGGCGGGTGAAGTCAAGGCCAGTGCGAAGAAGACCGGGCCGGCGAATATGCCGGAATGGAAGCAGAAGGCGTTGTATAATAACACGTCGTTTGGTCGTATCACAAACATGAGCATCAAAGAGCAGCGAGAGTCACTTCCGGTCTTCAAACTGCGCGATAAGCTCATTACTGCCGTGCGGGAGAACCAGCTGCTGATTGTCGTCGGTGATACGGGCTCAGGAAAGACCACACAGATTACTCAGTATCTTGCAGAAGAAGGCTTCGCAGAGCGGGGAAAGATCGCTTGTACCCAGCCTCGACGTGTTGCCGCCACGTCGGTCGCGAAACGTGTGGCAGATGAAGTTGGATGCAGGATGGGAGACGAGGTCGGGTACACGATTCGATTTGACGACTGCACAAGTCCAAAGACGAAGATCAAGTATATGACTGATGGAATGCTGCAGCGAGAGGTATTGCTTGATCCTGATTTGAAGCAGTATACTGTTATTATGCTCGACGAGGCGCACGAGCGTACGATTGCAACTGATATTCTGTTTGCTCTTCTGAAGCGTATGTGTATTCCACATGTCTGTTCTATAACTTGAAAGCAATTCACTAACGCAAATTATAGAAACACTGAAGAGACGGCCAGATATGCGCTTGATTGTGACATCTGCGACTTTGGATGCGGAAAAGTTCTCCTCATATTTCAACAACTGCCCGATTCTTTTCATTCCAGGACGAACGTTCCCGGTCGAGATTATGTTCACGAAGGAGCCTGAGCCGGATTATTTGGATGCTGCGCTGATCACAGTGATGCAGATTCACTTGTCGGAGCCGCCGGGCGATATCCTGGTGTTCTTGACGGGACAGGAAGAGATTGATACCGCGTGCGAGACGCTGTACGAGCGAATGAAGGCGCTGGGGCCTAGTGTACCTGAGCTGATTATTCTGCCGGTATACTCTGCCTTGCCGTCGGAAGTGCAAAGTCGAATTTTCGATCCTGCGCCGGAAGGCAGTCGCAAGGTTGTGATTGCGACGAACATTGCGGAGACGTCGATCACGATTGACGGAATTTACTATGTTGTGGATCCCGGGTTTGTGAAGATCAATGCGTTTGATCCCAAGCTGGGAATGGACTCGTTGGTTGTGTTGCCGATTTCACAGGCGCAAGCGCGACAGCGAGCAGGACGAGCAGGGCGAACGGGTCCGGGAAAGTGCTACAGGCTGTATACGGAGGCCGCGTACGAGACGGAGATGCAGCCGAATACGGTGCCCGAGATTCAGCGACAGAACTTGTCGCACACGATTCTGATGCTAAAGGCGATGGGGATCAACGACATGTTGCATTTCGACTTTATGGATCCGCCGCCTACGAATACGATGTTGTCCGCGCTCGAGGAGCTGTATGCGCTATCTGCGCTAGACGATGAAGGGCTGCTTACGAGGCTAGGACGGAAGATGGCTGATTTTCCTATGGAGCCCGGGTTGGCCAAGGTGCTGATTTCGAGTGTGGACTATGGTGCGTCGGACGAGATTCTGAGCATTGTTGCGATGCTGTCAGTGCAGACGGTGTTTTACCGGCCAAAGGAGAAGCAGCAGCAGGCGGATCAGAAGAAGGCCAAGTTCCACGATCCGACGGGAGATCATTTGACGCTGCTGACGGTGTACTCTGCGTGGAAAGCGAACGATTACAGCACGTCGTGGTGTTTTGAGAACTTCATCCAGGCGCGGAGTATGAAGCGCGCGCAGGAGGTGCGGCAGCAGCTAGTTACGATCATGCAGCGGTACAAGCACAAGATTGTGTCGTGTGGCGCGGATACGGACCGCGTGCGCCGGGCGCTGTGTTCAGGATTCTTCCGCAACGCGGCGAGGCGGGATCCGCAGGAGGGCTACCGGACGCTGATTGAGAGCACGCCGGTGTACATGCATCCGTCGTCAGCGCTGTTTGGTAAGAACGCCGAGTATGTGATCTACCATACGCTGGTGATGACGTCAAAGGAGTATATGCACTGCGTGACGACGATTGAGCCGCGGTGGTTGGTTGAGGCGGCGCCGACGTTTTTCAAGGTCGCGGACCCGACGATGCTGTCGAAGCGGAAGAAGAAGGAGAAGATTGAGCCGCTGTATAATCGGTTTGCGGAGCCGAATGAGTGGCGGATATCGCAGCTGCGCAGGAGCGGCAAGTCTGGTGGGAGTACGTTTGGCTAGTGTAAGATTCAGGGTGGATAGTATAGTAATGACAGTATATTCTGACAATTATTGATAAATTTGTAAAGTGTAACTGAAGGTGTAGCAGGGCGGCGCACAAAGTTTACGGATGCAGTAGTTGAGACAAGGGCGGGCTGCATTCAGGGCACAGTTCGGATCTGGAAGATCGGACATTGAACTGTAGAGCAGCTGATGATCAAGTGCAAGTAATAAGACCTTTTTCAGGCAATAAGAAAACTTCAGAATGCAATAACCAGATAACGAAGAACAAGAACAAACAGTACAAGTATTCAATTCCAACCAGCGTATTTATTACCGAAACAAGCAACAAATTTACTAAAATTAAATTAAAAAAAACAAAAGTTATTTTTACCCGATCGGGAACACCTAAACCTGCTCCGCACCCAAAGGGAAAGGACGTCGGCAAAAGCTCAGAGGCTTCTTTTAATCAGAAGACGCAAACCTCCGGAGCGGTGTGCGTGCGCGGACTGAAGAGCCAACGGCGGTTTTCTCACTCGGCGCTGCTTTTGCTTCTATTCTGCTCTGTTTTTCGGTTTCTGTCTTGCTGGCGGAGACTGTCTTTGTTTGTTTGGTCTCTGCGTTTCTCTCTGAGATGAGCCTGAGGTTGAGAACGCCGAAATAGACATCCCAAGCAGCTTTAATCGCAGGACGCGAATATCTACCACAACAACTACAACCTCAACAGCAACAACAACAACCACTCAGTGACGCTCAACGCAACTATGATGGGCGGACGCAGAGATTACGACCATCTCTGCGGAAAATTCAGAGTCTCGCGAGCGACTTCTGCCGCGGCGACGATAGTCAGTACACGCGACTCATTCTCGGTCGTCAGCAGCAGTCTTTCGGGTCGGCAACAGAGCGGGCCTGCGGGCGCTGAGATAGTGACCGGGGTACTGGGCAGCGTGCTTACTGGTTATGAGAGCAGAGAGGTTGGGGCCGGGACGAAGAGGTCGCGGTTGGAGAAGGGGAGAGATGGGGAAGGGATACCGATAACAGAGGAGGCAAGCACGATGAGGACGGCTACACACGATATCATACACCAGTCAGAAAGCATTACGCGCAGCACAGTCAGTTTATCAGGGCTCTCCACTGCAACTGGGTCTACACAGGAAATTTCAATAACAGGCAGCACGCAGCAGCCAGTGCTATCAACGGCAGACGGCCGCCCAGCCTCAGACGACTCTACAACTACAGACGGCACATCACTATTACTCAAAATCCAACAGAATTTATACAGCAGCAATACTACCCCGGGAGCGTCAGCGTCAGCGCCGGCCAAGATCGAAGACCCAAAACGAGCCGCCTGGTCGAGCGTGGGCCCGCTCAAGACGCAGTTTGAGCTCTCGTCGCGATTCAAGGCGGTAGATGAGTCGCAGATCTGGCGGGGCAAAGACGGCATAAATTTCCAACAATATGTGCTCTCCTTCCCGCCCGCTGCCAACGCGATGGAGGCCAGCGCAAGCCAGGGATCGGCTGAACCCATGCCGCCGGCGAGCTCGCTGATGTCAAAGTTCCGCGGAATCGAGCCGCTAGAGCGGAAGAGGCTGCCCAAGCTGCAAGCAGGGAGCAGGAAGAAGACGGCAAAGGTTCAGAAGAATATCACGCGGTAGACTCCGCACTGCTAGCTACCGTCGCGCCTTTACTGCGCTATTGCATTTCATTCTTACATCATTTTGTTTTTTATTATTGTCTGGACTTTTTGTTTGCCCTTTGTTTTCTTTTTCTTGGCTGCGCTCCACAGCAGCCTGGTTATTTAGCTACTTGAGATGAGCTATGGTGGGGCTTGTGTGTGTACAGTACTACGCGTGTAAGATAGCAACAACAAATAACGTGCGGCGCCGAGGCGATGACGTAGTTACACAGTTACTCGGCTGTCGATCAATTGACAGTTAAGTCGACCTGGCCGAACAGCCAGGCTAACCAAATTTTCTACTTCCGCGAGCGAGCGATAATCTCAAAAAAAGAAACTATCAGCCAAATATATTAGTGATAGACCGCAATGGTTCCTCATCATCACCGCTCCGGCTCGAATCCCTCGAATCCCCCGAATCCTCTCTCGCACTTTGTTAGCATCCGGCCGGCGACTGCAATGGCCCAGTCCAGCTATTCTCCGAGCTCGTCCAGTTCTGCTGACACCAGCACCCATGCCAGAGCGCCCAGCGCCCGCTCTGGTGCCTCTTCGCGCTCGCAGGGCCAGGGCCAGAACATCTCGAGTCAGTCCGCTTCACCGCAGACGGCGTCGCGGGGCCCACGCATCTCCCACGCCTGCGAGCCATGTCGCATTCGAAAGACAAAGGTGCGTCCTGTCTTTCTTTGTCTGCTTTTCTTTGTTCGATTTCGTGTATCTCGTTTTCGTGTATCTTACCCCGCAATATGTTTTTGATCTACAGTGCAGTGGAGACAAGTGAGTACCCTCCATGATCCCCCCGTCGAGCCTGATCACACCACTAACCTCTACTTCCAGACCAGTATGCTCTCACTGCCAGTCCTTCGGAATCGGCTGTTATTACGCAAATAACAAGCGCGACCGCACAAAAGAGTAAGCAGACCTCTTCAACGTCCTTTGTTTTTGGTTTCATTTGCGGTAGTCTAACGTATTTTGGCTCGTAACAGGGAACTGCAAAATTTACGCGGGAAGGTGACAAAGTACGAGTCCATACTCAAGAAGCTGCAACGAACTTTACCACGAAGTAGTCGCGAGGACATTGATGACGTTTTGCGACCACAGACTGTAAGTACTTCTATTTACCGCATACTCATTCCTGTCCGCGCTGCTGACTCTCGTAAATTAGGGACATTCGCTCGACCCTGCCCAGCCCTCGGAGTCCTCTTTTCCCAAGCAGTCCAGGTTCGATCTCTCGCGAAAGGCACCTCCGGGCTCTGTCGACACCAAGGCCACTGCCGAGATTGAGGATACATCAGATTCGGAGCTTGCAGGCGAAGATCTAGTATCTGCTGAAGTGGGATCCACTGGCTCGATCGATCATCTCAACGAAGACATCAACTCTATTGGCATGTCTGATCCAGAAGGGTATATCGGCAAGTCCTCGAGCGTCGACTGGATCAAGAAGATATACGATGTGGTGTATGAGGACGAGTCAAACAGCGACGACGACAACTTGTCAAAATCCGGCTTTTTCGATTCCACGCTCGCAGACTTCAACGCTTCTTACAATCTCGATGATCTGGATATCGCTGTCGACGCAGTAGATCTGAGCTCGATGCCACCGCGACACGCTGCAGATCAACTGGTTGAGTACTATTTCAAGACAGTCCATCCCTCGTTCCCATTCATTCTCGAGCCCCTGTTTCGCTACCAGTACGATCTTTTCTGGGCTGGTTATCTCGACGACCAGAACGGGCAGTGGCTCGCGCTCCTAAACATCATCTTTGCCATTTCCTCCACCGTCGCTCATATAGGACGCGCCGACGTTGGATACATCGAGCTCGATCATCTGCAGTTCTACGGTCGGGCGAAGATCCTGAAGCCGGATGTCACTGTCCCTGGTGATGTGCAGCACATTCAGTACATAGCACTCCTGAGCTTTTATCTCTTTGCGACAAATCATCTCAACCGCTGCTATTGTTTACTAGGCCTCGCTGTACGGCAAGGACAGTCTGTCGGTCTGCATTTAAGAATCAATAGAGCGAAACTCACAGACGCACAAAAGGAAGTCCGTGTAAGACTATGGAACGCGCTCTATGTGTTTGAGCGCACCGTCTGCGGTCTCACCGGCCGCCCGTCAATCATAACCGATTTCTCCACCTCCGCCCCGCTTCCATCCACAAGTGCCGAATCTGAGAACTTTGACTTTATTCCCCAGCTGAGCTCGCAGGCCACGTCGATGACCAAGAAACTGCAAGCGCGGTACTTTCTAAACGAGGTCGAGATATCGCGCATCTTGGGCCAGGTCATGGATAAGCTGTACGCACCCGAAATTGTCAATTACACGTGGTCTTCGGTCTTGCATGTTATTAAAGATCTGAATAATATGATTGATGAGTGGAAGGAGAATTTGCCTGCGATTCTCCATTTAGATCTCAGTTCTCCTATTGACTACAGCTCTGAGGATCTTATGCTACTAAAGATGGTAAGTTATTCTTGTCTGTCTTTTCTCGTTTTTCCTGTCTAATCTTGTTTTCAGAGAGTCCACCTTCAACTACTATACTACGACGTCATTCGACTGATCAATAGACCATGTCTCTGCCGCACCGATATCCCAGGCGAGTCCCGAGAGTCGCGCGAATTCACAACACAATGTGCGTACCGCGCAATGGAAGCCGGCCATAAGACAATGCTGCTGTTTCCTGATTTCCGGAGACTCAAGCTCACGCCGTATGTGTACGAAGCGGTCGTCTGCGTGCTGCCGTGGTGGTGCTCGGTCAGCTATGCGATGGGCTCGATCTCGGCCATGGTTCTGGGACACAAGATGGGATACTCGCCAAAAGGGATTGACGCCGATGTGATCGTTGACGATCTCGACCGCTTGAGCTGTGTGATTGCTGCATACGGTAATTACATGGCCTCCACGCGCTGCTTGGAGATTCTCACAAATCTGCGCCAGAGAGCTATGAAACGAAGCCCTTCAATATATCATGTCCAGCGTGCGCCGCCACCGGAGTTTTCAAGTAACGATAGCCCCGCTACACTGGCCGCGCAGTTTGGCTCCTCCACTCTGTCAGCCCAAGAAGGCGCCAATCCGGCACTGACCGTGAGTCCAGAGCAATATTACAGCAGCGGCGGACAAAACACGCCGAGCAATTCGATGGGCAATCCCAACATCTACAGTCCCTACAATCCCGCGGCCGACGACGGCTCGTCTATCAGCGGGACCGACCTTCGCTCGCTGCAGTCGCCGGCTAACACCGACGACATCATGATGGCCGGCTCGGACTTCAGATCCCAGCCTATGAACTCGCAGCCGATGGAGCAGCAGCAGTTCTACCACCAGGGTCTCGCGCCTGCTACACAAGTCACCCAAGTAAGCGGGCACACAATGGCGCTCACGCAACAGCAGATGATGCAGATGCAGCCGGGAACGCACAACCAGATTACAAGTTATCCGCAGCAGGAGGTGCCGTATATGTCGCAGCTGGGTGGGCCGGATAAGCAGTCTATGCAGGCGATGACTTCTGACATTCTGTCGTCGGTGCCGCAGCAGGCTTCTGCGTCTGTCATAACTGATACGATGATGCAGCAGGGTGTGCAGGACGAAGAGAATACGTTTCCGCCTTCGAGTGGATTCTGAAGTAAAGACAGAGAAATGGATACAGATACAGTTTCTTCAAAAGCAGCTGATAAGCGTGTATATTTTTGTTTGAGGAGAAAAAAGATTATGTTGACGAAGGTCATCGAATATACTACATACATTCACCAGAGTATTTTCACGTGAGTTTGCCGGCCTGTGAGGGAAAAACGAAAACGTAGTACACAAATTTGCCATTCCAAAAAAACATCATATAATATAGTGCAGATATTGATACGGAAAATTATTGGACACATTATGCGACGAGAGATTCAAGAGATCTGATGAAGGTAGATAATTGCCGTTTTCGGTTGGTATTGTACGACAGCGATGAGCCTCACTTGATGTTCACTGACTTTGCAATATTTGCAAGATCAAAATGATTCGCCATCAAAGTACAATAGCGGTCGCGCTATTATACGAATATTCATAAACTGATTATCTACTTTTTTTGACTCTCGGAAATTTTTTTTTTGAGAGCCATGCCAGGTTGTAGCCTTAGACGAAGGTACAGATATACAAATAACAGATTTATTAATACATCTATCACTTTGGCGCCTCCAACACCAACCGTCTCTCCACCTCAGTCTCCTTTCCAACCTCCTCCTCCCCCTCAAACTTCAACCTACACGTACCATCGCGTTTCGTACCCATGACCTCAGCTTTGTAGAACGTCGTGGTCTCCGGGTATCGCGCGAGCACTCTTGTGCCGGGAGGATAGGTCGGCAGACCGTCAGATGTCTCGGGAATGACGATGATGTCCTTTGGACCGGCTTTGTAGGATTGTCCTGGGTTATTGTTCTCGTCGGGTTCGGGGTCCTGTACTTCGAATCTGTGAAGAAAGCGTAAGCACATGCTACTCCATGCCCACTTAATATTGATAGATAAAAGAGGGAGCGTACCTGATTTTACTCCCTTCGCCGATAACTTTTGTGATTTCGCACTGAATCCACTCGACATCGACACCGCGCCCTTTCTTGAGCCGAAACGCAACCTGTGCGCCGACGACGTATTGATCACCCGGAACAGCGGAGCCACTAGAACTACGTTATTAAGCATCGTGCCACAAATTTCACCCTACACAGAACTTTTTCGAGATAGACAAACTCATACCTTCGAGCCTTTTTGAAGTTCTTTGGACTTTCGGCGGTCACGGGGATATCGTCCACTTTTCGTTTTTTCCGTTTATTATCAGTGCTGTTAAATTCTGTTGCTTGGCGAAGCGCAGATAAGATGGAGACATCTTCCAGTGCTTGATCCAGTAGTCTTCAAAGTGCAAAGCCAAAAGTCAGTAAATATTCCAATCGGAGGATCAAGAGTGGTATTGCGAACTGCGGGCGTACTTCTTTTCATGTTGGGCACAGTCGATTTGTGTTTGATATAACTCTCGTAATTGATCCAGGTTCGCCAGCTGCGACCTCAGATCTACCAGTCAAAAACAGCAATTCAGTCAGCCAAAGCACAAGAATCATGAGGGAACAAAGAGAAAAGGTTGAAATCCGCATACCCTCCACCTTTGCCGCCTCACCACTGCCATCATCATCATCGTCATCTTCAAATTCCTCCTCCGCTTTACTCAGCTTCGCAATCTGGCTCTTTGCGTTCTCATTCATCGATGCGTATTCCAGCAATGACTTGATCTCGCTGCAGATCTTGCTCCACACCTCCGGTTCGCCCGAGGAATCGACATTGCTGGTTTGATTTGCGTTGACGTTCGTCGACGACGGACGGCTCCGTATACGCGTTGACATTGGTTCTTCGCTCGGCTGTAGTAGTATTATATTCCTCACAAAATCATGAGGTTGCAGTTTATATGTTTCTCCTCAGAAAACAAATTCAAGATGATCTGCACCTTTGCAACTGCGTGGGATTATCTGTGCTCTTTCTACTGCCAGATATCATCAAATCTCTAATTCTGTGAACCGATGAGGGTCCGCGTAGCAATTACCCTAAACCAACTAGGCAGCCGAGTTAACTATGACGAAATCTCAAAAGGCAGTGAGTCCTGTCTCCTGCAGATTATTCAATTGACAAATCTAGAAAGTGGAAAATAGTTGTCAAATCTAATTCACGTTTTTATAGTAAAGCTTTTTAAGAACAATAGAGGTAATGGCAGTGAACTATACGCAGACCGCAGCAGGACGATCAATACCGCTTCTACGCGTCGAACGCGTGGAGTAAATTCGCGATGACAGAAACTGAAGGGTTTAGTGATAAACCTGCTCTACTTCCCTTTGCCGACACCAATTTCATCCTCCTTCTCCCCTCCCTACCTTTCAAGTTATTCCAGTATATTCGATTCAAACCTCTACATACTCGAACCAGTCCACGCGTGATGGTACGTACCAGCAGCGTCCGCGCTTCTATCTCTAGAGCTCGAAAAACGACACCTCCCGAATCATCGCTAACTAGCTTCTATTTACAAGGCTCGAACCGACATCAGCATGACCATCAAGGTCAAGCGCGGCAAAGAGACCGTCCTCCTTCTTCTTTCCGAGAACGACAAATTCAGCACTTTAAAAAAGCAGGTTTACACCGCGTTCAAAACAACGCTGAGCACAGAAAGTAAGGACGACGACGAGGACGATCTCGCGATTCCCAAGCCGTCGTTCGAGACATCTACAACATCAGCAGCGGCAGAGGAGTCGGAAAAAAGCAAAGGCTCAAGCGGGACGGACTTGGCGATTGAAGACTTGATTATCGGATTACCGGTAGATAAGACAGATTATTCGAAAGGATGGAAGCCGGCGTCGGAGGATGCGTCGGCAAAAGCTTTGAAGGCTCTCGAGATCAGCGATGGGACTGTTCTCGCGTTCCGGATAAAAGATATAGACAGCGATACGGACTTTGAGGTTGAATTCCCGACATTCGAGGATGATGTTGCGGAGTGAGTAGGGCATGTTCGAGAGAAATATTCAAACAGATCTTACATCTACGTCTTGAATTAACTGGCAAATGTATATTACTGGCTTTCAATATTACTGTTCCACCTCGAATTATCACAAGAGATTCAAAGAGCTTACCAAAAAGCCAACTAATCACATTACAATACACTCACATCCTCCAAAAATCTCAAAATGTCAAAATCGCAAAATACTTGAGCCAAAATCATACGATATACCAAGAATACAAATACTAATACTACAAACACGGATATCTCAAAAATATACTTGCCTCAAGCAACACGTCTAGCCGTCTCTGTAGAACTTCTTGAAAATTAGATGCAACAGCAGATTAGTATTGAATGTAGCCATGTCGTCAAACAACTTCAAGGTCTGGTGGTTGTTGAATCTAGATATTCGCATGTTAGATCGATTATCGACAGGCCAGAACGATTTCTGGTTATACGTACTGTTTCTCTAATAGCTCGTCAAGAGTCAAGTCCACAGTTCCACCAGGCAGAGTGATAGATCCCTGTGAGGCTTCCACAAAGAAGACACCAATCTGATCAGACGAGAACGTGAAGTCGATCTTCTCATACTGACGGTCGGAGAATCCCGAAAGATCAATGAGCACACCTTTCTCAAGCAGTTTTGCCGCCGAGTACTTGAACGAGCCAAACTTCGGCACCCGTCCGGATTTCTGCAGTTCGCGCATGTGAAAGAACTGCTTGGTGAAAGGCATGATGTTTCTCCGCTTCCTATAAATTCAGTTAGTCTCGTTCCAAGCTCAGTAATCACGCGCTACAGCTACACATACCCTTTCTTGGCCTGCAAAGTCGACATTGAGTGCTCAATGTAATCATTATAACTCTTCAGTTTAGTCTGCAGATAGGACTCCTTATCGGCCAAGTGCTTCAAGGTCTGCTTCGCACCCTCAAGCTCTTTCTGCCGCTGAATTCGTCGATTCCGCTTCGTCCTGATATCGTTCGCAATCGCATTCAAAAGATCTTGGAAGTGATTCTTCCGAGTGATCTTTCCGAGGTTTTCCAGCTCGATGATCTTTTCCAAAGCAATCACTTTCAAATCTCTGTAATGCAATAGGCTCAGGTCTCCGAGCGCGTTGGCAGAGGAATACGTCACTTCCGCTTTCGAAGCTTTCTCTTCTTCAAGGATCGCCTTGTACTTCCGCTCATCGTCTTCCGTAACAGGCTTGATGAGAACCTCTAGCAGATTGCTACCGCTCTGCACGCGAATGATGTAAAGAACGCATCTCTTGGCAGCCATGAATAGAGAGTTCACCTCGGCATCCCGGTCCTCCACACTGATGAAGCTAGGATTCAGATCCAACTTCACCTCCGTCAATCGCGCTATATTAAGAATCTCATTCGAATTCGACGGAAGTGGACCAAGCTCTTTGACAGCTGCTCGTAGGGGATCCTGAAGCTCTGGTGCTATCATTTCAATATAACTTGTGATGATCGAATGCAGAGAATGGATATCTGATGTCTTCATATGCAGAGTCGGGCGCTGGGGCGCCGTGAGATCATCATATTCATCCATATCGAAATGAACCTCGGGGTCGGGAATATCAATGATCTGGCGAATAGTATCCCTCATCTGAGTGATATACGTGGTCAAGTTGAGGTTCAAAGGTTGCAGGAACACGTTGTCCTCATTGAATAGTCGTCCAGAAGCAATCTGAGTGATTATGCGAGCAATCTGGCTCAAGTTTTTCTTTTGCAACTGATTCAAAGGAACAGCGTATATTCCAAACATGTCTGGCGCCACAATAGCCCCATTCATGTACCGGTGATACAACACGTTCGCAACAACGCTAAGAAGCCGGTCCTCGGACTCGAAGGTGTAGTGTTTCTGCAGAAGTTCGAATACAGTGCGACAGAAATAACGAATTCCGTACGGCATGCTCTCAACACTTTCTGTGAGTGTACTCAAAAATTCTAAAGCATACTCTCGGAGGAACTGAAGATTCTTAATGTAGGTTGCCCTAGTTTCTGGGTCCTTGATTGCAACGTCGACGACCACATTATGTTCTCTTGAACTTTTCATTCCCGTCCGCATCTCCTCGTTGTTGATAGAGGCATGATATATCTGGATATAGCGTTAGCGACTAGTCAAAATATTCTAAATAGTAAGAGTTTGCCTACCGTCAATGGATCGCTTTCTAAGTCGAAGTCCTCTTCACTAACAACAGACTCGACTATAGGAGACAGAAGCTCATTGAGGAATTGTCTCTCCTCAGCACCCCTATTATACCGTTAGTAAATACATCTTAAAATCATTGTTAAAATCAGGAATACTTGCCTGACATAGTTGGTGAAGAGCCTTGCCCACATATTATGACTCTTGACATATTCTGCCGGCGACTCATACGATTGAGCTGACTCTGTCATTGACTTAGAGAGCAGTTTCAAAAAGAAGAACTCTTCCCGTTTCCTCTGAGCGTATTCATAGAGTATCATCACCACACCCTCCACAGTTTTGATCTCCATTTCTGTCACCCTAGGCATCGTCTGCAGAGCCACAAATAAGTTACAGAGGTAGACTGGCTGAGTCTGCAGGACAAAGAAAATTCCCTGGTATAGCTCCAATCTCCGGCGCGAGGTCTTGTTGAGCGATCTAAGGTCGAATGGATCGGAACTGGTAATCACTGTCTTGGGCATTGCTCCTCGTTGATGCTTGATGACCTCATCCAGAGTAATCTTGTTCTTGACCAATAACGCGATCTTGACATCAAGCTGATCAATAAACTGCTCAAGTTGTTCGTTCTGATGCACCTCCTCAACAACCTGCTTCCGCATCTTTTCATATTCGACTTCCTCCTCAAAGTCAAGATCATTGTCAGTCAACAGATGAACAAAGTTCTTCACAGTTGCCAGAGGTGGATTCTTTCCCGTAGTAAGCGCCTTATAGGCATCCGCTTGCTGCTTGGCTCTGACAAAACTCTGAATCTTTATAATCTGATTCATGTTTTTCTCAAAATGGTTTTTTCGCTCGTTGAATCGCTTCCGAACAAGATAACCTCTGGTCAGGCACTGAAGTCTCAGAATGGAGTCGAACTCTTCGTCCGCTAGTTCCTCCTCAAAAGTTCGGATATCCACCCTCACAGTAGCGCCACGGATAATCGACTGTAACTCAATGATATCGTCCGTGTGCTTGCTGATCTGTCCTATGATCCGCAGCCTCCAGTCGCGTACAAAACTTGCGCGAATCAACGACTGCAAAGGCACAACCGACACACCTTCTGATTCATCGATTGCACGAAGATCCCTATAATAATGAAATCTTCCAAGCATTCCACGAACCCGGCTTTGCAGTTCGATAAGACCTTCTTCGTTCTGCAAGATCTCCTCGTGATCTGCGTTTATCCGGTCACGAACAGATGATCCTCGAGCCTCGGACTGTAGCTGGACTATAACACTCAAGGCACTCTTCAAATCGTCTATAGTCGATATTATCCGGTTTTTGAGTAGGAATCGTCGAATGATCGCTTGCAATTGAGGGAGACGCTCTTCACACTGAACGAGATCGAGGTTGTCCGCCATCAGAGTGGCTCGGATCATCGACCCACGAATTCGGGACTTCAAATCATCGAGCTCTTTATGGCATGACTCTAGTAGCAGACCTTTCTTATAGAAATCACGACGCAGCATCTTTCCACGGGAGATAGCTTGGAGCTTTTCCAATTGCGTAGTATTCGGATCGGAATGGAGCTCGACCATAGTCTGATCAAGCTTTCTCCTGGCCAAGCACCCACGAACACAAGCTTGAAGAAGAGTAACGGCAGATTCTGTGTACTCTATCTTCCGGTTTGTCGTCTTAGCCTTAGTGTTGTAAAGGTATTTGCGAGCGTGACTTTGAAGATCGATCACAGATCGCGTATGTCTGCTGAGCACATTGTCATGGTCATCTACCTGCTTGCGCACGAGGTAACCTCGTGCCCGAGCTTGGAAACGAGTAACATAGCGACTCTGACTGTTGAGAGACTTTTGCTGAGCGGTCAGACGCTGCTGAACTAGATATTTGCGACTGATTGACTGAACATTCTTTGCAAACGCCAGTCGGTCATTCTGATTGGAAATTGAGTTAATCCTTGCTCGCACACGATTGCCTCTGATGGTACTCTGGATCAGCACGTAAAGAGGGGTATTCTGCTTCAGCTCCTTCAGAATCACATCGACAATGGAACGAACAGTCTGTCCACGAATAAGGCTTTGAAGATTGACTATGCTGTTCCCGTCTGAGTTCAGAGTTTCAAACTTGGCAGCCAGTTTCGCTCGAGCCATATTTGCTCTTATGTGACTCTGAATAGTGACAGTCTGGCTGCTCGAGTCCATCATATCCTCCATCAATGCGCGAAGGCTTGAGCGAGCTATCGCACCGTTGATGACAGCCTGGAGCGCGACGATATCACCAGAGGCTTCGCCCAACTCGCGATCAACTCGCTCATCTTCGGTTTCACGAGGGACTTGTTCGGGCTCAGGTTGGGGTGCTTGTGCAGCCTGAGAACCGTCTTCAAAATGTCGACTCATTGTTTTGAAATTCGGCAAGTTAATTCCTGCCGCGTCAAGGCCACGCTGGGTATCGCGGATCTCATCTTCTGTGAACTCAAGCTTGCCAACAAGATCGCCAATTTCAGGTGCCAATCCACTTGACGACAGAATAAACGCAAGTGCGTGTATACAGTAGATGACTTTAGGAATGTTCTTCTTATCGTAGAGGTCGGTAAATTCGAATCGGAAGAGCTGCGATGACAGGTTAGCATTGCGAAAGCGAGGTCTCGACTAAACATCAGAAAGAGTATATACATCAGGCATATCAACTTCCTCCAAAAATTTGAAAAAGATGTGAATATTGTTGGAGTGCAGCCACTGCAGCTTTGGAGCGCGGAAGATCTTTTTGACGAGGTTTGGCGCGAAGACTTTGGTCAGTTGAGCAAGAATGACACCATCTCGCAGACGCTCCTCTAGTTGAACAACCGGAGGGATAGGTTCGCCGATGCAAGCTTCAAGCCATCTATATGAGAAAAATTAGACACTGGATATCAGACCGAACGAGTGAAGAAAGGATATGAAACAGTACTCTTTAGCCTCGCCGATATGGCATAAATACTCGTAAGCTTGGATATTTTTTCGCTGATTATCCATCCAGTTTCGAGAGCCGGTCTTGATGCTTTGCGTCCGCTGCAATCGAATTCTACCCTGGAGACCTGAGTGAGCAGCGAGTGTTAAAATCAAATCGTGTATAGATCAAGGCCATCATAGACTCCAAGCAAGACCGCGTTCAGAAACTGGAAAATTCATACCAGCAACATCTTCAGCATCTGTTGTGACGCCTGGGATTCTGATTTCAGAGCCGTTTCGAAGATTCTGGGCGAGGTTCCGAAAATGAGGCACGCTGCTATTTTTGAGTGCGGCAGTGTCATCCAGCTCTTTCAAAGTGCGATGACCTGTACTCGAAGTGTTAGCATTGATGAGCGTCGAAGTGACTGGGGTTAGTGGGCCCGCCATAAGTGGCAGTGGTTGGTGATTGAGAGGGAAGCGTGGAGGTCGGAGTAGTAGACCACGCCTAAGAAGCTGATGAGCGAGGTGCGAAACGTCGCGATGAGCCGGGGATCCAAAGTTTAAGCCGGCGTCAACAAAAAGTAAACAAACAAAGGGTCACTTCACGTGATCTATGTAGAATACCACGTGATTAAACTTGCTGAGTAAGCCTGCAAGCAACTACTGAATCTGGCAGTCGGCCGTGCGGCTCACGGAAGTCTAAATCGCTGCAGCCAAAACTCCCAAAGCAAAAAATCAAAAAAATTTTGGTGGCTAAAACCACACGCGCTGCTCCTTCGCTCCTTCCTCTTCTTCTCTTTTTCTCCTGGTAAAGCACGCCTCTTTATCCCGGCCCTTTCCTGTTCTTACCGCATATCCAAGTCTTCTCTTGTATCTAAACACAATGGTCTCCGCAACCTCCTCCCAGAAGTTCGAGGACGCTACCAAGGCCGTCGAGCTGCTCTCCCTTTACAAGGAGCGCGACGGTCTCGACGTCGACACCCTCATGAACTCCAAGCTCAACGGCGGTCTCACATACAATGACTTCCTCCTCCTTCCCGGAAAGATTGGTATGCATTTATAATCTACTGTCATGATCAGCAATCGCACAATGATCTCTTGGGCGCAACGTGCTCAAGCACAGCCCAGCAGAATTAAACAGGTTACTAACCTGTTCTTCGCAGACTTCCCTGCCGCTGCTGTCACCCTCGACACCAAGATCACAAAGAGAATCTCGCTCAAGGTTCCTCTTGTTTCATCTCCCATGGACACCGTCACCGAGAGTGATATGGCTATCTACATGGCTGTATGATCTACCCGACCTTCTTGCCACCTTCCTCTACGTCCTTGTTCTAACGCTTCTCTTTGCTGATAGCTTCTTGGCGGTGTCGGAATCATCCACCACAACTGCACTGCCGACGAGCAGGCCGCTATGGTTCGCAAGGTCAAGAAGTACGAGAACGGTTTCATCTCTGATCCCGTCGTCCTTTCGCCCAAGACCACCATTGTCGAGGTTCGCGAGCTTAAGGAGAAGCTCGGATTCGCTGGTTTCCCCGTCACTGGTAAGCAACTTGTCACATCCATCAATTCTCAACAGAAATCGCGCGACTTCCCGATCGCAAATGACTCCATGGAAGAAAGAAAGTTCGAAATGATGTATCAACCTTTTATATTATAACTTTCGTTCTACCGTAGTTTGACTGTAATGGTCGTGTGGAAATCTTTATTCTGATTCTGCTTGCTTTCGAGTCATGGAGTTGTTTGTTGATTCGACAGCGCGCATATTTCATGCGAGATATCCTGTTGAACTGTGCAGTAACTGACTTCTATATTTACAGAGAACGGACAGGTTGGCGGAAAGCTCCTCGGAATTGTCACTTCGCGTGACATTCAGTTCCTTGAGCAAGATGATCTTCTCGTCTCCGAGGTCATGACCACTGACCTCATCACCGCCTCTGAGGGCATCGACCTCGTCACTGCCAACGAAATCCTCCGCAAGTCAAAGAAGGGCAAGCTCCCCATTGTCGACAACGCCGGCAACCTTACTGCTCTTCTTTCGCGCACCGATCTTAAGAAGAACCTTCACTACCCGCTCGCGAGCAAGCTTCCTGATTCCAAGCAGCTCATCTGCGGTGCCGCCGTCGGTACCCGCCCTGACGACAAGGAGCGTCTGAAGAAGCTTGCCGCTGCTGGTCTTGATATCGTCGTTCTTGACTCCTCCCAGGGTAACTCTCTTTTCCAGATCGAGATGATCAAGTGGATCAAGGAGGAGCTTCCCCAACTCGAGGTCATCGCTGGTAACGTTGTTACCCGTGAGCAGGCTGCCAGCCTGATCGCTGCCGGTGCTGATGGTCTCCGCATCGGTATGGGCTCTGGCTCTATCTGCATCACCCAGGAGGTCATGGCTGTCGGCCGTCCCCAGGGTACTGCCGTCCGCTCCGTTTCCGAGTTCGCTGCTCGTTTCGGTGTCCCTACCATTGCCGATGGTGGTATCCAGAACGTCGGCCACATCACCAAGGCTCTTGCCCTCGGTGCTTCTGCCGTCATGATGGGCGGTCTTCTTGCCGGAACCACTGAGTCTCCTGGCCAGTACTTCTACCGTGATGGCCAGCGCCTGAAGGCTTACCGTGGAATGGGTTCCCTCGACGCCATGGAGAAGCAGTCGACCAACGACAACGCTGCCACTGCCCGCTACTTCTCCGAGGGCGACAAGGTTCTCGTTGCCCAGGGTGTCTCGGGATCGGTCGTCGACCGCGGTTCCATCACCAAGTTCGTGCCTTACCTCGTCACTGGTCTCCAGCACGGTCTCCAGGACATCGGTGTCAAGAGCTTGGCCGAGTTCCAGGACAAGGTCAACGCGCACGAGGTCAGATTCGAGCTCAGAACTGCCTCTGCCCAGCTTGAGGGTGGCGTCCACGGCTTGTATTCTTATGAGAAGCGTCTTTACAACTAAAAGACTTGAAAAAAAAATTATAAGAGCAGTTTAAGAGCTGCCTAGTCCAAAATTGGGATTTTGATTTGTACTTTTGTTTATATTTTATATTCGTTCTTTTTTACTTATGCATGGAAAATCAGTGTCTGCGTTTCGAGAGTTTATGTTGAGGCGAAATGGGTTATGTTTAATATTTAATCAAACAATGTTTTAAGCATTTAAGAATTCACGTATGTTTACTCAAAGACGCGTAAATATTAGTGACACTTTGATTTTCGAATGAATAAGTAAGCAGTAGTAGTAGCAAGAGTTGTCTTAATCCAGCTGCAGTCAAGTATGTTCAGCAGCAGGAAATTGTTTTCAAATTTTTATATTAGCCTTCCAATGAACGAACTTTTTCGTGAACATAAAAAGGTACACAATAGAATAGATGTTTATATTTGTACAACGGTTTTTTTACTCGTCATCTTCCGCAGAGCCGGCGAAGACCTCACCAGCAATTCGGTCCAAATCTCTCTGGCCGGACTCAGAGATTTTCCGGCCACCAGCCTTACCCTCCTCCAAAACACCGATCTTCTCAAGAGACTGGAGAACCTTTCTGTTGACGGAGCCGGAAGCGTTGACGTGGTGGGATGGTCGCGAGCCACGGTTGACGGTGCCACCGTACAGCTTGTTAAGCTTGCCAGTGCCAACCGACTTTCGGAGGTAGATGTGACGGGCAATGGAAGCGGCGCGCTGAAAGATCAGAAGTTAGAACCAGCTATCTTTAAACCATCATTCTGAAGTATCTGGGAGGAAAACATACCATGTAGAACCACTTGTCGGAGTCCTGGGGAGGGAGCCTAGATTATAGAAGAAAAACCGTAAGCCCCTGCTCAACTAATCATACATCCAATCCATGCAGTTTTTTCGTCTCCTCCTTCCAGTCTGTAATCCCTTTCATTCTCTCTTCGCTCGGAACCACAACGCTGAGACTGGATGGACTGTTTGAAAAATTTGCGGGTAAACATACTCATTGCCGGCCGAGGTCTTGACCAACTCAACGTAACCAGGGACCTCCAACTTTCCTATAAAGCGACAACAAAGACCCGTTAGAAAACACTCTGACGCGCTGAGACATAAACTGGACGATGTGGTGGAAGAAACATACCCTGACGCTGGAGGAAAGAAGCATAGGCAACGACGAAGTCCTGAGCAGGAACGTCTCTAAAGCAGGGATTCACGGTCAGAACACAAATTGCACGAGTAAAACAAAAGCCGATTCTGAAGAAAAACATACCTAACGGAAACACCAGGCATGATTAATGTGTGTGATGATAAGAGAGAAGAAGAGTGGATGTACAACTATTCAAATCGTTAAAGCCTCCCGATCTTGCCTTTCCTTGCTGCTACCGTAGCCCGCTCTGTCTGGTGTGCGGCGGCTGTCTGTCGTTGCCGGTGCTCGACTGCCTTAGGGCTCGGGCATTTAGCAGTCACGCGCAGCTGTAGGGTTACGTTACTAAACCCTTAGTGGAGCAAATAGTGCTGGTCACGTGAATTATGTCTGCAAATTCAAAGTGCCCTAACCCGAAACGCAGCACCTGAAGCTTGTAGTCTGTTTGCCAAATCGAGTAATCTGGATACAAGCACGCGTACTTTGCGGTAAATTGATTTACTTTGGTTTGGCTTGTACGGTACGTGGACTTAAATACGGGACGGATTCTTAGACTTTTCTAACTACTCTCTACCCAAATCTCGGGACGTTGAAGTGTCTCACGCCTTTATAACCTGCCTTCAGCCTCTACACTGACCCCAGCAACGCAGAATTCTTTTCAACATATTCCTCCCAGAGATTGATTACAAAGTAATGCAATGTACTCACCAGAGAGTCTCGGGCATACCAAGCAGACCTCCAGTCAAATGACGAATGATAGCAACGATCTTGCTCAGCAAATAACATATTCAGCTCAATGATTGAGCTTAATGATATACACGGCTTAGTTGAATCTCCTCTCGTTGTTCATGGCGCTGATAACAAAACACATCTGAACTCCATTACTAGCTGTACAGTCTAGAGATGAGTCTTGAAATACCGCGACAGCCGCTCATCTTTCGCTAGTAACGCCCTGTGGGCCTCGTGGTGCCGGTGTTTCAAGTTCAAGCAAAGTGTCTTCTTCGTCAAATTAAGCTGGAGAGTGAGTCTGCTATCGCACGGAAAACGATTAGTTTTGAGCCGAAATTTCTGCACCCCGCTCTGAACCCGTCTACACTGTGAATTGGACTCATCCTGAGAGCAAATAAACCTTAAGCTGAAACCTTCCTGATTTCTGTCGCATCGTCGACAGACAAACCGGTAGCCGCCTGCCTTCCAGAGAATTTTCAGATCCCGGGTCGTCTTGCGAATCCTTTTCTTCTCAGCTTCTTCATCTTCTTTGGTCGTCACGCGAGCCTTCTCTTGCTCAGCTTCGCCTTCTTTTTGATGCTGAATGGTAGTCAAAACCACTGGCAGGTCTTCGAGCGAAAAGGGTTTTTCGATGTCTATCGATTCCAAGCCTTCCTGAATTTTCTGTCAGCGTCAAAAGAAATGGAATTAAAAAGAAAAACCAGATCTATACTTTTTTGTACCAGTCGCGTGCAGAATTGAGAAACTCCGACCAGCTGTCGTAAACTGGAGGCCGATCTCGCTTCCGAATCAACTTCCGGCAGGTCTTTCTTCGCTTCTTTCCCACTCACGGTGGGAAACGGTCCTCAGTGTGATGCATATGGCAGCTGGAGCAGTAGAGCAACGGAACATTTGGCTTAACCGCTGAAATCTCCGCTTCAGCGGTTAACGTCGCACCAGAAGCTGAAACATAAAATTAGTCAGAGCCATTAATTGAAGAAAGTAGCAATGAACTCACGGTTATTCACAACGTGAACAGCTTCTTGTTGAATGTGAACTGATGAATTGCTGACTGGGTGGAATGTGTAGTACGGCGCGGGAGAGTACGGATGTTGGAGGTGGACTGATGGATTGCTGAATGGATGAAATGTGTAGTAGGGCGCGGGGAAGTACGGATGTTAGAGGTGAATTGGTGAATTGTTGGCTGGGTGGGGTGTGTAGTAGGGCGCGGGAAAGTACGGATATTGTGAGAACGAATATCCTGACGGCGGAGAAATATTCATGATGTGTATTGTCTGCCACGTTGTAGGAAGATGACTTCGAAACCAACAACGAAACGCGTCAGAGATTAAAAAATACTCTTGCTATTGGATGCAAAAAGCCAGATGTATAACAGAGCACGTTCTCGTACAAAAACAGAGTGGTAAAGCAAGAATGGTAAGTAGCAAGCAGCGGGAGTGGACGTGAAGCAGGCAGGGAAGGATGCGCGTCGTCCAAACGATCGTCTGTTTACGCGTTCTCATGGAAGCAGTAACGTGACCCAACGCGGTATGACAAAGTATTTCACAGATCACACACACTTTGCGAGATTACGTAGAATTCGAGAAGTCACTATTTACCAAAGTAAACCAATAATTTTGTTCAAATAATTCATTATACACGAGTATTTATGTTCGTCATATATTCTACTGTCAGTATGCTTGATCCTCACGACCACTGTTCACGTATCAGATATCAAACAAAACGAAGGAGATTTATTTTTTTTTCTTTCTTGGTTTTACAATACGGTACCGCCGCGCGCTCTTGATACATCAAATACAAAAACAATCTGCTCTCTGCTAAGAAATATAACAAAACGACACAAAACAACACAACACAATAACAAAAACAAAGTAGAACAACAAAGCAACATAACAGTACAAGCCAGCGCAACAGCTTGTCAGCATAAATCAGAACAGAGCAGCATCAGAGAAGCAGATACAGAAAATGACAGAGAGAGTAAGAGCGCGCATAAAGCGACTGGTGCCAGGATCGGGAAGAATGCATTACGCATACTCTTGAACAAGACTATGATGCCCTGCTCAAAAGTTATGTGGGACTCTGCGACTCTCGAGAAATCGCCATACCCACTAAAACCCGACTTCACCCAGAAGGCAGTCATGAACTGCCCCCGTATTGGTGGATTGTCAACGTTGCGCTTGAACCGCTTGGTCGTGCGGACTCTCTTCAACAACCGTTGCCTCGGGGCTCCCCTGCGACGGCGCAACTTACCAGTGCATTTGTTGAAGAGACGCGACAACGAAGACGTTTTAAATCCAATGAGCAACCTGGCTAAAGAAGAAGCTCATCAGATTGGCCGCCCTAACCAACCGCGTCCACCCTGACCAGGCAGGATCCTCGGCGCGTACATGAGACGGCCACGCAGAGGGACCGGGCCGACAACGGCACTGCAGTGCCTTCGAGCGCACTCACCCGGTATCTGCGCGCAGGCCATATACCAGACCGCTTGGTCGAGTAGGCTTCTCTCTCCCCTTCTTTTCTCGCATGCATGGCACGACGCCCACTCTTGAGGGTGTGCAACCACGGAAACGGACCGGAATATGCGACTACCCAACTTCTCGAGGTCCAGCCACAGAAAGCAAGTCCTACCTGCTGTGGTATATGCCACTCTTAGAGAATGCTACCTGGATATTATGCTACCCTGAAAGGCGCGCTATCTGTTCCAGTCATTGCCCCCCCAGAGAGTGCTATATGGCGCGGTGCAGTCTGCTCTCAGTACAAGAACGCTACCCACCCGATGTAGTTTCTCTGGAAATGCTCATGAAACAGCGCAGTCTACACTTTGAGAGTACTACCACTTCGGTATATGGCACTCTCTAAGAGTGCTACCTGCGCAGTATAGGCTGCTTTCCGACGACTTCACGAGGTACCATGCCTGTTAGAACAGAAAGACAGATCAAAACATACCCTCATCAACCTCCGCCAAATGTTGTTGTCGTCGAGAGAGAGCCGAAATGTCGCTCGTCTCGGCCTGTTGCTGAAAAACAGAAATGTCGTTCGTCTCGGCCTGTTGCTGAAAAACAGAAATGTCGTTCGTGTCGGTCTGTTGCTGGGAAACAGAAATGTTGTTCGTGTCGGTCTGTTGCTGGGAAACAGAAATGTTGTTCGTCTCGGTCTGTTGCTGGGAAACAGACCGGATATTCGTCGTAGAAGGGACCGTGCTGATAACGGATTTTTTTTCCGGAAGGTCATATACCAGACCGCTTGTTCGAGTAAGCTCCTCTCTCCCTTTCTTCTCTCGCATGAATGGCACGACGCTCACTCTTGGGGGTGTGCAACCGCCGCGAACCGGACCGGAATAAGCAACTCCCTAACTTCCCGTGGTCTTGCCACAGAAAGCAAGTCCTATCTGCTGTGGTATATGCTACTCTTAGAGAACACTACCTGGATATTATGCTACCCTGAAAGGCGCGCTATCTGTTCCAGTCATAGCTGCCCCAGAGAGTGCTACCTGGTGCGGAGTAGTCTGCTCTCAGTACGAGAACGCTACCCACGCATAGGCAGTTTCTCTGGAGATGCTCATGAAACAGCGCAGTCTACACTTTGAGAATACTACCACTTCGGTATATGGCACCCTCTAAGAGTGCTGCCTGCGCAGTATAGGCTGCTTTCTGGCGACTTCACGAGGTGCCCTGCATGCGAGAGAAGAGAGAGAGATCAAAGCCTACCCCCATCAACCTCCGCCTAACCTTTTCGCCGTCGAGAGAGAGCCGCGGGATGCCGATAATCCCGATCTATTGCTGGAAAATAGATCAAATCGCTGGGGTGGGACAGGAGCCGAAAACCTGTCCCGGGGGAGGAAGAAGAGAAGGGAGAAGAGAGGGAAGAAGGGCGGGCGCGCTGAAATGTGCGGATCGCGGTTCGGGCGGGCGCGTGTCTATGTAATAGGGTTTCTAGTTTTGGCCGGAAGTAAACACACTTAACGCGCCGCCCGTTTCGTGATTTTTTCCGTTTACAGATATTCATTGAGCTCAATCAATCGTTCAGATACGTCTGACGCATTAGGTTGCTTTGCACGGTAGCTTATATCCAGTAGAGACGATCACCTTGAATTGATTATCACTTCCGTCACTCAGTAGCAAGCTCAGAAAACAATACGCCTGTTTTGAACAATTAATGCCCTATCAGTTAACGTCGACCCTCTTGTACCGGCGCACCCCTTGTTCATTCACATCTTTCCACAAAAAAAATAATCACGCAATCTCAATAACTTAAATAACTTAAATAAGTTGAAGCTAATCGAACTGTTACTATAGAACGGACTTTTCTGCATCTGTTTTACAAGTGCGCGTAGTATGTCCCGTCCTTCTACACATTCTACAGCGTCGTTGGGTCGGCTCAGCGGTCTTTCGGTCTTACCACCTATTCATTCTTTCTAGATATTCTAATAGGGCGAGAGTTCTTGACCTTTTTTTCAAAAGTGGAGGCCATGGTTGGTTGGTGTGAGATGTTGTGGAGAAGGAGGAAGGTTTGGTTATCTATGTAGAAGCGCGCTGCCTCGCGGGGTGCGCCGGTACAAGGGGTTTTTAGTGTGGATAACTGCGCACAGTCTATGAGCCCCTGTGCCCTGTTATTACTCAAATATCTCGAATTGAATGTGTTTCCTGAATGACTTCTTTACTCTGCAATTTCTGCTTATGTAGACCGATCTGTAACATTTTTTTGTTATGAAACGATCCAAGATAAAGCCGAGATTGGTAATTCGGGAAGCTGATTCAAGATACTGGAGTCAAGATATTCAAGAGGAAAACTAATGTATTAAAAGGTACAACAAAAGGTAGACAAGGCCGGCTATTTATGTTCAACAAACTGTGGCAAATGATCATAAGAACATGGTCACAAGACAAGTAGAAAGAATACAAAAGGAAGAATCGGAATACAAGAGAATATCAAAGAAACATATAGAATAGAGTATAAAAGTGGCAAAGATCACAAGATAGACTTAACAACGAAATATCGAATAGATAAAATATAGTTTAAAGCTGCAAACTCAAATGGCCTTGTGAAAAAATTATTTTTCGTACAGCTTTGTATTTTTTAACTTTATTACTAACGCCTAACCCCTTGTAACGGAGCACCCCTTGTAGCAGCGCGCTTTCATCCACATCATTATCATATTTCCTTTAATAATTCGCTTCGGTAGTTGTTCTAACGCCTATAATGAATTATAAAAGGCTGTATGGTATTATGTACCTAACGGTCGCAGTCCTATGTGCCTCTCTCACAATATTTTGCGTGCAGCAAGTACGTTGCATTGACAGGAAGTGTGACAGTGGCAGATTGACGGGCACGGCTTTACGTCCACAGACTCAGCAGCGACTAATCGATAACGAAGTATCGGAACTGTATGGCCCGTCCTTTTTTGTGCAAAAGAAGGATGGAACCAAGCGCATGTGTGTGGACTATCGACTCCTGAACCTCCAGACTATCAGAAACCGGTTCCCGCTCCCTGTGATCGACGACCTTCTTGCACAACTCGGTCCATGCTCTGTCTTTTCCAAGCTTGACCTCATGTCTGGGTATCACCAAATTCGCATCCACCCGGACGACGAAGAAAAGACAGCCTTCAGCACTAAGTGGGGACACTACCAGTTCCGCGTCATGCCTTTTGGTCTGACGAACGCCCCTGCCACCTTCCAGGCCTACATGAACCGAATACTGGAACCCTTCCTCGATCGTTTTGTTGTGGTTTATCTGGACGACATCTTGATCTACAGCAAGACGAGAAAGGATCATGCAACACACGTACGGATGGTTCTCGAGCAACTTCGCAAGCATCAGTTGATCGCCAAGGCTAAGAAATGCGAGTTCTTTCAATCATCGGTCACGTTTCTCGGATTCACTCTATCTCGCGAAGGCCTCTCCGTGGATCAGGACAAAATACAAGCTGTGCGCAACTTTGCCCAACCCAGGACTCCGACTGACGCCATGCGATTTTTGGGACTGGCCAACTTCTATCGACGGTTCGTTCCTCACTTCTCAGATATCGCAACCCCGATTCGTCAGTTCATGACCGGCAAAGCTGCGTGGGAAGAGAGTCAGCAGAAAGCGTTTGAGAGACTCAAGGACCTTCTGGCCCATGCACCAGTACTGATCCTTCCCGACTTGAATAAGGATTTCGTACTAACCACGGATGCCAGCGACATTGGCATGGGTGCAGTCCTCGAACAATTCGACGGAAAAGAACGACTCGGCGTTGTGGGGTACTTCTCCAAAAAGTACCAGGACGCACAACTCAATTACAGCGTCCAAGAAAAAGAGTTTCTCAGCATCATTGAAGCTCTGAAGTTCTTCCGTTACCTCCTACAAGGCCGTCACTTTCTCTTACGCACCGATCACTTCTCGCTGACCTACCTCCTGGCCCAAACCAAAACACCGCAGGGTCGCATTGCAAGGTGGCTCGATTATCTGGCAGAATACGACTTCTCGATTCAGCACCAGAGCGGAAAAACCAACTCGGTTGCCGACGCGCTCAGCCGATCGTTCATTGCAGCAATTCATCTCGCCGTCGAACCTACGAACGAACTTACGGACGAAATCGCACCGCTCTACGAAACGGACCCCTTCTTCGGACCGATCTACCAGGCATTGCGAGCCGGCGACCCGGCACCCTCGGCTATTCGACACTACATCACGCACTATCGATTGCAGGACCGCCTGTTATTCTTTGTTCCGACGGTTGCGAATGACTCAACCATCTGGCGTTTGTGCATTCCCAACAGCAACATCCGCAAACGTCTGATCGCCCAGGCTCACGATCCGCCGACAGCTGGACATTTCGGCAACTACCGGACCTACATCGCGGTGGCTGAAAACTACTATTGGCCGCACATGTTCCGGAATGTCAAAGACTACGTCCGCACCTGTGACACCTGTCAACGTGCAAAGTCTTCTCGCTCGGCGACTGGCGGATTACTGCAACCCCTCGACATTCCAGAAGATCGTTGAAAATCGGTATCCCTCGACTTTGTCTCCGGCATCCCGCCCTCGAACGGTTTTGACAACATCCTGGTGGTCGTGGATCGCTTGACCAAACGAGCCCATTTTATCCCGACAACCAAAACCGTGACCGCCTGGGAAACCGCGCAACTGTTCATCGAACACATTGTGCGTCTTCATGGAGTACCGACCTCGATTATTTCCGACAGAGATGTACGCTTCGTCTCCGATTTCTGGAAAGCTGTCCAAAAGGCTTTAGGGACCGAACTCAGGATGTCCACGACAAATCACCCTGAAACTGACGGACAGACTGAACGCGTGAATTCAATCGTCATTCAAGTCCTTCGTTCTTACTGTCTCACCAATCACGGACAATGGGCGTACTTCCTTCCGATGGCCGAATTTGCCTACAACCATGCATATCAGACCGCGATCAAGACTTCACCATTCATCGCCGACTTGGGATATCAACCTACTGCACCGTCCTTCACGAAACCTGGCATGTTCGACCGTTACTCGCACTCCTCGGAAAAGCTCAACGAAAAGTTACGCGCCATTCTCCTGAGAACGAAAGACTTCATCGCCGAGGCACAGCTTGACATGGAACGTCGTACCAATCGTCATCGCACCGACGTCCAGTACAAAGTGGGTGATATGATTCTACTTCACCGTTCCGCTTACCCACCTTCTACGGAATACGTCAAGATCCAGCCTGTCTATCTGGGACCTTTCAGACTCGTCAAAGAAGTCTCGACAAACGCCTTCGAAGTCGACCTGCCGATCATGACCAAGAAACACCGAGTCATCAACGTCAAATGGTTCAAGCCCTATCTCGAGCGCAGTGCTGCCTATCCCAAGGAACCACACCGGACCGAACTCGAACAACGATCCCGTGCTCATGAAATTACGGCTATCGCAGGACACGACCCAGTCGAGCACACTTACGATGTCTACTGGTCAGATTGCCAACCTGGCCACGCCTCGACAATCACTGAAGACTTCCTGGAAACTTATGTGCCCACGGACCTTCGCGAGTCACTCAAGCGCAACTACGCGCCTCTTGAAACTCCAGTTGTGGACTCTGAACAATCAATCGAGTCGATTGATGGTTTAGAGGGGGGAGAGTGTTAGGAATCTGTCCTAGACAAGGCCATTTGAGTTTGCAGCTTTAAACTATATTTTATCTATTCGATATTTCGTTGTTAAGTCTATCTTGTGATCTTTGCCACTTTTATACTCTATTCTATATGTTTCTTTGATATTCTCTTGTATTCCGATTCTTCCTTTTGTATTCTTTCTACTTGTCTTGTGACCATATTCTTATGATCATTTGCCACAGTTTGTTGAACATAAATAGCCGGCCTTGTCTACCTTTTGTTGTACCTTTTAATACATTAGTTTTCCTCTTGAATATCTTGACTCCAGTATCTTGAATCAGCTTCCCGAATTACCAATCTCGGCTTTATCTTGGATCGTTTCATAACATTTCATGTTAGGAAACTGGCTTAGGTAAAGTCATTTGAGTTTGCTGACTTTGCCATCTTTAATTCTTGGCTTTTCTTGAATTTTCTATGTTCTTTGTCTTATGACCTTCCTGGTGACCTTTCTTGCTTGGATATGCTATTCTACGTGTATCTTTGATATGCTCTTGTCTTCTTGATGTTTCTTTTGTATTCTTTGGACCTGTCTTGTGACGTGGCCTCTTGGTTGTTTGCCACAATGTGACGAACATAAATAGCCGGCCTTGTCTTCCTCTTGTCTAGTTAGTTAGTTAGTTCTGGAGGAATCAGTAATGGATTAGCCTTGAATCTTGAACCTCGGATCATCTCTTGAACCCCTCGGAACCTCTTGAATCCCGGCCTTCAATCTCGGATAACTACGCATAGTCTATGTGCCCCTGTGCCTAGTTATTATTGGAATATCTCGACCTGAACTTGACTCTTTACGAATATCTCGACCTCCCGACTTTGATCTTGATCCCGTGACTTTGATCTTGATCTCGTGACTTTATATCTGGACCGATTCGTAACATTTCAACAACTAGACTGGGTGGCCAAGTTGGTTAAGGCGTACGACTGTTAATCGTAAGATCGAGAGTTCGACCCTCTCCCTGGTCGGTTACTTTTTTTTGTTTTTTCTTCAGTTGGATTAAGCAAAATTTTTATTTTTTAGAAATTTTCTCTGTAATTTTTGATCATGTAACTGGGAACTCGGAGAACGAATGCAGTCTGCAGATTATAAGAAAAATAAGTAAAATATTGCACATGGGAAGAAAAGGTTGAAAGCGAAGCTCAGGGTTGACCCCTGAGAAAAAATTCGATAGTCCCAAATGTGAGTTAAGATCATCTGGGCAAGCGTATAATACTGAAATACAGCGAACAGAACCCCAACAGTTTAGCAAGCAAGTTATAGAGGCTATGCGCTATATACGAGGACGTTAAAGCTCATATTCAACTAGATCAGCGATGAGCAAGGAGACCTTGATACCAGAGGACGCTGCGACGTCTTCTGAAAAGGCTTCACGTTATTTGCGAAAGAAGACGACAGACATCGAGCCTCTGATCAAATTTGCAAACGGTCTTATTGATGGGTCCTACCCGAGCCTTTTTTTCCCTCGAAAAGAAGAGTTTTTATTGGAATGGTGGTTTGATCGAGCCGAAGCCGGCATGAAGAAGTATGGAGGCAACAAAGAATAATCCGAGTAAATACTATAGACTGACCTAATTTCAATAGTGAGCGGTTCTGGCAACTGTTTCCCAAGCTATGGGACCAAACAGATAAAGATTCCAGAATACAGATATATCACCGACATAAATATCTCGACACTTTGAAGTCAGTTCTCCAGTGGATCAGCGGATCAGAAGAGCCAGAGAAGGACAAACTCGACTACTCCCACGCAAAGCTGGCAATCCGGCCTGTCGTGCTAGTTTCTCTAGAGCGCGTCAGCAAGGACCAAATATATATGAGAACTACAAATCAGATAATGGTGTCAATTGTCGTGAGCTACCTGAAGCTGACGCAGGCTTTCGAAGAGACTGCAAGCGACGCGATTGCCAGATCGGTATTCTCAATTTACGACAACACACTATACGGAGTCCTCAACTACAAAAAAGTATGGTTCATCTCATAATCTTCATAATTTGAATCTGAACTGACTAAAATCGCTCTAGGTATCTCAAGCTCTGTCGTCTGATGGCCTGGTGGCAGTATTCATTGCTTTTGAAAAAGCTAGGCGAGAGTCTTATCTATACACGAGACTAGGAGACATTATTCGCGATCTGGTGTACAGTCCTTCGATTATGAAACAGGCTGCTGAAGGAGTTTCTGGAAAGAAAGAAGGAAAGAAAAGCACAGCCAACTCTGTTGACACTGTTGACAGCGAAAATTTATTCAAGAATCTGTTCGACGTGCTGAAGAGCATTCCTGATATTCAACAAAGTACGTATTGCTGTCTTGTTGATACAGAAGTCACTCGCTAACTGATATTCCAGAGGGGGAGCTACTGAGTGAGATTTTGGGCCTGGGTCTATCCAAATTCGAAAAGACGAAACAAAAAGCATTGATGCCGAAACTGTGTGAAGCTTTCTTGCAATTCTCACCAGCCAGTGCTGTCTACCTTATTCCCCAAGCGCAATCCCAAGATATGATCATGTCTTCAGAAGTGCTCACCAAGGCCCTCGAAGCTCAAGCATATAAGGATTGGCCTCTAGCAACGACAATTGTTGATCTCGATGCAGACGCAGTGTTACCGATCACAGATAAGCTAGTTCACGACAACCTCACCCACGCACCGAGCACCACCGAAACAGTTGAATTTCTGTGCCATCTGGCGTCCGCATATGCCAGGATTCGTGATTTACAAGCTTTCATGACACTATGGAAAGAAGAACTGGCATCTGCTGGGGATTTCGAAGAGAGCTCTTGGAAGTCAGAGTCACTGGTTCGCAATATTGCTCGAATTCTATCAGAGAATTGGACAATCCACCAGTTCAGTAGCGCGATTCCTAATCGCGAGATCGAGCACGAAGAATTGCTACCACTTATTGCAATCGTCCTAGCGTGTTCAAGGACGGCTGATTCATTAAATGATGCATTCAACAAAAAGCTGGCAGCTTTGCATGAAAAGCTACTTTCTGACGATTTGAAGGAGAATTATCTAGCATGGCGGCTTCGTTATTTGATCATCTCTGTCAATCGAGAGGTCGCAAAGTCGGTAATCGCTTCGACGGACCCAAATCATTTACTGAATGCTTTAATCTCACCAGAGAAGAAGCTGAAGGATCGAAGAGTGATCTATTTCATGATACAGAATATACTGAGAATCTCGGAGTTTCAGCTTTTGGAGAATTTCTCACAGGCTGCAGATTACATTCTTACTCTCCTGAGCCCTTCGAAGGCAAAATATGAGTCATGGGACAAAGAATCTCAGAGCATCAGCAAGCAAAATATTAGCACTGCAATGCTGCATTCCACTGTTGAGCGCTGGTTAGTTTTGGCTGAAAACAGGTTTACTCCAGACCAGATCCTGCTGCTCGCGGAAGCTCTCTGGCATTGCGGAAAGTCTGACAAAAATTCGGAACCCTGGAGCAGATTACTGGATAGTCCCCTGCTTTACGAACAGGTTCAGTTGAAAAACTCCCTTGCCGATTTGCTGGTATCGCAGCTTGCGATCGGAAAATCTGAGGATCGCGACGCCATAATCAAAGCGTTGCGCAAATCAAAATCAAAATCACTTGATGAAGCTGATCTTATCTTTAAAGCTATCGATGCGCTATTACAATATCCCATCGAGAGCTTGCGGAGATCTATCCGAGCACGGGTGCTTGACTGCTTACTGCTGATCGATAAATACTCATCGGATCTTCAACTGCTGCTGAAATCGAGGACGCTGATCCAAAAGTTTTTGGCTTTACCTAATATGAAGTCGATCCTGGTAAGAGAGAGCTGTTTTTGTGTTCTAATCAATCCAAATACTGATATTTTCTGTAGCAAACGAACCCTGCCGGTCTGTCCAGTCTCATCTCCAAATCGGAGGAACTATCTGATTTCGATCTTGATAATATTACTACGGACATCATGACTGCAGTGTTTGGGTATGCTGTTGGGGGAGATTCAACAGATTCCTCGGTTCAATTCCTGAAAGACGTACATGCATCTGCATTCGATACTCTTCAGTCTGGTGGATCAGTTGGACGTGGTACGCTGCGGATGTTTTCTCTGTCTAGCAGGTATATCGAGAAATCTGGAAGTACTATTCCGGATGAAAATCTACTGAAAGGAGTTGATTTTATCAGCGATATGCTATCGCAACCGAAGCAGAAGCTGGATCTACTCACCCAACGGTCGGCTCTGCTCGCACTTGGCGAACTCAACGAATTACTGTCATTCAGAAGAGATCTCAGTGTTTCTGGAGCAGTGTTGAATCTGATTCCGGGACATGTCAAGATACTTTCATCAATCACAGAATCCGGAGCCAACGTCACGCCCGAGATCAACATATCGGGTCAGATCCTGCAGACTATCTTTGGCATGGTCAGTTCCTGGAATCATGACTCAGTCGATGGAAAACTACGGGATGCTCAGCGACTCACCACGCTGTACACATCACTGAATCAAATTTCACGGTCAACTTCGTCGATTGATAGCAGTCTGATCCGACAGAAGTTCAAAGAGAAAGCTAAAGGATGGAGTAAAGAGACCTTTGAGGCGATTTTCAATCAGCTACTGCAAATATCAACGCACACCGAAAATTCCGCGGATGCAGAGAGTATAAACACATTGACAGCTCTGTTGACGGTCGAAGGTTCAGATCATTACGCATTTCTGACTCGAAGGTTATCGTTATTGGCTTGCACTCTTGTTCTTGATCAACAGAAGATTACGAGCGCTAGGTCATATCTCGACATACTCAAGCTGTTTGAGACGGTTATGAAGGAGAAAACTTCACTCATCACACCATTCACATTCACCCAACTCTTCACCTTTCTGATCCTCACAAGCTCTCAGTCAGGGCCAAAGTTCTCCGATTTATATTCGGTGGATGAGGTGTACATTCACATTTGCTCCACCGCTTCTAGTATCATATTGCTGTTGGGACGATACTTCCGAGGCAGACATAATCTCGTCATTAGACTCCTAGAGAATCTCTTGTATGGACTATGCCGGTCACGCAAGGTAGCCATCCAAAAACTGGGTGCGATGAACTGGAAACGAGCTTCTTGGCTACCCGTCTCTCAGTCCTGTTCTGTGGATTGCGCGTTGGCCTACTCGAGACTCCTGGCAAATATCTGCGATCCAAATCTCTCTAGGTCGAAGGCATCGTCGAACCCAAAGAAGCGGTCTCGTGGGGAAAATCAGGCAGAGAGTGATTTCGCGCTTTCGTCAAGCTCAGGAACATCTAGGCGTGCGCTGTCAAAACATGTTCCGTTTCTGATCACAGAGTACTGCTATGCGGCGACCCATTTCAGCTTTGATGCAGATGTACAGCAAGCGCTTATGACCGGGTTGTACACGGTGTTTGATATCATGGGAGAGCATGAGCTTGCAATCACAAACGCCTCTGTTGATGCGACGGGACGGGCAATCTTTAAGCGATTGTACGAAGATTACAACAAGTTTGGAAAGTGGCATGAGATTTGAGAGATGTAGAGCTATTTGTGTATATATTCTGGACAATTGAAAAGCCACATTTTGATTCACCCAAGCGCCTATAATACAATGAATATCAAGCTAACAAAAATCTCTATGAATCGCGAGCGTTTTTGATAAAAAGCTGGATCTTTTGATGATCGTGCTTCCCATCCGTCTCTACTCCACTCGAGACATCCACGCCACTGACATTAGGAAGTTTGATAGCTGTAGCCACATTCTCGGGTGTTAAACCACCAGCTAATATGAAACTACCAGCACCAGGCAGTTCATCCCATGCTAGAAGTTTGCCTTCACCACCGCCTCCGTCGAGAAGGGCGAGCGAATGCAAGCCAGGCTTTAGAATATCTTCATCAGTTGGACCGAATTTCTTTATGACCGGTACGGGGATTGAGTTCGCCCACTCAAGAGGCTCCGAGCCGTGTAGCTGAACGATATCAAGCTCATACTCCTTCTGAATAGCCAACACTTCCTCCAATGGCTGATTTCGAAATACGCCAACGACAAGCGGCGCCCGATTTCTGAAATTCTCAACGTGGCCAGTGAACCACGCGTCAACATCGTCAGGCGGCAATAGCCTGTGTTCAGGCCGAGATTCTCTAAACTCGCGAACCGCTCGCGAGATCTTTTTCGCTTGGTCTGATGAGACTGTCCGCTTGACGTTTGGAACACAAATCATACCGATGAGGTCGGCGCCGGCTTGTATGGCGACCTGTGCCGATTCGACAGTTCGCGTGCCACATATTTTGACAAGCGGTCGCTGTGAAGGCTCTGTCATTGTGTAGAGTGATTCTTGATCCTTCAGAAAGGAAGTAGACTATATACAAAAGAGCGGATAAGGATGTAGACCGGATATCGAGATGGATTTGAAATCTTTAAAGCTTATTATTTATGTCAGCAGTAAGTGATTCGTACTATATTTGTGTATATCGAGATTTTTTGTAGTCCCATCGACTCACCGCGTCGAACGCGCAAACTAGTCAACAACACCAGTTTTGCGGGTGATCTGCATGAGCCAGGAATAATTCGATTAGTCAGGACAGGAATAGAGGTGCTGACGTAGAAGTTTGCACTTTTTGTTTTGCTTGTCGTTCGAATCAACAACTAATGGAGACGCCAACGCGGCGCCCGTTCGCATCAACTGACTCGGCGAGCACCGTCAACCCGCGCATTGTCGCAGTCCAGAATAGTTTTGGTGCGGGTAGTCCGATGCAGTCGAGTCCCATGTCAGAGACACAGGACGAGTCGGGCGGCGACAGTCAGGCGCTCGCGTTAAACGACGAGGCGAACGAGGTGATTGCTAGGGAACAGCATTTCTATCTGTTGCTCAACAAGTTCCCAAGCGTTTTCATCCCGTTCATTCGTGCGCTGCGGTTCGATGCTGGCGTGTACGCATTTCAGATTTTAGCAAATATGGATACATATATGCAGACGCTGCCGCGAGGGTTCCGAGATTTTGATGTTTCGGCCGACGATCCACAGGACATTTACCTGCTATCTGATCTCTGTTTATATGCACCTCGAGAAGACGGAGAGGGTGGAATTTTCGTTTCAAAGGGACATCATGGCCGGATCATCCCGACCGAGAGCAATACGTTCACCGTGCAGTGGAGGTTTCGATACAACGGATGGGCATATATCGGTCGAGTTCTAGAGCACGCAGAAAAAGTATCACCGACAGATATAGTCGTTGAGGAGATCACACTTTTGATCTCGGATACAATGCGCCAGCTGTCTACCGAAGAAGCTATTGAGCTGCTTGAAAGCATATGCGAAAATCTCTCGGAAGACAACAATGTCCTTGTGATCATCGGCCGGATACTCACCATAGCCATGCAGCGAAAAAACATTGGCGTCAGCGTCGCTGCTCTTGAGTTTTTCGCCGCGCTGACCAGAGTGCTACCGAGCAAGGTGTGGGAGTTTTTAGAAAACTCTACTCTCCTTGACCGGAGCGGGAACGGCGGAATGGCTGCGTATGTGCTGTCGTCGGTCGAGATTATCAATGGTGACTACAAGTTTACGTTGGCACTCATCGATCTCGTGTGTGCCCTGACAAATGACGTTTTGATTGGAAAGTTCACTTATGCTGTTAAACCAAGTGTCAAGGCTGGTATTTTGCTGCAGTTGTTTCGGCATCTGATGAACGTCTATGAGAGTTTTTCGTATTGGAAGTATGAGGATTTGCACGAGCGTCTCAAAATTGGTAAGAAGGTCATAAAATAATTCAAGGCTGAAGCATTACTAACTCTTGGTATAGCTACGCGAATCTCAGAGGTGTTTGAGTCTATAATAAGGATCGTGTACTGCGTCGACGAATTCAGTGAAGGAACAGAGAAGATCAATGGCGTGCTATTCCCAGCCACGCAGCACATTCTCGACCGATTTCTGGTCACCGACTCAAAGCCATCTCGCTGTCTGCAACCACTTCTTGGCGGTATCGAGGCCGCCTCGCGAACGATGGAAGCTCTCAAAAACGACCAGGACCTGCTTAACCGGACATACGGCTGGATCGAGAGCTCATTATCACTGGCTGAAGTTTTGACGAGAGCGCGGAGCTTGCTGAAACGGGCGCCTACGCAGCTTGAGCGAAAACTGTTTGGATTGGCGGCTAGTATGTCGGTTTTGTTTGCCAATGAGAGTGTGTTGAGGCTGAAGCTGATGCAGCTGCTGAATGCGATGGTGGCGAGCGAGTGGAGTGAGAAGCCGTCGTTGCTCGCGTACTTTGGAAGCGGGCCGGCTGCGGCATTTGCGGCGTCGCTGGTGAAGGCGATCGAGAGTGATATTGATTACCCGATGCAGAATGAGATTGCGAATTTCGTGAGCTTGGTGTTTAGCACGAAGCAGCAGGGATTGTCGATTCTTCTGCTTACTGGGAAGGAGCTTGGATTGGACTCGAAAAGCGAAAGTGAAGCAAAGAAAGAGAAGGAGAAGGAGAAGGGTCCCGTCAAATCGTTGTTACAAGCACTCGAAAAGAAAGCTCAACAGACCGAAGAGATACGTGTTGAGTTTACGGCGAATATTCTCGAGAGTCTTGCGCTTGCTCAGAATACGCTCTCTACAGCACTGTTTGAGAGTCAAGAGGATAAAGGGCTACTGAATAAAATCCTAAAGCTGATTGACCAAGGAACGGAAGGTCGCGTGAGCGGTCTGGAATCTTCAGAGACTATTGTCCGATACTGCTATGAAACATTGCGAGCTGCTCGCGGAGTCCAGCTCTGTGCGGTTCATTTGCACAAGGCGCGGAAAGGGTCAAGCGAAGCCAAGACGATTATCTCCCATATAGTGGGGAACCTCCCAAGACTGGCGGATGTAGCGTTCCGGATATACGGATACCGGGCGTCGCTGCATGGAAACCTGCACCGCAACTTTGACAAGAAGTGGCCCGAGGCACGATTGATTCGGTTCCAGCGCACGGTGCTGGTTGCGGGCGAGCGCAAGTATGGGACGGGGTACAAGTATGATGTTGAGATGATGGACATGATTTTGGGAGCTGATCCGATCTGGAGCGGGTACAAGAGCGAGGTCGAGCAGGCGAACCTGAATCTGTCGCTGATTGATGCGCAGTCGCATTTATTCCGAGCGTGGTGGCTGTTGACGATCGCATTGCTGGATTGGACGGAGGAGGACGGAAAGCTAGCGTCGGTGCTGGAGGAGATTGCGTGTAAATGCCTTACGATCAACATCGAAGAAGGCGTGATTGCGCCATTATTCCAGCCGATAGTGAACGAGCGGTGCGAGCTTGCGTTTATAATTATCCAGAAGCTGGCGGCGTTGAGCACGCAAAAGTCAAAGTCAGGCCGGGTTGATTTCAAGCGGATTCTCAGGCTCGCGCATGATCTGATCGTGTCGGGTGGGATGGAGTTCGTCCAGGCGTTAACTGAAGGACGACAGGAGAATTACCGGCCCGTGCTCAGGCTACTTCTACTGAGCGTGCAGGAACTGCGGGATGAGAAGCCTGATGCGGAGATTACGAAGCTCGTGCACGATCTGATTGAACAGGTTGTCGCGAGGTCATACAGCGTTCTCGGGCCGGACGCGTTGGACGCGTTTAGGAAGCCGGGCGAGGGTGCGGGAGAGGACGGGCCGATGAGTAAGGCGGGCGAGGATATGCTGCTTTTGACTAGTTTGTTGAGGGATTGCTTGAACATCAATGGCGTTGTGTAAGAATTAGTGAGATGAATAGATATCTGAAGAGTAATGTGTGGCTCGTATTCGGAGAAGTCGTATTCGCTGATAAACACCCGAACCCTGGTATCGACTATAATCCTATTTACATTCAATCGGGAGGCCTGATAGTCCAGTCCAATCCTGCAAGCCGTGCTTCAAGACCACACAAAAGACAAAGCAGCAGCAGAGAATGAGCGGCAGGAAAGTAGCCGTGATCACGGGCGCGAACGGCGGACTTGGCTACGCGATTGCGTGCCGGCTGCTGGACAAGATTCCGCAGACGGTGCCGTTGACGATAGTTGTGAGTACGCGGCACATGCGAAAGGCGGTGGAGACGATCAACAAGCTGCGCAAGTACTGTCCCGAGCGGGACTTGCTTTCGTTTGACTACGTGCTGCTTGATTTGGGGTCGCTGGAGTCGGTGCATGAGGTCGCGGGGCAGCTGCTGGAGCGGTATAAGCATATCGACTATCTGTTTCTGAACGCGGGAGGGGGGGATTTTGCGGGCATCGACTGGGTTGGAGCGACGAAGGAGGTGCTGAAGAACCCGATCGATGCGATGACGCATCCGAAGTTTAAGAAGGAGCGGATTGGAAAGGTGTCTGTTGATGGAATCGGGTGGGTGTTTCAGATAAACATCCTCGCAAACTACGTGCTTTCGAAACGGCTGCTTCCTGTGCTCTCGGGAGGCGGGCGGGTTATCTTCATCGGCTCGGTCGAGGCGGAGATCGCGTACCCGTTCGACGAGAAGGATATGCAGCTGATCCACACCGACCAGGCCTACGTCGACAGCAAGCGCGAGCTCGAGTACGTGCACGCGGCGATTGCGCAAAAGTGGAAGGCCGAGCAGGACGTGCTGGTGTACATGACGCACCCGGGCATCTGCCACACCGCGATCTTCGCCGACCATCTCAACTGGCTGACGACGTTTGGCATGCTGTTTTTGTTTTACGTCGTGCGCTGGCTGGGCAGTCCGTGGCACGTAATCGACGCGTACAAAGGTGCTGCGGCACCGGTGTTTGCCGCGATCGAGGCGGTGCCGGAGGAGACTGCGGATCCGGCCGAGACGGTGAATTACGGGTCTGCGTGCGACGCGTGGGGACAGTCGTATATCAGGCGGAAGGCGACGGGGACGGAGGAGGAGAAGAAGATTGGGGATGTGATTGTGGAGGAGATGGAGAAGTTGTCGGCGGATGCGCTGCAGCGGATTAATTTGGGAGAGACGCAGATTTAGACTATAGAATGTAGATAGTATGATAAAAAAAAAGAACGCCTATTTACACTATATACAAATGCCCCGAAACGAATACAAATCATAGCGCCAATATACATGTCTAAAACGACAGATGCTCCAACTGCTTCCTTACCAACGCCGCCCCATCATCTTGATCACCAGGCTTCTCGAGCGAAATCTGCACAGCCGCCCGCCCAGCATTAAGCCCATCAAGCAGCACACAGGCTTTACACAGCTTATTCGAGGAGATGTACCCGCACCGCTCGCACACGCCCGCGACGAGCTTCTTTGCCTGATTTTTCCCGCCGCGGCGCTGCAGCGCAAACGTCTCGCCAGAATGAATGATGTCGATTATCGCGCTCGACCGCACGGTCTCGAGGTTTTTGATGAGCGTGCGCGCGGTGCCGCGGAAGGCCTCGGGGGAGTAGGTGCACTCGGTTGAGAAGTAGTCTAGCTTTTTGTAGTGCGCGTAGAGCACGATTTCCTTCTCGTAGGCAAACTTGAGCGGCTTGGAGCGCTTGATTGGCGACTCTGCGCTCTGCGTGATGATCTCGGTGCAGCGGTCTAAGCGGGCGGTGTCGCCGCGGAGGATGTTCATGAGCACGGTCTCGGCCATGTCGTCTGCGTTGTGGCCGGTGAGGACGTGGTTGATTCCCAGCATCTGCGCGCCGCGATCAAGAGCCTGCCGGCGGAACACGCCGCAGTAGGTGCAGTTGTTTTTACTCCCAATCTGCGCGACGATGTTGTCCATGCTCCAGCCGTCGTAGAGGTCTTTGTAGCTGACGATTTTGAGCGGGAGCGAGTATTGCTGCTGGTTGCGTTTGACGGTCTCGAGCGAGTCGTCGCGGTAGCCACGGATGCCTTCGTCGATCGAGAGCAGGACAAAGTCGACGCCGTACGAGTACCGCTCGTTGAGCGTCTTCATGACGTGCGCGAGCACGGTCGAGTCCTTGCCCCCGGACGCGCCGATGGCGACGCGCTCGCCGGGGTGGAAGAGCGAGGCGGCGGTGATTGTGTTGTGGATCTCGGTCTCGAAGACGTGGAAGAAGCACTGCTGGCAGATTTTCTGGCCGGTTTTCGGGCGGCGCAGTGAAGGCTTCTGCGCAGAGCAAAGCTCGCAGAGCGACTGCAGCGGAAGAGAGGGCATCGCTTTCTCTTTTGTTGATATTCAATATAAAAGCAGAAGAAGATGAATATCAGAGAATTTAGAAAAAATCCCAAAGCAGAAGCCCTAAACCGAGGTGCGGCTCAAGGGCGGCAGGCAAAAAACAGAGAGCGAGCAACGGCCTCGACGAGAACACCGATTTGCTCCCCTCCGCCGCCTTCGTCCACTTCCCCAACTTCTTCTCAGAAGCAGCAGAATCAGGAGAAACAGAACATGTCGACAACGACGCAGGTTGTGGCTTCGCGGCAGAAGTCGGCGCGCATCGCGACGAAAGCAATCCGCCGCGATGGCGATTCCCGGCGCTCGTCGCAGCATCACCGTCACCAGCAACAACAGCAAGCCCCCGAGCTCTATCCCGGCCTCAACGACCTCTCCGACTTTCTCGAGGCCTTTCCATTGGAAGTCATCAGACACTTTACGCTGCTGCGGGAGGTCGAGGCGAAGTGCACGTCCTCGACGAGTCTGCTGGCGGCTCTGATCCCGCAGTTCCTCGAGACGCCGGTGACCGACCCTGCGCGGGACGCACTGCTGGCGGAGGTGCGACGGGTGATTGCCGAGCTGCTCCCCTGTTTTGAAGAAAAGATCCACGTCGCAGGCTCAGCGACCGAGGCCGTCGCGCGGCACATCGAGCGGCTCGAAGCAGACTACGACCGCATCGCCCACGGGGGAGAGATCCCCGACGCAGTAATCTACGGGCCCGCGAACCACCCCGCGCTCATCGGCGACGGCTCCCGCGACGAGAAACCACAGACACAGGCGAGCTCGCGAAGTGAAAGTCGCAGAGAGGCGATTGCTGCCCGGCGGGCGGCCGCGCAGGCTGCGGACGAGCACGGGGCTGGCTCTGGCGTGGGCGGCGCGGGGTCTGCTTCTGCCGTTGGCGGGATGGCCTCCGCGTCTGGCTCTATCGGAGCGACAGAGGCAAAGAAACCCGCGCGATCGTCGTCGTCGAAAACAAGCCAGAACCATGATAACGGAACTGCAGAGTCGGTGGTGGGAGCGGCGCCGCCCGCGAAGAGACGCAAGGCAGCTTCCGGCGCGGGATCATCAGAAGCCAGGAGTAACAACCAGCACTCGGGGTCGACTCCCGTTCCCCCGCTTCCTCTTCCCTCGCCCCAGCTCGTTGCCGAGAACCACGGCCGGTCGGCATCGCCTGCGCGTCCTGGAACGCCGTCGTCCGCAAGCCAAGCGCGCCGGGGCGGCCGTGCGACTGCGCGGAACTCGAGCCGTCGGGGTCCCGTCAACGGCAGCGCGGCGGCAGGTGCGGTCGCAGGAGGAGGTCCCGGAGCGGTGGTGCCGATCAAGGCCGATCCGCAGTCGCCGGCGAACGACCCCGAGAGCGAGCCCGTGTACTGCTACTGCCAGCAGGTGTCGTACGGCGAGATGGTAGCCTGCGACGGGCCGGATTGTAAGCGCGAGTGGTTCCATTTGCCGTGTGTTGGGCTCAACGCGCCGCCAAAGGGGTCGTGGTATTGTAATGAGTGCGCGGTGAAGTACGGCAAGAGAGGGAAGAACAAGAATTGATTGTGTTTTATGTTTTTATGTTTTATTTCTTGGAGGAGGGAAGAAAGAGAGCATCGTGATTATACTATTACTTGTTTTGGCTGGTTGTTTGTTTTCTTTCTTTGTCGATTTGGTTTAGTTTGTTTGTCTGTGGAGTTTTGTTCACTCTTTCCTAATGGCTGTTTTTTTTTACCAATTACTGTATGAGCAAAAGTATCATCACTTTCAACTCAACTCTTCCATCATGAGTAATGCTCATCGATTGCCGCACGTAAAGAAACAAAGTAAACACCGATATCCTATGAAATACCACTAATTCCCACGCATGGGCGAATGTCCGATCCGAATAAAGTACACAACTAAAAATACATTTTCCCAACCATCCTCAGAGCTCATATAGATCATAGATCACAGATCATAGATGTAGCTAGATTGCTCTCTTCTCGACTCTCTCGGTACCTACCAACTCCTCCTCAACGTCGCTGCTAGTCGCACCATCATCAGCTCCGTGACTACCCCACCCTCCTTTCCGTCGCCGTCGTTCAACGACCCAGCCCCTGCTCTTTCTGACATACGCCACGACATCGTGCGTGCGCGGCGGTGCGAGTGGTGAGCTCTGGAACGGAGCCGGCGAAGGCGAGTGCTGGTAGTACGCGTCCGAGACAAAGGGCGATGAAGTCGGCGTGCTGTCTTCGTCTGTCCGCTCAGAGATTGGTGTAAGTGATGGTCTTCGCGCGGGTCTCGAGGCCGCCCCAAAGTCAGAGCCGTCGTCAGAGTACCCGTCGTCGTCGTCGTCGGCCATGTTGTTGACTTCGTCGAGCATGAGGTCGTCAAAGTAGTCGTCTCCGGCTTGGTCGAGGTCGTCGGTGAATTCAAAGGCGGTGATGTTTGCGAGCTCGTCTGACGAGTAGAGGTTTGCTGCGAACGGGACTTCGATATCAAGCTCGTCTTCGTCCGAGGGAGGTACGTCGACGTCTGAACCCACGACGTCTTCGACAGCCGCGGTGAGGGATATCCTGGTCGCTCGCGAGGCGTCCGAGTCGTTGCGGAAAAGGGAGTCGGTGCCGGCGACGGACGAGTCGAAGGAGAACCTCCGTCTTGAGTTTTCGCGGTCGAGATGGCGGATGCCGAGGCCGTCGAGAGATCGAAGGGCGCCGGCGTCGTCGTCGTTGCTGACGAGTATGCTTTCTGTGCTTTCTTCTATTATACTGTTTGTGTCGTCATTTTCGATGCTGCTGTTGTTAACGTCGTCGTCGTCAGGCATGGGTTTTTCCTGCGCAAAAGTCGCTAGACAATCAACAACACTGGTAGACCGCTGCACTTCATTGTCCTCGTCTTGAGAAGAGATCTCAATGACTGTCCCTTGACGAGCGAGATCTGAGTTCTGCTGCAGGTCGGTTGCTGTGGTGGTTTGTGGAATGGCATCGACAGGGAGAGAAGGCAAAGGTTTTGTGCGGAGGATTGTTTTCGAAACCTCAAAGATGCGCTGGATAGTTCGCTTGCGTTTCGTCTCGGAAGGTGTGGTTTCAGCTTCAGTCGGCGCGGTCGAGGAAGACGAGGACGCGAACGAGGACGAGGACGACGCTTCAGCAGCTGCAGTAGTAGTTTTAGACGCAGCAGCACCGGGAGTCGAGGGCGTAAGAGGCACGACACCCCAGTCATAAGTTCGAGTGCCGTAGATGACGCCGGCGTTGATAACCGCTTCCTTTTCACGCACACGGGCGGCCTCGGGGGACTCGGTCATGCGGATTGTGGCGTGGCGGAGACGCGGGATCGGGTTGAGTTTGTGCAGGAGATCGGAGCCGGAGGCGGAGGCGTCGAAGGTCGCGAGGGCGGAGGGGAATGGGGAGGAGGGGGAGATGGTTTTGGGGGAGGACTGTCTGCGGCGGCCGCCGGCGGCAGCAGCGGCAGAGGCGGCGAAGGAGCGCTTGATTCTGGTGCTGGCGGAGCGGACTATTGACTGCTTTCGAGAAGAGGCGGATGGAGGTGTGGACTTGGGAGCAGTGGTGGAGGAGATGGGGTTTGGGGGAGGTTTGGATGCAGGAGGGCTTGTTGATGGATGCGGAGGAGGAGCAGATCTGGCGGGAGGTGAGTCTGCGGGTTTCCGCCTGCCACGCTTGCGGCGGACGTGCGATAAGAGGAAGTTTGAGGTCAGAAGAGGCATTTGCGGAGTGAAGGAGGCATTCAGGTGGTGAGTGAGCCGGATTCGGTTGAGGAAGAGGAGGAGAGGAGGAGAGGATGGGAGAAGATGGATGTGAGGAGGATCGGAAGATGAGACCCAGGATTGGAGGAGGGTGGGATTTGGAGAGGGGGAAGTTATTCTGGGTATGATTACTTAATATGCGGCTTACTTATATTAAGAACAGCTTGTACGTTGTACGTAGATAGAGTAGACTACAGTGGACTGCAGTAGAGTAGAAGTAGAGTAGAGACGATGAGATGATAGAGAGTATGTGGATTAAAGAGGATTATGTAGACATGGAAAAGTAGAGGGAGTAGAGAGCACGAGCGTATGGAGTTGCCATGATATCACGGAGAGATCAAGAGAGTAGGAGGATGAGATAGAGAGTAGATGATGATATAGAGAGTGAGTATGAGAAGCACAGTGTATATCAGCAGTAATGCAGTAATGTAGTAAACAGATCAGATAAAAAAGAGGACAGAGATCTGCTGAGCAGTGAGCAGTGAGCACGATGAGAGGAGGAAGAGAAGAAGAGGAGAACAGAGAGGAGTGTAAGAAGACAGGAAGAACCAATAAATACAATAAACACAATAAAGACAATACAGCAAACACAATAGATATAGTAAACACACAGTAAACACAACAGAAACACAGATACAATAACAACAGTCAACACAGCACAGTATCATATCAATATCAGAACAAACAGCATATCGCATCTGACTACGATATCCACTCCACGCATCCGGATCCACACCCGCCCGTCACGAACAGTCACATCCTCCTCCTCCTCTCCTCCTCTCATCCATCTCTTCCCGCCGGAACAGTCCTCGACTGCCTGCAGCGGGCGGTGATGTGACGAGTCGACCGAAGCTGGCTGGTGGCGGGGCAGCTGAGCCACAAGATGTGGCTTGACTGTGGCTTGCGCATCGTCGAGGTTTCCATTTTTGGATCGCGGGTTTGTTGTTGTTTTGCGCCTTTTCCTCCTCGACTCTTCCTCTTCCTCTTCTTCTTCTTCTTTTACTATTATTCTTCTTCTGTTCTTCTTCTGTTCTTCTTCTTCTTCTTCTTCTTCTTCTTCTTCTCCTTCATCTTTGACCCCCCGGTCTCCACCCATGTCCTCCCTCATCATGAACGGCAACCCATTCCCGCATCCAAGCCAACCATTCATCATATCCCCCCACAGGTACTTCCTCCTCCTCTTCTTCCCTTCTCTCTTCTACAGCTCTCTCTAACTCATCAGATTCCAATCCCGCTCCAAATCCCAGATGCTCCGCCGCCTCCCCGTCAGGCGCATCCTCATCCTCGCCTGCTCCCTCGCGTCCCTCCTCCTCTTCTTCTTCCCGACCATCTCCACCTTCGCCGGCTCCTCCCTCACCTCCTCCCTCTTCCGCGACGATCCCCTCATCACAACCGTCCACCACTACGACCTCGCAAACTCACAGGGCACCGGCAGAGGCTGGGAGCGCAACGAGCGCGTCCTCATGTGCATCCCTCTCCGCGACGCCGCCCCCCATCTCCCTCTCTTCTTCTCCCATCTCAAGAACCTCACCTACCCCCACTCCCTCATCGACATGGCCTTCCTCGTCTCCGACTCCAAAGACGAGACCCTCCTTCTCCTCAACACCCTCCTCGAACGCATGCAGAACGACAAAGACCCCTACATGCACTTTGGCCGCATCGAGATCTTTGAAAAGGACTTTGGCCAGGTCGTCGGCCAGGGCTTTTCGGATCGCCACGGCTTCGACGCCCAGGGCCCCCGTCGCAAACTCATGGCTCGCGCCCGTAACTGGCTTCTTTCCGCTGCCCTCCGTCCCGAGCATAGCTGGGTTTACTGGCGTGATGTCGATGTCGAAATCGCCCCTCCGACCATCATCGAAGATCTAATGCGCCACAACAAAGACGTCATCGTTCCTAGTATGTCTTCTCACTTTTCTCTACTACAGATGAATAAATATACTAACACTACTAGACATCTGGCGTCCACTCCCAGACTGGCTCGGAGGCGAGCAGCCCTACGATCTCAACTCGTGGCAAGAAAGTGAAACCGCACTCCAGCTCGCGCAGACTCTTGGCGAGGACGCCGTCATCGTCGAAGGCTACCCCGAATTCGAAACCTGGCGCCCGCATCTGGCCTACCTCCGCGACCCCTACGGCGATCCCGATCTCGAGATGGAGATCGACGGCGTCGGCGGTGTCTCGATTCTCGCCAAAGCGCGCGTTTTCCGATCCGGCGCGCATTTCCCTGCGTTTTCGTTTGAGAAGCATGCCGAGACTGAAGGGTTTGGAAAGATGTGCAAGCGCATGGGATTGTCAGTTATCGGGCTGCCGCATTACGTGGTCTGGCATATGTACGAGCCTAGTGTCGACGACATGCGGTACATGAGCGAGATGATCCAGGCGCGGCTGCATAAGGAGAAAGAGCAGCAAGAGAAAGCAAAGGAGAACAACAACAAGGACGAGAGCGACCGGATGGCGGAAGCGGCCGCGATCGCAAAGGCTGAGATGGAGGCCGCGAAGCAGAAAGAACTGTCGAGCTCGAGCGGCGAGTCGCCGTTACAAGAGGCCGGGAAGGAGACCGATCCGTTGGAGATCTATAATAGCCCTGTGTACTTTTTGGACTCGGTTAAGGCGGCCGAGGTGAGAGCTGCGAAGCAGGTCGCGCGCGAGATCGAGCAGGCGCGCAAGGAGGCGGAGAAGAAGGCAAAGGAGGCGGCTAGTGAAGCAAACAAGGACAAGAAGGATGGGAAGAAAGTAGTTATCGCAAAGGATGATGCTTAATTCTTCAGTACTTGTTTGCACTGTTTCTCGTTCTTCTCATCGCTCATGCTCATTGCTCATCTCATTCTGGCTTGCTATACCGTTCATTCTCTATATATAGACCCATCTCTGCCTTAAAAGTTCCCGGCTGCCTCTGCACTTCTTCCTTTGCTTCTTCCTTTGCTTACTTGCGTCATTTGTATTTTATCTTATCTTTCCTGCCTTTTCCCTGGTTCCGGCGCGTGTCTCTGGCATAATCATCAACATTTTCTCTACATTATTCCTGCTTGCTACTTGCTTTGTGTTTGTGTTTGTTTGCGTCGTTGGTTTGGATTTTTATATAAAACTTGCTTGTTGTTGTGTGTATACAGCGATTGTTATAATACTATTAATACCCGTTTATAGATTATTAGATAGAGATCATTAGATAGAAAGTGGGAGTGAATATAGTAGCGACGCAGCACTTGTAATATAGATACAGCACCACGAGATTAAATTTCCATAACAGCTTGCTAATGTACATCCACTCATCGTGAAATTTAAATCAGATACAGCGGAGTCTGTTCGCGTCGAGAACTTGCAAGAACCTGCAAGTTCGAAGGTTATCAGCGGTGCTTTTCGTTCTCGAGTCGGGAGTAGAGTAAATACAGCGCCATTTCTACAATACACCCATAGTTAGCACAGATACTTAAATACAACAACACAAGAAAACTCACGGTTACACTCCGTAGTCCCCGTAATCGTCACCAATCTCTCATTACTATTCTCCTGCGGCTCGTTAATCTTAATCGACGACCCGGACAACTGTCTGATCTCGTTGATCTTCGATCCGCCCTTGCCGATGATGGCGCCGACCATGTCGTTCGGGATGAAGATTTGCTGCGTCAGTGGTTGGCCTGGAAGTGCGTGCTGGGCTTGTTGCTGCGCGCTTTGTACTGATTGCGCGGGTTGCACGCTCGGGACGGGTTGCGCACGCGCTGCGCTGTCGACCGCGGCGGTGTCTTGTGCTCCGGAGCCTGAAGCAGCAGCGGTGGTGGCTGCTACGGCGGCTGCCTGCGCGGTTAGGGAGGCGCCAGTCGCGACGGCGTAGTCTGCGGCAGAGAAACCGGTTGGCGCGAGAGCGTAGGGATTGAACGGCGTCGCGACGCCTTTCTGGACCGACATGCGCCAGTGCGCCGGGCGGGCGTAGACGCCGTACATTGGCAAGGGGGAGTAGAACTGGGCTAGGAAGGAGGTTGATATGCGGTCGGACTGGTCGGCTAGAGAGGAGCAGATGTCGGTTAGGGCGGCGGCGAGGGCGGGGGCGGAGCCGGAGATGAGGAGGGTGCGTTCGGTTGAGAGAGGGAGGAAGGTGGAGGAGGCGGAGAGGGAGGCGCCGGAGGGGGTAAGAGTGGAGGGGTCGAGGATGGAGGGGAGGAGTTTGTGGGGGATGATTGTTCGGAGGGAGAGGGTGGTGGTGTCGGGGGATTGTTTGGAGGAGAGCTGGAGCGCGAGTGCCGAGCAGGCCTAGATGTCGTCAGTATTGATCAATGATATAGAAGAAGAAGAAGAAGAAGAAGAAGAGAAGAAGAAGCGCACCTTCGCAACCGCATTCGCCCTCCCAGAAACAGTCAACACCCTCTCCGCCGCCCCAGCAACATCATCACTATACGCAAGCTGCACACCGCAACCGCGACTGATCTCCGCCGCCTCGTCCGCCAATTTCCCCGTCGTCAGCGCCGCCGCCTCGCGAGTTGCAATCAGACACCGCAGCTGCACCGGGGAAGAGTCGTCGTCGTGGCCGTTGCTGGTGGAGGTGGTGCTGGTGGTGGTGGTGGTGGTGGTGCCTCGTGCCTGGCGTTTGGTGGCAGGGGAGTCGTCGTCAGGGCCGCTGTACCTTTTCCGGGAGGTTTGCGTGGGTGCCATGTGCTTTTGATGTCGATTACTATCGTCTTAAGTAGAGAAAGAAGAAGAAGAATGAGATTCCTGCGGAGGAGGGAGATGAAAGACGAGGTGTTGATTTGGGTGAGGATGTGTAGAGAATTATTTCCTCGGAGGAGAGGTGGTTTGAACTCGGAACCGGTTTGAAAAAGTGTGCGCGAACTGTGCGCGTTGATGGGGTTCCGGTTTCAGGTCCTGGAACCATTCCTACTCCTCTCCTCCTTCACTGCTTAAACAATAGTCTTATTTATGATGTCTATTAATACAGGTGCTAATATATACAATAATACTACTACAACCCCACTCAAACTCACCCCTCCATCCACAACGGACTAACAGACGACGCAGCGGGCGAGAACGGGTTCAAAACAGGCCTCTCGACGACCGCCGTGCCGAGCTCGAGATACTTGTCGCCCGAGACAGAGTGGCCGCTGCTCGAGCGGACTTGGATCATGTTGTTGAAGCGGACTGTGCCGGGGGAGGGTAGTTGCTGCTGCTGCTGCTGCTGCATGTGTGGATCAGGTTTGGCTGTGGGAGTGGAAGGAGTGTTGACGCATGTGGTTTGCGTGCCGGGCGAGATCATGTCCCAGTCCTGAGCACGCATTTTCGCGACGTCGATAATCATCCTCTTTGCGCTCTGCTTGCTGTCCTCATCATCAGCAATTGACTTCTTTCCCTCGGCCTTGATAACCTTTGTATCCTCGCCAAACGCACGTAGTCGCGCTTGGAACTGCTCTTCAGTCCACTTCTTCTCCTTCCGGGATTGTGCGGTGAAGAGGGCTGCGAGCCGTGCTCTGAGGAAGTGCGAGAGATAGAATTTGCTGGTGCGCGGTGTCTCGATTGGTTTGCAGAGAGGGGAGGGGAGGGGGGAGGTGATTGTGCTCGCGGGCTCAGGCTGAGGAGAGGGAGGGGTGTTCTTGCTATCAGTGGGTTGAGAGATCTGGGTATTGTCCCTGCGCTTCCGTAGTCTCAAGGACTGCGCAGCATTCTTGAAAAACTTCTTTGTAGTGCTCTTTCTCTTCCCGCCTTTCTTCAACTTCAGCTCGGTAGGCACGATACAGCTAAAATCCTCATCGCAGAGCGTGTTTGCGTTGACAGGACTGAGATACAGGTTCTTGCTGTTTGCTCTCGAGATCGAGGACGAGTGCGAGCAGTCTGTGGCGGACTCTGCGAGCGGGATCGTGACCAGGGCCGAGGTCTGGTTGGCCGCCGCGATGACTGACGAGGCAGACGGGAGGTGGATGTGTAGTGGCTTTGCAGAGTCAGAGTGGGTGTCAGAGGGGTCAGAAGTAGCAGCAGCGGCAGTGGCAGAAGTAGCGGGGGTATTAGTAGTATCAACAGCAGCAGAAGGAGAGACAGGACTAGCGAGCTGCGACAGACGCCGCCAAAGACCGGAGGGGTGTTCGGCAGGAGAGGGAGTGTTTGCTGCCGCTTCGCGCACGCTGATTTCAGCAGCCGAGTCGCGGATGACTTGGGTGATGCGGGCGATGGCTTCTTCAGTGTCAAAGTCGTCCTCGACTTGGTCTTCGTCGAGGTCTTGGTCGAGGTTGTAGTTCAGGCTGGATGTAGGGAGGACGGGACAGGAGGGAGGATCAGCCGGGGACTGGGTCTGAGAGAGGACTTTGTCGAGGGAGGATTTCAGATGAAGCGAAGAGGCGGAGAAGGGTAGAGCTGCGAGGAGACTGCGACGGCGATGGCGGCGAGGGCGGGGTGGTGAAGAGTGGGAGGACTGACGGAGCTGCGGTTTGCGGGCGCCGAAGAAGCGGGCGCGGGCGAGGGAGAAGTCGTGGCTGAGGGAGGTGGTTGATTGGTCGGCGGGGATGAGTGAGTGTGAGTGAGCGCTTGAGGTTGAGGGAGGTGGGCGCGGAGGGGTGGGGATGCGGGCGCGGAGGACGTGGGGAGGGAAGTAGGAGATGCGCGGGCGGGGGGGAGGAGGAGGAGGAGGAGGAGGAGGAGAGGGAGGGTGGTCAGTATGTGACCTGCGACGTCTGATAAAGGGCATCGTGAAGATACAAAGAAGCAGCAGCAGTTGAGGGCATCTGAAGCCAACTCGAGCAAATGAAGAGAACTCGGATATTAGGAAGGATGGCGATGGCGATGTAAACAAAGGGCTGCGGCTCAGAAGGCGACAAAGTTAGCGAGATTAACTCGACACCTTTAGCGACCTCGCTTCTTTTGAGATGTGGTGATGGTTTGTGGGTAGGAGGAGTAAATACAATAGAAGTATCAGATATATACAATAATACTCTTATAATACTCTTATAAACACACTACAATAATACAACTAAGCAGCTTATCGCCCGCCAACTCTATCGCCTCGCTTCCTGGCACGTGCAAATAAACTTTAAATACGGATTAGGGTTTAGGCTGCGGCTCTGCGTCTGCCTCGTTTGCGTCCTCGACTTTTCTCTGTTTTTTGTTTACTTTTGTATTCCATTCTGTTGTTGTTGTTGCTGTTGTTTGTTCTCAATGTCGGTTCTGCCGTCGATTTACGATATTCCCGCGCTGCCGATATCGGACGCAGAGCTCTTTCTGCGCACTTTTGTTCGCCTCTTTGCTGCTGCTGCTCTGCCGCCCGCAAACTACCCCGACGTCCTCCTTCCTTCCCCACATCCTCCTCCATCTCCGTCTTCTCCACCACCGACTTCCTCTTCTCAGCTACCATCTCTGTCTTCTTTTGACAAGTCCAGGATCATCGCGGCATACACATCACCACAACCCTCCCTCGATCTCCCTCCACTCCCCCCTCCTCCTCTTCCTCCTCCTCCTCCTCCTCCTCCTCCTCCCCGATCCTCCTCCACTATCAACTCACCCCCCTCCCCCATCCTCGACCCCGCCACCGCCCTCGCCGAACTTGACTCCATCTCCCGCTCCCTCCACGACCCCCGCCTCCCCTTCATCATCGCGCCCTCAGACCACCTCGCCCAGCGCTCCTCCTCCCTCACTGCCCCAAATAAACGTGTCCCCCCCACCGTCAACGAAATCCACTTCCGCACCGTCAACTTCAGCGACCACCGCCGCGCCTCCGTCCCGCAAATCCCCGTCGACTACTTCTCCTCCAGCATCTCCTCCGCCAGCGCCTCCCCGGGCTCCGTCCTCTCGCCCTCCCGCCGTCGCAGCTCCGGCAACACCAGTTCCTCCAGCAGCATCGCCAGCTGCGACGTCGACGAAATCGTCGCCGACTCGACCATTGCCTCTTCGTTCATCATCACCGAGCCCAGCTCCTCCGCCTTTCCCCGATACCCGTCCGCCAACTCTATGGCCTCCACTTCCGCGCCCTTCATCTACTCCTCCGGACGCCGCATAAACGACCTCTCCGTCTCTTCTGAAGCCACCACCACTTCCTCCTTCTCCTCGATATCCCCGTCGACCCACAACCCCTCCTTCCTTCAATCCTCATCCACATCCTCCTCCTTAAAGAAGTTCCCACAGAAACTAAAACAGCGACGTTTCTTCTCCTCCTCACTCTCCGCGACCTCACCGCCCTCATTCTCATCCTCCTCCTCCTCACACACCAACCGGACACGCTCGGACCAGCTCTCGCCCATCTCCTCCAAATCAGAACCCACCGACCAACCCTCCTCCTCCACCTCCCGCCTTACTCCCGCGCCATCCGAAATCCCCTACTCCTCGCGCTCGCCCTCAGACTCCCAGCAGCATTCCCACTCCGCAAAGCCCCACGCGGCTCCTTACGGCAGCAAACCTGACTCTCCATACTACGTCCTCACAAACATGGGCGTCCGGCTCGTCACTCCTGGAAAAGACGGAAATACCCCGTCTTCATCTGACGCGCCGGTTGAGTCCCCGCCAGCTAGCCCTTCGCTGTCTGCGACCAACAGACTGTCGGTCTCTTCTTCAGGCAAGAAGCTTAGTACTTCGAGTGTATCTACTACTTCTTCCTCGGCTGGTAAATCGAGAAAAGGGTCCGCTGTGAGTTCGAGCTCGGCAAAGTCTTGGATTTTTGGGAAGAAGAATAGGTCTAGTCGGTCTTCTTAGGATTGTTTTATGGCGTTTCATATCTTTGTATTTCTACTACATTTATTATGCACTTATAAAAATATTCATTGCAAATACTCACTACTAAAACATACAATACATTAAACACACAAACTCACACATACGCCTAAACAGTCCCCATCCGTCTCACCATCCGTCTCGGTCCCTCGCCTGAAACCGCAATCTGCCCCTCAACCTCCAAACTCCTGACCGCGTCGCCAAACTCAAGGTTCTCGATATGCTCCGACGCCTGCTCGTTCATATGTCTCAGCAAATCAGAGTACCGCACCCCGCCGACGTTGCCCCGCGACAGCCCGTCAACAGCCTTCAACACCTCTCGCATGAGATCGCCTCTGAGTCTGCGCTGCGCTGCCGACGTGCCGGTCTGGATCAAGTCCATGTCAATCCGGCCCGTCACCGGATCCGTAGCGTAATCCTTGATCGCGGCGCGGATAAGTCTGACCGCCTCCTCGACGTCGTCGACCGTGACCTCGGTCGAGAACCGCATCCGCGCATGCGCCTCCGCCAACCGAATCATACTCTCGAGCTGCCGCGTCGTCGCCGTGATCCGGCGCTCGGCCGCCCGCACGTCCTCGCCCAGCTTCCGCAGGTCGACGTACGCCTTGACGAGCGCGTCGCGCGCGTCCTCGGAAATCACGGGGTGGATGTGCTGCCGCGCGTATGAGATGTACATTGTCAGAAACTCGATCGGCAGGATCTCCTCCGCCGAGCCGGTCTCGGGCGCGTCCTCGAGATATAGGCCCGCGAGATGGCGCGCGAGCCGGCGGTCGCTCTGCTCGTCTACTTTATCGAGAATCAAGTACACGAGATCGAACCGCGACAGCAGCGTCGGTGGCAGATCAATGTTCTGCGGCACGGGCAGGTTCGGGTTATATTTCGACCCGATCGGGTTTGCTGAGGCGAGCACAGACGTGCGCGCGTTCAGCGTCGTGATGATTCCCGCCTTTGCGATCGACACCGTCTGTTGCTCCATCACCTCGTGCAGCACCGACCGCGTCGCGTCAGACATCTTGTCGAACTCGTCGATGCAGCAGATTCCGCCGTCCGACAGCACGAGCGCGCCAGACTCGAGCACAAGTTGCTTCGTGTCCTGGTCCCGCGTCACGTACGCCGTCAGACCGACCGCAGACGAACCTTTTCCGGACGTGTACACTCCTCGAGGCGCGATCTTGTGCACGTACTGCAGCAGCTGCGATTTCGACGTCGAAGGGTCACCGCATAGAAGGACGTTGATATCCCCCCTGAACCGCGGGGACCCGCTCTTTTCAAACGTCTTGTTGGTCCCGCCAAACAGCTGGAGCAAAACTCCCTTCTTGACATCTTCCATCTCGTAGATCGAAGGCGCAATCGACCGCGCCAGCAGCTCGTAGATATCCTCGCGCTTCGACATCGCAGTCATCTCTTCCACGTCCGCCTGCGTGATCTTGCGGATCTCTTCGACCTCTGCCTGCGACGACGGCTGCGACGCCGAGGTTGACGACGCGGTAGCTTGGTGTTCGGCAAACTCCGTCTCGAGCGACAGCGTCGACACGTCCAGTCCGAGCCGGCGCTTGTCGACCTTTTGGATATGCAGCACGTCCACGTACGTCTTGAACAGACTCTTGATCGTCCGCATGCGCGGGTTCACCCGCACCGGCACCGACCTGAAAATACCCGTAATCTCAACCCTGTCTCCGGCCTTGCACGCGTCCACGAGCTCATCGTACACGCACAGCGCAACCGAGTGCGGCGTCTGTCCGTCCGGAACCACGTCCGGCGTCTCCTGCAGCTTGATAACCTGCTTATCCGCGTACTCGCAGCGGTTGTGGATCAGCTGCATCGACTCCTTCGACTTGCACCGCTCGCGCGGACACGCCGTCGGCTCGGCCACCATCCCGCGGTCGACCTCGACGCTGTGGTGGTGCAGACACACCGTGCATCGGAAAAACGCGACTTTCATGTCGGGAATGATCGGCGTGCTCCGCAGCACGAGGCCCTTCACCGACACAAGCTTGTCGATGTCGCCCGGGTTCAAATCGCGCAGACCCCGGCTGCCGCCTTCCTCCGCGCGCAGGTTGTACGGCCGCACTTTGTAAATCATATTTGCCTCGTGGTCCGCGATCTGCGCCTGCGTCAGGTTCATCCCCGTCAGAAGCTCAATCATGCAGTCGCGGATCGCCTGGTCCATCACAGGGATCAGCTCCTGCGGGTATCGCAGCAGGTTGTAGTACAGCGTGCGCGTCGGCGGATACGCGCGCAGATCCTGCACGTCGAGATTCAGCGTCGTGACGCCGACTTCGTACATATCCCGCAGCATATCAAGATACACAATCTCCTCTCCCTCGCCCGGCTGCACGACGACGCCGTCCTGCACGAGCCTGTACTTGCGCCGAAACGCCTGGATAAAGCCCGTGAACTGCGCGGTCGACTCTGCCAGCGCGACGTTTGTGCCCCACACGACGCGGTACGGAACCGCGGCGTCGGAGCCGTCGTTGCCGGCTGAGAAGGTGGCTGCGTTAGAGGACGACGATGACGGCGGGTTGCTCGGGTCGGAAGAGGGGTGGCCTCCTGCCGCGGCACCGTTTGGTCGCGTGCGGTGCAGCGGGGTGGAAAACATGCCGGAGGAGTGGATGTCTCCGCGGTTGCGACGGGCGGACCGAGGGGTCGAGAGGTGGTCAGATCTACAAAGTTAGCACTAGTCCTGCAGTTTCCAGTCCTAACAGCTGTAGAACAAAAAAAAGAGTACAAACTCACAGTTCAGAACGCAGATTGCTAGACCGAGCGGCGCTTCTGCCCGCACTGCTGCTTCTCCTCGCGCGCGGGGCAGGCGACGACGAGGAGTACCTCAACGGCGACGACACCTCGTCGAGCCTGCTTCTGCGCGCCGTGTTTCTGCTGTCTGCGCTCGCGCGCGGCGTGCTATCCGCAATAGAGGAAGCTCCGTCGTCGACCTGCATGTCCTCGGCGTCGCTGGGAAGGGAGTTTGAGGGCGCGGGCGAGGAGGAGGAGTAGAAGAGCGGCGAGGAGGCGATTCTGGATGTGGCGGCAGCGTTTGCTGGACGGGGAGTGTGCTCCTCAGGAGGGGGCGGTGAAGATCCCGGAGGAGAGGACATGGTGAGCTATTCTGATTGTGAATGAAGAGAATAAGGAATTGCGATGAGGAAGAGGAAGAAGAAGAGGAGGAGGAGGAGGAGGAAGAAGAGATTGGGAGGAGCGAAGAAAGGGATCACTTTGCTTCCCACAAAGGGGGTTTAATGAAAACCTTAAAAAGACGCGTCGCGGCGTCGCGTCAAAACGCGTCTTTCCGCTTTCGCACGCGCCTCTAACTTTATTTTCTCTCTGTCCCAAACCAGTAACAAATCTACATCTTTATTCTCTATCTCTCTACTTTTGCGCCGCCCGGGTCTTCAGCGCCTTCCGCTCCGTTTCCGCCCATCTGATCACAGCGCTGAAAGCTGTGCCGTCCATCGGCATATTCGGATTCGCGACCCACCGCCGCATCTGCTCCAGGTATGCCGAAAAGATCTCGTCGAGCCATCTTGCTGCTGCGGACTTTGGCGTCTTGCTCTCGTCTTCACTGTCGCTGTCGCTGTCCTCTTCCTCGTTCTCTTGTTTGAGGTTCTCGTCGTCGTCGGCTGAGGCAAGAGCTTGCGCGATGATTGTCCTTCGTAACGTGCCCTCCAACAGTCGACAGCAATCAGTAAACTGCGCACCGTTCGTGTGCTCCGAGGCTTCCATGATCAATCTCAGAAGCCCGAAGCATTCCTGCGGATCGCACTCAAATTTCGCCAGCCACGGATCGGAAAACATACTCAAGAACTTGACCGCCACCGGCACGATCTGCGCATCGCTCGACCTGACCAGCTGCAGGATAGGCCACAGCAGCGAGAGCAGGCACTTCCCAGCTTTCCTCGCGTTCGGCGAGCTCCGGATCTTGTTGACGTACACTCTCAGCAGTCCAAGCACCCGATTCTTGATCTCAATCACCCGCAGCTTCCCGCTCTTTTCTTGCTGCTTCCGCGTCTGCTTTGGTTTCTTGGGATTCGAGCTCACGCGGTTCTTGAACATGGCCGAGAGCTTATCGTCGAGCGCGAGCATTTGCTCGTCGTCCATTTCCTCTTCTTCGTCTTCTTCGTCGTCTGAGAGCGGGCGTTTTACTCCGAGTACTTGTCCAAGCTTCCGTTCAAACTTGACAAGGTCTTCTGGTGCATCCTCGTCCTCATCTTCCTCCTCATCTTCCTCCTCGTCTTCATCCTCCTCCTCCTCCTCATCATCATCATCCTCCTCTATACCGCTGCTACTCTCGTCGTCATCCTCCTCCTCACTATCGTCATCCCCTGCATCCTCCATATCCACATCCCCCGGCCCAAACTCTCCATCAACCTCACCATCCTCATCAACCACATTAAACAACTCATTCAACCCCTCCAAGCTCTCCTTCGTCCCCAGCACTTCCGTAAGCATATTCAACTCCGGCTCCCCAATAACCGTACAAAACACCTCCATCATATTCTCACACACCGTCCGCAGCGACTTGGAAGCCTTGGTCGAAAACTGGATAATCATCTCGGTGAACATATAGCCCAGTCTATTAAACTTTGGCTCGGCCACTTCCTCCTTATCCTCCTCCTTGGTCCGCGCTCTCTTACGGCGATGGCCGCTGCTGCTATCTGACTCCTTCAAAGTGCGCTCGGCGGTCTTGAGCGCCATCCGCGCGAACTTTAGCGCATCGGCGAGTTCGTCAGACTCAAGACTGTGGTGACAGTGTAGAAGCACGCATGTCGGAAGTAGCAGATCAATGAATGCGCATTGTTCGCCTAGAGTCTCTCTCTGTGTTCAAATGCTAGTTAGTTCTGCTCTTGTGATTAGTTTAAATCAATATGACGACTTACCAGCGGCTTGACCTTTTCCAGCAGCTCATTGCATTTAATGATCAATTTACTACTGATCTTTGGATCAGCCACACTGCCGCGCTTGACCACCGCAGTAAGACCTCCCAGCACGACCGCAGAGTACGGCACCAAGTCACCCTTCTCGTCTCTGAAGCAGACAGCCGACTTTGCCTTGATATCCGCCATCTGGCGTAAACTGCTCTCGAGCCTGCGCGCGAGATTCGCATCTGGCTCGGTCGACAGTAGGAATTTGGCCGAACTGAGCGCGAGAAGAGTGTTGATTAGAGATCTGCGCCAGCTGTCGTCTGCGTAGATCTGGTTTCTTGTCGCGTAGATTAGTTCGTGTGCGAATCTGAAAATAATCGCACGGTTCTCTTTTTTCGACTTGGCGGCGTCGCTCAGCACGCTCGCTACTTTTGTTAGTATCTCTTCATCGGCGATGGTCGATACGAAATCGACAAAAGGACTCTCCTTCTGCGAATAAAACAGCTCCTCATTAAGTTCGGCATCGAGACAGTCCTTCAAGATCTTTGCGGTTTTCTTTGAATCATCTCTGCAAGCGCTCACGAGACATTTCGAAAATCCTGAGCCGGCGTTTTTGAGTGGCTTGCCGTCTGCTTTTCCCAGAATCAACAGAAGCGGCTTCCACAGATCGCTTGAGAGGTTCGGAAGAATATAGTGCACTATCGTGTTCAGCTTTTGGGAGAGAGTTAATGGCTCAAGTATGGAGGACCAGTAATCTTTAGGAACCAACGCGTGGTCCTTGACAGATCGAGCGGACAGAAAACGAGCAGTGAAGGTATATACGAAAGAAGGTTGCTCGTGCCATACCGCGTCGCCCTCTTTGTTCCACTCCCCCGGCGAGCGCCCGTCGATTTGCAAGAGCGAGGGTCTCAGATGACTACACTTGTCAAGTTTCTTGTGGACCTTGCGAAAGACGCCTTTGCCGATGAGTGGACCCTCCTTAATCCAGTCTTTCTTCAAGGACTCGTCGTTCTTGAACTTGACTTGCAGGAGTGTTTTGGGATTGTAGTCTTCGCGGAGCATGATTGCTAATAAAACACCTGATCCAAATGCAGAAAAGAGGTCAAAGCCGTCGTGGTCTTCCAATCGTTGGACGATATGAGTCTGTGACGAAGAAGGCAGTAGACGGCTAGGAAGAGAAGCGATGGCTTCACTCAGGATCTCGCCTGCCGTGACACTGAGGAGAGCGTTGTTTAGAAAGACAACTTCTAGAACAACATCAATCAGCTCTTTGACTCCATTCGCGGTCGATCGCTCGTCTGTCAGCAGAGGGGTGTTTGTGAAAATTGCGCGGCAGGCAATCAAGATCTGTAGGCTCTTGTGGTCGTCCTCTGATTCGGTCTAGATCATAGAGTATTAGCGTCCATTAGCCAGACAGACAATAACATTCAACAGTCCAACTCACATCGCTCTTATCAGATGAAGAGCTCAGCAGCTTCGCGATACTTTCCAAGCTCATTTCACTCATAGCTTTGCACGTAGCCTAGAATTACAACTCCGTTAGAACGCAGTCCTCCAAAAACAATCGTACTCATATGAAAACTCACAGTATTAAACAACTCAACCCTCGCCACCAAATCATCAGCAGGATCAATAACAAGAAGCCGAAGATTTTGCTTCAAGAACTTTTCGCATTCTTCCACACTCAGATCATCTTTGCTCATCATCAAACTCGAGATCTTGTTCCTGACCTCGGCCGCTTTCTTCTTTTTGGAGATCAGGACCGCGGCAGACTCAGCTAAACCGCCGTTCTCATTCTCTCCTCGGTCTGCCTGAGCTCTTTTTCCCGATTTCTTCTTTGCTGCCATTTCAAACACCACTGAAGAGTTGCAGAGACAGTGATCTCCTCGATGTTTTATCAAATTTATTTTTTCTTTTGACCCCTGAATCTTAAACCCGGGTAACTGTTACCCGGACCCGTTCCGCAATTGAGGCAGTGGGTTAGGGCTCAGTAGAGGCTTTTGAGTTTTCTGAACTTTTCAAAAAAGGCGCCGACCGACTCCGGGAATATCGCAGAGCAGAGCTGAAAAAGGGAGGTTCTTCTGTGTTTGTGTTTGTCTGCGAGCTGCTCGGTTGAAGAAGAGATAAATTGCAAGTGCTGCTCGTCTGATCTTTTGGTTTGTTTGGTAGTTGAATTACATCGAAGCAATGGCGGCCGCAACAGAGAGCAAAGGCAAGGTGGTCATGATTGATAACTATGACTCATTCACCTGGTAAATCTCCCATATCTCTCTTTAATGAGATTTGATATTGCTTTATTGTGCAATTGTTACTAATGTTGAGGTTTTCAGGAACGTATATCAGCTGTTGGCGCAGGAAGGCGCGGACGTGGTCGTTATCCGTAACGACGTCAAGACCGTCGAGGAACTCGCCGCGATGGAACCCAGCAGACTCGTGATTTCTCCCGGACCGGGACATCCTCTTAACGACGCGGGAGTCTGTCCAGAGGCAGTGAAGTACTTTGCGGGCAAGATTCCTATCCTGGGAGTCTGCATGGGCGAGTAAGTGTCGGTGCCGGTACCGAGTTTGGAGACCCACATCAAGGCTAACCCCAGATTTTGCAAACAGGCAGTGCATTTTCTCGGCGTTTGGAGGAACCGTTACTTCAGCAGGAGAGATTGTCCATGGAAAGACATCACCGATCGAGCATGACGGCAAGGGCATCTTCACCGACGTTCCCCAGCAGGTTGCGGTGACGCGATATCATTCGCTTGCCGGCACCAGCACGACAGTTCCCGACAGCTTGATCGTGACCGCAAAGACTTCGAACGGAATCATCATGGGTGTGCGTCACAAGGAGTACACGGTCGAGGGAGTCCAGTTCCACCCCGAGAGTATCTTGACTGAGTCGGGTAACCTCATGATTCGGAATTTCCTAAACATGAACGGCGGAACCTGGGCCGAGGACGCGTTGAGCAAGAAGGGCCGTGCTGCCGAGACCCCTGCCGCTCCTACGAACGGCGCTACTGGGAAGGAGAGTATTTTGGACAAGATCTACGCCCAGCGACGCATCGATGTAGCTGCTCAGAGAAGCACCCCGGCCTTCACGCGAGAGAACTTACAGAAGATATACGACCTGGGGGTTGCTCCTGCACAGATCGACTTTGCCGCACGGTTGCGCCAGACAAACACTGCTTTGCTGGCCGAGATTAAGCGTGCGTCTCCGTCAAAGGGAGATATCGACGTGAACGCGAACGCGGCTGCCCAGGCACGCCTGTACGCTCTTGCTGGCGCCTCTGCGATCTCGGTGTTGACAGAGCCACATTGGTTCAAAGGCAGCATCGACGACATGCGGTACGCCCGCCTCGCTATCGAGAATGTGCCGAATAGACCTGCGGTGCTGCGGAAGGAGTTTGTCTTTGACGAGTATCAGATCCTGGAAGCTCGGGTGAACGGTGCCGATTCGGTTTTGCTGATTGTGAAGATGATGGACGAGGAGCTACTGAAGAGGCTGTACAACTACTCCAAGTCTCTTGGGATGGAGCCTTTGGTCGAGGTCAACTCCGCGGCTGAGATGACCCGTGCGATCCAGCTAGGTGCGAAGGTCATCGGTGTCAACAACCGGGACCTGCATTCGTTCAATGTTGATCTCAACACCACTTCTAATCTCGCGCTGATGGTACCTGAAGGCACAGTCCTTTGCGCTCTGAGCGGGATCACGTCCCGGGCAGATGTGGAGAAGTATCTGTCAGAGGGCGTAGGCGGTTTCCTGGTAGGCGAGGCTCTGATGCGAGCAGACGACACTACTGCGTTTGTGCACGAGTTGATTGGAACGAAATAATTAGTTCTCTGATGCTCGGTGCTTCTTTGCTCATATTCATAAACGACTGTTCATTTCTGTTGTGTTTGGTTAATTAATGATAATTTAGTTGTAAAGATATTTGAAATTAGTGTAGATCGAAGTAGACTAGATGATTCTAACATAGCGGTCCTGAGAATATATATAAAACAAGAAGCAGGAAATCCTTCCTGTCTTCACCGATTAACAGCCCATAAACCTGTAAACGAAAACCAGCCCAATATAAAAGAAGAGAGGATGCAAAGAAATAAGAGAGAGGGTGGTGGAGATGAGATAAAGAGATATAAACAATCACAATCATACATAAAAAACCATAATACCGATCCAATCGTGATCACCCATCATAAAATTCGTATTGCGAGCAAACAGCTCTTAACTCAGTCGACCGACCTGATGCTGTCGAAAGACGACCGCACGACAGGTAGTCTAGGATTCACCATCTCTAGAGGCGGAGCAGCGCTGCCAGAGACGCGGTAGTTGAAGTTCGAGGCGTCGTGCAGCTCGAACTCGTACCTGATCTCGGACTCGACCAGCGCGTCGTCGACCAGATCGACTGGCAGGAGGTATTTGTTCTTCTTGCCGCTCCGCAGAGACCGTGATTTGGACTCTTCGGGGAGATACTTGTTGCCTCTGGTTGCGGAGGGGGAGAGGCTCCGGGATCGGATGTGGTAGACTCTGGATCGATCTGTTAGTATATAAAGAAGGATTAGAAAGAAGATCAAGCCGACGTACTTCTGATTCAGGTCCAGCATTCTAGTAAACTGTCTGTATTCGCTGATATTCTCTGATATTCGCTGATATATTCTGCGCGTTGGTGGTTCTAAGGTGAAAAGCAGCTACGGAGAAACCGGGGAGGAGGCCAACTTTTATTGAGGCCGCAGAGCCGAGCGCCACTTTTTTTTATTTTTTTTTATTCTGTGCGACGAGTCATGCGCCACGCGACGCCACCTTGGAACATGTGACGTCACCTGGCAGATCATCCCACAGCCAGCGCCCGGCCCGGCCCTGCTCAGCCCTGCACCGAGCTGCAGCTACGCCAGCACGAACGCAGCCGGCAGGCTCTTCTCGTAGTAGACCGTCAGCCCGCAGCGGCGCAGGCAGCGCACGTCCGCGAGCGTGATGCTCGGGCAGCCGGACACGTCGAGCACCTGCAGCGAGCAGTTCGGCAGGCTGTCGACGTCCTTCAGCAGCTCGCTCAGGTTCCTCGCGTCCGGCTGCGCAAGGTACCGCGACCACTCGCCGACTATCGCCGCGATGCCAAACCACGTAATCTGCATCGACAGCGTAAGCCATAGAACTCTCAGCTGCGTCAGCTGCGAGAAATCCATCAGCGCGCGGTCAGTGGCGACACCGCCCAGGTAGGTGTTGCCCAGATCAAGGTACTGCAGATTGGGGCACAGCTTCACGATCCAGTTCACGTCAGAGAGTGAGATACTGCTGCCGGAAGATGCTCCAATCTCCGGCGGATCAATCACAGTGTCTATCCCCAGCGTCATATTTCTGCACGCTGATAACCGTAGACGATTTAGTCGGCTACCATCCGTGCGAGTGAGTATCGACACCAGATGCTTCGAGGTCAGCCAATCTATATTACAAAACTCCAGCGTCTCCACGTTCTTGTACTCGGTCTCAAACACAGCCATCCGTCTCTCGCAGTCGTGTTTCGGCAGCGGCGGATAGTAAAACTCCTCGGTCGTGCCGTCCGTTCTTCTGCGGATCCGCCTCTGCTGCGGTACTGTCTCGGTATCCGCCAGCGCGACTCGAGTGCACGTAGCAGGAATGATTGGCATGATACGCATACGGCAATTGTACATCTCCACCGACTCGAGCTTTGTGTTTGCTGTGAAATCAGGGGTTGGCGATGGATCTGCGTCGGATGGCTCCCACTCGCAATATTCATCGCCCGTGCCCATCGGGTCCGTTACCGTATAGCCCGCTAACTTGAACATCCTCAGATTCGGCAGTAATCGCAGCAGCCTGTTCAGCCGTCGCACGCAGATCACGGGTGACTGAAACAATTCAGTTCCATCTCCGAAAATAGTATTGTACAGCTCCGAATTGATCGCCACGCTCCTCGCCTTATATTTGCAAATCGTGAGCTCGGTGATGTGAGGCAGCGACTCGACGCAATCCTTCAAAACAGGAATGTCGTATACCAGCCTGTCGCTCTCGTGCGAAACGTAAAGCGCGCTGAACTCTTGAAAATCGAGGTTTTCTAGATTCGGGAAATGGCCTCGCGCAAGAAGTGGCACGAGACCAATTGACTGCACGACCGTGATTCTGGCATACACCAGCTGTGAGAAATCTGTAGGCCACTTGAACGCCAACGCAGTAGGTTCCGGTTCGAGGTTTAAAACGCAAAAGGCCTGAGAATTGGATGACTCGATACCCTTTTTAATCTCAAGGAGGAAATCAGGATTGGTGATCGACTTGTCTACCATCACGTACTTCCACAAGCTCGGCGTTGTCATGATAAACTTATTCCAGCTCTGGCAGACCAGTCGAAGGTGAACCAACGTCTGAAGCGGGAACCCTTCGAATATCTTCTCGGCAATCTCAAGCGGGAACTTTTGAACGATATCCGTCTGCCGCGTCGCCCCGCTCGTCGTCGTCAACAAAGACGCAACGCTTAACGCACCCATATCATTTTCCAGGCCCAAGTCTTGACTGACTGCCGTGCTCGCTCCGAGTTGAGATTCCATTGTGAATAGATCTGTAACCTCGTCTGCTCAACAACATCATATGTCTAGCGATTGCCGTTTCTCGTTTTACCGCAGACCCCTTCCCACAGTCCAACAGCACAATCTATATCGTACAGCACTCCACTAACTCTCCAAATCTCGAGGCCGTAAAAAGAGCTGTAGGACGCGAGTAGCTATTGATTCGTGTAGAGAACGCGATAAACGATTTTAATCCTGGAAATCACCCACTCGGCGCGTGCCCTGCTTATCGAAAACTCTATCTAAAGCTCCCCGGGTTAACGTGGTTAAACGTCGCCAAGTGCCTGAGTTATTCAATTCTTCAAATCATCTCTATCTCTGAAGACTAAAAAAAAGCAGACGTTTATATTGATGTCTAGAGAATCAAAAAAAATTAAAAAGAAGTTGCAAAAAAATATGGACGACACCGGAATCGAACCGGGGACCTCCCGCATGCTAAGCGGATGTGATAACCAACTACACCAGACGCCCTTTTTATATTTAAAAATTTTTCTGGTCCTTTATAAAACGCAAATCAATGAGTAGTCTTTTGTGTTGAATATGGAGCATTTGAAGAGTATTCTGAATTATAACCTGAGAAATGCCTAACAAAGCAGATGTAGAAAGAAGTAGAGGTATAATTAGATCACAAGAAGCTGTCTCACGCCAGCTAGCAAGATCTCGATCGCGGCAGCTGAAGCAATTAGTTACAGCGGCTAAAACGCACTTAGGCAGACCCTTAGCTGACGTCATATGCGGCTCAACCACAAAGCAGCCGATTGCCCCGGGTGCATAGATCCTTCTATCAGGAAATCACATAATCTCTGTTCTGCACCGCATCCCGCCTCAGACCGCGACCAGACTTGTTAGACATGGACATCGAAGGCGTGCGACGGGCGGAGAATGCAGAGAGGGTGTTGCAGCCTTGTCGGTATAGGGTGGTTAGTGTCTGATTTGGGAATTGACACGCGTGAAGATGATTCATACTGACTGGACGCGTTGATATAGGGAAAGGTGCTTGGTCAGGGATCGTACTCTGTCGTTAAAGAAGCAGTTCATATAGAGACGGGACAGTAAGTGAATTGTTTCTGAGGGCATCGTTTTTCATATTTTCAAGAGGATATTGACCTTTGCACAGGAAATTCGCTGCTAAAATCATCAACAAACGACTTATGTCTGGTCGCGAAAAATTTGTATCATCCCCCCTCCCCTTTCGACAGCAGCACTCAGCCAGACATAATCCCGACTAACAAAGTACTTCTGAATCTCAGGTACGCAGTGAAGTCCAAGTGCTAAAGAAGATATCCGCCGGTCATCGGAATATCTTGACATTGGTCGATTTCTTCGAGACCTCGAACAACCGTATGTGTTTCAGATTCGTTCCTTCTTCACCTGCCCACCACGTTTGCTGAAATGTGTCTGATCTGATCTTTCGATAGTTTATCTGATTACCGATATCGCCTATGGTGGAGAACTGTTTGATCGTATATGCAGCAAAGGCTCATACTACGAATCAGATGCGGCGGCGTTGATCAGATCTATAACCTCTGCGGTCGCGTACCTCCACGCGCACGGGATCGTTCACAGAGGTATGCCTTCGCCATCACGTTACGTGCCCTATTTTCCGAGCGATACTAATAGCTTATCAGACCTGAAGCCTGAGAACCTCCTATTTCGAACGGCGGAAGATAACGACGATCTTCTGATTGCCGACTTTGGCTTATCCCGGATCCTGGATCAGCAGAAACTAAACATCCTGAACACTACATGTGGAACGCCCGGTTATATGGTATCTCTTTACTATTAAATTGCTTAGTTTGTTTGAGGGTTTTCGCGCTGACAATCATGAAAGGCTCCTGAGATGATCAAAAAGACTGGACATGGCCAGCCAGTGTATGTATCCCACGTTTCCTCTCACCACAATCTCCTTCATATTTCTGACTGATCTACATAGTGATGTCTGGGCGATCGGAGTCATCACCTACTTCTTGCTCTGTGGCTATACTCCCTTTGATCGAGACACAAACGCCGAAGAATTGCAGGCTATAGTCAATGGCGAGTATGATTTTGAGCCAGAGGAGTACTGGGCCGAAGTCTCTGATAATGGTACGTGTTGCTTACCCCAATCAGTAACATAACGTCTTGCTGATCATCTCTTTATATAATTTCTAGCAAAGGATTTTATACGTCAATGCCTCAACGATGACTTTGAAAAACGAATCACCGCCCAGCAAGCTCTCAAGCACCCTTTCCTGCTCAAAAATGAGCCCAGCGAGGAAGAAACAAACCTTCTCCCAAGCCTCAAGTCTAATCTTCTGCAACGCAGATTCTCAACAACATCTGAAGGCGCACCCAATAAAGTGCTCAGACGACTGACGGAGGAGGGTATTATGGATGGCAAGTTTAGCGAGAGCCCGGAGGCGATTAGGTCGCCGGGAGCAAGTTTTTCACCTACGGACCAGCATGCGCCTATTTTGGCTTGATCGGTTTTTTTTCTTATATCGTTGTGTTTTCGTTTCACCGTTTTGTTTTAACTGTAGTTTTCTTGGGATAGCGGGGGTTAATTTTGTATTACCGTAACACGTCTGTCTTAGTTTCATGATTTCCAAAATCGACTCGTCCCAGCATTACTAGTAGTACACCAACCATCCAAAAAGCCACTTAGCAGACATCGGCAACCTCAACCTCAAGACCGTCGGTCTCGCCGAGATCAAGCTTGAGGGTGCGGTTAAACAGCTCGATGAGCATCGTCATTCCGATCCTGGTGACTGCTGCGTCATATCGCTCTCTTGAGTTTTCGTCGCGTACAAAGGCGTGCTAGACGTTCAGATTTGTTAGGCTAGAGTCTGTGATTTGCCGGTATTCTAGAAGGGATTTCACAGGATATTTACCTGAGCACCAGCGACCTCCCAGAAGCTGAAGAAAACATCAGCTTTGTTAAGAGTATCGCGGATCAGCGCGCGGCCCTCGACGGGAACATGAGGATCACGAGTTCCAAAAATCATAATCAGCTCTCCCTTAATATCCTTCGCGCGCGCAAGTGAGTCATCGCCCTGTCCCAGCGTTCCAGAGTGAATATCAGTCCCGAACCAGCAGACAGCGGACTTGACGCGCTTGTCGAATGCGGCGCGGAACGCGAGGTGGCCGCCGAGACACATGCCCGTGGCGCCGACGCGGCCGTTGCAGATCGGCAGACTGGTGAGGTAGTCTATTGTCAGCTTTGCGTCTTCGTCGTAGGACTCGACCGGCTTCTCGACTTTGTAGCGGTTGCCGTCGTCTGTGCCGGCGGTGTCGTAGGCAAGAGGCTCGGGGCCTGTAGAGCGTCAGTGTGAACTTGTTGAGACTAGGATTGGAGGTCAACGAACCGACGAAGTTGTGGTATACTGAAGGCGCAGCGACGATGAAGCCCTGGCTAGCAATTTGTTTCGCCAAACGAGCAACCGGGCCTTTGAGTATAAAAAATCGTGTAAAGTTAGCCAACAGCAGAAATCTGCAGTCTACGACATTGCGTCGAGCATACCCGTAACTATAACAATCAACGCTCAGTTAGCCAGATCCCACGTTCACATCACAATTCCACCAATTGCACAATAGAAGATCTTTCTTTACCCTGGTAAATTTCAGAATAGCACACCACACCGGGGAATTTAGCCTTGGGATAACCCGGGATGAAAGGCGTGAACGTGTAAACACGCATCGTGGTGCCGAGCGAGGTCGGCAGGTCGACAAAGGACTCGTGAACCAGCATTGTTGTACTTTGTAAGTATTATAAACTAATCAATTGGATTCTCTGCAGTTTCTTCTGTGGATTTAGTAAAACACACAAGGCTTGACAGGCGATAGTGCTTCTGCTGGTTTATAAAAGGACTCAAATCGAGCATCATGATGAATCTGGAGCAGAGTCTCCCGCTTATCGTGCGGCTTTGGTACCGCGCTTTTACGGATTTCCATCCGGATTACTGTTCCTATTCTGATTTACTCTGTTCAGCAGTTTATCTTTTGTATTTTCCCTAACAGACACTGGAAATGAAATGCCAACACACAGACCGCATCTAGCTTCGCTGTCTCTCAAAGAAATAAACGTAAGCAAACCGCTTCATTTCGTCCACGTCTCCGCCTTCAACAACCTTCTCGTCATTGAATAGCACCCACTTGCCATCCCCGCCTTCCTCCACTTTCTTTTTGATGAAAGCAACGTAATGACCTGCGTGAACGCTACCTCCCTTGTGGCAAATAATGCTGTGCAGCTTGTACGTCGCCGGAAGCGAGCTGTCGCCTGCTGTCACGTCTCCCGCACCGGCGCTGCTGCTGCTGGCTGGGGCGTCGTCGCTTCCGTCGTCGTCTGGATGGCTGAAGACCCACTCGATCGCGCGCTCCATGTCACCGCCTGTTTCCTTCAATGCTTTCTTAGCCTGTGCCACAGAGAAGCCCATATCCGTAAGCATCGCGACTCCTTCTGGTGAAATCTCGGCCGACTCGCCTGCGCCGCTAGACTCAAGCTTGAGAGGCTCGTCGATATCGGGATCTTCCATGTGTGCAAATAGCCAATTCATAGCCGCGTCAGGGTCCGCGTTTCCAGTATTGTACAATGCCTTCTCACAGCGTGTGGCCGGGAAGCCCATGCCTTCCAACATTGACATGCATCCTTCGTTGGGAATAAACTTGGCTTCGGCCTTGCTGTCTGACTCGACAAGAAGCTCTTCACCCTCTTGTAGGCCCAGTGAAATGTACTGATCGAGGTCAAACGGCTCGTCCGGCACAACAACCGGAACATCTGAAAAGAAACGAAAAGTTAGTACTACCTCGTATACCACGTAGCGTCAGATCATCATACCTAATTTTGTTGGCACCCAGTTTATAATCTCAAATCGTCTGGCATTGACAATCAATACGTCCGGAAACGTCTTAAACGCCGAGCGCTTGATCGCACCATCTTTTGATCCACAGTCTTGACAAGTATACTCCAGAGTCTCTGGCGCTGTGTATATATCCAAGCACTCCGTCAACGAAACGCTCTCGAACGTATCCTTGTCTTCGGGTGAGGCTTTGCCGAGTCTGCGGATAGGAACGGGCACGGATATGTTGTTTTGTTTCTCGCTCTTGTAATTCACACGGTGACAGCCTAGGCACTCCAATCTCTGCTCTATAACGAAATCGAACGTCTTTGCCGGATCGTTCGCCACATCTTTGTGGTTTGCGCGATCAATCATCTCGACCAGGTACTGCAAAAACTCAAACGCGTCTTGTTGACGCATGGTCGAGAACTCCGCGTGGTTCTTACCGACCATGGCCTTGAACGTAGCCGGCGCAATACCTGCCTGGAAATTGTCCTCGGTGGAAGGCACAGAGTAGCGGCCGGAAAGGAGCCCATATGCAATCTTCCTCAGCTGGGTTTCGAAATCAGCAGCTGGCTGGGCCAATCTCGGCATCTCGCAGTCGGATTTGTAGTATCTTTGCTGAAACGACGGGAGTGAAAACAGGCACTGTACGACAGAGGCCAAATAGCAGGAGTTCCCAAGATTCTTGAGTCCTGTGAATCCGGGCCCGAAGAGTGGCTTCAGCTCTTCGCCGTTGTCAGAGGTCATGCTAAATTCCCATTTGAGGTTTTGCTCCAATTGCTATATAATTGTTAATCCTGTGTGAAAGAGATATGAATGAGATATAAAGACTGTGTCATACCAGCTCAACCAAGCTCTTTTCAACTTTTTGTCTTTCCGAGATCTTGATTCCCCAGTGCCATAGATGCTCGGCCAGATTAGGGTCTTGCCTTTCTTCGTTGCAGAGGTAGCAATAAACGTCTAATTGAAATACTATTAGCAACTAATGTATGATAAGTCGTGGAACTTCGCGTGTACATACCTGCGGTACCATCAGGAGTGATGCTGCCAAGCTTGACCGAGACTGGATGATGCGTCTGGTCAAAATGAGCAAGTCCATGGCCGTTACCACCGACTCCACCAAATTGTTGACGTCCACAACCAAGTGCTCCGCACTGCAGACATAACCACAAATTCTCTTTCAATTCGCATTGAGAGCAGTGCGCAAGTTCTAAACATGAATCGGTCAGCATCTATCACAGTACGACAGCGAGTAATGACTCGCGTGGCCACATACCTTGATCCGCAAGAACTTTAGCCTCATCTTGCGCCAGCAACAGCGTATGCTCGCAAGGTGATATTTCTTCCTCCCATGCCTTAACCTCCGACTGCTTATTCGAGGAAAGGCTGGTCATAACGCCGTTCACCACATCCGAGAGCTATAGCGTGACACTTGTAAGTTTTATAATTCTCTGGATATAAGCGTTCAGAGAACAAGAACTGACCTTCCCACTTTCCTTGTCAAGCTCGACGTTGCACGCGAGACATTTGACGGTAGTCGCGGTGTCGAATCGATCCTCTTCGGTTTCGGCAGGAATCGCAAGTTTAGCGATTTTGGGAGGAGCCTCATCGCGCTAGATGACAGGATTGCGTCTGTTCAGTATTTTGATTGCAGATTTTCTTATCCATAACTATCAAAGATGCTTTTTGTATTACCTTGATCTGCTTGCGCGTCTTTTTGATATTGAGAACGATCGGGTGCTCAGTAATTGAGTAATGAAGCTTGGAATGCCCAGGAAACTCCGAAGTGCAGCCTCCGTTGAAGCAACTCAAGCAGACGTCGAGACCCAGGGGAGATTCCTATAGTTCCCTACTATTAGCTTCCATCTATAAGCTCCATAAGACCAGTCGAGATCTCACAGTGTTATCGAAGCATTGAGTGCAATCGTCTTTGTAAACCTGCTGGGATGCGGTGGGTGGCCGCAGCGTGAGACCGTCTAGATGCGCGCAGCTCATATCGTTGAAAGTGTATCAGCTGTATTGATTTCAGGTGTATTATCAGAAATCGGTATATTCTATCAGATCGACTGCAGATGAACGAAAAGAATGACTGTAGAAAAGTGCGTGTATCAGAGAAGTAGAACTCGAATGTGGGGGATTTGTTCAGGGCTATGACGTTCTATTGACACAATCCCCTTTGCTTACATTTAAACAAGTGAAATTGAGAGCAGGCACAAGGAGGCAAAATACTCAAAGATTATACAAACTGCTTTGTAGCCTGTTTCCTGTTTGATAACCTGCTCCTTTGCATATTATAGTCCTGATCAGAATGTCTTACAACAATATCGGTCTTTCGACGCCTCGAGGCACTGGTACGAACGGATATATCCAAACAAACAGATCAAATCTCAAACCCAGAGATCCCAACCGGGACCGCGGGCTACGTCTTGCTGCGAAAGGAGAGCTGGACACGGAAGATGATATCAAGAGAGACGCACGAAGGAGGGAGATTTCGAAAGATATCAAGGATCATGAGAGTGCTCGGGAGATTGAAGTGAAGTGTATGGAACTTCGGGTTATGCTCGAGGACGAAGAGTAAGTATCAAGTCATCCGTGTCTTGCAGCATTAGTACACCTGAGATTTTACTTGAGATTAAGAAGGCTAACTGGTAATTTGTGTGTAGCGTTGCCGAAGAGGATATCGAGAAACGAGTTGAGGATCTGAGGAAGACTTTACTCGACCGGAAGAATCGATCCGGAAGTTCAAGATCACGTCCAGAACCTCGCGACCAGTCGTCTCAAGACCGGCCTTCCCGCGACCGGGTATACCGTAGAGATTTCCGGAATAGGCGGTCTTCACCTGCGCCATATTGAGAGAGGTGCTTGCAGTGAGGTTTATTGAGTTGGGAGGATGTACGATAGGGATTGGAGATGGACACGGATGTAAGGCGGGTTGAGTAGATGTCTGTTGATAGCATTGATGATATGGTTTATGATCTTGTTATAATTACAGAATCCGTAATGTGAGAAGTTTGGTCTTCCAGGCCAGTTAGTATCGTTGTATATACTGATGTGTATGAGCACTGAAATCACAACGTGCTCTCGATACCAACGACCAAGATCGAAAGACCTGGCAAGTACCTGCGCATAACCAGACGTAATGTATACAAAAAAAGTACTGAGATGGGAGAAAGTGAAGTTATCTTGCTGTACAAATATTCTCAAAACTCATATATATAACCGTGTGGCAATCGCCTACTGCCTTGCGAGAACCTCCTACTCGCTCTGCCCCTCCTGCGCCATCTTGACCTGCTCCATCAGTTTCTTCTGCGCAGTCTCTTTCCGGGTTCGTTCCCGCATGTCTGCAATCATCTGTAGTGTCTTTGCTCTCCGCTCGTCTCTTGTCTCTTCCCGCTCTCGCATTTCCTGCTCGTGCTCGATGTGTGCCTGGTATGCGCGCTCGATGTCTTCCTCGAGACCTATGCCAAAGTAGTACATGAAACCAATAGGAAAGAGCAGGTATAGGCCAAACTGGCAGAGTGTCGGTTTGTTAATATGGAGCGTGCTTGCAGAACCAAGAATCGGGAATGCTTACTCGGTTGACCTCCAGGTTACCACCTGAGAAGGCGCGGTTGAAACCTGTGCGAAGTCGATTGTAGAATGACATTGCAATAATCAGAGCAACAGTATTTCAAATAGATACAAGTCTGCTATACACTGCTGCTGTTTATTCGCGGATATGTGCAGAAGGAAGATGTACTGCAGATATCGAAAGCGCGATTGGGATTTTTATGCGGCTCCGCTCCCGACGCAAATTCATCTGTTTGGCTCAGGTTTGGGCCATTTCGGATTTCTGGAATCACAGCAGCAACTTGCTCTCTTCTTTTGAATAAACGTCCAGCGCATTAGCACTGCATTCAACAGCACTCGGCTTCTACTGCGAGCGGGAGAGAGTCAACAGGCTTCTGGCGGTACAGAGACACAGACACAGACGAAGATCAGAGTCGTTGTCCGACCGCGACCGACGACCACACAACCACACGCAGCTTGGGATATATCTCGTTCTTTCCTTTCTTTCTCTTTAGCATGCATACATCGGAAATAGCGCTTTTGAATTAGCGGATCCATCTCTCATCAGAAGCTCTATAGTGCACGGGGTTTATCGTCTACACTCTGTGCGTTAACTACACATCATATCCGCACCGCCTCGACAACGAACAGCAATGACCTCCAACCCTCCAAAGTTCGCCTCGTTCCAGATCAAAAGGAAGCTCAACGACAGCTCGGCGGTGCCAATAGCCCGCTCGACTGTCGTGCCGCCCTGGGAGCGACAATCTTCAGATAACGACTCCGCGGCAACATCCCAAGCTGATCCCGACGACAAAGAAGAGGGAGAGATCGTCGAGACTCCGCAGTCGACTCCTGGCAACATTGGAGCACCGGCAATTGCGAACGCGAATGTGCCTAGGAAAAATCCAAACGTGTTCCAGATCAAACGAAAAAGGAGCGACGAGAACCTGAAAGCAGATCAGCCCGCTCCCGAGGAGCCTGCTCTGAAGGCGAAGCGACTGAACGGAGCACCCGCAAACCAGACTCAACCGCCGGCCACAAGTTCCGGGTCCGCTACGCCAAACCCAGTATCGACGCCTACTCATCCCAAACACAACTTCTATGGTTGCTCGTTTGCTAAAGTTGATTATGAAGAGCTGGGAAAACTTGGAGAGGGCACCTTTGGGTATGCTACTCTTCTCATCTTTTTGCCTTTGCGCTCTATAATACATTTTCTATGAAACTAACAAGTGGTACAGTGAGGTTTACAAGGCCCGACACAAGCGAACGGGACGACTGGTTGCTTTGAAGAAGATCTTAATGCACAACGAAAGAGAAGGCGTAGGTGCTTCCTCATCGCAAACCCCGTTGCAGCTTCCTCTGACATTTCAACGCTATAGTTTCCGATAACTGCAATACGCGAGATTAGAATTCTCAAGCAGTTGTCTCACGAAAATGTCATTCCGCTATTCGAGATGGCCATCGAACGCGCTGTCTGTAAGTATTTTGGTGATCCTGGCTTTGACTATCTTTTGAGTACAGAGCTTACAGCATTTTGTATAGGGGACAAAAACACAAAGAAGAGAGGCTTGATTTACATGGTAACCCCATATATGGATCACGATCTCGCCGGCTTGCTTGAAAACCCGGCAGTGCAATTCAGCGTCGCGCAAATTAAATGCTACATGCTCCAACTGTTAGCGGGAACAAAATACCTACACGACGTAAGACGAAGCTGCTTCTCAATTGATATACCACCTTGTAATTTGCTAACAGTGAGATCTCGGTTCTAGAGCCAAATCCTGCATCGCGATATGAAGGCCGCTAATCTCCTGATTGATAACAACGGAATACTCAAGATTGCAGACTTTGGTCTCGCCCGGAAATTTGAAGAAGAGCCACCAAAGCGAGGCGATGAAGGTGCCGCTCCCGCTCGGCGCGATTACACAAACTGCGTCGTGACCAGGTGGTATCGTCCACCGGAGCTACTGCTGGGCGAGCGTCGGTATACCTGTGCGATTGATATGTGGGGAGTGGGGTGCATCTTTGGCGAGATGTATCGGCATAAGCCTATTATCACTGGTAACTCGGACATGGATCAGCTGCAAAAGATCTTTCAATTGTGCGGATCGCCGACGCAGGAAACGATGCCTGGCTGGGATAAATTACCTGATGCCAATGGACTTCGGTTCCCGCAATTTCCTCGAAGACTGGAGTACGAATTCAACGAGTACGTCTGTTTTTTTATTCATCGTACCTATTTAGTTATACGCTAACAATGAGATACTGTAGACTTGGCCCAGAAGGCGTCGAACTACTAGCCGACATGCTCCTCCTCAACCCTCTCAGACGAATCACAGCCGTCAGCGCCATGTCCCACCCTTTCTTTTCTACATATCCCCTCCCTGCTACGCCGCAGGAGCTACCGATCTACGACAGCTCGCATGAATACGACCGTCGAAGGTTTCAAGAGAAGGCACGCCGGGAGCCGCCTAACCGGGCCCGTCCGCCGCGATAAGAAAACATTGTGTTTGCTGCATGGAGCTTTTAGATCTGTAGGGGATTGATCTTGGCGGGTTAGTTCGCCGTTGAGTTACAGATAAACTGAATGTATAATAGAATAACATATGATTTCATAATTTGGTTTGCCTACGAGCTACGTTTCGATAGCAAATTCTTGAAAGTAAAGAACACACAACTATTAGACTACTATACACTTTGAAATGCCAATCTCAAACTCCAAATACCCACACAAACTTCTAGGCCGCAATCGTAGCAGCCGCGGCAGCATGCTCATCACTGGCCTGCTCGATCTTCTCCGCCTCCTTCGCCATCTGCAGGCTCCGATCAAAGTACAGATTAGGATGCGTGATACTCTCCATTCCCACTCCCGTTCCAATCAAACTCTTGACGCCGTGCAGGGTTCTGTGGGATGCCTCAAACACGCGGGTACAAGCGACATGGTACTGCTTAGCCTTGACGTCATCTTTCACCTGCTTGAGCACGCTTCGATCTTGGATCCCTATGCCTTCCAATGATGCCACGAGATTATCCTCAGAGAAATACCGATACGGGCAGCCGTGGTGATCGTTCGGACCTGGAGCAGCGTCGCTGAGAATCTGCTGGCATCCCATCGGGCGATAGTTTTTGCGATTTCCTTCGAGACCGTAGTTGTGGCGGATATTGTAGCGGTACTCCTTTGTGAACTTGTCGTCGGTCGTTTTCGCAAAACTCTTGCGCCAGAAGGTTAACGCCTCTTCGACCGAGAGACCGATTCCTTTCAGAAACAGGCCGTATTGCTGGCGTCCGTAGTAGCGTAGATGCTGGTCTCGTCGCAGAGCCTGGTGCATGGTTCGCATGCAAAGCGGCATATGCTCGACCAGCGAATCGACCTGCCAGGCTTTGACCCCGTCGCCGTGGTCTCCGCCCTCTGGGACATATTCAGGCGCCACGAAGCCCTTTGACAGATGATTGAGGATGGGAACAAGACGGTCGTCTTCGTCTAGACGGGGAAGCGCACGCGCGGTGATTTCCAGTGCGCGTTCTAGCTTTGCGCTGAACTCTGAGAGAATGAGGGATAGCTGTAGCGATGAAGGCACGTACGCGACACCAGCTTTCATGTACACCCTACGCGTCTCGATCAGCTCCGGCACTCGCTCGAAAGGTACTTTGAAATAGCTCTCGGACTTGACTGTCTTTTCGAACGGAGCCGAGGAGTTTTCGGACGCGAAGATGAGGTTGGGGAGAAGGTCGTCGCGTTCCTCGTCTGAGACGGGCGTCCATCCGAAATCGTACTTGCGCAGAAGGGCTTGTCGCTCTGAGGGGTCGACAGACAGGTAGCGAATGCGGAAGAGTAGAGTCTCGGCTTTGACGAATCTACGACGCAAATCCTCGCTATATTCAAACACAGTCAGTCAGATGGTGAATTTCTGGAGCGACGGATATGGGACATACCTTCGACAGAATGCAAGACGCAGGATGAAGTGGGAGTAGTGATCCTTCTTGCGCTCTTCTTCTAATTGCATGTCCTTGTTTCCGCCGCCGCTTGTCGAGTTTGGCGACAGAGGCAGATATTTCTCCATCAGCGGTCGCACGCTCTGCTCCATCTGCTTTGCTTTTATGTTGCGAAACACGCATGTTTCGATTTCACCGAGCACTTGAGAATGTCAGTTTCAACTCCCGCTACTTGACGTATAATTCAACAAAATGCAAGCATACCACGCAGTCTGTCCACCGCCCACTCCTCAAACTGGTCAAGAGTAATCTCAGCCAAAGGAGGGACGAGGTACATGTTGAGCCGATCAGGATAGGCCTGCTCGCGTTCGACCTCGTGGCCGAAGGTGGTGCGCTCCAAGACGCGCTTTTTCTGGGCCCTAAACATGCTGTGTTGTGTACTCTACAAACAATGCAGAGAATGAGCGCTCTCGCGTAGGTCGAGTCAAGAAACGGCTGAGTGGAGGTGGTCTCGAGAAGGAAGTGAGCGGAGGAGAGCGCGTCGCGTCGCTGGCGGTGAGCGATTGGCGGTTTAAACTCTAATTCCGCATAAGCGTCAAACCGCTGCACAGACGCGCGATGAACGCGACTGGCAGTTGGTTCAATTAAGCATCCGGGAAGAGAGGAAAAGAAGAAGAAGAAGCTGCTTCTGTTTGTATTTTGGTCAACTACTCACAATGTCCGGCGCTGAGATTCCCGTCGAGTTGCCTGTTCCGGAGCCACAGGGAGAGGTGCAGGCGACGGTCTCGGGCGCTGCTGCGAAGCCCAATGGACTGATACAAAGAGTTATGGACTCGAACCCGTACTTTGCTGCCGTATGTGCTTCTGTTTTATAACAAGGATTAATGTGCAGATCTGACATTGTTTCTACAGGGCTTTGGGTTGATGGGCGTCGGAGTCCTCCTGGCTGCGGGCAGACAGGTCGTGACTCGGGGCTCGACCTTTCTGTACCGACAGATGCTCGTCGATCTCGAGATTCCCTCAAAAGACAAGTCGTATGTCTGGTTTCTTGACTGGATGGCTCGCGAGTCTGTTGCTATTCAGAATGCGCCGCCGGAGGTCCACACAGGGCTTAAAGGGCGGCTGCTCAGACTCCGCAATCTCTATACCTCTTCGCATCATCTGAGCGTGCAGACGACGTACAAGCAGCACGACAACGGGAGCGTTACTACGAATTTCAGTCTGGTGCCCGGACCGGGAAAACATATATTGCACTACAACGGCGCGTACATTCAGGTAAACCGAGAGCGGTCTTCCCGACTGATGGACCTGACCTCTGGAACCCCGTTCGAGACAATTACACTTACGACTCTCTACCGCGACCGAGAGGTTTTCCGGGAACTGCTGCAGGAGGCTAATGCTATGGCTGCACGCATGAACGAGGGAAAAACGGTGATATACACCTCATGGGGGCCAGAGTGGCGTCCGTTTGGCCAGCCCCGTCGTAAGAGATCGCTGAATAGCGTTATTCTCGACGATGGTGTATCTGAGCAGATATTACAGGACGTCAAGGATTTCTTAAAGTCGGGAAACTGGTACTATGATCGAGGTATACCCTATCGAAGAGGATATCTGCTTTACGGACCTCCTGGTAGCGGCAAGAGTAGTTTTATCCAGGCCTTGGCTGGTGAGCTGGACTATAACATCTGCCTCTTGAATCTCAGCGAACAGAACCTGACCGATGACCGGCTGAACCATCTGATGAACCATATCCCGGACCGAAGTATCTTACTGCTAGAGGACGTCGATGCCGCGTTCAACAAGCGAGAACAGACCGACGAGTCCGGATACAAACTCTCGGGAGTAACCTTCTCCGGCCTCTTGAACGCCCTCGATGGCGTCGCATCATCAGAAGAGCGGCTTATATTCATGACGACAAATCATCCCGAGCATCTTGACCCTGCGCTCATCCGTCCCGGACGAGTCGACGTACGCCAGCTGATTGACAACGCGACTCCGCACCAGATCAGGAGGATGTTTTTGAGATTCTACGAAGGGGCCGAAGAGCAGGCAGAGGTGTTCATCAAGGGGGTGACAGAGTTGGGTGTGCCGGTGAGTACTGCGCAATTGCAGGGTCTGTTTGTATATAATAAGGGAGCACCGGATAAAGCGATTGAGATGGTGCCGCTGCTGAAGGGTTAGAAAATTTGTATATAGAAAAGTTGGTTGTTCATCCTAGAGCTGTGTGTGTATAGATCTACATAAATATATTCAACACTATAGTATTTATTACCAATAGATTACAAGGCTTAAAAACATCATTACTACACTTTCGGTCGTTAAGTTCACATATTCTCACAGCAGCCGTGTGATCTAACTGACATGTTCAAAGAGCTGTGTATTTAGACGTACTAGAATATGCTGTTAGTCTTGATCTGCCGAAGATTATTCAGATAATTAATCAGAAAAAAAGATCATACCTGACTGAGCCATCTGATACCCTCTCCGTATCCTTGTCTCATAACGACAGAGCTAAGAACAGGTTAGTAACAGGTCGAGCTAAGAGATCTTTTGAATTCTACATACCACATGAAAACCTCGATTGGTCGGATGTTCTCCAAAGGCACCTTGCCCTTGCCAGTGGTTTGATACAGACCAAGCGACATTCTAAGCTCTTCTTCTGAGACGGCGCCGGGGGCGTCGATCTTGTTGCCCAAGATCAGGAAGGGAACCTTGTTGAGTTCCTCGATGGCAAGAAGGGCATCAAGTTCTATTTTGCTCTCGGGGAATCGCTCGACGTCGGCGCAGTCGACGAGGAAGACGATGCCGTTGACCTCGGGGAAGTAGTCTTTCCATAGACGACGGGCCTGCGCGTGACCGCCAAGATCAAAGGTGGTGAACTTGCAGTTGCCGATGGCGAGCTCTTCGGATGCTGCGGAGGTGTTAGACTATCGAATCAATAAAGCAGAGATCAGATACGCGAGAGAGACTTACTGGGATGCAAAGTGGGCTGTAGGGTGGCTAATCGGTCGTTCTAAGAAGGGTGTTAGAGCAGTGTCCGTAGTTTGTCCGGCGAACGTCGACAGCTGGATTTCGAACGAGCGAATCTGTACCTTGAGCATATGCAACAGAGTCGTCTTTCCGGCGTTGTCCAAGCCGAGGAACAGCAACTTGGCGTGCTTGTTGAGCAGGCCGAGGGAGGCCAAAACATCGTAGACTATCATGGAAGACGGGTCAGTGATCGCTGCAGGGTGGGCGAACAAGGCAGGAGACAGGCAATTGAGCACTGCACTGAAAAGTACATACACCAGTTGAGAATAAACATTGCGATTCGGGATCTCTAGTCTTTGGATAGTGGAAGAAAGAGAAAGTCAGTACGAGATATCTCTTTATCATGCACACGGCGCTCGGGGACAAAGAGACGACGCTCGAGCGGGAGTTCGAGCGGTCCTTTGAGAAGACACTCAAGCACACAGAACAGCATCCAAACACCACTTACAGAACAAAGAACAAAGAACTGCGAAGACAAGCACAAACAGACGGATCCCAGAAGTTCACGAAGAAGGCTGAAGGTGAACACTCGAAGCAATCGGCCGTCGTCATCTCGGCCCTGCCCAGCGCGCGCACAACCCTCGCACAGGTTTATGCACTTATGCAATTGTCAGTTTAAGGTTCCATTTAAGGTTTCTGGGCCCAAAGTGTCATCCAAAACTTTTCTCTCCAAAACCAAAAAACCTGCGAAATTTTCTCCCACCCGCACAGCAAAAGCTTCACCAACCCGCCTTTTTACCGCAAACAGCTCGCGATAATGTCTGGTGTCCAATACATTCTTTACGAGGAGCCTACGGGTTATGCTCTTTTCAAGGTCTCCTTCCCTTCGGACTCGGTCGGTGCCCGGCTGAAGGAGGTCCAGGAGGCAGCCAACGACCTCGCTTTGTTCAGCAAGTTGCTTACTCTCGTCAGTTTCGCGCCTTTCAAGTATGTTGTGTTGTTGCTTATCGTATCGCTGAGATTATGCGTTGTGTTCTGACTGGCTTTGTTTTTCTTACACAGGGGCGCTGCTCACGCTTTGGAGAACGCAAACGATGTCGCTGAGGGTACGTATTCACCAACCTCGAGATCCAACCAACTCTCCTTCTAACCTCCCTCCAGGCGTCGTCAACGAGCACCTCAAAAACTTCTTGGAGCTCAACATCCCCAACAGCACAAAGAAGTCCAAGAAATCAAAGGCTACTCTCGGAGTCTCGGATTTGAAGCTGGCCAGTGGCATCAAGGAAACCTTCAAGGGCATCGAGTGCGATACCTCCGAGATCGTCCAGGATCTTTTGCGCGGAATTCGTCTTCACGGAGCCAAGATGCTCAAGCAGCTTCAGGACGGCGATATCGAGCGTGCCCAGCTCGGTCTTGGCCATGCCTACTCCCGCAACAAGGTCCAGTTCAGTGTCCAGAAGAACGACAACCACATCATCCAGGCCATCGCTCTGTTGGATCAGCTTGACAAGGATATCAACACCTTTGCCATGCGTGTCAGGTAAGCGATTCTTGTGTCTATCACAGATCATACATATACATAAACTAACACACACTTGCAGAGAATGGTACTCGTGGCACTTCCCCGAGCTTTACAAGATCGTCAGCGACAACTACACCTACTCGAAGCTCATCCTTTTCATCAAGGACAAGGTTTCCTTGACCAGCGAGTCTCTCCATGATCTTGCTGCTCTGGTTAACGACGACGCCGGTATTGCTCAGAGCATCATCGATGCCGCCCGTATCAGTATGGGCCAGGATATCTCTGAGACTGATATGGACAACATCGTCACATTCGCCGAGAAGGTCGTCAACCTCACCGACTACCGCAAGCAGCTCCACGCCTATCTGATTGAAAAGATGAGCACTGTTGCTCCCAACTTGTCCGAGCTCATCGGCGAGATTGTCGGAGCTAGACTTATTTCACACGCCGGCAGCTTGACCAGCTTGTCAAAGTACCCTGCTTCCACCGTTCAGATTCTCGGTGCCGAGAAAGCTCTTTTCCGTGCCTTGAAGACCAAGGGTAACACCCCCAAGTACGGTCTCATCTACCATTCGTCGTTCATCGGCAAGGCCGGCCAGAAGAACAAGGGCCGGATATCACGATTCTTGGCCAACAAGTGCTCGATCGCCAGCCGAATTGACAGTTTCTCTGACACCCCTTCGACCAAGTTCGGTGCCGTTCTGAAGAGACAGGTCGAGGAGCGTCTGAACTTTTACGAGACCGGCGCGGCTCCCACCAAGAACGCCGACGCCATGCAGGAGGCTATCTCTGCTCCTGATGTCATGGAGGAGTAATTGTTTAGACGTCTATAAGACTCAGTTTTGACGTTTTGCTTTCTTTTTACTGTCATTTTCTCTCCTGCGTTCCGTTTATGATTTTTGTAATATATCACTATGTACTTTTGATACATGCTGGGATTCTTCGTTGGTTAGTGTACTTGTGGGTTCTTTTTTAATAAAAAGTTTACATCATAATAAGGATACGAAAGGTTGGACCACTACTATTTTGCTAATACTTTTTATTAAGACTAAACGTACATCCCATTGGATCTGACTCTATGGCGGATCACAGCCAAATCGAGTTTGTAAGGAGCACCATTCGCATCAAGTACTTTTGACAGCGTGTTGGCTGCCTCCATTGTATACTCCTCTTCCACGTATTCATGGTCAGGAACACCCTCGCCCGCTACTAATATAGCTACGGCTTTTGATTGAGAGATCTCGGCCTGGTATAATGTATGTTAGAACGAGAAGTTGAAAGTATTTGACGGTAGAGTAAGCTCACGTAAGATATCAGCGATGCGTTAATTCCGGTAATATGATGCGGTGGTTTCAAGTGCAGAGACTCCTCAAACCTAACTCCCGATTTCGAGCTCGCGAGAACTTGTATGGGATGCTCCAGATCGACAAAGAGAGGGGCCATGATGACCAAAATTTCTGGATGAAGCTCGGTAAGGAGATACTGTGCGAGCGTGTAGCACTCCTTTGGCGGCACCTGGGGTATTTTGATCCAGTGAAACCGCAGGGCCGGATTGTACATTATCTCCATAACCAGAAGATTGACTTTCTTGAGCGCGGTCGCAAAGTTCAGCGTAGCTGAACCCACTTGTTGCGACTGGCCGAGTCCGAGCATGACCGGCTCCAAAGCGGGAGAAACGACCACTAACCGCGAGATTTCATCATTCACCAAGACATCGATTACACTCACAGGAATTGTATCCTGCAGAGATGTCTCTTGCTGCTCAAAGAGGCCGTCGTCTTCGTCCGTCGCGCCTGGATGTATGTCCTCGTCTGATGAAGAATCATCGTGGAGTTCGTGACGAGGAGGAGGAACGTCTAACCATGGTTTGAACTGGGCTCAAGTCAACATCCGTCTTCAAACAATAAACAGTTCCTCACATAGACTCACAAGCATTATAGCGTAAATTACACTGTCGATCCTATCCAACGCAGTATTGTATTCCAATCCGGGATCAAATCGAGCTCAGACAGGAAATCCAGTTAATCCTTCAAATCACGTGAATTTCCCACGCGTGAGGCTTTCGCGATGGCTCAACTCGGCTATGTTTATTTACGCTCGCGGACCGTTGACCACACAAACTGATATGTGAGTGCAAACAGTCCGCGCGACCCAGACAGCTCGTATTTTTGGGCATAGACCGTGATGGTGCCTCCTAGAAAGCGATTGCGAACGACAGATCTTGAGAATCGCCGGACGAAGCAGGACAATGGCCTTGAAGGACATGAGCGTCAGATCAATCATTCAAATACCGATTTCGACTTTCACGAAGAAGACGACGAGCAGTCCCGGAGAGGAACGAAGGCAACGAATTCAGATAAAGTGCCGGTACTAACCATAGACTCAGACGACTCAGATACCAACTACAGGTCGCCAAACATCGCCAAGGCGAAGACCAAAGCACCCCAAAGATCAACAACTCAACGGACAACAGCGAGCAAGAAAAGCTTACCAAGTAAGCAACAGTCATCTCTATCAGCAGCTTTTGCAAATGCGCAGTCTACACATGGCCTTGCACAAAAGGCAAAATCGCTTGTGCCGCTGCCGTCGACAAAAAAGGTCCAACGCACCAAAGTCAAGCGATCTCGCAGCGTTTCTGCGCAGGACGACTATAATGACGCTGCAATTGAAGAGATCGACGACTTTTCCTCGCAAGGATCCGATTCTGACCAAACAGACAAAGTCGCAACCACCAAGAAATCTTTGATGCAGAAAGCGAAATCTCGACGACCGATATTCCGGCCTAAAAGCATTCACCAGTCTTCAGGTTCAGATTCCTCGATCGCGCAGAGCTTTGATAGCAAACAACTGGCTAGTCAAACTAGCGAAATGAAATCAAAACATACAGACATATTATGGACGGAGAAATACACACCCCGGGATTCCTCTACAATAGCTCTACACAATCGAAAATACAAAGATGTAAAGACGTGGTTGGAGCTCGCACTTTCCGGCCGTCTCCCTCAGGTCTGCCTTGCCTTGTTCACCGCAAGCTACGTGATTCTATTGCTAACATGATTTACTCTCTACAGCGAGTTCTTGTGCTGGCCGGACCCCCAGGCAGTTCCAAAACAGCCGCGATCTCCGTTCTCGCGCGGGAGCTTGATTTCGACATTGTCGAGTGGACAGAGCCACCATCGCTGGACTATGACTCTGGGATCGGATACGAATCCATGTCTTCGCGCTTTGCGGAGTTTCTGGCTGGTATACAGCAGTTTGGGTTTGCACAGACTGCCGCGGTCGACGATGAAGAAGAGGAGATGGTATTTGATCTACGATCTTCAGCCGTCAAAGAGCGAAAGAAAGTTGTTGTTATTGAGGATATCCCTAGTGCAGTCTTGACAAACAAAGACTTCCGTGCTAAGTTTGTGGAGGCCGTATCCGCGTATATATATTCAGACACCCGATCATCGCCGCCCCTGATTTTCATCATTTCCGAAATCGATCAAAAGGAAGACTCGCTTTCGGCGCGGCAGTCGGCTTTTACAGCCGACAATATTCTTGGCCGAGAGATTATGTCTAATCTGAGACTGGCAAAGATCCAGTTCAATCCCGTGAATATGAGCCTGGTGACTCGCAGCCTTAAGGAAATAGCAGTGAAGGAGGGTTTGATGTCTGGCAAGAAAAGTGATAAGTCGAGGTCAAATGCAAAAGTAATAGAACTCATCTCGACACTTGCTGAACTGGGCGATATTCGCTCGGCGATTAATGCACTACAGATGTGGGCGGTCTCGCGGGGCGAGTTTTTGCCGTCGATCAGAGATAGCAATATGGAGATTTTTCACGCGGTGGGGAAAGTGATCTACAACAAGACAGACAACGAGACGGATCCTAATACCCTGATTGAAACAATATCGCAGTCTGTGACCACCAGTCAGTTCATCGGGACCGTGTTTGAAAACTATCCGCCTTCCTGCCCTACCCCCTCAATGCTGGAGTCGTGCTCTCACCAACTATCCGACGCAGACCTATTCTACGCAACAAGTTCTTCAGGATTTCACAGAACAGCGCGGATAGCCAGCCGATACGCCAGTCGGAGCGACTCGAACATGGAAGAAGACCTGATTGCATCCATAATAGCCGCCCGAGGCGTCATGAACAGTCTACCTCCCCAGCCAATCTCGCGGATCGCAGTCTCGATCAAGGATTTTGTCTCTCCTCTCGCTGGCGGTGGGCGCAAGCGAAACTGGAGTTCACTGGGCGGCAAGGATGGCGGGTCTACAAGTAATCAGATATGCATGCCGTTGGAGTACTCTGTATACAAGCGGCAATCGACTCTGCTTCCTGAGATTCAGAGTATACAGGCAACGAGGAAAGTGCATCCCGACGGCGACGTAGTAGGCGGGGCATTGAGCGCATTTGAGAACCGGTCCCAGTTCATGACCGAGACGTGTTTCTGGTCCGCGCTGATCGCAAAGGATAGCAAACTTCGACGGCTTGGAGGTGAATATTCAATCACTGGAGCTTCTAATCTCGATCTTGGCAACGGTGGTGATAATGAACCGGAAGCGGAAGTTTCTGCGACAGAAAGGACAGCATATGACTGGAGTAATCTGGCGGGCGGCAAAAGTATGAAATTGTACATATCTGACGACGATATTGATGAGGATAGCGACTACGACCTCATAGACGAAGAGATCGATGAAGAGTTTTTAATCGATGAAGAGCTTTTACAGACCTGAGTCGTTGTATGATAGTTATAGAGGCCTACGGATGAAAAAATGAGATATAAACAGATAAACTCGATATATCGTGACCGAAAATACTACAACAAAACTAACCACACACACGCACACTTGTCTACACTTCCCCCCTTCCCTCCTCCAACTCAACTTTTGCGATATCTCAAACGTGCTCTCGCTACATCAACTATAGCAGCCGACGCAGATCGCTAACGTAAATCAATTTTATCTCGCGACAATCGCCCACTTACACCAGACTAACATACGTCGAAGGGAAAAGACCTCTCTTGCCCTCGTAGACTCCGCTCCACCAGTCCTCATCCGGAAACTGGATATCAGAGATCGTAGCTCCCTCAGGGAACGTCAGCTCGTTGTCTTCCTCAGCCTCGTAGTCGTACTCCGCCTTTGCCGAAGGACCCGCAGCACCGACGCCTAGCGACGGAACACTCAGTGCAGGAGCGGGCTCTTCCGTCGCAGTCTCAGCGGGCGCGGCATCGTCGGACTGGATCTCGACGTAGTTGGCAGGGAAAAGACCCTGCTCGCCCTCGCTGTTACGGCCGCTCCACCAGCCTTCGTCAACCTCCTCAATGTCGTGAATCAATTCACCCTCAACGAGGTTGATCTCGTTGTCCTCCTCCTTCATGTATTCGTACAACACGACAGCGACCTTTCCGGACGACGACGACGCAGACGGTTCGGGTTCAGGAGCCTTGGCGGGAGCAGGATCGCCCATGATGTCACCCGATGACAGAGCGGCAGCAGCAGCGGCTCTACCCTTTGCAAAGGCTCCCATGTCTTCCTCCTCCTCCTCTTCTTCTTGCACCGGCTCGGGCTCGGGCTCTGGAACCTCTTCTTCCTCGGGCTCGGGGGTCGGCCCTCTACGGGGGAGCGAAGGTCTGCTAGAGAAATCGATCTTAGGGGGCTCCGGAGCAGCAGGCTCCTCCTCGACCTCAGGCTCTTCCTGCTCCGGCTCCGGCTCGGGCTCGGGCTCAGACTCGGGCTCGGGCGCCTTGGGAGTGAAGCCGCCCGCAGGACGGATGATCGAAGTAGCCGAAGCAACAGGGCGAGCAAGACGGATGGGCGAGCTCGGGCGTTCAGGTTCCTCTTCTTCCTTCTCCTCCTCATCCTCGACTGATGCACGAGCAAAGCGGTCTCGTAGAGCCGAGATGCTTCTATGCGGCTTCTCCTCCTCCTCGGTCTCCTCAGGTCTCTCGGAAGCAGTGACAAACGACGCAGCGGGAGTCGACGACGAGGCAGCAGGGGCAGAGCCGCCATTCTCCTTTGCCTTTCTCTCGGCCCAGAGCTGAGCAGGAGTCTTTCCTCCTTCGGCGCCAAAGTTCTTCAAGCCACCGATAGTCTTGGGGGCATTCGAAAACTGGTTGCTGGGAAGAACGGGAGCGGTTCCGAATGTCTTTGAAGCGCCACCAAATCTGCTGGCAACAGATGATTTCTCAATCTTGGGCTTGGGAAGCTCGGAAAGTCTTCCGGATGCAGTGAATGCCTCGGAGCGCTCAGCCAGACTGGCAGGCTTGGTCTTCTCCTCCTCGTCCTTCTCAGGTTCGGGAGCTCTTTGGAAGGGCTTAGGCTTAGAAGTGCTCTCCTCGTTCTGCTTGGCCTGGGCGCGAATCGCGGCGATATCGACCTTGCCAATCGGCTGGTAGGTGCCCTTGACGATATCAGGCTTCTCGGCCTCGAGCTCCTTCTTCGAAGCGCTCGCCCGGATGGCAGCGATGTCGACCTTGCCAATTGGCTGATAAGAGCTCTTGACTGGCTCAGCCGAAGCTCTCTCGGAGCTGTTGCCCTTGCGGATAGCGTCGATGTCAACTTTGTGTGGCTTGTATGCCGACGGCACCTTGGTAACTTTGCTTTCGACAACAGGAGGCGCATCGCCCCAGTCGTCCTCAGCGGCAGCGGAGGTGGGATGCGAGCTGGCGTATTTGGGTCGGACAGGGGGAGCTTTTCCAAACTTGGAAGCAAGATCGGCGACCGAGTACTTTGATCCCGAGGCGTCGGTGACCTTTCTCAAGATCTCGTCCGGATCAGCGTCGTCTATGGAGCGCGCGGTGATTTGTACGTGGTATCCCTGAGTGGTATTGTTAGTCTTCATCAAATCGGTAATGAATCAGAGTTGGGATCGTACATGGAATAGACGAGAGACGGAGTTGAAGTGCGCATTGAAGTAACCCTTGGCACGTTCCGGAACACCTTCTCCGCACTAGATTCAGGGAGGTTAGAATTAGTCTTGAAATCAAAAGGGCAATTCAAAAGTAAACGGTACCATTCCAATCAAGACGAACTTGGGAAGCTGAGAGTTGGGCTCGAGAACTCGGGCGAACGCATACTGGATCTTTCCCTCTGAGAGCTCCTCTTGGAGTTCAGATAGATCACCGGCTACATCGGCAGATTGTTAGATCACGTCGCATAGATTTATCAATTGATCAAGACACAAAAGCGGTGCTCCAGCAGTTAACGCTCGAGCCTGACCGCAGCCGAATAAATGTACGTACATCCGGTGGCCTGCAGCTTTAGAGTGTTGTTGTTCAGGCCCGCGCCGTAGGAGTACACGGCCCAGGAGATGCTCGAATCACCGGCGACAATCGCATCGTAAGTCGACTGGATCTCGCGCGCGTTCGAGGATAAATCTATAGAAGCCATGGCTCGTAGGAAGATACTTGAGACGAAGAAGTGGTGCTTGTCGGTGGACCGGGGGACTATCTGCTCTCGAGATGATCGCGATGGATGCGGGCGCAGCAGCCCTGGCAGCCCGCCTCGGCGGTCACGTGAACTTGGTGCGGCGCAGAGAGGCCGCTCTCAGCCCTGGGAGAAGAGGAAGTTCACTAACAGATACTGAGGAATATTGCTTATCATTACATCGTAGCTTTATTTTACAGAAGTGCAGTGTCATATACATCGTTCCAAATGAGTAATATGCGCCCTCACGCTATCCACAGTCTGATATCCAAATGCGACGAAGCAGAGGCAACAACGCAACGAATACCTCTCGGATCCATGATGGCGCCGGCACTGGAGCCAGTGCCGTTAGCAGCTCTTTTTGTGATAACCGACGGCGCCCATTTCAGCGCGCAGACAAAGTGATCGTGAGCGTTGTCGATAGTTCTCACACACTTTCCGCCTTGGGTCAGGTCCCAGCATCTAATACTCTTGTCGTCGCCCGCAGAGAGCAGATATCTGCCACCCGGATGGAACACAATTGCGCGGACCCAGTTCTCGTGGCCTTCAAAAGTGTGGATCAGATTACCTCTTGAATCCCATAGCTTGATAAGCTTATCTCTCGCCCCTGTAGCGTAGTACTCCAGCTGTCTTGAAGAGCTTGCGATCGGCGTTTTAGAGTCTGTGAGTGAAGCAATAGCGGCATAACTCGATACAGGTGCAATTGTGCAGCACTCTATGACATGCTCGTGTGCTTGGAAATTGATTTTGCAGTCACCGTCTCGGATGCTGTTGACCATCACGCTCTGATCTGAACCGACAGACACGATCGACTCGCTATCCAGCGATAGGTCAATCGATCTGATCCAGTCAGTATGACCTGTAATCGTCCTGAGACAGTAGCCAGTATCAACCGCCCATATGCGAACTGTCTTGTCCCTCGATGCGGAAGCTAATCGTTCTCCATCGGCCGAGAATCGAACGCACGAGACTGTGTGATCGTGACCTTTTAGCGTTTTTATATTTTTGTAGCCGTTACTTTCGCTCCATATCTTGATTGTGAGATCCGACGAGCAGCTTGCTATAGACAGTTTCGAGATTAGTTCTGGTCTGGCCTATCAACAAATTTGGATCTTCAAAACTCACCTAGCAGTATCTCGTTTGGTCTCCCGCCAAAATCCAGATCAGTGACACTTTTCGTATGGCCCTTGAGCGTTTGCTCCAAGACGCCTTGCTCCCAGTCCCAAATCTTTATAGTAGTATCTTCTGATCCAGATGCCAGTAGAGTAAAGACCGGGTGAAATGCGACTGAGGTGACGGCCTGCCTGTGGCCTAGTAAGGTGAACTTTGGAATTCGCGGCAACCAAGTTGTAGGATCCTTCACTGTCAGAGAGGAGGAAGGCACGTTATCCAGCTCGGCTTGGAGAGAGGATACTTTTGACTCTAGCTCTAGGATCTATACGAAACCGCTGTCAGAATCACCATGGACTGTTTATCCACAACACTAGTAAATCGAGACATACCTTCTTCTGCAGCCTCACGACGCTGGTCCATTTCTTTTCTAATAGCCCGTCGTACTTTGCCTTGTCTTCATCATAACTGGAATCAAGACTCAGATCTTTCGTCAAAGCATCGTGAGCCTGCCGATGCCCTGTGGCAGCCAAGTACTGAAGTATTGACGCGTGTCTATATAGAATACAAAGCAAGAATAAGCCTGGTTGGTCTATTATGAAGGCCTCAAGAGATACAGACACTTACAGCTCATCTCGTTGCCGATTTGTCAGAAAGGAAGATGCCATCTGCGCGAGCTGCTATCATCGATTGCTTATTCTTTGCGCGTACTGTCACTGCAAGAAGGAGTTCACTACTATTAGAAGCAGCAATACAGTGGCATAATTATCGTGAATAGCCTGCAAACTATCGTTATTGCGCCCTTCGCGATTGTAAACATTGAAAACGAGATAAACCTCAAGACCGCGCCGCGCGTAAATAGAGTTTTACGTAAAAGCTTGTTCAATCACGTGCACTTAAATCAGATATAATTCTTGAGTTAAAGTTGCAAGTGCACAGCTCCCAACGCGGATATGCAAAACAAACAGTTTGAGCCGAATGGGTGCACGTAAACAAACAAACCATCGCTCCTCGTGTTTTCATCCCTGAGATCATAAACAGACCTCACCTGGGCCCACCACTCTCAGCAGAAGCACAGGTATTTAGCATATCGAATATGGCTGATCAAGAGGTAGACTACTCTACTCTCCCCATCACCGAGCGTGTGGTCCACAAAGTAAGCTCTCCAGCTGTTTAAAGCCTTTCAAACTTCCTACTAACTCGCAGTGCTTAGATCTGGAAAGTACGTCTTGCCGCGTATGAAGAGATCACGAAGCAGTTCACCACCTCCGGGAGCGAGAACGACCCGTGTTTCCGCCCGTTTCTCAGCGACCCGACGCTCTACAAGAAGATCGTGACAGACTCCAACGTCGCGGCGCAAGAAGCAGGTATCGGCTCTCTCGTCGCGTTCCTGCAATACGGAGGCACAAATGCGTGTCAACGACTACGAGGAACTGTTGTTGCGCCGCTAGCGGAGAAGGGCCTTGTTTCTATGCGTGGAGGAACGAAGCAGAAGACTGTCGATGCTCTGCTCTACTTTATCGAATTGGACACACCCGATCCAGTGGTTGAGGAGATTCTCCCAATTCTTAGCAATAAGCTGCCCAAGCTAGTTGCGGGTACCACAATGGCGCTGCGTGAGATTATCAAAGCCTTTGGCACTAAAACTGTTCCACCGAAGAGTATCCTCAAGGCCTTACCAAAGCTATTCGCCCATTCGGATAAAAACGTTCGCGCAGAAGCGACTACTCTAGCGATCGAGCTTTACAAGTGGATGGGGGATCCGCTTAAGACTATTTTGCTTACCGATCTTAAGCCTGTGCAGCAAAAAGAGCTGGAGGAGGCATTCGAGGCCGTCAAGGGTACCACACCCCAGCAAGAACGTTTCCTCCTGTCTCAGCAAAGAGCCGCTGCTTCGGCCGCTGCATCGAGCGGCCCGGATGCTGGTGACTCTGCGGCCCCCGAAGCAGAAGAAATTGATCCTATGGATTTGATTGAGGCGGTAGATGTTTCAGGAAAGATCCCAGGCGACTTTTTCGAACGTATGGCTTCTGCAAAATGGAAAGATCGCAAGGAGGCAGTCGATGATCTTTTGAAGGTCGTCTCAGTTGCCAAAATTGCCGATGCTGACTTTGGCGAAGTCATGCGAGTGCTCGGCAAATGTGTCGCGAAGGATGCAAACGTTGCTGTGGTAACAACGGCAGCGAACAGTATCGAGGCTCTTGCAAAGGGTCTGCGAACAAGCTGTGGCCGCTACAGAGCATCTGTCTCATCGTCACTTTTCGAGAGACTGAAGGAGAAGAAGCAGTCAGTGTCTGAAGCTCTCAGTGCTGCGCTCGATGCTCTATTTGAGGCGGTAAGCTTATTATTTTCTCCTGGAGTATTAAAACTTGATCTAACTTTGTACAGACATCTTTGAGCGACTTTATGGAAGAGATCCTTTCATTTACAAAGCACAAGAATCCTCAGGTAAAGCAGGAGACTGCTATGTTTTTAGTTCGCTGTTTGAGAACAGTGAAGATAATTCCCAAGACCGCAGAAATCAAACAGCTCTGTGATGCATGCACGGTTCTTTTGGCCGACACGGCTAAACCGGTCCGCTCAGCAGGAGCTGAAGCAATGGGTACAATCATGAAGATGATTGGCGAGCGTGCAATGACTCCGTACATCAGCGAGCTGGATGATATTCGGAAAACCATGATTACGGAATTCTACGAGACCGCTACTGTCGTTGCCAAGCCTGAGAAAGTGGCTGCTCCACCACCTCCTGCTCCAGCGGCGAAGACCTCTTCTGCGTCAAGTAGATCCGCGACTGCAAGACCGCGGCCCTCTGTGGCTGGGGTTAAGCGTCCTACGGCTACTCCTCCCAGCTCGGGAAGCCACTCGACATCTTCGGCTCCTGCGGCTTCTTCGTCTTCGTCGTCGGGATCGCGTCTTGCTGCTCCTGGATCACGCACGTCGAGGATCGGTATGTCCAACGGACTTCGGAAAAAGACCGAAGACAGCAGCGCGACAGCTTCTCCCCGAACTGTGAGTCGTGCACCGGCTGCTACATCTGGCACGCCGCCAAGAGGTTCGCGTGGTTTGACTGGCGTTTCGCTGTCGTCATCAAACTCAACTAGCAGTCACGGAGGCCTTTCTGCCGCTGACAAGTTAGAATTGATTGAGCTTCGGCGCGCTAAAGAAGAATGGACGTCTACGAATGCTGCTCTGAAGCAGCAAGTCGAGATTCTACAAGCCGACAATGCGAAGCTGGACAGAGAATTGAAAGAGGCGCAGGCCAGCAACTCACAGTTGATTGAGGAGCATACCCGAGATTTGCTGAGCGTGCAGTCGAAGGAGACGCAGATTACTCGTCTGCGTAGAGAGGCTGATAGTGCTGTTGCGCAGGTGACGAAGTTGCAGCGAGAGCTGGATCGCGCGAGGGCGGAGGCACAGCTTGTCGGACGGCCTTCTAGCTCGCACTCGAATGGTGCAGCTGATCATCATGATATGAAGGAGAGCTCGATGTCACCGTACCAAGCGCGGCAGTCAACGACCGCGTTCTCTGAAGAAGAGAAAGAAAATGATTTCCAGAGAATCCAAACCCCGGCTGCCAAGCGAGAGTCGATGTACTCTGGCGGAAGCCACATTCCCAAACAGACATCGTTCAGCCCGGTGATGAGTTCGAACTCGGATGGCGCAGATAGCGGATCATCGAACGCAGGAACTGTCGAGAGTTGGAAACGGGCGGCGGAAGTGACGAGTCAGCTGAAGGCGAGGATCGAGGCGATGAAAGCTAAGCAGCTTCGGCGGTAGGGCAGGTGTACGATTGGTAGATGGTTGCGAGTGTTGTGTTTACTGTAGATGTTTTATGTTTTGCAGTTTCTTATTTTATAATTTCAATATCCATTATCCCAAAAGAACAAACTATTTTAATCATCAAATAACGCCACCTAATGCAATGCAATGAAACCAGAATGCAGACAAGCTGGATAAAAAATTCAGCCATGCTTCCGAGGCTTTATCAGCCCTTTATGCACAAAATAGTACACAACCGTCGAGTCATCCGTGTACATGCCCATCAAGACCCTCTTGACCGGAGCCCGCGTATACGCCTCCAAGCTCTCAAAGACAGCGACCGTCCGCTGTATACTCCAGGTTGACTCTGTGCGGACAGGGAGAATCCATTCATGAACCGGCAACCCGTCTTCGTCGTACTCGTCAGTCGCGTACAACCGATCCGCCGGCCGCCCGAGGACAAAGACCAATTCCCCGCCGTCCAAGAACTCAAACGCGTCAGGCGCAAGCACGGGGACCCTGTGGATCGAGAGCTCAGTCCAGAGGTGCTGGAGGTCGAGGTTGCGCTTTACGCGGTGGGCGAGGTCCGAGTTGATGAGGTTGTTTTGCGGGTTTGCGGCGTTGTAGGCGCGGTCTGCGAGGCCGCGGCTGCCGTACATCGGGCGGGATTTGGAGGAGCCCACGTGTGTGGGACTCGTGCGGAAGCTGGGTTGGTGGAGGGGTGGTTGGTGGTGAGCCATGGCGGGTTGTGGAGTCGAGGTGGTGTTTTAACAAAGGCTGCTGATTGTGCGTAGAGAAAAATGACAGGCAAACTTTAATTGAAGTCATCTTCAATTCCCATCAAACTACTATGACTTGAGTTGTTGGAGTATGATAAAAGAGCAGATCAATGTTGCCGAACAGACAATAGAATAGAGAATGTGTTTGGATATAATTCGAAGCAGCTACTTACGCCGTACAACAAAACCCAGCAGACCATAATCCCCGACCACCAACCAAATACTCTTACACTTCACACGATGTAGATACAACCAAAATCAGCCAAATGAAAGATGTCGTAGTAATAATAAAGTAGAAACTCCCGCATGCTACTCCCTTTTCTCAAATCTATCCATATCCAAAATCCAAAAAAATTCCTCCAAAAACATAATAAAATGAAAGACCTCACGATCCCGAGACAAAACTCAGGACTTTGTTACGCACAGCGGAGATCGTGCTCTCGCGGTCGGAGTCTTTGGGATCCTTGTTCTCGTCCGTCCTTGCCTCGTACTCTGAAGTCCTCGACAAAATCGGCATTCGGTACTCTGGAGTTTTTCCTTTATCTTTTTGAGAGGAGGTGTTTGAAGTCTGAGGCACGAGAGTGCCGGTGTCGCCGTCATCGTCATTTTCCACAGCTTCTTCGGGCTCTTTTCCAGCTTCTTCGGGTGTCTCGACTTCATCCTCCTCCAACAGTTCCTCGGCTTCGACATCCTCCAACGTCTCCTCCAGGATTCTCTCCTGAATCGACATCGAAGATTTGTAGGACGCCGCCATCTGGGGAGTGTTGTATGTACTGCCATAGGAATCGCCCATAAGATCCGCCTTTGCGTATTCTTTGTTCGACATCTTTCGATCGCTGTAGAAATCGAGCTTCATCACTTCCTGTCTGGCAAGAACAATGGCCTGGTGTAGAGCTTTCCTGCGCAATTTCAGCTCGTCCAGCGACATCGATTCGAGCTGTAAGGTTGCGTGATTAGCATGACTCAGTGCATGACTGTTTGTTTCGAAATCATCCTCAGATTCCTTCTTCCCTGTTCGCAGCAGTCGGGTTTGTGCCCGTATTTGCTTGTAATAGAACAACAAAGATCGAAGTAGCTCACGCCGCGACTGTTGAAAGATCAGGTATGATACTATCCGATCCATAAAAGGCGCCAGTAAAACAATATCATCCTTTCCCAGACACACAAATCTCTCCACCGCATCAATTTTCTCTCGGTCCAAGCGCACTTTTTTGAGTCTGCGCATCAACGCGCCGATAGTAAACGTTCGTTCAGTCGAGCCCCCGTCATCTTCCTCGTCGTCGCTGAACCAATAGTCGAGATCGATATTGTCGTCGCCTTGAGCGGAGTCCACCTTCCCACCGTCTTCAGAGACAGCAGGCAGTGCTGTGAGGTTTCTCTGTACATGCTTTCGTCGCTCGTGATCAGCTCTCGCCCTGACTGCTGAAGACTCTACCGAAAAGTAATTCAACGTCGTGCCCTCAACGATGGAATACGCTTTTCTCGCTTTGTTGTGATCTCTGATTCCCAGTGCGGTCGGATACTCTTCCTCGCTACCATCATCTTTGACTCTTCTTCTCTTCCTGATCCACCGTCTCCGGCGCACAAAACCGTGAAACCACACATGTGATCCGTGCCACGATCTCGAAGGAAAGGTAAACGAGTAAGACCAGCCTTGGTCGTCGACATCGTAGGTCATGTCTATGTACCATGTCCGCCATACCCATTCCCATGACGGGTCCGGAAGAGGAGTCGATAGGATATCGAATGGAGAGTAGCGGAAATCAGCGTCCACCCATGCTGGAGGATCGACTTGTAGAAGGCCTTGTGAACTGAAAAAGGGTTGGCCAAACATAAATAAACTGTAAAGCAGCGTTAGCTCTAGATCAAAGCGATCATAAGAAAGATAAATAGAGACACAAACGCACCCTCTTTGGTTTTCATAAAGCACATCGTATGCTATATTCGGATCTGCGCTAAAAATGCCGTTTCTCGCTTTCACCATCTTCTGCTCTTCTTTCAGTTGCTCGTATCCATGTCTGGTAAAACGCGAAGGAATAACTGGGATGATATCGCCCTCGTCGCCAATCATGTATTCGCCTTCTTCATCGATACCCTCGAACGAAGTCGGACAGCAAAAGAAGAGACAGGAAATGATACGCAGGACGGTGTGCTCTAGTCGCACTGTGCACGATCGCTTGTTGAATCTTTTCCGTGCCACTGAGTCTGCGGGCTGTCCGTAGCCGTCGTCGTCGTCGTCGTTTTCACGCCGCAGTAAAGGCGCAGTTTCGTCTGATGTCTCCTCTGCCGCGACGTCCGAGGTCAAAGCCATCGTCGGATCCTCCTCTGCCGCGGACGACGACGAAGGACCGTCGGTGCCTCGATCAGCAGCAGTCGACACTTCTGGCCCTTCGCTCTCTCTCGACTCTGCGTTTCTGACGATCGGCGGCGCGTTCGGCTCCTCAGCTATATCCTGCTGCGCATGCTTCCTAGCCACCTGCCTTCGAGCGAGGGCAGCGCCGGCGGTGTCTGCATGGGACGGCGGGATGAGTGGCTCTGTCTCGTCGTCGTCTGCGGTGCGGTCGATGAGCCTTATGCGGCGGCCGGGGTGGACGGTCTTTGTGTTGCTGCTGAAGAGCGAGGAGCCGACCTCGAGGAAGTCGTCGGCAGGACGGGTGATTGCCTGGAAGATGGAGCTCATCGGCGGAACCGGGACATGGGCGAGCGGTGTTCTGGCGATGGACGAGCAGAGCAGAACAGAAGCAGAAGAGCGAGCGACACTAAACCCAAACCAGCTGTGAGGCTCGAGCGAGATGAGCCCCGGTGCCTATTTAAGCCCGCAGATCTCCACCGACGTCATCCGCCCGTCAGCGCCCTATCTGCGCCTTCTAATTGGCCACCACTCCCGCTCGTACTCGTATTCCGAATGTAGCCGTGTGTAAACATCAATTCAAATACATCGAAGAGAACAATAAACATATCAGATACAATCACAGCAGCTAGTCATATTACTCGCGCCTCGCGCTCTATCTTACGGTCGGTTCTCCTGCTTCACTGCAGTCCCGTTCTTCTGCTCGCTTGCCGCGGCCTGTCTCTGCTTCCGCAGCTTGGAATACATCTCTGCGATCTTTCGCGACGACACCTTCGCCGGCCAGAAGTAACTCGCAAAGACCCTATACATACACTCCATGATTAGCATACCACTCTTGTAGTCCTTGACAGTAGATTCAGATCATCCTTACCATAAATGCTTGTAGAGCTTATCCTGCTCGTCGCGCGGAGCAGACGACACCTTGCGATGGATATGGTCGCCGACACTCGTCAGCTCTCGCTTCAGAATATCAGCCCACTCAGCACGATCAATGCCCGCGCCGCCCTTTCGAAGTCGCCGCAGACTCTGCCGCACCGGATGCAGCATATCCTTGCACGACTGCTCGTCCATGCTCGGGTAGTCACTCTCATCTCCGTTCCGCTCGACCTTCTCCACCTTCTCCACCTTCTCGCGACGATGCGCAGATAGCGGCGGCAAGCTTCCAGATACCTTCTTCGGACGCTCAGCCTTGGCCGTCTTCGCTCGCGGTGGAGCAGAAGATCCGTTCGCAGGCGCAGAATGATCGTGGCTGCTCTCCGTTGCCTTTGCATTCTCGCCCTTGATCCCTGCCGGCGGTGCCGGTGACGCAGAGGCAGAGCCGGAATTGACCTTGCCAGTTTTAGTTGCCAGCCGCTTCCGACGTCTACTATCTTTCTCCGCATCACGTGGTTCAGGCTCCTTCAGCAACGAGATAAGGTACTCCACCCGACGACCCAAGTGCACAGGCCCCGGCATCTTCGGTCCCGATTTCTCCTCTTTCACGCGCTCTTCTTTCTTCTCTATCCGGTGCTCTTCGAGGAAAAATTTGTCGCTCAGCCCAAGTGTCGGATCATCTCGTATGCTCGCCCATGCTCCGTAGCCGTATTTGAACACTCCCACCAGAAGCATCTCGTCGTCCTTCAACTCCCACGAGCAGTTCCATCCGTGCACTGACTTCACATGTCCCTTGAGTTTGAACGTCAGAGGATCTTCCTTCGGGATCGCGTCGTCGAGAATTTTGAGATCCTGAGGTCGCTGCAGAATCAGCTCGGCATTCAGGTTTTTAACAAGACCTTTATACTCAAACAGTACTGCCTTGCGCTCCTTCTTCTTGCCAACTTCACTCGGAGGCAAATTCTTCTCCATCTCAACCCGCCGCGCTTCCTGACGAGCAATAGCCTCTTTACTCAGCTCAGTCATCTCATCGAATACCTCCTTGATCCGCTCAGGTTCCTTGTTTGAGAACGATCCATCTGCCACAATCTGGTGCCATCGCTCACGAAGGTTTCCGTACCGCAGTATCGACTTGTAGATTCCTCGGATATCGCGCTCTGTCAAGCTGTTGGGATCTCCCGCACCATCCGTCTCGTGCTTGCGCTTAATCGCTCTCTCCTTCCTTCGGTTCTCGCGCTGCGACGAGCTATCCTCTGAATCATTGTCATTCGATAACTGCCGCATCGTTACCTTCCGTCGACTGCTCAGGTTGATCTGCTCTTGCAAGTATTCTTCTTCCTGTCTCTTCCGGTCCTCCTCCTTGATCTTTGCCAGATCACCCGCGGGAATGATATCATCCCAATCTACATCGGCCTTGTAATCCGTCACCTCAAACTGTTTCAGGAACTCCTCACCACCCAAATGCGACTCTCCCAGATCTGGCTGAGTTTCGTGATCTTCGGCATGCTCGAGAACATCATCAAGGTTCATGTTCTCAAGCTTCTTTTGATTCTCATTCGCCTTGAACATATTACCCGCGCCAAACTTCAAAATCGCACTCAGTTCTTTGCTCGTCGGCTCGGTCTTTTTCGAAGCACCGCTCTTGTCTGTGATTCCGAGCGAAATGATCGCGTATTCCAAAATCATCTTCCGCCTCGCGCGCTCGAGAACTTCCTCCTCCACCGTGTCCTTCGACACAAATCTGTAGACCATCACATGCGACTTTTGTCCGATTCGGTGCGCACGCGCCATCGCCTGCAGATCGGCCTGCGGATTCCAGTCAGAGTCAAAGATAATGACAGTATCGGCCGTCATCAAGTTAATTCCCAAACCACCCGCTCGAGTACTCAGTAAAAACACGAAATCGGGACTTCCGGGCGCGTTGAAGTGATCAATCGCTATCCTTCGGGTTTGCGCAGGAATAGTACCATCCAGTCTCTGAAACGGCAACCCCCGCTGCGTCAGATAGTCGCCCAAAATGTCCAGCATTCGAACCATCTGACTGAAAATAAGCACGCGATGACCATCTCGTCGTAGACGACCGAGCAGCTTATCAAGAAGAACCATCTTTCCGCTGTTCATGATCATGCCGCGGAAAATCCTTTCATTGCTGTGGTCTCCGTCGAGCGAGCTCAGGAATTGGTTTTCAGCGTTGGGGAAAAGATACGGGTGGTTACTCGCTTTCTTCAATTCCATCATGATATTCAACAGACTGAGCTGTGAACTACCGGTAGCTCCGGCATTGAGAGCACTGTAGTTCCTGGAGATGATATTCTTGTAGTACTCGGTCTGCATATCAGAGAGCTCAACTCGAAGAATACGTTCGGACTTTGAAGGTAGCGATTTCTCCACATCCTTCTTCAATCGACGGAGAATGAACGGTTTCAGTTGTTCATGTAGATCACGAATGTATACCTCCTGGTTGGCACCCGGGCTCTCGAAATCAATCTCCAGATCGATATTAATTTTCCCTGGCATCAAAAAGTCGATCAAGGCTGCCAACTCTCGAATATTGTTCTGTAAAGGGGTACCAGTGATCAGCAGCCTATTTTCAACCTTAAACTCCTGCAAGGACTCGTATAGCGCAGATTCAGAGTTTTTCAGTCTGTGCGCCTCGTCCACAGCGAGGAATCGCCATTTTATGCTTCCGAGCTCAGATCGGTCTTTGAGAATGTATTCGTAGGTAGTGAGAAGAATGTTGAACTTGGGCTTTTTCTTGTTGCCGTCGACGTAGAACTCATGCGTCCGCATCACGCGTCGCGACTCTGTGTTTCCGAGGTAGACAATGTAGTTGAGATCAGGTGCCCAGAGATCGATAGTCTCCTGCCAGGCAGGTACTGTCGACAGCGGAACTACCACCAAGAAAGGACCATGCTGTTTACGTGCATACACCAGCCATGACAAGAAGGCGATCGTCTGCACAGTCTTTCCGAGACCCATCTCGTCCGCAAGAATGCCATTCTCATTCCGCGACCATAAGAAGGCCATCCAATTGAGTCCAGTCAACTGGAAATCTCGGAGTTCTCCATTCTTGACGTACGAAGGTTGCTCAGTAAGCTTCTCGAACCTTGGTCGACGAGCGCCATAGTTGACACTGTTGGACGGCAAGAGCTTTGAGTTTGACCGCGCAAGGAATTGCTCGACTGCTCGTGGAGCGATCTTGGCAACGTACTCCGCGTCTTCCCAGGTACAGGCGTCATAATACAGCCGTTTCCATTTCACAAGATAGCGCAATTTCTTCTTGCCATCAGCATTCGATCGCTCGGAGGAAACAACTCGCTCGACCGTCTTGAACTCCTCGTAGTTTTCTCTCAAACGCTCGCGCTCGAGATCCATGGCTTCAATGTCTTCGCGCGAGGTTGAGGGGTCGCTGCGGATTTGAGAATCCAGAATGACATTCTGACGGATGTAATTGTCCAGACGCTTGTTACCTTTGAGAACCGAAAGATCTTCGTAGGTTTCCCAAGTGTTGTGCAGGTGAGAGATTCCTTGCCATTTGATCTGTATTGTCGAGTCAGCAAATTGTTATAATTAAAGTATCCGAATCAGAGGCACATACGTAGTACTCGAGATCTTTTCGAGGGTCATTGGTTCCGTTATCTGCAGACGGTCAGCATAGTCAACAAGAGGAGTGAATTATGAATTCACCTACCTGGTCCCTCAGCAATCGGTCGGTGATCAAGTACAAGATCAATCGCTCTCGTATCTGCACAATCGATTAGTATAAAGAATGAAGCTGTCCGCACAGAGTAAACGTACCACCAACGTAGTATTCCTCCTGATACGAAGTCTTCTCAGAACTCTTAACCGGATAAACCTCTTCCTCGCTAAGATCTAGATCATTGTCGAAATCATCCTCGTTGTAGTTCATCACTTTATTGTTGCGCGTCGAGAACCTCATTTCCGAAACATGATTGCTTGTCTTCCGTCGTTTCTTGCGAGACCGCGAAGACGCTCCAAAGTCGTCGCTGTCGGAAGAAGCGGACTGCGTACGCGATGAAGCGGCAGCTATCATTCTGGGTTAACAAGACAATTGGGATAATATAGCATCGAACGCTGCTCACTTTTTGTTTCGCGCTTCATAGCTTTCCGCGACTTTCTAGGGGTCTCATCGCTCTCATCGGCGGCATCGAACTAATAGCATTATCGTTAGAATGATTTCTGGGATTATTTTCAGATGCAGTATAGAGCGTACCTCAACAAATCGGTCCGGTGCCACATGAGAACGGTTCTGCAAGAATTGTTAGCAGGCTTGATCGTACATCAACACAAGGATCAGATGAACTTACACTTCTTCGTAGACCGTATAGCTCAGGATCAAAATACTCAGGTTTCCGGCGCGCTGATTTGGAGTTCTTCGAATGAGACATGGTATCGCTAGACCCACCTTCGGCTTCGTTCACGCCGTCCTCGCCATCAGACGCGGTGCCATTCTTTGAGGAACGCTCTTTGGAATCAGTCTCCTTTGAGATTCCCCGGAGATCTTCTTCCTCAGTTTCCTGGCTGTCGACATCATTATCGTCTTCATCCTCATCATCCTCGTCACCGTCGGCCTCGTCGGCTTCCTCGAAATCTGATTGGTCGGCATCGGAAGCAGACCGATTGTTGCCATCCGATCCATCACTATCGATCATTTCCTCGTCTTGATCGCTTGCGTTCACTGCATCGGGCCGGTCGAGGTCCGTAAGCTCACTACTGCTCTCGTCGTCATTGACGACCGCAGTCACGCCGGATTGCATGATCGACAACGCCTGCACTGCAGCCTCTTCATTACTCATCGCAGGAATGTTCCAAAAAGTAGCTACCTGGAGTTAAACGTTAGAATCCACAAAACGGAAATATCAGTAGGTCGGTCGTCTGCACGCGAACAGCACAGTCACAACACGCCAGTTTTTTTCGGGGTGGCGTTGAGGCATGTCCCCACCATCATAGGCGTCTACAAGGCAAACGAGAAGTTTCAGACTCTATAAAGAATCTCGAGAAATCATTGACCTGAATATGGCAATATTCCTATTCTCGGAAAGTGTAAACAACGCCCGCGAGGTGTTCGGCAGGTGTCGAACAAGGCCGCAGTCGCGAGAGACCCGCAGCCTCAAGAACGCAGCAATGACTGCGCAGCGGGTGCCCCCAAATCTCAAAGAGACGCCAAAGCAAGCCAACATGATCAAAAGATAGCGTGTGTCGTGCAGAGCGACGGGCCTTGGAAGAAAAATATGTGGGGATCCAGCGCAAACTTACCGATTGAGCTCAGCGAAATTTATCATAGCACTTGCAGCCAATTCAGTGAACAAAGATAGCGCCCCAGGTGGTGGATACAGTAAACGTTCTAAGAGCCTTAATTCGATGACTGGGCACGGTGAGCTGATATACGATAACCCGAAAAATCGCGTCCGGTGCACTGATACAAGAAGAAAAGGCACCTTGAATATTTGGCTGGGACAAGGAGCTTCAGGATGGGCACCGCAATACGCGTGAAGGTCGCTCCATGTTTTGACGTTTAGGGCACATTTATTGGAACCACGAAGATCTCCGAATCCGCTGGTATTTCATATGTCTTGCTGTTTGGCGATTAATTGCGATTATCTGTATTCATTGGTTCTATATTGCCGGCGAGGATCTTTGCTCGCTGGTATAGCGATATTATACAGCAAATTAGATCGAAAAACAATAAAGGCCTCAAGATAGGTTCTTTTACTTGTAATCCAGAAATTAGGCTATTACCATCCACATGCAAGTTCTACACCTCACTTTCTGCTCTACAAGACGATCGTCCTCTTAAGCCAACAGCACGCCGACTCTAGCCAGTGGATACAGAACTAAAATCACATCCAATCTTCTTGCGTGTAAAAAACAGAATTAAAAAAAAATGATGATAACTGTGAGATTCGAACTCACGCCCCTTTCGAGATTCGAAACCACGATTTATCGTGATAAGAAATCAAATTCTTGAGTCGAACGCCTTAGACCAACTCGGCCAAGTTACCTTCATAATCGTTTTAAACTCTCTTGACTACTATAAGCATAAATAAGGTCACGCGTTTAGATAATTGTGGTTTTGTTTGCAGTAGCTTATTGTGCGTTTATGCAAAGGGTTAAAGTTGGGGGTATTGTATTTCTGTCGCTTGCGCTTATACGCGATAGCTGCGCTTGATGGGCTGCCTCGACACGTTCATCACTACCAAGTGAGCATTGCCATGCAGCACGCCGTTCGTCCTCACACTTGCCCTTTCTGAACTACGCTAGTCTCGTGCTGAGGTTTACATTTTGAGCTATCTGCTCGATTTCAGAAGCTTATAGATCCTCGGTACAGCAACGGCAATGACTGCAAATGGAGGTGGTTCGAACGAAGCGTGTGACGTCGCGTCCAGTATGCTCTGGAAAGAATCGCCAGTGTTTATAGGCTCTACCAAGTTTCCTAGATCTGAGAGCATAGCGCAGATCCTTGTTACTGGTGGCGCGGGTTTCATGTAAGTCTCTCTGCTCATTATTCTACGTTGACTGCATCTGACGAGCTCGGCAGTGCCTCGTGGGTTGTTCGTCATCTTGTTTTACAGTATCCTCATTACAACGTCGTATGCTTCGACAAGCTCGACTACTGTGCTTCTATGAATAATCTAGGTAGCATAGAAAGCCAAAGCAATTATACCTTTGTCCGAGGCGACATCACAGATGCAGCGCAGGTGTCTGCCGTGCTGGAGAAGCACAAGATCGACACTATACTACATCTTGCTGCGCTGAGCCACGTTGATCGGTCGTTCGGCGGAGACTCCTACTCGTTCACCCAGGTCAATGCATATGGCACGCATGTCTTGTTGGAATGCTGCAAAGCGTATGGACGGATCCATCGCTTTCTACACGTGTCGACAGACGAGGTCTACGGCGAGGTCAGTGCCTCTGACGACGATCTGCTCGAATCTGCGATCCTGGCTCCGACGAACCCGTACTCGGCCTCGAAGGCAGCCGCAGACATGCTTGTAAACGCTTATTACAGAAGTTACCGGTTCCCAGTCATCATCGTGAGGTGCAACAACGTGTACGGGCCCCACCAGTTTCCGGAGAAGATCATCCCAAAGTTCATATGTCTGCTGCAAAGTGGCCGCAAGTGCTTTGTGCACGGCGATGGAACGAATACCAGACGATATTTATACGCTGGGGATGCCGTTGACGCACTTGACACTATTCTACACAAGGGGACGATTGGTCAGATATACAACATTGGCACCACAGACGAGCTATCCAACATCGAGCTCTGCCGGATATTGATCAAAGCATTTGGATATAAAGAAGAGGACCTCGAGGCTCACATTGAGTATACAATCGATCGGCCGTTCAACGATCGACGGTATGCAATCGATGCGACGCGATTAAAATCATTGGGGTGGTCGCAAAAGACTGAGCTTGAGAAAGGGATGGCGGTAACAATCGACTGGTATCGAAAGTTTGGCCTTTCTTGGTGGGGAGATTTGTCGGATATCTTGACTGCGTTTCCGATTGGTCCGGCATAGGAGTTGAGTGCGATCGAGCAGGCAGATTACGCGAAGGGCATGTAATGTAAATACCATTTATAATCAAATAAAGAGTTCATTAAACATTAGAATATCAAAGTGAAGCTTTTCTCAATATACATTTTAGTGGATATATACAATTCTCCCAGACACGACCTCACGAAGTCTGCTCGGCAATGGACATCATCTTGCCTTGCTGGAACCAGTCCGCAATCAAGAACGCGACATCCAGGGCTGCATGCATAAAACGTTAGGATGTATAACAATCAGAGAGAGAAGAAGAAAGTGAAGCACTCACATTGACTCTCGCTCAAGCGAGGATCGCAGACAGTATCGTAACGAATCTCCAGATCTTCATGGGTCAACATTTCAGAGCCACCTGATATGACATTAGCACAAACAATCTCTAATAAAAAAGCGAAACACAATCCTATAAGAATACGTACCAATACACTCGGTCACTGCGTCACCAGTCAGCTCGAGGTGAATTCCATGAAGCTGGGATCCTGCAGTTTTATGGACTTGAAGGGAAGATGCGACCTCAGACATGATATCCTCAAAATCTCTAGTCTTCAGCCCGCTGATTTCTGAAGTTTTCGTGTTGCCATGGCATGGGTCGCACATCCTATAGAGCGAGCGGCATTAGCTACTGTTTGCAGGCAAGAATAGTATCAGATCCAACCTACCAAACGACTTTGTGCTTTGTCTTTTTGACGGCCTCTATGTGTGCCGGCAGCATTTGCTCGACCTTACCCGCTCCATACCGAGAGATAAGAGTAACCTTACCGACGATATTGTCTGGATCAAGAATATCAAGTGCATCGACAAGCTCCTTGGCAGTCATTGACGGACCGACTTTCATACCGATCGGGTTCATAATTCCTCGAAAGTACTCGACATGGGCACCATTAAGCTGTCTAGTCCTGTCTCCTATCCACAGGAAATGGGCAGAAGTGTTGTACCATTTCTCAACTCCATCTCTCGGATCACGAAGTTTTCTTGTCAGACTTTGCTCAAACTCTAGCAGCAATCCTTCGTGCGATGTGAACAGATCAACCGTGTTGAGAGTCGAAGATTCAACACCCACTGTCTTCATAAACGAGAGACCTTCGGTAATCGACTTCACGAGGGATGCGTAACGCTCTTTGATGGTGCTGGATTGGACATGGGACAGCGACCAGTCAAAAGGTCTGTGGAGATCCGCAAACCCGGACGAGAGACAGGATCTGATGTAGTTCAAAGTAGCAGCAGAGTGGAAGTATGCACTAAAGACAGTTAGCAGTCAAGTACTTGGATGTGTGATGCGCGCGGACTTATTACCTAACCAGTCTAGATGGATCTGGGGTGCGATCAGCAGGATCAAAGCCGTTGATATTGTCACCTCTATATTCCTGATCGTCAGCAGTATGCATAGATATTGCTGTAAGAAGCCTGTATGTACCTGAACGAAGGTATAGTCTTGCCATCGACTTCCTCGGTCAACTTCGAGCGGGGCCTAGCGGAGATCATTGTTAGCATTGTTTGATATCTCAGTCACAAGTTCCACGCTTGAAGAAGACGAACTTTGCAAACTGTCCAGCAATTCGAGCTATTCTGACCAAAGGAAGTTTTGCGCCTAAAGAACGCGGGTGTCAGTTATATACAGATCTCGGCGAATAAATACAAGCTATATGCTAACGAACCCCAAATGAGTACCAGTGACATTTGAAGTAAAATCTTCATCTTTGACTCAATACGGTCCTATCCATGCACTCGTCAGTAAATCGAACCGCATAGATTTCAGTATCAAGGCATAAAGTACCTGAGAGCAATAGTCGAATAGCTCGGCGCAGTCTCCACCTTGCAGAACGAATGCTTTCCCTAATGCGGCATCGCGCAGGAGGTCTTGTAGCTTGTTGATCTATATGGCCATGAATGAGCTACTGCGACGCAGGCAAGATAAAGAACTGTGTAAGAATACCTCGTAAGGACTGACTAGCGGTGGAAGCGCCTCAAGCTTTTCCAAAGCCTGAATGTAATCGAAATCAGAGATCAGTAAATACTCCTGAATGACTCAAGATCAATTGTAGAGCCATACCTTCTCTACCGCCTTCTCGTTATCATACACGACATCCTGAACAATAGGCTTTGAATGCCACGTAGTCGGTCCCCAGTTTGCCTTATCCGCAGCACTGACTCCAGCATTCACAGCCTCGTCGTCGGGCACAGCTATCGAGTTTGATCTCAGCTTCGCAGCGCGGATCGCGCCTTCGCTTGGCACCAGTTTCTGGGGATCGACTCTGACAAACACGGGGGATTTTGGAGGACTCTGGGCAGGGTTTGCATCAGACATTTGTAGAGTAAATGTTTAGTCCGTGGGCGGTGGGTGAGGATGTAGATGGAGGGAAAATGTGCAGAAAGACAGATGAGTCGAGGCTTAAATAAAATAAAATTTCGACTATTACTCACTCATCCACAGCTCATCTACAAAGATTATTGTTCGAGCTCTACAAAAATCTCACTAGATCTACATATAACAAAGATCCATCGATAATTCGACATTTTTAGACTATTTTGTGGTTCAATTTTAAGCATAGATGCAATAACCCTCGAAGGAATATACCCCCAAAAGACTCGTTTGATTATATCAAAAGATTTTTTCTTTATACGCGTGTAGAAGTATAACACCATTCCTGCCAGTTCTAATACAAGAAAGCATTTGTGAAAACATTATGGATGAGCAACTTATTTGGCAACCGCCGACAACGCCTCCAAAACCTCCAACTCGATCTTCGCCTCGACCTGGTCGATCTCGCTTCCTGAGGTCGAGTTCTTCTGGGCCTCAGCGAGCTGGGCACGGATGGCCTGTAGAATAAATGGATTAGACGATGTTCAGAGTACAAAGCAAATAGTGGTAAGATGGAATTACCTCAGCGCTGAAGTCCTCAACGGGGTAAGCCTCGACGGCGTTGATACTCAACACCGAGCCGGGCTGGACTGTAGCGAAACCTCCAGAGACTATGAACGATTGCCTGTTAGTAATTTCCCGCATAATCCCATATTTGTAGAGTACAGATGGAACGTACCAAAGTACTGCTTGGTGGCACCACCGTCCTCGACGATATCGATGACACCCGGTCGGAGCTCCTCGATGGTGGGAACATGGCTGGCCAAAACACCCAAATCACCGGTGACAGCGGGGATGTTGACTTGGACACTGCAGACGAAGAGTTGGTTAGTATGTCGGCTGAGTGTTTTGACGAATTGTCCTCGGCCGGTGCTCTTCAATAGACTGGATTGAACGGATAAAGTGCTGCTGTTGTTTCTGACATGCGACGACGACTGTGTTGACATTCTAGACCCTTTTCTTGATACGGGCTTTGCACATCTGATCAATGACCAGACCCGCTAACCATACTCCTCAGATTCCATATACAAAACTCAACAGATGCACTTTTCCGGTCGTTCGCGTTCGATTGATTCGATATATTCGATGCCGATGCAATTGAAGGGAGCCCACGGTCTTTCGGTTCGTCGTCAAATTTGAACAGCAATTGATGAGTCAACTTACACGTCAACGCCCTCGTAGATGATCTGCAGATTTCGTCGCCGTTAGCACTACTCGTTTCTCTCCGTACGAAACCACCGCAGCAGCAGTTCGCAGACATACCTGGTGGGGAAGGGTCAAGCTGAGACGGATCTTGTCGGCAGGAACGTCGGCGTAGGTGCGGACGGCTCCTCTGAGCGAGGCAGCGGCGGGTCTCGCGCGGAGAAGGGATCTGGTAGCCAGTCTCAAAGCACACATTCTGAATGAATCAACTGGGAGGGGATGCAGAGTGTTATTCACAGGGAGCTGCTTGAATGCTGGGCGTGGAAAAGGAAGAAATAGTTCACGCCCCGAGCCCACGTTCCGAGCAGCGACTTGATTGGACGCGCATTCTGAGAGGGTTAGGTTCAGGACAGGCCGCCCCTGTTTTGGGCACCAAAATAAGAGCTGCGTAGTCTGGTACGAGATCCTTAAGTTTGTTGCATTTGTTCTGGCAGGTGTAGTATGGAATAGTAGTGAATAGAAAGAAGCAGTAAGTAGTTGATAGTAAAGAGTGGTAAATTGTAGTTTATTAAGATAGCAAAAACTAGTCTTGCCTTTGCATCATCAAGATACTGATATTAACTCGACATCCACCTCACTACAACAGCACTACAGCACTACGCTCTACAAAAAGAGTATATGCTTCAAGAAAGGACCACCCCGTTCACGCAAATGCCAGAACGACGCGGTGAGTAATGAGCAAGTCTTTTCTAGTTTGCACCAAAATAGGTGCACAATACCAGTGAACACGATCTTTCACGCATTCCATTGTGCACCAGAGTGTTGGCAAACAACAGGAACGTCCAAGCATCTTCTGCTCGTCCATGTCCTCTTCTTTATACGACTGGAAGATTGAAAAACGAAAAAACACGCCCTACGGCCACCGCAAACCGAACAAGAACTGAAAGAGTATTTATTTCCCTTCGATTAACATACATCACTTTTTTTTACCAAACCGAAATCCATAAAACGCAGCCATCTTTGTACTGTGTCGATATTTACTCGGAAGGAATGTCGATATCACCGCTGTCAATGGCCTCACTAAATTGAAAAGAGAAGAGGTTAACAACCTTGCCCATATATCTTCTCATCACAAGTAACACAAATAAAACTTACATGATGTCGTGCGGGTTCTGACCATCAACACGGCATCCAACGGACTGAGCAGTTCCCAAAACCTCCTTGACGGTTCCCGACAACTCCTTGGCTAAACTCTTGTAACGCATCTTCCGGGCGATCTCGATGATCTCGTCAAGGGGAATGTTGCCGCTGTGCTTGACGTTCTTGTCTTTCTTGCGGTCTCTTGGGGGCTCCTTCAGGGCAGTGATAACAAGCGACGAGGCAGCAGGGACAACCGAGGCAACGGCCTGACGGTTCTGGATGGTGAGCTGGACGGTGACACGGATTCCTTTCTGTTGAAGGTGTCAGTCTCCTTTCATTCTATCTTTCTTTACGTCTGCATTGCAGTTTTCGGGTGCACTCACGTAGTCCTTGGTCGCCTTAGCGATATCTTCACCGACCTTCTTGGGAGACTGTATGTCACTCCTGTTAGTCCTCTGTCCGCTTCCTACCAACCACTGAACACCCGATGAAAACATACCAAACCAAGAGGACCAATCTTGGGCGCAAGAGCCGAAGAAGCACCAACCTCACCACCAGTGGCTCTCAGGTAGATGATCTTAATCTCAGTGGGATCGACCTAAAGCAAACAGTTAGACACACGCTCATTCTCCCATCATATCCAGCTCTATTGAACGTCGTGCACCCACTTTTGGCGGCATGTTGTATGTTGATAGTTGGTTGCTCTGAGTGGGAAACTGGACTCTAACCTATCTCTGGCTTCTTCCTCTAACTCAGCTGTGGGAAGTGTAGCTGCGGCGTCGCCTTCGGTCTCGCTATTTGTGACTGCTTATTTTAAGTGTAGGGTTAGACCCTAATTTACTGTTGCCCGGGCATTTAAATAACAACGAGGGCCTTGTACGTATTAGTAAGCTTTCTTAGTTGATGACTTACATTCGACTTCAACAAAACAGCAGCTCTAACTACAAACACTAAACAGTATTAAACGAAACAAACAAAGCAATTACAAGCAAACGCATCATCCAACCGAATATCATATAAGCAAACAAATAGCCACCGCGAAAGCTACATTCTGACCCAGCACTCAGGTACCACCGCGAAAGAACAAAGACTCGTCTACTCTGGGTAATCGCGCAGCTGTATATCAAATACTTGTTAGTAACACAATTCAAAAGAAAAACAGACTAGTGCTAGACTTACATCAAGAGTCAAAGCTCTCGAGCTGTTTTCGACTTGTGCACGGTAAATACCAACGAGCGCATCCGACCGCTCAAAGAGCGCGTTCTTCAAGCTGATGACAATAAACTGGAATCCCGGGCCTGCATGGTCATGGATGTAGTTTGCAATCTTCGCCACGTTGGCGTTGTCAAGCGCAGCATCGACCTCGTCAAGCACGAAAAACGGCGAGGGTCGGTAAGAGTGGATCGCAAATAAGAGAGCAAGAGCGGCCATCGTCTTTTCTCCACCTGAAAGCTGGTCCATATCTCTGAATCGCTTCATTGGAGGCATCGCATGGTATTTGATCCCATCGAGATAAGGCTCCTGTTATAATCATTAGCATATAGGCTTTTGAGTGTACCCAATTTGCTACTCACATCTTGATCCTCTACAGTCAAGTATGCTGTTCCTCCAAGAGGGAACGATCTACTCTTAGTGAGCTCCTTGTAGATCTTATCGATCTGCTCCGAGATATGGGTATACGCCCTATTAAACAAGTCGAGTCTGGAAAAATCGTTAAAATCGTTAGAAGAGAACGCATTCTGACGCTGCGCACAAAACATACCTTTTCTCTTTGACAGCATTAAATCTATCTTTCGCCTCTTTGGCGTCCTTACGAGCCTTGACAAACTCCGCTTCAGTCTCTGCGAGACGACCTTCAATTTCTTCTAATCGCTCCAGAGCCTTCACATTCGGACTCATCTTCTCCATATCAGCAGCCAGAGACCGGATGTTCTCCAAAAGAGTCTCTCCGGCTTCGTCGCTTCCGTCCTATACAAAACAAAAGTTAGCATATTACTTGATCAGTCTCAGAGAAACAGTGACATACCTCGCGCAGCGATTTGCTCAAAGAACTGAAATTGACTACGATACCGTAATCGTTCGCCGCCGGCGGGGCCTGCGACATAGTCCCAGAGTCATCGATATCCATATGAGTATCTGTCAAAGCACTCTCTCCAATAGGGATGCTATTCAGAGAGCCTGCAGATAGTGGAATATCAATTCCCTCGAGCTTGCAGTTTCTCAGGATATTTGCACGCTGTGAGTTCTTGGACTCCATCTCCTCTTGCTGTTTTACGCATACACTCGTTAGAAATTAGAAAATCTTATGGTTCCTCAAAATTATAGTACTCACCACTGCATTGATTCGCTTAGAGATCTTCTCAATCTCCTTCGAGATATTCTGGACCTCGCTGCGCACTTTAGAGGCCTCTTCAGCCTTGACGTCGGCAGACTCCTTAAGCTTCCCATACGCCTCTTTGATTCTCGGGAGTTCGCTCTTGATAAGATCGATCTCCTCAGTGATCGCCGTCTTTTCCGCAATCAGCTGATTGACAAGCCTAACCTCTTTCTCAATACTGGCATTGATATTGTTAAGGCGGCCCGAGGTCTCAGCCAGCCGCTCCTGCTCAAACTTGAGCTGGTTCGCAAGCCGAGATCGCTGGGTGGTGAAAATCAACCGCTTTCTCTTTGCTTCCTGCAGAAGTGCGCCTTGGAACTCTTCATACTGACGAATGCTTTGCACGCCAATTTTTTCGCAAAACGAAGCATAGATCCTTCCTTCAATCTCCTGCACGGCGTTCTCGAGCTCACTTGCCTGAGAGCTGATTTGGGCGATCTCTTGGTCTGCGCGGGTAAGCTTTGGCACAAGTACGCTGAGTTGATCGTTGATGAACTTGAGCTCGTCTTCTTTGCTCTTGAGAGTCCGGTGGATCACAGCCTATACGTGCAGCATTAGATATATTTCAAATAAAACATTATGTCATAGAGGGTACTTACAAGCTCGTCACGCTCAAAAGTCAAACGCTGCTCGAGGCCGCTGACGTCGCCCGACAAAGTCTCCTCGATGGAAGGGTTACGTCGAGCCTTTGCGAGCTCCGCAAGCTCAGCCATCAAGTTCTCCTTAAGCATTTGAAGACCTATGCAGACTTAGTAACTAGCCCGTCTCTAAACGATTAGTAAATTAGGAAAACACACCTTTCACCGCTTGATCCTCCCATTTCTTTGCAGTGGCATTTCCGTTTCGTCCACCAGTCATCAGGCCTCCCTTGTGAATGACAGACCCGTCAAGCGTCACAGCTATAAGAGCAAGTCAGTATGACACAATAGTCAAATCAGTAATCGCACATTAGTACACATACCTTTAGCGTCAATTCCCTTCTCCCATCGAACGAACTTCGCCACGTTCATATCATCGCAGACGACGGCGCTGCCACAGACATACTCCATCGCGCGCTGATTGGAGGGGTCATAATCAATCGTGTCGATAGCAAGTCGCATCTGCTTGTGCATGCCCTTGAGCGAATTGGAGATCGGCTTCACAACGACAGAGTCAAGAGGAATAAACGTGCACACACCGGCTCTCTGCTCACGCATGTAAGCGATGCAGTCTGTCGCGGTCTTCTGAGTGTCGACGACAATGGCGTCAAAATTGCGCCCGAGCACCGTGCTCATCGCAGTCTCGTACTTCCGCTGCTTGGGCTTGCAGAGATCGCAAACTCTGCCTCGGACGCCGGGGACAATTCGCTTGAGCGACTCGATCTTATCGCGCATACGCATCTCTCGCTCTGACTCTCGGCGGTCGGCGTTGACTTCAATAAGTTCATTCAAGCAAATTTGAAGCCTCTTGTTTAGTTCCTCCTGCTTCGCTGTCTGCTCCATTCTCTCAGAGACGATCGAGTTGAGCTGTTGCTTCTTCGACTCCAGGTCCTGAATATCTTGGTTGACCCGCGCAGATATCTAGAGCATTGTTAGATTGATGAAAGCATGAAGTGTGTATATAGAATAAACCGTACCTGAGTGTTTTTGACAGTGATCTCCGAGATCTCGTCTTCAAGCCGCGACTTCTGCGTCTTGAACTCGTCAATCTTCACGCGCAGCGAAGTTCCACTGTCCTCATTTGTCCTCTTTTGACGCAAAAGATTCTCTAATGCAGCCTTCTCTTTCGCAGCCTGTCGGTTAAACGTTTCCTTCAAAGATGCATACGTCTGAATATCCGCCTCACTCAAGGAAATACCAAGACTTTGTGAAGCTGTGAGTTGCTGTGCTTCAAACTCAGCAATGGTCTTCTCGACCTTTTCCAGCTCAGTCTGCAAGTGCTTCACAGCAGCTTCTTGGCGAGCATATTCAGCAGCAACTTCGCTTTGACGAGTCTTGTGACGTTGCTCGTTGGCGTTGATGACCTTGATCTTCTCGTCAACAGGTACCATACTGGTATCCTTCTCTTCAATCTGTTTCTCGAGCTTCCGAATAGACCGCTCCTGCTTCTGAAGTTTGCGAAGCGCTTGAGAATGCTCGGCCTTCAGGTCATCGAGTGCTGCTTGCTCATTAGCGAGTTCAGAGCGCAGTTCACGCGCTTTCTCCTGTGAGGCTTCGATCTGAGCGTTGCTTGCTTCGATCGAACGCGTGTAATGATAAAGCTGCCATAGAATATGAGTAATGACGAATGAGTCCTAAAATCGGTGTTAGTAGACTGAGAGGCAAAACCATAGAATACGGGCATGGAATGTGGCGCACCTTCTGCTTCATTTTCTTCTCAAAGAGCTCGACCTCGTTCTTCTGCTCGACGTACTGCTTGATTTCAACGTTGTAGGTACGTTTCTTGTTGAAAGCAATCGTAGATGCCTCAGCTGCTCTTTCCTGCTGGTCTTTCAAGTTCTCGTATTCGGACTTGTGTTCCAGCGATCCAGAAATCTGCTCAATCAGACGCGTGAGATCTTTAGGCGACTGAGCGGCAATGGCTTCCACATCTCCCTGGAACACAAGGAAATTTCGCGCCTTGATGAGAATGTTCTCTTCCTCTAGAGCTCTAGCATATTGCGAGGCGCTGACAACAGTTCCGTTGAGACGGTACTCGCTGGAGCCCTGAGACGTAATCCTGGCGTAGTTGTTAGTGTTTTGTCCGTCGCGTTGTCGGTTGCGTCAGAGGATACATACGATCTTTTCAGCTGCATTTCCTCGCCATCGTCTTTGACATAGACTGCAATAACCGATGCAGTGTCAGGATCGCCCTCAGCCTGCGTCGAGTAGTTGTTGTTTGTTGTCATAACTCGTCCGCGGTACACGAGATCTCTGAGCTGCGTACTACGCAGATGACTACTCTTGATACCCAACACAAACGAGATGGCATCCATCATGTTACTCTTGCCGGCTCCATTAGGACCAATGATACTCGTGAAAAACGACTGGCCGAAATCGATTGTCTGCTTGGATTTGTAGGATTTGAAGTTACTAACTTCAATACGCGTGAGTTGGCCCATTTCGAAAGCTGCGCGCGCTGACCGCTAGAGTCGATTATAGCGAAAGTGTTGGCTAAAATCAATATCGAGCAGTAGAGGTAGCTATGAAGTAGCTCTTAGTGGGTGTGCAAAGCGTGGTAGGAGGTGTTTGGTAAACAGAGAAAGATGAGGAGCGCGCGGTCGGTGATGGGGTGGAGCGGATGGAGACGCGTTGATCGCCGGGTAAGCAGACGCGCCAAACCCGTGCCCTAATTTACAACTGCCGCGCTGTGAGCATTGAGCATATGGAATACTACCAGAAACGAAATAGAAGTAGGAAAATATACTGTTTCTGTTTATTGTACACTTTCAAATACATTACATAAATCACAAACGCCAATAATACCTATGCCCATAATTATAACCATATTCAACAGAAATCTGGCATGATATCTTTCATCCGCCCGGTATCTGCTGATCATAGATAACTTCAATAACTACTCTTGATCCCTGTCTGTTCAATTTTTATTTTGGCCCTTCTTATTTCCCTTTTGTTTTTGCTTTTGCTTCGGCTTCGGCTTCGGCTTTGGCTTGGTGACTTTAGCGTTCGCGACTTTGGCGTTCGTGCCTTTGTTCTTCCTGAACTTTCCTCCAGTGAACTTTTTGGGATTTGTTGGAGCATTAGAGGCATCCTGCTCGTTCTTCTGCTGCGCGTTGTCGTTTTTCCCCTTGCCTTTATTGGCCTTGTTGTTCTTCTTTGCGGCCTTCTTAGCAGCGGTTTCGGGATCGGTCAATGGGATCATAACTTCTTCTTCTTTCTTTTCCTCTTTATCTTCCTTCACTTCCTCTTTAGCTTCTTCCTTTCCAGAGTTCTCAACCTGAGCTGCCGACTCAACCTGATCTGTCGAGATCGCGCTCTCTTGCACCGGTTCATTCGTGTTCGTTTTTGAACCTAACACGCTCCGGATCTCACCGAGTAGTTTTGAGACGGCAGCGGCGTTGTCCTCAGTGCTTAAAACGTTTCTCGACGCGCTGGCAACTCTCTTGTTCTCTCTTTCTTCGTCGTAGGCGTCGTTGCCCGAAAGTGCATGCTTGATAAACCGGCCTGCGGCTTCTTTGTCGACTTGCAGTTGTCCTGTGGATTCACTATGTTAGCGCATGCAGTATGATCTGGGTAGCACACTATGTACTTACGTCCAGCGATAATCTCCTCTGTGTTTTTCACTTTCTTCATGTACGTCTGAATTCGTCGGATATCGCTCATCACTGGGTGATCCGAGGAGAACTCCTCGCCCACCTTCAAAGCGGCTACAAGACACGCAGTTAGTACTGAAAATCACAGAGTTCAGATAGAATTCTCAAACATACAGAATATAGACGAGTTGAGGGCATAGAGTAGTGTCATGCACGCCTTTGCTCTGTCTAATGGCGGCAGGTTTGCAGAGTACTTAGCCAAGCCGTCTTTTGTTACGTGTGAGATGCTGGATTCTAGCTTCTCGATCTCGGCTTCAAGGCCCGCAATAAACGGCTGAATCTCTTCTGGTACAGCCATCTCTTCTCTTTCCTTTTCAATGCTGTGTTCTCAAAGTGAAATCTGCTCTGGACGAGATATCAAACCTGGATGCCCAAATATTTTTTGCAAAGTCCCACGGAGCCAGCCCCTTACCCTTGTTTACAGTAAACTTTAATTTGCAGCGGTCAGGTCAACATCCAAACCACTCTGCCGGCAATTGCACAACGATAGAGATTTGCTCGAAGACCGCCGGCTTGTAGCTATAGACTCGGTTCACCTGCGCTGTTCAGTTCATTGATTGTCTTGTTAACACCAATTGCTCGTTACGCACTCTAGTTACCCAGAACACGGCAAAGAGCAGCACTACCCGACTCCAGGCCCAGCTACATTACCTGCCCATCTAGAACCCATGGCCGAAACCGATGTCGCCGTTGATCCGGCGCGAAATCTTGACGCTGATCTTGATATTATCATAGACCAGCCGCTGCTTGATGGGGATGATGAGGGTGAGAAAAATCTGGGCGACTATGGCGGTGACATGGAAGTCGACAAGGAGCCTTCCAAAGGCGAAGAGGTTTGTGCTAATCTGCTGATACTTTGTTTGTTGAACTCTGCGCTAAATCATTGGAATAGGAGCAGCTTCCCGAGGCGTACTCTTTGAAGCGGTTTGAGGCAGTCTACATGCACGGAGTAGATCATATGTCTACGAACGATGTGAAGGAATACTCAGCCGCCTATTTTCCCGACGAGGAGCCAAAGTTCGAATGGGTCGACGACTCGTCAAGTGAGTAGCTGATACGGTTGCCGACGTCTGCATGGCACAGCTAACGAAAAGTTATCTTAGTTGTCCTTGTTTTCAAATCAGAGGAGGCTGCCGGAAAGGCACTTGATGCGTTCACATCCGAGGGTGAATTCTACGACGAGGTTCCGGCAGATGGCGCTCTCAGGGTAGCCAAGACTCATCCGGGAAATGGCAAATACACTTTGAAAGTTCGCGGAGCTTTGTTGACAGACAAGAAAGAGGTATGGACCTGCTTTTCACACCTGAGTACCGAAATTTGATCATGTCTAACTGTTTTACAGAAAGCCGCTCATCTGAAGAGTAAATACTATCTGTTCCATGGAGATCCTCGTGAGGAAGAAGAGCGAAGGTATGGCATATCTACGGTAGTGACTTGAGCCTTGTATCTTTGCTAATGGGATTCATGGAGTAGACGAGAGCGCAGGTCGGACAGACGGTCAGGACGAGACAGCCGTGGTGACTACTATCGCAGACCGCGAAGACGCAGTGCTTCTCCAGGACGTTACTCAGACGAGGACGACAGGTATCCGCCAATCAACAAGAGCTGGGGTTCCTCCAGTCGTATCGATCGCTACGTTCCCGGCGAAAATTACGAAAAGTACGAGCAGTTTGCCCGCAGAGTTGGACGCAGGGAGAATAATGAAAACTATGAATACGACTCAAGACGTCTGTCGCCTCGTCGTGATCCGTCTGACCGCAGGGATGAGGGTCGATCTGGGGGCCGAGGCGGTGACCCCGCCGATGGAGATGAAGAGTACAACAACCCAGAGTCTCGTCTATCCAGCAGAGGTTCCTCCAGAGGCGAGGGACTATCTGGAAGAATTGGGCGCCGCCCAAGGAGCCCAACACTTGAGGAGAAAGCATTCAGAAAGGTTATCAATCCCCTTGACCGACATTATGACGGACCCCTTACAACTGAGTCTACCCGGAATGAGTCTACTCGGAATGAGTCTACTCGGAATGAGTCAACCCGGAATGAGCCTACCCGGTCGTTCGGTGACGTGATGAATTCTAGTGAAGAGCCTAGGAAGAACCCGTCAGATCTTGCAAGTCGGATAGCGCCAAAGGATGGAGGGAAAGGTGGACGAAGGCGTCGCGCTCATCATCTTGATTTTGACTAATTGTAAAGTCAAGGACATGGAACCTTGACGGATTTCTTTGTTTTTGCGATGCAGAGATTTTTTTGTATGATTAGCGCGTTATGCTGTCAGCTGTATTATAGTTACTATGATGAGAATTATTCGAGATCAGTTTGACTGATTGTTTCATGAGAATAAAGATACAAATATATGCCCACAGAATTCTAGCCAACCAATGCTGACAATCTGTAAATTAAAGAAAACTCAAGCAAATTCAACTCGAAAATAACACTACGTTGTCTCGCAGAAGCAATTCTTTGATCTCATCTAGTTGCAGACAAGATGGTCTGGTAACGTTGGGAGCGACGACTCAAACTCAATTCGGTTATCAGCAGCCTTTTGATAGCTGAAACCAGGCTTTCTTCCCAGAGACGAATTCGACTGATATCAGACCGTCCGCACTTCCCAGAGGACTGTAATATATAAAGACCTATTTCTGTTCTTTGATTATATCTCACTTCTTGTTTTATATTACTTGCTGAAGTTATCGAGTGAGCTGTCTTGTAAGTCCACTTACTACTTCCACGGCCCTGCGCTTTTCTTTGTCCGAAACTCCACAGCAGTCTCGTCTAACTAGAGTATCAAAGATTATATACAAGGACAATGCCTTCTCGCGATAATATTCATGTTATTGTGGCGCGATATCTTCGCGATAACGCCTACAACTCCGTATGTATCACAGTCTTATTAGTAGGTGAATGCGTGGGCTTTCTACTAACTTTGCTGTTTGGCTAGACGCTCGAGGCGTTTAAGGAAGAGCTGGGCCTTGAGGATGATATGATTCCGATTCCGTCTGATCACTCGATGACGTTGGAGAGGTATGTGAATGCACAGATTGGTAACTACCGATTGGTATTATGAATACTAATAGTATTGTAGTATCATCGAACAGAAGCGTCTGTATGACCTAGCGATGGGTATTCAGGAGCTGGATATCAAGGCGGACACCCAGAACCAATGGGTTGTTCCTTCTCCTACGTTCAAGTCTGTTCTTCCTGACCAGTTATCCAACATTCTGTTTGTGTCGGTTGCGAATTTGAGTATGCCGACGTCGATCGATGACCCTTCGGCCGGGACCTCGGTCAGACCATGCATCTTGGTGACGGAGGCCGACCGCTCGCTGAGAATATTCGACTTTTATACCTTTGATCCGCTGAAGGTCTACACTCATTTACACTCGTCGCCGATTCTGACGCTCGAGGTGTTGGACGAGAACACAATTATGACAGGTGGTATGGACGGACGACTTGTGGTGTCGAAACCGGCTACGGGCGAAATCACTGCCGAGCAGAAGGACCACTTCAAGTACCTGGTCAAGATTGCGATTTCAAAGGACCAGAAATACGTCGCGACTGTCGGGTACGATAAGAAAGTGCATGTCTACACTATTGAAAGGTCCGAGACCGAGCCGCCAAAGTTCAACAAGATCGGATCGCTATCGTTCCCCACAAACCCCGAGGCCGCGGCGTTCACGTACCAGGACGGCGACGATGAGATCCCGAAGCTGGTCATCTCGCGTCGCGACTCCACGTTTTTGTATTACTACAAGCTGCAGCCGAACCTGATTGAGTTTGCGCGGCATAACCTGAACCCGGAGAGTAACTCGTGGGTCTCGTTCTGCGCGATGGATATCGCGCTCGATCCGACCGAGCAAAAGTACTTGGGTGTCGCGACCTCGAGTATCCCGCATATGCGGTTTATGATGCTCGAGTCTGGTAATGATGCAATTTTGAAGAATTCGTTCACCCGCGCACCGCAGGATGCCTACTCGACGAGCAGAATTACCTGGAGACCCGAAGGCTCTGTAAGTTTTAGAGACTTTTCTTTTGTTTTTAATGATTGCCGCTAACAGAGAGTGTGTAGGGTATCTGGTGCAACGGAGACGACGGACTGATCAGAGGCGTTGAGGTCTCGACCGGCGCGGTTGTCGCTGAATTGAAGCACCATCAAGGAAAGGTGAAGGCTATCTATGCCGGCAAGGTCGATGGCAAGGAGGTCGTTGTTACCGGTATGTCTACTCTACTATTACTTTTCTCGATTGATGTCAATGGAGTCCGCGCTAACGTTTATTAATACCAAAGGTGGATTCGACAAGACAGTTGCTGTCTGGGAGGTCGAGAAGAGATAATCAAGAGACTTCCGAGATTATAGAAGACGATGTAGTTATATAGAGAGATGAATGTAAATACTACGAAAAAAAGATAATAGATTTGCTAAAAGTCAAAAAAATACAAACACAAAGAAACAGATATGAGTTCAAAAGGTTCGAGCATGAAAATAAGTCAAGATAGAAATTCTATTTCAGCAAGACGGTTCTCTTCCGCCAGTTTCTGACTAGCCGGAAGAGTAGCAAAATAAGCAATTCAACCTCTGCAGGAGCGGATTGTCAGCATATGCTCGTTAAAATATGGAAGTAGGAAGGTGAATAATATAGTACGTACGATCTCTAAACATGAACAAAAGGCCTTGGACAAGAACGCCCTTTGTAATCTGAGGTCCGATTCCCTTAAACAGACCAGGAAGGCCTTCGTTCTTGGACAGGTACATGAGCGCTTCGACGAAGGAGTCATATCGCTTCTCGCCAGGTTTGGGCTTTGATTGGGTCATCACCTTGGCGACGATCATTGGCTGTGTTGTGATGGTGGCCATTGACTTTGACAAGGCGCCGAGGACTGTGAGAAAAAGGGTGATGTTAGATATTGGGGTGGAGATGCAGTGATGTGAGATGTAGGAGGCTTACAGAAAGAATCATAGGCGGTCAGGTTGGCTTTGTCAGAGAATATGGTATCTCTAAACCGCTGGTACATGCCGTACGTGATTGCAGGATTGACCACAAGCACCAACGACGCCTTCAGTCCTCTCCATAGACCCGTCAGTCCGTCTTCCTTGATGACGTCTTTTCCGGTCTGCATAAACGCTACCGGCGATTCCTCGGTCTGCTGCCGGGTGGTGATGACGCTGACGGGGATTGTGAATATTTGCGCGAGCGCACCGGCGATCGCGCCTAGGATTAGCTCCATGGCTGTCGAGATGACGGGGTATCTCTTCTGGTAAGCTGACCGAACGACGCCATACCAACTACCAGGTTGTTAGCATATACAGAGTAGAGACAGCACAGAGCTTCACAAGACTCACTAGAAGTATGCGAAATTGGTGGACGCGACGCCGAGAAGAGATCCAGGAAGACCGGTGTACAAGGCAGTGATGCCTCCTTTTTTGTATATTTTCTTGACGGCGTCGGCGGTGCCGAGATAGTAGTCGTGGTCTTCGTCGTCAGTGGCGGATCTGGTGAGGAGGATCGTCGTCAGTACAGCAGCTGGAGCAATTAGCACAGATCAACATACGCTTCTGCCTTTTCCGCGTCGGGGGCGGCTATTTTCTTCTTCTGCACTTGAAGCTTTGTCTTTGCACTGGATACGAGACTGTCAGTCATAGTCAGAAGAGCGGAAACAGCGACGAGGGCACGTACATGTCGAGAGGGTAGACGATGGTGTTTGCGAGCACCGCGCCGGCGGCACCGGACAGGGCGTAGCCCCACGGAGGAAGCACTTCCTTAGAGGGTGCTGGCATGACGCAGACGGTCCAGGGCTCTGTAGAGGTGGAGGATGAGGAGACAGAAGCTGACTATGAGCGTTTATCGGGCAGTTGTAGATAAAGCACAGCGATTGGGTTTGGCGACCGGCTGGGACGGAGATCACGAGGAAGAGAGCTGCAGTTGCGCTTGCACCTGCGACGGATGGTCAGTTGTCTGTATGGAGGTGAATTCCCTACAAGAAGCAGCAGAAGTCCCTTCTTTGTTCAAACATCGCTTTGCTGCCGGCGGAGGTCTTTTGTCTTCTTGTTCTCTGCTCTCCGGTGCCGGATTCCCCGCAGCTCTCGGCCCGAGCAGACGGCCGCTGTCTGACCCAACCTGCCTCGGCCTGGCTGTTCAGGGGTAACTGCTGATCTCCGTAAACCCTAATTGTGAGGGTCCGGTACTGCTCACCGTGCGCTGGGTTTATCAGAGACCGAGATCGAGATATTGTGGGTGAGTCGCCAGTGAGCAGGAGCTATGGACGCTCAGCTGGAAGCTCGCGCTCAGGTATTGTTGATTAGACTGTGTTTTACAGGTGAAGTTGTTTGTTGTTGACCATCTTCGTGCTGGCAGGATGCAATAGCTCGCGCCCGCAGTCTCTATAACCGAGGCGAACGTCATCCCGCTCTCGAAGCCGCGCTCAGTGCCAGCTCGCTGTTCCTCGACGCGGCACAGGCTGCCGCAAAGGCAAACCGAGAGAAGCTCAAAGAGCAGTTCAAGGCTGCGGCGACGTTTGCGGAGCAAATCAAAGCGAGCTTGTCTACCGATCTGGCGTTGGCGAGCGCGTCGTCGTTGTCCGAGAAACCAGAGCAGCAGCAGCGGCAGGTGACGAGACCTTCGACGCCGCTTAAACGGCCAAAGTCATGCAAAGAGACGCGCTGTTTTTCAGACTTGAGGCTGTCGAAAAAGGAGCAGGCTATTCTTTTGCGAAGTTCAAAGTTTGGAAACTCTGTATTTCCTCCGTGGGAGGCGTCTGCCGGTAAATCGTCGGGCACGTCTGCTTCTGCAGCCAAGTTTACGTATGTGTTGACAGTTTCTGCGGTTTGAAGTGTTCCGGTTTATAGTGTACGAGTCTAACACAGCACAGCGACCCTTCCGGTTTTCTGAAATTGTCTCCGGATCAGGAAAAATATTTCGCGGGGTGGAAGAGGCCCTCTGAAATCTGGGGCGACGAGGCCATCTTATTTCGATCCTCCCCGTCAGAGTACGGCAGGTTGTCGACCGATCTGTGTCAAGTGCGTGCGAGACTTTTGATTGTCTCAGTGGGTTTTGCAGACTTCTCTGACACTGTGGCTAGGACGTTCTTTCTGATTGCTCTATCGTAGCTTCGTTATGTGCCGCGTCACATTGGGAATGTCTATCGGAACGTGATGTAGGTCGAGTTCTTGTAATGTTTGGGTGTTGGTGCAGGAATAAGCTGACAAGATATTTATAGCTTGTTTCTGATATATTGTATCCTATCGAACCCGGCAAATACGCCGTGAAGCTATTTATCAACGGCGCCTACCGCAAGGTGAGGCTAGAATTACTTTTGCAAATGATCTATCATTCACTAATCCCTCTGATCAGGTCATTATTGATGATTTTCTGCCAACGTCGCACTCGTCAAGATATATCCATGTCACATCACGCGCATATCCGTCTCTATACAGCCCAGCACTAATCGAAAAGGCATATCTCAAAGCAATGGGCGGCTACGATTTCCCCGGATCCAACGCCGCCAGCGATATCTTTGCGCTGACGACATGGATCCCAGAGCATATTCTGCTTCATAACGGTAGCATTGATACCGCCGCTCTGTGGGATCGACTGATCACCGCCTGGCGATTTCGGGACCTGCTCGTGACTGTAGGAACTGGAAAACTTACCGACGAGGAAGCTGTGCTGTTTGGACTCATAAGCGATCATGACTACACCGTGATTTCCATGCGTGTTTTGGAGTCCGGACAGCGCGTCGTTTGCTTGAAAAACCCGTGGAGAACGACGGAGGATCATGTGAAACCGTCGGGAATATCGGTCGATGATTGCGAGGAGAAGTGGGCGGCTGACAATTGTTTCTGGATGGACTTTGCGAGAATGTGCACTAGATTCAACAGCATGTATTTGAACTGGAGTCCTGTGCTTTTCAAATACCGACAGCAGAAGCATTTTGAGTGGGACTTGACAAACAGCATGGGCCATAAAAGTTTATGTAAGTTTTCTTTGTTTGATATATACCGCTCTGTACTCACGCATGGTTGTCCAGTATCGAATCCTCAGATGTCGATCGAGAATTCAAGTGCGGAGCAGTCGCAGGTCTGGCTTCTTCTGGCTCGGCACATCACAAAAGATCAACCGAGCACGTACATCGCTCTGCAGGTGTTTAATGATCCAGGCACAAAGGTCTGGATGAAGAAAAACACGGTCGCCCAGGTAATCTTCCTAGATAACCGTCTTTCTGCTCTATGTTTTAACGTTTGAGGTATAGACAAACCTGGTAGATTCAACGCAGACACTTCTTCGCGTGGATATCCCTGCAAAAACACGGTACTCAGTCGTCGTGGCAGCCGAGAGCGAGCGGCGCACGCGGACCTCGTTTTCGCTCTTTGCGTACTCTCTGAATCCGATTGCACTCGATACCGCAGCCGAAGTCTTGCCATACTCTGTCGACGTCGACGGGCAGTGGACAGAGCTCACGGCGGGCGGGAATACGGCTTCGCCTAGCTATTTGTATAACCCGCAGTACAAGCTGGTGGTATCTGAGGACTCGATGGTGCAGATGTTTATCGAGACGACGTCTGACGTGTCGGTATATGCACAGATAGTCTGGGGCGGAGGGAAGCGTGTCTCTGTGTAAGTCATCTCCAGATTGTTATTCTTTTGCTATACATCCGCTGACTGCTTGACAAACAGAGTCCGGTCGCGAGACACCGTTCTCGACACAGGCCAGTACGAAGTAGAGTGCGCGCTCACAAAGCGCAAGCAAGTGCTGAAAGGGGAGTACACCGTTATTGCATCGCTCTACGAGCCCGGGGTTACGGGGGAGTTTTCTTTACATATCAAATCGGAGTTTGCTTGTCAGATCACCAGGCTGCCTGATCTACGAGCTGGCTGAATGCAATGACATTAGTAAGATCACGGTTTTGGGGTTGATGATGTATGATAATCTTTAGTTATCGAGTCCCTATTATTACAGCCTACAAACACACGAGCTCAATCCACCCGCCGTCCGTACCCTCCCCGACCAGGATCATAATTATCTCTAAACTCATCTCTGATCTGACCCCCGGATTTCCCTCTTCCAAACTGCCGTCCTTCTTTGAAACCCGGGTCGATGTCTGTGCGGATCTCGCGCTCGTCAAGGCGGGACTTGTTGATGTACTTCATGCACGCGAGCGCGTCCTCGCGGGTGTAGTACTCGACGAAGCAGAAACCGCATGGGGTTTTGCTGAAGCGGTCGAGGCCCATGATTATCTTTTTGACTTCGCCGACCCTGTAGATGAGCACAAGAGTAAGTTACAGTCGACAGCAAAAATTTAAAGAGAAAAAAGAGGAGAGGCTCAGTCGTACTTTGAAAACAGCTCCATGATCTGCTCTTCTGTGGTATAAAACGACCTAAGATCAATCGAGAATTAGCCGCGATTAGGGCCGCAAAGTAGCAAAGGAGCAGCGTACAAATTTCCGACATATAGCGTCGTCGACTCGTCAATCAGTTTTCTCTGAAAGTCGGCGTCTTCTCTGTCTGAATTCATCCTCTAGAACAAGCAATCAGTTAGCTATTGCCGCAAACAAAAGGAATAAATAGGGCGATCTCAAGAGTTCACAACGCACCAGCTTCTTCTCGACGTACAAACTGGGCGCATCGAGTCGGACAGCCGAGTTTACTAAATATCTTGGACGAAGTTCTGTAGACATTGTTTGATGCTGTGATGGTATTGAAAGGAGCGGAGAGGCTTTGGGGTTGGAATATGGCGAGCAGGTTGGAATCGACAAAACTGTGCTCGCCGCAGCGCCGCACGTTTATTTGGATTTATCAGAAACTGATGGGTTGGTTTCTGGTTTAGTTTGTATTTAGTAGTGAACGCAGATTCAGATACAGCAGATGCCGGTGACAGGGTATTTCTATTCTTTAATTCATTATACAGCTTGATCATTTTATACGAGTCAATAGCTAACGACCTCAATCACAGCCTATATGTAGTGCAAGAGCCCGGCACGAACGCGAGCACGATCTCGAGCGTGAACGACAAAGTGGCCCGCCTGTTTCCCAAAGTAATCGGCAAATGGTCGTTCGAGTACAAGCTCTTCCGCGAGAACCCCGAGATCAGCGCGCCAGGACGGCACGGGTCGCAGGCGCATCTGGATCAGCCACAGCAGCAGCGGGCGCAAACCAAGGCGCGGTTTCTTTCGCAGCTACATCTTTCTACGCATGACGAGGACGTGTTCAACCTTGTTGATGAGCCGGTGAGCTATTCTGCTACACGGACAGGCACGGTGTCGGATAAGAAGGTGTTGGCGGTGTTTGATAAGGGGATATATTCGATCGTCGGGGCGAAGCTGCAGAGTATGTGGTTGCCGCGGCAGTTGATGCGGGGAGATGGACATGCATTTGCGGTCGGGGATATGTATACAGTGCGCACGGCGAATATCACGCAGAACGGAACTTTCAAGTTTCTAATCATTGAGGTGGGTACTACTGACCGACCATAGGCCTGCGGTACATTTCCAGCTAACGATTTAACTGCTAGGTCGAATACCACGCAAGCGACAATCTGGAAGACTCAAAGCTTGCCATCACGAGTTTCATAGCCCAGAGCGCGTTCCCGCAAGGTCGGATATTCTTTGGCGACACAATCGATATATACGCAGAACTGACCGAGGGTCCCAAGCGATTTGGAAAAGCTGAGCATGCGCTTCAGTATTTGGAGTTTTTCCGGAATGGATAGAATGCCACATAGAAGAGAGTGTAGGTTGTATGATTAGGTGGGGTGAGGATAAGATAGTGAGAGTACGGTATGATTTATGTACAGTTCATGCTACTGCTAATGATAAGGCAGTTTAAAAATATGAGATAGAAGGGTTGTCCAACATCAGACAGCTGATAAAAGCCAATATAGAAGAACCTCTGAACCGAAAACATAACCGAATATAATGATAAAAGAAAACATATCTACTCAATCTCCGCGACCAGCACAAAACTGCTGAGCGAGCCGGCAGCTAATCCGAGGTTGAGCGCAAGTCCCATGAATCCACCCGCGGCCTCTTTCTCGTTATCGTCAACGTAGCTCTCGGCGTTCATCATCGCGCAACTGCCGATATATCCGTTTGTAAGACCAAACGTGAACTGCAAGAGCATGTAGAAAAAGTCGCTTGAGATGATTGCTCCTTCGCCGTTGATGTTGCAGAGGAAGAAGAGCGGGATGTAGAGCAGACGCGCGATCGCGACGACGGCCATCTGCTTTTGCGAGTGCATGACGAGACGCGGGTAGCCGCAGACTAGTCTACCAGCTAAATCACCCGCGTTCCAGATCAGGTACGCGAACGGGATATAGACGTTTGGTCGGAACCAGGAGTTTATCGACGTCTCGCCTTCGACGTAATTCACCGAGAGCGTCGTGGACGCAAACACGGGGAACATGAGCGTGAGACCGAACGTGAAGAACACTGCAAACGCGGCAAAGTAGAGCTTTTTCAGAAGCCGAGTGAGGGGAATGTACTCGCGCTCGGGCTCGGCGGCGGCTGCGATATCCGCAAACTCACCAGAGAACCGAGGCGCAGAGTAGCCGCCGGCGACGGTGGCGCCGTGGTTGATGACTGCTCGCTGGCGCCTGTAGAATGAGATGTAGAAGAAGATGGCGATGACGGTGACGCCGGTGGCGGTTAGGAAGTAGACAAACGAGCTGGCGGACGAGGCCTTGCCCGCTTCACCGGCTTTTGACGACTCGACGGATACGACCGAGATAATCTGGGCGATGGAAGGCAGCACACCTGCAATGGCCTGACCGACCATGATTCCCTGTGTATATACGGGAGTAAACAGGTTTGCGATTGCGAACGCGCCGTTTTGCGAGAGCGAGGTGGCGCATGCGGAGAAGAAGACAGAGATAAGGAGGTAGATGAAGTACACGACGATGTGCCATGCTTCCTCGGTGATGGACGCGATAGCCAGGATTGTGAAGTTGATCGCGTTGAGAATGAGGGCGAGCCATATGCGGAAAGTGTAGCTCGCGTGTTGCTGCTGGTGTGAGAGGTAAAGCATTGTGAGCGTTGCGGTGATGGTGCTCGTTGTCATCATGACTGTGAAGGATTAGAGATAGCAATGCGGAGAGCAACAGATTGAGGAGTATACACACAGCTCTGGAAGTTTTCCCTTAGAAACTCGCTTTCTTTGAATCTGTCTTGGAAGTACGCGGCCGCGCTGAGGAAGCAGTTCCACGGCCAGAGCATGGCAAGACCTGTAGGAAGGCAGAGCGCGCCGTATTAGCGAGAGCCACACATGAATGCAGACACAAGTATACTAACCAAGCAGCAAGAACGCCCAATAGTCCATGGAATTGTATGTCTCCTTTGCGTGCTGCATCATCTTTGCGTGCGCGTCGCCGCCACGGTCGTCGTCGAGCCCGCTCTCGAGGCTATTGAGAGCATTGGCCGCCCGGTGGTCATCGTCGAAGTCGGACGTGGCAGTCGTGGCCGTGCTGGCGGGGTATAGCGGCGAGGGCTCGCTGTTCCGCAGCAGACGCAGACTGGCAGGGTCGACGGCGTCTGTCATTGTGAAGAGAGAGAGGAAGGAGGTGCTGGTACGGCTGATAGAATGTCGCGATATCAATAACCTCAGTGTGCTCGAGAGCAATCGCACGCACGAGCCAGGGATGAGTTGAAGTGAGCAGCGGGGTTGGTAGAGCAGTACTAAGCACTTACTAATCAAAAACCTTAAAACTATTTAACCGCAGCAAGCGCTAAATTGCGGGAAGCGCGGTTGCTAAGCGGCCGGCGTTAAAGATAATTTATTTAATCACTGGATCTCCCCGCTCTTCCTCTTTGATCTTGATATCTTCCTGATAGCACTCATCCTCCTCTTCCTCTTCACCAATTCCTCTCAGAAACACTCATCATCATGACTGAATACGACCCCAAGGACATGGAGTTCCGCTTCCTCGGAAACACCGGTCTCCGCGTGTCCTGCCTCTCGTACGGTGGTTGGCTGACCGTCAGCGAGGACAGCGAGAAAGTCACCAAGGAGTGCTTCGAGATTGCCTGGAGCCGTGGCGTCAACTTCTTCGACACTGTGCGTCAGCACATTCAATTGCTTTGTTATTTGTCGTGTTTGTTGCTAATTGAGTGTTTTAGGCCGAGATCTACTCTAACGGCGAGTGCGAGACCGTCTTCGGCAACGTCCTCAAGTCGCTTGGCTGGAAGCGATCCGACTACGTGATCTCGACCAAGCTCTACTTTGGATTCGGCGAGAAGAGCCCCAACGGCCGCGGATTGTCGCGCAAGCACTTGATGGAGGTGAGCAATTGACGTGTTTTCTTATCTACCTGCCTCTTATCTTTACGCCGAATCGACGATACTGACTTTCTGCGCCCAGGGCTTGGACCAATCACTCAAGCGTCTCCAGCTCGACTACGTCGACGTCATCTTCGCGCACCGTCCCGATCGCGAGGGCGTGCCAATGGAGGAGGTCGTGCGTGCCTTCACGCAGATGATCAACGACGGCAAGGCCCTTTACTGGGGAACCTCGGAGTGGTCGGCGTTCGAGATCGAGCATGCGCACCACATCGCGACCAAGTTTGGCTTGATTGCGCCTATCGCCGAGCAGCCCCAGTACTCGGCCTTCCACCGAAACCGCTTCGAGGCCGAGTACAAGCCTCTCTACGACCTCTACAAGTACGGAACTACCATCTGGAGTCCTCTGGTGCGTTACCTCCGATTAAATGAAGATTGGCTTTTATCTGGTTTACTTTTGACGCTGACATTACTATTTGCAGGCTGGTGGTGTTCTCACCGGAAAGTACAACGACGGCTTCGCTCCCGGTACCAGACTCGGCGACCAGAGCAGCCCTGTCGTTCAGCGTATCCGCAAGCAGTGGGAGACCCCCGAGGGCCAGGCAAAGATCGCCAAGGTGCGCGAGCTCACCAAGATCGCTGACCGTGTCGGCTGCACCACCGCTCAGCTCATGCTTGCTTTCCTTTTGAAGAACAAGAACGGTGAGATCCCCCTCCTTTTTTTGATCTGTTGTCGTGGAACGCATAGGCTAATTTCGGTATTTAGTGTCTACTATTCTCACTGGATCGTCGAGAGCCGAGCAGGTCGTCGAGAACTTGGACGCTTTGAAGGTGTACCGCAAGCTCACCGACGCCGACGTCGACGAGATCGAGGCTATCCTCGACAACAAGCCCGACTACGCTGCTCTGTACTAAACAGCACGACCGTCGCAAAAAAACTTGGTGATTTGTTAGCGATATCGTACAAGTAGCTATGAATACAATCCCTCTATTTTGCCAAATTATTGTAGAGCGCCGCCGCGATGATTGCCTTTGCGTCCAGCGTAGCCGTGATCAAGTCACTAAGCGGCACAACCTTCAGCGTAATCTTTTCCCGCTCATCCTCCGCCCCGCCCGCTCGTCCTTCGAGCTCCTCGATGTCGCGCGCATGCATCAGTTTCCGACAATAAAAGAACTGCAATTGCTCGTCGAGCGCGCCCGCGCTCGGGAATATGCCGCCAGCGCGATCAGCGGCGGCAGACAGCAGCGGGCGCATGTCGTCTGCGACGACCTCGATCCCGCATTCTTCTTTCAGCTCGCGCTGGGCGGCGAAGGACAGCCGGTTGTCTTCGGGGTCGTACATGCCCGCGGGGATTTCGGCCATTGCCATGTCTGCGCCTGCGATGCGGGGTTGGATTGTGATGATTACTTTTGCCTTGCCTGTCGAGTAGTTAGAGCAGCTGCCAGAGATGTAGAGAGAGAGAGAGGAGGACGTACTGTCGTCGTAATCTGCTGGATTATTAGCCGCGGGATCGAGCGATGGATAGACAAGCACAAGGATGGCGACGCTTTGTCCTCGGAGCAGTACAATTCCCGGTAAGCTGCTACCGGTGTCGTCCTCGACCAGAGCTTTGATTTTCAGAAATCCAAGTTTCGTTCTGTGATTGAGGATCTCGTTAGATGAGAAGGAGCACAGATAGAAGAAGCAAAGAGGTGTCACCCTTTAGCAAAGAAATCGGCACTCTGGATCTCAATATTCTTCAACTGATAATACTTCCCCACACCACCGCTCTCCTGTCCCGCACCCCCTTTCTTCACAAACCCGCCCTTGACAGCCGTGCTCGCGAGGCTCGCCTGCAACCGCTCAAACCACCTCACAAAAGGCGGGAACTTCTGCACCTGCTCCGCACCGAGTGTGGAGGACAGGTAGGCCGGAATCTCAACACGCACAGAGTTGTATGTAAAGCTTGTCGCGAGCATTTTCTTTGCTATGTTTGCCATGCTTTGGTACAGGAAAGCGAGAACGAGGAGGAGGAGCAGATGGGGGAGTTTTTGAGATGTCGAGGACGGGGAATCTCCCAATGAGCCGCACGGTTGGAGGACGCGAGGTCTGGACTTGTAGAGCTGCGCTGGCTTTGAAAGCTATCCTACCTGCTTCTTGACGCGCGTTGTGCTGCTGGCCGAGGAGTAACTAGAGCTGAGGAGGTTGGAATAACTGGAAGATACGGAATTACTGATAGACAGTGTTTGTTTTGATTTTGACAAGAAATAGCACTCAGAACGAGATCTTCAAGTCGGGTTGATAACCATGTTCAACGCAAGACAGATCAAAGTGGGTAACCACGCATTCGCCCGTCACCACAGTCGGCATCGACATTTCTGTTTTAAAGCTGGAAGTGTTGGGATTATACACACTGCGCCGCTGTCGCTTTCATCTGGGACGATGCGCTGCCGCGACCGGGATGGTATCTTCTGCCGGCGCGAGCCGTCTGCCGCGCGACGATGCGAGTTTAGCACCTCAACAGCGCGCGCAGCAGAAGCAGCGGCACGATCTACAAACACCGGCAGCAACCACGACTCTCAACCCACAGGTCTGACAATCACCGACCCGCTAATCTTGTACCGGCAGTACGTCGACTCCGGCCGCATCCGCCCGGACGAAGCACAGCACCGCGCTGCGATCGAGTTCCAGAAGTTGTACTACCGCGTGCGAGACTATATGCCGTCCGGGGACTTTGCGCGGCAAATTGAGAAGCTCTCTGAGCTGCTTGATGTATGTGCTTTGTGTTCGTACCTGATTTGAGGATTGGGATCTGACTGTTTGGGAATAGGAAGAGGCAGAGGCGGAGCCGAAGAAGAAGACGGCGTGGTATAGTCCCGAGCGAGAGACGTTGTCGCTGATCAGGAGGCTCTCGGATGAAGAGGAGGTTTTACTGGTTGAGTCTCCTCAAGGATTGATGATCCACGGTGACGTGTATGTGTTTCCCTGCATTTGACTCTCTGCTGCTAATTGGACCGATGGCTGATTGTATTGTTACAGAGGGAGTGGAAAGTCGATGCTGATGGACTTATTCGCCGCGTCTCTGCCGCACGGCTCGAAACGACGCTGGCATTACCACAGTTTCATGCTCTCAGTCTACTCGCGCATCCACCGCGAAACCCAACGGCACCAGCGACTGCGCTTCCTTCCCGACAGCTCGGTCAAGAAGCAGCGGATCAACCTGCAGAACGAGTACGTGCTGCTGAAGATCGCGCAGGAGTTGGTGGAGGAGAGCGCGGTGCTGCTGCTGGACGAGTTTATGTTGCCGGATATTGCGGCGGCGAAGATTGTGCGCACGCTGTTTACGTATTTTTTCAAGATGGGAGGGGTGCTTGTTGCGACGTCGAATCGGTTGCCGAAAGGTAAGTGTACATATTTATGTATGAGCAGAGAAGGATGCTTACGAGTGTGGTGTAGAGCTGTATTCTGCTGATTTCAAGAAATCGCAATTCGGATCGTTTTACGACATTCTTCAGGCGCGATGCATCTCATATGACATGCGCAGCCAACGTGACTGGCGTCGGATTCTATGCGAGGAGTCCGCGGTAGAGGAAGCAGACAAGCGACGGATACAGCGATACTGGGTCGCTGGCCGGGATCCGGAGGCCGCGTGGGAGGAGATGCTGCGGGAGATGACGTCGTCGGCTGCAGATAATAGGGCAGAGACTGCGAACGAGGATGTCGAGGAGATCAAGGTGTACGGCCGAACGGTGCGGATTCCGTGGGCGAGGGACGGGGTTGCAAAGTTTACGTTTGAAGAGCTATGCGACTCGCCGCTTGCGGGCGCGGATTACATTTCGATTGCGTCGCGGTACCACACGGTGATTCTGGACGGCGTGCCGGCGCTGCGGTTGAACAAGAAGAACCAGGCGCGGCGGATGATTACGCTGCTGGACGCGCTGTACGAGTGCCGGGTGCGGCTTGTGGTGAGAGCAGAGACTGAGGCCGATGAGCTATTTTTTCCCGAGATGAAGCGCCACGGCGTGAGCGCGGCCGAGGTCGAGGTTGGTAAGAATAGCCGTGGCGCGACGCAGCAGCAGGAGGAGGAGGAGGAGGACTCGCTCGAGTTGGAGATGTACTCTGAGGTTGATCTGGACCTGTCAAGTCCGTACCGACCGAATGTGTCTGCGTACGACGAGACGGAGAAGGAGAAGACGTTTGCTACGGCGGCGGCGCCGGGGGTGGCAGACGGACGCGAGACAGGGGAGGGTCAGACGAGTGATTACACGCGAGCGTCGGCGTTTACGGGCGAGGACGAGAGGTTTGCGTTCAAGCGGGCAATCTCGCGGTTGAAGGAGATGACGGGTTCGGACGCGTGGTGGGAGCAGGAGCGGTGGATGCCGGTGGACGAGGCGGTGCGGACGTGGGAAGGGAGTTTGAGTTTACAGAACAAAAAGAGCAAGGGTGGTGTTATAGAAGACGGTAGCGAGCGCGCGGGATTACATGGACGATGGGAAGGTACGGAGACGAACGCGTTTCAGAGATATAACGAAGAACCGGCGCCGCGATTCAGCGTTGCGCATTTCTGGTCGATGGTAAGTTGGGGGCCGGGCAAGCGGCGTGACGAGCGCACGCGGCGGTGGATGCGCGGCGCGGAGGGGTTTGGAGGGGAGGGAGAGAGAGAGAGAGAGAAAGAGCGGAAGCGAGAGGAGGAATGAAAGACAAAAATGCAGAGACGGGCTGATATTGGTTTTTGGATATCCACCGGAATGAAGGCGAGCCGGAGGAGGCAGGAGGTAAATAGTGAGAAAATAGAAGTTGATGAGGTCGGAGATGAGAATGAATGAATGTGACAGTGCGGAGTCCGAGCAGCACGCGCCGACGGAAATAGAGATGGAAATGCAGATGCAGATGCGACGCAGCAGACACAACAGACGGAAGCAGATGGACGAAAACAGACAGACAGAAGCAGATACAGAACAACAGACACAGACGCTCTCTCTCTCCCTCCACCACAGGCTCTTCCAGGCCCTTCAAGCAAGGGGTTCTGGTCGAAGCCAGGGGCGTTCTTAGTTCACGAGGCTTTCCTCACAAAGAACAGAAGAGTTTAATTTTGTGAGCACAATAGTCTGGCCGGTGCGCCTCTCCGCGCAGGGCATGTGCAACCGCTGACGGACCAGCGCATCGTCGCCCGAGCACACCCAGCAGCACCTCGTCGTCGCTGTGACGAAGTGCGTCGCCGGTGGTTTGTTTACGTCCGCGAACACCAGAACCGCGACTGAGAACCGCGGTCGTCGGCTTCGTCTGTGTGCTGCGTGGCTGCTGTGTGGTACCTGCGCGACCTGCCTTGTCCATTTCGGGACTAGTGTTGTGCGGCTGAGTGCCTTTCTTGGAACGCGACCGACGCGCGGGCGTCCGAATTGATATCGGCCCTGCTTCCCTGTTCTCTCGTCAACTGCTATAATTCTCGCTCTGCTTGCTTGTAGGTGACTTGTTGCTGCTGTATATCTCTGCTGCACCTTTTTTCTTGAGCACATAGAGCTTCTTCCTCTTCTTCTTCTTCTTCTACTCCTACTCCTCCTCCTCCTCTGCCTCATCTTCCCCCACTATGATCCTCGCGCGTATCCTCCCCCTCGTCGCCTGTCTCGTCCTCGCCGTCGCGTCCCCCGCCCCCGCCCGTCGCTGGCTCAATTTCGGCTACGGCCTTGGAGAAAAAGTCCGCGGTGTCAACATCGGCGGCTGGCTTGTTCTCGAGCCCTACATCAACCTCTCGCTCTTCGAGCAGTTTGGCGACTCGAACGGCCCCGTCGACGAGTACCACTTTTGCCAGACACTAGGTAAGGACGCGGCCTACTCGCAGCTCTCGCAGCACTGGGCCAGCTGGATCACGCAGGACGACTTCACCCAGATCGCTGCCGCCGGTCTGAACCATGTGCGCATTCCTATCGGATACTGGGCGTTCACGCTCCTGGACTCGGACCCCTATGTCCAGGGCCAGGTGCAGTACCTCGAGCAGGGTCTGCAGTGGGCGCGCGAGGCCGGACTCAAGGTCTGGATTGACATCCACGGCATGCCGGGCTCGCAGAACGGGTTCGACAACTCTGGTCAGCGCGACGTGCTGACGTGGACGTCTGATGTGTCAAACTACCAGCTCTCGCAGCAGATTGTCGCGAACGTGATCAAGACGTACTCTGCCTCGGAGTGGAACGACGTCGTGGTTGCTATCCAGCCCGTGAACGAGCCGCTGGCGAGCAACGGCGTGATTGACATCAACATGGTCAAGGACTACTACGGCTACAGCTACGAGCAGCTCCGCACCGAGTCCGGCTCCGACATTGTGCTTGCCATCCACGACGGCTTCATGGGCACGACCTACTGGAACGACTTTATGACGTACCCGGACTTTTACAACGTCATCCTCGACCACCACGCCTACCAGGTCTTCTCCGCCGGCGAGCTCTCGCGCTCGATCGACGACCACATCTCGTCTGCCTGCGGCGAGGGCACAAACATTCAGGGCACCACTCTCTGGACTGTCACCGGAGAATGGAGTGCTGCTCTGACAGATTGCGTAAGTAGAGAGTGTTTTATCTTGCATTGTATGTGTAGCTTCTCTAACCTCTTCTTCCATCTAGGCCAAGTGGCTGAACGGATATGGACGCGGCGCGCGCTACGAGGGCCAATACGACGGCAGCCCATACTACGGCTCGTGCACGGGCAAGTCAGACATCACGACGTGGTCGGACGACGACAAGGCGAACACGCGCAAGTACATTGAAGCGCAGATGGACGCGTACGAGCAGGGCCTGGGCTGGATCTTCTGGTGCTGGAAGACCGAGGGCGCGCTCGAGTGGGATTTCCAGGCGTTGATCGCCAACGGCCTCGTTCCGCAGCCTCTCGACTCGCGGACGTATCCGAACCAGTGCGGTTTTTAGACGTGGAGGCTGATTGTTGCTGATACCAATTGTGAATTGCTTTTGTTTTTGTGTCTATAACTACCTTTTTCTTTTTTATATGGCTTTTAATACTTTTACATTTTTCATGGTGAATGCGGCTTCGAGTGGCGACGACACCGTGCATGCATTGCATTAGCGTGAGTTGTCTTCTAGACTGCATTGCGGACCTGAGCAGCAGCACGTCTTTCATCGTCGTCGTCATGTAGAGAATGCGACGGGAGATTAGGATGGCGTCGGATGTCGTAGGCCAAGAAAGGAGAAATCAGAGTTTTTTTTCCAAGAAATGCGCGGACGGGAAGAGAGAGACGCGTCGGGCGGTTACCGAACGCGAGACGCGTCGGTCGGTTACCGAACGCGGAAAGGCTGAGAGGACAAAGAAAGCAGAGAAGCGGAGCAGAAAGCGCAGAGACGCGTCGCAAAGAAATGTAAACAAACAACAAGAATAATCAAAGACGCCTGTTCTGTTCTTTCTGTTCTCGTCTTTGCTTTTGTTTTATAAATAGCAACCACGCAATCAATCAATTTTATATTATAAATTAATTATGTAATCTACTTAAGCTTTTCTGTCTCATTGTTGCTAGCCGAGTTTGGCTTTTTGTCGGAATTTACTTTTCCGTTTGTATTATGTCATTGCTTAGTGAGCACATTGTTAGATAAGCGGTTAGATAACGATTGAGAAATAATTGTGCGGAGTAAAGGGGCCAGGACATTGATACGATCCGATACTGGACTGTTCTGCCTTCTGCTCCCCTGTCTTCTGCATCTTCCTCCTCGTCACTGCATGTACTCGCGCGCAGTTTGCATCCTCAGATCCTGTCGTATACCAATGCCTCCTCGAAAAGTCAAAGAACCCGTCGACCCCTCCACCCTCCGTCGCTCCGGCCGGTCGCGGGCCTCATCTTCTTCCTCCACCGCAACAGCAGCAGCAGCGGCCGAAATCCCTGCGAAAACCACCAATGCCAAAATCGAAAAGAGCAGCAGCAAACCCGTGTCCTCCCCGAAGCCTGCTACAACTACCACCGCTACTTCTGCTGTCCTGGAGCTAGGCGACGCGCTCCCCGACGTCGCGATCGAGACGCAAGACGGCGAGCCCGTCAACCTCGCGCAGCTCGCGTCCTCGAAGAAAATGATTGTGATCTTTGCCTACCCGAAAGCCAGCACGCCCGGCTGCACGAGACAAGCCTGCGGATTCCGCGACGAGTTCCCGAAATTCGACGCCGCGGACGTGGCCGTCTTTGGTCTGTCTGCCGACTCGGTCGCCGCGCAGAAGAAGTTTAAGGACAACCAGAAGCTGCCGTACGATTTGATTGCGGATACAAAGTATCAACTGCTGGGGCCGCTCGGTGCGAAGAAGACTGCCGCGGGTGGCATCGTGCGGTCGTATTGGGTGGTCAAGGACGGTAAGCTTGCCACGAAGGTTATCGGTGTCAAGCCTGAGGATTCGGTCTCAAAGTCTCTTAAAGAGGTTTTGGAGTCTAATTGAGTGTCTAGATAATAGATCTGAAATATTCAAAAGCACTAAAAGCAAATTGTATATTCTTTATCGTTGTAATCTATGTTTTTACCACATGTCCTCTCCTCACCCCTTTTAACTATCAGCAATCTAAGCAACAACTACCTATAATCAGCAGTGTTATAAAGCCCAATATCGACATCCGCCTTGCCCTCCCCGTTCACCAACGCGTTATATCCCGCCTTATCCGCACTCCGCTCGAGCTCCTTCAATCGCGCGTTCTGGAACCGGATCTTATCCAAATGCTCCAAATACCCGTTCTCGACCCCGGTCACGTACTCGCCCGTGAACACGCCGACCTCGAACTGCTTGATCGCCGGGTTCTCGCCCGAGACGGCCGCAATCAGATCCGGCAGCGTCTGGTAGATCACGTCGTCGGCGCCGATCGCGGTCGCGACCTCGGCCTCCGTGCGCGAGTACGCCACCAGCTCTTTTGTGTCTGCGAGATCGATGCCGTAGATGTGGTTATACCTGATTGGCGGCGCGCAGCTGGCAACGTACACTTTCTTCGCGCCGGCCTCGCGCGCCATCTGCACAATCTCCTTGCTCGTCGTGCCGCGCACAATCGAGTCGTCCACAATCAGCACGTTGCGGTTCTCAAACTCGAGGTCCATCGCGTTCAGCTTCGTCCGCACCGACGACCGCCGCGCCTGCTGGTCCGGCATGATGAACGTGCGGCCGACGTACCGGTTCTTGACGAATCCCTCGCGGTAAATGATTCCCAGCGCGAACGCGAGCTGCAAGGCCGCGTTGCGAGACGTGTCCGGAACAGGGATAATCACATCCACCTGCTTCTTCAAATTCTCGAGCCCGCCGAACCGCTCGACCAGGTTCGCCGCAAGCTTGTCGCCCATCGCCAGATGGCTTCTGTACACCGAGATGCCGTCCATGACCGAGTCTGGCCGCGCAAAGTACACGTACTCGAAGATATCCGGCGTGTACGACAGCTGCGGCACAATCTGGCGAATAATCGGCTTCATCGTGGCCTTGGGGATGATCACCGCCTGGCCGGGAAGCAGGTCGGTCCACTTCTGACACCCTTGCGCCTTGAGCGCGACGGACTCGCTCGCCATCAGATGATCGACGGTGCCGTTCGCGTTCTGGCGCTCGCCGATGACGAGCGGTCGAATGCCGTTCGCGTCGCGGAAGCCGATGAGACCGAAGCCGGCGAGCATGCCGATGCAGGCAAACGCGCCGCGGCACTCGCGGTACACGCCGCCCAGCGCGGTGAAGATGTCTTCCTCGTTCACACGCACTTTGTTGGTCTTCTCGAGCTCGGACGCAAACACGTTCAACAGAAGCTCAGAGTCTGAGTCGGTGTTGATGTGGCGGTGGACGTCCTGGTCCAGATATCGCCTGAGCGCCGGCGCGTTTATAAGATTGCCGTTCTACATCTGTTAGCTCTTTCCTGCTTAGCAGTACGGTGTCGATAAGAAAAACTCACATGAGACAGGATGATTCCATAAGGCGAATTGACGTAGAACGGCTGGGCCTCCGAGTTGGCAGAGCTTCCACTTGTCGGATATCTCACTGAAAACGAGTTAGTCTTAACACCGATAACCACCTGCAAAGACCTGCCGCCTTCCACCACAAAACACGCATCATATACAGCAAACTAGCTACTGAATAACAGTATCCAGCAGACCAAAACGCAATACACAACTAACAGACAAAATAGACAAAGATGACTTACAATGTCCGACTCCCATGTTCCCGATAAGTCCAAGCAAGCGCTTCTCGTTGAACACGTCTCTAATCATGCCGTTGCCCTTGCACTGGTACAACCGACCCCGCGGTCCGCAGCTCACGATACCGGCAGCGTCCTGTCCACGATGCTGCAGGAAATGCAGCGCCTCGAGGATTTGCGGGGCCGCGTTGGCGCACTGGTCGGCAAGCAAGATTCCGCAGATACCACACATTCTCGTATGTTGAAGATGCTGCTGCTGCTGTAGCTGCTGTTATGCACGTGTATGCTATGAGTAAATAAACACCCTGCAAGCTCGATAAAGCTAGCGGTTAAGCTGGTAGAGGTCTTGGAGTAGCCAAGTCGCAGCTGGCAGACTATCAGAGGAAGAGCGAGCAGTGCCCCGGACCGTCCGAACAAATTGCTCCAAGCGCAGCGTTGGGAATTTTTTTGATTTTCTGTTATTTTTTCGCCTTCTCCCAGTGCGCCGCATGCACAAAACAAAGACGTGTTATGCCGTATTAATGCAATAGTACTGTGCTTTATGCAGCTGTACTGCGATCTTTTGCTATTATCGAATCTAATGCTAAACCAAACACAATTACAATACTTCTATGAACAATTCTACTTTATCTTTCTCATAGCATTTAATCTCAAGCAGCGCGCTACAGTTCCGCACGCAAAACACCGACACCCGGGTCCAGCTGCTCAATCAGGAAACCAAAACCCTCTGCTCACAACCCCTACTCCCGTGACTTCTGCGGCTCACTTTCCAGGCACGTGATCACATATAATGACGTCATGTCCATCTCCTCCACACACACCTCCCCACAGTCGCACAGTTACGTCAAAGGGTCCTATTCGCCTCCTCGTCCGCCGTCTCTTTATATTCTCTTGATCTCCTGCTCAAGACAACGTACAGATAAAACTGATATAGCACAATGCAGCACTCAACATCGTCCACCCCGCAGTTCATCGCACCGCCCGAGCAAGCGCCCTCAGACGCCACTATGCGCATCGACTCCTTCACACCCCCGAGGATAACCGGCTTCACGACGCCGACCTCGTCTACATTCTCGGAAGACAGCCTGCCAGAGTATCCCGACACACCCGCAGACGAAGACGGCCACGACAACGACTCCACTATGGAGGTCACCCCGACAGCCACATACGCTGCGCCGACCTCTGTGCCTTCGAGACCAGAGTCGCGATCGTCGACCTTGTCTGGCGTGTCCACCACCGCTGTCAAAGACGGCATCGAGGGCCGTCGCGTGCACCAACCTCCTGACGCCTTTCTCTCGTCACTGATGAGCGCTTACAACCAGCCACAATCCCACCATCGTCACCACCAGCATCACCGCAAAACCCCCTCTGCAACGTCAGAGCCCGCGGTGGGTGACAGTCAACCTCCCCTCTCGCGCTCGTCGTCGTATACTTCCTCCACGTCGTCATATACCACAGACAGCCTGGGTGCAGCTAGCTACGCCGCCACTGCCGTCACGCCGACCACCACTACCGCTACAGACGACTTTCCGGCCGCGCCCCCTGCTCCTGCTGGCCAGATCGCCTCTGGCTAATCACATTTGACGACTATAGCGAGATTTTGTTTGGTATATCGATATTTAAAGATGATAAATAGTCTGTGCCTCTCAGTGTGTAAAGCAAAAAGCGAGGCAGCTTATTGGGGTGTTTGTGTGTCTGTGTCTGTGTTTTGTGTAATTGTGTGTTTGTGTTTTGTGTGATTGTGTGTTTGTGTTCTAATTGTATCTCCACAACGGGATAGAGCTTCCCCCTCTGTATCTTTAGTCGGTCAATAAATTCAATTTTAGTCAATCACTTTACACGCTCTATACACACTGCGCAAAACATAGCACACATAAACAAAAAACATTAGAAAAGAAAATAAAATAAATGAGATGATATCGTTAGATGTGGTGATTGATACTCATGCCGTCGCCCTTATTCCAACTAGCTTTGCTCTGCTGTCTCCGTCCGGCCACCAGTAACTGGACAACAGAATCAAGATTAAGCGTATGCCTGCATCCTAAACACCAGTTTCATCTGGGCATCCTGTAACGTGGACTGGAACAATTTACCGAAATCCAGTTGCGGGCGATCAAAGTATCCGTCATCAGCTACACGCATCATATGTTAGCACCCTTCTTACAAAGCCAGCAAAAATATTAAAAGGAGAAAACAATACCTTCTTCACCGTCCTGGGTGGAAAGCCCTTGCAGCAGAGAACAAAGCTCGTAAAGAACTTCGGCTCGCTTCTCGTGAATGATGCGGCTTCGAAGCACGTCTTGCAAAGGTTCGCATAGCGATTCAAGGAACTCACTAGAAGAGTAGAACAAAAGTCAGAAAGCTGCAGAAACGAGAAACTAATCTGGAATTAGAGAGAGGGAAAATCGTACTATGCGACACCTTCGCCTTCGGTGAATAATGCGTAAAATAACTCATACTCGTCCATGCACACAGTTCTCATGTATGCAATCCCTTGCCGTGTCTAATCATTCAGTTAACATCATTTTCTTCCAAAAGACAGATTATGTGGACCATACCAGCTGCAGCAACTCTGCTATCGAGCCCTTCATATCCATAACCCGCTTGCTAATCACCGGAATAATAAGCTTCCTCCGCGTATTCGTATAATACTTGTAGCAATCCGCCAGCAGCCCAGAATACTCATCATGCCCTTCGCACCGTTTCCGGATCTCGTCCGTGAGTCCCTGCAGCACCGGCGCGTCGACCTTGAACTTTGTGTAGAAGAGCGCGGATTGCGTGGTCTCGTTGAGTGCTTTCGCGGCTATTCGCGTCTGCACGTCGCTGGCGACGTCGCGGATCGCGTTTATAAAGTGTACGCGGATTAGCGTCAGTGCGCGGGTCATACATTGGCGGAAGCGCATGACGTATAAATCTATGCCGTTGAAATTTGGCTATCGAGAGATTGTTAGTCAGTAGCATCAAAATTCAAAGAAAAAGAATAGACTTACATGAGCATCGCAGTAATCGATACATTGATCAAGCGTGCTCAACATCTGCTTGAATCCCTCTTGCGTCACAAAGTCTGTACCCGGCATATTAAGCCTCTTCGTGATCTCCTCGAGCATATTGAACGGCTTCAAATGCCGCTCGATATCGTCCGCTAGAGACTCAAGCCGGCTGTGCTCGACCGAGAGTTCGTCGCAGGCGTCCTGGAACGTCGAGGTCTGCTTCCGCACAGCGTCAAAGCCAGCGGCAAGAGTATCGAGGAGCTCGAGCATGCTGTTGGCTTGCGCGACAAATACCTTGCAGGATTCGCGGTGTGATTCGGCCGTGGCGTGGAATTTTCTAAATGCCTTTGTCAGTGACGGTAAACGAATGCAACGGCAGGTGAGTTGGCTTACAGAAATTGTGCATCCTCGGCATCTTGAATCTCCTTTTCAAGTGAATCATACACATCCATCAGCGACAATTCATCATCCGAGCCATATATCAGATTATTTCTCTCGACGGGCGTGAACGGGTACATGAGCGACAATGGCTTCAGACTGCTCTCGATCCCGACCTGCCGACTCGAATCCATCTCTCGTAGTCGCGCGATTCCAGACATTGAATTGCTTCGTCTCGCGGGGACGGTGTACTCTGGAATCTGAGGGGCTGCTCGTCGGGACTGCACTACTTCTTCGGCCACATGTCGTAGACTTCCGGGTCGTGAATCGCGCGCGTCGGGGGACTATGCGGACAAAGAAAAGCAAAAGCGTTAGAAAAAGAAATGCAATAGACACGGCTCGACAATCCATACCTGAACGTGTTCTAAAGCGACATCTTGCAGTATCGATTTACGTCTCCGCCGGATTTTCTGCGGTGTGGGCTGCGGGGCATATAGTGAGGGACTGACGTGATACGCCCAGTCGTCGTACATTTTGGCGCCTCGCTTGGTGATCAATCAAACGGAGCTGCGAATGGCTTTGTGAAGATATGTGAAAAAGCCGCCGAACGCACCGCGCACACAGGGGAAGAGACGACAGCTGGATTCAAGGTGCGGTGGGTAGCCAGGTGCTGCGACCACTACAGCACGGAAACAAAGAGACGAAGCTGCTGCTGAGCCTGTAGAGTCAGCTTTGGCAAAGAGCAGGCTTTGAGTATGAACCAATGCTGCAGAAATATTTGCGGATTCCTCGAGGCTGCACGCGGCGATGAGTTGCGAGCGGTGTGGGAGGCTTTCGCTTGGACGCGCAGTGAAAACAAGGTTTGGGAGACAAAGCACAAAGTCACTGAACACCGCTTCTGCTCAACCCCGGCGCTGCTGCTACTTCCAGGTTGAGAGGCGTTGGCTGTTCTTTCCACTGGTATACGCTCAATCGGTTGTTGTCTGCCGATGATTTAGTCAGACGAGCTGTTTACACCACACCGAGACTTTCCATGGACGCTTTCTTATCTGCGATCAATCCCTTCACAGCCCTTCATACACGAATATCAGATCAAAACACGCCCAGCACAACACCTCAGAAATGTCATTAATCTCCCGCCTTCAGCGAAGGCTGCTGGGAAAACTAGACAAGCGCTCGTTGATCTCGGTTCTTCCGGTGGTGTCGCTGCTCATGATCTTTGCCGGCATCGGCTTGCTGTTCGTCTTGCCTATGGACGGACAGTTTCGACGAACGTACATCTCTGAGAACGCGCTGCTGCCAGGACAGGCGCATACGTACTTTAAAGACTCGGAGGAGAATATTTTGCGCGCGTTTCGGGAAGAGGTGAGAATGTTGAAGGATGTATCAGAGTCAGAGTACGTATCTATATTCACTTTTGTTTTGTTACGCTAGCTCACTGCATACTGACTGTTTTCTTCTAGACGCGCGGTGGTCATCGAAAAGTGGATCAATGATATGGGATACAAAGCAGCCATCCACAATTGGACCTTTTCGCACTACGACGACGATGTAAAGTCCGGATCGAATGTGTACGGCGTGCTTCACGCGCCCAGAGGAGATACAACAGAGTCAATGATCATCTGCGCGCCCTGGATCAACGGCGACGGCGATTTCAACGAAGGCGGCGTGGCGCTCGCGGTTTCGCTCGCGCGCTATTTTACGCGGTGGTCGGTGTGGTCTAAGGATATCATTCTCGTGATTCCGTCAGATACGAGCTACGGACTGAGTAAGTGGGTAGATGACTATCATTATACATCAATGTCTGCTTCCAGTGGTGCGATCCAGGGCGGCATCGTCCTGGATTTTCCAGGGGTTCACGAGCACTTTTCTCGTATTGAGGTCAAGTACACGGGATACAACGGCCAGCTGCCGAATCTTGATCTCATAAATACGGCCGTGTTGATTTGCGCACACATGAGTCTCAACGTCGTCGTCCACGGCGTCACGGGAAGTGACCACGACTACGAGAACCGTGCGATGACGCTGTTCAAAGGAATCTCCGATCAAGCCTTCTCAGGCCTATACAAGCAAGGCTACGGCAACGAGCCGTTCAGCGGCTGGCGTGTTGACGCAATTACGCTGAAAGCCGTTATGGATCCGCAATCGATGCCGTTCACGCAGATTGAGTTCGCAAAACTCGCCGAGTCGGTCCTGCGGTCAATCAACAACTTGCTCGAGCATTTTCACCAGTCGTTTTTCTTTTACCTCATGCTTTCGCCATGGCAGTTTGTCAGTATTGGAACTTATTTGCCCGCAGCTATGCTTCTCGGGGCTAGCTATACTATCAAGGGCATTTACCTGTGGATGACGTCGACGCAGGCGGTCGCTGGACAGTCTATGATCGAGGCTGCGAGCGCATTCGGACTGTTCCTGGTGGTTATTGTGGCTAGCTCTGTGTTTCTTGCTGTGATCAGCTGGGCACCTTCGACTGTATGCTACACCTTTTTGTTCTGATTGAGTTGATATGCTAACCTTAATACTCATCAATATAGAACGTTTTGACCGTCTACGCAATTCTAGTTGTGGTCTCGGCATTCATGCCACTAATAGTCAGCAAATTGGTCGGCGTCAAGCCTAAATCATACGTCAACAAACTGCGATCTTACAGCTTGATCTACGCAGGCCTGGTGCTGACGACCTTAAGCACACTAAACTTCTCGCTTGCGCTGATTCTCGGCCTCGCTTTCTCTCCGCTCGCACACCTCCTGTTTCTCCCCCATGACCAGTCGCGAGGCTTTAAATCCTCTATCGAATCGCTGGTGTCGTCCCTGGCAACTATAGTGACATGCCCATGGGTTTGCCTGCTGGCGTACTTTAGAATCGTTGTGCAGCCACCGACGCCGGAGCAGCTTGTGTTTCCGCGGATTGTCACGTCGATATCTATCGGCGAGCTGGAGAGTTTTCTGATAGAGATGTTGTGGAAATGGAGGGCGTTGGGTGTGTGGTCGTTCGTGCCAATTTTCTTTATGGTGTGGATGCCGGTGTGGTTAAGTGCGTGTATTGCTATTACTATGCAGATATCGGAGAAAGAAAGTGCTAGCGCGAATGGCACTGCGAAGGAGAAGGAGAAGATTGAGGAGAATGTGGGGAAGAAGGTTGAGAAGAAGGCCGAAAAGAAGGCTGAAAAGAAGGCCGAAAAAAAGAAACAGGTTACGAGGTCTTCGATGAGGACGAGGAGTGCAGACAAAACTGTGATATAGCAGTCGTTAAGAGAGATCGCATAGAGTCTCCCGCTTAAAGCATGGGACTTTGGCTCTCAAGATTTGCTCACTTGTATTTATTCTAGATATCACATCATTCGACTAAAGCATGTAGTTACTTGCAAGTGATTGGTTTTCATTTGAAAATAGGAGAAGGACTGCCTGTCGTTCACAAGGAGTGATGGCGGATCACGTGCATCTTTTCTCGGAAAAAAAAAGTTCCGGTGGCAGTAGCAGGAGCAAGAACAAGGTACCAGCTCAGTGCACCGAAGAGAAGCAATAGTCAGCGATACCGCACAAGCAAAAGTCTGAGCGTTTGCGATATAACCTTGAGTATGATACGGATTAGATCTGGACGGCAGGGGATAACGCAAGCTTCACAGTTTCGGCAAACGGTTTAACAAATCGACAAGGCCGACAAGGACTGTGCACCTGGATCTTTATTTACAATTTTCCTATTTCCAGCTGCAAAGACCGACAGGCATTTAGATACAAAAGCAGAGAATTCAATAAGTTAACGCCTATTCAGAAACATCACCAGATAGTGCTGCACACACACATATCCCCTCGCGGCTCTGCTGGGCCGAGGAGGAGCAATATGCTGCTGCCGCTGCGGAGGCGGCGGCGCCGTACGGAATATTCGGGCCGAGACGCGGCCCTGCATATTCTCTGCTACAACTTCTACAGCAACCCGACCGTAGAAGAACATTTATGAAGATGGTTAAAAGGAACTGTTCATTGATATATTACTCACTATAATCATTTTTTTGGTTTTATAGATGGCGATCGGGGCTGGCAATAAAACAGAAAAAAAAAAAAAACAGGAAAAAATGACATCATAAATTAAACTCTCGTCCCTCCTTCACGTCCTTTTAATCCTTTCTGTTTCCCTCATTTTTTCTTCTTCTTTTTGTTTATTATTCATCATTCTCTCGTTGTCTCTTAATCGTCCTCGAGGACTTCTTCCATCCTTCACACCACAATGCTATTAAGACGCGCGTTTTCCAGCGTCGCGGCCAGAGCCGTCCCAGCCGCCGTGCAACCTGCTCACCACCAGATCCACCACCCTCCCATCCACTCCGCGATTCCAACAATGGTCTCTTCGCCCGTGCCCAAGAAGGCAGTCACTTTGGCCAACATGAACCGGAATCTGCGCCGCGCAGAGTACGCCGTCCGAGGCCGTCTCGCGATCCGCGCCGACGAGCTGCGCAAGACTCTGCTCGAGCACGAGCAATGTCCGCCGCCGCCAGCCCAGGCGTTGCCCTTCACGGAGATCATCAGCGCGAATATCGGCAACCCGCAGGCAATGGACCAGCAGCCAATTACTTTCTTCAGACAAGTGCTTGCGCTCGTTCAGTACCCGGATCTTCTCAAATCCGAGCACGCCGCGCAGATCTTCCCTGCCGACGCGCGCAAGAGAGCGCAGACCTTGCTCGATCACATCGGCTCGGTCGGCGCGTACTCCCACAGCCAGGGCGTGCCCTACATCCGCCAGTCGGTCGCCAACTTCATCGCCCGACGTGACGGCTTCCCTTCGAACCCAAAAGACGTTTTTCTCGCGTCGGGCGCGTCGTCGGCCGTGTCCTCTCTATTGCGCACGATCTGCGATGGCCCTGATTCGGCAGTCATGATCCCGGTCCCTCAGTACCCGCTCTACTCCGCCACGCTCACTCTCGAAAACGCGACCGCGGTACCGTACTACCTCGAATACTCTGCCCACGATATCGCAAACACCGTCCGACAAGCCAAGGCAAGCGGCCTCTCGCTCCGCTCAATCGTCGTCATTAACCCCTGCAACCCTACCGGCACCTGCCTGACCGAGGCCGAAATCAAAGACATCATCACGATCGCGGCCGACAACCGGCTGATGATCATCGCCGACGAAGTCTACCAGACCAACATCTACGAAGGCGAGTTCTTATCGTTCAAGCGCATGCTGCGCGAGCTGCAGCGCGACTACCCCGGCCGCTACGAGAACGTTGAACTCGCATCGCTGCACTCGACTTCAAAAGGCATGCTCGGCGAGTGCGGCCAGCGCGGCGGGTATGTCGAGCTCGTTGGATTCGACCCGGCTGTAGTCGATCAGATGTACAAGCTTGTTTCGATCTCGCTCTGCCCGGTCGTTACCGGCCAGGTCCTGACCGAGCTGATGGTTAACCCTCCCAGGGAGGGCGACGAGTCGTTTCCGCTGTACAAGAAGGAGTATAACGACATCTACAACTCGCTCAAAAAGCGCGCGTTTGATCTCTACCAGGCGTTTTCGCAGATGGAAGGAGTCATATGCGAAGAGCCAAAGGTATGTTTTACTGATATCTTGTTTTTCAACCCTCTGAATCTAAAACAGTCACTAACCTACGTCCTCTCCAGGGCGCGATGTACCTCTTCCCCCAGATCACAATCCCCAAGGCCGCAATCCAGGAAGCTGCCCGCCAGAACATGGAGCCAGATGAGTTCTACTGCATCCAGCTCCTCGAAAAGACCGGCGTCTGCGTCATTCCCGGATCCGGATTCGGTCAGCAGGACGGAACGTTCCATTTCCGCACGACCTTCCTGGCGCCTGGACACGAGTACATTGATCGGATGGTGAACTTTCACAGCCAGTTTATGGACAAGTACAGGTAGATCAGTTACCGCTAGTCTTTCACTGCCTTTTTTATCGTTCGAATTTTGGTTTGGTTTTGCATGCTTAAGTGAATAATTGGGAAAAGTTTGGTGTATGGGAATGCGCGAAAAAATGGAGTTTGAGTTTGGTCCTTTAGGGAAAAGTTTACCATTTGCTATTTGATTTCGCTCATTGTTTTGCCTTGTATCTGTTTGGTTTCGGTCAAGCATTCTGTTTATATTGGAGTACATAACTATCATAAAAGTTCTAATCTACTTTCTATTACTATCTAATTTTATCTAAGAGGTATCGATGGGGTATCCACAGAAGCACAGAAGCACAGAGCAAAACAGAGTCACAGAGTCACAGAATCAAAAGCCGAAGGTGCTCGACCGGAGACGTATCGTATCGTAAGGGCGCGTGTTCTCGTTTGTGTTCTCGTGCGTCGATATCCGTGGCGGACTTGTGGCGGAATAGAGAGGAATCCGGAAGGTAGTGCAGGCGGCTAGAAACATGTGTCAATAATCATCACGTGAGGAAACATAAGCGTTCAAGTGTAAGTACTAACCATCAGAGGAGGTCACTCCTTGCTTAAGAAGAAAGAGAAGTCATGGATCCAGTGTAGATGTAGATGGAGGTGGAGGTGGATCGCTGTTTCGCGGCTATTAAAACGTGTCAGTAAATCAAGTAAATTGCAGTTCAAAAAAGCTCATGAGTACTGACCATAATGAGAAACTGCCGCTAACTCGAGAAAAGAGTTATCATGTCCAGAGTAGCTGTAGGTAGAGGTAGCTGTCTTGATTTTCGTCTGGACATTGTTCCCAATTGTAATGGTGACTTGGGATAGGTGCTATGCGCGGCTAGTAAAATATGTCAGGATTTGATCAGATATAAGAGAAGTGAGCAGAAAGACATACCATAAAGGAGATTGCCGCTAGCACGATAACTCTTTTCTCTTTCTCTTTCTTCTTTTCTTCTTCTTTCATTCCTTCTTCATATTCTTTTTTCTTTATCATTTCAATTTCGTTTTTCTGTTTTTTTCTCTTTTCTTTTGTCTTTTTGCTTCATTTTTTTCTTTCTCTTTTTTTTCTTTTTTTTTCTTCGTTTTTCTTCATTTTTTCTCTTTATTCTTTCGTTCTTTTGTTTTTCTTTTTCTTTTCTTTCTTTTTTTTCTTTTTTTTCTTTTTTTTTTGATTTCAAATTCATAATATAATATAGATTGACACGGCTAGAAGCATGTGTTAGCATACATGAGGCAAAAGTAGAAGAGACACTGTAGGTACTGACCATAGTTGAGGAGCGCCGCCAGCATTGCGTGATAGAATATAGTGATGGTGGACCCAGAGTAGATGTGGATGGGGTCAAGTTGATCGTCACGGCTAGCAGTATGTGTCAGTAAAGGTATAGACGGAGAATAAGACATCAAAGAAAGAACTAACCATAGTGAAAGATTGCCGCTAGCACTAGGGGATAGAGCTGGACTCAAAGTAGTTGCAGATGTAGGGAGGTGCCTCGACTTGAGGATCACCTTGTCGGAGGGATGTGGATAGTCGTGGAGGAATATGAGATGGAGAGGTGAGGTGCACGACTAGTAATATGTGTCAGTGTCTGTCTATAAAATAAAGTGAGTTAAAAAGATACTGACCATAAGTTCAGGAGTTGATCCATTTCCATGATTTTTGAGAAGAGAGCCAGGTCTCTTTGAGATCTTTGAGGCTCTTTGAGGATGATGAGGAAGGAAAGAAGAGAGCGAGAGAGGGGGGAACGCCCTCTTTTTATATTCCAGGCCGGGCCGCCCGCATCAGTTCGCATCAGTCGCGTGAGTAATATTAAGTCGGCCTGGAAAATGATCCTGGTTGATGAAAAATGTCCTAATCGGGAGCATCAGCAGACGCGGCGCGAACAAAACTCACGCAAAAACGAACTTAGCCCGCTATTGTTTCGGGCAGGATCAGAGATATCGACGTCCAGCAGCCTGTAGTATCCAGTAATATAATCCTTTCAACTTATTCCATGTAGCGTAGCATCAGAGCTTTCGAATCCACCTGAAATCGATATATTTGCTGCTGTGTCGGCGCGTCGTAGGGCGGATTGGGAAACAGACGTCCTTCACCCTCCAGCGGGATTCCCATCGTACACCCTAGATTTGGGAACTAAAGAAACAGAATCAAGATACATCAGACTGACTATAGGTCCATACATTTTGCGGGATCCATACGTGTTGATCGTCGTAGCATAGCATCGCGGAGTGGTTTTCATGGGCGTAGTCGAGCGGAGAGAGCAGACGCAAGATAGTCGGCTGGGTCTGTATCATCGCCCGAGATCGGTAGAAAGACAAAATTTCAAGTTTGGCACATCATTAGAACACGTCTCAATTTGAAAAGAGGATGGTTGAAGCTGGATGGCTGTCGATGTTGACGCGAAGCCGCCAGCTCCCTTGTTGTGGTGATGTGCGTGTTACGATGTTGCACCCTTGTGCAACAATAACCAAAGCAGTGTCTCTTCCCTCCATGAGCCATCCCAATCTATTACTTCGAAGACATATGCGCCCTAGAATCAGATCGCGCCAGTCACGGCGATATGTATTTGGTTCGTTTGTCAGAGTATCTAGAGACCACTGAACAGACATCGGCTTTTAACCATGGCAGACAACAACAGGTATATCGCCCGGCATTCAAGGACAGAGAAACATTCACTTAAAGCACGGCAGCCTTGTTCAACTCCTTTGTACCGAACCGCTACTAACTCATATCTATAAGGTCGATCTACCCTTGAAACTTCACAGAGTTCTGTGGACCACTTTGCTCTGAGCACACCAAAGTCATCACACAAGCAGCGTGCAGCATGACAACAATGACTCAAAGAAACACAGCTAATGATATTACAGTATGGCCAGAATAGCATGCATACTGCATACTGCATGTTACTATCACCACCGATTGCTGTTGTTGTTATGACAGACAAAGCATCAATCAACAGAAGACAGTCGTTGCTTCATCAAACTCCCCACAGCTTCGCAACCCCAGCAAATTTTGATAACTGCTTGAAGCAAGGGCAACAAGCCACGGTGCATGATGGCAAGTTTGATACTATCAACCAAATCGAGCACGTCAGATGTTGCTCCAAGCTTGCTCAGAATCACCACAAAGATTCAATCTGCAAGCAGGGAGATTGCAATTCCCCTTTCTGAGAGCCTCGATAGTGCTATATTTGACTAGAAGAGGCTCTGCAGAGGGGACCGTCTAACCGAGTGTTGGGTTGTGGATGTGGCTTTCCGAGATTATCAACATCCAAAACCCTGTCGATTGTTGACGACTAGTTTTCTGACTTACCCTACACCCTCTCGATTCTCACGACACGCCTCAGATAATTTCGATACTGCATCAGATTTCGAGGCTACTGGCTACAGACAACGGCCTCTACTACGAAGAGAGTAATATCGATTACACATTAGCATTTCAGCAACTGTAAAAATACAAAGTCCTATTTATTTCCCTTCTTGCCCCATTTCGTTATCCTTTTCACATACAATGGTGTCTGAACCTGCCACTTCCCGTTCTTTTCTTTGGGAAACAAGTAGCAGCGGCATATTGGGACAACAAGGAGCGAGAAAGCAATCACAAAAATTAGAGACAGATAATATAATAACAAAAAAGCGAAAGAATTCCATAGGAGTATAAAATAACAAACAAGAAAGGAGAAGAGAGTCAACAAAGGAACTTTTTTTCCTTCCGTACTATTCTATTGTAATTCCAGCTGTAATCTGATGGATACCGCATCCTCTCTTCTTAATTTGGGGACGATGAGGTTTCTGGACCAGATGTAGAGTTGGTGCTAGCCGCGGGAGCAGGGGCGGGCGCAGGAGTAGCAGCGGGAGCAGTAGCAGGAGTAGAAGCAGGAGCAGCCGCTGTTGTAGAACTGGTCGATGTGCTGCCACCGTTAGAAGCAGCGCCGCCAGAGGATGGGCTCGCAGTGTTTGCTGATGACTCTGAAGGGCTGCTTGATGATGCACCGGCACCAGAAGCAGTGGTGGTAGTGGCGCCTGAAGACGACGACACAGCTGTCGAAGAGCCACCGCGGCCACCTCTGCCACCTCGTCCACCGCGAGCGGTTGTCCGGCTTCCTCCACTGATTCGCGCTCTCGATGGCAACCGAGCTCCTTCACTTCCATCTTTCGGAGCCCCACCCCAGGCTACAGATCCAGATCTACTGCTTCCAAACCGTCCGGCGCCTGATCCTCCCCGCCCGCTTCCGCTTCCGCTTCCACCGGTCATGTTGTCGTTGATTATAGCCACGTTGCCGAGTTTAGCAAGAGTAGCGCGCGGCATGGCGGCCTCGGCATTTTCAGCAGTGTCGAAATACACATACGCAAACTTCTTTCCGGTCTGACCGGTTCTGATGGATACGCTGGTGATATTGGCCCGATCCTCCTCCGCAAAGTATGACTTTAAGGCATCCTCGCTCTCATCCGCGCGAGCAACCCATAGACCTGGACGGCGGGCTTGTAGCACACTAGAAGTAGAAAGACCCTCGCTCTTGATGACTGCACCTAGACCATCCTCTTTCGGTTCAGTTGCCGCCGAAGCATCAGTGGAAGCCTTCTTCTGCTCACCGGTCGTCTCCGATGGTGTTGGCGCAGAAATCGAAGCCCTGCCCTCACCTGCCTTCGCATTTGCTGCACTCGAGTTCGAGCCTGACGCGCCGACGGTGCCATTAGTAGTCGATGACGCGGCTGCAGTCTGAGGCGCGGACGGTTTGCGCGAAGCAATGTGCTTGGGACCACCCTTCAGCCCTGAACTGCTTGCGTTGTTTTCTAACCTCCGGTACTTGAAGTTGAATCCCTCTGACTTTGTTTCGATTCCAATCCTGCCGTCCTTCACCTCCATCACAACGGTACCATAAGCAACGTCGGCCAGGTTGAGATGCCACATATTCCTGAATCCTATGTTTTGAAGTTCTTCTTTTTCTTTCTCAATTTCAGAAACCTGTGTACTCGACGGCATTTTCATAATCACCGAAAGCGCGTTATCAATCAAACGCCGTTGCGTCGGGCTGTCTGCAATCACCGGCTGCACCTCGGTCTTGACCACATCCCACACATCCATAAACTGCTGTCGTGAAGCGATCAACTTGTTGCGAAAGTAATCGTAGGTGGGATGGACAGCAAACTCATTGTAGCTGCAGCCGTAGCGGAAATGAAGTCCACCGGAGATCGAAAAATCGGCCTTGAGGCAAAGTGCAAGCTGTGCGAGAATACCTTCGCGAGCAGGTGACGCGTGCGTGACCAGGATTCGAGTCTCGGTTTCGTCGAAGCTGCGCGCAGCTGTGTCGATCAACTCACCGATCTGAAGTAGCGTGGTCCAGGTCGTACCACCTCCGCCGGCTATGGTCGTGCGACCTGAGCCATTGTCGAACAGCTTGTGCATAACTAGCGCACCACCGAGTCCGAGAAGACGGAACTTGACGCCGTTGCTGGTCTCAATTGAATGCGAGTTATGTTCGTCGACTATATGGAGATTCGGAGCCTTGTATTCGCCCGATCTGAACTTCTCTAGCACAGAGACGTCCTCGCAGGCGCCGTGGACGGTGTAGACGGGCACTGAAAGCTTGATCTCACCGGCGAGGAGCTGAGACAACTGAGATATCGGTCGAGTCAGTAGGTACTGTCGCAAGGGTAGCGGGTCCTGGGGTAGCGAGCGGGGGTCAAGAAGTGGAGAGTATTGAGCGACATGACGCAGGGTTCTATAGGCAAAGGAATTATTAGACACATCGGCTCTAACATGTTTTCATTGTAAGGAAATCTGGCGTACTTGTCGGTAATTCTCGGAACACTATCCCGATCGTAGAAACCAAAGTCTCCGGTATGAATAATGCACGTAGCCTTATATTCTTCAGCCAGCTGGTTCAAGATAGATATTTGGCCTGCAAGTTGGAGCGAACAGTCAGCATATAGCAATTTTCACATGTAGCCCACAGGTGTATGATCCGCAAAACAATAAAGATCAAAAAACGCGATCGACAGGAGCAACACAAATACACATTCGATAGGGAACCTACCTCGAATATCAGCAACACACAAGATCCGATCCCTTTCATTTAGCATATGGGCCTTAGGAGCAGATCCGTTGGTAGACTATGTAGGAAACACAGTTAGCACACGACTATGTTCTTCTCCATCCTTCCGACTGCCAGCAATGATTTCTCGTTCTTCCATATAACAGCTACCACGCTACCAAACACCGAAACGCAATAAATAAGGCACTCTGCACTGGGAAATCAAAGTAGGCAGACCGGGGGAAGAAAGTTATTTGATTGAATGAATGTTCGATCGAATTGCATACCGTAGTCATCGCAAAAGGCAGAGTATTTTTGTCTGAAGGAAAAAACGATTCACAACTATCAAGAATAAAACAGATAAAAACCAAAGTCTTCAAATAGAAGATTTATTAAAGTAAGCAAGTTAACAGCGGTCTCTGTGCGTGAATCGGATCGTAAGTACAGCAGCCGTTGCTAGTGTCCAGTCTGTTCGAGAGAATCCTTTCGTCTGTTGAGGGGCAGATCACATTTTGAAGAGGGGTTTGTACCAATATCCATCGACATGGCTCGAAACGGCAGGCTTCACTGATATTTATAGATTTATGTAAATATATATAAATACATTTATATTCTGAATCAGACTGATCGTATTTAAAGCAGAATCAATTTATTAACTGGCAGAACAAGCCATCTGCAGAAAGAAGCCAAATTATAGTACCGAACACCTAATAACACAAGACCGAATGACCTACAAAAACACACAGACCATAATAGTTCTGTGAAAAAACTGTGCAAAACAACCTGGTCCACCAAACGCCTAATACCCGCACCATAATTATGATACAAAGACGACATGAGAGCTCGCCAGCTCGCGTTGCTCTCAGAGCTTTTTGTTTCTCCGATCAATAATGAGTCTTCCGGCTTGCTCGTAGTGCGTAAAGAGAGGAGCCACAAACTCCTTATAGAAGTTCTCGCCTTCAACAGCTATAACCGGAATCATTCTCTCCTTAGTGGGCCAATCATGGTGTTCGATGAACTTGTTCAGACCAGGACGCGCCCAAGCCAGGTCAAAGCCAACTCTCGCCTTTGGCGAGTTGGTTATAACGGAATGACCCCTCCGTTTAATCCCAGTACTGTCTTCGTTGGCAGTGTAGAAATATACGTCCGCATGCATTTCGATACGGAAGTCTTGGTTAGACTTATAGAGTCCAGGATATGGAAGGCTGACCAGCATCACACAGTCAATTCGCTTGTTTGACTGACATCTTTCTGCCATAAGATATCGCGAGACTTTTTCCTCCATGTGTGTGAGAGACTCCCAGCAGCTAACAAGAATAACGCAGTTCCACAGCGGTAGGAACTCTTCATTGCGGAAACCAATAGAGGAATCTGGAACGAATCTGCTGTTTGTCTTGTAGCGATAAGTGACGTACTTGCTCGTCGTCTGAGGCTGTGGGTCAGCAAGGACATGAAGCTGCTCGTGATATGCAAAATATTTGCTAAGAGTCACACTGTTGATCAAAGATTTGACCAGATGCTCGCCAACCTCAGCAGCGAGGACCTGCGTGCGGGGCGGGCACCAAAGCGCAATAGTGTGAAATCGATCGTCCCAGTCAAGCATCACCCGTTGCATAGAAGGATCAGAGGCGGTACGGCAGTATCGGCCAATCACAAACTCGTTAGGTGAGCAGGTAATGACCCGCTGTTCTGCGGACAGAAATTCATATAGGTCGTTCTCGCAGACTCGGTATATGGTGGGCAGTCCAGGAATATTTTTCTTGCAGAACCGGCGCACGACGCTTTCGAGATCGTCGATGGTGAATATTTTGCTCTCGGAAACGTAGACATGAGGGTAGTTCATCCGGATCGAGGACATGTTGACCTCCAAGGGTTCCTCGATAGGTGGGAACTTCATGTATCGCTGAGTAGGCTCCGAAGAAGACGCAGTAGTAGATTCAGTCAACTTGACCGAGTCAAGAGTGGACGACGACATTTTCACAAGGCCGAAGTGGTCAGGAGATGTTAGAGGCGTGAATCGAAACAGAGAATTGACAGCAGATGAGCCACGACGAAGGGTGGGCCTGATTTATATGCGCGACCTGGCTCAGCGAGCTGGTGACGGTGCCTTTTTCAACAAGGATCAGAGGTGGAAATGATACCAAGACAGAATACTTGTGATACTTAGTGCCGAAGATGATTAATTTGGTGATAGGTGCACGAAATTCGAATAACAGACAGCTAATTGAGAGTATGACGACAGAACAACAGTGATTGCAGTATTAATCAGAAGTCATGGAAGCGCCTCAAAAAATACAGTCCGCAGGTGCCCGAATATAACAAGTCAGGAAAGGCCTGCTTCTCGTGGTTATGCTGCGATATCGTGAAGACGGAAGGAGCGTGAAGCAATTGGGAACTGGCCGGGATTTGCTTGAGCCCGTCGTTCACCCACGCAGCCAATCTCAAACTCAAAATAATTTTACAATAATTCGAATCAGTCTGCAACAGATATCGTTCAATTGATTTGTACAAGAAACAGTACTCACAATGTCTAATCTGCCTACTACTTTTGACAGTATGTGCCGCCTTTTCTCTTTGTTTTCATGCAGCTTATTCGGCATACTGACAGCTTAATGATCCTTGACAGAGCCCGTCCTACTCGGTGTCATCGGAGGAACTGGTCTCTACCAGCTCGACTCCCTCACTCCTGTTGCCAGACTCACCGTCAGCACTCCCTGGGGCCATCCCTCTTCGCCAATCACCATTTCCCTGACAAAGTCTGGCTTTCCCATTGCCTTCCTTGCCCGTCATGGTGTGCACCATCAGTTCAATCCCTCTGAGGTTCCTTCGCGTGCCAACATCGCTGCCCTGAAGAGTATCGGAGTCAAGGCGATTATCGCCTTCTCAGCAGTCGGTAGTCTGCAGGAGCACATTCACCCGAGAGACTTTGTGCTTCCCACCCAGATCATTGACCGTACCAAGGGTATCCGCCCGTCGACGTTCTTTGAGAACGGCATGGTTGGCCACGTCGGATTCGGTGATCCCTTTGATGCGAAGCTTGCTGCTGTCATTGCTAAAGCCGCGCCCGTGCTGGAGAAGAACGGGTCGCAATTGCACACCAAGGCTTCAACTGGTGGAGATCTCACTTTGATCTGCATGGAGGGTCCTGCCTTCAGCACCCGTGCTGAAAGTAACATGTACCGCAGCTTTGGTGGATCTGTTATCAACATGTGAGTTGCTTGAAAGTGCACCTGCTTTGCTGGCAAATGAAAGTTGCTAACTTTTTGTTTTCATAGGTCTGCCATTCCCGAGGCAAAGTTGGCTAAGGAAGCCGAGATATGGTATGCCACTCATTAAGCATTGGACAATGCTAATCGCCGGACAACCAGCTAACCGTACTACAATTTTAAAGCTACCAGATGATTTGCATGTCAACCGACTACGACGCCTGGAGAGAAGGCGAGGAAGCTGTCACCGTCGAGACAGTCGTCAGTCACCTGAAGGTACCAACCAGTTCTTTGCTATTCGGGGGGCGCGTACATCGCAGCTAACGATATCTTCTTATAATCTAGGCCAACTCTGCCAACGCTCATGCGTTTACTGAGGCCATTCTCGAGCACCTCGAGGGCGAGATCGTTGCCGGTACTGTTGGTCGCGATCTCGAGGGCTCGATGAGATTCGCGGTTTCGACTGCGCCCAACGCTGTGGCGAGGGAGATGCTTCAGAAGATGCACTTCTTGCTCCCTGGATACTGGCCTTTGGACTGAATGGTTGTTTAGCAATAGCCTGTCGTATACCTTTCTTATGTTCAATAGAAGTAGAAATAAATTGCCAACAGCACATGCCATTATATAATATGAGGGCTACATTACATAACACTATTCGGGTTAGGGCCTATATGATGCGGCGCGGCCATTCAGCTGCCACAATTCTCCACGCCGCCTTTGATGTGGAAGGTGGACGCTCGACAGGCTGCCAATTGGAAATCATCTTTTCTCCGCACTCGCAGGAAATATTCATCCGCCGTTTGTTTGTCTACTCTTGTACCAAACAAGAGCGCAATATTGAATATCAGTAGCATCCTCTGGCAGATCAGCTCGCGCTAAAACCGACTTTCAACCCCTCCATCCGATATACGACTGTCACCTATTAATTATCCGGATATCGACGCGTCTGTTTTTCAACTTCTTCTTGACTTCTTCGTATCGCGACCGAAGCGTCAATCTCAGTCGACATCGTCATTCTAGGTTTAGCTGATCTATCAACATCTGTTACCGTCTACTTGATCATTCCACAGGTCAACTGGGTCGGGTAGCTGTCTTTGCATCTATCGGTTTCCGTGTACATCTCCCCTGTCGCGTCAGCAACCTTGAATATTTTTCCTTTTGGCCCACAATCGCACCAGAAGGTGAGCTGAACTATGTTTTTTCTGACTTTGTTTGAATTTGTGAATTTTATTGCTTACACGACGACACTAGGAATCTCACATTTGCATTTATCTCGGTAAATCTGGCTGTACTAGTCATTTATACCGAATAACTGCAAGTTGTCTGCAGCGCCTGTTCCGTTTTGGTTTGTTAACTGAACTTGGACTTTTTGGTCCACTTGAAAACCTCCCCTACTGGATCGAGAGTATACGCGACTGCTTTTCATGTCGTACTCGCTTTTCAAATTCTTTTATCAGGATGATCTCGACGGGTTCAAAGAAGCTTTGGCTGGCGCGGTAGCAGCGAACGGGCTCTTTGCTATTCCTCGACGAGGAAATCACGCGGCTTCGGGCGGTTTGACTGTCAAGGATGTGAACCGCGTTGATGAGTATGGGCGCACAGTGCTGCATCTTGCTAGCTCGCAAAACAAGATCGAGTTTGTGCGCGCGCTCCTCGATATAAATGGCATAGACGTCATGGCCATTGATGGTGAGAGTGGGTGGACAGCGCTTCATCGCGCGCTGTATGCTGGGAATGTAGCAATTGCGCAACTGCTTATGGAGTTTCAGAAAGATTGCATTCGCGTCAAAGACAGAGAAGGAAACTCGCCGTTTGACGTACTCAACTCTACTATCGAAGGCACGAACCCACTTCCATTGAATATCGTGACGGGTGGTTCTGAGCTCTTTACATTTGGCTCGAATGCAAACCACACTCTTGGCTTTAATGACTCGGACGATAGAGCGAATCCAGAGCGGGTTCTGCTTGACAGAACTCAAAATGTTCCTGAATTGCCCGCTATGGAACGATTTGCTAATATCCGTATCCGGGACGTGCAAATGTCAAAGCTGCACACCGCTGTACTCACGACTGATCCGGTAAACAATCTGATGATTTGCGGGTTTGGAAATAACGGCCGACTAGGATTTTCGGGCGGCAACACTCAGTTTACGTTCAAGACTCTCGAGACGTTCGGACAAGTCCAAGTCACCGCCGTGGCAGTCAGCCAGGATCATACTCTTGCCGTGACAGCTGATGGTGCTGTTTACTCTTGGGGATCCAACAAGTACGGTCAACTAGGCTACACATTGGACGTCAAGAAACCCCAAGACGAGCCAGTGCAGAGTTCTCCGCGCAAGATCGTGGCTGGAATTAAGCGTGACCACATGATAGGAGTTGCTGCATCGCGAATACATTCTGTCACCTTTTCAGACAGCGAGCTGTTCATGTGGGGCAAGAATGCCGGGCAACTGGGATTCCCGGCTGGAGATGGTCAGCCCATTGAGATGACGCCAAGAAAAGTCTCCTCTCTTCCGGCGCCGGTCAAGATGGCTTCTGCAACGGAAAATGCAACGATTTGCTTGCTTGAGAATAACGACGTGATTGTGTACATCAACGGGGGCTACTTCAAGGTTTTCTTCCCACTCGACAGATTCACAGATCAATTCTCGGTATTCCGTCCCCGGAGTATGTTCACAAAGAACGTCATCACCAAGATCGTCGCTGGTGGAACAACCGTGCTGGCTCTCAGCTCGGGCGGTGACATTTGGAGTTTCCAGCTCGACGGGAAGGCTGTAGCGAATGCGAAACCCAGCTCGTTGTCGAAAACTATCAGACCACAAAACGTCTGGCGGCTACGACGCAAGCACCTGGCTGTGCGCGATCTCGACGTAGGCCAGGACGGGTCCGTCATCGTGTGTACCAAAGCTGGTACCGTCTGGCGCAAAGTAAGACGGACGAAAGCAAAGACTTCTCATGGAAAGGTCTCTGAGTTTAAGTTTTCGCGGATTCCGCATCTGACGCGAGTTGTCGCCGTACGAAGCAATAAGTTTGACTCGTACGCCGCTATCAGAAGTGATCTGGAATCTCCAGAGATTGAGATCGATCATGAAGAGCTACGTGATGACATTGAAAGAATGATACCTTTTGCCGATGTGTACGACCAGACCGAGTCAGACTCAGTCTCTGTATCTTCAGAAGATTCGGCCGTCAGTGAAGCTACGCAGCGGTTGCCGCAGACGTTTTTACCCATGCTTGAATTTCTACGAGACGAAAATCTGCGGGATCAACTCGAGCCTAGGCTAGAGGACCTGGATTTAGCCGCGTACGGAGGAAGCTATGATTTGATGCTCTATTCATCTGACGACGAGTTTATGGGTATACCGGTTCACCGCGTGATTATTGCCAGCCGCAGTAAGCTGATTGCAGATATCATATCTGGAGCAGCGGAGATTCCTGATATTGAATATCGAGAAGACGAGAACGGGCGATCGCTGGTGTTTAAGAAATGCGGGCTACTGGCATTGCTTATCTTCATCTACTTTGCCTATACCGATTATATACTTCCGGTCTGGGATGGGTTTGGGAGCAAGTCGAAGGTTGACAAACGCTTTTTGAACGCCAAGGATGAGCTGATTGCACTCGCAAGTACCCTCAGACTGAAGAGTCTCTCCTCAGCAGTTTACTTTCAACAGCGACCGACGCAATCCCTCGCCATCGACTTGAGAGAGGCGGTGGCCGATCCTCGATTCCAAGAGTGGACCGATCTAACTGTCCAGCTGGAGGACGGTGAGGCTAGATGCTACTCGGTTATCATGTCTGCGCGGTCAGAGTTCTTCGAAACACTCATGTCCGCCCGCTGGTCTGCGGTTCCGGCGGCACCTACCCCAAGCAGCGACTATTACTCGGTCTCATCATACGCCCCCGCTACATCTTCCGAAGAAGAAGACGTAGACAAGACAGTCGACATGAAGCATGTCCGGTCTGCGGTTTTCAAGGTCGTCTTGGACTTCATCTACGGTGTCGAGGATGAGTCTCTGTTTGCAGAAGTGCAGACCGAGTCGCTGGCTGAGTTTCTGGAGTTTGTGCTCGAGGTGTTGTCTGTCGCCAACGAGCTTTTGATCACAAAGCTGACGCAGATTTGTCAGTCTATTCTGCGAAGTTATGGTAAGTTGGATGTGCATTTCCGTGAGCTTTCATCAGGATTTTGTCTAACAGGAGCTGTGTTTAGTCAATGTTCGAAATGCGGCGCCGTTGCTGGCCGAAGCAGACTTTTATTCTGCGCAAGGTCTGAAAGACTCGTTACTGCAGTATATTGCATTGAACCTGGAAGGCATGCTGGAGAATGGGTGAGTATTCTTATTATAGTAACTTAATATTTAATGATAAAGGTGCTAATTTTTCTTGTTCTTCTTCTAGTCTTTTGTCATCTCTAGAAGCTCCTTTGCTCCAAGACCTCGAGAAAACAGTACGGCAAAAACAGCTAGAAAAGCTCCCAGTCAGTAAATCAGGGATCCTCCTGCAACTGCTTGAAGAGCGAAACCCAGCACTCGGCGAAGCGCGACAAAAGGAAAAAGACCGGCTCGTTCAAACTTTCGAATCCTCCTCGCTGCCCTCGAGTTATGGCGGCTCGCTTCCGCAGTCATTTTCTAGCTCGTTCACAAAGAGCGGGATTGCTGCCGAATTCCGGGATCACGGTAGCTCGCATAATCAAAAGAGCACGCAGCGGCGCGGGTCTCGAGAGCAGTCGGGCTCTGCTGTTCCGCAGAGTCCGGTGATGACGGCTACGATAGTGCAGAGCAATGATTTTATCTTTGATATGGACGACGAGTTAAGCTCTACGCCTAGTACGCCAGCGACCGCGGCGGATTGGAAAGTAGTGAAAGGGAAAACCAAGAGCGGAAACACGCCTTCGACTTCATACACTGCTCCTAGCAGCTTTGACGAACACATGCGGCCGTCGTCGTTCAGAGATACTTCTGGTTTTGGATCATATCGAAGAGAATCATTCGCAGCGAGCATAACTCCCACGGATTCGCATTTGGCAAAGCCATCGTCACTGTCAAATAGCTCCCCGATGGCGCGGCCTAGTGAATTCAACCGGGCCACGGAATCACCTGCGTCTTCGTCGTCGTGGAAGCCGAAGCCTGTGTCTGGCATCTCGTTGGCTTTGCAAAATCGGAAGACCTCTGCTACCGGTTTGGGTTCAGAACAGCTACCTTCCACGCCACACAAGTCTCAGGAGAACTTCCCCGCAACCCCAGGCTCATCTTCCGCCGTCGCGCTCTCGTCACCAGTCACTGCGTCTGCGACGACCTCGACAGCGACCTACATCTCGCCGGTAGTCAAACCCGCTGTGTCGCAGAAAAACCGCAAAAAGCAACGCGCGCAGGAAGTCGTTTCCTCGCCTCCCTCGTCGTCAAAATCATCGTCGCCGTGGTCCACGCCTGCGAAATTCACGCCGCGGTCAGGCTCGGTGGGAAGTTTCCCGTCTCCGCAGCTGTTCCCGATGGGCCCGCAGACGTCGTTTGCGACTACGGCGGCTACGAACGCGAGTCAGTTGGGGAAGAAAGCGGTGGCGGGGGTAGCCGGTGTAGCTGTGTCGTCGTCTGCGGGTTCGTCGCCGGCAACGGTGGTGACAGCTACGGCGACAACGACCGCGGCCACAGTCGCGGTTACTGCGACGACTGCAACTACTGCGACGACCGCATCAACGTTTACTGCTGCTACTCCTTCATCTTCCAGCAAAAATTATGCACGCAAAGTATCCTCATCGTCGACGCCAACCCGCATCTCGAAATCCCTCTTCCCAGAGCTAAACCCGCAAACTCTCGAGCCCACCGACGCAGTCCCTGCGGAACTGCAACTCTCTCTTGCCGAGCTGATCGAGCAGCAACGCATCGAGCAGGACATCATTGCCGCGAACTCGCGCCAAAAGAAAAGCATCGAGCAGTTGCAGGAGGAAGAGGAGTTTGCCAGTTGGTGGGCGGCGGAGAGCGAGCGTGTGCAGGCGGAGTTGCAGAAACAGGAAGCTGGGGCGAAGAACGAGGGTAGTGCGGCAGCTGGCGCGGCGGGAGCTAAGAAGAAGGGCGGGCGTGGAGGGGCGCAGCAGCAACGGGGAGGACGTGGTGCTGGTGTAAATAGTAGTAGGCCGAGAGGGCGGGGCGACGGTTTTAGAAAGGGCAAACATCATGGAGATGGCGGTCCACACCAGAGTCAGGAGCAGCCTAAGGTGTCGAGTTAGAGAGCTGTTATAATCTTTCCAGTTGTTTTCTACATGTAAATATATATCCAATAATAATTTTTCAATGAAACTATAGTGTTGGAGGTTTACGACTGCTCGAAAGATATAGGCAAAACAGGGAGCACTACAGCCAGCTGAGGTGAAATTGTAGACTTCATCAATTTTTCCCATACCCACCAATAGCTATTTGAATCTATCACTTGTTTGCTACGTTATTATTCTGCTAGAATAAAAATAAGTTGAAAAAAAAAAAAGAACGACGGCAGTTGCACATAATCGCATCACCAACCACAATTCAGTACACAAAGCTGCTACCCGTGTCGCCATCCCGAGGCAAAGAGGTCTCTGCTAGATTGCTCTACTTAAGAATACTCAATTTCTCAAAGCGGCCACAGACGCAGGTTACCCGTACGCTGTGTTTATGGATAAATCCAAAACCGCCAACCACAAGATTCGAACCGGACACCTCTGCGCAGCCTGCGATAAGCACAGGCGAAAGGCAGTTTTGGCAATATACGCACTCCCACCAATTGAGCCATGACAGCTATAATTAAAAAAATTTTCGGGTCTTTTATAAAGTGCCTGTAAAGTGGCCCTAACCCGTATAGTTTTTGGTTGTCGCTCGACCTCAAAAGCAGTTTTCGTCGCGACGAGGATAATAATTCTCGTAGCTATTCCCTGCATTTGGCGCGAGCGGCAACCAACAAGTATGAAAATATGCTGTTAAGATAAAATTCTACCCCGACTGATTTGGATATTGACACATTTCTTGCAGGCAACGCCTACGTCCTCCGACCAGCTCATTCTCCGCTCACCAAATCACCACCCCACCACACAATGTCGTCCTCACGAGGCGCGAAGCGCCTGCCGCCCAGCAAGAGACTGAAATATCTTTCTGTCAGCAACCCGCGAGAACAGGTGAAAGGCCAGACCAACAGTCAAATGAACAAGGCGGACCCCTGCACGCTGCTTATGTCGGAGCTGTTTTCGTGCTGGGCCGGTACGGCGCTGAATTCGCCGGAGTGCGCCAAGTTGGAGGTTAAGATGAAGGCGTGCTATGATAACAGCGTGAGTATTCTTTGCTGATGTTTGAGAAGTGGGGGAAAGAAGGTATGGTGCTAATTGTTTGTGTTTATTAGAAACTGGGAGTGAAAGGCAAGTCGACGTTCAACTACCATGCCGCCCGGTTATTCCCCATTCTGCAGCGAAAACCTCACGACTAGATTCTCGTGCAAGTCATTTCTCAGATATATTTTTTATTTTACGCTTTTTTCTCCGTTTTATCTTTTGTCGTTCTTGTACATATGCGCGATTAAAAATTTACATTATCAGAATTACTTTGGAGACGAATGAGTTTATAATTTACTTGAATCCAGCTATCGACAAACGAAACAGAACAAAAAAGGCACCAGCTGATATATATCACAAAACCCAAAGATAAAAATCAAACTACTTATACTATGCAGACTATTTTCTAGTATGCATCGTCGCTCTCGTAGACCTCTTTGTTGTCCCAGGGAAGCGAGCCTTCGTAGACTTTCCCGTCTGGATCGCAGAAATTCATCAGAGGGTTCAATTCAGGACACTGAAAAGATGGAAAAGTTAGTGAAAGGGAATATATGGGTCATAGATGCAGTGCATAGGAGGTTGCTCACGCTTTCAAAGTAGGGCGTCCGCCGTCTAAATGGATTCCGTTCGACTCTCTTGGCGACCAAGGTAGGATTTATACAGCCATACATGTCAGACGTAAACGGCTTGAATGCATTTTGCTGCTCGCCTTCGACAGGGGGTGTTCCTGGCGGATCGATGCCTATGAAATGGAAGTCCACTTCCGGGAAGCGGATGGCTGCGCGGTGTAATTTCGTAAAGCGCTCTTTTTTGAAGTCGTACGAGATCACGGTCACGGATGAGGGGTATAGGCCTGTGAACTCATGGAATCTGTGTCTGAGTTAGAATGATTGCAAAGCGATGCAGAGACGGCCGTACGTACCGGCATAGCGAGAAGAGGAGATTCTCGTAACTGTCTCGGGCAAATTCCTCAGTGGTGACGCGCAATGAGAAGTCATCTGTGTCGGAAGACAGCAAACCACGAGACTTCGCCAGACTCTATAGTAAAAAAATCGTCAGTAAACAAGTGACATTTATAAATGCGCCCGAAGCACGAGGGATCAATCGTACATAGTAACTCTGTGCTTCGCTAATGGGTCCTGCGGCCGAGTTGGTCTGACCTCCAGAGAAGATGAGAACCGCAAGGGGATCTGCTTTCAGCGCGCTAATTCCCCGATCGATGTGCTCTACGAATGTCTTTTGTTGACCTTGCTGAACCGGTTGAAGAAGCCTGGAGATCACTGTTAGCATATGGACGGAAGAGAGCTGAAGCAGGAAATGTAGCCTACCATTCGCTTTCTACAAGTCCCTCGCCGACACCGCCAGTCCAGACCGCATGACAGGATACCACGATCAAATTTTTCGCTTTGGGGGCGGTAGAGGGTGCAAGTTGGCCCTCGACCTTTGCCCGCGCATGCTCATAGCAGTCCACTGTATCGCGTCGCAGGTAGGAAGGCGTGAGCTCGTTCACGAAGTAGACTGCGGTGCCGATGCAGGCTAGTGCGAAGACGACCAGAGTTATACGATACGATTTCGCCGCGTTGAGTTTGACGGGAGCCATGCTGCAAGAGATCAAAGGACAAAGGAGGGCGGAGAACAGGAGACGGTGGGGAGGTAGAGACGATGGGGATGTAGAGACGGCGGGTAGGTAGAGACGGCGGGTAGAGGACGAAGCGAGCGAATCCGAAACGACGGCCGAGCGATTAGAGATATAACAACTGGACTTGATGCGATAGCCGTGCAGCCGCAAAAATCGAGCAACCTTCAGCGAAGAAGGTCTGTTCTACAAAAAAAAAAAAATGTAAGGTACGGTTGGACGGAATAGTACGTACCCACCGTACACTAGCACTCACACTCGGCAGAATCAAGAAAGTTGTGGCTGCACTAAACGAGACTCACCTTATGCCGGAATTTCTTCTCTTCTGAATTTATCACCGTATCAAGCAGCCAGCATCAAAGGACAGCAGGAGAGGATGCAAACACAGGAGGAATGTCAGCAAAACATTGGGGGGGGGGGCGCTAGACGTACTGTGCTGGAGGTATAGACGACGCGCAAAAGGGTGCGGCAGCATCGGGTACCTCACACCGCTGCGGGTTAGGGCTATTTATATTGCGAGGTTGCACACGCGCGAGGTATTAGTGTACGTTCCGCGTACGGCTGGTGGGGGCCGTTGAAATATGTCGCGAAAAAGCTTTGAGCTTTTTAACGACTCTGGCTGTCTACAAAACTGAAGAGCGGTATGAAAATGCTGGTAACGGAGGAAGAAAAAGTGCACATAGAGAAGGCTGTGCCTCGCGCGGGTGGTCTGCAACCCACTGCAGCGAGTTAGTAATCACAGATGTGCTTCCTCATAGCTCTGAAATAGAAATACTGCCACACCTGGCAATCACTCTTTTCAGTGATGGGCTATTTTGAGACCTGCGCTTATTGGTATTCGACGTCCCACCACGGAAACAAAATTTTACCCATTACAAAGTATCACGATCGTTTGTTTGATAGCTCATAGGCGATGGGGAGCTGGGCATTTGGCTGGGCATTGGGAATTGCAGCGGATAGGGGTAATGCCAACTTTTCCCCGACACAGACATGGATTAAGCCGTTTTACTTGTTTTCACTGCTAAAAGTGCGAAACCAGGTATTTTTGAAAGAAGCAAGTTTGCTTATAAGCGCTAGGAGAATTGCGAGACTTGTCTCCTATAACGTCAATACACTTTGTGCCGGCGCACCTTCATCAAACCTTTCTACAAGAAAAAAAGTACACAACCACAATAAGTACAATCAATATAAGAGTCCTCGACTTTCTTTTGAAGTGGATACCATGGGTGATTGGTGTGGGATATTGTGGAGAAGGACGGAAAATCAAATTTTATATAGCAGTGCGCCGCCACAAGTGTATTGACGTTAGTGGGTCTCTTTGCGAGAACGCGTACGCGATACGCCAATGACCTCTCACTGTCATCGCGTCTTGAGTCGGATTATACTGCATCTAACATGCACAGTTATCGAATATGTAGTAGATTTCCCTCAATATCATACTCGGCGCTCAATCATAAAACCAGCAGATTGAGCGCGACTTGTTACGTAGCGCTTCGACTGCAATTCAATCCCTCGTCAATGCTACAGTTTCTCAAACGAAACAGGTTTTCTCAACTTGGCCGCCATCGCCGCCTCGAACATATCATTTCCGAGCGCAAACGCGTTCCACGCTGCCGTGTAGTCCAGTCCCTCCTGAACCGGTCTCCCGCGGCTGTAATTGATCAGGGTCTTGGAACCCTGGACAGCCACCGGCGATTTCTTCGCGATAACGCCCGCAATCAGCATCGCCTTTGCCAGCGCTTGCTGCTTATCCTCTAGTACATAAGACACAAACCCGTATCGCTCTGCTTCGGCAGCACCAAAATCTCGAGCGGTGTAGGCAAGCTCTTTGACCCACGACTGGCTCGAGACTATCTTCGGAAGCCGCTGGAGGGTACCGATGTCAGCCGCAAGCCCGATGTCGACTTCCTTTATTGAAAAGCGTACGTTCGACGCGCAGATTCGGACATCTGCTGCAGAAAGAATGTCTATTGCGAGTCCGTACGAGATCCCATGCGCCACTCCAATCACGGCTTTTTCGTCTGAGTTAGCTAATTTTGATAGAGAAACAAGAAGCAGGCAGTTGGGGTGAGCTCACGTTTCCGACAGTTCTCGATGGCTGAAATAGAGTCCTGGAATAGGCTCAACGCGTTAGCGCGTACTGACCGCAGAGGCGTTTCCCTAATAGGGATACAGCGCGGTCACTAACCTGAAATTCCTTTATAACTTGGTGTTTATAAAAGCGCAGCCGTTCCTCCTCGAGCGGTGCTCCTGATAGTAGATTGAATGTCTCCTCTGTGAGATCAAGGCCTGCCGTGAACCCCCGGTCTCCGGCACCGGAAAGAACAATCACTCGCACGTCGCGGTCAAGAGAGAGCAGGTTGAATATGTCTCGCAGTTGTTTCCATGCCCTGTTGTCACTTGTCAGAATACCTATGCGAAGTCATAAAAGAACAAGGCTGTGCTTCACGTATACTTACGTCGGTGTGAAAGAGTTGAGACTTTTCGGCCGGTTGATCTCGACGTGTGCAACAAACTCCGCCGGTGAAAACACATTAAAGCACGAGAACTCTGAGTATTTTTGCATCGCAACGTATCGGTGCTATCTCTCTTATGAAGTGAAAAAAGCAGGACGGTCGAACGACGATGATGTCGCATTACACCTGATGCGGGGAAGAAAGTTCGCAAACTCTCAACTGAGCGAGAGCCTCGGCATCTACGTGATGGAATTCCAGCCAAGTATTCTACGATTATGACTGATCATAGTCTCGAGAAACAAGTAAAAACGTACAGTAGTATTCTAGCGTATATCATGATCTCACTAATGAGTGCTGGATATCGTGCGGAAAGAACATAAAAACATATAAGCACCAATAGATCCCACAAGGCAATACATAACCCACGAAACCGCAAATAAAAGAACAGACATACTTCTGCCAGCCAAATAGACCCTTAACCCAGTAAAATCAGAAACACCATATCCATCCCGCATTAGCCGTTAATCATCCAGTTCATGTCGATATAGCAGTCGATCTGGCCGCCGGCTGCTGCTCGCTCTGCTCCTCATCCAACCGCCTCACGGTCTGTTTATCGAGCCACTGCCTAAACCCCATATTTGACAGACTTGAGCTTTTCAGCGCGGCTATGCTCTTAGCTCTGTCCAATGGATGAAGCAAATACGAGTCCTGCGCGACATCGTCGTTATCGGCCACAACGACGCTGCCTTTCGTGACTCGCCGTGCCTCCAAGATAAAACAACCAACCTTGTATTTCTGACTCTGTTCGTTCGTCGCAATATATTTCCACCCAAGATAAGCACTACACCCCGAGCAAGAGATATCAGCCAAAGAGTGAAGACCAGAGATCAGCATGCGTTCGCACGGCGCTCCCAGAACGACGTTCCGCACGTCACGAACAAGCACCGCGCGACCGAACCGGCCCGTGAACGCCTTTGACACAACTGCCGAGTTGGCGGCAATATGCGTCTGGCATTTCGCACAGGAGAAAATAGTTAGCGGGAGAGCACAGTGCGACGGGAAAAGCGCGGCGTCCTCAGACGATCGCGAGGGGGCCAAAAAGTCGAGCGGCATCGGTCGGTCAGGTGCAAATGCGGGGGGCGCGCGTTTCCGTGTTCTACGGGTGCTCGCAACGGCGGCAGCTGCCGCGACCGTCAGCCGGAAACGAGCAGAGAACGCGGATGATGGCCTGTTGTCAGAGACGGGGGTGTCGGCTTCCGGAGTGGCGACGATGAACACAGGTCGCACGATAAGGGTCGCGAGGAAGGCCTGCCAGAGCAGAAACGCGACGAAGAACAAGACGAGCGAGAACGTGATGTGCTCAGGGACGCGCCCGATCCGAGCGCGTAGTCTGCAGGGGGTATATTCTGAACAGAATGCTTTTGCAGAATTCAGTCTGCTGTTTTTGTTTTGGAGGTTTGCTATTCGCTTTTGTTGCAAGAAGAAGATATTGTGATCGAGATCTGGAGTCGGCGTTGATGAAATGCAACTTGGCTGTGACGTCAGTGATAACACCGCACTATGAGGTTAAGAGCATCCACGGCTGGACTCCGCACTTCAAAAAGCGTACTAACAAGCAGAAACAGTCTTTAAAAACCAATAACAATCAGATCACCGCTGATACAAAACCACAGACTCTTCTGCTCCAAGAATCGAGAGATCTCGCGCGTCCGTGCAAATGTATTCAGATGCCCGAATACGGAAGGCATCACAGTACAAACCCCATCTTACAACAGCCAAGAAAGAGTCATGAGACCACCGTTGAACCCCAACCCTCAAAAATCAGTCTTCCTTTTGCGCCGCTGCTCCTCGACCGCAGCCTTTTCCACGTCCTTCAGCTCTCTAATCACGACTACTCTTCCTCGCAACCGCTCTCAAACATTTTTTTCCTGATCTATCAGCAAATCTCTTCAAATCAACATCTATGGCGAATATTTTGAGTAATTCCAATTTAAGTAGTAGTACCGGTGGTCGTTCCGGAGTCCGCTCTTTCCAGGCCTCCGAAGCGACCCCCGTCCCTACCCCCAGAACCACTACTACTACGGTAGCGATGTGATCCCCACGGGAGCCACCATCGCTTCTTGCTACACCTACGCCGTCGCCACTGGCGCGTCGGCTTTCCATTATCGCACTACGTTGGGTGGAGTGGCAGAGTGGCGTCCCTGAGGCCCCCCGTGGAACAAGACCTTCCGCTGACATGCGGAAGGCATCGTTGGACCTGGCTCTGCAGTGTGAGAGACTCTTTGCTAATGGGACAGCGATTTGTGAGGGGACGGAGATGACGAAGCTTGTGAACCGCGTGCGTGGCACCGCTTCGCCAGCTGTTGAGGCGCTGATGCGGGTCGCATACCCGCGGCATCGCGGCATCCCGCCCAGCCAGACCGAGTTCTTCAAGCTCGTTGATTTTGAGAACAATGTCTGGATGGGCGCTGTCGTGGACCGCACGATGCTCATCTACTTTGACAAGGAGATGGCCAACTCGCGCATGGATCTCAAGGCAGGACTCGTTGCTGTCATGGATCTCGCCTCGGAGCTGCTCGAATGCGAGCGCGTGGTTATTTGCATCGACCGCACGATTATGAAACTTCATAATCTCGTCAACACATTCTACTGGGTTGGCTTTGAACTGGTCAAGTGCCCCGTGGACTTCAACGGTGGCCAGTTGTCGGATGCATGGATCGCGATGGAAATTGAAGTATAATCGATTATTTTGATCTCTTTTCTTTTCCTTTTATTATTATAAACTACATCTTATTCGCTTGCTTCTTGTATCTCTCCTCCCTCGCATCCTATCTTTCATAGGCTGCATTTTTTTTAGTTTATTCATATTTTTATTGCTTTTGTGTTCTTTTTTTTTTCTATTCACGGTGTTCAGAGTTCTTGCGCTTGTTTTGTTACTATCGCTTGCTTTGCTTATATCGCTTTTTTGCCTATATATATATTAATGAGTTTGAGATATTGGAATCAACGATAACATTTACATTCTTTTTTGCTAAAGTAAATCTACCAACGTATCATACAAAATAAACCTATTCCACAAAACTCTTGAGCCAACTGACGATATCCCTATGCGCAAGAGCCTGGTTCTCCGCAACAAGCCGGTTATCCGCAGGATAGTCGCCTTTAACCGCAAACCCATGTGGCAGCTTCCTGTCAAACAACTTGACGTCGTAGAACGCGGTGTGCGTGCCGAGAGCTTTGATCGCTGCCTGTATCAGAGATGGCGGGAACAGCGGATCATCCTCCACGGCGAGGACGAGGACTGGTTTTTTGATGGAGACAAAGTCGCGCAGTTCGGCGAGGGAGGGGTGTGCGATGACGCCGGTTGTGATGAGACTGCACCAGGGAGGGTTGGTCAGGCTGCTTACGACGGGCTGGGAAAGAAACGGGGCAGGGGAAAGAGGTTGGGCGGTGGGGGAGGCGACTGTGGATGAGGAGGGGGAGGTGAGGGATGTCGTTGCTGTTGTGGGGATTTCGATCTCGAGGGTGGGCTTGGAGGGCGTCATTGGTTGTTCTTCGGCTTGTTCTTGCGATTGTTCGTCCGCTTGTTCTTCAGGGACTAGCTTCGCGCTCTGTTCGTCTTCCGTTGGAGATTCATCCCCATGAGACTCTTCGTTCGGAGTCTCGGCCACTGGGGACTGTTGTTTGAGAGGAGTCGCAGCAGTCGGCGACTTTGTCTGCTCCAGACTGGAACTCGACGTGCTCGACATACTCCGCTCCTTCGCGTCAGGCGACCCGATCGGCAATTGCAACAGCTTGAGCGCGTACTTGCCGCCAAACGAGTAACCCACCACGCTGATATCCCGCGGACGATAGATATCCACAATCTCGTCAATCATCTGCACGAGCATCGGCCACGTGCGCTCTTCAGTGTGTCGTGCGACCCACATGTCTGTGCGGAAGCCGGTCGCGGAGGAGACGGCGAGGGATTTGACGCGTGAGAGGAGGGATGTTGGGCCGAACGATTTAGGGGGTTGGACGATGGGCGCGTTTGGATCGCCAAAGAAAAGGTCGGGCATCACTACAAAGTATCCTGCAGATCAAGTTCATCAGTCAGTTTCAAAAAGCGTGAGTTAAAACAGGTGAATCAAAGAACTTGGGATCATACCCTCGCGGGCATACGAATCGGCCATCAGCAGGTTATTTAGACTATCGATCCCCAGCCCATTTGTGAGCAGCAGTAAAAGCGAAAACCCATGGGCATCAGCCTTTGCGGTTTCTCTGTGTTCGCCATTCTGTTCGTCGTCCGTCGCGTCGGCTTCGGCCCAGTGTGGCTTGGAAACGTATATGCGTTCCTGCGAATCCGGCAACGTCCGGAACTCGCCGGCAGGATCCCAGGTCGTGCGCCGATTTTCTAAAGCTGTCAGATCAGAAAATCTCGAGAGCACGGGTGACAAATAGACTTACTTCGTGGCGACCCGTCTTTCTCAGGCTCGTTGAAGAAAAAATCGTCGTCGTCGTCGTCGGACTCGGCCAGGAAGATGTTGTCGTTCGTGTCGTCCAACGGCACGTTATCCAGATAAGGATTACGCGAATTGTCGCCTCGCGGCGCGAAGCGTGCCATTTTGTTGAATCAGTGCGTAGCGGGTGGTTGCGCTCGGTGCTCCAGTCAAAGACGCGTTACGCGGTCGCGGCCAGCATTGGATATCGGTGTTGATCCGGGGTGTTTTTATTGCTGCAAAGAGCAGCTGAATTAGGAGCAGCGACGAGATGGGCGCGAAATCTTCTTTACAAGGCGACTCCGGCTGGTGACGAGGCTCCCCTGCCTTCAGCCACACAAGCCACACTTGTTTTTAGCCACTTCGGGCCACCCCTGAATTTCTGGCACAGCCACATCTGATCCGCACAAGTGGCCAAACATTCGACGGCCGAGTTCTTTGTTCCTCGAGAAGATTTCGAACGTGTTTAGCAGCGAGCGAGCGGATCAGACTGTTTTAGCCAGTCAGGAATCGTTTGGTCTGTTTACAAGTTGCTCGAGAAACGGCTGCTGTCTTTTCTTCGCACCATACACGCTCCCTCACTCTCGCCTGGCCCCTTTTCTGGAGGTGAATCGCCGGATCCCTCTCCCGGGCACAGCGCGTACGACATCTCGATATCGTCAATGAGCAGATAGTTCAGTGGCCTTGCTGTTTCGACAATTACAAAACCAATCATGAACGACGTACCGCGCACGCCAATCCTGGCAAAACGACACAGCAGGCGGCACTCGACGATCGTGGTACCGCCGCCTGCCGGACTTCAGTCCGCCAAAGCCGAATCCGCTGATAATCCTACTGAGCTCGTGACGCATTCCGCCGTCGGCGCGACGTTCCTGATCATGCTGCAGCTGTTTTCAAAGATCATCACGTTTATTCTAAACCAGGCACTTCTGCGGTTCATCTCGCCAGACATGCTCGGCGTCTCGGCGCAGCTGGAGCTGCTCTCGTCGTCGATCTTGTTCTTCGCCAGGGAAGCCATCAGACTTGCTTTACAGCGGCAGACGACGAGCCCGAAGCCTGATCCGTTTAGAATTGAGGGCGGCGTGGTTGAGGGGACGGTGTCGGGAATCGCCCAGAGCGTCGTCAACACAGGGTACCTGCCCTTTCTTTTGGGGATCCCGCTCGCAGGCATCAGCTGTGCTTGGTACTACTTCCGGGGCGCAAGCTACGAGGTTTCGAATCTGCCGTACTTCAAGTCTGTTGTGGTTATATATGGAATCGCTGCGCTGGTAGAGCTTGCATCCGAGCCGGTGTTTGCGCTAGTACAGTATAAGCTGCAATACAAACTACGCGCTATCTGCGAATCAGGAGCCGTGGCCGCTCGTTGCGCTGTCACTTTCTTGCTTACAGTCTCGGCAAGAGAAGATACGGGTGTCTTGGCTTTTGCACTTGGGCAGCTGGCGTATGCCGTCGTCTTGTCGGGACTCTACGTCCTACTGGGATGGGAGACTACGCGAGGAAAAGAGAACGCTATCTTCCCGCGGCGGATATGGAAAGAAGAAATATCACAGTCCCCTTGGTTTTATTTTGATCGGTCAACCATGCATCTCGCATCCACAATGTGGCTGCAAACCGTGTTCAAGCACTACCTGACCGAAGGTGACAAATTCCTCTCGAGTCTCTACATCACAATCTCAGAGCAAGGAGTCTACGCACTAACTGCCAACTACGGTTCGCTGATTGCGCGGCTTGTGTTTTTGCCAATCGAAGAGGCTGTCCGCACGCTTTTTTCCAAATTGCTGGCTCCACCTTTATCAGCGTCAAACTTCAGAATGTCTTCCGACACACTCAGCTCGATCCTGCGCGTTTATTGTCACGTTGCACTTCTCTCTAGCATTTTTGGGCCGAGCGTTGGACCGTTCCTATTGTCGTTTATCGCAGGATCGAAATGGTCGTCGGCTTCGAATTCGGCTGCGTCGGTGATTAGTGCGTATGCCTACTACATCCCCCTATTAGCATTCAACGGAGTCCTCGAGGCTTTTGTCCAATCAATCTCCTCGCCTACACTAGTCCGCGAGCAGAGCTTTCTGATGCTCGGTCTTTCCGTCGTGTTTGCTGTCGCTGGCTACTTCTTTATCCGCGTGCTTGGATGTGGCGCCACGGGGCTAGTCTACGCAAACATGGTGAACCTCGCAATCAGGATTGCCGCCTGTGCGTTCTGGATATCAAAGTACTACAGAGACAACAGCGCAGTCAGCCACGACAAGCTAGACGAGAAGCGCGCCGCGTCAGGCCGTGTCAACAGTCCGATCTTCCCGCTCGCGCGACGCGAGTCGTATCCCGGCCTGTACGTGATTGTGACAGCGATCGTTCTCCAAATCTGCATGTTTTCAATTGGGCCAGTGGAGTCATGGACGAAGCTGCTGGTCGTGGGGAGTCTGGCGGTCGTGCTGGTGGCTGTGATGGCTGTGGACGAGAAGGAGCTCGTGCGGAAGGCTGTCAAGTTGTATGGGCCGAAGGAGAAGGGCCGAAAATTGGGTACGACGAGGGCAAGGAGTACTAGTATCCCGGGAAGCGTTCCAAAGGATAAAAAGAATGAGTGAGTCCAGAAAGGACTATGGTCAAACCTTTTACTATGTACTCTTTTGTCTGTTATGATATATTTTATGAATGTTGCAGTTATGTCTATAAAGCTATAAAGTTTCTGTATCGTTTAGATTAGTTGATACTGGAGTCTTGTTTTTGCCTTTTTTCCTCTCTCTTTTCAATATAAATCACCTCTGGCAATATATTGCAACAGGTTGTAAGAATGGTTTGGGAATTAGCGATATTCGGGATGGTGCGGCGTGAAGCCTTCTCATCGAAAATTCAAGATACTCTGAATCGACTGTGCCTCTTTGTCTTGAACATCTCCACACGACCTACACCACCATGAGTTCATTACTATCAACATCTCGCGCTGTGTCGCGGCATCAAAGCAGCTTCTTTTTGAATCTTTTGCCGACACAGACAGTAGCCTGCACACAAAAGAGATTCAAAAGTAAGGCGCCTAGACTTGAGGGTAATGATCAGATTGTAAGTATCGACTGGCTACCGATTATCTTCAGAGTATTGGAAACACAACTAACCGCGCGCTAGTATCTTTTATCTGAGAATGTAGTTTCAATGTCGGGCATGCCCACCGCACTCAGCATGGGCGTACTGACCGACACCAAGAATATCAGTGAATCCACATTCACGCCCAACCCACGATTTCCTCCCATCATGCACGCCACGATTGCAAAGTATGTCGAAGAGGATCCGACGTTCACGTCGCTGGCGAGCATGTACGGCAATGATTTCATGGCGATCTACGATCAGCGCAGTCCGCCGCCGTACGGGCGGACGCCGGAAGTTGAGGATATTTTGGGAATGGTGAAGGTCCAGAATGGAGTTATAGTTCCGCGTTCGTATGAGAAGAATAACATGTATCGGTTTGCGACCCCGGTGTATGGGCTAACCAGGCTTACGCACTTTCTGTTTTTAAGAGTCAAAGAGGCGTGCGAGAAAGCGCATGAGTGGTGAGAGATAACCTTGTTGTACATAGAACCACGAAATATCTAATATAGCTGTATATAACCTACAAACTGCCAAACAGAAACTCCTTAACCGCCTAAAATAAACAACGACAAAAAATCCCTAATACACAGACTGTACAGGAACGCAATCACACGACTAAAAAGACAACAGTTACTCGGGCTTGAAGACGACATCTCGCCGCTTTGCAAAAACAATCTTCTCACTGCTTTGATTCGCACCACCCATGTACCCATACTGCCTTGTGTTCCAAGCAGGAATACCCTCGCCTTCTCTCGCAAACTTGCCCGGGCTCGCTCGCTTCTCGACCAGCTTGGGTCCCAGCTGCGGTATACTCGGGTTTCGCTTGTTCGCGTGCCGTGAGAACGAGAACAGGGTCTGCAGGACTTGAGCGGGATCTTTGCCTTCGTAGAGATCAACGGTCTGGAAGAGATCGTATTGTGGAAGACCTAGGTTTGCAGAGGCGCGGAGAAACATGGAGATGTTTTCCATCTGCACGAATGGCATTCTTGATTGCTTGAACTTGAGATTGGCAGATGGATCGACAATATTAACAAGTCTAAAATCAGGAGTTAGATCACTAAAACACGCGTGTATAGCAGCAGCAGAGGGCATACTTACTCGCACAGAACTGTACCATCCTTCAGTGTCTCCATCAGATCACCGTCTCCTAAATCGCGACCTAATATACCAGAGATCCAAGCCTTTGCCTGTCCACAAAGCTCAAGTTAGTCACTAGACCACCACACGCAACCAGCACCAAACATCAGGATTACAAACCTCAGCTGCCGATTTATCATCGTACTTGGCTTTCCGGAGCTCCGCCATATCCTGGTCGAGATTGCTAACTGACGCAGCCATGTTGCTCATTTCGAAGGGGGGATTGCGGCAAGATATTTATACAAATGAACAAGACACTATATCACACTAAACGTATATCACGATATTGCTAGTAGATATTTGCTGGTAGTAGACTCCGAATGCGAAACTCGACTGATGATAGTAGTTGGGGCGGTGCCCAGCGCAGGCGACCCGTAATTAATTTAATCGGTAAACATCTCATTAGTCACGCATCCACTATAGAATGTGTCATCAGGTACCAACCCCTCAATTTTGATGATTTCGAACAGCCAAAACACGAAAGACAATCGCAGCAACCTGCAGCAATAAGCCGGCTGATTTACGAATTGCAATCACGGGCTGGAATCGCTGGAGTGCTGCTTGACTATCAACGTGCAGACACATAGGGCAGAGAACGTTTGTATTTGGCTTGGCTTGGTTGTTGGATGATTGAGTGAGAATACAAAGATTACCCCAGAGAGAGCGCACATGGGGGACCTCTCGCCGGCGCCAGCAGGCGTCGGAAGCAGCGGGGGCGGTGGTGAACAGACCAGCAGCTCGAACCACAGCAGTCGAAGCGGAAGTAGGGAGGGAGACAGCAAGCGGAAGTTTGAGGACTTTGATAGCTATACAAAGCTGCTGGAGAATGCGACGGCCGGCGACGAAGGCGTGTTTATGATTCGACCGACGGCGATGATGCTACAGGCGTTGGCGTATCAGTGCACGCCGTCTGCACTACAGATGTTTGCAATTTTGGGCGAGGAGTGTATGTTTTCTTACTTCTTTGATTGTCATGAGGGAGCGCATTCGATGGCAGTGGTTTTTAGGAGTTTCTTAGAGCTAATTGATCGACTTAGATTTTCTACATTTACTTTCAAGATTACACAGTATCGCGATGATCCAGCGCCGGAACCTTCCAAGTGTGCACGATCTCGCATTTTTAATGACGGAAGAGGGGATTCACACGTCAGATCTAGAGGACGAATACATGCGATCACAGTTTATCTTCCAACCTCAGCTACCTTCAGACGAAGCCAACGAGACGGCTGGAACACTACAGTCCGGCGAGGGCGATAGTCCATCATTACAGGAGATTGATTCATGGAATAAGCGGCAGCAAGAACTGTCGCTGCTTGCGCCGACGACAAGGAAGAAAGAAGAGCTGGAGTACATCCCGTCGTGGATGCCACCGCTCCCAGCAGATTACACCTACAGGACGACACCCACATACCCCGCCCGGACTACGAATCCGAAGGATATTCGCGAAAAGATCATAGAGGAGGGCAGAGTAGTAGAGCAAGCACTGCGCAAGCTGGGCGCGATGAGCAGAGGATCAGACGGAGCTACGCAGAGCGGGCAGCTGTCGCTGCTCGGCGACGCAGATGAGCAGTACGGTGCGATGAACAGGAGCAATTCGGCGAACGAAAAGATGTTTGACATTGTTGCAATGGCTGCCTCGAGGAGGAAGAAGGCTATTAATCCGATTATCTTGCACCTCGGGAAGAAGGGAAAGGCTTAGCTGTGGTTGTCGATTAATCGTTGGAGTCCTAGTAACGGCCGGTGTTTTGCCAGGCCATATAACTGTACAATATAGCAACATTATTATTTTTCACCAGTTATTGTCTTTAATAGCTATAACATCTACTTATAATGAGAACATCTGGAATAGTAGAATCGGCTGCATCCTCTGGAGCAGAGCAGAGCAGAGTCCGGGTAATCGAACCTCCAAAAAAAATAAAAAAATAATTTGGAGCGAGCACAGATTCGCAAAGAAAACTCCGCTGCCGTGCCTCGCTCTACTCTCTTTCCATCCCTCTGACAAAGAGAAACCAATCGTGCACAGTTCGGCTTTCTGTTGGTGTTTTGATCGTTGGTTTATAGCTCTTGGTATGTATACCTGTTTCGGCTCTGCGAGAATTATGGCTTGGCTTCTTTGTTCCGTTTGCTGCACATGCTCTTTTGCGGGATGTCGGGTGTACGTCATGGGTATACCGACCTGGCCGGAGTACATCAGCGTAGCATCTTGTTCGCAGCCTTTGTGACGGAATTGAACGGCGGCTAACGATCTTATTGATATCAGTCTTAGAGAGAACTTATTTGTGAAATCAGTGGCTGAAATACTCGCTGTCATCAACCCAGAACAAATCACTACTACCCACAATGGCTCCCACCCCGAGCCCTGTCTCAATCACGACCGCGCCCCCGTCGGTATGGGCCCGTGTCTCGAAATTCGTTTCCGAAAATAAGGCGCTCGTGTATGGCTTGTCGGCTGCCACTTTCCTTGTCGTCGGAGGCGCTGGCGCGTACTACGTGATGTACAGCGACAAGCCTGGTGCGCCGCCTGCGTCGTCGCCGTCGCCGTCGCCTTCGGCTGAGAGTGAAAAGTCTGCAGAGACCAAGGCTGTTTCTGACAAGAAGCGCAAGAAAGATAAGAAGAAAGCAAAGAAGGAGAGAGAGAAGGCTGAAGGTAGGAGTGCTTTTATTGTCACAAAAAGCTTATTCGTCTGCTCTTTTTTCTGATTATGAACTGCATTCTGACGTTATGATATGATTAGCTAAAAACGCTACCGAGGAGAAGGAAAAGGGTGTGTCCACAGGCGCCACTGAGAGCTCGAGCAGCTTGCCTGCGATACCATCTGATCTCTCGGGCCTTTCAGAGGAGGTTTGTAGATCTCTTTTCATTACCGAGAAAGAAACTGCATATACTAACAGTCTTGTAGACTTTGAACGACTACTCACTCCAGTACAAAACTGCCGGAAACGCAGAGTTCAAGGCCAAGAACTACGAGCAGGCTATTGATCTCTACACCAAGGCTATCTCGCTCAAGAAGGATGCGGTCTACTACAACAACAGAGCTGCGTGCTACAACGCTCTCGAGCAGTACGAGAAGGCCGTCGAGGATGCGTCCAAGGCGCTCGAGCTTGACAGCCTCTACCTCAAGGCGTTGACCCGTCGCGCGCAGGCTTACGAGAAGCTCGGCAACTTCCACGAGTCTGTTCTCGACTACACTGCAGCGGCGCTCTTGTCTGGAACCCCGAACGATCCCATCGGCAAGTCGATTGACCGAATGCTGATGCAGTGCGGCGAGGAGCGGGCTAAGGGTCTGCTGCAAAACAAGACGAAGAGCCTTCCGTCGATCTCGTTTGTGACTGCGTACATTGACTCGTTCCACAAGCGGGAGACGCCCGAATCGATTACCGGCGCTGCCGAGGGATCCGGAAACGCGTACCTCAAGCAGGCGATCGAGGCCTCTGAGAAGAAGACGCTCGCGGGCCATTACGAGGCCTTGGAGCTTGTAAATAAAGCTATCGACGCTGAGGCGGAGGATCTGGCCTGGGCTTTGGACATGCGCGGAACGTTCAAGTTTTTGATGGCTGACAACGAAGGCGCGCTTACTGATCTCACCGAGAGCATCAAGATTGCGCCGTCGGTGTCTGCGCTGATCAAGCGCGCTATGCTGCTGATTGAGCTCGGCGACCCGGCAAAGTCGAACCAGGACTTTGATACCGCAGTCGCTGTCAACCCCGAGGATCCGGATATCTACTACCACCGAGGACAGGTGCACTTCTTGCTCGGAGAATACGACGACGCGGCGAAGGACTACCAGAAGGCGATTGACCTCGACAAGGAGTTTATGTCTGCGCACGTTCAGCTTGCGGTGACACAATACAAGCTCGGAGCCGTGATCCAGGCGATGACGAACTTCAAGAAATGCACAAAGAACTTCCCCGAGGCGCCGGATGTGTTTAACTACTACGGCGAGCTGTTGATGGATAACCAGAAGTTGGGCGATGCGGTCGAGATGTTTGATCGTGCTTTCGAGCTGGAAAAGAAGCGCAAGAGCTCGGACTACAATGTTCTGCCTTTGATCAACAAGGCGTATATTCTGTGGACTTTTAAGCAGGGAACTGTTGAGGATGCTGAGAAGCTGTTGAAGACTGCCCTTGAGCGTGAGTACTTATTTTTAGACTAAGATCTGCGAGTATGAAGACTAATTATTATAATCTAGTTGACCCCCAGAGTGATCTTGCGGTCGGCACGCTCGCGCAGCTGATGATGACGCAGAACAGGATGGAGGAAGCGCTGGGCTACTTTGAGAAGCAGCTCGAGCTTTCGCGAACCGAGAACGAGATCATGCAGGCGGCGTCGTACGTGGAGGCCGTGAATGTGCAGATCAAGTTGCTGGATAGATATCCGCTGATCAAGGAGCGCTTGCAACAGCAGCAGCAGGCGATGTCTATGCAGATGTGATTTACTGAGTCTGCTGGATGATTAAAAGAAGATCTTTGACTCTGAGGTGAATAAAAGATATGGTAGGAATAAATTTATATTCTAAATATATTGCAAAAAATTGACAGGAGTATATATGCTGATGCGTGTAGTGATTTGTACATTTTGGATCTGTAGTTTTGCTTAAAGGCTGAGTTAAAGATAGAAAATCTGTGAAAAAAAAAAGGAAACCAGCAAATGTACGATTTCACCATTATTGATGTGACTGGGTTGTTTATGTATTGTTATTGTGTCTTTCATTTGCTTGTACAGTGTCCTTCAATAAACCTCTCTAATCTCTATCCAAAAACAAGCTTTTATTATTACATTAAGAGTGCTAGCTAGAATTAATTGTCAAAAGTGATTTTCTTTCCGGTAGACGGGACGATCGACACCTTTGCTCGCTGAGAATTTGCCAGTGCCATTCCAGGCGTTATCCGCTGCTGTCGTCCGGCGCCAGCACTCTTGCGAGGAGGCGGTCGCTCGCGTCTGGGTTCCTGAGCGAATGACTGCTGCGTTGAGTCGGACTCGGGTTTGGAAGTCTGCTGCTCGGGTTTGGAGTGGGGTGCGGTGTCGCTTCTGAGTTCTCGTGCAGAGTCGGAGTAGGAGGGTTTCTTGTTGAGAAGATTTGCTCGCTCGGGATTCATATAGTTTGCGCCGAGAGATTCGCCTTCCTCCTGCTGCTGCTCGGGTTTAGGCTGACGATGTCTGAGGGACCGGTCTTCGCCAAACTCAGCTTTTACTCCGGTCCTACCCAGGAAAGAAAATCGAGAGCCGATGGATTTGAGAACCTTGCCTGCTTCGTAGGAAGATCTGAAGTCGATGAAGGCGAAACCTTTGCAGGCGCCCGTGTCTTGGAAGGTCGCCATGCGGACTTTGACGGGTTTGATTGTGATGTCGATTTCCTCTTCGTCTTCGACCGGTTCGCCAAAGGAAGTTAAGGGCGGGGACTTGAGATCGACGGTGAATTTCTGCTCTAGCTGCTCGGCTTTGGTTTCAAAGGGGAGGTTTCCGATGAACAGAATCTTATACGGCTTTTTGCCTTCGACAGGTGCAGTAGCTGAAGCCGACGAGGCAGCAGCAGCGGCGGCGGCAGAGTTGGGATCTTTTTTGCTGCCGGTGAAGACGCGGGCGTCTTTGATCAAGGCTTTGCGGCCGTCGAAGGGGGTTTCTGAGAGGGCGATGGCGCGGTTCATGCATTCTTCTGTGGTGAAGTCGACGTAGGCGCAGCTGTGGGTTGTTAGACTAGGACTAGTAGATAGAAAGAGAGGTAGTAAGTAAAGACGTACCCCTTCCGTTTGCCATCTCTGCCCTTGGGCATGTGTATGCGAACAATCTCATCAGACTTGATCTCATCTCCTGATTTTTCAATCAGCATACGACGGAGATCGTCTTTAGTAGTCGAGTAGCTGAGGTTGCCGATCCAGACGCCAAAGTCGGTCTTTGGTTTCGCCTTGGACTCCTTCGACTCCTTCTCCTTCTCCTTTGACTTGCTCTTATCCGACTTCTTTGCGTCGTCGCCGGTCTCTGCGGTTGCTTCGCGAGGAGCGTCGAGGGGGATTCCCAGTTTCTTGCGCTTGCGGAGCTCCTTCTTCGAGAGCGGTTCAGGCTGAGAAACGTCGATCTCGATCTCCTCAAAGGCCTGACTGCGCTTCCTCTTCGCCGACACGTCTGCCGCCACTGTCTCGGTCTTGTCGGTCGTCATTTCTTGCACTGTGATCAATCTACTTCTTTGGGAGCGAATATTTTTTTTGGTGGTTGGGACTTGGGCGTGCGGCTCCGGCGGCAGAGGCAGCAGAAGTAAAAGGCCGCGTCTGCGAAGGCGGGGGCGGGCAGGTTCGATAAGGTTTTCTTCCTCTTCTCTGCCATTTCGCAAACTTTTGTGTTCTTCCGCTCGCTGCTCGACTCTTCCTCGCTGGCTGGCTGACGATAGTGTTGGTGTTTTGCTATTTTGCGAATATTTCTTGTTTTGTATTGTATCTGCACATTGACCAGGCTCGTTGGTTAGACATGGCTGAGCGCCGTGATCGTAAGTGTCGCCTGCTCGTTGCGTTTGCCGCATCTACTCTTCCGAGCTCTACTTTGTCAGCGCACCTCCGAATCCACACTGACGCTTTCTCTTCATCGCAACCAGCCTCTCCCATCCCCGAGTACCCTCGTCTGCGGACCAGACGCGCTTGCCACATATGTCGCCGACGAAAAGTAAAGTGCAACGGCGCCAGTCCGAGCTGCGAACAGTGTCTTCTCCGCGGCGCAAAGTGCTTCTACAAAGACGACGCTCCCGAGTCTACCAGCAACGACTCCGCAACCGGCGCTCACAACCTCTCCAACTCGATATCGATCGGTGATCTAAACAACGGCAGCTCTGGACTTGGTAATCGAGGCACCTCGCCGCTGTCAAACGATGCTAAGCGACGCAAGACTGATCCATCTCCGCGCCCGCCCACCCGAACAATCACTGGCGTCGACCATTCCGGCGGCTCCGTCTCCTCTGCCTCCGCCGACCCTCTTGCGTCGGACTCGAACAACACAATAGGCAACAGCCCAATGCACAACTCAGTCTACAGTGGCATCACCGCCGTCAATCCCGGAATCGAAAGTTTCATCTACTACGGTCCTGCTGCTTCCTTTTCTTTCATCCAACACATCCATCAAGCAATGAACTCGGGGTCTATGGAGATGGGCGGCATGGGTGATGTGCCCGAAGGCATCAAAGCCTATGGCTTCCGAGACCTCTTCCTCGGCGGCAACTCGGATCCAACCTCACAAGGCTCAGCGACAAGAAACGGCATCAAGTTTCTGGATCCCGCATCCGCAACCAAGTTTGTCGACAATTACTATCGAACGCTGGCGTTCATCATGCCCGTATACCCGCGCGCTTACATAGATAGCGTCGTCGACCTCACCTATCGATCGACAAGTCCAATCTCAAACGCCGAACCTGGAATGCTCGGAGTACTAGCAACCGGTGCCAGCTTGGAAGGTGAGATCGAGTGGAGCCAAATGCTGTACGACCGCGCTATGGACATCTTGCAGGCAACCTCGGATGTCATCAGTACCGACAGAGTCAAAGTCCTGCTGCTGTTAAGTCACCTACAGGCGATGAACGGCAAAATAAATACCTCATATACCCTCTCCGGCCAAGCCGTCCGTTTAGCATACTCATGTGGCCTTCACCGCGAATTTCCCTCGCTTTCGGCTTACTCGAGTGATGGCTCGACCAGCAGTCAAGACAGACGAACGACTCTGTGGGCTCTTTATTCATTTGAGCGATTACTCGCGATCCTAATCGGCCGGCCATCGGCATTCAACGATGCCGAACTCGATATCGCCCTTCCTGAGGTCGACTTCCTCAAGTACATGTCACATCTAGCGAAAATCAGTGTAAAATGCACGTCACTGATCTACGGACCGAAAAACAAATCTGTGCTATCGATCTGGGACAGCGCAAAGTTGATCGATGAGGAGCTTGTCGCTTTCAGAGACAGTTTACCGCCTGCGCTGCGGTTTGAAGATTTCGGAAAACCAGGCGTGGTCCTGCACGCTGACGCGTTCGCTATGGGTAGCCATTTCTATCTTTTCAAAACTCTGACGTTCAGACCGTTCTTGCTCATTGATAGTTTGCTTCGGAAAGAGGACCGGCTGCACTCAATGCAGGGACTTACCTCTCCGCCGCAATCTAGCGATCGCGAGTTTTTACCTGAAGCTTGTCATCGGGCCGTTGAGGCTGGTCGGGGATTACTACTGTTACTTGCTCGGGCGTATTCTTCAGACCCGATGCTTGCTGTAAGTACTTGCGCTGCTATCTAGGCACCCGTTCACTTACTAACAATTTTATCAATATAGAAAATGAGATTCAACTCGATTTTCCTACAAACAGCGTGTGCAATCCTCCTCTTCGACGTCCTGCGTGATCCTACACGACGAGACGAAGTCATGACGAATTTCGAAATTATCAACATCGCACTCGAGTGCTATCGGCTGATGAAGACAGACGTGGGCGTGCAGAGTGGATTGAAATTGATTGAGCAGGTGCAGGAGCGGGCGAAGCAGGCTTTCGAGATGGCGAATGCTGCTAGGCGGGAAACGCCGATGAGCGCGTACGTCTCTTTTGTGAAATTTCTGTGCTTATTGAATTGCAGGCTGACAAGTTATATAGTGGAAGTAGGGACTTATTTGATTCTCCGGCAGATCAATTTGGCAAGTCTCCCGTCGCACCTCCTATGCCCGGCATGACTGGCACTGACGCCCTTCAACCACCCGACACCCAACACGCCGACCTCTACGGCAGCACACATCCCAACCAAGGCCCCACCGCCGCTCTAGTCAGCGAAGATGATCTAAACGCTGCGCTCACGGGCGACGACGGCATGATCGGCTCCGACGCTGGCGAGTACAAGGTGAAGAGCGAGAAGACGAACGGACTGGCTGGCGGGGATGACGAGCTGCGGTTGGATAATATGCAGTTCTGGGAGCATTGGGATGAAGGGTTTGATTGGCTGAAGAGTGGGTTCATGCTGCCTTCGGCGGATAAGTAGATGTGGTTTGTTTTAATACGGAGTGGAGTGGACGACGGTGTATCTGATTATAACGGAGTGGTGATTTTTCCAGCAATATCTTGCTTCTGATCTTTTGTATTCTATTTCTTTCTTTCTTCTTCCTTTTTTCTATCTTTTTGAACGGACGAGAGGATCAGACAGTGTCATCTACTCTGACCTATGTGTATAATAAGTGTCGACAAAGTCATCAACCATCCGTAAACCCTACAAAGTTCCCCTAAAGAAGTTAATCACGTGTCTTGAAACCTCTCGCATTCTCCGCAGAATCCAAGCACCGCGAGCCCCGTGGTGATTTGATCTGATCAGCGACTTTTATACAGAGCTGCTGGTAGATCAGGGAGGAATTAGTGAACTTGGAACGAACGGGTACAAGTGCTTGAAGTATTATATACGCGAATAGGATATGCCGGATAGTGGCCTACAATCGCGGACGGGGACGTCTGGCACGGCGGCGAGTGCTGCGATTAAGAAGCGCGTCGGGAAGAAGGACAGGTATTCTAAAGGTAAGAGCAGTTTTCTCTATATATACAGAGACTTTGCTGTTTGTTTAACTTGGGGTCATGCTGACACTTGCTCGTGTAGATCGCAAGGTCGGAGAAGGTACCTATGCCGTCGTCTACCTCGGCCGCCAACTGTCGACGAACCGCGTGATTGCGATCAAAAAAATCAAAGTCGGCCAATTCAAAGACGGCCTCGACATGTCTGCGATCCGCGAGATCAAGTTTCTGAGCGAGCTACGGCACGAGAACGTGATCGAGCTGATCGACGTCTTTGTGTCGTCCGGGACCGCGCGCAGTCTCAACCTCGTGCTCGAGTATCTTTCGGCGGATCTCGAGATGGTGATCAAAGACCGGTCGGTTATGTTCACGGCCGCGGATATAAAGTCGTGGATGTACATGACCTTTGCGGGACTGTACTACTGCCATCGGCACTCTGTCCTGCACCGCGATTTGAAGCCAAATAACTTGCTGCTCTCGCCTACCGGGCATCTCAAGATTGCTGATTTCGGTCTCGCGCGCCAGCAGCCGGGTCCTTACGATCCCATGACGCCAACGGTGGTAACTAGATGGTACCGTGCGCCAGAGCTCCTGCTCGGGTCCAAGATTTACACGCGGAAAGTCGACGTCTGGGCGGTCGGCATAATATTCGCCGAGCTCATGCTTCGCACGCCGTACTTGCCCGGCCAAACCGACCTCGACCAGCTCGACCTCACTTTCCGCGCATTCGGCACGCCGACAGAGGAGTCCTGGCCCGGCGTCTCCTCGCTGCCAGACTACTTTTACGATCCGGAGAAGACGTCCGCAGCCACTGCGGCGTCGGATCCAAAGTCGGGGATATACCCACCCCCCACGCGGGAGCAGATGCGGATGCAGTTTTCGGCTGCGTCCGAGAGCGCGCTGGATTTCTTGCTTAAGATGACGACGCTTGATCCCGCGAAACGGATCGATACAAAGGAATGCCTGGAGACGGCGTATTTTAAGGAGATGCCGGCGCCGACTCCGCCTGAGCGCTTGCCGAGGTTGAGCGCGAAGAATGATAGCGATCCACATGTCGGGAGCGAGAGTGAGGGAGTAGGCAAGAATCTGAAGAGGGAGAAGGTTGATGAGATTGCAGAGAGAGAAAAGAGGTTGGGTGATGTGGCCAAGAAGTTGAAATTTTGATCTAATGATTTATTACATGTAGCGAAATGGTAGGGGGTCTGGAGTTTTTTTGTGTTTTGTAAATACGAGTAGTATTTATCTCATCAATAGTTTGTTACATTTTGTTCTATAAAACGCCTGCGGGGAATTAGATTGCTCCGACTTCCTTCAGCTTCGAAATGAGCGAGTCGACGCTGTCAACCTTTGCGCCTCCGACTCTCTTTGGAGGATCTGTAGCGATCGTATGTCAGTAACCACGCATGAAGATGGGCTGGAGAGTGGGGATGCTTACCTGCTAGAGAAACGGTCTCAAGTCTTGGAGTGATATCGACGCCCAAATCTGCAGGCGAGAGCTTATCTGTTTTCTTCTTCTTGGCCTTCATGATATCCTGCAACTTTGTGTACCGCGGCACGTTCAGTCTGAGGTCTGTAGTAATAACCATCGGCAACTTCGCCGCCAACGTCTCCGACCCGCCGTCGACCTCGCGGGTGACGGAAACCGTGCCGTCTTCTGCGACATCGACCTTGCTCGCATTAGTGGCCTGCGACCAGTTCAGCAGACCCGCGAGCATCTGGCCGGTCTGGTTTGCGTCGTCGTCGATGGCCTGTTTTCCCATGATGACGAGGTTCGCGCCGGATTTGTCGACGTAGGCTTTAAGCAGTTTGGCGACGGCAAGGGGTTCGAGTGAGAGAAGTTTGGAGTCGTCGATGCCGGGGCATTCGATCAGGGCCGCTTTGTCGGCACCCATGGCGAGACCGGAGCGGAGCGCATCTTGCGCTTTTGCCGATCCGGCGGAGACGAGAGTGATGGATTCGACGAGGTCCTTGTTCGACTCGCGCAGACGCACAGCTTCTTCGACCTATTTCCGATAAAAAACAGCATGGTCAGTACAAAAATCCGGGAGTGGGCAAGAACAGGGCTGGAGGAAGACGCACGGCAATTTCGCAGAATGGGTTGAGACTGAACTTGACACCGTTTGTCTCGACGATATTCTTCGCTGCGTTGACACGAGGCTTGATAGCGTAGTCAATCACACGCTTGACAGGCACGACGATGTTGAGACGAGGAGGCATGCTGGTATTCTGGCTGTTTGTCGTGCGTGAGGAAGCGGAAGAGGAAGAGCAGGCGTTCTAGATGTCCGTCGGATCAAACCATCCAAATTTCTGTAGCCCCGCAAACCGAGTTCGACGCAGGCCTTCTTCTCGGCTCCGGCGTCACGTGCCTGATCTCGAAACCCAACGCTTTCTCCGAGACCAAACTTTTTAGCAAAACAGAAAAAGTTGAATCAGGATACTGAGAATACTGAAGATAGAAATCAATAGAATGTCAGTATCGCCTACAGAGGAGCAAGTGCTTGAGCTTGCGCTCCGGATCCGGAAAGGCAGTCCCGAGCTCGGCGTCGCGAAACTGCTCATCTCGATCAAGGCTCTCGAGCCTGAATGGATGCTGTCGCTCGCCAGGCTGAAGACAATTCTCCGCTCGCAGTCAGCCGGGCATGCGGACGCCGTGCCTGCGTCGTACTCGATACCGGAAGCCGTCAAGCCAAAGCTCTACGTCGACCAGACCGTCTCAGGACCGGTGCCTAACCTCTCGCTCCCGCCCACCGTCGATGTGTTTGTCTCTACGACCCGTGGAAAGGGTCTGGAAGCAAAGACCGCGATCCCGGCCACCACCACGATCTGGACCGAGCCTGCGCTGGTGCTGATCCCGCCTGTCTCGCTCGCGCAGATGATCCCCTCCGGACAAGCATGCTCCTTCTGCGCGCGCCCGCTGTCGTCCGCCTCCGCAGCGCTGATTGCGTCATGCTCTACCTGCAGCGGCCGGTGGTGCTCCTCGCGGTGCCGCAAGGCTGACAAGCTGCACAAGCACATCCGGCACGGACGGTACACCGCCGAGTGGGTCGCGATCGAGCAGTACGCTGCTGAAGCGCAGTGGAGCGCCGTCTATCTCTACTCGTACGCAGTCGCTGCCGCGATCTTTGACGACGGCACGGGCGTCGATATCAAGGCCGGCATCGACGGCTTGGCCAAGATCAGCCAGGAGATCAGACAAAAGGCCGATCCACAGATCGAGCAGAACATTTTTGCGCTGGACAATTTCGATATACTATGGCACGATGGTTACAAAGTTGTCAACAACTTTTTCAAAAACTTCCCGTCCCCGCCTACGTACGACGATTTCCTGGCCGGTATCGGCATGGTCAACATCAACAACCTCGACGGCAGTATATACCTCCTCCAATCTCACCTCAACCACAGCTGCGAGCCCTCGGTCGACGTCAAGATCGTCAGTCGCACGACCGGCGTCAAAGTCACCGCGAAACGCGACCTGGCAAAGGGCGAGGAACTGACGACCACCTACGTCGACCGCAGACTCGATCTCAAAACCAGACGGGATCAGCTACTTGAAGGATGGGGATTCTGGTGCACTTGCCCGCGCTGCTTGCGAGAGGAGAATCCGGTCGCATCCGCGCCCGTGGCGGAAGAGGCAGCTACGAAAGTCGATGCTGCCGCAGACGGCACAGACGAGGTCGCCGACCGGATAGCGGATCTCGACGTCTCCACCAGCAGTAACTCGAAAAAGAAAAAGAAAAACTCAAAGTCGAAAAAGAAGGCGGCGAAGGAGGAACCGGTGCGACTACGAAAGAAATCCGTCACCTTTGACGAGACCGTTGTACAGATTGAGATTTAGAAACAGTTTTGGCGCTGCTTCTGATGTATATATAATAAACCAATAATTCTATTCGAGTATCGCTGATACCGCATAGTTTTTGCAAACCAATCAATAGTGTACATCGATTTTCACTAAACTTACAGACCCAACCCAATTCGGGCTTAATAATTTCCTGTAACGATCGTTGTGTCTTGTCCTTTCAAGACTACTTTTCTTGCCCTCTGATTCTCAGTCGCTCGCAGCCCGCTACCGTCGACCGATACGACCAAGACGCACGCGGACTAAATCAGGAGGAGCTTCCGAATACCGCAGTCGCGGACGCGCGTTCGTGAGTCTCTCGCCTTCGGCAAGCACTGGCTCATCCCTACCACTGCTTGCTCTGTCAACGTATTTATTGTCTTTCTCGTTTGGACCTATAGTTCACTTGTTAGCATGTCTCATTAATTTCACAAATCAATGATGAGGTATAGTACCATCAAAATGGCCCATTTCGCGTCCGAGAGGGTTGTTGATTCTACCACGGAGCGGGTTCGTCATGAAAGCAGTTGATTTCGGGGCGGACACCGACCCCATCGAGTTTGCTTCAACCAACACGACAGAATCAGCAGTAACACTACCGCCAGCAGCTCCCTCGCCGAATGAAACATCCCAACGCTTCGCTCGTCCCTCGGAACTCTCTTCCGTCGCAATAAATTCCTCCATCTTTGCGTCTGGGATATACTCCGCTTCAAGCGGCTTCCGTCCCTTTTCATCAGTCGGGAACGGCTCGCCGTACATTTTCTCGCGAAGACGCGCAGCGGCTGCGCTCGAGCTGAACGATACAAAGCAGTGGGTTCTGATGCTGTCGACCCAGAACTGGACGATATCTTCCTGCGCAACGCCGGACATATACGACTTTAGAGACGGGAGATTTAGCGGGCGCGAGAAATTTTTGATGTGAAGCGTGCGCGTCGGTGGGTATCGCTCTGTAGGTATATTGGGATTTCTGGCGACGCCGAGGGCAGGCAGTGGATCCTCCTTTGGCTTTTGTTCGTCTGTGGATTCCAGCTCAACTTTCGCATCCTCCATCTCGAGATCTTCTTTGATACGCTTTGCACTTTTTTCGGCTGACGCGTCTGTGGTCGACTTGTCGTCGGGTGTGAGATCCATCGCGTCTGCAGATCGCTTGGTCGAGCTGGCGGTTTCCACGATCGGAGCGGGAGCAACGGGGGTCGCTTCGGGAATCGGCTCTGCGGGTGGCTCAACTTTTGACTCGAGCTTTTCCTCCACTGAGTCAGACGCTGGTTGATCTTCCATCACTTCATCCTTTGCAGGCTCTGCGGGCTTGACCTCAGCCACTGTCGTCTCTTGCGCAGGCTCGGCTTTGGTGGGCGCTGCTACCGGCTGCGGTTCAGGCTCGACCACCGGCTCTGGTTTTGACTCAGACTCCTGCACAGGCGCAACAATGTCCTCCTCCATCGCCTCACCCTCCGCCTGTGGCTCTGCTGCAGCATCAGTACCGGTGTTATCCCCAGACTCAGCAGGAGCAGCAGCATCAGCCTCCTCGAGACGATCCACCAGTGCCTTCTTCAGTCCCGCGGTCGACAGTCCCCGCTTTTTGAGCTCTTCTTTCAGTTCTGTGACCTTGAGCTTTGAGTAGTCTGCCATTGTGTGATAGTTTTGAGAAGCTGTTGGTCTCTTGATCCAGTTCTGTTCCGCGTTTCCGTGGCTTTCGGCTGATCAAATAATTCCCAGAAACAACAATCGCCAAATACCCCTCGGAGAAAAAACGCGAATCCAAAAAAAGCCCAAAAATATTACGCTGAACACAGGGGCTTCGAGCTGAATACCAAGAATACGTCGCGGTGGATGAAAGACAGATGCAAATCGAGAAGCAGACCGGGCGGTTGTTGTGATACGCGTGTGCGCGTGCGATGCGATCGATAGCCCAGTTTCCGGTCCGGGGCTTGTTCTGGGTCGCTTAGAACAGATGCCCTAACCTGACATACCTCAGTTGTCCTAATCGGGAAGTACGCGGATTATCTTTGATGTGTCGCGTTTGGAGGATTGTGATTGTTGTTGAGGCGTGAAAGAAGATAAGTAAAGATTTAAAATATGCAAGTAAAATTATGTCATTTGACTGTAACGTACTATTGGTTTAGCTTAGCTGTATGATAATCTACACTACATAAGTCATTCTATATAGAACTACTGTGTTAGCAGATCTAGTCTCAATAACAAACAGTTTACTATTATACGGTTTGATCAATAATTCTACAACCGACAGCTGTAAAATCTGAATCAGATGCGGATGATGTTTGATTGCTGATCGCTCTGAATTCGCAGTTAAAACAGCACTGCTCTCTGTTTAGCTATCCGCGATCGTTGGCAGCCAGTAGGATCTAGTGACTTGGTGTAAAAATGAATTATATCCAAAACGGAATATATTTGCGAATATTTGCATCTACACATCTATTGTTCATGGTCCAGAGACAATGCAAATATGAGTATATTTCAACAGGTTGGGAAAACCCGGGGAAATCAATCAGTCATCACCGAGCCGCATGTCATGAGAAAACGTAAATAAATAAAAAAGATCTTCCTCGAGAACCACATCCACATACCATCTCAACCGCCCTCTTCAGATGAAGGAATCCTACATGATCTCACACATTAACCAGCTATACTAGCAAACAATATTGTCATGCCCTTTGGTCTATTCGGTTCCGGTTCGAAGATCCGGCAGGGTGTCGCGAAACGATTGTGTTTTTTCTGTAACCAGTATTGCTCTGCCGGCTTGACCTTTCGACCTGCGATCAGAGGATATGAATGGAAGTGCGAAAACTGCGAGGCGTTGAATGTTATTGATGAGGTAATTTTTAAGTATCTCTTCTGGCTACCTTGACGTTGGACTAACGAGCGCGAACATCTATAGAATGGCGAAATCATGGATTACGTCCCTGAACAAATCCCAGGCGAGTCCGTGGTATTCACAAGACGATCCCCCTCAAGCAACAACTCCTTTTCAGCAAACCAGCCCTTCTGCTCTCAATGTCTCCTGAATCACAGAATAGTCGCCGAAGCGATGGCGAACTTCCTTCCTTCCGAGTCAGATCCTCGATACGAAGACTACGCGCGCCGCGCGCCAGCGTACAAAGCCGAACTCGAAACTCGATATCCCCCCTACTGCGACGCGTGCCATCAAAAAGTCGTCGATCAGATAAAGGAGAATAACTATAAAGCACGATCACTGGTGCTCGGCGATATGTTGAAAAAACGAAGGCGGCAACCGAGATCGGTGTCGACGTCCTCGGTCGATCTCAGAAACGCCGCGATCTTTGGCGAGGGTGAGGTCTTGGGTGACGGCAAGGTGCTGAAATTTCGATGGACGACGGCAAAGAGGATTAAGGTCTTGGTTTGGATGACAAGAGGGGCACTGTTATTTACTCATATCCTGTTCTTTTCAATTGTATTTGCGAGTAGTATGTGTCGTCCGCTATCGTTTTTGTGCGAATGTGTTTGATACTAACTGTGATCGACTTTAGATATTGCCTACCCTTCGATTCTCCTGCGAGAGCTGGCCAAAGTCCATGATGCGGAATACGACATCTTCACTCTCGAAACCGCCCGCTCGATAACCCAGACAATAATCTCTCTCTACCGCTACATTGAGAACGATCACTCCGTCGATACTTCGACAAGTCCAGACGAATTGGTCACAACTCTGGCTATAAGACTATTTGCGATTGCTTCAAAGACAATACCTATAGGAGTCTTGTACTTCTTTTGGAATTACAAGTACTTCTCCGCGCTGAGGTCTCCCGTACGAGTTCGGCTGGTCGGCGTCAAGGACTGCTATGTACGAGATACTTCTATTTTTCTGTCAAGAGGCAAACATGATGCTAACAGAAAAGATTCTACAGGCCTGCCAATTTTTACTCTTGCTAGAATACTGGGCCGCGACATACCTCCTTCCACGACTACACGACTGGAACGTTGGCGAGCGCGCTTTTGTGCTCCTCAGTGTATTCTTCTTATGGACCACACTCCTTATTTCGACTTTTGGTTTCACAATGGTCAAGATTGTTCCCGTCAAATCAGTTGTCGAAATAGCGTCAGAGAGCCGGTCGGTGTCGCCTTCATCATCTGTGTCTTCAAACCCTACGGAATCATCGAGACCGAGCTCGCGGATAGGTCAGCGACAGTTGACGGTGCAACCGGCATCACGGCGGAATATCCCTGAATACAGCTTTCCTCCGCGTGCCTCGAAACAGAATCAATACGGCGAACTCGTGGGGTTCAGCAAAGATATCGAAGGCGAGATGGACTGGCGGCCTACCATCACGGGAAATTCAGTCACCACCACAAATAACTGGATGAGCGAGTCCGCTCCAGGTCTACCCAGTATCCCGCAGCTTCCACCCGGGAGCTCATTACCTCCACCCCCGAATGGTGCCCGTTCCGCATTCATGCCGTTCGGAGACTCTTCGAACCAAAACCTGCGTCTTCAAGAACAACAAAAACAACAGCGAGACGTTAGCGCTTTTTTGCGCAACAGAAGCCCTCTCCCTAATTCGCTCTTATCCTCCACTAATGACAGTACTTCAACAACCCTTGCGCCCCAGCGATTCTTTCCTCTCGAGGATCCGACGGGTCTGGAGGATATATTTGCTCCAGCACTGAAACTGAGCGACGAACCGTTATCCGCTTCTAGTCAAAGGAGAAGGGTCAGTCCCCGGCACAACGTGTTTGGAAATGTGATTGAGGAGACTGATAACGAGACCGCAAGCGTACAGCAGAGATGGAGTAAATATCTCGGCGAGTTTGTGGTGTGGATCGCAAAGTCTGCTGCAGTGTGGGCGTTTCTGGCTGTGGGCATCTACTGTTATAAGAAGTATGTGCGGCCGCCGCTGGACCAAGTCGTTATAGCTGCGTAGGCAATTGTATATTGCTGGTTTAGAGCTTTGTGTATATAGCTATGATACATTTAATATCGTCCACAACAATTGCCCTCTCCCTACTTGTTGAAAGCAGGCTAGTTTAGGTGTAGCTAGTACATATGGTCACAGTCAGTCATCATCGAGCATCGAGTGTCTTCAGATAAGTTTTCCAGCGAAGAGCTGTCTGCAGAACAAGCTATTGGAAAAGATACTCAAGAATGATCCTCGCTTAGTCCGAGACTCATAAATACAAGAAATGATCTGCTACACAATCAGGCAGAAGATGCATGTCACGTGAAGTATTATTACAATATTACCTCAGCAATGGGTTAGGGGTCATGCAAAAGCGAGGCCTTCGATTGGCTCCCTTCCGCTTCCGAAGCCGCCTCACAGAAGCGCAAGTCATACCACGCCAAAATCCTTCACCATCGTGTATCAGTCTCTCTATCGATATCTCACCGAACACTATCATAATCAACAATGGCTATCCCTCCTATCACTGGAATGCTTAAGCGCGCTGTGATCCGTGATATCACTATCGGTAAGTTGTTGCTCGTTGCGTCGTCTTTGTGGAGGTGAAGGAGGCGAAGGGTTGAGAAACCGAGGGAGAGCAAGTAGTTTGATATCAACAGAATATGCTAACATCTTTTCTTGTAGCTCTGAGTATGTTTTTATATGTGTTTTTAGATGCGAATAGCATTTCTTGATCGCCGGAAATGAATGACAAACTCAACTTTTTGCGTGTTTGATTTAGGTCTTGGATTTGTTGGCGGAAGCTACTACTGGTATGTTTCTTTCGTTTGCTACATTTGTTCAAACGTATTTTCGTATATCATTTTGCGATCCTGTTGCTAACGTGCTTGTCTGTCTGTCTTTAGGAACCAGTAAGTTTTCCCAATCCGAAGTCAACTCCAGACATTCGACAGTCCTCCCACTGTGTGATTCATACTCTAACACCTGCTTCCTTTCTTACAGCATGAACCTCCCCTACATCCAGCGTCGCGAGGAGGGCCAGCGCAAGCTCGAGGCCATCCAGTCCAGCCCGTACCCGGAGCTCCACTTCACCAAGGAGCAGCTCGAGAGACAGGCTGCTCTTTTCAAGTTCCCCGAATAAACGCCTCGTTCGACTTCAGCAACTTTTTATTATTTTCTCTCGGTTTTTAGTTTATCCATCTATTGCATCTTTATATTTTTTGGACTCTTTTGTGTACCTCTGCGTGGGATATAGCTGCAAGGTTTGAGGAAGGGATGAGTCGGGCTGAGGTATTCAAGTGATGGAAAACCACACTGGTGCTTCCCAGAAATTATTCTAGTCTTGTTTATCTTTCATTCTCTTTGTTTTGTATTTTTGCGTCACAATAAATCTACGAGGCTGCCAAAGACTATTCAAGCGAGACTGCTATCAAGCTGTCAAATTAAAGTGCAAAGATTGCAAAGTTGAGCGATAACTATACTACGCGCGAAGACACCATTATGCTAGAAGCAAAGAAAATAACTCTTTTCGAAAGACCCTTACGTATCGGATATAGAGATGCGGTTCTGCGTGTTGGGAAGCGAACGACAAAGTAGATACCCCGCACCACACAACTGCATATCTCTAGGCATAATCCGTAAAACCGCGCCTACTGCTCCAGAACGCCGAGCTGATCTGCCGCTTTGCAGAAGTCGCATCTTCGATCGAGAAACTTGTAGCTTGCCAATAACTGTGCCTTTTGACTGCTTCTCTCGTCCTCATCACTTCCACTATCGTTATCGTTATCAGAGCTTTCACTGCTGATACTCCGGTAAGAATCCCTGTACCACCAGTCAACCACACCATCGATGATTTTATCGAATGTGCTTCTCTGTTCATCGCACGCGCAGTAAAACAGGTCCGGTGACGCAGTCGGCTCAGATATTGGATCGTAAAGCATACGATCGCTTCTCTCTGGACGCGTGAGAGACGCGTCTTCGAGTTGGCCAGCAGAGGAAGTCGCTTCGGATTCCTTTGGTGTCATTTGAAGAGGGGTGGCGTTCAAAAGAAATGCGCGGCGCCCATATGATTTACTCCGACGATCTATAGACATATATGTTAGTGAATGTCGAGAGCAAGATAACTTAAGGCTTGAGTCTCCTAGCCTGCAGCGCTGAACATACAAGTCTGTCCTCTGGACAAGGCTTGCTTAGCCTCCTTGTCAACATTTTCGTCATCTGCGTCCACTATGGTATTTTCACTGGAGGAAGAACCGACAGAAGAATTGTGAGCAGAGCAATCCAATCCTTCGTACTGTATCAGTGCGAGCTGCAGAGGATCCGGGCTACGTCTCTTTCTTCTGTACCTTCGTTCACTTTTAACAGGACTTAGCCCAAGACGCTGCGTTTCAAACCGTAACTGGCAGTTCGGCCGCTGAAGCGGAACAGCGGCAAGCTTTCTCGTGATGCCACCGAAGATTCCGACTTCGCCATTTTGACTGCTGAAAGGAAAGCATAGAGACTGAAGAAATGTGCGGGATGCACTGGATTCGAGGGAGTAAGGAGAAGAGGAGTCAGCTAGAGACGGGAAACAGAACGCCATTGTTGAAGATAAAATGCTAAGTAGATACAGTCAGTATTCAGAACAAACGGACAGAACAGCTAGTAATAAATCCGGGGTATGAGTGGTACACGTGGAAGAGCAGAATGTGGGGAAGAGGAGGAACAACGAGCGAACAAGGCAGCGCAACGAATTGCAAGGAACGCGTGACCGAAACCGGTTTTTGCCACACAGAACTTTTGGAAAGTAGACTATAGCGTCAGTTAGATCACATGAATTGTACAAGGTGATGTAATGGGAGAGCAATGTGACTTTTGAGAATCCGGGCCGGCTTGTGAGTGGTAGAGGCCGTTACTAAGCACTGCAGAGCTTCCTATCGCGATAAGAGATAAATGCGGTTAATCACCAAATCGACTACTACACAGCGTAAACCAAAGCCAAAGTCTGGTGTTATCTCGTTATCTCTTGACGAAAGGATTAGAAGTTGATACTAGCTAGTTGATGGAAAAGTCCGCGGAGGTAAACGACTCCCAATGATAAAGAAGCCGCACCGTCCTCCCACTGGATGATCGAGATCCACATACTCAGCAGTTAGAAGCACCTATATCATAGGTTCGCTGGAGTGGACAAGAGGAGCAACCATACGGTCTCCTACACTACCGCACAAGCTCACTTTATAATGGCCCTTGATCCAGTCCCCGCTTCATCTGCAGCGGCAACCTCCTCTGAACTGCCGAAGACTTACATAGAGACGCCGTTGATACACTCTGCTCCTCTGTCGAACATAGTGGGATGGTACGAGAGATGTCACTCTGGAGGGCTCTTATAAAGCAAGGCCGTTTAGAGATACTAACTTTGGTTTTTCTTACAGTACTGTTCTGCTAAAGCTAGAACTTCTGCAACCATCTGGCTCATTCAAATCTCGGTGCGAAGTGGCTACTTAAGTTTTATACCGATTGAGCGTTTGCTAACGTCTGGGTATATCTGGCAGAGGCGTCGGAAGTGTAGTTCGCCATGCTCTACTCAATTCCCCGCCAGGTAGCGATCTTCACTTCTTCTCTTCATCAGGTGGGAACGCAGGTGCAGCGGCCGCGGAAGCGTGCAAGCGCTTTGGATACCCATGTACCGTTGCTGTTCCTGAAAGTGCGTCTCCTCGAATGATACAGCGACTGCGTGAGGAGTACAGCGCTACGGTGGTACTACACGGATCGGTTTGGCGCGAGGCTGACGCGAAGCTGCACGAGCTTATGAAGGCTTATGAGGGAGAAGGAGGCAAGGCGGTGTACTGCCACCCGTACGATAATCCGGTTATTGTTGAGGGAAATGGTACGATCGTGCCTGAGATCATAGATCAGGCAGCACAATTGGGATACACAAGTGATAAGATCAAGGCCATTTCGTGCTCCGTCGGTGGCGGCGGTCTGTTTTCTGGAGTTACTACCGGCCTACAAGCTTCATATCCTGGCGAGCACAAGCCTACAGTTGTCGCGGTTGAGACTGTTGGAGCAAACAAACTGTATCAGTCTTTAGGAGCTGGTAAAAAGGTGACTTTGAGTGCGATCTCAACTGTGGCCAGCAGTCTTGGCGCGAATGAAGTTTCCGACAAGGCATGGGAAATGGCGACCAGCTATCCAACAGTGGCGGTTGAGATTACTGATGCAGATGCAGTATCTGCTTGCCTGAAGACTCTAGATAATCACAGACTGTTCGTCGAACCAGCATGCGGTGCTGCGATTGCTCCATGGTATGAGTTTGAGAAGTATGAGATTTCCGAGAAGATCAAATTGGAGAAAGACGATGTTGTCGTTCTTATTGTTTGCGGAGGTTTGTACTGTCCATCTTGGTGTGTCGATGCTTATGCCGACGGACTAGCTAACAAGATCTTGTTTATCTAGGATCAACAATGACGCTGGACGCATTGGTTAAATATCAGCAGGTTTTCTCGCTTTAAGTACACCGACACCAGGCATTTTGGGCCAAGATAGAGAAGGAGACCAATAGCGCATTGATAGATATGTATGCGGGAATTTTGAAATGCTTGATTACATTGTAACCAGTCTTGTTTTGATGTCTTGGGACCAAAGCAATCTCAGTAATAGTAATCTATCTATTTAGGAAATGTACAAAGCCCTTAACTAGATGTCATTGATTTTAGTGTGGAGCGATCTACTCAGGGGTTGACCGTTGCTATGGTTACCACAAGTGTTTGTATAATTAAGGTTTAATGGCCAGATCAGGTTAGCATTTGTTTACAAAAGGATTATTTCGAAGGGGGCGGGAGGCCGGGGCCTCCGAGTTTATCCTGGCCCATCGCCACGTCCAAATAATACTACACGATATACTGCTCACCTTCTCACCCAAGAGCATCACCGACTCGTTTGGCAGCAGCTTCTGGCAATAACATTTCGGCGAGAGTCCATTCTATTTCTTTCCCGAGCCTTAGTACTTGCTGAAACATTCGCTGGAAGCTTCGATTTCTGCACCTGTACCTGTCTTTCTTGATCTCGTTTATGACCAGTTGATCAAGACATGCCACCATCATTAACATCATCACCCCGTCGCCAGCGGGCAGTGCCTACTATTGAGTTTCTGAAAGGTAACAAGCCAGTCGTCGCGGATCAAGTTCATCTGTCCTAATTTCTTGACCGGATGATCTCTCAGCTGATTCACGGGAACTAACACGTGTATGACAACAGACCGACTGTATCTTGCTGCAAGTGACTCGGAACCTCACGATACAGACTCAGCGGCGTATTTTACTGTCGACGATGCACTGCCTTATAATGCCTTCCATCATGACTTTGGTCCTCTGCACATTGGCCATCTCTATAGATTCGCGATGGCCCTTCATGAAGTTCTAGCAGTAAGTTTCTGGCTTTGTACTATTCGATTTCCGAGTGGCGTGGTTACTAACTAAAGATGCCAACTACTTTAGGAGGAAGAAAATAAAGAGAAATCCGTTGTATTCTATTCTCACACCAATCCGCGCTCCAGAGCAAATGCTGCCTGTCTCCTCTGTTGCTATATGGTATGTGGTCATCGCTCAACCAGCAAAAGCATTTGCAACCGTTTCTAACTTAGTTTTGCAAATAGGTTCTGATACAGTCATGGCCCCCCCATCTTGCGCTAGCTCCTATTGCTCAAGCCGAGCCTCCATTCATGCCATTCCGTGATGCTGGATATTCGGTGGCGGATTTCACATTGTCGATCCAGGATATCGTATATGGAGTCTGGAAAGCTAAAGATAAAGGGTTATTAGATATGAGAGAATTCAATCTGGAAGAGTAAGTTGGACATCAGATGCATAGCCGCAGATTGAGATCTAGATATTAATTCGGTCTTGACAGGTATGAAACGTACGAAAGAGTGGAAATGGGTGATTTCAACACAATTCCACCTCACTTTGTCGCCTTTGCCTCACCACAGTATAATATCGCACCTGACCAAACACCACAAAAGCAGCCTCTGGCTGTGCGCAACGTACTGGATTTCTTCGTCGAGAACGGGGTTGACGTGGTCGTGCGTTTGAACTCGCCATTGTATGATAAGCGACTTTTTGAAAACCGCGGGATCAGCCATGTCGATATGATCTTTGAGGACGGAACATGTCCCGAGATGGACACTGTACGGAACTTTATCGGAATCTGCACGGAAGTGGTGGACGAGAATAAGATGATTGCAGTGCATTGCAAGGCCGGACTTGGCCGGACCGGTTGTTTGATCGGAGCATACCTGATTTACCGGTACGGCTTCACCGCGAACGAGGTGATTTCATACATGAGATTCATGAGGCCAGGAATGGTTGTTGGTCCCCAGCAACATTGGCTGTACCTGCATCAGCAGGAATTCCAAGAATGGAGATACACGATGGGACTCGGATCGCCCTCGTCGCTATTGGCAGGCCACAGACCTCTCGTGCCACTGTCATCTCTCAAGGACAGAGTTGGAAGTCCGCGGACGCCAGTCAGAAATATTCTGGGCGAGGTCGAGAATAGTGCTTCGCTGCCGGCGCCTACACCGGGCCAGCCACGGAAATCACCGCGATCGCGTTCGGTGTCGGCTGCGGTGGGTAACAACAGCGAGAACGAGGATATATTACCGACGGAGATCATCGGTAAGAAACTGATGGATGATGATGATCTCGTGATGGAAGATGGGCCAAAGGAGAGTCTGGTAGTGCGGAAGACACGGTCGGCGAGCGCGTCGCCTGCGCGCCGTGCAGTTAGCTACTCGGCAGTGACGACGACGACAACGACGATGATGACTACTACCACAACTATCAGTCCGCGCAACGCCAGCAATGCTGCTGGGCGTGTGAGAGGCGTTTCAGGAACTATCTCAATTGAAAAGGGAGCGAAGGGGCCGTCGGGAGGAGTCCGCAAGGTGAGCGCGCGGACAAAGAGGGTGTTGTAGGTGTTGTAATAGGTCTGGCAAACATACCGGGTAGTACATAGTTTATATTGTTCTAGAGTCAGGTTGCTGTTGGGTTGATTGTTCGATTCATTGATTATCAGTTTGTTTGTTCGTTTGCGTTCATGTTTGATTGATTGATTGTACAGTAACCGCATTTTTTTACTTGAATTACTGAAATTTTGCCCTCTGAGAAGTCCTTCAATATGACAGAAGCTCGCTTCCTGGGCGGCTCGTGCACCACTTTCGAGGTGCCATTTCCGAGCGGGGACCCGCGACGGAAACCCTAGATTAATTCATTGTGAGCAGGAGGAGGAGGAAGCAAACCGAACAAAGCTCTTCCGTAACATATTTTACTTTGTCACCCACCAACTTAGATTCATCATAAGCTCTGCTTCCAAGTTGTACAGCCGTTACACCGGTACACCCAGGCTGACTGTCTAATGGGCTCAGGGTACACAAGCGGCTGACTTTGAATCCTCTTTATGCTGCATAACCACTCTATTCTGTGCTAGTTACCCGAATTATAATTAGCGAGTTTTCATCGTTTGTCCGCCGTTGTTATGCTGGATCATTGTGGCATATGATGAGCACGAATGAGAGGGCAGTAGGCTTGGGAAATATTATGGGACTGTCGATGAGCATTGCCATTCGCCTGCGAACCTTGAGTGCCATTGCCTTTGACACAATGTCTACAAACCTGTCGATATTAAGAGCCTAATGCCAGAAGCACACAGATATCCGAGACCGAAGTACAGTCTGTGAGAATCTGGACCACCTTGCAGTTAGAAGTGAGATGTGGGATCATGGCTTGTGCAGTGGCGATCCGAGAACTAGTCGGAAATGAGCTACGCTCCAGCGGGCTGATGCTGTACATTTATGATCACGATGTCTGCACAGGCACAGCCTTAACTACAATAGTCTCCTTAGACAATTTTTCTGGTTTGGCAGTCTCTGGACTTTTTCCCGGCTTCACTCTTGCAAGCTGGCGGAGTGCTGTAGCCGCGTACGTCGTACGCCGCTCGTCCATACACCCTCACCAGCTGGACCTGGCTGCAGAGTCCCCGGGGCTCCGGGGATTAGAGGAACAGAGGATTGACTGTGTCTTTCTTTTGACATAAAACTGACTCAAGAATTACCATTGGTATAGGCTCCAGTAACCTACCAGAACACATTCATATTCTCATCGGCTATCTACTCCATCGACGATGATTCCTGCTCATATTCGGACCCCAATTACAGTACAAGCAGGATATCAAACTCTGTCAATGATTTGTAGTGTCCGCAACACTCTACTGGCAAGTCTTACAGCCTCCCAAGGTTTGAAATTGCTGTGAAGTTGTTCATTAGATCTTCAGATATAGGGAGCAGTATCCTGATATCGTTAGCCAAAAGCCCTGTTTTTTCACCAAGTTAATTTCCTCTGGCTTAATCACTATCAACCATCAAACGAGAACAATTTTAGAACTTCATAGATTGTCACTACAATTTCAGTTTGTCAACAGCTATTATCTTCAATGTAGACAGTTTACTGTAAATATGATATCAGCATACAAGCAGTGTAGGGTTTGCAATCACGGTTCACTTCTATTGCGGCTCGTGCATCCCTAACAAAGACCCCGCCAACGAGCAAAGATAATTTCATGGAGCGTATGTCAATTGGAGAAGAGCTGGTATGGAAGTACTGCTAAACAGACTCTAGATGGCGAGATTTACATTGAGGTCGCAAATAATTCAGACGGATGTAATGTCTTGCGGAATAAGGCTACTGCTGCCTGATGATCTGAGCAGTACTAAATGAGCGTGCACTTCAGTTGATGTCATGATCTGCATATCCAACACGCACATATCGCCCTGCCAATTTCCCGTGCTCTAGATCATCTTTAATGCTGATATGATATTAATTGACTGGGTCGATGGAGCATAGAAGAGCTGGAATATTATTCGAAGACGACCGCCTTACGGCAGCGAATGCCCTTCTGTTTTCTTGTCTAGATTTCACCGTCCACGCAGTGGGGGTACCTCTACTCTGCCAGCATTTCAATAGTACCGACACTTCATGCTATTCTGCTGACTCCAATTATCCTACTCTTTTGGATGTGGTTTTGGACCCTGGCAACAGGACTATTCAGTCAAACACCGAATCCGGCGATAGTGACGGGACTATCATCGCAGATACCTTTTGTATTCCGGACTTTAATATTTTGGAGGGGCTTACGAGCCATGATTGGGGAACTTCTTTTTGGGATTATACGAGCGACGATTACAACAACACGCTTATTTACTACTTCATTGAATGGAACGACAACTCCACCGCAGGAGTGTATCTTGCCGGAGTGCCAGATGATATAGCGGCGAATGACAACAGTTTTCGAGATACGCTGATAGAGTATGTCAGATACTTTGATACTGCCGACGATGTTGTCGATTATCGCATCAGATACTCTTTTAAAGTCCACCTGAGTGATGGATATGATTCTACTTCTGTATGTCTACACACGTTCTCCCCGGATAGCTGAGTCTAACTTGTATTGACAACCCTTAGGATGTGACGGCTTTTATGGTGACGATAAAGCAGACGGATTCCGACTCTGTATTATACCAGGACGTCTGGACTCAAGAAGATATCTACAATTATGGATGGAATGGCACGACTGTGACTATCTGCGACGACTTTTCTAGCTCAGCTAATAGCACCACTATATTATTTCAGGTAGGCACTGTATACTGCCTATTGCCATTGTGTGATAAACAACGATTTAACGATTACCACTACAGGCTCCAACGGCGTTCCAAGACACATTCATCTACTCAGTGTCTATATATACCGACGCGGGTGATGATTCGTGCGGATATACAGACCCTGATTATTCTGTGAGTATGATCACGGACTTTACTAGCAGCATTTAGGATCTGCTAGGCGGTACAGGGACTACATCGTAGTTTGCAGTGGATATCGTCAATTGTTGAGGTCGCAGCCGGAGAGAAAACGTTAGGAGGAGAATTTATGAGCACACGACTAAGCACTTACTAAGAAGTTAAATATGTCGATAACGTCGATAAGCGTGGAATCTGATAACTGCCTGTCTGAGTCAACTAAACCCTACACCTCCTTCCTTAAGGAGAAGCATTAACTTGGCTTTCTGGCAGTCAGTCGCCTGCCTGCAGGACGCCACTACAGCAGCAACTGTTGGCCTGAGCTGTCGCCTCTCTCCGATGGCTCCTCTCTCTGAGTTCCGACTTGCTCCGCCCAAAGATCCACGATTTTGGCGGAAGAGGGACAGGAGGAACAGTAAAAGAGCGATAGCATAAGTGAGCATACGTAATGCGTAGATAGTACCGTAAGACAGCGTACGCAGCGGGTGCTGGCCAGGCCATTGTTCGGAGATCAATGCTGGCCGCGCGGATAAAGTAAAAACCGGATGCTCTCGATCCACATTTCCTGCTCTCTTTCTCCTCCTTTCCTGCTCCTCCTCTCCTCCTTCCTCTCTCCTCCCTCCTCTCTCTCTTTCCTTTCCCTCCTTCCCTTCTCTACGTTTTTGCCAGCCTTCTTCTTATTATCCTGCTGCGCGCTGAATGGATCATCGGTCCGACCATCTTCTCGTTCTTATCCACGGGCACGTGCTCACCTTCCTTTCCGATCCTCTCCCTCTCCCGGGATCCCCCGTACTCTCTGCTAACTTCTTTCTATCTAATGTACAGCCTCTGGGGAAACGTCTCGCACTTTGACTATGTATGTCGTGCTATCGACCAATACTACACCTTCGACGATATTGCGCCGCAGGTAACCGCTGATAACGATGCCTCAACCACCGAACCCGCCGGCTCGCCCTCTTCTGATTCTTCAAACGATGTGAAGCCTCAGAAGCAGTTGTCGGATGAAGAGATCCGTCGTCGCATTGAGAGTCTCTGTGAATCCGGTAAGCTTGCAAAGAATAGCAAGTACCGCAAGCCGTATGTCTTGGTCACCCGATCAAATGAGGGTTACCTCACCTACGACGGGATAGACATGTGTGGCGAGAAAGTCGCACTCGAGGTCAGTCGACGATTTTGTTTCTCCTCTGCTTTTCTCGATCTACAGCATTCTGACATTTGAACATTTCTGTCTAGATCGAGCAAGCTCTCGATAACTACGAGCGCCAGGGAATCCGCATAAACAAGATATCGATCACTGGCTATTCTCTTGGCGGCCTCATGGCGCGCTATGCGATCGGCCTTCTGTACCAACGAGGAATCTTTAAGAAAGTAACACCAGTGGTAAGTTCATTATCTCCACTTCTATCTCTTTTAATCTCCCCTTTTCGACGCTTCTTGTCTTACTATACTTGTAACGAAATGGTTCACCCACTCTGAAACCGTTTTTACATATATGAGCACGTGAAAACACGTGTAGTAGTGACAGATGCCCCCTCTTTTCCTTTTCTCAATTTTTAATAATTATTGCCATACTGTTGTTAACGTATATTTCCTCCAGAACTTCACCACTTTTTGTACGCCCCATATCGGCGTGAGAGCTCCAGGAAAGGGTTTGCCAACGACCATCTTCAATACCTGCATTCCGCGAACCTTTTCCGCAACTGGCCGCCAGCTCTTCCAGATCGACAAGTTCTCTACTTTCGACCGGCCCCTGATGTCACTTCTGGCTGATAAGTCTTCGATTTTCTACCATGCTCTTCTGCTGTTCTCCAATCATGCGCTGTATGCGAACATTGTCAACGACCGCCGCACGTCGTGGTTCACCGCTGGCATCTCTCATACCGACCCGTTTGTCGATCTGCATAATGTGTCTGTCAACTACTTGCCTGGCTATGAGCCAACTCTTGTCGACGTTACAAACCCAATCTCGCCTATTTTGCGTGGGCAGGATCCAGACATGAACTTGGTATCCGGCACATCGGGTTTGCGCGCAGGAGTAAGCGTTTTGCCTGCTTTTTTTATGACTCTTTTGAATCTCTTTATTATCTCGCCCATTTATGTGCTTGCATACCTTATTTCTGCAGCTATACAGACCTTTTACTCGTCTCGCCGTTTGCGAGAGTTTCATTCCAAGCGCAAGGGACGCTACGGAATGGACGAGTTTCGTTTTCTCAATATCGATGAGCAAATCGAAGATGTCGTCGATACCGTTTTGGGCGACTTCATACCGTACAGCATGTCTCACTCGCATGTCGACGAACTGATGTCTGAGGATAACTCTCTTGCTGGCACGTTTGATGAAAAGAACTATTACCACGTTCCTCCTTTGGAGATCACAGATCTGCAGTCGAAGATGATTCAATCCTTGAATACGGTTCCGTGGAAGAAGTTTCCTGTCCATATTACAAAGACGAAAGCCGCACACGCTGCTGTCATTGTGCGCCATATGGATTGGAAGGGAATGGAAGAGGGCGAAGTTGTTATTCGTCATTGGCTCAGTGAAGTTTTGGTCATGTAACTCATCTGCTGACTTTCTTCAACGCTCCTGCCTGTTGCCTCTACGACTGCTTCATGGATAACATCAGTCTGTCCAGCTGCTTGATCGTATTGAAAGCGATCAGATTGGATACTCTCCTTGCAATGCAGCCAAGCGACAAATCATCCTGCTGATGCGCCTACATGCGAGTATCCGCTAAAATCCTCAGGCAATCTCCTCATTTCTCTCGGGTCAAATTTATGGGAATCATTTTTCTATTTTTTTTGCTTATGTTGGTTTTGCTTTATTTTCTTATCGCGTTGTTTTGCGCCGTATATAATGCTGCAATGGTGCAATGAAAGAAAACAATATTTGCGACTAAGAGCCGCTGCTCTTCTCTGCTCTGCTTTATGTATTTTTTATGATCTTCAAGTACAAATGAACTAGCAATATCTCACTCTACATAAAGCTCGGCAGACAAGATTAAAGAAGACGTTTAATAGTAAAAGGTGTGCGGGCGCTCGAGCCCTTGCTGGCCGTCGTTGAGCAGAGGGCCGACGGCGACGAGTCTAAATAGGGCTGCTGCCTTTGACTCGCTCTTATCGCTGACGGTCTGTGCTCACAATCTGTGCTGGGGTTTGTGCACCGGCATGCCCTCCAAGCCCACCTAACCATCCACCTGCGTTTTTGGCGTCTCTCCCCCAGTTCACAAAGTTGGAGTCAAGTAAAGCAGATTGGAACCTTTTGTTTCTTTCCTATTTGTTTTATTTTCCTTATATCTCGACGAGCTGTTGAGCAGCGTCACTCTTTGACTATTTATCGGCTGCTTATCTTATCCCTCTATCGGGTTATCTAATCAACAGAAGGGAGCAACGGATACTATGGCAAAGGCAAAGATTACACCTCGGCTGGTGTTCCATGTCGCGGTTATCTGTCTAGGTGCTCTACAGTTTGGATATCATCTGGTGAGTTGAGAATGGAATTTTCACAGACGAAATATGTGGGGTGCGCTTGGCTAACTGATAGTTCATGATGATGTAGTCGGAATTGAACGCGCCGGAGGCATATATTTCGTGCCAAATCAAATACAGGGATGAGTACATGTTTGGTACAAATGCTTTGGTCGACTGTATTCCTATGGATGCAAACAAGATCGGTCTTGTCAACTCGATTTTCAGTGTCGGTGGTTTCGTTGGTGCCACATTAGGAGGCCGCGGAGCCGACAAGTTTGGCCGTCGCGGGCTGACGATGATTAATTGCATCGGCTTCATTATTGGACCTGCTATCATGTCTGTCTCGACAAATTTTGGTTTACTGATGCTGGGCCGACTGTTTGCTGGATTTGGCGCGGGTGCGTCTTTGATCGTGACGCCTATGTACCTCAACGAGATTAGTCCACCTACAATCACCGGCATGATCGGCGCCATGACGCAGGAGTTTGTCAACATTGGAATTCTCAGCGCTCAGATTTTTGGAATTTTCTTGTCGACTTTCACTGGCTGGCGTATCATTTTGTCTATCGGCGGTATGATTGGATTCGCCAATTTGATATTGATTCAGTTCTGCGTGGAGTCACCAAAGTGGCTCACGCTGCGAAATCGTGCTCACGACGCGCGCGTGTCACTCGTCAAGCTTCGTGGATTGACTGATGGGCCTGAGGTTGGCGAGGAATTGATGGAGATTGATATGTTGATTGAGAGTTGGAAAGACCAGAGCACGATGGAGACTATCAAGGTTGTGATCACCCACACTTCCGGATCCTCGTCAGACTCGACTTTGTCCGAGGTCGCTGATGATGCTGACTCGGTGGCACAGATCACTCCTGAATTGATCACTGAGCAGGTTGATGCGATCAAGAAGGACACTTCACTTTCAGTTATCAACTCCTCCGAGGAAGGTACTCTGCGCTCAGTCGAGACCAACAGCCCTCGGGATTTCTACAAGATTTCGTACAAGGAGTTCCTCGTTTCTCCTAGTTACAGACGGCCTATGATTTGCGTCATTGGAATCCTGACTGCGCAGCAGCTTTGCGGAATCAACACTATGATTTTCTATGGAGTTACTATTCTTTCGGGACTGTTCCCTAACGGTGCCGTTCTCGTCAATGTCCTGATCTCACTCCTCAACTGTCTCGTCAATCTCGGAGTTGCTCCATTTGTCGACCGCGTCGGACGTCGGCCGCTATTGCTTTCTTCCATTGGTGGCATGTGCATCTCGGCATTTTGCCTTGCTTTTGGAATCTTGTACAGCGTCACCGTTCTCTCCGGAATCGCCGCCACTGTCTTTGTGGCTTTCTTCTCAGTTGGTCTCGGTCCTATCCCGTTCTTGATTGTGCCCGAATTGACGGAGGCGAGCTCAGTCGGAGTTGCGCAGAGCACAGGCTTTGTTTGCAACTGGTTCTCTGTATTCTTCATTGCCTACCTGTTCCCCATTCTCAACGAGGCTATCGGAGGATATGTGTTCTTCATTCTCTCCGGCATCGCGCTTTTCTACTTCTTGCTCACGTTCAAGTTTGTGCCTGAAACCAAGGGCAAGAAGACTTTTGAGGAGGTTTGGGGATACTCGGTTACGCCTATGGCTGACCTGTAACTGTGAGGAAGGCTCGTGGATGTGATAGATACGTGTGCCGATGAGCGGTAGCATATCACGTATTGTCAGGGTTGGTTTGTTATCGTCTTTTTATTTTTTGATGTTTTGTTCTGCTCTGCTTTTTCATGTCTTGCTTTGTATATACCGGCTCATTTTGTCGACGGGGTTACGACTTTACTTCTGTATTTCATCAGTTTTACCTTATAAGTTCTTTTTCATTTTTGACGTTGGAGGACAGGTTTCAGTTCTTTTCGGGTGCTTAACGTTTTCTAAGCAATGTTTTCGAGTGGGTGGTTTCTATTTCATTCTCTTACACGATTTTCTTTGATGATCTTACGAGTGGCATTTTATGAAGGTGGTTGTTTTTCCTTTTTCTCTTCTCGGTTATCAAGATTGTTAATGCTTTCACGTACTGGGTCTTGTGTTTTCGTCTTTGTTGCATGTTATTGATATTGAATTCATGTTTCTCTTTCTATTTATCATGATTCTATGTGCTCCTGCATTTCTTGTTTCTGTTCTTGTATGATGGTCAAGCAAGTTTTTAGCAGTCGAATACAAGGCATTTTTATTAAGTATTCCGCTGCGGGTGTTACACAAAGCAAGCTATGTGCGATCCTCCTCCCAGATCTCCTCGTAGCTTCGCAACTACTTCATCTAGACATCAGCAGGATCCTCTCTGCCAATAGCATTGACGCGGAGTCTCAAATCGACGAGGACTTCATGGCGCAATTCAGCGAGTTTGAGGCAGCACTGCTCAGTGCTCGTCTCGAGGCACTGACTGACTTTATCAAGCAGCAAAACAAAGAATACGCGGTCTTCTCGGGCATTGATTTAGCGCTCAAGTTGACTACGGACAAACAGACTGATTACGGCCAACATCGGTATATTGACAGTTCTGCTGGCTATCTGTCTGATAATGCCGGGAAGATGGATTGCGAAGTGGAAGCGGTTGCGGACACCGAGTTTAGTATGGTTTATTTTTGGCTGATCTCCGTCCGAATTTAGATAAAAATTACTCTCTATAACCTCAGGTAGTTGTGATACTAATCTAGAATTGTTGTTTAGCAGCATATGAAGCAATAGCAACGATATATGCATATTCTAGGGACAAGAGAGACTCCGTCGGCACTATCTCCCATGACTCTCCAGTCGCTGTCACAGACAGACACCAAACCAATGCGTTGGCTGATCTAAGTGCAATGCCTCACACTGATGTTGGATGTAGCAGTACGAGTTCGGAGCTTGTCAGATCCTTCAAATCATTTGCGCTTGCGTCGCTTGCGCTCGGTGACTGCGATGATGATATCTTTGATCGGAAAACTAGTCTTGCTGGTGTAGACAAAGACCACAGAGATGGTAAGAATACGTGAATTGCTATATCAAGATCAAAGATAATCTAACTAAGGGTTTACCAAGACTCAAGCACAAAAACTAAACAAGCGTGGGAATGGGATCTTCTACCCCCGCTGCCGGAGTTCGAGCCGATTGATCTTGACAATGCTGCTAACAAAGACTCGACTGAGGTGGAGCTTACACACAGAAGCAATATCAGCAGAGTCAGCAGCAAAAGCACGCTACCCACACCACCGATAGCATACCACGAGGACGCGGAAAACATCACCCCGCGTACGGCAACAAGAACAAAAGCACTGACAGTTCGTCGGCAGCTAAACACAAACTTTGCTCCAGTAAGGGAGGATTATAACTCGACATATGGTCAGATGAGATTGCAGGAGCAGACAGCGGATCAGACAGAATACAGAAGTTTACTGGCTGACGGGGCATTGCTCTTGCAGTCTTCGGATCTGAGTACCTCGGTGCTGAATAACTGGTACGAGGTCACAGCAGAATTGAACCGCCGACTTGGAAGTGATGAGGAACCGCTTCTGCATCCCTTACGGGAAAATACGGCAACGCCGGCGTCAGCATGGACAATCGATAGCGAGGAGTTCGAGGATGCTGGAGAAGGACTGACAGAGGATGAAGACTTTGTACAGTTCTGGCTCGATAACCGTTTAAATGAGGAGGGGCGGGAACCGGATACTCTCACTCCGCTTGCCAGTTCCTCTTCCGAAGACACCTTCTCCAAACGACGACTGAACCGGTCTAGTGGCACTAAAGAAACATCCATCGTACCAGCTATGTCAACTATGACCGCCAAAATGGCGAACCGGAGTCAGACGGCGTCTAGCGATGGCAACGATGACTCGGCACTCAGAATCACTCTTGCCTCGGATCCGGCGTCTACAACTGCGTTGGCACCAGCATCGACAGTCAGACCTCAGTTGCGCCATGTAACTCCCATCCGAAACGGTGATGAGAATGACAGTGTCGATGAATGTGATTCTTTGACCTTCTTTCCAACAGTTTCCAACGCTCCAGTTGACTATGACCTTGAGTCTGCTCGGAGTCATAGGAAGTGGTGGGGCCGACTGCCGACACGGACTCAATATAGATCAAGAGTGCCATTCACCAGCAAGCGATCCCATACAGCGAAATCCACGCTCGGCAACGTATCACCAAGCAATCCCGGCATGACAGCTCATCAAGCTAAAACCAGCACTCGAAAGGTGCTTTCTAGTAGCGAAGATTATCGCAGAAGATATGCGGCCACTAGGGCGAGGATACGGGCAGAGCGCGACGAGCGTAGGAATCAATCAAGATTTGCGAGCTTGCTCCGGCGTATGAGCTTGAGGACCAACTAAGGGTAGCTCTTCCTGCTGGCTCTGATAATTTTATTTGTCTGTAAACCGTTTTTTAAAACTATTTCTTGCTAATGTAATGCTTCAGTATCAATGTATATTCAAAGAGCCACTTTAGGGAGACGCTTCTTATTCTGGGTGCATTCCGTAGCAAAATTAAGGTTTGGCTGGGACAACTCAACTGGCACGGCTACGCGCTACGCGTCTCATGAGATTGTTTACACAACAACAAACAATAGAAGCAGCTCCACAACAAACCATTTGCCATGATGAAGAAGATCGATCGCTCAGAAGAAAAACTTCAGCGACCGGGCGTGTCTCTCATGATACGCTTCGCGAAGATTGCGAGAGAAACATGTTGAGAGCAGCTACTCTCGCTTCGCGCGCGAGCCGGGATTCATCAACGGCGTCGTCGTCAAACGTTACAGAAGCCAACCCCGTCATTGATCTGGATTCTTTGGAAACTGGCTCGAACTTGGAACATGAATGGAGCTCGGACTCTGATGAGGGAAGTCCTCTGGGTCCTCATAGTTCACGAGAGCGGATGATGGACGCATCATTTCAAGAGCTGCTGCTAGTTTTTGTTAATCTGATGCTCAAAATCAGTAAGAGAGAAGAGGAAAAGGTTATCAAAAAAGCGGAGAGACGACGTAAAAGAGAGGATAAAAAACGTGAGGATTTTGCCAAACTGGTAGCGGTGATTCCCAAACTGAGAGAGGAAGGGTATGATATCGAAACTCGCCGAAAAGTGCTTAAGGCTATTATCACATATCGGGAGATGGGGGGATGGATGAGCGCATATTTATGGGCCGAGGGTGAGGACGCTAGAGAGTTTGTCGAGGTTCTCGCTAAGTAATGCGATTTTGTAACTTATGTTGAATTCGTCTATTCATGTTTTCTTTTTGATTATAATAAACATCTCCTATTTCCCGTTTTGTAAGTTTAGACTATTCCAGATCTGATCACGTGATCTGGATTTTGCTTCCCGCTCTCGAGGAAAAGTGCCAGGCCGAATCCAGGTCCTGATCTGCTATTCATCCCAATAATGAAGCCAGTGCAGGCCACCACGAATCGCTAGCAAATCAGCACACAACAGTAGAGGGCAGTTTAAGTTTGATTGCGACAGTTTTGTCATTATATGCTCAAAGCAGATCGGCAGAGACTCAGACCATTGCATTTGCGTTCATCCATCGCTGGTTTGTCTGCCGCCTCGAGGCGCTAGTTTGTTGTTTTAAATGGCGGCGAACCAGTTCGCGCGCCCGAGCGGCACGTATCGACATCCACACTCAGGCGGTGGGAACGGTCAACAGCCAAAGAATGGAGCGTTTGGAATGCCTGCGAACGGGCAGATGAGGAACTCCGGAAATGGCAGCAACAACAATCAACCGCCGTCATCGGGGTCGGCCTTCAGCAACGTCAACTTCTTCCAAGGCTCGCAGGCGGCTGGTTCTTTAAATGATGGAGCGAAGGGTCATGGCGGTGGTGGACTCGGACGCGGGAATCAGCAGAAATTTAATAATCGGTCAGGAGGTGCTGGCGGAGCTGGAGATGATGATTGGGATGCGAAGAATCAGGAGCTCATGCGCAAGTACGAAGCGACATGGACTGGTGATCTGCAGTCACTCTACGAAAAGGTATGATTATCGTTTGAAATACTATTGAGGTCACATGTGTGTGCTTCTGTGAAGCAACCGGCTAATATACAACACAACGACAGCTCCAAGGCCTGCGCGACAAAGAACGAATCGAGATGGAAAACCGCGGTCTAGTCGATCGTCCGGATACACAAAAGTCACTTACCGACGCAATCAATTTTGTCGGTACCTGTATGGAGATGTGCCCCGTCTTTGAACGAGTGCGTCGCTCGGCGGGTAACCTCGTGAAATCATATGAACGCGGAGCCGATGGGAATATCGACAAGAATTTGGCCGTCAAGGAGTTTTCTCGACCAGCTGCCGGACAGCCGCCGCCATTACCGTCTGATGTACGGCCTCCGGGAATACTGCAGAACACGCTTACGTATCTGATTGATAATATCGTTCCCCAACTTCCAGAGGCGCACGCGTTTCTGTGGGATCGCACGCGCTCAATTCGCCAGGATTTTACGTACCAGAACTACTCTGGATACGAGGCAATAGACTGCAACGAAAGAATTGCGCGTATACATATCTATGCGCTTCATACACTGGCAGGTGACCGAATCGAAGGCGCGCGACAGCAAGAACTGGAGCAGTTTAATAAAGCTCTGCAAACACTATCCGAGTTCTACGCCGACGTGAGGAAAAGCGGAGCACAGGCGCCGAACGAAGCGGAGTTTCAGGCATATCGATTGCTAAGCCTTCTGCGGGATCCGGATCTCGATCGGCAAGTGCAAGATCTTCCCAAGGCGGTGTTTCTTGATCGCAGGGTACAGCTTGCGCTGGAGCTGCGGTCGATGGCGCAGCAGAACAACATCTCAGAACGAGGCTACACGAACACCGAAAACGCACAAAATCTGTTTGTCCGGTTCTTCAAACTTATCAAGAGTCCGGCGGTGCCGTTTCTGTTTGCGTGCTTGGCCGAGGTTCACTTTAATGATATTCGAATGTGGGCACTTAGGGCAATGGCAGGAGGATATCATCGACGAGGAAAGCCATACGTCTCCGCGAATCTGGTGGAGATGCTTGGGTGTAATGATACTGATGAGCTGCATGAGCTGTGCGATCATTTTCAAATTGCGCGGAGGGTGGAGGACGGTGTTGAGTGCGTTGATGTGATGAGTTGGAATGGTGAGTGTGATTTTTATCATAGATATTGATGTTGATGCAAAACTAACCTGGAATGTTTTTAGATGCTTTTGCTCTCGGAAAGCCGCCGTTTCATCAAGCTTACTCCACAAAACTAGTGCACTCAAAACTGGGTGATCAATCGGCCTCACAATTGATACACGGCAATAATCTAGAAGTGTATCCACAAAACTCTACAGAGCACCACACGGTGCTGTCGCTCTTCTCAAATGGCTCAGCTCCTCTTCAACCAACGCCCGCGCCAAGGAAGCCACGATCAATAAGCTCGCCGTCTACACAGACTGCTCCGAATTTTTTGGGGAATCAGCCATCTGCTTTTCCTGCACAAACCAACTCGGCTTTCGGATTTGGCAATAGCCAGCCTTTTGGAAGCAGTAGCAGCGGGTCGCCTTTTGGAAGCGCTTCGAAGACGGAAGTGCCCGCTTTCGGAGGTACGACTTCGGCATTCTCCTTCGGACAGCAACCCACACCACCACAACAACAGCCGAAGCCACAGCAGCAGTTTCAGCAAACAGCACCATCTCCGTTTTCTTCCGTCAGTACACAGTCACCGACTCCCGCTTCGGTATTCCCGGCACAGAATGAAGCTAAGCAGTCACCACAGCAGTCACCGTTTGGCCAGGTTCCGATCGCTTTTGGTGCAGCAACCGGACCGGTACAGACAGCTGGTAAAGCATCAGCGTTTGGACCTTCGAAGAGCTCTCCTTTTGCGGCAGCACCCGTTCAGTCAGTATCTTCCTCGTCTCCCTCGGCTGACGTTCCGCCCAAAACTACATCATCGAAAAGAAAGGGTCCATCCGAGGATTCAGACGAGTCCCGATCGAACAAGAAGAATGATGCAGCAGTTGCAGCAGAAGCAGCAGCAGCTAAAGCTAGAGATGAGGCCGCAGCGGCGGCCAAGGCTGCACTAGTCGCGGAAAAGCGACTGGCCGAGGAGCGTAATAAGATGATGCTCCGCAGGGCATATGCTGCGGCTGGCGAGCTTGAACGTGATGAGATGCTCAAGTCTGTTGTTTCTGGCGTGGTTCGCGAAGTTGCGAAGGACGTGATTGGAAAGGCTGCCGAAGAGCGGGAACGCAAGCGAGAGAATCTGATCTCTGTTTTGGCGGAGGAGATGTTTTCGTCGCTGGTGTATGATAATTCGTGGCAGGCGTGTCAGGAGTCGATGGCTTCTGAGCTACGACGGAGGAATTTACTCAAGGAGGCGCTGAAGAAGATTAAAGCGACAGCCGTGCTTGCAAAGACGAATGCCGATCTGAGGAATAAGCGACGGCAGCAGTATCTCGAGGCCTCTCAGATGCTGGGCCGGCCGCCGTCGAAGAAGCACAAGTCGACGAAGCGGAAACGCGGAATGTCTCTGACGCCGACCGGTACACCGCCTGCAGAGGAACGATATATGTCGGAGGCCGAACAGATAAATCTGCTTGAAGAAGAGCGCGCACAAGTGGAAACCCTTTGGCGCCCGCTTGATCTCGAGAAGGTGTTTTTGCCATATGCTGAGCAGAGCTGTGAAAGGGTGGGTCTTCTTGACGGTGTGGTGGACGTCAGCCTGCTGATTTCGGACTGGCGATCACCCGCAGGAGTCTGGACGCGGCGGAAACTCGGCCTGGAATGGGACGGACAACGGTACGCGAGACATTTGCGAGGCAAAGCAGCGAATGTGACGCTTTCTTCGATGGATGTCAATCCGGACTCTTATAGCGATGTTGCGGGGTTGATTTTCATGTGCGGAGCGTCGGGAGGAGAGGGCGATAGGTCACCGTCTGAGAAGCTGGCGCAAGATCGCGAGACTTTGCAGGAGGCTTTGAGACGGCTGCGGCAGTTTTCGTCGTATTCTACCTCGTTGCTTGTGTGTTACTGGCCATTAGAAGGAATTTCATCGGCAGAGGTAAGTTGCACCCGTTTTGAACAGAGGAGAGCTGGGGGCTAACATCGTATTGGAATATAGATGCAACAACAGCTGGGACTATCAAACTATCTCGCACAAGGCAAACAGATTCTGTCGTCGCTTTACGTGCTTGTCATGGATTCCGGTCGGGATTCTGATTTATCGAGTGCGCTGGAAATGGTCGGGAAGTCAATTTGTCGATAGTAATTGCATCGAAGTGGTTTATAAGGAGTCGGTCTGTATGATATATGTGTTAATGTACGATGTATGATGATCTTATGATAGTGTAGATGCTATATTACAAGTAGAGACACACCCGCAAACAACGCTATAAGATAGACCAACAAACTATTAAGGACAGCTAGGACCATACTCAGGGAAAAGCACCGTTTCCCGTCCGATCAACTCTAGTTAAGCCCCTGTAGGCCTACTTAGTACTGCGGTGGGAGACCACGCTGGAATCGTAGGTGTCCTAGTTTACCTTTTTTTTTGCATCTCGTGCCTTACATTTTAGTATATAATACCGTTTCATTATTCATTGTAAAGATCAAACATCTGTAGCTCTCTGATATCCCACCGCGTAGGGTTTCCAACCGTCCCAGATTTTGGATGCGGCGCGTGTTCAGGAACCAAAATTCCCGTTTAAGGTTTTGATTTTTAAATTTATTTTTCTTTGAATTTTGGTGGCGGATTTTCGCTCTCTGTTTCGCGGCTCTCTTTTATCTCGCCCTTTATCTGCGTCTTTATATCTGCTCCATCTGTCTTCAGCAACCGTACCTTCACAAAAGGTATTCCGGGCTGTTCTCATATCGCCCTTGTTTGTTATTTCACACCTTTTGGAGATCAGAGCACAGCAGTATGTCGGATCACCTCGAGCCCTTCAACAAGCGCCGGAAGACAGACGCGTCGCAGCCGCCATCGTCATCCTCCGCCATCTCGCCCGCGACCTCGACCTCGACCTCGCGCTCTTCGTCCGCGTCCTCGGTCAGCATCGGCGCGACCACGCAGTCTTTAAACGGCAATGGGCATAAGCTCATGCGTCCTTCTGCGCGCGCGGCGCCACCGTCGTCGTCGTCGGCTGCTGCTGCCTCGTCGTCGTTGGCGCGACCGCGGTCGCGTCCGGTTGCGAATGAGTCGTTCTATGGCAGTATCGTCAATGGTAGCAACTCTCGATCGGACAGCCCAAAGCCGAATGGTGCAGTTAGCAGCCCGTTTCCCATGCTCTTCAGCAGATCGTCGTCGGGGCCTGCGAACAATCACTCCAGCAACAATTCGTCTGCTGCAGCTCAGCATAACGAGCAGGTCTCACCGCGAACAAAGATGCGCAATCTGGCAGCAAAGTTCAGAGCCGATAGCACATCCAGCAGCCTTTCTCAGCCTCCGCCGTCATCGCTTTCTTCCAATGGCGTGAAGAAAGGCCAGGCGATCAAGAAAGTCGCTGCTGCTGCTCCCGCCAACGGCGTGCAGCGAGGCCCAGCGCCTGCGCGTCCGGTTGCGATTGATCTCGACACGCCGGAGCAACTGACTGCCGACGAACGGCGAACGATTGTCCGTCTGCAGGAAGTGTTTCCGTCGTTTGCTAGCTCTGCGCTGGTCTCGGCCGTGCGATTGAAGCATAACTTTGACGATGCGGCCGAGTGGCTTGCGCAGCAAGACGAGCTTGGCGTGGCCGATATCATGACTGTGTCGCCTAGCAGTGCTAGTAAAGCGATAGAGCTGTCACCTGTCGCGACGTCGAAGCGGGATATCACAAAGCCGCGGAGATCGATTCGGGAGAAGTTTGGCGCGGCAAAGATGATTGAGCTTTCTTCTGACGTTGATCTTGACGAGGACGAGCTTGAGGTGACGCGAGTGGTGAAGAAACCTTCTGCGTCGCGACGCGCGCTGACTCCGGACGATGAGGAGGATGAGGAGCCGTTGGCGGACTCTGACGACGATTCGGATGCAGAGGGTAATCAGGACGTGGACGACACGTCTGCGGTTGAGGAGAAGTTGCTTTCGATATTCAACAATGGGTCCGCGAAAGTGATTATCGACGTCGCGTGCTGTCCGGAAGACGTGGCCGAGCGGATCGTGGAAGAGCGGCCGTACTCGTCGCTCGACCAGGTTCGCGTGGTGGACCTGATCGAGCCGGTCGATCCCGATGCGCCGCCAAAGAAGAAATCGAGACGACCGAAGCGGACGGTGGGAGATAAGGCTGTTGATACGGCGCTGGAAACACTTTCGGGGTACGATGCGGTCGACTCGCTGATTCACAAGTGCGAGCAGCTCGGAGAGACGGTGTCGAAGGCGATTAAGAAATGGGGTGTTGATGTGCGTGGCTCGAACGGTGAGCTTGAGATTGTTGATATAGTGGACGAGGAGGACGGCGACGAGGCGAAGCCTAAAGTGCAGCCTGGCGGTGGATACTTCTCAGAGCAGCCTAGTATTCTTGCGGATGATGTGCAGCTGAAGAGTTATCAGCAGGTTGGAATTAATTGGTTATCGCTGCTTTATAATAAGAAGCTGTCGTGTATTCTGGCCGATGAGATGGGTATGTCTGTTCTGATTTCTTGTTTATTTTATGTTACTAACAACAAGCAGGTCTGGGGAAGACGTGCCAGGTTATTGCGTTCATCTCCCACCTGAAGGAGATCGGCGTGAACGGTCCGCATCTCGTGGTAGTCCCGTCATCGACTCTCGAGAACTGGCTCCGCGAGTTCCAACGCTTCAGCCCTACGCTTGTTGTAGAGCCGTACTACGGCACGCAAAAGGAGCGCGGTGAACTGAGAGCGGTGTTGAGCGATAAGGAGACGGAGTTTGATGTGATTGTGACGACGTATAACCTTGCGACAGGGTCGGCGCTGGATTGCAGCTTCCTGCGGAGTTTCAGATTCAGCACGTGTATCTACGACGAAGGACATTTGTTGAAGAACAGCGAGTCTGAGCGGTACCAGAAGCTGATGCGGTTGAAGAGCGAGTTCAGGCTGCTGTTGACGGGCACGCCTTTGCAAAACAACTTGCAGGAGCTGATTTCGCTGCTGGCGTTTATTCTCCCGAATCTGTTCAAGGAGCGCAAGGAGGAATTGGCTGGAATTTTCAAGCACAAGGCCAAGACGACGACGGACTCGACGGACGCGAATAATCTGGCGCTGCTTTCGGCGCAGCGGATTTCGCGGGCAAAGACGATGATGACGCCGTTTGTGCTGCGGCGGAAGAAAGACCAGGTGCTGAAGCATTTGCCGCGGAAGAACCACGTGGTGGAGTACTGCGAGCTGTCGGCGGAGCAGAAGGAGATTTACGAGTCCGAGGTGGAGGCCAGTCGTCGGGTGATTGAGGCGCGAGAGGCGGGGCAGGTGTTGACGAAGGCGGATCGGTCGAGCAGTAACGTGCTGATGCGGCTGCGGAAGGCGGCGGTGCATCCGTTGCTGTTTAGGAAATATTACGATAGCGCGACGTTGCGGAAGATGGCGAAGGAGATTATGAAGGAGGAGCGGTATTACGACGCGAATCTGGAGTATATCTACGAGGATATGGAGGTGATGTCTGATTTCGAGCTGCATAGGCTGTGTCTGAAGTTCAAGAGCATAAACAAGTACCGGCTGCAGGATGATGAGTGGATGAATTCTGGCAAAGTGCGGAAGTTGCAGGAGTTGCTTGTGCCGATGAAGGCGAAGGGGGACCGGATCCTGATCTTTTCGCAGTTCACTCAGACGCTCGATATTCTGGAGGAGGTGTTGTCTAGTTTGGAGATGACGTTCCTTCGGCTTGACGGCCAGACATCTGTGGAAGTGCGGCAGGACCTGATTGACAAGTTTTACGCGGAAGAAGACATCACTTGCTTTTTACTGTCGACGAAAGCCGGTGGGTTCGGAATCAACCTCGCGTGCGCGAACGTGGTTGTGATTTTCGACATGAGTTTCAACCCGCACGACGACAAGCAGGCGGAGGACCGCGCGCACCGGGTCGGACAGACGCGGGAGGTGCAGGTTGTGAGGTTGGTGAGCAAGGGCACGATCGAGGAGGCTATTTTGCAGCTGGCGAACACGAAGCTTGCGTTGGACGCGAGCGTTAGTGCTGGTGGGGAGGGAGGGGAGGAGGAGGAGAAGAACGCGGAGTTGGTGGCGGAGATGATATTTAAGAAGGAGTAGTTGTAGTATAGATATCTGAGTTGGTTATATGAACTGTAGAATACATTGAATGATTAATATGATACTCAAGACATCATCTAGTAGATCTAGTAGTCTGGGAAGGCGTTGGGAGTTGAGCCGCACGGGAATAAAGTTTGTAAGGAAAAAAAGAATAAAAAGGTTTGAAAATTTCTTTCAGAGAGGTTTATAACGGTAGTTTTCTGATTTGTGCTTGCGACAGTAGATCGACAAGACAAAGAACAGAAAAGAAAGAAACGAGATAAATAAAGATGGCCGAGGAAAAGCACAGTCATAAGAAGGAGAAGAAGGAGAAGAAGGAGAAGCGCAAGTCGCTGACGAGCGAGAGTGCGATGGAGGTCGACGAGGTTGCGCCTGCTGCAGCTGCGCCGGTTGCGAGCGAGGAGAACAAGTCAAAGAAGAGAAAGTCGTCGGGGGTTGGTGCTGGAGATGAGGACGACAAGTATGATCAGCGGTTATCAGCGCTGCTGCCGTTTGCGCAGCCGCTTGCGCCGAAGAAGTTGAATAAGAAGGTCATGAAGACTGTCAAGAAGGGTGAGTTTTTTTGATGTGTTGGAGTTGCAAGTGTTATGGAAGAGATACTAACGACGGATTTATGATTAGCTGCGAAGCAGAAGCACATTCGACGAGGAGTCAAGGAAGTCGTCAAGTCGCTGCGAAAGGGAGACAAGGGCCTGGTTGTGCTGGCGGGCGATATCTCGCCTGCGGATGTGATTTCGCACATTCCGGTTCTGTGCGAGGACAGCTCTGTGCCGTACGTGTTTGTGCCGAGCAAGGAGGATCTCGGGGGTGCGGGAGCTACGAAGCGGCCGACGAGTTGTATTATGGTTGTTCCTGGCGGGTTCAAGAAGGACGGGAAGGAGAGCGAGTACCGGGAGGCGTACGATGAGATTGTGAGCGAGATCAAGAGCTTGGCTTAGAGATGGAGATGAGAGATGAGAGATGAGAGATAAAAAGGGTTTGAAGTTTGATGTTTCGATATTGCTAAATATATGTGTTTATATGTTGTCTACATATTGGTATGATGATATGCAGTGGCTGGAATGGAGTGTGATGCGGGTGCCAGATGACGATGAAGAAGCCGGAAGAGTTGTAGAAGTTGACTGTAGATGATGATATACGAAGAAGCACATAATACTCTTCTTTACAAACACTCCAGATCAGCTACAAAGAACAACGCAACAAGAAAGGACGATGATTTCCGAAACAGGCAAGCAGCCGGGTAAATGTTTGTTTACCAATTTAACTCGTTCTGACGCATACTTTGCAGGTCTAAATTAGCTAGCAGCAGTGCAGTTCTGGGGATCAACGCGCCGTGACTTTAATATTAACTGCACCCGTGTATTAGTATCCAAAACACTGACATTCCAGGCAACCGCTATGCCTGATTCGGCATCCCTGCGCCGGCTCTGCTTTTAATTTGTCTGCTTTCTCTTCTTCTCTTCCTCCTCCTCCTCAGTTATCCCGTCTTTGGCCGTCCTTCTCTTCTCTTTACCTCGTCTGTTTAGTTGTATTCTGCGCGAGAAGTGCTCTCGTCCTTCTCCTCCTCTTCTTCTCCTCCCAAAAGTAGTCTACATTCCACTACTTCGCCCGCTTTGTTGTCCTCCTCCTCCTTCCTTATCATCTCCTCCTCGCAGCAATGATCGCCTCCTACGCGTTCATCTCCCATTCTCCCTCAACCTACCCCCATCGCGAGCCCGAAATCGACAACGCGCCTCTTGCCCGTCGCAAGCGCAGACGCACCTCGCCCAACGAGCTCCAGATCCTCTACTCCGAGTTTGAGCGCTGCGCCAAACCGCCCCGTCATGTCCGGCAAGACATTGCTGAGCGTGTTGGCATGACCGAGAAGGCTGTCCAGGTGAGCCCTCTACTCTTTGCTTGTTTCTTCAACACCACAAACCTCTAACAATTACTGCTGCAGATCTGGTTCCAGAATCGGCGACAGTCCTCCCGTCGGGCGCTGCAACAACAAAAGAAGCCAAGGAACCAGCGACCCGCGCCCGCGTCCGCCTCGTCATCTCTCTCGAGCGTCCCCGACTCTTCCTCGCCCGCCTCGCTCTCCGAGTCGCGCTCTTCTCAACCTTCGTCCTCCTCCCCCGGCCCAGAGTCGCCCTCCTCATCCGCATCCGCCTCACATCTAGCGTACCTCCCCTTCCCGCAAGCAGACTCCTCCTCCTCCCCCGCCGTCCCGCGCTCGATGCCGATCTCTCTGCCTCCCATTTCTCAGGCAAAGGGCGTGCTCACTCCTTCCAGCGCCTCATTCACAAACGTCATGTCCATGGCCGCCATCACCCACGCCACACCTTCTGCATCCACGCCGACCGAGCCTGCCATTCCCAACGCCCTCGCCGCCTCCACCGCTGACAAAGTGCAGCTGCCGCCGCTGCGATCTGCCGTCGCTTCTTCCAAGTCTGCTGCCCCGCCTTCAAATTTGCGGTTAGCCATGTCTGTTGACGGAAAGGCCAAGGTCGTCTTTGGCGAACTAGACGGCGACAAGAGCATAAAAGAGGAGTCTAATGGCAAAGAGAATCTCGCTGCTATTTCCGCCCCCACCACCACCGCATCTACCACCACCTCATCTGCCGTCGAGACCTCGACCCCTACTCTACCCTCCGTCGCCTCATCAGTCGCGATGATGACCACGCAGTCCGACCCTGCCATCTCTGAATACGAGTGTGTGCAGAACCTGCTGCAGCTGCGACGAGGCACTTGGATCTAAAACCACGCATTGAATCGTGTACTTTTTTCTGTCTTTCTCAAGCATGTCTTTCTCAAGCATCGAGCATAAAAAAGCAGAACCCTGGTGTTTGCCTGTATTTTCTGCACTTCTGTTTTTTTTGGTTTGACGTTTTTGTTGTCGTTCTTGTTCGTTTATATGATATCACGTCGAGTGTACGAAAGTGTGTAGCAGTAGTATTCTATGTTTCCGTTTAGACATTTCATTTCTCCATCCTTTTTGTTATTCACAGGCAATTGACCAACAAATTGTCTTTTCCTCTACCGTTTGTTTGTTTTTTGGTGTCTACAGTTAATCGTCTAATTAAACGCATCTCTTTACTTTAACATCTCTAATCAGGCGCATTGACGCTTCTTCATCCCACGTGACTTCCCGGCTGGGCTGGCTGCCTCCTCGAGCCGCGTCTCGCCTGAAGTTCGACGGTAATCAACGATCGAGCCAGATCCAAGCATCAGATTGTCAATTATTCAAAGAATTGAAATATGGTAAATCAATTTGTGGTTCTGTAAATAGTTTGATTCAGTGCTAATCATCGTGGACAGGCTGACCCCTTCGACGCCTCGCTCGACATCCTCCGCCGTCTGAATCCCAAAAACACGGCGACAAACCTGTCGAGCATCTGCTCGCTCGTGCCGGACCTGACCGAAGACCTTCTCTCGTCCGTCGACCAGCCGCTGCAGGTCAAGGTCTGCAAAGCAACCGGGAGGGATTACCTGGCATGCGACTATAACCGCGACGGCGACAGTTTCCGGAGTCCGTGGAGTAACGAGTATGATCCGCCTTTGGCGGACGGAGCTGTGCCGAGCGAGCGGATCCGGAAGATGGAGGTTGTTGCGAATGATGCGTTTGATATTTATCGGGATCTGTGAGTTGGTTTTGTTGATTGAGCGGTGTTGGACTGTTGCTGATCTGTGGTGTAGGTACTACGAGGGTGGATTATCTAGTGTTTATCTTTGGGAGTTGGACGACGGTCTCGCCGGCGTAGTCCTCTTGAAGAAAGGTATTTCAAATCTCTTTTCTCTTTGCTCATCCAGTTCAAACAACTGACAGAAACAGCATCCCCCACATCCGGCTCCTCCTCGGGCGAATGGGACTCCATCCACGTCTTCGAGGTCGAAGAGCGCGGAAGCCGTGCTGCGCACTACAAGCTCACGAGCACCATCATCCTCAACGTCGACACCAGCAAGACTTCCCTCGGTGTCTTCAGTCTCGGTGGAAATCTTACTCGTCAGGTACACCACCCTCTCTTTCTTTTTCCTTTCGTCGGTACATCCGGTTGCTAACTGGCATCGCAGGTGGAGCAAGACGCAGCTGTGGACGACGAAATGAGCCATGTCGCCAATATCGGAAAGATGGTGGAAGACACAGAGTCAAAGATGCGTAACCAGCTGCAGGAGGTTTATTTCGGCAAGACCAGGGATATCGTGTCTGATTTGCGAAGTACGTTGCCATTTTCTTGCAGTTTTTCAAAGGTTCCGGGGTGGTGTTAACTGGTGAATTTTAGGTATCGGAACACTCTCCTCGATCAGAGACGAGAAGCGACTACAGTCCGAAGTCGTCGGAAACCTTGAGTCGCGCTAGGTTATATCTATTCCCGTTCCTCAAGAGTGTTGTGAAGTTATAGTCGACTTTATGGTGTGAGGGTGGTGTTTACATGTTAATAGATGAGAATAAGACAGATCATTGCTGTTAGTTTAACATTGCAAAAGGACTTCTGTTTAGCATTCAAAATGATTTCATGCTGTAGAGAATCGTATACTCTGCATTTCGACGAGCGCAATGCGAGGCGGAGAGATGCCCTTGCCATCAACCAAGGGTCCCTAAAATCAGATGTATTCATACAAGATCTTTCGTTTACGACTCAGTAACGCCTACGCCCTCGTAGCGGCGCACATCTGGTAGCGACGCGCTTCTACATATAGCATAAACATAATCCGACCATTCCTCCTTCTCCACAACATCCCACACCAGCCAACCATGGCATCCACTGAACAAGAAAGCTGAGAGCTCTTATCTATTAAGCTATTTAAAAGGAAAAAAACGGAGCTGTAGAAGCGCTGCTGAGGCATATAATTGATCGTGAAAGTACCTTACGTGACAGTATAAACAATCAGCACGTTTGACGATACTGCCGCGCGGATTGCTTAAAATTGAACGAGAGAGAAGTAGATTATTTTATTTGATGTATTCGCAACCTAGAAAGATGAGGATCGATTGGCAGACGTGGAGATATGGCTTACGTTTCACCGGAAGAGCATGATGCAGGACGCGTCAGAAAGAACTGGGCCTTCAGATTCGCCAAATTACAACAAAAGATTTTGAAACGCGTCTTAATTGTCTGTTTAACTATTGAGGAGCATTTTTCCATGAATATTGAGTGAATTGTGTGAGCATAGACGCGTGGGGTTAGCATGCACGAGATCTTCGAGCTCTCTTATGAGAGGTACCACCCTTGGGTCCAGATAGTTTCAGCTGATTTAACTTGTTGTGGTTGAGTAATTACTCTTTTGTAGGAAGATGTGGATGAATGCGCGCCGTTACAAGGGGGTAAGTGGATGCGCGCTGTAAGATCTACTGCCGCCTGGTTACTTTGACAGAAAAGTAGGAGATATAATATGAGATATTAAAAATACTACATTACATTACAACAAAAGAAAGTATCAAACGGAAAAAATAAGCAAGATAAATACAATCAAAACTCCTCAAAGTAGTTATACTTGTTTTCATACGTGTAGAAGCTCTTTATCGAAGTCGAAGGATAGTCAGGGTCCGTGAACCCGCAGTGCGAATTGTTGAGTTGTGAGTAGATGTCGAATGTGTAGGCGTAGGTTTCTTGGTTCAACAACTGGCCCTGTTTGTTTCAAATATGTTAGAATCATGAGAAGGAATCGGCTGAGGGGAAAAGAATAGAGGAGAGACGTACCGAGACGGCATACAGGGTCACGTTGTACAAATCAAAGTCGGGAATTTGGAACTCGCCAACGACCGTGACCACGGTATCGTTCCAGCCGTATTCGTAGATCTCGGCCTGTGTGTATGAGTCGACGTATAAAACGTCCATGTAGTCATAGAAATCCGAGGAGCCTCCGGTTGTCGTGTTGATGTTGACTTGAAACGCAGTGGAGTCCTGTAGATAGTAAGAAAAACAAGTTAGTATCTATGGAGGCGCATGAAGATCAGGGAAGTAAACGCACCAGTGTGAAATCGACATCATCGGCCAGGACAACCTTGAAAGAATATCTCACACGGAAATACGTGTCATAATCCAGCTCAGCGAATGAGTACATAACCGGCAGGTAGGTCTCAAGACCTGAGATAGTCGACACAGTCGAATTAGCCGGCTCGAGATAGAGGCCGAAAGTGCTTCCGTCGATCCATTTGATTCCCTCAAAGGTAAGCTTGGTTGTGACATTGTTCTCCAAGTTTGAGTACATGATAGGGATCGGCTCCCAATAGCCGTAGCTGAACTCTGGATCGGGTAGCAAGGACACGTTCGTGACGCAGTACGCATCGGCTATTGTGCCGTCGTCAGTGGTGTTGGTGCTGGACTGAATCGTGTTCTTGGAATGGTCGAGAACAACGTTGAGCACAGTGGGGAAGTTGGGGTCGGCCTTCTCGCACGACGTATCATTGGCATCGAAGATACTGGCGTCGAAGATGTATGAGTTTTGCGCAAAGGGCGTCATCTGTGAAAGGAGATTAGTACGACGTTCAGTATGCAACATACGCTGTATAGACATACCTCGATAGACAACTCCAGACTGTTGGGTAGATCGTTATCGAGCTCATCAGGAACGGTGAAGGAGTCCAAAAGCGTGATTGTCCAGGTACTGTAACCTTTCTTGATCATTTCCTGCTGGGTAATAGTATATTTCCAGACAATTTGAACATCGCTGGAATCGGTAGAATTGACCTTGCCGAGCCTGACCCTAGCATCAAGGGCTAAGTAACCGGCGGAAGAATCGTAGCCTTCGAGAATATCGGCGAGAAATGTAATTCTGACTCCGTACTCTTTACCCAGCTCGAGTTCACCATGTCTGTAATAGATGCCAATTTTGACGCTATCGTCGTCAAGAGGCTCGTTGGTGTAAGCAGTCATTTGGCAACCGCCTCTAGAGCCATCAGTCCACGTGCTGCCATAGAACCTGGTCTCGTTATATCTATCTTCGACGTATCTGCGCCAATTGTACGCATTATCGTCGTCATCGGTGACTTTGACCTTGGGAAGCGCAGGATGGATGATGTTTGAGTCTGGAATGCAGAACGCGTCGGCAATCGAGGTTGCTGTTGCAGTGACGACGGGGACGGTCGCGGTGCTTGTCTGAACGTAGACCTTTAATTCAACGCCCGCCGAGCTGCTGGCTTCAGTGGAAGAAGCAGAGGCAGAAGAAGAGATCGCAGACGTAGTTGAAGAGATGGTTGTTGTCGACGACACAGGGAGGGACGAAGAAGAGGAGGACCCGGATGAGGAGTCGGAGGACTTGTTGTTGTTATTGCCTTTCTTGAGTCCGGCACCGAGACCAGCGCCGAGGGCGACGGCGAGAACGATGATGATCGCAGCAACAACGCAGCAGAACCAAAACACCGACAGTCCACAGACCCGTTTCTTGTTGGACGATGCAGGCGGGGCGGGCGGAGGGAGGGTGGTCGTCGCCGCCGCGCCAAAGGCTTTTCCGCTCGGAGCGGGGGCCTGTTTCTCGAGATCAGAGTCGGAGTCGGGCTCGGGCTTGGCTACCATCGGTGGTTCGGCGTCCGATCGCATGGTGTCGGCCATCGGGAGACTGTTGTTGGCCGCGTGGTCGACCATGGGGAGTGAGTCGTACTCCTCGGCCTCGGGGCCTTGAGTCTGAGGCGTGGACTGCGGGGAGAGTTAGTGCGGTGGTGGAGATAGGAGAAGAAGAGGGAGGATATACCATTACTGCGTAGGATGAGAAAGGACTAGCAGGAAGAAGGCACCAGGCAGGTCGAGGAAGATAAGAAGAGGAAGAGGAAGACCAGCAGAGGAGGAGAAGGCGAGAAGCTCAGACGAAGGCGGGAAGACAAGGAAATTGGCTGAGCGCTGTTCAGCTTCTTTGGAGCAAGTTTAAAGTCAACAGTCCCTGTCTCCCTCCACATTCCTGATTTCTCCTTGAAATAATCCCGCCATCTGTTCTTTCATAACAACAACAAAACACTCTTTATCAATAGTAATTCATTGCAGAAACACCTCTCATATCTTCCGCTATAATCCCCACCCGCAACTGATAAGCTTCAAACAATAGGATTTAACGTTTAAAGCTTGCGAGCTTTTAGAGTTTGAATCTCAGCCGCTTCGGGACTCTTCGGGACTGCTCCCGGACTAGATCTGGATCGTGTAAGAGATTATGTAATGAACAGCTCATAACCTGTGGTCATAGTCCTCGGACTGAGTCAACAGATGTATGGGTTAGCGGTCAAGATACCATCAGATTTCACCACAATTGTCAGCGAGATATTGCTACCTTCTCAGAGACGGCGTTTGACTTTTTCATCACCTTCTTTGGCTAAAGTCTTTTGGTGAGACCTTTCAGTCTTGACAACGAACGAGTGCGCTGTTGGTCGAAATGGTTGAAACAACGAAGGACGTTCTTGCCCGAATCAGAGGCTCAATGACTGTAGGGCGTCTGTTCATAGTTGTAAGTAAATACAGCAGTCGGTATCTACTACTCTAGATACTGTATTCCAGAATTGAGTCTGAATGAAAAAGTATTCGATTTTCAACCCCTTGGAAAGTCTGTCAGAGGAAGTATACTATTAGTATATTAAGCAAATATATTCAGATCCGGTAACACTGCTCACTTGAAAGTCGGCCATACTGGCACTTTCAGCAGATATCAGAGCAATTGCAGCGACGACATCGCCTCTGACAGTCGAATTTCATCTTCATACAGAAACCCAAAACTAACGCCGAGTAAAGCAGCGATGATCACGTTTTAACATCATCATCATCACGATCGGGACCGCAGTCAAGCCGCCGAGCGAGAATAGCAGAAAGCCAAGGAGCTCTTGTGCTGGATATCGTTGGTTCGGGATGCTGTCCATTAATTCTGCGTGGAAATATTTTGTCTGTCTGCTGTATGTGCGGCTGTTGGATATTTATGACTTGCATGGGATGCTTCCTATTGTGCGGCATCAAAACGCTAGCGGAATCCGAAGGAAACAATCAAGCAGCAGCGGTAACATACACCTATCAGCAAGGTAACAGAACCAGATCAAAAAAACGAAAAGCTCGGAAGAGCTGAACAGCTTGATATAATCCGGTATCGAGAATGTCGATTCCTCGTAGCGAGATCCTGTCACGACGTACGACTTTAGTGCGAGCGTAATACGTCTACGCTCCGCCGTACGCCATACATATCAGCAGGCCACCTATGTGAGCAACAACTTCAGAGAGAGCATATAGTTATAACAATAGTTTATTCTGACTTTGGAGTATACTTGTTTATTCATGTTTAGATGAAGTGCTTAAACTCAAGTTTTAGCAGCCCACCAGATCTCTCTTCTGGCCCTGTTATTGCTGCTACCAACATAGTTCTTTAATTAGAATACTTTTTTGCAAACCTATCATAGATCATATCTTTCCGGTATTCAAGCGTCCGCTGGTCTGGTCTACCAAAAAATTCCTCTCCGTATGCTCTAGTTGAAGGCTGGTGAGAATCGTGCAGCTGGGCTGACGTGGACTGTCAGGTCACAGCTGTAACTCTTCGTGCTTCATCAGCTTAATACAAAACACATAAACCGCACCGGATCTGTCATTATCGACGACCGAGTCTTGCAAACGCACAGAAAGGCAGACAGATCCAAGAATTAGAGAATCTAGAATTCAAAACTCAATGCCATGATCGTTGTGTGATCCTAGAGGCTTCAATCCCACCAAAAGCTATATGGGAAATTATCGGCATAAGAGTTACGGTAAATATGACGAACTCGTCCTCTGACGACCCCGCAACGATATACCAAGATTCGTTTTACCAGACTGATATTTATGACTATGGATGGAGCGACACGGTTGTAACGGTCTACGGTTCCTTTACTGCTGCGTCCGACACAGCAAATGCTACGATATATCTCGAGGTACTTTCTTCATTTGATATCACACTGCGCTATCAGACTAACAGTGTACATATGTAGAGCCAACCTTCATTCCAAAACACGTACTTCTACGTCGCTGATATCTACAGCGATTTGGACGATGGATCCTGTGGATTCACAGATCCTGCGTGTCATGAGGTTGCGAGGCAGAACTGCCCGGCCTCCTCCAAACCCTCATCCGTGTCAGAGACCTGTCATCCTGCCTCACCTCACGATGCTTGTCCGTCTACTACATCTATCCCTGCAAGAGCCCAGCCATCTTACCTCACCTCAGAACGCCTAACCAGCATTCCATCCACGGGAGATTACCTCTGCCTCACTTCACAAGGTCACGCCTACACCCTCCCGCATGAAGAGTACTTCGCAGGACGCTAAGGCATGAGCAGGGAGGTTTCCCCTCATCCTCCGCACGGTTTCTTCTTGTCAACAAACCACACTCATTTACTAACATTCTTACTCCTCGAGAGCCAGCCTCCTCGTCCTGCTAACGTGGAGACTAATCTCTTCCGGCGAGAGGATAGAATGAGGCATCTTGTAGAGTAATATTTAAGGAAGCCTGGCTTACCCAGTCTTCCTGATAATGAAGATCATCTACTATCTTCCTAATCACTTGCGCTTCCACTACAACTCCCACTTACCTTCCACTTATCCATCGCTTATCCCCTCATTATGTCATCCAACGACAACGCTTCGGCGCGCGACGACGCTACTTCGCCACACTGCGTATCCTGATAGCATGGTTCAAGACTATACGGAGCTTTAAACCCGCTCAACTAATGTGATGACCTTAATGAAATCTTAGTTCAAATAGAGCCTACAAGCAGAATTCTCAGTAATATATCGAGCTAGTATAGTTCGTAGCGGTTTCCCCGCTGGATCCTGCTCTCCACGTTCTCAAACCCTACAAAGTCGTAGCCAGTTTGCCTTCTTTCCGAGATAACCCAACTTTTCCAGTCAATGTACGGTAATACACGTCGTGGCTTATAGCGGGAAAGATTACGTCTGGGTAGGTAGTGAGTCGACATCCTACGCAAGCTCTGCAAAGTCTGGAGAAGGCGGGACAAGTTAAACCCTATAGGTATCCCTGGACTATTCGTTAAGGCTTGCCACACAAGACACTAAGCGAAGAGCTTAGCTAAGTGCAACTCTTCAGGCTCAGACGGAGCTTGATTATTCAAACATCATCTAAAAATAAGCTGCAGAGGCTGCTGATGCATTATAGACACTAGAGACTAAGAATAGGACGCGAACGCGGCTGGATCAATGACGCGACTGGGGCGCGGTGAGACTTAGCCGCACTCTTTGGGCGCAGCAGACTGCCTATTGCCGTTCAGGGTTAGTTGTAAACAATCCCACGCCTCGAAAGACACCTCGTGCTCTCGATGAAGCTCGGGATCAAGATGAAGTCTAGAATTAGCACAGAACCTCTGATTATAAAAATGCTGTCTCCTGCCGTTGTTTTCCTTTCTCTATCCTCACAGATATCTCAATCTCAAACAATAACATGAAACACTCGCTTGCTCTCTGCTCCAGGTTGGTGATGAACTCCTCACCGTCTCTGTTCTGGATGGGTACACCAACTTCGACATTGTCCATGGCAACATCCTCGTCGTCAACGGATCGTCCTCTGGCTTCTACGCTTGCAAGAACACGGGCGATCCCTACTCCTACTCTACCTCGGCCTACCAGGCCATGTTCTACAGCAGCGACGCTCCTTCAGATTGCATTTCCTTTACAATCGAGTACGTCCTTGTCGGACAATCCGCCAAGAACTCCAGCGCCACATACTCCAACTCGACCACCAACGCGACCTCCACTTCTGTTCCTATCGCTACTTACACCGGTGGTGCTGGCATGCTCAAGGCCAGTGCCGCTTTGACCGTCGGTGTTGTTGGCGCTGCTTTGGCTCTCGTCCTCTAAGTTGTTGACGCAGATGGCAGAAAAGCGCTTGGTTTTGGATGCAGCTGCTCGTCAGATTTTGAGTCTTGGAGATAAGACCTAATCACTCTTGACAGTCACTGCCCCCAAAGATTTGTATGGAGGTAGATGTATCATCATCGTCATCATCATTTGTATAAAGGGAGGAGTACCAGGGACAACGTAAATATGGCGTTATTAGGGAACAGATTGTAACTTTTAAGTAATGGAAATCATACAGAAGATATAGAAAATTCAGAAGAAACATATAAACGATCAAAGTCGAAATCGAGGCCTAGAATCAATCGGAAGATTTAGCTGGATAGGACAGTAGATTTCGCTGGTCCAGATGCATTCGATTTGAAAAGCAATAGGTTTATTGAATTGCGAGTCTACTTCATTTAGTAGATGGATATTATCTAAGTGAGTCAAGTATTCCAGACACATGCAGAGACAGTGATCTCGAAGAGGCTGTGTCCAGCATACGCAGCACGTTGTGCTTTCATCTTCAACTGCTTACGTCCCCTCCAACTCTGCGTATGTCTTCAAACCCGCAAAACCACATGTATTTACGTTTTCCTGAATACCTCTCGTACGAGACTATTTTAGTCTACTGCGACACTAGATCACAGCTGGCGCAGCTATTTGTCCTTTTATAAGTGAGGGCCCTAGGCGGTAGAGCTCGCGATGGGTTGATACTTGATCTCGACCCGCGCATATTTATATCTCTTCTGGGCTGATTATTCCTTTTCCTTTTTTTTTGGCAAACTTGTTCATACACAGTGCAGAATGGTAGGTTACTCTGCTTGTGATAATGCGTGCTGCTGCGCAGTGTCAGCTAACAGCTCTCAGTCTCTATACTCAACCAACTCCAACGACGTCGCAAGCACTACCACCGACTCCCCTCTGATGGGCGAGCATACCGCCACCGGCGACCTCCCAATGAGAGACACCCAGCACTCTCCAGACATGCTTCCCATGCTCGAGAGGGATCTGGGAGAGCAGAGTCTTCCGATGCGACATAAGCTTTGCCAAAGTGATGGAAGTGACCGTCCTATGCTTGAGAAAAGTTTGGGTGAGCAAAGTCTCCCCATGAGACATATGCAAGGCGGCAGTGACAGCAGCAACTTTCCCTTGCTGAAGAAGGACCTGAGTGATGCAAATCTTCCTATGCGACAGAAGCAGAGACAAAGTGATGGTATCCACACTTCCATGTTCAAGAAAGACATGAGCGATCGAAGTCTTCCTGTGAGGCATAAGCAAAGCCTCAGCAGCGGTAGTATTCCTACTCACCACGAATCCCCGGAAACTCCTCAGCTGGTCAGCGACTTCACGACCGATAATCTTCCCATGCGCGACGTGCCGTTCGCACCAATGGACCTGCCTATGCTCGAGAAAGAATTTGCCGCTGACGCTCCAATGCCAAATAAACCCATCCCTGACTCCGGCTTTGACACCGACATGGACGCTAAAGCTCCCATGCTCGCCAAGCCTATGACCAGCACCAGCTTCGACACAGATCTGGAGAAAGGAGCTTCAAGCGACGAAGTTCTCTATAGTGCAGTCCGACCCAGCAAACCGCCATCGACGGTAGAGTCAACAAAAGCCTCCTCGTTCAAGATCCAGCGACGGGGTTGGGGTCCATTTGTTTTGTTTCAAAGAAAACTATCACAAAGAAAACTAATTTCCCCAACTCCAAACGACGAATCTGTGGATTGTCGGTGTTTGCGTTTAGTTGTGTTATTGCAGGTATTGTTATCGTTCTTGTCGTTGCTCTGGGCGCGGGGCATGGAGCTGGATTAAAAAAGGACGATTGAGATGCAGATGTAGACTGTGGTATAGCATTATTCAAACAGAAATAGAATGTCAGACGTGGGAATAATTTGGGGGCTTAGTGACTGCCAGTCAGATGACAGAAGAAAATGTGATATTTGAATATATTGTGATAGTCAAAACATAACAGTAAATTCAAGAGTTCTTCTTCTTCCCGATTCCAGCCATTAAGCACTGTTGGTCTATAAATCTACCTTTGAATACCTGAGGAAGTGCAAAGGCAGGAAAATGCGGAGGAGCGGTGAACTACGAGATTAAAACTCAGAGCTCAGTCGGAACTTGCCACAGGCTCTGATTTCTTCAAAAGTCCTGCCACTCACCAATATCAGTCGAACGATACTAACGATGTTTGCGGTTGGCAGGAAATCTATAATACAGGTTGCTTGTTGTTCTTGTAATTTCTTACAGCATGAAAATTCACAGGGAAGAGTATTGAACTGGGTGAGAAAACTCGGTGCCGATGCCCATCGCTGACTGAGTTTACTGTGTGCATCTGAGCTCACTGCTGCTTCTCCACACTTATCCTCTCAGTGACCACCAACATCAACAAATGCAGCTCGTCCACCTCTTGAGTGCTTTCAATCAGTATCTTGGTTTGAAGGAGTACCACTTTAATGCCAGTCACCGATTGGCTGACGACTTCCCGGCAGTTGACTGGCATTCGAGACAGTTTGCACCGCAGGCCGCACCGCTAACTCCGTCGCGTCTGTGACTATTCTGGCGTCTTGGACCAGTGTCAGCCAGATCTGACAAGTGCGGTAGGCCGGAATGCTTTGGTGGATTTGATACTACCATGTTCTGTTCTGTTCAGTCATTATCGTTATAGGTGTGTTGATACTCTTGTCTGCGCGTGCACGACCCTGTCAGCTCCGCAGTCTCCTCCTCCGCAACCCCACCTGCTCGGACCAGTTTTTAATCAGCGCCTTGAATTTTTGGTCTATCTTATCGCCTGTATTACCCCTGCGGCACTCCCGTCCCGCCGTTGCGCGTGCGCACCTCCTGTTCCCGCTGATCTAAACCCTGTTATCTGGCACCCGTCATATTATTTCTTTTTTCTCCGGCACTATACACTGTCGCTATCGGATGGCTTATCTTTGGGGTCCTCTCATTGTCTAGGCCTGGTGGTAGTGTCAGGATATATATATTGTGCCTCTCGCCTCCACAATGCACTCCACGCCCCACAGTGAACCCCAAGAGTGTCTTGGTACTTGATCTTCTCTAGCTATACTTTAGTCGTGATCGTCACTGTACTCCATCGCCAATGGATAGCTTCACTGAAAAGAAGGATGCCGTCATCTCCTCGGAGCGAGAGATCACCGCCGAGTTCACCTCGTACACGAACGAGAAGAACGATGTCTACGTCTCGACGTCCTCGCCATCCGAGCAGCCCTCGCTCAGCGACTTGGAGCGCGAGCGCTTCACCAGCCGAATCATGGAGTCCAAGGAGCTTGAGGATATTGGAGCCAGCACGACGCAGCTTGAGTTCTTGTTGTCAAAGCTACATATCCTCTCGCTTGACGAATGTGTCGAGGAACTGCGTACTGCCGCGGATTATCATCGTGACGACTACAACTATCCGATTGACACGCGCGAGAAAATCAGTCGGTTGCTTGAAGGAGCAATGGCGTACGGTCAGGGTCAGGAGATTTATGAGATGGATCTTCGCCTTGAGGCTACGCTCAATCGATTCAATTCTCCTTATCCAGAAGTACGTGCTGTCACCGACCCGACTGACGACAAATCTCTAGCCGTCGAGACTCCTCGCGCGTACTTCCTCGGCCTATTTTGGGTTGTCGTCGGGTCCTTCATCAACGAAGTCTTTCTCACTCGCCAACCCTCTCTTTCCATCAAGTCCGCCGTCTTCCAGATCCTCGTCTACCCGGGCGGTAAGCTCCTCGAGCGCATACTGCCTGATAAGACGTACTACTTCCGTGGCCGCAAATTCGCTCTAAACCCAGGACCATGGTCTTACAAAGAGCAGATGTTTGCGACAATCATGATCAACGCCGGCGCAAACTTTGCAAACGTCGAGAATCATACGCTTGTGTATAAGCTGCCGCAGTTCTTTGCGCAGACGTGGGTGAATTTCGGGTTTATGTTTGTCGCGAATGTGTCGACTCAGTTCTTTGGTTTTGGAGTTGCTGGTATTTTGAGACGCTGGGTTAGTTCTTACTTTTGGCTTTCAAATAATTACGAGAAGGCGCTAACTCGCTGTACTCTTCCAGGTCATTTATGAGAAGAAAGCTGTCTGGCCGACGATGTTGCCTACTCTTACTCTGAACAGAGTTCTTCTCCAACCAGAAGAGAAGCATAGTATTCATGGCTGGACGATCTCTCGATACCGCTTCTTCTGGTACGTCTTGGCGGCTAGTTTTGTGTACTTTTGGCTGCCGGATTTTCTGTTCACCGCTTTGTCGACCTTCAACTGGATGACCTGGATCGCTCCTGATAACAAAATCCTGGCGCTCATCACGGGATCCAAAACCGGCATGGGCTTCAACCCCATTCCGACTTTCGACTGGACTGTGATCAATTACTCCGGTCCTCTCACAAAGCCGTTTTTCTCCAGCGCGAATCAATTTGCTGGTGTTTTGTTTGGTGCTTTTCTGATCATTGGTATGGTGTGGAAGAACTACAAGTGGACTGGATACATGCCGATGAATACCTCGACCGTTTACGCAAACAACGGCTTGAAGTACAACATGACACGGATCACAGACGCGAACAGCCGTCTGGACGAGAAGGCTTATCGCGCGTACTCTGCGCCGTACTTCACCGCCGGAAATCTGCTTCGCGAGGGTTCTTCCTACTGCATGGTCACTCTGAGTTTCACCTCGATCTTGCTGTCAGACCACAGACTTTTGTATAACTCGCTGAAGGGATTCGTCAAGTCGCTTAAGAACTGGCGGGTCAATAAGCTAGGCAAAACGTCGAGTTTTGAGGATTTCAATGATCCTCTGTCGCTCATGATCCGCGAGTACGAAGAGGTGCCGGACTGGTGGTTCCTCGTCATTTTACTAGTCTCGCTAGTCTTTGGAATCATCCTCTTTGAAGTCTACCCAGTCGTCGCACCTGTGTGGGTCTTGTTTGCCGTTTTTGGAATTTCGATCTTGCTGCTGATCCCTTCGACTGTTATTTACTCGGTTACGGGATACCAGGTCGCGTTCAACGATCTCATGGTCTTGCTCGGTGGTTACTTCGTTCCTGGATCGGGAATCGGAAATATCATCGGTCGACTATATGGCTGGAATATTGACGAGCAGGCGGAATCTTTTGTCTCGGACCTGAAACTTGCGCACTACGCCAAGCTTCCGCCGCGAGCGGTCTTTAGAGGACAAGTTATCGCGACCGCAGTCAACTGTCTCGTAACGATTGGTGGAATCCATGTTGTCCTTGGCCTTAACCGCATCTGCTATTCTGATCAGCCTGATAAGTTTGTGTGTGCGTATCCAAACAGTATCTACAACACCAGTTTGTTCTACGGACTCGTGGGCCCTGACAGAGTGTTTGCGATGTACCCTGGACTCAAGTACTGCTTCCTTGCCGGCGTTGTGATTGGTCTTGTGTACTACCCCTTGCAGCGCTACTTCCCGCGTGTGTTTAGATCAATCCATCCGGTGGTCGTCCTCTCGGGCGTGTATGTCTACGGCCAGTCCTACAACCTCTCCTACTACACCATGGGCTTCTGGTTCGCGCTCTACTTCATGTACTTTGTGCGTCGCAGATACCTAAACTGGTGGACAAAGTACGTCTACGTCCTCACCTCCGGTCTCACAGCCGGTACAGCGTTCTCAGCCATCATCATCTTTGGCGCTATCAGCTACACAGGCACGTCGGTGAAATGGTGGGGGACTACGGTGTCGACTGCCGGTATCGACGCGGTATCGACGACGACTCTGTACGATATGCCGGAGTCGGGCACGTTTGGCTTGAGTGTTGGGGAGTTCCAGTGAGTTGTTCGATATGATACTCACAGAGTCTGTTTATTTGCTATTTCCACTGTTTGTTTGCTATTTCCACTGTTTATTTGCTATATCTACTGTTTAATTTGCTATTTCCAAGAATGAAGAATATTGTAGCCAGTGGTTCGCAGTTGAAAATCCATACAAATCATCCACCTAAAATTAGCTAATAAATGACGTAACGTAACTTTGCTGCTCATCGCGAAACCAATCATCCGGCAAACTCTCAGACTTTCTCTCCGCGTCCACATAAAAGTCGACAGTCGCGTCCATTGAGCGAGCAGCATCGAGATATATTCTGATTGTTCTTATATCAGCCAGAGCTCTTGTTTAAGTACTGTACAAGGCTGCTTGACGCATTTGTTGCTCATTGAATTCTCTTGCTCCGTTTCCCCGCGCCTATTCGGTACACCAATCGACATCGAGCGTCAGCTCCCAGCTATTCCATTTACTTGACATAAATCACCGAGCAGCATTTTGCGGGGTGAAAAAGAAGACATACAACTTGCGGCATGAGTATAGACGTGAAAGAGATTAAGGCGCTGATGGGCGGCCTTGAGAAGGCAGCTTCGCCGGCTACGATTATTGATATCTTGGGACAATTGAAAGCTGGAGTGAAGCCGACAGAGAAGTTGCTGCGGGTGTGTATCCTTCTCGCGATTGCTTGAAGCTGCTGGGTTGAACTCTTGAGCTAACTTGACTGATGGTTTGTAGGAAACCAAACTCGGTATCGCAGTCAACAAACTACGCTCCCATCCCGACAAAAAAGTCTCAGAGCTGGTAAAGTCAATAATCAAGAAATGGAAAGACGAAGTCACAGCGCAAAAGGCGCCCAAGCACGCTGGCAGTGCACAGCCTTCTTCGTCTGTAGGATCAACGCGCGCGCCCACGACTTCCGCGTCGCCAGATTCGACCGCCGCGGCCACGGCTGCGCCGGAAGCGGTGCCGTCGCGGCCAAAGGTTCAGAGATTGCCTAATGGACAGCTTAGAGATGTCAAGACTGATTCGGTGTCGACGGAGATTTATCCTGATAAGGTGCGGAATAGTTGTGTGACGGTGACATACAATGCTCTTGCCAGTGACTCTGATGCCCGTAAGTGTATCTCCTCTTATTCCCATCTGTTGTACGTATACTAAATTCTATGCAGACTCCGACGTGATTCTCGCGTGCTCAAAGCAGATCGAACAAGTCGTGTTCACAAACGAAAAAGGCACAACACCCACCTACCGCTCCAAAATGCGCTCCCTCTTCCTCAACCTCAAAGACTCGAAAAACCCCTCCCTGCGCGCGCGCGTCGTGTCCGGCGAAATCAGCGCCGAAAGACTATACCGCATGTCTCCGCAGGAAATGGCCTCGGAGGAACTGAAAAACGAAATCAAGAGACTGGAACAGAAAAACCTGTTCAACGCGCAGGGCGCAAAGGAAGAGCGCGCAATCACGGACCGCTTCACGTGCGGGAAGTGCAAGCAGAAAAAAGTGTCGTACTATCAGATGCAGACGAGAAGTGCGGACGAACCGCTTACTACTTTTTGCACGTGCGAAAATTGCGGAAATCGCTGGAAGTTCTCGTAGATTTACGCGGGTGGGTATGGTTTTTTCTCTTGTATATTTTATTTGTTTGTGGTTTAAAGTCCCATGGTGCAGTGCTTCTTTTTCATCTTTGCGTGATTGTATTCTAGTTTTTCTTATACTATATTTTGTTTACACTAATGGAACAGAATATTTTGACATTAACCGCGAGATTGAAAGTCAAACGCAGTTGATCATTTCAAGTCGTATATTACAATTCATTCTATCTATGTACACAAAAACGCTGCATTCTGATAAAAATCCAGCATCGGATTATCCCCATCCTTCGTCATCGTCTTTTCCAACACCGCCCACTGCTCCAAAAACGCACTGTGCGTCTCGACAGTCGCCACGCGTCCCACAATCTTCGTATACAACGCCGCCGCCAGCTCAAAGTCCGTCGGGAAAAGAATATCAAAGTAACCCTGCAAGACCATGTAGGTGTCTACCGTGATCATCTTCTTGTTGAGCAGGACTTGCACGACGGGGGAGTTGTAGCCTGGGATTGAGTTTGGGAGACTGGTGAAGTCGGAAGCTAGAAGGCGATGTTCTGGGAACTTGGTCTTCAACACCTCGAGAAACTGCAGATACCGCGTGGGGATGAATTCAGGAACCGTGAGATCATGCGCGAGCGGATGCAACCACGTCCGCAGTTTACGACGGAATTTGCTCTTGGACAGCGGATGGCCCTTTAATTTGGACAAGTCTAGATCGGGGAATAACTCCTTTCTGAGAGTGAGGAATTTCTCGGCCCAGGGATCAAGCTCGGGTGAGAAATGCTCTTGGAAATCTCCGGTCTCGTCCACGACGACATATCCCTGATGCGGCTTGTTCGTCTCGTGGTCGTATCTGATTGAATCATGAGCGAAATTATCAAAGACTTCAAGAGCGATGAAGAAGCACGGCTCGGGGACTTTGGTATCCCAGTCGAAAATCGACTTGTTGATAATCCGAACGTGATCCGAGAATCCTTGCCGATCAATCTTGTCTTGTAACGCACGCGCTGCCTGTTTTGCCGCCAAGGTTTCGGAAATTTCAATGATGTTGTACCGCGTTCGCTCGTAGACATCTGGGTGCGTCTCACGGATATAGTCGAGGATGTTCAGCATCAGCGTTCCGTTACCACCTCCAACTTCGTAGATCACAAGGTCATTGTATGGATACAGCGTAATCAAGTAATTAAGCAGCAGATAACGCGCAATAGCCTGTCCATAAAACGGCTGGAACAGCTCAGTAGGCGTATGCCACAGCTGCGGCAGTTCCGGAGACTTGTCCGGGTCCTGAGCCGGGCGCGCTTCGCCGGGCCTGATTTTGGTGTTTGAGGTGAGCATGTTGTCGTATTTTTTGTAGGTCCGTGACCATCGATTGACAAAGTCGTCGGTGTTTTTGATGTCACCGTAGTCGAAGGGTTTATCGGGAGAGTAGATAGTTGCCTGTCGAGCGAAGTAGCCGTAGGCGGGATTGTATAGCGAGTCTGAGAGTCGTTAGTATACATATCACACCGGAAGGTATAGCGGTGAACTCCTTCAAAACTTAGCAAATACATACCATCGATGAAATCCCGAGTGAGCATGCTCAATTTCCGTGGTCGGGTCGTGGTTTCCTTCATACCCGACAAAGCAGCCAGCTTTGAGCTCGTAACCGTAGGATACTTCTTAAACACCTCATAATCATTCTCATTCGCAAAGTACAGGTACGAATACGGTCGCACACTATAATCGTAGTTGATGATAGTCTTCTTATCCTTACTCTTATCCATCAGAGAATCATCAACCATCTGATCCCGCGTGGGCTCGCTGAGCGACGCACCGCGGTTGCCGGTCCGCGAAGTGGCGCGTAAAGCGTTAGATGACTTCGCCGACGTGGCAACTGCCGCCGGGGGTGGTCGATACAGCTTCGATTTGCGTGCGGGCGGAGTTGCTTTCTCTGCTTTGGCTTCAGGCTCTTGCGACGCTAGCTTCACTTTGATTGGAATTTTGTCAGAGAACGGGGTCGGACGGGAGGTCTCTATATCTGCTTGTTTCGGCGGTTGTTTCTTCTTTGCTGATAAGCCATTGGTATTGCTGAATTGCCGAACACCCGCGCCATTACGCAAAGCGAAATCTGAACTGCTCTTCGTCGACGCTAGAGGACCGGAGAGAGTCCTGGACCAAGCTGCGCACACACCATACCAAACGGCAGCTCTTTGCTGCGGTATCCTTCGTAAGTTTTTCATTCTATAGATGCTGATCTTTGTTAATCCGCCATCCTACCAAACACGAACAACCCACAGTCTTTGAAATAAAGACCTCCTCCGCGCAAACCAAGATACAACAAGCACTTACTCAAGACTACCGTAATAAACACACAATTGAAAAACTTCATTAACCAACTATGCATCCCATATCGGTCCACTGTCAACAATCCCTTGTGCCGTGTCCTATTACGTCTCTCTTTTGCCCTCGGATGTCGTGAACCTCTACGAAGTTTCAAGAGTCGTGATTTTATCGCGGTGGTTGCTGTTACCCGGTTAGCCCGCTTCCCGCTTAAGATCACGTGATGCTTTTATTGCCTGTTTTGACTATTGCCTTAAAGAGACAGAAGCGACTATATATCAATTGTGTATATTTCTTCTCTACATTTCAAATATCATACCAGCTCTAGCAATACACATCTCGATCACTCTCCATACCCTCTACTATCTCCTCGAGCACTTTCCTGCCAGTCATATTCTCAAACAACTCGGTATCGATAGTGTCTCGCGTGAAGAACCTCCAGATCTTCACCTCTTTAGTCTGGCCATACCGCACCGCTCGTCCAATCGCTTGGGTCTCCCGCGCACGGTAGGAGTCGACAGTGTTGCTCAATAGCGGAGACAGGAATATAATGTGGTTGGCGACCGTGAGGTTTCTGGTTTGCAATAGTTAGTATTTTAGTAGCTTCCGTAGTCGAGGATATGTTGGTGGTACAAGGAGTACTTACGCTCCACTCGCGCTCTCATCGGCAACGTTCAAAAGCAAAACTTTGCACGTGCTCTCCACCTGCTGAAACTGCTCGAGCTGCTTACTTCGGTTATGCGCCGATCCCGAAATCACCATAAAGTCGATCCCACGATCCTCCAGCAACAACTTTGCAGTCTCCATCAAAGCCTCGAACTGTACAAACAGCAACACCCTGTCGTCGGCTGGGATCTCAGACTCGATCAAATCAGCGAGATCCTCCATCTTTGAGCCAAAGATCTGGTTTTCTGAACTCACCAGGCGATCTTTGGCGCCAATAGTGTCCGCCATGACTGTATTGTTTCTGTTTGTCAGCGAAGCACAGCCCTCGCCTATAAAACACTCTTCCCTCATAGCCGCCGCCGAGACGCAGTCTGAACATCCCATGTGTCCACATGATGAGATTATAGTGATCTGACTGCGATCCTTGATCTTTCGGTCGCACCCCAGACATGTGACTTCGACATCACCGGACGCCATCACGGTCAACAGGTTTTCGAAATACATCAATGCCCGCTTCCGCTGCAGATACTCTTTGGCTAGTCGATGAATCAGGTGCACGCGCTCATCGAGCACAAACTCAAGCTCGTCCACCGGAAGCTCAATGTCCGCACTTGCAGCCGAACCACGCTTGTACTGCTCCATCTTCTTCGCAGCTGCCCGCTTTGCTTCCTCGACAATGTTCTCGATCTTGATCGCGACTGTTGCGTCCCCCAACGACCCAAGCCTCTGCTTCCAAGTCATATACTTATCCGGACTCCGGTGGTGGAACTTCATCAGCGCATAAACCATCTCCTCTGCCTTCACACACTCGCGATACAAATCCCGCTTGCACTCATCAAGCTGGCGTTTTCGAATAACCACAATACTCTCACACTCACCGATATCTTTCTTGCTTTCCTGCTGCTGATAGTCATCCCCAAGATAAACCTTCAGATCGAAGTGAGACGCGCACTTCAGCAGCGCTTCTTCAGCAGTCGCAGAGTCGCCGAGAGACTGATTAAGCCTCTGCTCGCGATCAGAGTCGCCTTTCTGGCGCTTCTTCATCCGCATGTCTAGGAGTTGGAGGAAATGCTTCAGTTCGAGATAGATTGCGCCTTCGGCCATGGTCAGACTGACCATCTTCAGTTTCTCCGTCTTTAAAATTTCATCGATATCAGCCGTATTTTGCCGCGCGTATTTTGTGAGAAATGCCTGCGCGATTTGGTTCCGGTGCGCGTGCCAGTTCAGAGATCTCATCTCTCGATACGAGTGGAATCTTTCCACCGCTAAATCATACACAGTCATGTTAGTGGGCAAAGCCATACCATAACAAGAATGACAAAATAAAACTCACCCGTCTGATCTCGCTTGCGCTTCTTCATAGTATCAGAGTTTCCTTCGTTATCGTCATCAATACCAAGATGTATGCCCAAAAACGAAGCAATGCTCTTAACCGAAGAAAAATCCGACAACGGCGGAGTTCCAGACAAAATCCACCTCTTCTCAGCTGAGATATGCTGAATCATCTCAAGAACCGCACCGTCGAGATACGTGTACTCATCAATGATAACCCGGTTGAACCTAAACATCTCAAACAACGGAGCCTTCATCTTTTTCCAATCCCTCTTCGTCGCTTGCGACTTGAGACAGAATGGATCCTGCACTAACCTCTGGGCACGTTCCTTGTTCAGATCCTTTTTCTTGGAGCCACTCTTTGAGTTCCGTTGCTGAAGCTTAGCTCCTTTCAGTCTCTTTGAATTTTCAATCGACGTCACCTCGTCTTTCAAAGTCTCTTCAAACGACTTGCGCGCGTGATCCAGCATCGCAGTCGCGCCGTCTTTAACCAAGATCTCAGTTTGTGTCTTTAAAATCTCCAACGCGCGCTCGTACCGGAACGCAAACTCGCGGCTGCCGTTCTTGGTAACAGGGATCGAGGGCACGCCCGCAAGGCAGGCTAGGTTCAGGTGATAGTTGACTGAATCGAATATTGACGACGCGGCAACGATGACGTCGGTCTTCATGAAATCCTCAATCGAGTACTTGTTCAGTGAGTTTAGCCCACTGAGCTGGATGATGTCGAATTCATTAAACGTGAACTTTTGAAACTCTGCTACCCATTGCTGAATTAGATGTCCAGGAATCAGAATCAAGGTCGCCTTGATCTGAATCTGGCCATCAACAACCCGCCTCTCAGGGCTCGTCACCCTCTCATCCGCAGCTGCAGCATCCTGGGTGCAACTAATCAAACCAATCGAGATCGCAGTCTTGCCATACCCAACCTCGTCCGCCAAAACGCCGCCGCGCACAGTCACTTCTCTCTCGACCTTTCCCTCTGCGCGCCATCCGATCGGCTCAAGAATGCACTCCACGATTTCCTCCTCAGTGAACGTGCCTGCTGCCTCGGTCTCCATATAATTCATCCACGCCAACGACCGAAGTTGCTCAGGCCGAAGCTTGTTTCGCGGATTCCATACAGGCGGCTGCGCGCACGGCGTATCCTCTCTATTCGACTGCAGCACAAACTTGCACTGCGGAAGAACCTGCAACGCCTCAAACTCGGTATCAATCCTCCACGAGAGCTTCAGAGCCGAAGTCGGGTTCATCGAGGGCGGGAACCGCGCGACACCGCGGTGCAGGAGCGCGCCGCAGTTGAGCCCGATCCTCATCATCGCGTTATCCGCATCGATCTTGATCTCGGTCGTGAACGGCTCCGGACGGCGTTTGAGCGCGTACTCAAACTTGCTTGCCTGGCCGATATCTTCTTGGATTATTATTCCCTTTTGTCCGCTGACGAGCTGGAATGTGGGTACGAGCGGTGCACACCGGTCGCAGTGCTTGCTTTCGGCCGCGGTCTCGACTACCGACCATGTTTGCATCATCGGCATCTTGCGCGCACGCTCGGTTATCCATCTCAAGTCCTTGAACACGCCACGGGCATGGATATTATCGACCACGAACCAGTCTCCCGTCGCAGCCTTTTCCCAAAGCTCTTCGTCAATCTCGGCGACTTTCACACTCTCGTCATCCCGAGGAATCTCAGCGTAGAGCAGCGTGGTCGAGTGCTCGCAGTTTTCGTGATCTACCGCGAGGCTATCTTTATCGCTTGGCTGCATCACAACAGGAGCCTTTGGAGGACGATGCGGAGCGATGGTCGAGCCGGGGACGGGAATCCAGAGGCCGCTCATGGTCGCCTCAACGTTGACGTTATCGTTATCGGTGTACGGATGCCACTCAGGACTCAGCTTGGCAATAGTAATCCTCGATTCCTGGTATTCAAGCCGGCGATTATCGCGAGCAAAGACGGCGTGATCTAGGGTAGGATTCCGGCACCGCGAGGGATCGAAAAACAGACTGATCCCGCTCTCACTCTTGTAGAGCTGATCTTTTGCTGTCCCGCATTTTGGGAGAGCATGGTACACCCCAGAGATATCCTCCATGTACTTGGAAACAGGCACAGCTTCAACTCGAAGACTCTCATACTGCTGCATGCCCGCATACTTCCCCTGCAGACCGAGACGGTCCTGCCATGCCGGAACTGTACGCTGCTCGCCATCGACCTCGTTCCCGTCGATAACGACGGTGAATGACGTGAAGACGGGTAAATGCAACTCCCACTGATCATCCTCTTGGGTTTTCCAGTTATTGAGCTTCATTCGTGCAATCGGGCTTTCCAGCATCGACCTAATCTTACTATTCGCAGGCTCGTTCTTGTCCGGGATGGCGTATAGAAGCCATTCTGGATCCGGGCCGAGACTGAGCTCGGCCTTTGCAGCAAGAGAGGAAAAAGTGACGATCCAAATGTCTTGTCGGCGAATGTCGGTAAAGCGGAGCTCAGAGCTGATAGCCTTGGTTGTGCTCGTTTTATACGCGGTCCACAGAGCATCATCGACTTTCACGCCTTCCGGGATGAGACTATCCAAACCGTCTGCGTCGATACCATCGACAACGATACGCATCGGAAGCGAGTCTTTGATCATTTTCTCGACCTCTCTTGGCGGTAAACGGTCAGAAGTGTCGACAATCTTATATAAATGCTCGGGTTTGCCTCCACAAGCAGTGCAGGAAGAAAACCCGCACTTCTCGCAGACTTGGATCGGACTGGAGGATATCGCGTGCCGTCCTTCGCAGATGCACATGCGTCTGGACTTTTTGCAAAGTTCTACAAGCTCAGCAAACGTGCGATCCTCGAAATCGGCAAAATCGATGGCCGACCGCGCGAGTCTATCCTGGCCGATGAAAATCGGGCGCGGGATCCTCTCGTCGTCGTCATCGCCAATTCGCTTGTTTGACAGCGGATTCGCGTATTCCTTGACTAGAAGTTTAGAGCCCAGCGTGAGCGCGGTGAGAATGCATGTGCCGACTACTATTGTCGTCATTGCGTTTCCCGCCAGATCGAAGAGGTTGTCCTCTGTTTCGCGCGTGAGGTAGAGTTCGTCTATAGGAAGGCCTTGCATTGAGAGTGCCTCAAGACCGATCATTGGTCCTCCGCGGTTCGTGATGAAGGCGATTGTCGAGGGCGTAATGCAGGCGGCTATGCCGGTTATACGGGCGGAAATAGTTCGATCGACGTTCTGGGAAAGGTTCCAAATCTCACTTTGCACCTTTGTTAATAAATAGATAGATCAAAGGGTGGGATGGAAAAAAGACGACTCTTACGCTTTGAATGCAGGATCGACGTCAGCCTGCGCGGCTCTCAAGAACGTGATATCGATAAGATCGCGAACCCGGTTAACCTGATTCGCTCCAAACTCCTTCCACCACGTATCAACAAACTGACAAGACCCGCTCTCGTCCCACGACGTGAACGGTCGCTTGAAGCCGAGCTGCTCTTTATACCGTGCCTTTGAATGGCGTTGTTCGCAGCGATCCCAGTCAATGCGGCCTCGGGTAGGACCCATATTCTCTTTTGCCATCTTTGTTCGGACGGCCAGAACGCGCGGGTCGTCGCTGTGAAGCATGAAAGCTTCAAACGAGCTTGAGGCGGGGCGTTTCAGACTCTGTACTTTCTTGGCCCATTCGTTTGCAAGACCGCTATGTCCCTTTTTGAACGCACAGAGATAGACGCGGTTACGGGTGTGGGGGATGTAGTAGTCTTTCGAATCAAGCTTGACGCTCTGGGCATCATAGCCCATTTCCTCGAAATGACCAACGATATCTGTCCAAGGAGCGCCGCATACGTTCTCGAGGACGACGATCGTGGGATTGTGCTTGGTGACGTAGCGACACATGCCTCGGTAGGTTCTGCCGGACTCTCCTTGGTCTTCGAGCGTCTTTTTCAGATTGTTGAGAGTGGAGAAGTCGACGCACGATGTTCCGGCGATCAGGATATCGATGTCGCCCGGGACGGTGACCATCGATCCATAGGCGGTCATTCTACATGATTGAAGTCTTAGTGACGGAAGCATGACTGTAATAGGAGGTGACTCACGCTTCGTCCTCTCCAAGCTCGACAACATCTCTAAACAACACAGGCGGTTTAAAATTCCGCTCAATATAAGCCTGCTTGAACGGCTCAATCTCGCACGAAAACGCGTGGTCAAACTCGAGATCGAGGCCCATCTTCTGCTTCGCCGTCCGCGCAATCATCCGCAGCGCCAGCAGCGGCGACTCTGTGCCCGAGCACATTGTCGCAACGCGGAGTTTACGACCGGCGAGCTGCTCTGTGATTTTGTGGATCTCGGGGTATCGCGAGACGAGGTCTTTGAACATGTCGTAGATACTGCTGATCGGAGGGTCTTCAGAGTCTTCGACTGACTGACCCTTGCGCGTGAGGAACTCGTTCGTATACTCTGCCGCTTTGGGCGTCGGTTTTCCGGACAGCGAAGCTCTGCTCTTGCGTGCTGCGGCCTTTGCGGAAACTTCGGCTACAACATCAGAGTCGTACTCGTCCTCCTCCCCAAAAATCCCGCTCTCCTCATCACTATCGACCAGCTCATCAAGCAAATAGTCGTCGTCATCCGCGAGCGCCGAGAGCTGGATCTCATCGAAATCCGAGTCTTCCTCCTCGTGCTTTCTCGCTCGCTTGGGTTTAGATGATGACTTTTGCTTTTTCGACCGTTTGGAACCTGAGTGCGCGGTATCCTCATCCTCGGCCTCGCTGCTGCTGCTGACGTAGAACGCTGATGAGTTTTGAATGCTGATCGAAGCCCTTGCTGCCGCAGACCGTCGGCTTCGAGACGGAGGGGCAGGTACGACTATTGGTTCTTCGAACGCGTCGTCGCTGTCATATGATGTTTTCTCCGTGCTAGTAGATGGAGTGATCCCTCGTGCTGACTTTACACGAGTAGAAGCCTCGTCAAAGAGTTGTCCGGCATGCGACCAGAGATAGAGGTCGTCTTCGTCGGGAGCAGGTGAGGTTCCAGTGGTGTTTGAGTCAATGGTGGGAGGAGTAGACGATGAGGATTTGTCGAGAGCTGTAGTAGTTGAAGACCGGGTTTTTTTGGCGCGAGGTTTGCGGATTGTCGTGGTTACGGTCGACGAGTGGGCGGGCGGTGCGTCTGGTGTCGAGTTGCCGTTGATCGTGAGTGCGTCTGCAGCTATGTAGATCGAGCGCGTTAATAACAATTGCACAAGCAATCAAAGACAATCAGGAAAGATAGTAATTACCGGAGTTTAGAGTGATCCTGCGCACGATCTCCTTCTCCATCATCTTCAACGAGTAACTCTTGCTATCCTCATCATAAGTCAACACGCGCACCCGCTGCATTGTCCCCCGCCGAGCCTGCACCTTCTCGCCATCCGCCGCCGACCTCAATTTGACCGACGCAACAACCAAATCGTCAAACGCCCTCAAAACAAACTCATTCTTCTCATTCAACACCAGCTTGTTAATGCGCTGCGGCTCCGTCGTCGTCTCGTCATGCGGTTCGTTCCCGCGCAACCGGGACGACGATCGGCGGCGTTTGTCGGGATCGGGACTGAGTCGCAGCCAGCGGTCGAGATGCGCGTCGGCTGAGAGTTTTTTGCTTTCGGTTTTGGATCGGGCCATTGGTGGTGATGGAATGAGATGGATGAGGTGAAGTAGACACGCGTGCTAATCTCTCTCCCGCAGACAATTCCACTGCACTTCTTTCCAAACACAAAAGTAATAGAAGATCAAGACTCAGCAGCGCTCAATCACCACAGCTCCAGACTCAATCAGCTCAAAAACAGGTCTCTAAAGCAGCTCTGCGCGTGCGTCGATAGGAGAACAGCAATCTCGCAGCTGTTCTGAGTCTGGAAGCCTCGAGCTCGGCTGCAGAAGTGCGCAATGTTGTGGCTTCTCGACGCGTCGCACTCTGAATACCCGGTTTGGCTTATTTGCGCTGCTGGTTGATTTGAGACTGTTTTTTGTTTTTAAAATACGAAATAACTTGTAAGAAATATGAATGACTTTTGATAATAAAGAATAAACACAGACAACATACAAAAGACACAGAACACCGCTCTTCAACCTCTTTCTGTAGGGTTTTCCCCAACTCACCTGTGATGACAAAAAAACCCTGACCAGCAGCCCACCTCACCGCCCTCCTCTCTTCCCCAAACCACCCCCCACAGATCTCCTCCGACCATGGAAGTCCGGCAACGCAAACCAGGAAGCGGCAGACCAAAGGGCTCGAAGAACAAGGCGAAACCGCCGGGAACAGAGCCGCGGCCGCGGAAACCCGGCAGCGGAAGACCAAAGGGCTCGAAAAACAAAACAACGCTCGCGGCCGCGGCGGCGGCGGCGGCGGCGGCTGTTGCTGCGGTGTCGGCGTCGGCGTCGGGTGGAGCAGGTGCTGGGAATGCGGATAACGCTGCGGGTGTGAATGTCGGTGTCCGTGGCGGTGCCGGAGTGCGGACAGATCCCGCGTCGGGAACAGCTGCGTCTCAAGCCAGCAGCGCATCAGTCGCCTCCTCGTCGATTGTGAACGCAACTCCGCGGGTGGTGAACGGCAGCAGCAGTAGCAGCACCAGCCAGGGCATCTCGAAAGGACGCGGACGACCGCCGGGGAGCAGGAACAAGAGCACGATGGCAATCTCCTCGCAGCTGTAGCAGTTGCAGTGCATCGCCCACCTTTTACGCTTAGATCCGAAATCGCCAGAGTGGATCAGGTGGACGACAAATACCTCCTTTGGCTGATACTCCGCGGTTATGAGTATCCCAGCCTTTTACAGCATTCTGCCTGACTCTGACAAAGTCAATTATTGGCATAGAGTGGACCACAGCCAGATCAATTTGCAGCTCAGCGTCGACTATCATCTCTTGCACGCAGTATGATTTCAACACAGTTTCTGTCAATATACCTACTGCAGTTATTTCGGTCCGAGCGGTTCACAAGTCAACTTAAGAGCACCAACAGCTGTACTCTCACCATCAACTCCGGAACCCCTCCTCACATCCACATCAAGACGCGTCCAGCGCTCAGCGCGAGACAGATAGTCCCGGAAATCACGAATCTTGATCGAGGGCATACGAGTTTGACTCTGTGGATCGAATAACTTTTATCTACTTTTATATCGTGTCTATCATGTTTATAATTCGTAAATATTCAAAATAGTGATACAGTTACAATACACGCTCCATCTTCACTTTTTTTATCTTATGCATCAAACTAGCCGAGCATCTACTCATCAACCCGCCAACTTCTCAAACGCAAACGCAAGGTAAAATCCTAAACCTCATCAGCTCATCTACCTTCACTCATAGAAACAAAAAAAGATACACACCTGCCGCTTCGCGCTGGTCGCCTTCGATTCCAAACGTTCCGTCGCTTTTGACGACGTCCATGCGTTTAGCTATATCGAACAACTCCGGGTGCTCGCTCGTCTCGTCTTCGAATACTTCGTGGAATCCTTTTCTATACACCAGTTCAAGTTTATAGTCTTCCGCCATACTATATGCACAAAAGAAAGGTCAGCTACAGCTTCTCAGTAAGCACAACTCAACGAAAAAAGAAACATACGCTCTAAACACCTCAAACGGAACAACATATTCCGGAACATCCTCCACCGCGTCCTCCAAAAAAAACGAGTACCGATGCCCGAACGGCGGCCTAAACATCCCGTCCCTAGGCGGATCATTAAAAAACCTCACCCGGTAAACCGAATTCCCCCACTCCTTCTCCCCCGGCGGAAGTTTTTGGATATGCTCGACGATCGCGTCCGACGACGGGATCGTGCCGATGAACTTGCCGCCTCGGCGCAGAGAACGCGACACGTTCTCGAGCATCTGTCGCGCTTTGGCTTCGGTTTCGAACGCATAGTGCATGCAGAATTGCATTGTTACCACGTCCACTGGGAACACGGCCTGATACATGTCGCGTGGGATATGTGCCGTCAGCGGCATCTACATCAACTTGTTAGAATATCTCCTCCACAATCTCCTATAAATCTGGAAGAAAACACACGCTGAAGGCATCCCCCGCCATAAACTCCGCCCAAAACCTCTTCCTCCTCATCTTCCGAAACCGATCCTCAGCCTGCCGAACACTCACGTCCGCGATATCGATCCCGACATACCCTCTGATCCCCGCGATATCCCACTTGAGCAGATCGCCGCCCTTGCCGCATCCCATATCCAGCACGACGTCGTCGCGCCGCGCAAACCGCTTGATGATCACGGATTTGATAAAGTTGTTGAACGACTTGAGTTTGATGATTGGCGAGCTCTGGCGCGCGGACACGCCCATGTCCGGACGCGCGTTGTAGTGCTGCCGGACGACGGAGTCAACTGACCGCCGCTGGATCTCCTGCGCTGCTGCTGCTTCGTACGTCCTCGACCTCGAGAAACCAGTCTGCTCCCCTCGTCTTTCCTGCTCGTTCCTACTACCTGTATTCCCCCGCTGCTGCTGGTGCTGCTCCCGCTGCTGTGAAGGCGGCGGCCTCCTCGCTGCAGCAGACGGCCGCTTCAATTTCCGCGGCGGCGACCGCGGCGGCGATTTCGGCTCTGCGGGAGGTTCGTCTTGTGTCTTTGCTGGTTTCCCGGGCGCGGTGATTGTGGATGAGGCCGACGGTGATGATGAGTGCTCGTTTATCCTTCTTTTGATTCCTTTCGTCTCTGTTTTCGACTGCGATGCTGCATCGACTTGTTTCTTCTCGCTGGCTGCTGCATCACCTTGTGTCTTCTCAGCTGTAGCCAACAATTGCTCACTCTTCTCCTCCTTCACAACCTCACTCTTCTCACCTCCGTCCTCCTTCACCTCCGACGCCGGCGCCTCGCCCGTCATCAACGCCATCAACGCCTCGGCCGCCGCGTTGCTATCCGAATTGCGATCCGCGGGCATCATGCCTTGTTCTTGCAGTCAAGAGATGTGTATCGGTGAAGACTCAAGTAGATCGCAGGCAAAGAGAAAGAGCGAGGATGAATGCAGGCGGCGAGGTGGTGGGGTCTGATGTGTGACTGGGAGAGGTGAAAGTTTAACTGTCTCAGATTTCAACTACTACTTCCATCAACAATATCAAATACTTATATCAATGTAAATAGTAGTTGTTATAATGTAATGTTATAATGTAACAATGTCTAATCTACCGCTACTTTTCATCCTCCTCAGAAAACATACATTTACATAAACTCAACCATCATCCTCGTTTTACGTCCCCTCAACCTTCTTCTCATTCAGCAAATCCTTCAACTTCTCCGCACTACTCGCCTCCTTCAACCGCAATAGATACGACACCCCCTTATTATCCGGCAGGAAATCCACAATCCGCACGTTATTCCCCGTCGTCGTGTAATCCACCCCCTTCCGCAGCAGCACGTTCAGAATAACCCGCCCGCTGCCTTCAGCGCGTACTATGATCCGCGACTTCTTCGTCGTCTGGTGCTGAAGCAATTTGTACGTCCCCAGCCCGATCGCGACGTATCCATCCTTCGCCTCGGCCTTGTTGCCGTTCTCGGCCTTGATGTCCGCGGCTTTCTTGTACTCAAACACTTTTGTCCGCCCGCTCATCGCAATGTCTTCTTCTTCCTCCCCCGCCCCTTTCTCCTGCGACAAATCAACCTGCGGCTCCGCAGCCGCTGCATCCTCATCCCCGCCCTCTGCACTCGCCTCCGCGGCCTTGGCAGGCGCGGCAGGCGCTCCACCAAACGAAAACGCAGGAGCAGCAGGTGCACTAGACGTAAACGAGAACGCCGGCGCAGCACCCGAACTCGCCTTCTCACCGTTGCTGCTGCCGTTATTAGTGTTCTTACCATTATTTGACGAAAACAACGAAAACCCAAGATTCGGCGCCGGCGCCGCGCTTCCTGCCGCCGCGCTGCCGAACCCGCCAAAACCACCAAAGGTAGGCGTGCTCGACTGCGCCGGCTTGGTCGGTGAGCTTTTCTCGGGGCCGTCAGAAGACGATGAAACTGATGCAGAAGGGGTGCCGAACTTGATGCCTTTCTCTGGCGACCAGGTGTTGTTTGCAAACGCGCTAGGCGTCGTAGCTGAAAACACTGGTGTGCTGCTACCTGTGCCTTCGGGCTTGGACTGCATGAACGAAAAGACGGGGGGTTTGGCCGGCGTCGACACCTCCTCTTTCTTCTCCTCCTCTGCCTTCTTCTCACCAGCTTCTGCAGGCGCAGGCGTAGACGCAGCCGGAACGTTAAACTTGAACGGCGACGAACTAGCATTCCCACCAAACGCACTTCCCGAACCCAACGAGAACGTGCTCGATCCATTCGACGCCGACGCAGCGCCCAGACTCGAGATCTTGAGCGGAGACCCGCTCACAGCCGGCTCTGAATCCTTCGGAGGCGGCGTCTTCTCCTTGCTGCTGCTGTTGCTAGGAGTGCCGAACGAGGCTTTGAATGGGGATGGCGCGATAGTCGATGCTGGTTTGCTGCTGTCGAATTTGAATATGGGCGTGCTGTTGTTTTCTTCTGCTGCTGTCTCTTCCTTCTTCTCTTCCTCCTTCTTCTCGGCAGCGGCAGGAGTACCAAACGAGAACGGCGCCGGAGCAGCCGACGATCCAAACGAGAACTTTGGCGGTTCAGAGGTCTTTGCGGGGCTCTTTGCTGGAGAACCAAACGAGAATTTAGGAGCTTCAGCCTTTTTATCTTCAGTCTTGTTCTTCTCTTCAGCCTTGTCTGCAGTCTCTGATTTGCTCGGGACGCCAAAGTTAAACGCAGGAGGAGCAGCAGGCTTGCTAGTCTCTGCAGCGCTGCTGCCAAAGGAAAAGGCAGGCTTGTTCTCAGCAGCCTTAATCTCAGCAGCAGGAGCAGGCGTAGTCGAAGGAGCACCAAACGAGATCGGACCCGACGGCGCAGCATTCCCCCAAGCAAACCCACCATTAGCAGGAGCCTTCGCCTCCTCCTTCGCCGGCTCCTCGTCTTTAAGCTTTGCAAACTCTTCCTCCTGCTTTGCCGCCTCTTCGGTTTCCTTGAGGATGCGGGTAAAGTATGTGCTGTAAGACGAGACGGTCTTTGTCAGATCTGCGAGCGGGTCTTTCTCGATCGCGGAGACGACCGAGGTCTTGAAGGATTCGTTGAGCGCGCGGATCTTGAGGAACTTGACGTATTCGGTCGACTTGAACGGGCCGTCTGCGGGCTTTTCTTTTGCGCTCTTTTCTTTCGCGGCGGGGGTAGCTGCGGGAGCTGCGGGAGCTGCAGGAGCAGGGGTTGGAGTCGCGGCCGATCCGTTGAAGGAGAAGGCAGGAGCGGGAGCGGGAGTGGCAGGTTTCGCGTCGTTGTTTCCGAACGAGAACGCGGGCTTTGCAGGCGATGCCAGGAAGCTGAATGGTTTGGAGGCGTCAGCTGCAGCAGGCGCAGGTGCAGGAGCAGATGCACGGATCGGTGAGTCGACGCTGGAGAAAGGGTTGGATGGAGGAGGAGGAGGTCGAGCGAATGGGCTGCCGGCGGAGGAAGCAGCAGCCTTGCGAGATCGGGGCATTGCTATTCTGAAGAAAGCGTTAGAGTAATTACAATATAACAAACAAATAGACATAGAATAACAATAGCAGAACAAATATAGAGAATACACACTTTCTACCCGCGAGCACCTGCGGACTAGCAATCTTCGCAGGGTCAGGCGGTCCATGACGGTCGTCGTCCTCCTCGTCCGGATGCTGGAATTCTCCTTCACTGGTGAGATAAGTGTCGGGCCGTCGCTTTGACATTTCTTTCTCTTTTCTCTGTAAATTGCTCAAGTGAAGTGGGAGTTGGAGAAGTAATGTCTTTGGTGGTTTGATGTGGTCGACGATGTTTTGATTCTCACCGAGTTTTCAGTTACCCGGTGGAAGTCACGTGTGATCAACCTGTGATAGTAGAGTACTTTAGTGCTTAGGATGATGAAGTAATAGCAGTTTATTCAGTAGTGTATAATTATATTGAAGTATAACAGTTCAGTAATGTATAGAGGTTCTGTATAAGTCTCAGAGCTTTTGTAGGTCTCTAGGTGGGTAGTAATGTACATAACAAAGCTGCCTTCACCGCTACTCTCTACTCGATCTACACATCTAAGGAGCGCAGTAGGCACCGTCGACGATGATGTCGGCGCCAGAAGTATACGTGCTGGCATCAGAGGCAAGATACAGGTACGCACCGACGAGCTCGCGGGGATCGCCCTCGCGGCCCATGGGGATGAGCTTCCACCACTTCTCCTTGGTCTCGTGGGGGATAAAGTCGGAGATCTCGGTCATCATGTAACCGGGGGAGACGGTGTTGACGCGAGCAAAGCCGGACCACTCGACGGCGAGCGAGCGCGAGAGGTGGAGGACGCCGGCCTTGGCGGCGTTGTAGCAGGCCTGCATCTGGGGGATGTTGACGATGTGGCCGGACATGGAGGCGGTGAAGACGAGGGAGCCGTGGCCCTGCTTCTTGAAGATCTGGCCGGTGTACTTTGCGGTGTAGTAGGCGCCGTTGAGGTCGGTGTTGACGACCTTGTGCCAGTGGTCGTCGTTCTCGGGGTCGATCATGGGGCCCTGGGTCCAGGGGATGCCGGCGTTGGCGATCTGGATGTCGAGGGCGCCAAAGTCCTCGTAGATCTGCTTGATGGTTGCTTCGACCTAGACGACTATTAGAGAGAGTAATGTAGATGATAAAGATAGAATGGACACACCTCCTTGGAGTTGTCGATGGCACACTTGTAGGCCTTGCAACGGACGCCAAAGTCGGCTTCGATCTTCTTTGCCTTTTCGATGGCGGAGGGGTTTCCATGGTACCAGATGGCGATGTCCGCACCGGCGGAGGCAAAGCCACGGGCGACCTCGAGGCCGATGCCGGAGGAGGAGCCGGTGATGGAGGCGACCTTTCCTTTGAGGGAGAAGAGGTCCAGGATCGGGGTCGAGACGGTTTTGGGGGTAGGGACGGGGAGGGGGGAGAGGTCTGTAGCGTAGGTGGAGGCCATTGTTGTTGACGAAGGAGTAGAAGAAGTAGAAGGAGTAGAAGTAGGTGTAGAAGAAGAAGAAGGAGATATAGAGGAAGAGGAAGAGGAAGAGGAAGAAGTGGAGGAGAGGCGGTATTTAAGCATCCCCGGTCGGAAGCAGCGGACGAGTGACGTCAGAGGTCTTCGGGAAGCAGTAAACATAGCGGAGAGCAGGAGATAGTGAGTAAAAGAGAATACCAAAGCAATTGTGCTATATCAAATAAGCAGAACAGTGATATAAGATGAATAATATTGAATAAAGCTGAGTAAAGCTGAGTTAACAGCCAATTTATGCCCGGAACTCGGGATTCGAAGCCAAGTTTTATTCTGAATAATCGATTATTCCAATTTAATCATCATTAATCAGTAATTAAGTGGTCACGTGAATACTCTAGTCACGTGGTGGTGTTTATTAGCAATATTCAATTTAATTCTCTTAACTGCTTTGACCTCGGCTATGCGCGGTCCCCTCCTCTACTTCACCTCCACTTCACCACCTCGCCATGTCCTGACTCTATCTGCCTCTGATGTTTATCAACAACCGCACCTTCATCATCTCTGGAGGGTACTTATTCTCTTCATTCTATTGTCATTGTCATTGTCACTGTTCTCCCACTCACTAATCAGCATCTCCGGCCTCGGCCTCGCAGCTGCCCTCTCCCTCGTCTCCGCAGGCGCCCACGTCGCCCTCTTCGACCGCAACTCTGATCTCGGCCAGGATGTCCTCAAATCACACTTCAATTCAAAACCAGTTGCTAGATTCTACGCTGTTGATGTCACCGACTACAACGATCTCGAATCAGCCGTGGACCACGTCGTAGCTTGGGCTTCTGACTCGAACTTCCCGCTCGGTGGTGTAGTCTGTGCCGCCGGCGTAGCCTTTGTCTCTACTGTACTCCTCCTCCTCCTCTCTCTCTTTTAGCTACTATATACTGACAGACATACAGGCCCTCAACAGCTCGGCTGAACCTACCCCATCGACGCATTCAAATCAGTCCTCGACATCAACCTCACCGGCACCTACTCCCTCGCAACCCTCGTCGCCTCCCGCCTCGCCCGCTCGCCCGCCCTCCCCTCCGAACCCGACGCCGAGCGCGGGGTCATCATCCTCGTCTCCTCCGTCGCCGGCCTCGAAGGCCAACTCGGCCAAACCGCCTACGCCGCCTCCAAAGGCGCAATCGCAAGCCTCGCCCTGCCTCTTGCCCGCGACCTCGCCCGCTGGGGGATCCGCGTCAACGCCCTCGCGCCGGCCGTGTTTGAGACTGCAATGTCGGCTTATATGCCGGAGAAGACTAGGCAGAAGCTGTATAGCCAGCTCGAGTTTCCGAAGCGGTTTGGGAAGGCGGAGGAGTTTGCCGAGATGGCACTTAGTTTGATCAGGAATGGGATTGTTAATGGAACTATCGTGCGTTTGGATGGCGCAACCAGGATGGGTAAATTGTAGATACTTCTATGAATATAATCAGTTGATCTTACAAATATATCTTATCTGTCTGTATCTTCTATATCTGCTTGATGTCGACGTTGAGTAGGTAAACACGACGCGCACGTGCTCACAACCCCACGTGAACTCAGCCTGAATCGCAATCCTCTCCACAACACCATCAACATCAAACATGAAGATGAAAATACTCAACCTTCTGCGCGTAATTACTCATATTTACACTATTCTACTACTGATATTCTCTCTACTCACTAACAATCTACCTGCAGAAACGCAAGCGCGCCCAGAAATCAAATCAGAAACAACAACAACAAACTACCGCAATTAGCCAGATCACCCTGCAACTTCTTCCTAAGCAGGAGACACCTCCTGCTGCTGCTACAGACATTGCTAATCCCTGTGCTTTTGCTTTTAAACGTGATGTTGAGTTTGTTGATTTAGCTGAGGAGGAGCAGTTGCTGGTTGAGGAAGTGGTGGATGGGTGTACTGAATCTGCAGAGAGTCTCTTAGTTCAGGAGGAGGAGGTGAAAGAGCAGGAAGATCAAGCGCAGATCTCTGAGTCTTCTACTTCAAACGAGTCAAAGGATGTGGACGAGCCAAAAGGACTTGACGACAAAGAGCTGGAAGAAAAAGAACTGGACTCCACGCTCAACCAAAGCATCCTAACCTGGAACTCGAGCTCCCTCACCAAAGACGACGACGACGACGACAGCAAACCACCCTCCGGCATCTTTGTATACCCCCTCTCCGTCGTCGGCCTGCTCACCTTCTTCGCCCTCTGTTCCTCCTCCGTCTATACCTACCTCCTCCTCTCCGAGCGCATCTACAACGCCTCCGACATCCACATCTACGACGACCACGGCAGCGGCGTTCCCAACTCGTCCGCCCACCTGCCCAACTCTGTCCCCGACCACTCGCACTACTACGGCCGCCAGTTCATCCCGGGGCTGCTGTCGACCGGGTTTGCGCTCGGGCGCGGATACTCTGTCTACGCTGTCTGCTGTCTGCTGTTTTATGGGTCGCTGTTTGTCGTGGCTTATGCTACGTTTAGGGATACCGTCAGACGAGAGCGGCGGTTGTTGAGCACTGCTCATGAGATGTCTTTCTCTTAACTCATCTTTCTTCCTCTTCTTCTTCTTCTCTTCCATGTATCTTTATCCTCATCTCCATTCATCATTGCTAGTACTCATGATGATAATACAGTAAATACACTGACGTCACCCATAAACCCTAAATCCACTCAGCCGAGCTCGAACACAGACCAGACCAGACCTCGACCTCATCTTTGCCTCCGAGCTGTTTCTTCTTCCTCAACAACGAGAGAAGAGAAGAAGAAGAGAAGAAGAGAAGAGAAGAGCAGTTTGAGGAGGAAGAATCAAGAGTCTGCAATAGTTTGTTCTGCTCTCGAATCAACTTCTGCTGTAAATAGCGCAACTTCTCGTCATCATCATCATCATCATCCCTGATTCTACACACATTCACTACTCCACCACATTCACTGCATTCACTACACCAACATGCTCGGAGACTACACGACAACCGCCTCCTGGGCCCTCTTCTTCTGTCTCTTCGTCGCGACCGCAGTCTACGCCACCCGCCGCCGATGGGGTACGTCCATCACCTCCCCCTATCCCCTCTCCCTCTCCCTCTCCCCCTCCCTCTCCACTAACACCACCCCCAGAACCCACCGTCCGCGCTTCCTTCCCGCTCTACAACTCCATCTTCCCCGTCCGCACAAACATCCTCGGCCTCGCCGGCGCAGGCTACCTCCCCGGCAACTCCGCCACCGGCGCCCTCCCGCGCAGCCACCTCCTCCCCATCTCCGACACCGCATCCCACTCCACCGCATCCACCCGCCTCTCGACCTCCTCCGGCGGCGCAAACTCCTCCTTCCAATCCGATCTCGAGTCCGGCTTGAGTTCGGAGATGTTTAATCTCTCTGACAACGCGCGCGAGGGGGATTCGCGCGGCGGGTTGGCCGAGGACTCAAAGTTGGAGATCCAGAATATCATGCGCGAGTGCCATGTCGGCTTTGATGAGGCGCGCGCGATGTACACCGCCCGCGTGCTCGAGAGGAATAATATCGGTGCTGATGGTCTGCCTCGGGATCCGCGCGCTGTCTTCTTCAGCTGAGCTGTTCCCTTAGTTTCCACCCTTCACTACCTCTTCCTCCACTTCCTCTACTTCCTCTTTCTTCCATTACTTCCTCCTCCTTATAGAATATCAGTTCTTTTTGTCTTTGTTTCTTCTTGTCTTGTCTTCTTCAATACCTTGTCTCGGTTACGGTGTCCAACAGGTCCGGTTTCGAGGTGTACATCTGATTTCACATCACATCACATCATCTTCCCTTTCTCTTTCTCTCTTTCTTTCTCTTTTCTTTCCCTTTTGTTGTTACATTGGAGTTTACTTGTCTGCTTTATTTCATACTCTCACGGCGTGTTTCGCAAAACTAAAATATGACGATGATTATCATTCTTCCTCTCACTTTCCCCATTCTTCTGTGATTTAGTAGGCAACCAACGCAATAACTATATATTCAAAATATACAACAAACGAACAGATGATTGCAGATATAGTAGACAATGTACATTTATACGCTATATATTCAAGATATTAAACAACCAACACAGATGATTGCATCAACAAACTATGGTACTAAACTAGCAAAAACACAGACAAAAGACGCCCAATTTACTCCCGTGATACATCCCAACACACACACAAATATCTTCTTGCAGAGCGGCGACAAATATACATATACAGACGACTAGTCAACGACTACTACTCACTTGACAACCCTCCCGCCCGCACTAACCTTCCGCCCCGGCCTTCCCGCGCCTTTCAGCCTCTCCCACGCCTTCCTAACCTTCTCCTCCTCCTCGTCTTCCTCGTCGTCAGGCACGATCGTGCTGCCGAACGACGCTCGCGTTCCGGCGGGTAACGAACCGAATGACTGGCGTTTCCCGCCCAACGCGCCAGACGCAGAGACCAACGACAACGACGACGAGGAAGAAGAAGAAGTTGTAGATCGCGTCCGGCTGAGGTACCCGTCCAGCCGATCATACACTTTCTTCCACTCGTGCTCCAGCACGCGAATCGTCTCCGTCGCTTTAACCTTCGCCTCCAGCTTCAGCGTGATATCAGGACTACTAAACGCCGCCGCCATCGACGGCGAGACAGCACTCCCGCCGCTCAGCGGCACAGACTTGCCGCTTCCGTTCGTGCTGCTCGACCGCGAGTGCTTGTGCGCAGAGGCAGACGACCGCGGCGACGAGTCAGACGACTGCGGCCGTTTCTGCTGCCGCAGCACCGAGATCTCGGAATCGAGCCGCGCGCACAGCTCGCGCAGGTTCTTGAGCTGCCGCTCCTGGTCCCGCCACGGCCGGCTCACGTACCTGATCACGGTGTTGCCCGAGTCGACGATCGAGTTGACGATCGCCGTGAAGCCCTGCAGATTGACGTCGTTGTCATCCAGATGGATCCGTCGCAGCGCGCGGTTCGTCGTCAGCGCTTTCGCAAGCACCATCGCGCCGTCGACAGAGATCTCGTTGCCTTCGAGGAATAACTCCCGCAGCGTGTCGTTCTCCGCCAACCGGCCCAGCGCGCGCCCGATCCCGTGGCCTACCCGCGCAACCTGCAGCTTCGACGTCTCGCCAGTCAGGTTCAGCGATCGCAGCGTGCTGTTATGCGCAAACACCTCGCCCAGCAAATCGCACGCCTCTGCCGACGCGTCCGCGTCCGGAATCAGCAAGAGCGACAGGTCGAGGTGCGTGAGCTGACACCGCGGGTCCGCCAGCACAAGGAAAAACGAGCACAGCATGCTATCCTGCGAGAACTCGAGCCGCGGCATCGAAATCCGCTTCAACTTCCCGCCCAGGCTCGTTAGCGCCGTCAGGAACACGTCAAAACCGGTCTGGCAGATCGGGTTGTCGCCGATGTACACCGTCAGATCCGGATGGGGCGTCGAGCGCGAGCGGCCGATGGCGGAAAGCATCGCGCCGACGTCGCGGCCGGTCACGAGGCAGGATTGGATCGAGAACTGGACGAGCGAGCACGCGGTCGATGACTCGAGGTACGTGCACAGATGGTCGACCGAGACCGGTCGCAGACGAGTGCCGTCAAGTACGAGCCGCTTCAGGCGCATGTTGGCGAGCGTGTCAAACGAGAGCAGGGGGAGGTCCTCAGAGGTGATGAGCAGCTTGCGCATGTACAGATTCCGCATGTACTGGAATCTATAAAGGCTCTCGTTGAGCGAGTATACCGACACGCGGCCCGGGTTTTCAGAAATATCAAGTCCCTCGAGCGTATTTTCGTGCACTTCAAGCGCCTGCAGGAGAAGCGAGATCTCGCGCTCGTAAAGCCCGCAGTGGGCTATCTCGACGTTGCGCAGATGCGCCGCGCGCGTGGAGGATACGTCGACGAGGTAGTCAAAGTCGTAGAGGTCGATCTGGATGTTTGAAAACACAAACGAGTCAACGTTCGAGGTCGCGCGCTTGGCGACCTGCATGAGCGCGTCTATAGCTCCGCAGCCGTGCTCGGCTCCAGGCGCGATGCTCGCGGCCGCGTAGGCGGCTGCCGCGGTGGTCGGGCGCAGGCAGCCGTTGAGATCGAGCATGCGAAGGGCAGTAGAGCAGAGCATGAGCAGCTGCAGCTCGAGCTTGAGGATGGGTAAGCCCTTCATGAATTTCGAGATGCGTCTGCCGGTGGCGGTCCGGGTCTGGTCGAGCTCGATGGAGGCGTAGTGGTCGTAGACGTCGACGAGTCGCGAGAGCGAGACGCCGGAGAATGAGATGCCGCCAAACGCCTCGTTCCAGCGCAGGGCCCGCATGACGGCGAGAACCTCGAGGATGCTGTACTCTGGCGCCGCGACGCCTGCGCCTCCGTTGTAGTTTGTAGTGGTCTTGCTGTGGCGGGGAGGCAGGAGCTTGAAGATGAGTCCATTGTCCTCGTCCCAGATGATCTCAAAGGCTATATTGCTTCTAGCAGAAGGAATGCCAAAGGCGACACAGTAGGCAGCTAAGGTCATGTTGAATCCGTTGTAGCCGTAATTAGGGTCGTCTTCGGTCGAGGGGGTGTAGGGGATGGGAACTAGAGGCTCGTCCTGGACGTATTCGGGCACGTCCATGGTGAGAGGGTACTCGGACCAGCACGGTCGCAGGTGCTCGATGCAGGAGCGCACGGTCTGGATGATGTCCTTTGCGGCGCATGAAGCGAGCTCGAGGGATCGGATAGGGGAGAGCGGGGCGCGGAAGGAGAGGTAGAGGGTCGAGTCGCGGGGGGACATGGCGAGATGGACGAGAGAGACGATGCCGTGGGAGGAGAGGGGAGTGATTTGAGGGGGGAGACCGTGGGCGTTTGAGATTGTGCTGGGGGGCTTTGAGTCGACGGCAAAGAGATGGAGGGCGTAGTGGCCGACGACGAGGAAGGCGTGAGCGTTTTGGTTTGCGAGTTTGGTGAGGTCGTCGGAGGAGGAGGGTATTTTTGTGGAGGAGTGCTTTGCGGGCACGGTCTGCTGGACGACGACGCGAAAGGCGCGGAAAGTGGGCTCGTAGAAGTCGTTCCGGGTGCGCAGGTAGGTCTTTAGGCTTTCCTGGGTCGACTGGGGGAGGGAGTGGGCGAGGGTGATTTTGGGGATTGCGGAGTAGAGTTTCTGCATCCATGTCTCTGCTTCGGCGCGGGTCTGGAGCTGGAGGATGAAGGAGCGCGGGAAGGCGGCGTCGTCGACGTAGGCGAGCTCGATTTGCAGGGGGCCGAGCTCGAAGAGGGCCGTGATCTGCATGAATGTCAGCGGAGTGAAAGTGAAGATGAAAGGAGACAACGTACTCTCTCGAGAGTGCAGATGGTGGACTCGGGGAGGGAGTCAGCGGTGTGCTGGGAGCCCGAGGCAAGGGAAGAGGCGATGGAGGCGGAGGACGGGTTCCGGCGGACGGGGAAGAGAGCAGGGAAGACGTCGGCAGCTTTGGCGCGGGACTTGAACCTGAGGATCTCTGAGCGGGTGAGGACGATGAAGTCGCGCTTCTTGCCGCGGAGGAGGCCGGCGGAGGCGATGACCTCGCCGGAGTGGAGGATGGCTGAGGACGGAGGCTGTGGTTGGGGAGGGGGGTGGTTGGAGGGTGAGGATGCGGAAGGAGATGCGGATGCGGAAGGCGATGCAGATGCGGATGCGAAGGGCGCAGGCGGCGGACAGGGCGATGCGGAGAGCGAGGAGACGGCGGAGGAAGAGGAGACGCGTGAAGAGGTCCTGCTGAGCGTCGTTTGTTTGTTTGTGTTTGTGTTTGTATTTACATGCTGAATGCTGCTGCTGCTGTTGCTGTTGCTGTTGACCTGCGACGGGGCCTCGATCGGCAGAAACGCGGGCGGGACCGGCAGCTGCGGAGGCACCGACGGCTGAGCGCGCGTCGAGTGAGCACGCAGAAACGACGGCATTTGCAGAGCAGCGCCGAGGAGGTCGTAGAGCGGGGGATTTGGGGTGAAAAGTGGTGATTCTGATGATGATTTGGAGGAGAGAAGAGTTGACGGCGATATTTGAGGCGCGGTGGCTTCTGTTGTGGTGTTGTTTATACGGGTGTTTAGTATGCCGTACGCGGTATTTCTATCCCCACCTTAGCCGTACGCCGCCGCACGCACTGTCCAGGCCCCTCGGTCGGCCTCCTCTGAACAGCCTGGCCTCTCCCGGCGCCGTGCGGTCTTCTTGTGTTGGGGGGGTGGAGTGTGTGTGTGTGTGTGTTTAATTGATGTGGATGTGTATAGAAATACTGTGAATACTCTTCTTTGTCTCTGAGAAGAGCTGTAAAAGTAGATAAAAGCATTCTGCATAAGTGCATAACAATGACGCGTTTAAAACCCCAACTCGCTTCTCAAAACACTTCTACGCAGCAGCCAACGTCCTCCTTCCTCGACGCATCCTCACCTCTTCTCACCTCCTTCCCATCACCTTCCTTCCCTCTTCTCTTCTTCAATCACCTCTTCTCGTCATCAACACTGCTCTGTCTGCTGCCGTGATAAGCAATGCGGTTAGACGTAAAGGTTCGAGCCCGTCCCTCCTTCTTCTCCCTTTTTTCTGCTGCAGCACCCTCCTCCTGATTCACCAACAACCCCACCACCATCCCATGCTGCTCTCTCTCAATTGACCTCTTCTTCTCTTCAATTGCTTCCTACTAACTCTCTTCCCCTCCAGAGACAACTATTCGCGCGCTCGGACCGCGTCAAGGGCATCGACTTCCATCCCACCGAGCCATGGATCCTCACCACCCTCTACTCTGGTCTGTCCCCTCCCCTCAATCATCCCCAACCATTCTCACCATCCTCAATTCTAATGTTATCTCTTCTCCAGGCCACGTCCAAATCTGGTCCTATCTCACCGGAACAGTCATCAAGACCTTCGACGTCACCGAAGTCCCCGTCCGCGCCGGTCGCTTCATCGCCCGCAAAAACTGGATCGTCGTCGGCTCTGATGACTTCCAGATCCGCGTCTACAACTACAACACCTCCGAGAAAATCACACAGTTCGAGGCCCACCCGGACTACATCCGCGCCATCGCCGTCCACCCCACCCAGTCCTTCCTCCTCACCGCCTCAGATGACATGACCATCAAGCTCTGGAACTGGGATAAGGACTGGCGCTGCATCCAGGTATTCGAAGGCCACAACCACTACGTCATGTCCCTGGCCATCAACCCCAAGGACACAAACACCTTCGCCTCCGCCTGTCTCGATCGCACCGTCAAAATATGGTCTCTCGGCTCCCCAACCCCAAACTTCACCATGGAGGCCCACGAGACCAAGGGCGTCAACTTTGTCGACTACTACCCTCTCGCCGACAAGCCCTACATCATCACCACCTCCGACGACCGCTCCTGCAAAATCTGGGACTACCAAACAAAGTCCTGCATCGCCACCCTCGAAGGCCACAACTCAAACGTCTCCTTCGCCGTCTTCCACCCAGAGCTGCCCATCATCATCTCCGGCTCAGAGGACTCCACCATCAAGATCTGGAACGCAAACACCTTCAAGCTCGAACAGACCTTGAACTACGGTCTCGAGCGCGCTTGGTGTGTCTCCTACCGCAAGGGCTCAAACGCCATCGCCGTCGGTTTCGACGAGGGCTCCGTCGTCATGAAAATGGGCCGCGAGGAGCCTGCCATCTCCATGGACAACTCTGGAAAGGTTATTTGGACAAAGCACGCCGAGGTCTGCTCTTCCATCATCAAGCCCGCCGACGCAGCCGTCAAGGACGGCGAGCCCATCTCGCTCCCGCAGAAGGATCTCGGCTCCGTCGAGGTTTACCCCACCCAGCTCCTGCACTCCCCCAACGGCCGATTCGTTGCCGTCTGCGGCGATGGTGAGTACATCATCTTCACCGCTCTCGCCTGGCGCAACAAGTCCTTCGGCCCGGGCCTGCAGTTCGTCTGGGCCCAGGACAGCAACATGTACGCCGTCCAGGAGAGCACCACCTCCATCAAGGTCTACAAGAACTTCAAGGAGCTCTCGAGTGGCCACATCCAGTTCGACTTTAACTCGGACGGTATCTTTGGCGGCACCCTGCTCGGTGTCAAGGGTAGCGACTGGGTGGCTTTCTTTGACTGGGACACCGGTCTCCTCGTCCGCCGCATCGACGTCGTTCCCAACGAAGTCCACTGGTCTGACTCTGGCGAGCTCGTCACCCTGGCTTGCGACGACACTTTCTACGTCCTCCGGTTCTCTAAAGACGCCTACCTCACGGCCGTTCAAGAAGACCGCGTCGACCCCGACGAGGGCGTCGAGGAGTCCTTCGAGGTCGTCACCGACGTCAACGAGAGCGTGCGCACCGGAAAGTGGGTCGGCGACTGCTTCATCTACACCACGTCCACCAACCGACTCAACTACCTCGTCGGCGAGCAGACCTACACCGTCTCGCACTTTGACCAGCCCATGTACCTCCTCGGCTACATCCCGCGCGACGGCCGCGTCTACCTGGCCGACAAGGACTCCTCCGTCGTCTCCTACGCGGTCTCCCTCTCCGTCCTCGAGTACCAGACCGTCGTCCTCCGCGGCGACATGGACCAGGCCGCCCAGCTCCTCGACCAGATCCCGCAGAGCGAGCGCACGCGCATCGCGCGCTTCCTCGAGGGCCAGGGCTACAAGGAGCTCGCGCTCGAGATCTCGACCGACAGCGACCACAAGTTCGAGCTCGCGCTCTCGCTCGGCGACCTCTCGATCGCGCAGGACATCGCCGTCAGCGACGGCTCGGACCACAAGTGGAAGACGCTCGGCGACACCGCGCTCGCCAACTGGGACGTCGTGCTGGCCGAGAAATGTTTCTCTGCGGTCTCGGACCTGGGCTCGTTGCTGCTCATCTACACCAGCACCAACAACGAGGCCGGCTTGCGCGAGGTCGCAAAGAAGGCTGTCGACTCGGGCGTGCATAACTTGGCGTTCACTGCGCTGTGGGCGGTCGGCGACGTCGAGAGCTGCAAGGACCTTCTTGAGAGTACCGGGCGGAAACCCGAGGCGGCGCTGTTTGAGATGACCTACGCGAGCAAAGCGAACGGAGTCACCGAGGCTGAAGAGGAGCCGGAGGCGGAAGAACAGCCAGAAGAGGAGGAAGCTGCTGAAGAGGAAGTTGAGGAGGAACCTGCTGAGGAAGTCGAGGAGGAAGCCGAGGAGGAAGAGCAAGAAGAGTAAAACCGTCTCCTTTCATCTTTTGTTTATCATGTGTCTATATAGTCGTATAATCTTTTCTTTATTTACCTCTTAGTTACGTCCTCCGTCTCCGTATAGAATTTTTCCATGTTGTCTGCTACTCTGTATGATTCTTAAATGAAGTGCCTTGTTTCACTAGTTCGAGTGTTTATCATGACGACGTATAAAATGCAATCTCTAATACTTTCTTCAACCAACTTCTTTCTGCCTCTACAAAAGTGTGGTATACGTGATCTATTATTGATTATAAAAGTAACTTGTGTTTCTATGTAATTTTCCCAAGAAAAGCAGCTTTTGATTTCCCTTTTTCCCTTGTTTTTTGCGTTTCTGAACTATGAGATGTTATCGTACAGTCGAAGATCTATAGAAGTGTGAACGAATGTGAAAGTAGAAAAGTCAAGTCTCCTTAACGAACTACCCCGCCAGCGGCGGCGTTGTATCCGACACACTCGTACCAGCCGAGGACACACCCCCTCCGTCCGTCGACGACGAGCTAAGGCACGTTGTCGACGCCGAGTCCGTCGATGAGAAACTTGCTTCTCTAACCGGCGGACTTTTGACGACGCCTAGCCGCTGCGCGTCTTCTGGAGAAAGGAATTCGGAACTGGCTTCTGCGTCGGTGGGTGAGAGGGGGGGGAGTTCGTCGGGGGGGTCTTCGAAGATCGTCAGCGAGGCGGTTTCCATGTTTTGCAGGGTCGTCATTATTGAGTCTGCGAGCGCGGCAGCGTTTGTGGATGTTGAAGTGAATCGAGAATGCTCGTGTGAGTCTGCACCGAAGCCGTCGGTGGCGGCAAATGTATACCCGCTCTCGTCCGTCTGCTGCATCTGCTCGCTCGCTATCGACGACGAGAGATACGCAGGCGGGCTGATACTGAACGAGTTTGTCCGCGACGAGAGATAGTCGCCGTGACCGTACGCCTGCGCAGATGAATACGACCCCTTGACAAACGACTGCGACGCCGACTTTGTCCGCGGACTCGGTCGCGGCCTGCGCGAGTCGCCAGGGGGATGATGCGACCTTGTCTCGGCGAGCGGCGAAAGTGACCTTCTGGCGTTGTAAACCTGCCGATCGAGAAGCCATTTGACGACCATGGCTTCTAGCTCTGGTCCCTTCAGCGGTTTCGCGAGGTAATCGTCCATCCCCGCCGCAAGACACTTTTCTCTGTCCCCGACAATGACGCTCGCGGTCATTGCAATCACGGGCACCGTCTTGATCGCCGGATTAGGATGCTGCCGCAGCATCCCGGTCGCAGAATACCCGTCTATGATTGGCATCTGGCAGTCCATCAGGATCAGATCCGGTGGCGCGTCCTGGTGGCTTTCTAGGTACTCGATGCATTCGCGCCCGTTGAGCGCGGTGTGCGCGGAGAAGCCCATCTTTGTCACCAACAGCTTGACGATCTTTTGATTGATCAGATTGTCTTCGACAATCAGGATCTGCACGTGCTTCCGTTCTTTCAGCAGGGTCTGCGGTTCTGAACGCGTGCTATTCTCGCTACTTCTGCTACTACTTCGACCTCCCAGCTCTCGCTCGGTCGCGAACCGCGATCGCACATCAAGCAACTCCTGCTCCCGGCTCTGCACCTCCTGCGCCTCAGACTTCCTTTGCCTCCTCGCCGGCGGTGCGTTCGCAATCATAAACGGCAGCTCAAAGTACACCCTCGTGCCTACCCCAATCTCGCTCTCGATCCCAATCTGCCCGCCCATGAGCTCCGTCAACGACTTGCAAATCGCAAGACCAAGACCAGACCCGTCGTGTTGTCGCGAGTCGGAGCTGTCGACTTGCTTGTATGGCACAAACACGTTACTCAGGTTCTCCTTGTCGATCCCGATGCCCGTGTCTGTCACGCTGAAGCGCAGGACGATTCGTTTGCCGGTGTTGTCGGCGGCGGCGGCGACGGGGTCGGTTAGGCTCAGTTGGGATACCGTCACGTCTATGCGCCCTTGTAACGTGAACTTGAGCGCGTTGTGGAGGATGTTGATGAGGATCTGTGTCACGCGGGCTTCGTCGCCGATCAGGTATTTGATCTGAGGGTCGATGTCGATCGTCTCTACCACCTCAACGCATTTCGACCTGTACAATGTTGGTCAAAATCGCTCCAGTACGCATCGCCTACAGCAACTTACCTCGCATCCTTTTCGAACCCGCGAAGCTGAACATTCAAAAGCTCCCGGATATCAAACGTCGCCGTCTTTATTCCCAACACGCCTGTTTCAATCTTTGTGATGTCGAGAACGTCGCGCACAATAGCGAGCAGATTGGACGCAGAGTGGAGGATGCTTTCCGAGTACTCGCGCTGCTCTTGCGTGAGATCTGTCTGTAGCAGAAGCTCCGAAAGACCCACGACTCCTGCGATTGGACTACATGATCTGTGTTAGCTGGGGCAAAATAAAAACGTGCTTGTATCTCGATGCTCACGTTCTGACTTCGTGGCTCATGGTAGCCATAAACTGCGACTTTGTCTTATACTTTTCCGACTCGGCAGATTCCTTCCGCTGCAGCATACTCAACTCCTTCGTCCTCGCCTCCAGCGCCAGCGCCGCGAGCTTCTGATTCGAGATATCCTGCGACACGCCGACGACGCCGATAACCTGGCTCGTATCAAACCCTCCCTCGTTGCCGATGAACACGTCCATCTCCGACGACGACCGCTTGTACACGGGCACGTACCGCGTGCGGAGCCAGCGGTTTCCCAGCTTGACCTCTCTTGTCGCCAGTTTTGCGCGCGCCTCGAGGATCAGCGAAAGTGGCTCGCGGACGATTGCAAAGTCCTCGCACGTCTGTCGGATGTCGTCGCCGATCCGGATCTCGCGGCCGGGACAGATCTTGTCCATGCCTTCGCACATTGTGAGTCTGTAGTCTTTGTTGATGGACCATATCGATGAATCAGCTAGATGAGGTCAGTAAAGTCTAGTGTGATGGAGCAAGTAGTAGACGTACAACTAAAAACAAGACACCGTAGATGTTCCCGGAACTGGTGTGCGCTCAAAAACGCCTCTTTCAAATCCTGGATATCATGACACGTATCGATCCAGTTCTCGATCCTCCCCTCCTTGCTCACCATCGGCGCCAGCTCATACCTCATCCACCGGTACCGCCCCTCCCGATCCATCACCCTTATCTCCTGCGCAAATCCCCTGCCGGCTTTATATGCCTGATTCCGCGACGCCTTGAACAGCGGGAAATCCTCGGGGTTGATGTAGTTCTCCAGCGGGGGATCTTCGCGCACGCCGCAGCCGGTGAATTCGCTCCACTTTTTGGAGCCGTAGAGCCGGTTGCCGAGAGAGTCGCTCAGGAATATAAAGTACGGAAGCGAGTCTACCATCTCGCGATAGAGCGTCACGCACTCGCGGCCATGCTTGTCGGGTTTTGTTGTTGTTGGGACTGTGGTCTTGCTGGGTGGAGGCGGGGGCGGGTGTATGCTGGTGTATGCGTCCATGAGCGTAGATATCTCGGCCTCGAGGGAGAAATAGTAGTAGCGCTTGTCGTTGATGCAGATCGGCGAGATCTCGAGTTTGAAAATTTCCTCGCCCACTCGTCCGTCGCTCGTGAGAACGGTTACATCCACCTGCCGCTTCTCAGATACCGGGATGTTCTCCAGATATTTCAAGTATACAGATAAGAGCTCGGCATGCGACAAGAGCGGTGACGCGAGATCTTGAAAGCGAATATTTAGGTCGAAAAAACTGCTGCCGACGCCGGGGAAGGCATTCGCATCTTCCGCCTGCAGTGCGCGGTCTTTACTCACCAGAGAGTAAAACTGAGAAAGCAGCTTCGTGACGCAAAGAACTTGCAAGTCCTCACCCAGCACGCCAGCGATAAACGGTGAATGAAATACCAAATAGTTGAGAAGCTCGGGCGGGGAGTGCAGATTGTGATAAGCGGACTTTGGTTTGAGATACGGAGAAAGATCATGCGTCCAGTGCGGAGCCGGTCTGGATGCTGCACCTGGACGCTCCATGGCGGCAGCTGGTAGTGAGTAGAGCAATTTGCGATAGATAGCAGAGCTAGTAAAGAGCCTGCAAGACGGAAAAAGAGTGCATGTAGGACACCACTCGTGCATAAATTGAGGTGTGGAGAAGGGAAGAAGTAACTTATGTGATTCAGAGCGATGTTTAGCGAAGAGTCGCAAAAAAGCCTAGACGATCGATTCGAAGCGACATCAAACCAACAGAGAAGAAAACCTGGACGCTGGGCGGAAATAACAAAACAATTCGGGACGGCGCTCTCTCTCAACAAAGAAGAATCGACCGGGAGCGAGCGGATCGTCGCCGCTAACAACAGGGATCTGCAGCGGCGCCGTGTGCTGCCTGCCGCTCTGTCCTTTATCGTCAATGCCTTGTCCTCTTTGTTTTTTCCTCCTGGAAATCGCTCAAAGTGGGTTTTGAATGCCCGAATCGCTCGTCTGGCCGTACTTTTCCCTCCGGCCCTGCACGGGTGCTCTCTCCGGATCTGCATAGCCTGCAACCGACCGAGACAGCCCTTCCGAGAGAGTTTCTAGAATCTGCGGGTTAGGGCAGAAGATTGGCCGCGGCGTCGATCTCTTCGCTCTTTTGAGTTTAATTAGTGACCTGGCTGTCATCCCATTCAACAGTCGGAATGGCGCTGCCGCACGACGTTCGCCTCGAATTGATCGTCTTCAGGGCGGCTGTTGCTGTAGAGCTGCTATCCTGGTCGGACTGGCACATTGCGGCGGAACATCGTTGGCATATCAAAGTGTATTCTGCCACGAAGCTCGGCAGCAGAACTAGCATAAGTGAAGCTCTACCTGTATTCGAGTCGACTATTTATTCCAGTCTTGGATAGATATGCATGCATTCAGAGACACTTCACTTGCTCCTCGTATTACCGTCTTCGACGCGTCGGCCGAACTGAAGTCGGCTGTCCCTGGAATTACCGTGTTCGACGTTTCGGCCGAACCGGGGTCGACTGCGACGCTCTCGGAGTAGTCTCTATATCTTCGATATCCCGAACATCCTCGCGATCTCTTATAGCCGGCGGTGTAACAAGTGGTGAGCTCGGAAGCTCGATAACATCAGACGAAAGCCAGTCGCTACTGCTTTCTCGAGAAGAAGTCCTTGCGGCAACGTCCAAATGTTTCCGCCTCGTTCCCTTCTCAGACTTGTCTTTCGGCTCTTTCACCTCTTTTGATCTCCTCTCGCTAGTCTTCTTCTTGTCCTTGGAAGCCTTCTTCGTTCCCACCTTCTTCGCCTCTGTCTTCCCGTGATCAAAAACCTCTTCCTCCTCACTAACCAGATCCAGAGTCTCACCAAACATCAGGCGTCCGTAGTCAATACTCTCTTTTCTAATCTTCTCCGCCGCTTCCTTCTCGCATCCTTGGTCTTCCATAATCAACCGCACTGCAATCTCCGGGACTAACACACTCGCGACATACCCCGTCACCGATAAATTCGAAATCCACCGCTCCCGCGCAGCAGCCGCTCTAATCTGCTTCTCGCACGCGGTCATCGCCACCCGTAGCATCACGCCGTTGCCTACCAGGCCATAGTATCCAGGAAGCATATCTCCCTGCCCCGCTTCCATCTGCTGCAGCGCATCCAGTCTGCGGCCATGCTTCTGCGCTGCTGTTTTGGCGTGCTCGTGATAGACTGAGTGTTGCTCTCCGTTCAGAATCGCGGGTAGATCGATCGCAGCCACTGCTTTCCGCGCCCGCTTCTCCAGCGAGCTTTCATTCAGCGAGGTGGAGTAATTACGTCCTGCTGCCAATTCCATCACTTTCTCTTTCTTGTGTGCCTGACAGATCGCATAGCTTCGTTTGACCCGATCCTCAAACTTTCCAAACTTGACCCGAATAGCCTCCGACAGGGGACTGTCGCAGAGCGGGCAATTGCTCAGAGCTCGCCCGCTATCAAGTCTCCTGATCGTCGCCTGCGTCTGTGTCTCTAAATCTTCGCTGGCTTCGAGTATCTTGAGATCGCTGCTGCTCTCGCTGATTGGAATCGCATCTTTGTAGTCTGTGTCGTCCGTATTCTTAGCTGTAAAGCCTGCAGCCTCTCCGTCCCGTCGTTCCTGATCCGCCATTTGATTCTTCCTCGCTTTCAAATACTTTAAAAACTGCAGCTTTGAATCAACCGGAGCTGCAGGAGCGGTGGTCGAAGTTGGTAACGCGGTGAACTCAACGCTAACATCATTGCTGCGGACAACACGCGGTTTCGCTGCTTGATCTCGAACTCCTGAGCTAGAGATCTTCGTCGCATGAGGCTGCGCTCCAAGCCGTCGCGACAGAACCGGTCCAACGCCATCATTCACGCCGCTAGGGGCGGCAGCAGGCCTGCCGCTCTTCCTGCTCTCGTCTAGTAACTGCTTGATACTGACACCGGCCGTCGCTCTATTGTTTGTGTTTTGGAAATGCGTAAACGCACCAATCCCCAACGCAGGTGGCTGACCTTTCCCAGACTCGGTCGTATCATGCGGCCTCTTCAGCGGTGATGTTTTCCCTGCTGGTGCACCCGACGCTTTTGCTCTTCTCAAACGCGCCAGCTCCTCTCTCTTCTTTTGAACCTCGTCTCGCGACTGCGACGTAGACCAGGAATCGGCATAAAAATCACCGGATTTAATTGCTAGCTTGCTCTTGTCACGGCCTTGCGCCATGATAACTATTGAATTTGTGGAGCGGGTGGGTTGTGGGGTCGAGCAGAGGAGAACGGCGACGGCGCGTGGTCAATCAGTATTGGGAGTCGCGTCAGGGCGGGTACTTTCCCCTTGTAAACTGTAAGCAAGTCATTACATAATACATTTTTACTACTGATGCTCCTTGTTGGATAGCAGTAGTCTTTTAAGAGTATTAAACTGCATTAAAACTGTTTTCAGACTATATATATATATATTATCAGTTTACTGCTTTATTTCTACGCATTGTGGCTCAGTTGTGGTTCGCTGCGGTGAAAACAGCCTTAGTCATCATTAGCAGGCGCGCCCCTTCCGCGACGCGTTTCTCCCTTCAGAACAGCGGCCGCAAATACTCGACGCCATATGAACATTCACCCGCGATGAGTCCGAATTCGCAATCACCCGCTTCCTCAACCTCATCACGGTCATCGCGTCCGTCTACTTCAAGTGTATCGTCTGAGATTGAGATGCCCGACAATTCAATCGGCAGTCTGCGGTCACAACCGGGGCGGATGACGCCAAAGGCCTACAACCCCAGCCAACCTATCGACCAACGCCGTGAGCTGCGTCGGAAATACCGCGAGCTCACGCGCGAGACGCATGAGGACAGACACACGTTTCTGACTGCTTCTCATGTTGGCACGCAGCTCTTGAAGCGCAATTTTGAGAAAACAAACGCGCTCTACGAACAGGTCCAGAATCCCCAGGAGGCGGCGCAGGACTCGCGTCTTTACGCCCTCAACACCGAGATTTTCTATGAACGGACAAAGAAGCTGAAGATGGGCGCGACGGTTGAGCTGGACCCGGAAGAGTTTGTGAGCCATATGGCTTTATTCGTGTACGGTGATCGTCTGCAGAACGGTGCCGATGCGGACGACGACGATACGGGGTTCGAAGACGACGACTATCAAGGCTGGGCGAGACTAGGAGACCTGAGCGCCTCGTTTTCGATCCGGCCTGCTGTTCACGAGTTTCTTGCATCGCACGCCGAACCTAAGGCGCGACGGAACGTGGGCACGCGGTCGACGCAAGGCAGCCAGTTCACCGCTGCCGTCACGCGTCCACAAGAGCTTACGCAGAACGATATAGTCCAGAACGATAATGGTACGAACCAAGCCGTTCTTTCGGTGATGAGGATCATTAAACAACTCGACGAGCCGACCTCACTGATCCGTTTGGCCTTCAACCCTCTATCATACTCACAAACCGTTGAGAATTTATTCAATATCGCGTTCCTTGTGCGAGATCAGAAGATTCAGCTGTACGAGGACGAGGACGGCGACCTGATTGTTCAAGACGTGGATCTCATCAACGCGGATACAAAGGAAGGACGCCGCTTGCTTGAGGACTCGCTTGCGACATCAAAACAGTTTATATTCGAATTAGACCTCAACACCTGGAAAGATCTGATCGACGCGTATCAAATCGGAGAGCCGCTGATTCCAACTCGCGCGCCTACGGTACCTGCCGTATCTAATGGGACTAACTCATGGTATGGCTGAGCTCAGCAATATGACAAGGAGCTCTTACTTGTGGTTGCGAGCGTGTATATTAGATATTGACCATTTGTATTTTTATTTTTATGTTTTTGTTGCTGAAGATTTGCTTTCGGATTTGCAGTGGGGTTTCTTTTATTCCCGGTTTCTATCATCTAATTTAGAATATCTATTCATCGCTTCGAGTGCTCTGCGTGGAAACTCCACAGCAAGCGGTCACGTGTGGCAGTTGAAGCTTCCTAATGACTCCAGTAAAGAATATACGTACTTAACAGGATTTTCTGCTTGAATTGATCATCATTAAATCGTCAATAGAATAGTTTTACTTTTCAAATTGGGTATAAGCTGTTGTTAAGAGCTTACGACCAACTAGGGCAAGAAATTGATCCAAGCAAGCAGCTGCCTAACCCTCCCCATCCACTCTCACTCGCTCCTTCTTTACTTCAGATTGAAATAAAATCAGCCAGCATTTCCCTCGTTACCTTTTCTTGCCATCTCTGTTGTTTCTGCTCGTTTTTGTTTCCTACCGCTCTGACGAATCCCTATCTGTAATTGCTCCGATTTTTGGCTGCTAGTTGGAGGGACAACATCCGGCAACAAGACGTCGTGCTCAATTCTGTAATCAATTGTCTTCACCTCTCATCACTCGAGCATGGAGCATATATTTTGACGGCTGCAAATCATTCCAGAAAAGCACAAATAATACCACTTCTGTAACTTCTTGCTTTTGAGTAGCATTTATGCTGCACTTCTGCCGATACCCTGATACCCTTGCTCTATTCCTCCCAGGCCGAATCAAAATCTCATCGTAAAGCGCTTCAGCCGCCCACCTCTGCGCGATACTTCGTGTCTAAATACCGACACGGAACGACAACATGAATTTCTGTGTTTTACTGTAGAAACATCTTTCATATCCATGGCTTTTCACGCTTCTCGGCTCAGGGTCGGCGGAAGACGACGATACTATTACAAGCCTCATTACTCCGACTCTGACAGGTTTGAGTCTAGTTCAGAATTCAGCAGTCCCCGGTCCCCGGTTTCTCCAGAGTCTCCTTCTGAGGATTACAACGAGTCCGAGCATATACCTGAAGATTACAGCAACGACGCTGACGATGAGGACTCCGGCGAGGACGAATTCGAGGACGAAGACGAGGACGAGGACGAGGATGACGTGACTGTAAAGATAGAGGAGATGGAAACTAATAATACAGTGATCGAATGGCCAGTTACCGATGCAGTATATTCAACAGAGACCGAGGATTGCATAAAGAGCGAGTCTGCATCCGAAGCGAGCGAGGACTCAGTCGTTCAAGAATCAAGTCGATATGGCTCCTTGTTCACCGAGAAGTATATGAAGGTCAGACGGACCCCCAGTTCCCTTCTTGCTTCCAACTCTGACAGTCCCTCTTCCTCTGCAAACCTCCCGAAAATGACTCAAGATAACGGCTTCAACTTGACTCCGACCCCGACGTCGCAGGACGACAAACGGAAGACAAGTCCCGTCCGTCCGTCCAAGGTCGTCAAGCCCAAGAAGAAACCCATCGAGGACTTTCTGCGCTCGCGTGGCATTAGACACGCCACCCCAGACGAAATCCGCCAGACAGCTAATCAGGTGGTGAAGGTCATTGTCCCGGTAACCGATCATCGCCCTGACCCGCTTCGAAGCCAGGACATCGCCAAGGTGTTGATGTCTTGCCGCGAACTGTCGTCGCATGCACCTCCGCGCCCTGTCTACATGTGCGAAACTGTCGCTCCCCGAGAGTCGTTTGAACGTACACGCGTGATCCCTTGCACGAAAGAGGAGTATGAAAGACGCAAGCGAGCAAGGGAGAATGGCAGCAAGTGAGCACGGCGAGACGTATAGTTGACTCTGAGTCCGAAATTGAGAGTTTTGGCGACCGGACCAGAGAAACGGATTTTGAATATCCAGCTCAAGGGGGGGCTTTGTGTAGTTTAGTTTTTGTACAGTAGTACTGGCCACCGGCCCAATGTATATTTGATCATCAGTAATCATGTCGTAACCAGAGAACGGCTTATAGACTACGCACTTCGGCCTCCTATCGAAGAATGGTTCAAGACAGAACGACCAGTAGTGAAGTGTTTTAGCATAGTATTCTAAGATCAGGCACCTGAGTAAGTCTTATACATTGTAAGAACTACAAGATAAAGGTGGCATACGACTCATGGGGCATATTTCGTTGGCGTTGAATTTTGGGCTGAGAGACAAAGAGCAAGGCTATCAAGCCAACCACCCACCGCCCATCTACCACACGACTTCGACACCTCTAATATAATCAAAAAAAAATAGCCTGAATCTGTATTCAAAAATTAAAAAAGTATAGCAGCAAGAAATAAAAAAAAATAATAAGACAAGTTGGAGTCTCTAAACTCCGAAACGGGGAATTGAACCCCGATTTGCCCGGTGAGAGCGGACCGTGCTAACCATTACACTATTTCGGACTTGCTTGACGATTTTGTGGGGCCTTGACCTTCTTAAGCTCAAAATGAAAAGCAGCAGAATGGCTATCTAGCGTTAACAAACGGTGATAAATTAGCCAAAGAAGCAATCTTAGCATTCTTCGGAAGACGCAGTAGAGCGTAGATGGGAAAACTTTGCTGCAAGTCGCTTGGGCTACGCATTCTGGCTCTCGCCCTTCGACGCGTCGCGTGCGCTGGAGGGCTAAATCCATTCCATTTCTACGGACCGTCCACGTGCCTTTACAACGACTGGACATGATTCTCTTTGCTAGACTAAACGGATTTTACTAGGGATCTATCAACTATTTATAGACGAAAGCTCTAACTGAAGAATAACCAGATCGGGCTGCGAACAAGCGGTCATTATCGTATCGCGGCCCTGTCTTAATGTCCTGCCCAAAATTGGTCTCTGTAGTCAGTATTTCTAGAAGCTTCACAACAAATTATTGGACAACTAGTCTCGGAACAAATACCGAGCTCGCAACCCGTCAGACCACCTCGCGTCAATCGAGGAGTTGACGGTCCCCGCAGCGACGCGACGCGGCTGAGATTCTGCCAAGTCAGATAAAGTTTCCATTTGTCGCGTTTCGCGTCGGCAGGTCGGTCCTCTACTTCGAACCCCCTTTCTTCCAGCCTTTCACTCCTTGGTTCCCGGTTTCTTGCACTTGTTTGACCCTGTATCCTGTTTTCCTGCCGTGTTTTTGCTGTCTTTACCGACTTTGCTGCTGGGATCTCGAGATATAGATCTCACATCGCGCGTCCGTTCAGCTCTGAAGATCCTTGATCTCTTAACCATGTCGGGAGGTAGCCTTAATACTCTCACCATTACTGCTATCGTCAGTCTTGTCTGCTCTATCGCGATTTCAGCGTCGATTCTTGTACGGTTCGCAGTCAAATACTCCTGCGGAGCATTCAATCACAGCTCGACCTCCTTTTCCTCGTTTCTATGTTCGAACTGGCTACGCGCGTTCGGCGCATTTGAGAGACGCGCTTTTGCGTTCGGAGTGCTATTATCTCTCTGTTCGATCCTGCAGCTCGTGCTCTCAATCACAGCTAGCAAGAGCGACTGCACCGCAGGCGGAGGCAATACCTACCCGATCTTGCTCTGGTTGTCGACAGTCGCTACTCCCGTCGCTCATCTCGTCTTTGTTCTTCCGTCGATTTTCGAGTGCACGCGCGCAGTCAATGAAACTGGATTCAGCACCGGTCTCTCTGAAGCCTCCTCGCGTCGCGTGGCTGTAAAGGTGTTGAGGTTCCTCCTGACGTTCCTTGCCTTTGGAGGCTTCTCTGTCGCGCTCTGGCTGCCGGTCTATGTCATTTACATGAACGACGCGAGTATCAACAGCACCTGCTTCTGGCGAGAGGACTCGATCCTGTACTATATGGGCAAGTCGACGTCGATCGCTGCCTGCGTCGTCTTGGGTCTTTTGGCACTGGGGATCGTGTGCGGTAGTATGGCTGCGTACATTCATTCTGCTGTGTACAAAGTCAGCTCGCAGAAGGCGGGGTATCGTTTAGCTTCGTATGGTTACTTAGCATGCGGACTCCTTTCGATTGTATGTCTGCCTTATATCAAATTTCCACCTCTTCTGGATCATAATCTAACCAGAATTCTGTTCTAGGCATTTATGTTCCCCGAGACCGTCTATCGCGTGATTTACGCCGACGGCGACCAATCAGTCCCATTCAGCCTACGCCTGCTCTCAATGCTTTCAAACCTCCTCCACTCCGCCCTTCTCTTCATCGTCACCATCCTCTCGCTCAGCCTGATCCCTTCTTCCGACCTCGACTATGGCGAGCACCCTCTCGACACGCGCGAGATCTCCGCGCACTTCTCCGACGACGACGACGACGACGAAAAATCCCACAAATACTCCCTCTCCTCCTCCTCCCACAAGCAGCCCCACTTCTCACTCACATTCCACGCCGCCCCGCGCTACGAGGACAAATACCTATCTGGAATCCCGCAATTCATGCGCTTCGGATCCCGACGGAACAGTACTCAGCACGGCAATCGGGCAGACAACCATCTCGGCGATTCAGACGAGGACAGCGCGTTGCCGATCACGGCGTTTTCGACAATCAGCGAAATGCAGCACGGATACAACTACTCGATCGACGACGTCGATATCGATTACACGTCCACCCAATCTTCCTCGCAGGAGCGGAAACAGAAGCCGCAGCATAAATTCACCTTCTTTTGAAGTTGACTGCTGTGTTTAACGATTTGCTTGACGCTGTATGATTGTATATGTAATGTCTTTTCTATTTTTTTGTGGTTGGTGTTTTTGTTTATGCCTATTGCGACTTTATCCTCTTGGAGTTTGCATAGTTTTAGATCTCTCTTGTTTAATGATGACCATTTCCTATCTACGATTTAAATCATCACGCTCTGCGCTTTCTGTCATGTATTGACAGAGTCGTCAGTCTGTCGTCGCTTCATCTTCTTCACCAGCCTTTCATCGTAACAATTACTCAAAAAAACGCTTGAAATAACTATTGAATGAATTCATTCTCATAAACACAGGATATGCAGCATACAACACTCGTACACACCCCAATTGAGCGTCCAACATCATATTGGCGGTAATACGATCACCCCAAGAAAACCAATAAATAGGAAAAAATAGTGAAATAAAATACCACGCCGCGTAGAATCCTAATATTAAAAAGATAAAAATGAAAATAAACCACCCCACTCACATAATCCCCAGAAAAAATAAGTAAAAAAATCCTCTATCAACAAAATCTCAAAATCACCCAAATGTGTAAACAAAACTAAATGCAGCTAAAAACCAAACAAAAAAACAAACCAATGCCTAGGCTCGAGTTCACCGCCATCGCGGCTTTTGCGCAGACATATTCGGCATACTTTTCTTTGGCGATAGTGTCGGCGCTCCCGATCCGGCCGTAGTTCGGGCCATCATCTTGGGAGCCATCGTCGGCGCAGTCGGCACGTCTCCTGATCCAGCAGAGGTGAAATCTTCGTCGCCAGGGCTGTACTTGATGTAGAACTTCTGCTGGGAATTGGGCGACATGGCAGCGACAGTGCTGAGCTTGTAGGCTGCCGATGCGGTACTCTTTTTCGTGGGCGACTTTGGAAGAGCTGGGAGAGGAGGAACCTTTTTGGCTTCCATTGGTGCAGAAATGTTAGCTGCCGATGCCTTGCGATTCAGATTGGGAGTGCTAGCGCGATGATTGAGCGTCGTGGTTGAAGTCGGCCCAAACGGGTCTTTGCTAGCTGCTGTGGACTGGCGGCGCGCGGCTGCGGTCTTCACTTTAGAAATAGATTGCGGTGTCTGAGGAATGAGCGAGCTTTTCCTAGCCCTTCGTATGGTATCAGTCATCCCGATCGGAGTCGCAGAACTAATGCTCTGCTTGCGCTGCGGAGTAGCCATGACAGAACCCGTCTTTTGCTGCAACTCGCGAGTGCTCGCTTTCTTCTTCAAAGTCGACGACAAAGTAGGTGCCGCAAAGTTGCTAGTCCTCTGAGGACTTGCCGGGTGAGCTTCGCTAGCGGCCGCTTCGGGTGCTATCACAGGTACGGGTACGGCTGAATATTTGGGCTGTGGGATACTTGATGCGCGGCGTTTCCTGTCGGAAGGAGTCGCAGGACGCGGTATCTTACACGGCGAAACCGATGCTGAGACTTTTGGAGTTTGCAGAGACCGCTTCGGAAGCGGGATAGCAGAACGAGGCGTAGCCTGGATCTTTGGGTGCTGCAAATCCAGCTGTGAGGTTTTGCTCAGCGTCGGAGTATACAGGCTCTGCTTCCGCCTGCCATTCAAAGGCATAGGCGTGCGCATACTCGGGTCTTCATCAAAAGGAGACGACGATCTGAGGTAGTCGGGCGAGCTTGCTTCAGCGATCGAATCTACACTCGAAGTGGCCGAGCACGAGGAACGACTGCGACTGCGGCTACCACGGAACGACATAATCGATGACGATCTCTGAGAAACTCGACTGCTGCGGTCCCTCACCGTGAGTTCGCCAATCACGTTGGAAATGTCGAGTCCGTATTTCTGATCAATCTCGCTGACGTGCTCCTCGAAATCGGCCCAGAAGTTCTTTAGGTGGGCAATTTCACGAGCAACCTCATTACTAGTCGTGACCTTATCTCTAGTAGCTCGTTCCAAAAGGCTGAGAATCTTAAGTGTCTCTGGAATATGTTCTTTTGCGCTCAGCTCGTACTGCTGGATTCTCTGGCTACTGCTCAGTGGCGCAGGAGACCCAACCACCGCTTCAACAGAGCTGATATCAAGAAGCGAGTTCATTTGCTGCTCGAGACCACTCATCAACTTTCTAGCCTGGTTTCCCGAGTCGATAAGCAAAGCCACCCATCTGTCTTCGCCAAACTCCTTCTTGATGAGCTCGGCATCTGCTGAAAGCTTGCTCCACTTTGCATCGAGCTCCTCCCGCTGCGTCGTTAGATCTTCCAGCGATGAACTGAATTTGGTTCCAATACGCTGCGAAAATTCAACGATGCGCATGTCTAGAAACTCAAGACTTGTTCGTAAAGGCTGAATTTTCTTGAACAGGTTGAGAAGTCTAAGCGACTTTGTTAGTATGTGATCTGACATCTCAGCCGTATCTTATTTCGACTTACATTCTGTTTTGCTTTTTATCCTCTTCCGATAGACAGACAAACCTTCCGTGACCAGGGACCGGACTCTGCTTCATAGACTCCACCAGTCCCTTGACGCTATTCACCGCTGCGTTCTGAGGAATAGGCCACTCGGAATGTTTTTGGAGCCGATAACCCTCAAGCTCCATGGCCACGTCCTGACCGTTTGCAATCTCGTCCGCCAGGTCGGCCATGACAACGTCCCGGAGCTCGATCCATTCAAGCGCAATATCAACGTCTTCTCTTGCTTGCTCTATGGTCTTGAGTATGCCGTCCACCGCAGCCACGATCTGCTGAGCGAGTCGAATGTCGTCTTCGGTGATTGATGTATCAGCTTTTGCGTTGGAAGTAGCTCGGATACGGAGAAAGTCGATGTGCCGAACCAAGTCACGACTTTGCCGCTCAATATCAGCAAGTTGTTCATTCCCCGCGGCCGCAGCGCGGATATCTTTCCGGAAATCGAGAGCGTCGAATGCGATGGCCGCATCTTCCAGACCGGCCAGCAAGGCCTCGAGCATCTGCGGCGACGAGGCATTCGTGGGTAAAGAGAGGTCCGCAAGTCTAGAAGCTGCGGTGACGAGATTTATCTCAACATCGCTCGGCGTCGAGTCCCATAGACGATCAGATACTGGCGATGAGCTGGTCGGATCACACGGAACCCGTCGCGGAGGCCACCGTACAGCCGGCGTAGGTGTCTGCATCGTTGTGTTGTTTCAGTCCAGCTTGGAGCGGAGTGAGATATCGTGGACTATCAACAGCGGACTGATTGATATTGACAATGTAGAGTGAGGGCCGATGTGTTTAACCATCGGGGTCCGCGCGGCTCAATCATGCTGAAACCTGTTTACGCCGCACTGCATTGAGGTGAATGTAAACACGGGCTGGTTGCCCCGGCAAAACGACAGCCCTAATCCAGATCTGTGTTTTAATCTTATTTCCGTGGCTGCTTCCAGGGCTTTGTCCAGATCTGTTTTGGAATGCGGGAGCGCATGAAGAAAAGAAGATTCGAAGGGGGAGGAAGAAGGATAGAAAACGGCCCTGCTCCACATTTATTGCATTTACTGCATTAACGACCCAGAGGATATATTATCCACTACATAATATAGCTCAAACTATTATACATACACACGCGAGATATATAGTCAAAAATAAATAGTATCAAAACTCAAATAAAATGCTTCCGGTAACCAAAATAATCAAATACGGACGCATACAAGATTGTTGTCTCATCCCGTTGAAATACAGTTAAAATATCAGCTCAGTCCCAGATCACTCCGTTCTTTGCCGACACGCCCTTGTACCGGCTCTGGCTTGAAGCTTTTGGCACAGACCGGCCCACAAGGCCAAGTCGGGAGAGGATCGCTTTACTGACGACCCGGATGGTATCGCGGAGCATGGCCAGGGCCATGAGCACGCACAGAGCAGCAACCAGAATCAAGACTTGGTGCGCGGATTCGCTAGCTTTGTCGAGAGCCATCTTGGAGGAGATGGAAGAGAACGAGGCGCCAGTGACAGACTTGATGCTATCCATAGAGACAAACGTCGATCGAATGCCGCTGTTGATGTACGGCGAGTATTGTTTATAAGTCGCGGCTTCTGAATCAATGACATATTCCTGCAAAAACTCCTGCCACGCCTCAGCGTCACCAGGCTCGGGATATGGCGCGGTGATGATGTACGAGTCACCCGACCGCTGAAGATGGTTAACGACCTTCGCAGTTTCAGCGGGATAGCCATCCTCACGAAGAATCACGATGATTATTGAGTCCAAGTTTGCCCGGCTGCGAGCAAATATCAGGAACTCATATAAGCTATCAGCAAAGGCTTCCGGGTCCACGTTCGTGATGTTGTCGGTCTGGCCGACGTCGACAATCATCGCCGTCGGTGTCGTTGGTTGGATGATTGCCTGCGCGCTGAAGGAATAAAGTCCAGAGTGCGGTAAACCCGGCTTGTAGTAAGGATCAAACTGCACAGGATTGAGAAGCTTGTATTGCTCAGAAAGGGAGTTGCCGTCGCCTCTGGATGTGAATACCATTTCTAAAAAAGTAGTCTTGGTTAGCCATCAATTCGACTGTTAATCTTGGAGCAGAAAGTCTCACCTGTGAGCTGCTCGTCCTCAGCACCTGCCGACACGTCGGGCGTGGTGATATGGCTGTGTCTTATCCCCAGAGCCTCGGCTGCCACAAATTGAGAGCTGAGACGCGAGAAGGATTCTTTGAAATACGCGGGTCCACCGACGAACTCGACGTACGGCATCAGCTGGAAGTTGTTTGCCCACTCGCGGTTCTGTCTCACCAACGTAATTGGGATCATGAAACCCTGCATCGACAGTGGCGATGACCTCCGCGTAGACACGACCTGGACAACATGCGGGTCTCTAGATAGGGGATCCGACTCCTTCTCTTTGTTGATGTAAATGACCAATCCCTCGGCGTCGTGAGCTTTGGTCTCCTCGTAGGATGGTGTAGGAATCCGAATTAAAACCGGTCCTTTGTGTGTCTCCTCCGGTGTGACAAACTTCGAGACATCGAAAGGCTCTCCTCCGTCGACGGAGACTGTGTAGGTCAAGTTCATCGGTGTCGTAACTCGTGGTCGCAGGACGAGGTCGCAGTACTCGCCGTAGGATAAGAACGTGACGTAGGTGCCGGGCCAAAGACTCGCCTTGAAAATTTCACGGAACCGGTGCCATCGCCCGGAGAACTATTGTCTGATTAGATGGAGAGTCGTTGAATGAAGAAGCAGGTGAAGACGTACGATAAATAGAGATGGCTGTCCCAACGGCGTCATTACAACGCCCTCTGGTGGTTTGTACTTGGGGTTGAATGTGGTAGACTTGACACCGTTTGGGTCTTTGGCTTCGACGCCAGCGAAGGCGGCAGCCAGCAAGGCGACGGCCAAGCACGTCAGAAGAGCCGTCCAGCTCTTCTCTCTGCTCTGAAGTCCGACGCGCATTGTGATGTGGGCAAAGGAAGGTGTATAGGGGGGTGTCAATGCTGAGCCGGCGAGGGGAAGGCTACTGCGTCGTGGTATGAGATTGGTGGGCCAAGACTGGATGACGGACTATCGACAACAAAACAGCGAGTAAATTGTCCGCGTGCCCGGTAAAAGCGTGAATCTCGAGTGACTGAGATCTAAGGGAGAAAACGTTCAACACGTGGTGAACCCGAGATATCCGCCACAAAAAGCGTGAGCGCGAAGACGCAAAGGGTAAATAAAATAAAGAACTTGAGAGCGCTGGCCAGGGACCGCAGCCAAGTTTGGGGCGCTGTTCTGGGGGCAGATGCACCGCCTCTTCTCGTTAGAGCGCGGCTTGTTCCGATTGTATTATTCCTTTCTTCGTAACTTAAATTCCTATTTTCTATCTAAACTTCTATTTTCTATTAAATTTCTATTTTCTATCTACTTCTATCTACTTGAGGATATGAATCTTTGGGTATCCACAGAAGGAAAGAATCACAGTCACAGAATCACAGAATACAGAACAGAGATAGCTTGCTGGAGAGGAAGCGACCGGAGACGTATCGTAAGGCGTGGTCTCTCGTGTGTCGATATTCGTGGCGGACGCATGGCGGAATAGAGAGAGGGATTCGGACGGTGATACAGGCGGCTAGAAATATGTGTCAATAACCATCACGCAAGGAAACATAAGCGTTCAAGTGTAAGTACTAACCATAAGAGGAGGTCACTCCTTGCTTAAGAAGAAAGAGAAATCATGGATCCAGTGTAGATGTAGATGGAGGTGGATCGCTGTTTCGCGGCTATTAGGACGTGTCAGTAAATCAAGTAAATTGCAGTTCAAAAAAGCTCATGAGTTCTGACCATAATGAGAGACTGCCGCTAACTCGAGAAAAGAGTTATCACGAGCCCAGAGTAGCTGTAGATTGAGGTAGCTGTCTTGATTTTCGTCTGGGCATCGTTCCCAATTGTAAAGGTGATTTGGAATAGGTGCTATGCGCAGCTAGTAAAATGTCAGTATTTGATCAAGTATAAGACAAGTGAGCAGAAAGACATACCATAAAGGAGATTGCTGCTAGCACGATAACTCTTTTCTCTTTCTCTTTCTTCTTCTTTCATTCCTTCTTCTTTCATTCCTTCTTCATATTCTTTTTTCTTTATCATTTCAATTTCGTTTTTCTGTTTTTTTCTCTTTTCTTTTGTCTTTTTGCTTCATTTTTTTCTTTCTCTTTTTTTTCATTTTTTTCTTTTTTTTTTTCTTTTTTTTTCTTTTTCTTTTTTTCTTGTTTTTTTTCCTTTTTTTCTTTTTTTTGATTTCAAATTTCATAATATAGTATAGGTTGACACGGCTAGAAGCATGTGTTAGCCTACATGAAGCAAAAGTAAAGAGACACTGTAAGTACTGACCATAGTTGAGGAGCGCCGCCAGTATTGTAGGATAGGATAATAGTGACGATGGACCCAGGATAGATGTAGATGGGGTCAAGTTGATATGTCATGGCTAGTAGTATGTGTCAGTAAAGATTCAAGTATAGACGGAGCATAAGACATCAAGGATAGTACTAACCATAGTGAAAGATTGCCGCTAGCACTAGGGGATAGAGCTGGACTCAGAGTAGTTGTAGATGAAGGGAGGTGCCTCGACGTAAGGATCACCTTGTCTGAGTGGTGTGGATAGTCGTGGAGGAATATGAGATGGAGAGATGAAGTGCACGACTAGTAATGTGTCAGTGTGTGTCTTCAAAATAAAGTGAGATAAAAAGAAACTTACCATAAGATCATATGTTGGATCATTTCCATAATTTTTGAGAAGAAGGCCAGGTCTCTTTGAGATCTTTGAGGCTCTTTGAGGGTGATGAGGAAGGAAAGAAGAGATCGAGAGAGGGGGGAAAGCCCTCTTTTTATATTCCAGGCTGGGCCGCCCGCATCAGTTTGCATCAGTCGCGTGAGTAATATTAAGTAGGCCTGGAAAATGATCCTGGTTGATGAAAAATGTCCGAATCGGGAGCATCAGCAGACGCGGCGCGAACAAAACTCACGCAAAATCGAACTTAGCCCGCTATTGTTTCGGGCGGGATCGAGCATTTCGACGTCCAGCAGCGCGTAGTTTCCAGTAATAGACTTCATTCAACCTCGTTCATGTAGCGTAGCATCAGAGCTTTCGAATCCACCTGAAATCGATATATTTGCTGTTGTATTGGCGCGTCGTAGGCCAGGTTGAGAAACAGACGTCCTTCACCCTCCAGCACGGTTCCCATCATACACCCCAGATTTGATGAATGCGAAGCAAGATCAAGATACCATCAGACTGGCTATGAGACTATGCATTTTTGCTGGATCCATACGCGTTGATCGTTGTAGCATAGCATCGCTGGGTGGTTTGCACGGGCGTAGTCGGACAGACAGAGCAGACACAGCATAATCAGCTCGGTTTGTATAATCACCAGTGATCTGTAAACAGTCATAATTTCGAGTTCGGCACATCATCGAAACACGTCTCAGTTTGAAAAGAAGATAACCGAAGATGGATGACTGTCGTTGTGGTGGTGAAGCCGCCAGATCCCTTGTTGTGGTGATGTGCGTGTTACGATTTTACACGCTGGTGTAACAAATAACAACGCAGTGCTTCCGCTATCTGGTCTTCACCACCTTCAACTACTTCAGAAGTGTCATAAATCGCCATTATTTAACAAGAGTACACAGACTATAAGTCTTTATACACCACAGAGTTCCGGGTTGACAAGAATATCATTCATTCATTCATTTCAGACCGCATATTCTTCTACTAACAAGATCATCACAGATTCATATCATATTAACAACACTCATGATTGACCATCTTGGTTTCACCGAGACCGCCTAACATTCAGACTTCAGACTATGGCAGAAAGCAACAGCGGCCTTGTTCAAGAGCACTGAATCAGATGCAACGTTTAAACATTAGATGCATCACAGTCTTTGATCCTAGAACGATCGACACCGCAGTTAACGGCTCTATAGCATCGACTCTGTCGCATACTTCGCACAACACTATACACCATTTAGCTTGAAGAGCTCAGAAACGACGATATCTGCGTGCATAGTGACAGGTGCGGAACAGTGACAATAACGGTGCCATCACAGGAGGCCAGAATATCATATGCTGTGCAGAACTAATCACGCATTTCGGATGATGTCTTAAATCACATCTGGTTCGTTTATGGTGTCGCTAGCAAGACATATTTTGAATCATCCTTCAGTAGCCTCAAAGCTCAAAGCATACGCACATCAAACAAATGTGGGAAGAAAGGGGTGCTGAGTTCTGATTATTATGACAGAGATAGGTGATATCGATGCTATCTTTGGAATAGTTGACGCGCCAGCCACCACTGCAGGGTCGTTTCGAAATAAAGTCACGGAAAATCTAGCTTTCTAGTCATATTATCTCAGTCTCTGCTAATAAAACTTCGCAGGGTCTTGTGAAAGCTCTTGGAAAAATATCCTATTAATCTGAGTTCAGAGAGAGCGTTCTTGGGGGGTCATTGAACTTGCAAAACCCTGTCGATTATTGACGGCGCGTCTGCCACTGTGATTACCCTACACCTGCTCATCTCGGATAGGCCAGCATCAATGATCAAATGCCTTCCTTTCAAATTTAAGGCAACGCCGTGCTTGGTATTTCAGAAGCTACATAATCAAACGTTACGTTTATTGCCCTTCGAGCTTCTTGTGTTGTTCTCAGCCTTGGCCACTGTACCAAAAGAGCATGAGCAAGAACGACTCTAGATCAAATACCCTCTTCCACAGCCTCGACGCTCACGGTCGAGATGGCAGCGACAGTGACAGTTGTTTGATATTAGTTCATCCCCAGTGTATACTACTGGAAAGTATGAAGACTCTACACTACATCTACAAAGTCCGCGCCCGATAGATATTTTCAAAATAAGTTCATTCATAAAAAACATTCGTTAATATTAAAATTCGCCCACTAGTAACCATTGCTGGGCGTTATGCTATCACTGGTTGCCAGATCCTTCACAATGTAGAACAGGAGGTAGCTAAATATATGGACTGTTAATAAAGATGGTTTCTTCTGGAAGGTCAACTTGAGTTACTGGGGACTTACGCTCTGGATGCAAGTACTTGCTTTTCGCTGGACAGAGTGACCATAGCGTCATCGAAATTGAACCACTACATGAGGGTTAGCAGCCAGACCACAGATATGATTGCAAGTTTAATAGCTAAAAAAGACATACCAGTCCCTCGCGGTTCTTCATCGAACAGGTATAATGACCCGTATTGATTTTCCCTTGGTGGCACACGACTCCAAGCAGCTCGTAAGTATACCGCTTCTTGGATCTTTCGCGCGTGGTATATGGAGTCATATCGATCTCTACTGGGAATGGAACGTGATCATCGATCTTGTTCGATTTGAGAGAATGTTCGAAACGCTGAAAGTCAATCAAGTTAGCCACCAATGTCAGAATGAGGAAGTAACTGTCAGAGTGCAAACATACCTTCAGCTGAATAGATAGAACCAGGGGTAACCGCTTGATCTTCAGCTGCTTTGTGACTTCCTGTCGAGTCGAGCAGAATGAGCAGTTGTATTTCGTTTCCAGCCTCTCGGGACTCGTGAATCTATAACCGGTCAGCAAATTCATTATATTCATAAGAGTTATTCAGCAGCAGACTGACTTTTCCAAGCACTCCTGAAGACTTAGAATCCTGCTAGCGTTTGCCGACTTGCGGTCTCTCAGCTCCAAGCTCAGATCCATTAGCGGATCAACCGTCACCGTCACGTTGTTGCAGTTCGGGCAGATGATGTCGCTCTGGAGCTGTCCGCAGAAGGTGCGATGCACGATGCACCCGCAATAGTCGCTTTGCTGAGATAGAGCTTGTCGATCTGAGGTACGATGAAGCTGGTCAACGACAAACTGGAGAAACTCATGCGCGTCTTGCTCTGAGTATCCCGCGAGAGATTTTTGAGTTTTCCACGCTGTCGTGAGTAGATTCGCTGGACCAAAGCCTGTTGTCGATGGAGAAGAGAAGAACTGTGTCATGTGGTTAGTATATGTTGTTGTTGACACGAGGAAAGTAGAGGTTACTAACCTCTGTGAAGATCTCATCTATGCAGCAGCTGAGGCAGTTCTCACGCGTGCAGGTCTTGCTGTTATGACCACCGCACAGGAAATCGTTCCGGATAATTGGGTTGTGGATGAAGCTCTGTAGGATAACGGACATGAAGCAGGTAGCACCCATGTTCTGGAACCCTCGTAGACCAGACTGTGCTCGACAGGGTGGCATTTTTGCGTTCATCTCCACCAGAGCGGCGTCTTCTTTCGTGATGGCGTCTTTCTTGACGCCATTCTTATTCAGTGCCGCTAAAAATACAACAATATATTAGTAAGGGATCTTTATCAATAGGTAATAGACTTGGTGTGCGCGAAGACTTACCTCTCTTGATGACGAGACGTTCTGTGTTAATGCGAATATTTTCCAACAGATGGTTGAAAATGTAGTCTCGGCAAACAAAGCAGTACATGTGAGCTGTACGAGAGTCGACGCCTGTATGACAATTCATCAGCACACTTATTCCCGTCACGAACAAGCAGAGACATCTGCGGGCATACCAAACATATGGCCGGAATCGGAGTGGTGGGCTTCACCATGACGAAGTCGTCTGCAGCCAACGAAGGGGCATTGGAGACATAGGAAGGTACTTGTCAGAAGGTCGCAGCACGTTCGGCACCTTCGAACCTCAAAGGCAGAAATCTGAAGGAGTGGTGTTAGCAGGTAGTGAACAAGGAGCGGGAGAGACAAAGCGCGCATACGTCGTGATCTCTGTGGCGTAGTTGGAAGGCAACTCGGCAAGCCTGCTTGTAGCTCCTGATAGCAATGTCTTTGGATGCAGAGGCCAAAAGCTGTTTGACGTGTGGGCATCCGAATACTTGAGGGGAGAGGCCTCGGTCGAGGTTGATCTCGAGACGAGCCTCCTCAGAGAGCATATTGAGCAGTGTCGGTTCGCGGTTTCCTGGGTATTGTTCGAGGTTCCAAATAATAGACTATATACGTCAGAGCGTCAGCAATTGCTTAAGATCCACCACATGTGCCCTGTAAAAGTAGGGAAGAAAGTAAGGTCGGAATGTGGTTGTGGAGGTGGAGTACTCACATCCAAAGTAATTAACGTAGACTGTTAACCATCGCCCTCGGGCGTGTGTCGAAGTTCACAGGAAGGTCGAAACGCGAACGGTAAACTCCAAATTTGCGCTGTCTTCAGCGCAGGTAATTCAGAGAGATATATACCAATCGGGAGGCCTGCAATGTCAAAAATAACTTGTAGGCGGGGGGATCAATTGAAGTGGTTGATCCTACCTCGATGCCGGACGAGCTTCCTTATATACTTGGTTATGTCAGTCGTTGTTCACGTGTAGGCACGTGACTTTGGGTAAATGAAAAAAAAAATCAAAATTCAAATAACGAGGCAGATCAAGCTCCATTACAAATACACCACTCGGTCGTAGAAACAACAACGACCGCAACAACGACAGAAATGGCTACGGGAATAAAGAGACACCACCCAGATGGGTCATCGGCGTTCTCTCTGTCGATGTCGCAGAAGGTGTATGTCCGTTCGCGGAAAGGAAAGGCGACTAAGATCGTTCAGGAACATTACTTGAGAACCGATATTCCCTGCTCATCGCAGTTATGTCCTCTTTGCATTCTGAACCCTCCGAAGGATTCTTCTGGCGCTGGTACGTGTTTCGTTTTTGTGGTTTTTGTTGAGCACGGATATCTAACACGATTGTAGTTCGCCCGGCTATCTTGTCGCGCACGCCGCCGTCTGTCAAGCCATGGGGTGCGCACTACTTGATCCCAGACACAAATATTTTTGTGAAAGCTGTAAGCACGTCACTTTTTGTGTTGTAGTTCAAGACTTACTAATATGAATAACAGATGGACCTAATGGAGCACAAATCTGCGTTTTACGATGTCATTGTTTTGCAAACGGTCCTCGATGAACTGCGCAACATCAGTCTTCCGCTATACAACAGACTTCGTGCTCTCTCGCTGAGTCAGGAGAAAAGATTTTACGTATTTCATAACGAGTTCAGACAGGAGACGTTTGTGGAGCGACTTCCCGGTGAGTCAGTCAACGACAAGAACGACCGGGCTATTCGAACTGCCTGCGCGTGGTACCGTGTACATCTAGATGAAACGATCGGAAAATCTTCAGCGATTCCCGAGATTTTATTGGTGTCGAACGACAACGACTGCCTGCGAAAGGCCAAAGAGCTTGGGGTTGCATGCACCAACCTGGAGAGCTATGTCAAAGCGCTGCCAGATACCGACGCGCTGCTGGATATGATTGTATCGGAAACCAGTGATGTCACTGCGCCTCAGAAACTTGTGTATCAAGAATATTACTCCACCTCTCGGATTCAGGGAGGTATCAAGGCCGGCATCTTTCATCAGGGAGTTTTGAGTATCAGTCAGTACAACTACCTGGAAGGAAGTGTGTCTGTTCCATCTTTTGAGCGGCCTTTGCTCGTGCTTGGAAGAGAAAGTCTTAACCGCGCCATGCATGGCGACGTTGTTGTCGTCGAAGTGCTTCCAGAGTCTGAGTGGAAACAACCATCTACGAAGATTGTGGAGGAGGAAACCATCACGAAAGACGACAACCCTGAAGCGGAGGATGACGATGATACTTTGGTGACGGAGAAGGAGCACGCGGCTCTGCAAGAAAAGTTAAAAGCAAAGAATACATCTGCTGAGTTTAGAATTCAGCCAACGGCTAAAGTTGTCGGCGTCATCAGGAGAAATTGGGGTTTTTACGTTGGTCATATTGACGCTTCCTCTATCTCTTCCGACGCAGCGGGAACGCGACGCCAGACTACGGTGTTCTTGATTCCTATGGATAAACGCATATCCAAGATCAAGATTCGTACAAGACGCGCTACCGGTCTGGTTGGAAAGCGTATTCTTGCGGCGGTGGACTCTTGGGACGCGTCCTCGCGGTATCCGCTCGGCCATTTTATTCGCGTACTGGGTGACATAGAATCGAAGGAAGCGGAAACGGAAGCTCTTCTACTAGAGTACAACGTGCAGTATCAACCTTTCACCCAATCTGTGTTGGACTGCTTGCCAGCCGAAGGTCACGACTGGAAAGTTCCAACAGATACGTCCGATCCCCGCTGGACCGGCCGAGAAGATCTTCGTGAACTTTTGGTGTGCAGTATCGATCCCCCTGGCTGTCAAGACATTGACGATGCTCTTCATGCGCGGGTGCTTCCTAATGGAAATTACGAAGTCGGCGTGCATATTGCTGATGTTTCTCACTTTGTGAAGCCTGATACCGCCATGGATCTCGAGGCCTCTTCGCGAGGAACGACGGTGTATCTGGTCGACAAGCGAATTGATATGCTTCCGGTCTTGCTGGGAACGAATCTGTGCTCGCTGATGCCGTATGTAGAGCGATTTGCTTTTTCGGCTATTTGGGAGATGACTCCAGATGCGACGATTGTGAGCACGCGGTTCACAAAGTCGGTGATCCGGTCGAAAGAGGCGTTCAGCTACGAGCAGGCGCAGCTTCGAATTGATGACAAGAGCCATGTTGACTCGTTGACGGAGGGCATGCGAATTCTTCTCAAGATATCGAAGTTGCTGAGGCAGAAGCGAATGGACGCGGGTGCGCTGAACCTCGCGAGTCCTGAGGTGAAGGTGCGGGTTGAGAGCGAGCAGATGGATCCGGTTGATGTTGAGATCAAGAAAGCCCATGAGACGAACTCGCTTGTTGAGGAATTTATGTTGCTGGCTAATATTAGCGTTGCGGCGAAGATTTATGATGCGTTTCCTCAGTCTGCCATGCTCCGGTAAGTGTTTGTGCTATTCTGTGAAGTGAGAGATAATTTTAAACTAATTTGTGTTTTATTAAGACGACACGCTCCGCCACCAAAGGAGAATTTCGAGGTTCTCGCAGACCAGCTGCGTGTGTGCAAGAACATGACGCTGAACTCCGAAACATCAAAGAAGCTAGCAGACAGTCTCGACTCGTGCGTCGACTCGTCAGATCCATTCCTGAACACGCTGATCCGTATCATGGCCACGCGATGCATGCTGGCCGCCGAGTACTTCTGCTCCGGCACGATGGCCGAGTCTGATTTCCGCCACTACGGTCTCGCGTCTGAGATTTATACGCACTGGACGAGTCCGATTCGTCGGTACGCCGACATTGTTGCTCATCGACAGCTGGCGTCGGCGATCGCGTACGAACCTCTGCATGAGAGTCTTCGCGATAAGCCCAAGCTCGAGCGGGTGTGCCAGAACATCAACCAGCGGCACCGCAACGCGCAGTTTGCGGGACGTGCGTCGGTGGAGTATTATATCGGCCAGGCGCTGAAGAATCGCGAGCTGGACGTGGAGGGATACGTGATGAAGGTGTTTTCGAACGGGTTTGTGGTGTTTATCCCGCAGTTTGGAATTGAAGGGCCGATTCATTTGCGAGACATGAAGGTCGAGTACACTTTTGACGAGGCGAATTACGCGCTTGAGTTTAATGCCGGAACGGAGAAGGAGGTGCGGCTGCAGTTGTTTGACAAGGTGACTGTGCATGTCGAGACTGTCTTGGAGGAGAGCACTGGGAAGCGGAAGGTTGCGCTTCGGTTGCAGAGTCCGCAGATTGAGTAGAGGGGAGGTTAAGAAGGGTTTTTTTATGTACTTGTATTATATTGAAACGCTACAGTTAAAGTAGAGTAAGAAGAAAACGAATGTGAGTGGGCATTTGACCATGACCACATTTTTTTTTCCAAATAAAACAAGATAAGCAAAGACAAAATCAGAAACATGTCACTCGGCAAAGGCAGGTTTGGTATTCAGAAGCTATACATTAGAATACAGAAACAAAGAAAAAAGTAAGCATCACAACATCAAGAAAAAAGAAAAGAATAGTATGTTACAAAAAGGACGATTTCGAGGTCCTGAACTTGAGATACACAAAAAGCAAAAGAATCGAAATAAAAGGGAAAGAACCGCCGGCGAGCGAGCTTATGAGCTAGAGACGGTGCGCACGACGTAGGAAGTCACCAGCGTGGGGATTGCGGTGGTATAGTACGTGGTGTACGGCAGGTCGTAGTAGGTGTTTGTGGCGAGTGTGTGGGTCGAGACCTCGACGTCGGTGGTGTAGACGAGGGTGGAGGTCACGAGCGATCGCGAGGCACTCAGGGAGGATGACGCGGTGGAAGGGAGTGCGGAGGACGAGGCAGCACGAGAGGTGGAGGTTGCGGCGACGAGAGGGGTGGTGCTTCTGTCGGACGCGCTCGATGATGAGCGGGCTGACGACGAGGCGTGGCTTGAGGAGGCCGTAGACATGGCAGAGCCGGAGGCAGAGGCGGAAACGCTGCTGGAAGCATGCGATGAGGCGGACGCGCTGGCAGAGGCAGAAGCAGAGGCAATTCCGGCCGCGGAAGTCGACGAGGTAGGCAGCGCTGTAGACGAAGTGCGCGAGGAGGAGCTGCCAGAAGACCCACTCGAGCTGTTGTTGCTCTTGTTGTTGTGGTGCTTTGTGCCAACGCCCACGCCGACACCGACACCGACACCGATGGCAATCACGAGGAAGAGAACTATGGCAGCAATCCACTTCTTCTTGGAAGACAGACCCTTCGAGCCAGCAGCGGCAACGCCTTTCTCCGCCGCGCTGATGTTGCCGGCAGGCTTCTTTGCGGGGGCGGCGGCCTTGCGGGTAGCGGCGGCGGCACCAGCAGCGGTGGCAGTTGCGCCGACAGCAGCACCAGCGAGGATTTTCTCCTTGCTCGATGTGCTCGAGGTGTTGGTGGGCGTGGAGGACTCCGGCGCACTGCGCTGGGTGGTAGCTGCAGCTGCGGGCGTAGCGGGGAAGGCGTTCAAGATCTCGGTCTCGGACATGGGCGGGGTAGTCGCGCCTCCGGCTGCCGTCGGGGTAGCGGTAGAGGCAGCGGCGGCGGCGGCTGGAGTAGTGGCAGTGGCGGCGGCGACTCCACCGGGGATGGTCGAGATAGAGGAAGCGTCGTCCTCGTCGTCGTAGGCGTCGACATAGGCGTCGGTGGTGTAAGCGTCGGTGTCGTAGACGGACTGCTCGGCGCTGCGGAAGCTGGTGGTCGACGCCGTGGGAGACGGAGGGGGGTCTGGGTAGCTCTCGGTCACGGCAGCAGAAGAGGAGGCCGGCGGAGGCATGGTCTCGTGCACGGTGGAGGGGACGGAGTCGGCGGTGGTGGTGAGGTCAGAGGCATTAGATGGGGTGGCCGAGACACGGCGGTTGACGAGGACCTCAGTGGGCCGGGCGACGACGGCGGCGGCGGTGGCGGTGTGGAGCTCGTCGGCGGACTCGACAGACTCGACGGACTCGTGGGTGGAGTGCTGCTCGTCGGCGATGGAGGAGGAGACGGAGGGGGAGGTGCGGTGGGAAGACATGGTGGAGGTTGGTCTGCGGGGCGCCGAGGAGGAGTAGCGAGAAGAAGCGAGCGAGGCGGAGGAGGTGCTTATATAGTAGAGTCTCTACGCGGTCAACAAGCAGGACTATCACAGCAGACGGCAACAAGGCAAGCAAACAGCGCGCAACAAGGCAAAAAGGCGAACAAGGCGAGCAGAGGCAAAAAAAGACGCGGAGGTTTGGTGCCTGGAAGCAATAACAAAGCAGAGTTTGGTTTGAGTTTGCCTGCCTCGGACGAGCGACGAATGCGGCGTTGGGCGGGCCCGAGCCGCATGGACACCAGACCCGCTGCTGACACCGTTCTTTGGCCACCGCGCACTCTGTTTCGCCGCCACGCACGCGCTAAGCCGGTTCGGGCGCTTATCGCAATCTGCCGTGTTCCCTGCTGCCGGCTCTGCTGGGAGCGTCCTATCGTGCGCCCTGCACCGCGGCCGACCAGCGCGCAGAGCAGCGGCGACGGGGCTGGCAGCCAGCGCGTGCTGCTGCGCGTAGACCGTAGACCGTAGACAATCACCGCAGCTGCGGGCGGCGGCGGGGCGCGCGCGCTGCTGGCGGTGGTCGTGATACTCTGGCTGTGTCCTTGTACGCGCTCTGTGCGCCTCGCTCGCCGCTACGCTTTTTACGCTTTCTCCGCTGCTCCTCCGTTTAGACCCAACCTCCACCAGCCATCTCCACGCCCTCTGATAAACCCCCCTTCCTCTCCACAAGGCCTATGATGAACCCGCGCCCAGCTCTCGCCTGTCTCTGATCATCCACCCTCTCTGTCGTCCATGTCGGCCCCGCCCTCGCCGGTCACGCCGGCATCGGCTCGGCCGCCAAAGCTGCCCGCGCGTCTGCTGCCTTCCTCGAAGTACTTCCGTCGACGGTCCTCGGTCCAGCAATTGCAGTATGTCGCCTCCTCCTCCGTCGCCGGCACCTACTACCGCACTTTCTCGGTCGTCGTCTTCACTGCCATCGTGCTCTGCCTCATGCTGTACTCCTCCCTGAGGAGGCAGGTCGACTCAAAGGGATGCAACCCTGCCTTTTACTCTCCATCTTATGCGAAAATCAAGAGCTTCGACACCGATCACACTCGCTTCGCTTCAAAGTATTCGCTTTTTTTGTATCGCGAGCAGACGCTGGATAACACGCGCGAGGTAGGTCATCCCTCTCTTCCCCTTTTTTTCTCCTTTGCTGTTGTGTGCGCCTTGTGTTGTTTGTCGAATATCCCATCCATCATATCATGTATTTATGTTTTCTACCTTGCAACACCTTCTAACCACGTCTTACTGCATTTCTTATAGCCCCGCGGTGTGCCAGTCCTGTTTATACCCGGGAATGCGGGTAGTTACAAACAAGTTCGAGAAATCGCCGCCGAAGCTGCCCACCAGTACTACGACGCCCTGTTCGCCAAAGGCACCTTCCGCGATGATCCCGGCTCCTCCAGTCTCGACTTTTTCACCGCCGATTTCAACGAGGATTTTACTGCATTTCACGGCCACACTCTCCTAGACCAGGCCGAGTACCTGAACGACGCAATCGCATTCATTCTCTCCCTCTACAGCCCCTCGCGGAACGAGAACGGCGACGACACACCGCTGCCTCGCTCTGTTATTCTGATCGGTCACTCGATGGGCGGAATCGTAGCGCGTACGATGCTGACGCTGCCAAACTACCGTCCGGACTCGGTAAACACAATCATCACCCTCTCAACTCCTCACGTCGTACCCCCGGCAACATTCGACTGGGACATTGTCAACATCTTTGAGAAAATCAACCAGTACTGGCGCAAGTCGTACTCTGACGACCTGGTAGGCAAGAACCCTTTAGCTTCAGTCTCCTTGATCTCTATCACCGGTGGAAAGTTGGACGCGATCGTTCCCTCAGACTTCACCAGCGTCTCATCCCTATTGCCATCAACCAACGGATTCACAGTGTTCACGTCCTCCATTCCCAATGTCTGGACCGGAGTCGATCATCTGGCTGTTGTGTGGTGTAACCAACTACGTCGCGCGATCGCCCAGGCGCTTCTTCACGTCGTCGACACTCGAGAACCTACACAGACGAAGAGCTTGGAAGCACGCATGGAAGTATTCCGGTCTCAGTTTCTCACCGGTCTTGAGCCTGAAGTGGCCAAGAAAGCGCCCTTGGCACTGGGCCATGACACTTTACTTAGAGTCCAGGACACGCCGAGCATAATATCAAAACAGCGTCAAAAGCGATTGACCCTCCGCGGTCTCGGGAGCTACCGACGGCCGCAGGTACATCTGCTGCCCATCCCCGCCGACCTTTCAGAGTCAAAAGATGATATCCTCAGCATCTTAACCGACCAGACTCTAGAGCTCGACGGCAAAGACCAGCGCGTCGACATTTTTCTCTGCCAGTCGTCGCACCGCAACACGTTTGACTCAGATTACCTACATACATTCAACAACGTGCTCGATTTTTCGAAACCGGATAGCAAGACTTTGACGTTTGTGTGCTCGAATATGGCGCAGGATAAGGTCGTGCTGCCGGCGTCCACAAGAGACTCAAAATTTGCGCACGACGGAAGCGTGTTTTCGTATGTGCAGTACAGAATGGGAGATTTATTCAAGTATCAGTACGTCGCCGTGGTGGACTCGTATGCCGACGAAACATCCGGGTTTGTTACGATGGAAATGATCGACAGCACCGCCTACAAATACGACATGCATCTCGATCTAAAATGTAAGTAATTCATTGTCATATACATCAAGCATTGGACTAACAAATCTCTTCCAGCATCTCTCTCTGGTGATCTCACCATCTCTCTACCTTCCGGCCGCGCCGGCTTTTCAGAAGTGACCCTGAGCGGTCTGTCAAACAGTCTGATCTCGTACAAACTCGATCTCGCGCCGAGCAAGTGCGCCGACAGCGAAATGTTTGCGCCTCTCATCCGCCAATTCCTCTCGGATCCGCACGAGTCCAAGTACTTCCCCAACGCGCGAAAAATCCAGATCGGGTTCCACGGCGCGGCACCGTTCGTGCCGCTGACGTCTCTCCCCGGTGGCTCGTTCTCGGAGCAGCAGCAGACTTTGAAGTTGCAGATCTGGCGCGACCCCACGACTGCGTGCGGTGAGCGCGACGAGCAGGTCACGTTGAGGGTGTCGGTGGATATGCTGGGAAGTTTGGGAAATTTAGTGATTCGGTACCGGACTGCTACTGCTGCGCTGCCGCTTGCTATCGTGGGGATGGTTATGCTCATGCAATTCAACATCTATGACGCGAGCGGTACGTTCATCACATTTGGAGCGGCGTTGGAGGCGTTTATCGGAAAAGCACTCCCCATTCTCTGTCTTGTCTCTGCATCATTTATCGCTCTTTCGCCGCATCTGTTTCCGACTTCAACCCTTCCGTTTATGGATCCGGCCGATCAGCCTGCTGGATCGTCAGACGCGGACGCTAGTATAAACGACAGACCGGTGTACCGCATCATCCGCGACAATGATTTGTTTCTCGGCATCTCGGATCCGCGACTATGTCTCCTCGGACCGCTTCTATTCACGCTCGCGACCGGTCTGTGCATCGTAGTCTACTACGTCGTCGCGATCGTGCTGCTATTCATCGCAACGACTCTCGACTGCCTCGACGCAATGAAACTGCAAGCCTCGCCGCCTGCCGGCACGGACTCGCCCCCAACAGCTCCGTCGCAGACCATACCACGCGTGCTGACCTCGCGCGAGCGCGTGGGCAAGTTTTTCTCTAGCACGCTGCTGCTGCGGTTTTTCGCGTTTCTGCTGACGCAGCTGTTTGTGGGCCTGTACAACTTTGTGAGCATGCTAGCGGTGTTTAGCGGCGGCAAGAGACTGATCACGATTTTCACGCTGCTGCTGATTGTTTCTGCGTACGTGCCGTTTCAGTTTGCGTTCATTGTCGTGTTTATCGTGCACATCAACACGTGCATAAAGTCGCTTCGCACGCAGAGTTATCAGTACGGGCTGTCGGAGCGGTTTAGCCCGATGTTTTCCAACTTTGCGGTGTCGATCTTGATGCTGATGATTTGGATTCTGCCGATCAACATTCCGCTGCTGGTGGTGTGGATCCACAATTTGTCTGTCAAATGGACGACGCCGTTTTCGTCGCATCATAATCTGCTATCAATCATGCCGATTATCTTGTTGGTGGAGAATATGATCTCCGGCAAGATGTTGCCGAGAAACACGCAGGTCAAGCAGCAGATTGTGACAAAGATCCTGCTCGTCTACTTAATCGTCTACTCCTGCCTGCACGGCATCCTCAACGCCTACTGGCTCCACCACATCGTCAACATCTTCGCGCTCTGGCTGTTCATCGTCTACCTCGAACTTCTCTCGGGCGGCAACTACAGCTACAACAGCGAGCGCTCCGGCAACGGCAGCGGCGAAGTCGACTCCGAGCTGGCGATGAAGCTTCCGCAGACGTCGTTCGGTAGCAGCAGTGTGATTGCAACAGTCCCGACGTCGGCGAGTAGCACGGCCACGACGCTGCAGGCGAGCTGTGGGTCGTCGACGACGGTCACTTCGTATTTTGATCGCAAGCTCGAACGCGTGCCGAGTATGAATGGCAAGCAGTAGCTAAAACAGTATTTGCATTTTATGTCATGAAGAGGACTGACCAGCGCAGATTGCTGCTGGTTGATTAATTCATGCACCTATTTTTCCTTTTTTTTCTTGATTTTTTTACTTTTATCCTAATATTCCTTTCATGTCATCAGTTTTAATCGTGGCGTTTCGTTGTTGTTTTTCTTCACATATCTTTTGCAATTTTTCTTTTCCCTGACAAAAGGTCTCCTTATTCTCCCCGTTCTTCTTCCTCCGCTATATTTATATATCAACGATTTATCAATCTCACGCATTTACATTCCATCGTCGTTGCTGCTCTTTTTTTTACGTTTCTTCTTCTTCTTGTTGTTGTTGTTCTTTGTCCATACATTTCGCTATTTTTATAATATTCGCATTGATGGCTATCCTTGAAGTTGAGTTGAAAGCGGGTTTTTATTCTAGCCAGAGTTTTTTTTCTTCGATGTCTTTACAAGGAGCATAGAACGGAGATGATATATAGGAATTATGAAGCACAAATTATTCAAAATATATATAGTTATATATTGCACGGTCAGAGAAATTGAGTAAAAGAGTTGGAGATGGCGGGTGTTGGTGTGTAGGTTGTTCGTGAAGAGGGTGGAGTGTAGATCCGAAAGAGGTCTTCATTGCCGGTGCGTTGAATGGTGGCATAACGAAATAAACCAATTCGCCTGTAACCCGATAATCTTCGTAAATATTTGCTTGACTCATAGATTAGTCTGTTTACCCAGCACTTGAAAACATCAGAAATCATTCACTTGTGAAGAACGATGCCTAAAAATTAAACCAAATTTAAACGAGCGCTGTTCTCGCGTATAAAGTTCTCGAGAGTCTTGGAGTTACAAAGTAAGCGAGTTTCCACATCTAGCATGAGAATTTTAATAAAACGTGTTAAAGAAATATGAAGGAATAGTGATTATTACGACGACTACTCGTTCAATATGAGATAAAATGTGTTAGAAATGAAAAGTAACAACATCCCAGAACGATTTCAAACGTGAGAAAAGATGAGTGAGTAGAGGGGACGAAGGAAGAAATGAGATGGACCGCGGGAGATCGAGAATAATGTAGTGGGACGGTAAGGAGAGATAAGATGAATGGATAGATTAGAAATAATAAGAAGTAACCCAACGCCGAGGAGATACAGAAAATACAAAATAAGAATAGAAAAAAGGGGAGGAAGAGGAAGAGTAGGTAAGAGGGGGAGGAGACATAAATGGTAAGTAAAATCATCACTCGTCAAGAAAATAAATAAAACAATTCTATAAAAAACAGCCATCGAAAGAGAAAAAAATCCAGAAGTAAAGTGTTGTGAAAACAATAAAATGGGAATGAAAAAAATTGTGAAAGAGCAACACGTCACTTTATAATCCTACACTTCTTCAAAGTCTCACCATGCTCGGCTTTGGCGCCGAAATCCTCTATATACAAGATACCTTTGCGGTCGACCAAGATCAGTTTCTGACCGTCGGGCGAGAACCGCATCGACGCGCACTCGCTGATTTTATTCGCGCTCGTGACGTCCACGACCGCGACCACGCGCCGGTGCTCGGACTCGGCGCGCAGGAAATGCGTCAGGTAGACTGTTCCGTTGCGGTCGAGAAGCGCGACCGAGTTGGCCCGCGGCGAGACAGCGGCTTGGTGGATCGTCGACCCGACTTCGTGGAACCGGCTGCGCAGTTTCGGCTGGAGCAAGCTCCCGCTGCCGCCGGCGGAACTGCCACCGGTCGCGCCGCCGCTGCCGGCAGAAGTGCCAATCCGGTAGTCGTCGTCGTCTTGGCTCGGGAAACTGCCGGATCCGAAAGAGCTGCTGGACATTGCGCGCGAAAACTTGGCCGAGGGAGGGTCGTTGTTCGGCATCACGATCTCGACCACGATCGGATGCGCGTCCGAGGCGACCGAGGCCACGACCATTAGCCTGTTGCCGGGGAAGAACCGCAGACATGTGATACCCTCGGATTCTAATGCTGGGTCGATCTTGCGCGAAGACCGGATGACTAGTCGGGGATGGCTGGGGTCGTGCAGATTGATGACCATGAACCTTGACTCTAGCGCGGTCGAGCAGCCGAGTAGTTTGCCGTCGGGAGAAAAGGCGAGAGTCTTGAGAGGATCGCGGTAGGGCATGTCGATCAGCATCGGCTTGGATTTACTGGTTGTGATCCCGAGCAGGTGGCTCAGGTTATGCAGAACGATCGTCGGTTGCTCGGTTCCGGAGACTAGGTCGCGCGACGTGACTGCGAAAGCAAGAAATATGCCGTCTTCCGAGATCGCAACGCACCGGATTGGGTCTTTTGATATCTCTGTGAAGACAGCCATTCCGCCTTTTTCTAAATCATGCACGCGCACCACGCCATTCGTTCCCGCAATCACCAAGAACCTGTTCGACATCGCAGCCATGCTTTGCGCCCAACTTATATTCCGTATCGACTCATCCGGATCCCTCTTTGTGCACGTATCCCACGACATTCCATACTCGCCCGTATTCTTACCGACACACAACAGCTGCGGTGTAGTCCCGACTTTGAAGCAGGTCGGGATCGAGTACACTTCCCAGCGCTTCTCAGCCACTAGCGCAAACGTCCGAGTGTCGGGTGAGATAGCGCTTCCTTCAAACACCTTGCCACGTGGAATCATAGAGAACCCCCGACTTGTCTGGGTCGGATACCTCAGGTCCTTGCGATAAAGCGGATAGTTTTCTGTATATTGTTTTTCCCGCAACTCGTCTTCGGGGGTCATCATTATTGGCACGAAATCTGAGCGCGACGACATCTGCCATGGCTCAATGCCAGACGACGACGACGAAATCTGAGACGAGAACGCGCCGGATCCGGATTTGTAGGATGCCGACGGCTGCGAAATTAGCGACGAAGGCGGCGTGAACGAAGACGACATCACGCTATCGTACTCGTTGGTTTCTCGTCGACCGCCGGTGGGAGTCAGGATTGCACTGCCGCGAGGAGACAAGTCGCTTGATGAATTGTTGAATGTTTGGCGTGCGACGGACGAGAAAAGACTGACGAGGGTCATTTTCGGCGAGGGCGGGCCACCGCCGCCGCTGACGGGGAGGGAATTCGAGAGGCCGGGGCCGCCATTGTTTGTTGAGGAAGAACGTCGATCTAGAGATACGCGGCCAGCGCTTCCATCGACGAGATCCGATTGACCGCTTAAGCTGGAAGATTTGCGAATTAGGGAATCACCGCTGTCACTGCTGCCAGTCAGTACAGAGCTCAAGCTCATGGGAGGCAGAACATGACCGAATGAAACGAAAAACATGGAGACTCCCTATAACACACAAAGACAAGGAACATACGCAGAACCAATATTTCCAAAGTCGTTGCCAGTGTCTACTCGAAGACGAGACACTCCGGGCAATCGTGGCTCGTTACGGGACGAAGTGCGGCGGCTGATAGCCTCGGGTCGGAACAGATTTGCTGAGAAGACGATTAGAAATTCAACAGTTACAAAAGCAAGCAATAGATAACGATACCTTCATCTTCAGGCTCTTCGTCTGAGCCAACTTCCTCCGGTATCGGCAGCCCCAACTCCCTGCGCTTGTCCATGACGATGTTGTAGATATTTCTGAGTGGCACGACCGGTTTTTTCAGCTCGGTCGGATTGCCACAGTTCGGACAGACTTTAAGCTGGAGGTTTGGCAGTCGCGATCGGGCCCATTGCTCGGAGGCGACGCAGCCACAGGACAGGACGGAGAAGTCGTTTGATGGTATGCCGTATTTGGCGATTGAGCAGTGGAGTTCTTGCAGGATTGCGTCGAGGAACTGGGACCAATCATCAATGACGGCGGTAGATGCAGAAGACGGGGACGCAGTGCGGACAGAGGGTTTTGAGTGCGAATGGGTGGATGAGGCCGGGGAGTGGGTGGAGAGAGCAGCGAGGATGGGGGCTGGGGAAGGCTTCGAGATGGAGTTCGAGGCGGTGCGCCCGGCGAAAGGGTCGGCGGGCGCCATGCCGATCGGAGCGGGAGGGGAGGAAGAAAGAAAGAAGGACGAGGAGAAGCGGATTAGAGGATGGACGATGGCGGACCGGGGTGTGGATGGGGAAGAGACGTGAACAGGATGAGCGCGGAGGAGAGAAAGCGAGAGCCGCTGTTGGTGATGGCGACTGGGACCGCTGACAGGAAGTGTCACCGAGAGGGTTTGTGTTTGGTCACGTGAGAGATGCCCAGGTGGTTTAGTTCACTGTGAATGGCAGGGAATACTGGCTTTACTCTTGAATGTGGATCTATTATTCTATTTAGAATACATTTAACTGCACTGAGGAGCTAGTCGAGTATGGTGCCGCCGCGATACAGCGGGCGGATGATCTGTTTGCGCTCTATCGTCTGCTTCACGATACCCTGCACGTGTTTTGGCTGCACTAGACCATACCTAGAACGGACGAGTCAGTATGCCGTCAACCGCAGCGATCTCACATCATAGACTGCTCCCTGCGTCAAGGAAGATAGAGGTTGCATAAAACCCAGGAGACTTACCAGATTGAATTTCCGCGCCCGTCAAAAATGATCACGTTGCCGGCGTAGACGTGTCCGCCGACGTGGGAGACTATAGCGACTTTGACTCCTTTGTCGGTGGTGCTGTCGTAGAGCAGGCCTTTTGCTCCCAGCACTTGCTCAAATTCAGCCTTCAGCATAGGACCGACTATTCCACATCTTTATATTATCACGTAAGCACTCTAGTTTCACTGTCACGAGAGATTGGGGAGGTGCGTACCGCATATCGCGCGAAGTATGTCCACAGATTGCAATGATCGGATTCTCAGCCTTGCGAACCTCGACTTCTTCTTCAAACCCCTCAGCTTCCTGCGCGCGACTGGGGACAAGATATCGTTTCATGAACGCGTCGGCCTTGGCGAACGGCACGCGCGGGAAGTAGAGGTTGTCGGGGTACATGTGGATTGACCAGGAGTCTTTGTCTTCTGGTGGGGCCAAATCTGTGCTTGTGACGAGGTAGTTGAAGTCCGGCTATAGCGTGTTGGTCAGTAGTCACATCAGAACAGTGGATATGATATAATGAGGCCTACATCGCGTCGTATTCCGCCGGTACGCTGCAAATCGCGGAGCTTTGCTTCTAATGAAGCCGGATCCAGTTCTGTCTTATTCGGCCACTCTGTAACATAAACCCAGTCAGTCTCCGCTAAGCTCAATCCTAAGTGTAGTCAGACTCACCGCTATGCCCAGTAGAAACAAGTAAATGCCTCCCGACCGAAGGCGCAGTGCCAGCCAGCGGCGCGCCGCTCTTGACCTGCAGATCAGGCGGGAACTCTGGCTGGCAAAACGTACATCCGGTATCAAAATCGGGTTCAGGACAACTATCGACAATCTCGTACTGTCCCAGTCGTGTTTCGGGCGCTGCTGACGGCTCAGTATTGCTGCCGGGGCCAAATATTGGTATTCGCTGACGCGGGCTACTTGTTCCCGCGAAGCGGCGTGAAGAGGGCAAAGAAGTCGCCGCGACGAGTCGTCGTATACCCCGGAAGCTGTTCATTATTCTGATCTGTATATACAACAGCTGAGAGAACAGCGAGCATGAAGAGAACAGAAGACAAATGGAAGTTCTCCAATTGGCCTTTGATGAGCGGATAATCTTATTGCTCGTCTCTGCTTCGTCTTATTTCCGCACGGCGGAATCGGAGTTTATTACCGAATAAACCAGATGGCAAAGTTAAATGGCCGTTCCGAGCGGTGAATCAGAAGGCTGGCAAAGGAGCTGAATAATAGCACGACCAAGACATTATCGACAGAATGAGTTGTTATTGCAATTACTATTGAGAGATGAATAAAAGAATATTACATAATTCATGTTGATGCTTACCTAACCCTCGTCGGTACACTCGCCTGGGACTGGCCCGAATATCAACTGACGCCTGGTCGACGCTGTCTTCAACACCGATGATGCTATTCAGGAAAAAGAAGACAGACTCCTCAGTTACAGACACTATACCATCTGAACAGACTCCTGACAACACAGATAAAAGCCTCACTTCGTTTGCGCAAACCGTGCGACGCTCTCGCTCAGCACTCAAGCTAGGCTCTGTGCGGAATGAGTTTGGGTCGTTAGTCTACGACGACGCGCTGAGTTTTTGCGATCTGGAGGTGGACGAGGCGGAAGAAAGTGCAGAAGATGAAGCTACAGAGCCGTCTACGATGCTGTCGTTGAGGTTTCGACGTCGAGAGCCGGTGACGCAGAACAAAACTAGGAAGACGACAGAGGAGATATGCGATAGTGCGTGGCTGCGGAAGAGGATCCAGGACGAGAGTCAGACGGAGCAGGGCTCTGTGTCATCTGGCGAGGACGGCGAGAGTACGCTTGACGACAAGGATTTGTTTGATATGCTGATATCACCGCGCGAGTCAGTGAACGATCTAAGCTCATCGTTTTCGTGCTCTTTGTCGTCGGTGACGGAGACCGAAGGTGGAGATATAGACTGTGCATCTGGTCCAAGTGCGCTTGATGTGATAATGTCGCTGTCAGCGCAGATGTCGCCGCCAGGAAAGAGGCTTACGAATAAGCAGTATCTACTGTGTGATTTTCGGGAGATTGACGCCAGACTGTGCAGACTTGAAGGGCTTGAGCAGGAGCTGTGGCGGTGTTTGGAAGAGTTGGAGAATATTAGCTGGGAGAGTGGAGTGGATGATGAGAGCGAGAGCGTGAGTGCTGTGCAGGAAACTGTGGAGACTGTTGATACTCCTGATCTGTATATTGATACCCAGGTACCCCCGCAGCTTGGCGACCCTTCGGATTCAGAAATCAAACAATCTGAAAACACAAGCACGCCATACTCGGGGATCACTGTGAAACCAGGCTTGATACCTACGACTGCATTTGTCAACAGCGGCGAGAGATTGAACTGGAAGGAGCTGAGCGGTGTTGAGATCTGTGAGGTTGAGAGTGGTCAGGGGTTGGAGAAGGAGAAGGTGGAGAAGGTGCCTGAGAAGACAGAGCCAGGGAAGGTACCGGGGATGAAGGTGAGGAAGGGTAAAGGGTTAAGTGTTGGTTTTTCAGATACGGTTGAGGTTTGCAAGTTCAAGGATTAGAGGAGAGCATTGTTTTAGATAGAGATTAGTATAATGTTATTAGACTAGATGTTCTTCGAAAGCTGTAGAAGATGGAGGAGATGTAGATAAGAGCCGAGCCAAGCCAGGGCGAGATTGCGATATCTGCCGTGATTGAGCTGTACCTGGTATACAGCAGTGCTTTTGCTGTATATTCAAACAGACTGTGGGTATCTTATCGAGAGCGTTGATAAGAAAAGGTTTGCAAGGCTTTGGCTGACTGTGGAGACGGTCGCAAGTAGCGATGCCAAGCAGACCCTCGTTGTTAGAATACGCTGGACTGAATTGCACCGCTATCACCATCTCCAGCTGGTGCTTGCAAATGTCGAAGATATTCAGCAATAACAGGCAAATATATGATTAATTCATATCAGTAAAGCCGACAGCAACAACAAAGCACGAGACCAGACGGAACAATGACTGCTGGCCAAGTGCGCGCGCGCCAAGGTTCGAGGGTCCTGTGACGTCATTGTTTCAAGACCCTTAACAACGTTTGTCAGCACTAATGCGTTTGCACCGCCCCCCGGCTTAACTCCGAGGTCACGATGCCTGCTAACATCGAACGGTGAAGAATAATCAAAAGAAGTGGTAATTGATATGTTGAGCAGATGTATGCATTGCATATTGTCTAATAATTCAGAAACCAGCTGTAAAAGCACACAAAAAGAGGGAGAGACAGCAAAGTGGAATACTCCAAATACGGCAACTTCTGATCTTCACCGTTCCTGAATCCTTCCCGATCAACTGCCGTACGAAGAACCGAATGAACTCTCGGCGACCCTTCTTCTCCAAAATGCAATTAATAAAAGCCGGTTCTCCTCGCTGCTCCTCCGACATCTCTCTAAACTCCTACTTGCTACTCCACAGCAAACACAATCACTCTCACTCCTCGACCACTACCAACCTCTATCAACCGCAGCCATTGGATGGTCGACACATCTTCCTCTTCCTCCAGCGAACCAAATGACCCGTCCGATTCTTCGTCCGGTATACGTGGTTCCACCCACGCCCTCCAATCACTCGAAGAATGCGACTCCGCTGATGACCCTCCCCCGCTAGTCGCCCCCAAGCACCACCACCACCACCATCACGGCCATGCACTGAGCGCGCCTCCCCACACCGTCGCGCCCGCTGCACTCGCCGCCCAGCTTGACTCTAGTTTTGAGCTCGGTCTGACCGAAGATGCTGCGTCTGCCCGTCTTGCTTCCAACGGCAGGAACGTGCTCGAAAGCGCCGCCGGCGTCTCGATCTGGCAGATCTTCTTCCGTCAGGTGTCCAACTCGCTCACCCTCGTCCTGCTCATCGCAATGGCCCTCTCGTACGGCACAAGTGACTGGATCGAGGGTGGCGTTATCACCGCCGTCATCTGTCTCAACATCGGCATTGGCTTCGTCCAGGACGTCAAAGCTGAAAAGACAATGCAGTCGTTGCTTTCGCTCTCGGCGCCTGTGGCTACTGTCATCCGATCCGGCCAGTTGGTCAAGATATCCTCTCAGGACATTGTCGTAGGCGATATCGTCAGTATCAAGGTCGGTGACATTGTTCCCGCTGATCTAAGGTATTCCTTCCCCTCACTCAAATCGCTCGATCAAACAAATTGACATGCATGCGCTAACAACTCCTCTAGAATCTTTGATGGCATGAACCTTGAATGCGACGAGGCCCTGCTGACAGGCGAATCCCTCGCTGTCGCAAAAACGCCTTCTATCACCTTTGACGACGCAAGCATCCCGATCGGCGACCGCACAAATATCTGCTACTCCTCCTCGACCGTCACTAAAGGTCGTGGCACGGGTATCGTCGTCGCGACCGGAATGCACACCGAGGTAGGCAAGATCGCGCAGATGCTAAAGTCATCTACGCCCGTACCTTCGTCGACCTCCAATGACGACTCGTCTTCTATATCGTCCACGAGCTCGTCGTCTTCCTCAGGCAAGGCTGGCAGGACTGCCTCGAGAGTACTCGGCAAAGTGTCCGACAGCCTGAAGAAGACCCTTGGATTGGTTGGCACGCCTTTGCAGGTCAAACTGTCCAAGTTTGCAATCTTTCTTTTTTCGCTTGCTATTCTCTTGGCAATCATTGTTTTCAGTGCTAGCAAGGTATGTATTTTTTATCCTCAGTCTCTACTTCTAGATACTAACTCATTAGCAGTGGCAAATCGACAACGACGTGCTAATCTACGGCATCTGTGTCGCTGTCGCCGTCATCCCAGAGTCTCTGATCGCTGTACTTACAATCACCCTCTCGGTGGCAACAAAGGCCATGGCCTCTGGCCACGTTCTCGTTCGTAAGATGCAAGCCCTCGAGGCTCTGGGCGGTGTAACCGACATCTGCTCCGACAAAACCGGAACCTTGACGCAGGGTAAGATGATCACCCGCCGCGTCTGGATTCCCAGACTTGCCGAAAACGACGATAGTCAAACGACAATCTCAGTCACCGACACAACTTCGCCTTTCTCACCTGTCTCTGGCTATCTCAAGATCTCAGATCGCGCCATTGATCCCGTTGAGCTTCTGAGCAAATCTGCAACTGACTCTGCGCTCTGCATTTTCCTGCGCGCGCTCGGTCTCTGCAACCTTGCCACCATCGAGCAAAAGGCCGCTGCTGACGAAAAGTCAGCGGGAGAATGGGACGGTCATGGCGAGCCCACTGAGATTTCTCTGCAAGTGTTTGCCTCGCGATTTGATTATGGCCGCGATACGCTGCAGAAGCAGGGATGGAAGCTTCTTGCCGAGCATCCTTTTGACTCTTCCATCAAGCGTATGAGTGTCGTTTACGAATCTCCTACCCACGACATCTTTGTCTTTACCAAAGGTGCCGTCGAAGCTGTCTCGTCGTCTCTGGTTCCGGACTCGTATGACCACGATATGCTGCAGGCGCACATGAGCTCGATGACGCTCGATGGTCTCCGCGTGCTGTGCATCGCATACCGCGTTCTTCCCAAAGACTGCAAGATCGCGCTAGACGATCGCCAGCAGATTGAGCAAGAGCTCTCCTTTGTTGGCCTCGCGGGTCTTTACGATCCTCCTCGTGTCGAGACACGCGGGGCGGTCTTGAAGGCTCAGGCAGCAGGGATCAAAGTCCACATGTTGACAGGCGACCACCCCGGCACTGCGCGCGCCATCGCGCACGAGGTCGGAATTCTTTCTGGAACCATGCCGGTCTCGCAGTATCCCAACGCGGTAATGATTGCCGCGGACTTTGACAAGCTATCTGATACCGAGATCGACGCGATGCCGGAGTTGCCGCTCGTGGTTGCGCGTTGTGCGCCCGCGACTAAAGTGAAGATGGTAGACGCGCTGCATCGCCGTCGTGCGTTTTGCGTGATGACTGGAGACGGCGTGAACGATTCTCCTGCTTTGAAGCGCGCTGATGTCGGCATTGCTATGGGTCTTAACGGATCCGATGTCGCTAAGGACGCTAGTGATATGATTTTGACCGACGACGATTTCGCGAGTATCGTGCGCGCGATTGAGGAAGGTCGTCGGTTGTTTGATAATATCCAAAAGTTCCTCGTGCATCTTTTGATCTCCAACATTTCCCAGGTAATTTTGTTGCTCTGCGGACTTGCTTTCAAAGATCGAGAAGGGGTTTCAGTGTTTCCACTCTCTCCTTTGGAGATCCTGTGGGCAAATATGGTTACTTCGTCGTTCTTGGCCATGGGCCTCGGAATGGAAGAAGCGCAACCGGATATAATGCTTCGACCTCCGCACGACCTCCATGTCGGTGTATTCACCTGGGAAGTCATCACCGACCAATTCGTGTACGGCATAACCGCAGGCGTCCTCTGCCTCGCCTCATTTGTGATTGTGATTTACGCCGGCAACGACGGAGCGTTAGGATACGACTGCAACCACAGCTACAACTCAACCTGCGACGCAGTCTTCCGCGCGCGCGCTGTCTCGTTTGCTGATCTCTCGTTCTTGCTGCTCATCACCGCGTGGGAAGTCAAGCATTTTTCGCGCTCGATCTTCAAGCTTGACCCATCGCGTCACAGCGGACCGTTCTCGGTCTTCCCGTCGCTTTACTATAACCGATTTCTCTTTTGGGCAGTTATCGGCGGGTTTGCGTGCACGTTTCCGGTCATTTATATCCCGACTGTGAACGATGAGGTGTTTAAGCATCTCGGGATCAGCTGGGAATGGGGCGTCGTCGCCGGCGCATGCTTCATCTACCTTGCTGTCGTCGAGGTATGGAAAGCAATCAAACGCCGCTTTGGTCTCTGGTCTGGTAAACAAGCGCGTTTCGTCCGCCCTTCCTCTGCTGCCTCGCCTGACGATCTCGAAGGAGGACACGCGGTGCCTCGAGACTCGACTTCGTCCACGTGTTCGTCGGCGACTGAGGTCTCGGCTGGGTCCTCGACTGGCGGGTTTGCGGACATGATCGCGGCAGGCGAGGGCGAGAAGAAGGCTGATAGTACTGTCATTCGCACGCGTACTATGAAGGCCAAGGTTTAGCTGTGTTGAGTTCGACTCGAATATGAATGAACTACTTTTCATTGTCTTTTATCTTCGCTTCGTATGCACTTGAGACGTAGTGCTGGGGGATTTTTGTTGTTGGTACACATATGAGATTATTGAATACACTATTTTAGCAAATATAGTAAACTGTAGTCAAACTGCACATCTTTCGGTCTCATAACCTGCACTCATCAACAAATGATTACATAATAAATTACATATCAATACGCGTGGGTAAGGGCTTCAATCCAGATCAAGCAGAGCGTAGGGCACGAAGAAAATCCTCGAGCCGACGATTGTTTGTTTTTGTCGAAAAAAAGAGCATTTGGACAGCGCGCGGTTGATCTCTTTTATACACGACAGAGAGAGAACTGTTTAGAGCGGATACTGCTTGAATCAAGACTGGGAGAGATCTTTGTTTTTGTATAGATATACGTTCTGCAAATCGCTGTGTGGACAGATCTAAACACGCCGACAATGTCCACAATCTCTCTCTTTCCCTCGCCGAGTCCGTACTCGACGCATCTGCGGTCGCCGTCCACATCAGCAGCGTCGGGCGGGCAGGCTGATGGCAAAAATCCCGGAATGGCGGGAACGCCCGTGACGCCGGGGGCGAGGCGCGGTGTTGCAGGTGGGTGGAAATCACCGCAGCAGCCTTTTACGCCAAAGTCTCCGCCGCGATCGCAACAGCAGCAGCACCCTCAACAATCACAACAGCAGCAACCACCACAGCAGTCGCAGCAGCAGCAACCACAGCAACAGCAACAGCAGCAGCAGCTACAGAGTCCCGACGGCAGATTGATGACAGTCAGCGACGCCGGTCGAGCGCAGGCTCAGAGCAATGTGCCCACTACCCCGATCGAACTCGCAAAAGGGTACGTCAACACCTCTCTTGACATCGACAGCCGCTATCCCGATCTGGATCGCATCATTCAGCAGAGCCAACTCTCCGAGTACTTTTTCTCGCCGCCCATGACTGCTTCGACCGCCTACGGCAACCCGAATCCAGGATCGGATATCGGTCCCTGGACCCCGTTCACGCGCACGCACATCTCCAACATCCCGGATATCATCTTTGAGCAATACAACAAGACCGAGAGCTACACGCAGATGGGCTTGTTCCCTGAGCTGCAGCGTGCCTGGATTACCGTCGACAACAAGCTGTTCTTTTGGAATTACATGAGCGGCGAGGATTTCCTGTCGTACGAGGATCTGCAGCACACTATCCTCTCGGTGCAGCTCGTGAAGCCAACGGCGGGCACGTTTGTCGAGTCGATTAAGTATTTGCTGCTTCTGGCTACTCCACTTGAGTTCTTCATTCTTGCCGTTGCACCGCCGTCGGGTGGATCTGACATCCAGCTGTTTGAGACCGGCATGTCGGTGCCGTTGAAGGGATTAGAAGTGGACAAGATAAGGGGCAGTGATAAAACGGGTCGTATTTTTGTCACCAATCGGGGGACTGCCGATATCTGGGAGATCACGTACTCCAACACAGAGAGCTGGTTTAGAGGAAAATGCTCTAAAGTCTGTCATACAAAGGGAGGACTTTCTGGATTTGCGCCCTCAGTGGCTGATGTGTCCAAGTTTGTGCCGACGGGTGTTATGAATGCGCTGTTTTCGTCTTCTAAAGCTGGTATGTACGCAACGTGCTTGTTTATATTTCTCATTTGCTAACTTGATTAAAGAATCGATCGTCGCTATCGAGATTGACGACTCTCGGTCGTTGGTGTACACGCTGTCGTCAAGATCAACAATCCGTGCATACCACATGTCTTCGCCCACGGATCTCACGCTTGTGATCACCTACACTTATGCCTCGCTGTGCTCTCATCTCCAGATGATCAACGCAGCCTCGCCACTTCTCGATCCTCGCTCGACCGCCATCGTCTCTATTGAACCCATTCGTCCGATCGAGAGCACACAGATCCATCTGATCGCTACCACGTCTACCGGCTGCCGTCTGTATCTTCGTGCTGCGCGGTTATACGGATTCGAATTTTCCAGCAATCAGAGTGCGCCACCGACAAATATGCAAGTCATTCAAGTCCGGTTCCCGCCGCGCGAGTCTTCGGCACAGGCGCCTTCAGTTTCGCGAGCGCTGCAAAATACTCGGTTCTCAAAGATCTTTTCTCCAGGATATTATTTTGCCGTGAAAGAAGGCGAGTCTGGTGATAGCGTGTTTGTGTCTGCGCCAGACACGGGCCGCATCTTGTTGCAGTCCTTGACCTCTAACTCTGCACCACAGTTGGTGGAGACATCCGCATGGGCAGATATCGAAGGCTTTGTTCAGGAAATCGCTTTGCTTAGCGCGCCGTTCCAGGTTGCACCGAAGCCTGAAGGATTTGGTAACGAAGTGGCAGCGCAGTACACGCTCCCGCCTACGCAAGTGGCCATCCTGACTAATACTGGTGTGCATATCTACACACGTCGCTACATGGTCCAGACCTTTGCCATGCTCGGCAACCATGCTCGCATGTTTCTTGAGATGTACGGTCGCTCGGAGACGTGCTGCACGGCATTGAGTGTCGCGTGCGCTACGACTGGTCCCACCGGCGCGGTACCGCTTGATGCTAGAGAAATAGCCAGGAAGGCGTACATAGAGTTTGGTGGCAAAGCCCATCTCCGCGACGACAACTATGGCGTCACAATGATCTCACTCGACAGTGTGCGTCTGAGTGGTAGATTTGAAGGACTGTCGATGTACATGGCGCGCATTGTTCGCGATATCTGGAAAGTACCGATCATCAAGCAAATCAAGTCGCGTGATGGAAAGAGCTTCAGCTACGCGACTAACGTATCCGTCGACAAGCTGAATGCCCACCACGCCGTGCTTTACGATCTCTACCAGTTTTTGGAGCAGAACCAGAGCTACATCGACGGACTTTCGGGACCAGATCGAGTCCTTGGCGCTCTCGGCAGCAACAATGCTCGCATTGACGAACTGTCGTTGCAAGCTGAGCATCGGGGAATGCATGCGCTGATGACATTGCTCAGACACATGACCGAAGGTTTGTCGTTTGTTTCGATGATTGTCGAGCCGCGAAAGCTGAGCGAGATCATGATGAACGTGTCCGGTGAGAGTCAGCAGCGGATAATCAAGCTCTCGTTTGAGGATCTGTTCACCTCAGACAGCGGGACCGAGCTCGCGAACGAACTCGTGAGAGCAATGGTGAACGTCAGTATTTCGTCAGGATCATCTGTTGATTCGGTTATCGACGTCCTGCGGAAGCGGTGTGGATCGTTCTGCTCGTCTGATGCGGTGGTGCTCTATAAGTCACTTGAGCTCTTGAACAAGGCGCGCGTGGCGGCGGCTACGGATCCTGACTTGAAAATGCACTGTCTTACAGAGAGTGTGCATTTGTTGGGGATGGCTGCCGGGACGATTGTATTCGAAGAGCTACAGAACGCGATTTCGATCTTCTTGTCTCTGGACTATCATCCTGGTGCGATTCAGGTAGCTTTGAAGGCCGCGACTGAGGTAGACCGGGGAAACCAGGCGGTCAGCTACTTTGCCGACGGCAAGCCGGCCTCGGATCCTCGAGAAGCAATCTTCGCCAAGCGGGAGAAGTGCTATCAGCTTGTGTTTAGTATTCTGGATGATGTCGATGCCCGGGTGAACAACGATGTTGCATCGCTGCAGCGAGATCAGCAGCTGTCGCCCGGCGGTAACACCGTCGTCAGCGCGCCCGAGACAAGGTACACGCAGCTTCAACTTGAGACGTATGGAATTGCGTACGACTCTCGCGATGAACTGTTCCATTACTTCTTTTATGACTGGTTCATGGAGCGCGGTCTTTCCGGTCGTCTTCTCGACATCGACACGCCTTACATCGAGCAATACCTGCAGCGCAACGCGCTCCTAAATCTTGAGATTGCAGACTTGCTGTGGACGTTTTACTGCAAGAAAGAGGAGTTCCTGGCGGCCAGCGAGGTTCTCTACCGTCTTTCGCGGTCTGATTTCGACTTGCCGTTGTCTCAGCGCATCGAGTATCTTTCTCGAGCACGTGGCTTCTGCAACTGCTACGGTCCTCCAGGTCAGCGCCAGGCAATGCTACGACTCGGCCAGCGGACGCAGGATGAGTTGGAAGTGGCGTACATCCAGGACGACTTGCTCAATGCGGTGAAGGAAGATGACAGGCTAAAGGGCGACGAGCAGAGACGTGCTGCGCTGATTGATAAGCTAGACGGGCTCGTGCTTGATCTTACTACGCTGTATAATGAGTTTGCGTCGCCGTTGGCATACCAGGAGATCTGCGAGGCGATTGTGAAGGCAGCGTCGTGAGGAGGGTAGGAGGAGTGATGCTTGTATGGTATGATTATAAGATTATGTTACGGAGTGTGTGCCTAAATTGTAAAGCTTGATGGCATTTGTAATTGAATAGTGTAAAAGTAGAAGCCCAATAAGCCCAGTTTCGTGAATTCATAGTTTGGGTATGAGCAGTACAGCAGCCAGTTGTCATAACGATATAAAGCGCAGCTAAAAATTCCTCATAAGACCAACTTTTATAGTGAACTTGACAAGAGTAACAACAGCACTCGACAGCTTCAACAGCGCTTCAGCGACCTGCACAGTCGCTGCCGGATCATACGGCTGATCGAAAATGACCCTCATTGCATCCGTGCTCACGTCTCTCATCACCCCTTCGAGCGGCACCAGTGAGGCTATTTCGCCTAGTTCATGGTGCGTTAATAAAGTGTCCCATACGCCGTAAATGTTTGCGAGGAGGGCGGGGGAGAGGTGGGTGATGGTTTGGTTGAGAGCGGCGGCGTGTTCGAGGGCGATGAAGTCGAGGAGGAGGGTGAAGATAGCGGGGTTGATTATTGAGTCTGCGGTCGAAGTGAGATTTGATGCCATCTGTAGCACCGCTGAAGTAACGGTAAAACAAAACACCTAAAAGTTAGAGGACACAGAGGAAGGTAGAGTAGAATGATGCTTTGTTGGAGAGTGAGGATGTTTGATTTCAATGTTGAGGTTGTGAGCACAGTCGGGAGTTTAGATAGAGTTTAGACCCCACGCTCACAATGACGATTCGAATCATCATCGCCGCCGATAACGGACGAAAAATATATCAGTCAAACAGAGCAATTGACGTTGACTTCCTCTTGGAGGATAGAAAGACTTACATGCTTCTGCGGTTCTCAAGTTTTGGACATCTCAGAATTCTTAGTCGATCTTTGCAAGGCGCAGGGAATCATCACTCCGCGCACAGGTTTTACAGCATTCAATCAAGACAGGCAAAGGCAATGACGTTAGCGGCTGCAGGACAGTTTTGCGCGACAGCCTCGGTGGCGGCAAATCTGGAGTCGGTAAAGATATTGATTAGGAAGGCGGTGGATGCGGGAGCAAAGGTATGCAGTTTCTTTATTTCGACGCAGCCACTTGTCATGATCGTTTGACGCTGCCCAGCATGTAAGCTAACGGTCGGCAGGTTTTATTTCTACCCGAAGCGTCAGACTACATCGCCGGCTCACCAGCAGAGACAGTAGCACTTGCCAGGTCAGCTGATAAATCCGAGTTTGTGCTCGGAATCCAAGACGAGCTGAAAAAATTGGAGAAGCCTCTCGAAGTGAGCGTTGGAATTCACGAGAGTGTGGAGGGCGAGGAGCGATGCAAGAGTATGCAATTTTCCTGTGTTTCGTTGATTTGGCGAATAATGTGAGACGCTAGAGACTAAAGAGCTGGTTTGTTACAGATACGCTTCTATGGATCGATTCAAAAGGGGAGATCACACAGCGGTATCAGAAATTGCATCTATTCGACGTGAGCATGAAGTATGCGCCTATTCACCCCAGCCATAGCTCAGTCCGAGCCACTTGCTATCTTTCGCTTACTGACTAGCGGATTTTAGGAACGGTCCGATCTTGATGGAGTCGAGGCATGTCGCAGCCATCTACTTAGCTTGGTAATAGCTCTTATACTCATACTTTGGGCGCCTGCCATTTCTCTTTTAGGTCCGTACAACCGGGAAACGAAGTTCTTCCGCCTTTCGATACGCCTATTGGAAAGAGTAAGTACTTGGTTATTCTAGATCTCGATTAATCTAGGGCTAAGCTAACTCTTACGTATAGTGGGATATGCTATATGCTACGACATTCGCTTCCCAGAACACGCGTTAAGACTGCGCACGCTGGGCGCTCAAATCATTACGTATCCCTCCGCATTTACAGTCAGAACGGGCCAAGCTCACTGGGAACTCTTGGGACGGGCTAGAGCTGTTGATACGCAAACGTATGTGGTGATGGCGGCTCAGGTTGGAGCGCATGATTCGGAGGGGAAGAGAAGGAGCTGGGGGCATGCGATGGTGTGTACTATTTGTGGTTGAAACTGTTTGATTCAGGTGCAGAATCTGACGCTCACGCCTACTACTGTCTAGATCATTGACCCCTGGGGATCAGTGCTGGCACAATGCCCAGATACAGATTCCGTCCCTCGAATCTGCGTAGCAGATATCGATCTGGATGTCATTGAAAAGGGTAAGCATCGCTGACGAAGAAGCGCAGTGGACGAGAGTTTGGTGAGACTAACCTCTTGTGCGTTTAGTGCGGACTGATATGCCTCTGTGGCAGCAGCGACGAGGGGCGAGTATTTATGGGAGCGACGTTTGAGTAAGAGGACTTCGTCGAGATGGTGTACGGATGGCTAGTTGTGGAGTATTTCGTACTTGGAAGTGACTTAGAAATTCAACTATTTCAATGTCCCCAATCATAGATCGTAGTGAATAAGTATTGTGAACCCAATGCAGTAGGAGTAGTAGTCATAAACACCTGCAGTCTAAATCGAGCCCGCACGTGGATCTTTTTGACCTTCTCCTTCCCACCAGAGCACCCACAGCTTTTCAACACAATTCAGATTATGTACACCGTTTCTACCACACATGAACCTTTCTTCCATCCAAAAATAACAGCAAATACACAAAATCCAGCACGTAGCATTGGCAGATTATCTAGCGCAAAGACTCTAATTTTTCTAATTCGAGGGCGTCTGGTGTAGTTGGTTATCACATCCGCTTAGCATGCGGGAGGTCCCCGGTTCGATTCCGGTGTCGTCCAAATTTTTTTTCGCGTCCGAGATCAAAATTCTATTTGACTAGTCGATCTTTTTTTTTGGGCTATTGAAGTGCTGGCTGGCTATCATGATGTGGTGCTCGACGAGGGAGTGGATGTGTAGTGACTCCGTTGAGTAATGCGCATGGATTCTAGCCGGTGTAACCACAAACTGGCTACGGTAAATTGACTTGGTCGCCATCTCCTCACCACACGTCCAAGAGCGATGGTGATAGCTAAAACCAAAAGCCATCGAAGTGTGGTCGTGTTTGTAATTGTATTGCTTCAGTTGTGACTAGCAAAAGAGACCGTTGTTTTATTCTACAGGAAAGCAAGATATTTTTTTGGTGCCCATTTAATATTTTCTTCTATAATATACATCGTTGAAAGCTATCATGTCCGTTCGCCCAAACAAACAAGATAGAAATCATAATAATACCATGCAGTAAAATCAACAACAATCATCATCAAACCCTTAATATCATCAAAGTAATCATAACAAGTCATTTCCATGTAACCCCATATCGATAAAATGTGAAAACTCCTGTCCATGCAGTCATCCTAATAGTCATCACAATACGCCCCATCACTGTCGTTCTCATAGCAAATAATAATATCAACTCCCGCCCTATACTGGATTAAAAAAGAAAAAAAAGGAACTTGACCACAGACGTCAAAAGAAAGAATGCGTGAATGGGCAGCTGCGATGCAATATAACAGAAAGGAATACAACAGAAGGGAATATAACAGAAAAGAATAGAACAGAAAGGAATGAAACAGAAAGGAAGAAGAAAAGAATACGAGAATGAAAATGGAAAAAAAAAGAAGTACATCGTCAAAAGAAAGAATGCAGCATGAATGAGCAGTCGCGATGGCTGTAAAGTATTATACTTCTTGAAGTAATGATGAGAAGCGGTGCCGATGAACAACATCAGACGAGATGGTAGTGATAATTGATTTCCGGGGAGCAGCGTATTAAGATTTCCAGCCTGTCCAGCAATAGGTGGGTGAATGCAGAACTGAGAAATGGAGGTTTGTTAGCGAACGGCGCGATTTCGACATTACAAGGATAGAATAGAACATACCTGTTTGTGGGGGTCCAAGGCTCAGGAAACGAGACTGAAGCATCAGTCTCAGAATCCAACAAGACGGTAGTGACAACTTAGAGGAATTTGTCGTTCCCGTCGAGTGCTCCGGACGCGTCCGATGACAGCAGATCAATAGACCGGCAATGCCACGTCCGCCCCGGGCGACCTCCACAATTGTAGTTCTGAGAATCTCAGAAATCGGTAGCCTGCGATAGATTTGCTGCAATTGGTACAGCGTGCAAAAGGCGAGAAACTCAGAGTGTGCCAATTAATACTTACTGGCTGGCTGATAGTCCCTTGAAATCAGCAAACGGCGCAATATCGCAAATGATGCGCCACATCTCGTACTGACGGCAGGCAAAGCCGAACGCGAACGGAGGAGTATAATAGACAAAGCATGAAAAAGGAAAGGAAAAGGAGAACAGTATCAAACATATAATATATAAAAAAAGGAAAAGAACGAACGGAACAGTAACATAGACAAAGAATAGAAAGAGACAAAGGAAAAGAACGAACGGAACATTACATAGAAAAAAAGAAAAAGAACGAACGGAACAGTAACATAGACAAAGAGACAAAGTTTAGGAAAAGAAAGAAAAAGAAAGAGAAAAACAAAGAAGAAGAAGAAGAAGAAAAATATACAAGTTTCTGTGAAAAATATACAAGTTTCTGTCAATATCGCAAACTGCCCACTACACCAAACCACGCACACAAAATATATAAAAAGAAAACGAGAACAAGTCTGAAAAGCCAGACCTTTCTCCAAACAACGGTCCTCGATCAACAGATTGAACAATCTGTCGAAACCGAATCGGCCGGGAAGGCAGTCTGGTGTACCCGCTTCCCTCGGTTCTTCAGGACCCCACGCAACGTGCCATCCGGTCGCCGTCTCGGTCGAACGTAGCCCTTATTCTGACTCCGCAGCGCTGCCAGACGCTGCTCAGCAATAGAGGGCTCCTGCTCGCTGGCCACCGGATCAACATCCATGGGGTCTATCCCTAGCCACTCCCGGAGCGCACGATTGCGGCTTTTCGAAAAGTATGGGCGCAGGTCAGCTGGGATGATCGCGTAACGTCCCAGCCTTTTCTTGCGCTTCATAAAGCCGCCACCGCGCGTGCCCAGTGGGCCTCTCAATGACCGCTGTCGAGGACCGCGCACCTCCGACGGCTGTTCACTCGCCCCTGGAAGGGGTCCGATCACATCCGCCATCGGTTCAGAGGACCCTATCACTGGTCCGAGCCCAAGCCACCTTCTGAGCAGATGGTTGCGGCTGTCTGCGAAGTATGGGTGCAAATCCGACTTGATAATGGCATACCGCGTGTGCCGCACCCACTTCTTCGAAATACCACCGTTGCGACGAAGGGCAAGCGCCTTGCGGGCGATGATCTTCTTAAACGACAGTACTCGAGCGCCGCGTCCTGCCCGTCGCTTATTCTGGACCACCCGCGCAGCCATACGCTGCTCGCCAGCTGAGAGTCCCGATAGATCTCTATCCTCCGAATGAGGTGTAAACAGCTGACAAGCCCAAGGTGTGGCCAGAAACACAAAAGACGGCGTCACCAGCGGCTGCTCCTGACTGAGACCGACTTGCCCTAATTCCTCAGTGCTATCATGATCGCTCATCAGCTCATCGGTGCCTGCCTCCCCGCTTGGGAGGGTCACCAGGGGCTGCTCTTGAATGAGATCAAATAGCTCTAAGTCGTCAGTGCCATCATGGTCGCTCATCAGCTCGTCAGTGTCTGCCTCCCCGCTTGGGAGCTCAGAAATCGACGAAGAGAGCTCAACATCCTCCATGGCAGCAGCCGAATCTGCTTCTGAGAGAGCTGACTCTTCCCCAAGAGTCATATCCAGCCATGCACTGAGATTCGCACTAGAGTCACAGACATTAAATTCGGTCTGTGGCCTGAGTGGAGACGAGCTCTCGTCTGCTACTCCATCGGTCTTCGAACCCGGACTCAAGATATTGACGTTTCCGTCTGCACGAGCAGCAGGCGAAGAGTCTGCCGGTAGGAAGGCTGAAGACCAAGAAGCCGCGGGTGTGAAATCCCCTGCAGGCGTAAAATCCGACGCCCAATGCGCTGCAGGCGTAGAAGCCGCTGCAGGCGTGAAAGGAGCTGTGGGCGTAGAATTTCCTGCTGACAAGAGAGCTGAAGACCAAGAAGCTGTGGGAGTCCATTCAGCTGCGGGAGACAAATCCGAGGCCCAGTGAGCTGCAGGCGTAGAAACTGCTGCAGGCGTGCAAGCTACTGCCGGGTTGGAATCTGCTGAAGGGGTAGAAGCCGCGGGCGAGAGATTGTTCAAAGACAAAGACTGAAGAACCTCTCGCTGAGCGTTCAATACGGCTACACGACTCAGAGACGGCCTTGACCGAGGCGATGGAGTCGGCACGACTGGAGAAGAGGGCAAACCAATCCCTTGCTGGGCGCTAAGCCGAGCCAATAGGTCCAGATTTTCGATATTCTGAACAAAGCTGTCGGGGCCCGCGGTTGTCTCATGCCCAGCAATGGGTGGGAACTCTCTAGCCAGAGGAGACTCGTAAGAGGCGATTAACCCTGCCATTGCAAGACTGTTGAGACCTGCCCTTGCCATGGTGGTGAGAGACATAGCAGCCCTTGAAGTGCCACTCGATGGCACATCAGGAAGCTCCAGTCTAATCATCTGCTGGGGTGATTGTTCACTTTCAGCGACTGGTGAGAGCGCAGAACTGAAATATGAATGTCTGTTAGTGACCTGCGCAATACGACAATGATAATAGTAGAAGAGAGCGTACCTGTTTGTGGGGGTCCGTGGTTCGGGAAGTGAGACTGAAGCATCAGTCTCACAATCCGAAAAGACGGTGATAACAACCTCTCCGTTGCCATTCTCGTCTTTTGCTTCTGCAGCGTCCGATGGCAGGGGATCATTAGATCTGCAAAAGATGAGTAGTTGGCTGTTAGCGGTGATTCTTATTGAGTGCGGCGCGCCGCGGCTTTACGCGTCGGAGTTAATATCTAAAAAGACCCTTACCCAGTCACATCCGCCCGGGTGACCTCCTCACTCGCAGTTTGGCTATCCTCGGAAGAAGGCAGCCTGCGACAGTTTCTTGCCGTTAGTAAAGCGGAAAGAGGAGGGGAAATACAGGGTGAGCAAATGACTACTTACTGGCTGGCTGACTTCTGTCTTTGGGATCTCTCAGGTGAGCTCGCGAGCTCACTGTCAGGAAGTCCAAACAACTCCGCGATGTTGCTGGTCACATGTTAGCAGGGGCTTAAGATCAAAAGGAGTACTATGAGAGAGTGAAGGGAAAACATACGGCTGACTGTCTGTATCGCTGCTACGAGTCTGGACGTTGACCAAAGGAGACGTTCCGAGTGCCGGACGTCGCTGTCGGGGACTTCCGCGGTCGCGGTTTGACGTTGGCAGAGGCTGTGCTTGGCTGTCGCGCAACTCCGATAGTGTTCCCAGGAACTCGTTCTCCTCGCCATATCTTGGGCTGCTCCGATAATCGTCGTACTCCGAGAAATCATCTTGGCCGTATGTATGCTCTTGTCGAGACTCCAGGAATGGGTCGGTACTAAGAGAGAAGGAGTTAGTAATTAATACGATTGCTGAAACAGATGCCAGTGAAAAAGGGATCACCTACTAATAACTGACCGTGACGTGGTCGTCATCATCCGAGCGAGGACCCCCGAAGGACAGATCGGTCGTCTCATTGTGTTCATCGTACGAGACTGAGGGTGACCGATCGATCAGATAGTCCGGAGGTAGTCCTGCATTCCACTCCTGGATATACGCATTTGCATGCGTGACAAGCATATCTGCCGAAGAGCTACTGTCGCTGGCATCGGATGAAGACTCTTCCTCATCGCTGTAATCCGGTGATACCATACGTCTTCGTTCTTCAGATACACCGGCGTCGTTGACATCAGCTGAAGACCCCGCCACTTCACTACTATCTGCTGATGCCGAACGCGATCTCTTCAGGCCACTGGGGCCGGTGCTATTGTCGACCTCGCCGTTGACTTCGCCTTCAAGGATAGGCATGGGCGGTGCGGAGCAGACGGGAGCCGATGAGACGTTGTCTTGCGATGTCTGTTCCGAGATCTGCTCTTGTGCGGAAGCAAATGAGGCCGGCAAGATTGTGTCTTGTGAAGTCTGCTTCTGTGTGGAAACGGGAGCCGTCAAGACAGTGTCTAGTGAAGTCTGCTCCAGTGTCTGATCCGGCGTAAAAAGGACAGAGACTGGCAAGACACTGTCTTGCGATGACTGGTCCTGCTCCTCTGTGGGGGCGACAAACTCCGGCAAGATCACGTCTTGCGAAGTCTGCTCTTGCGCGGAATGAGCAGGATCGAGCTTTGCTATCTCGTGCGTTGTATGCTCCTGTCCGGACGCCGCCTGGTTTGCAAGAAGCCGTGAACTTCTTCGGAGAGTAGTTGGGATCCCGTTCGCCGCTCTCCGTCGGATTTTCTTGGCCAGAGCGTTCTCTGCCTGAAGTGCCTTACTCAAGCTGCGAGTAATGCGACGGTTCTCAAGAGAGGCGGAAGTTGCCTGCGGCGCGACCGGTGTGGGCATCACCGGGCGAGTCGGCTTAGTCGCTTTCGCTTTCTTGGTTGTGTTGAGACGTTCGCCGTCTTTGGATGAGGAAGCAGTGTTCTGTAATCCGCTAGCAGGCGTGGGCGGCGCCTGCTGGTCTGCTGTCTCTCTTTTTTGGGCGGCCGATCTGTGCTCACACTCGGCCTGGGTACAATGGCTCTCATGAGGAACGGTGGTGCTCTGGGACGCGACCGGTGTGGGCAGCACCGGAAGCGTCGACTGAGTAGTCTCCGCGCTCTCGTCTGTGTTGGGACGCTCTCTGTCGTTGATAGAGGGGATGATATCCTGCGAACCGCTGGCAGGTGTGGGCGGCACCTGCTGGTCTGCTGTCTCTGCGTCTTTGACGGTTGATTCCTGCGCGTTCTGGGCCTGGATGCGATGGCTCTCAAGAGGGGCGGTGGCGTTCTGAGACGCGACCGGTGTGGGCAGCACCGGAAGCGTCGACTGAGTAGTCTCCGCACTCTCGTCTGTGTTGGGACGCTCTCTGTCGTTGATGGAGGGGACGTTGCTCTGCGAACCGCTGGCAGGCATGGGCGGTACCTGCTGGTCTGCTGTCTCTTCGTCTTGGGCGACTAAATCCTGCTCACGCTGAAAGGCGCGGGCGACGTTCTCCATGACGATCCCTCGCAGAACAGGAGGCAAGACCTCAAACTCTGCCTGGAATCTCTGCTGCCAGAAATCGGGATTCTGGATTCCCATGTTGATGACAACGAGGGAGATGACGACCATGATCTGCCAGATGGTAGACGCGTCGAGTCCCTCTGCGGCCTCAGGAGCGATCGCAGAGAGGATGTTCTGTAGAATGTTGGTAATGGTGGTAGACATTGTGAATAGTATGTGCTTGTTGTGAAAAAGCTGTGGGCTGTGGGCTGTGGGCTGGGGGCTGAAACTGATTACTATGGGGAGGGAAGATAGGAAGGAAGAGGGGAATTAGGAAATGGGAGGGCTTTGTTATGATTCTAGTTTTGCCACCTGATCAACTTAATATTTCACCATGTTTACTGTTACACAAGTCTCGCGCGTGTGCTCTAAGCCTTTCATTCAAAAACCCGCAACAAAAGCGCCTGTTCTGGAGACATAACATCATGAAAACCAGAAGGAGGATGATCGCGAACGGGATCTTTGACGCCAGATCCGGGAGGGTGGTTTTAGGTGGGTGAATACCAGACAGTCCGCCGTGGAAGCATTCAAAAGCATTTGTTTACTCTTTTGCCTTTCCAAACCTTACTCATACAGAGACAGATGCGCTATTCAGACGCGGTTATCTTGCTCTACGCCTGTGGTTGACAAGGTATAAAATATATTTCCGAACAAGATATCGCTGAATACGGAAATAGACGAGCTATCTAGTCTGCGCTAAGAGCGATCAGGATGGAAAGTATTTTGCTTGTAATATGCGACTAGAGCACAGACAACAAGCACAATACCCACAATGTCCCGGTTTGCGAGCTGCAGACCATCTCAAGCGTTTCTAGAAGACTGAATTGTTATACTGTCAAGTCGTTTTGCAGTCAGGTCGTTTTGACAAAACCGCTTGCGGAAGAGCACGCGTTGTCGTTGTTTACATCAGTATATCGCGTTGTTGATGTGTTAAGTTTCGCCATAAGTGGATATCTGCCGATGTTCCCGCAAATTAAGTATATCTGTTCTAACGCGTTGTATGTCTTCGAACGCGTCGCACTTCTGCCTGATCTGAGTTCTGTTGGTTGATTCCGACGTTCCGCTCGTGGACGCCTTCAATTTGACCTGTGACCTCAAACTCTTAAGACTGATAGCGGCATTTGTTGAAATAGACAAATAGCTGACTTCTATAGGGTTTTTGCTATGTCTTTCTCACCCTCGCCCACTCATTGATCTTTGCTTCTACGCAGTGCTGTTTTCTGCAGTTGGCTATAACTACATCGGCCAGAACAAATCAGGATCATACACTGATGATAGCGGCTATTGCTCAGAGTCTGTGCTGTTCCATACTGCCGCTGCAGATGCTCGTAACGTGTACCAGCTCATGCGACAAACAGTTGAGCCGCACACACGCTTTCTGACATCCTCGGCAACGATTGAGGGCGATGGGATGCCAAAACTGTGTTATTCTGTCCTTCTGGAGTTCTGTACATGATACGGAGTAGTTTAGAAAAGTTATATGAATACATGAAAGTCAGCAACCTTGAAAAAAATCCGAAAAGGGAAGCGTGGGGCCGGAGATCATGGAATAATGCTTTCTAATTCGTTCATTGCGAATCGGCCTGGTCGGTCTGGGAGGCACATTATAAGCGCTCACCCAACCCCCGCCTCTCCTCTTCTCTTCCTCTCCTCACCGCCGTACAGTGTCCCCCGTGAGGTCTAGCTCTACTGCAATCCAACTCACGAGCAAGCTTCCAAGCTTCCCTTTGCCTCTCATCGCTGCCTCTCTTCGTTTACCTATTCAGATTTTTGAGAGAACGGATCCCGAATCCGAGAATATTCTGAATAGCTGGCCACCATGAGATTCAGATTCAAGCTTACCCCCACCATCCTCAACCTTTCCTTCTCCACCGATCCCCAGGACGTCGCTGGCTCTGCGCATTTCAACGTTCTGCAAACTCCTCAACGCATGGAGCCTCAGTTCATGTACGACAGCGACGTCTCCTCCTCCTTTTCCTCCTCTACAGTCCCCAACGCTGAGGTCGACTCGGATTACAACGACAGCACCTACGCTGGCTACGACTTTCCTGCGTCATCTCTTGAGGTACTCACCGACGACAGTATCTCCGAGGAAACCACCGGTTATCCTGACGCGTCCGAGTTCACTACCAGCAACGTATACCGTGCTAGCTACGATAGCACTGACGTTGGTCATTCCGACGATCTTAAGACGATCAACTCTGACCAGTCGATTGCTCAGGGCGGAGAGCATTCTACCGACGAGAACGGCGACACTGCAGGGTTGAGCCCGCGACGCTCGCTACTGCCACGCCGCACTCCGCCGATATTACCGGGTCAGACAGCCGTCCCCCGAGTTCAGCAGCCGTGCGTTTACTGGTCGCGAGATCATCCTGGCAATGATCAGAGGCCTCAGCCCCGGACAAGTGGCCGGTCGTCTCATCCTGGATATGATTCAGGCTCCTAAAAGTGGCGCGCCAAATCTCACCCCCGGACAAGCGGCTGGCCGTCTCATCTTGGACCTGATCAAGTCCAAATCGAGCATCAATCGTGGAACTCTACACGTCGTCGAAAATCGGTTTACCAGCGTATCTTCAGATCCTGCTATCGTGTCTTTTGTTCGCGCCCACGAAACAGAGTCTGAGCAGCCAGCGGGCGGCTCCTCTGCTTTGACGCAAGAGAACTGTTCATCTTCTGAGATACTCAGCCAGCAGCACAGATCCTTTAGTGCACCCACTCGTCCGTCCGCTCCCGTCCGCCGCTTATATCGCTTCTCGGGCTTCGCGGGCAACTGGGGCAACTGCACCGATGCTCTCGGCTTCTTCGCGTGCAAGGCGCCGCACATCGCTGCTCCCAGCAACGGCGCTCAGACTGACCGCGCCGCAGCAGAGTCGCAGCCGGCTGCGATGAAAGTCCGTCACCAGCTCAAGTCTTCTAAGAGCGTGAAGAAGAGCTATGGTGAGATTGAGAAAGGCATTGCCGCGACTACGACGGAAGAAGACTCTACGGCGCGGCCAGATTTTGATCCTCACTCTGATCTCCCGATCGATCACGTCCACTCGCTCGTCCAGAAGTTCGAAGCACAGCAAGCTACGATCCCCGATCCTAAGTTTCTCCACTCCAAGTTCTACCGTTCTCGTACCTCTAGCGGATCGTTTGGGTCTGAGATTCTGGGGAACGTGGTGGAAGGCCCTTCTCAACAGGCTAGCGAGCCGATTGTGTCTGAGAAGGCCGATGAACCGGTAAGCTTTCTTCAGTCTCTCTTTTTCCACTCCAGAAGCGATACTGATTATTTTACAGGAACCTATTGTCGATAGACCATCTGAAACCATCCAGGAAGATGACCTTTTTGGCTCTGCGACGGTCTCGACTGGTATGCAGCTGGTATTGCGACATGAGGTCTGCATGGACAGCGGCATGGAAACCCTTGATCCTTGGAGCTACGAACATTTGCGGTATCCTCGCCCCCTTGAGTCGACTCAATCGCAGATCCAGCCTCGTGTTGTGGTGCCGGACCACATGGAGAACACTGCGCCTGTATTCCGTCGAATGGTGCTTCCTGGTTGGGTAGCGCGTGCTCTCCAGCCTGTGATCGGGCCATTCATCAGCCGCGAGCTAGTCCTATTGTTTGGAGGTACTCCTGGTCTGCTGTTGCCGCCGTCGGAGTCGTCTGCCAGCCGCGAGCTCATTCTCTATCGCCCTGCGTCACGACAGCAGGCTCCGCTCGCGCTTCGTCCGGCACCCTAACCGGTATCTGCCGGTCAGCTTGTACTAGGGCCATTGAAGTCGCTCCTCTGTCTTCACCAGAGCTGGTCGGCGCCCGCGGTTTTGTTCTCTACCGAGCAATCCCAGTGAGACAAGGCTTGCTCGCCCTGCCGGCACCAGTCCGTTTCTCGGTGCGATCCTGGGTTACTGAAAGAGCATCCGCTCTTATTACTCACGCGCGATATGCGTGCCGCAAACTTCTCGCCTTTGTATCTGTTTACTCCTTCGCCTCCCTGGCTTTGTTGGCGCGTTTTGCGCCCACCGTTCTGCGATACACGGTTCAGACGGTTTCACTTGCTGGGGGGGGGGGGGGGGAGGGGGGGGGGCTATTATTACTGTTTTCATCTCAATTCCGGGAGAGCTTGGCCATCAACTTCGGTTAAAAGGCTTGAAAAAACAGGCCGCCCTTGACTGTAGATCCCTTGTGATCTACCGGCCTCCTCCAGTTTCCGTTCTATCTACTGTTAGCCCGTACGTTACTGCGCTTGGTAGTCATTTTGTACGTAGAGGAAGAATTTTCAAAGCCGTTGCTATTTCTATGGTTTCCAGTCTTTCATTTGTTGTCGACCTCAGCTTCAAGGCCGTTCTTGTGGTGATCATCATTCTCCTGGCAGGACTAGCACGCGGTCTTCAGAGAACCTGCCAGCTTGTCCGCGTCTCGACCGCCGCGGTGCGCACCTTTATCACCACCGGCTGGTCTTCCCTTTATTCCCTTTGGCAGTTACTTATTTCGTCTTATTTTTTCGCTGTAAAGTACCAGCAGTTCAATATGGGAGATAGGCAGCTCTCTGAACTTTTGGTACTTTTGCAGGCTAATTGGCGTGTGTTTGGGCAGTTTTTTGTCATTATGGTTTCTCTTTTTTCATCTATACCCTATTTTTATGATGATGATCAGCAGAGAGAGCAGATTTGCAGATCGTGCAGTGCGAGCATGAACAGATGATTTCAGACAGCGAGACGGGAAGTCCTTGATTCTCCTCCCCTTTCAACAAATCTCAGCTAACAGTATGACATCAGTTTGAAATACACGACAGAGAGCTAGAGCAAGAGAAGGCTATCGCCACATCCGCACCCACGTCTAAAGGTGCGAGTCATATCGATGGGCGACCTTCCCTTTCGCTGACTACAGAGCTTGCTGTCGTGAGAATAACCTCCTCCTCTTGATATTTATTGACGAATACTAACATTGATGACAGACGAGTATGGAGGACAGCAGCTCGGCTGCTGAGTCTCCTTCTTTGGAACTATCGCCCTTCACTAGTCCATCTCTTCCAGCCTCTTCGCCAGCCTCTTCTGTGCCTTCGCCTGACACAGTCCTGAAGAAGCCCGAGCCCTTCTCCGAGGACGGCACAGAAGAGCACGACGATAAAATGGATTATGAGATGGACAGATCGAATATAGGGGCGAGGACGATAGTTCGTTCCGTACGAATAATCTTTCCGACTGGTACTTTCCCGATTACGAGCAAGTCCTCGGCGGAGCCGATGATTCACACTACCAGATTTCTGATATGGAGCCGTGCTTGTGTACCTTTTTGATTGACAAGTCTACCATTCCGTGGTAAAGCGGCCGTGGTGGTGTCATGATGGTATTACTACTGATTCCACGAACATTGCATTTCAGGAGCAACCAATTTCTGGAAATTCACCACATTCACTACATCGCATACAGCATTGCATATAACATTGCATTTGCATATAATTTCGCATCCACATTTGCATTCGCATACAACATGGCATACAGCATCGCATTCGCATTTGCATACGACTTTGGACACAACATCGCATATCGCTTTGGATACCACTTTGGATACAACACCGCACACCACTTTGGATACAACATTGCATACAACATCGCAGATCACTTTGGACACAACATCACAAACAACATCGCATACACATCGCATATCACTTTGGATACCACATCGCATTCGCATACAACTTTGGACACGACATCGCATACATCATTGCGTTCACATACAACTTTGGACACACATTGCATATACCATTGCATTCGCATACAACTTTGGACACACATCGGATACACCATTGCATACAAATCGCGAATCACTTTGCATACCACTTTGCAATTGCATACCACTTTGCGTACCACTTTGCATACCACTTTGCATACAGCACCGCATACAGCACCGCACATTATGCTACCTGCAACACTATGTGCAACACGACACTAGTGGAGGATGAAAGGAAGGAATATTGTCAACCCAACACCACACACGACAAGGAAACTGAGGAATGCAAAGAAGATTAGGGCCACATACCCGATACCAAGGCTCTGTCTACTGTCTGTCTGCCAACTGTCTGATTGTCTGCCATCCGTCATATGGGCTGCTGGCTGGCACTGTCGGACGCGTTGGCGTCATGAATGGGCTGCTGGTTGGAAAGACACGCGGCGTTGACTGTGTCGATGTGGACCTCCAGTTATTGCTGGATCTAGCCGTCGGACGGGTCCCCTGGGTCGATGGTGCCTTCATGTTTGTGTCGCGGCGCGGTCCTGTGCTGAAAAGAAAATCGGTGATGGCCGATCCTTTGGCATTGAGGGGCGATTCTTCTTCGTCCACTGTATCTTCCCCTTCGTCGCTCAAATTATGGGGGCGTCGATTCTTGTTGTACTCCAGCAGAGCTTGATACGGACGAATATAGAATTCAATAAGAGCAACGCGTACCCCAGCAGGCATCTCGGGATTGTCAACCTCGAATAGGTGTTTCCAGAATGCGGGGTCTTCGCCGCCGAGAAGCATGACTATGAGCGCGGCAGCGTGCATCAACTTCCATGCGACTGATGGGTCATACATCTCTGGAATGAACTTCTTAGGACGGACAGCGAGCAACGCAGGAATGAGAGTCTCGACGATCTCAAGTACTTCTGAAAACATTGAGAGTGATAAATTTATTTGGGAAAATGCTGTGGGCCGGGGGATGAAACTGTTTACTATGGGGAGGACGGAGAAGAAGGAAGAGGGGAATTAGGAAATGGGAGGGCTTTGTTATGATTGTAGTTCCGCCACCTGGTCAACTTAATATTCCACCATGTTTACTGTTACACAAGTTTACTGTTACACAAGACTAACGCGTGTGCTTATCATGTTTACTGTTACACAAGACTGACGCGTGTGCTCACCATGTTTACTGTTACACAAGATTACTGTTACACAACGTGTGCTCACCATGTTTACTGTTACACAAGACTTACACAAGTTTACTGTTACACAAGACTGACGCGTGCGCTCACTATGTTTACTGTTACACAAGCTCACCAATGTTTACTGTTACACAAGACTAACGCGTGTGCTTACCATGTTTACTGTTACACAAGCTCACCAATGTTTACTGTTACTCAAGTTTACTGTTACACAAGACTTACACAAGTTTACAGTTACACAAGACTGACGCGTGTGCTCATCATGTTTACTGTTACACAAGTTTACTCACGCGCTCACTATGTTTACTGTTACCCAAGTTTACTGTTACACAAGACTAACGCGTGTGCTCATCATGTTTACTGTTACACAAGTTTACTGTTACACAAGACTCGCGCGTGTGCTCTAAGCCTTTTATTGAAATAATCTCAACAACAGCATCTGTTCTGGATAAGATCAACGTGAACATCAGACAGAGGAGGATTCCGGTCGAGTAGGTCTTTTCTGCGGGGTTGGCGTTTAGCAGAGATCCCGCCATAATCTCAACAGTCGGTGGACTCATGATGAGATTCAAATGTTTGATCAAGCTGATAGATGGCTTGGACGATAAAAATACATTCAAGAGTTGGCGAAGGCCGGCGCAGAGGTGCAGGTGCGGCTGATCAGGGTGCAGGCCGTTCCACCGGAAGCTAGCGACATGGAGCACGCGAGTCCCTGGAACGCTGTAGGAATAGCCATCAGAGGCTCAGTTCAGAGCTATGCGGAGGAAGAGTTTCTCTACGATCTCAATTGATTTAGCTTTTGACGGACAGCTGGTTCATGTTCTTGGATTCGAAAGCGGCCTGCTATGATACCAAATCGGCCACCTGAACGCTTAATAATCTCGCGCAGGTGCTTTCTCTACTTTGTTTCTTGCAAATCTGCATCCGATAGTAACTATACTTCGTAACACTGATAAAACTGGTAGTGAGACAAAGATCATAGAGTCCATGAACTTACAGTAAATCTTGCAGTTTGTCTGCCGCTGAAGCTGTTGAAATCGCACTCATCAAAAGCTGTAGCCCAAGCTGCGTCAGACCCCACGACTGAGTTTTGAAAGTCAGACCAAAGTCACGCGACTCTTATCTACGTAGCCAATGTCTCATTTTTCTTCTAATTATCGGGCTTTGAAGGAGCGTGAAGTTGATTCAGATCGACGAGCGGATGACTATAAATCCACGGGTTTGGGCATCCGTAGGAGGACTGGATGGCAGGACCTCGATCACCGATCGCGACTACAGAGACTGCAATTGTTTGTGGCAATTGCTCTTATTGGCGATCTATTTCGCAATTCACATGTTAATTCCGACTGTAATAAAGAGCGAATTCGCGACTTATGGTGATAATGAGCATTATAATCCCGACAAGCGATGACGGAATTAACAGAAATCTCCGTCGCGTCATAGGCCGGTTAGAAGCGCTGCTGCGGCGCAAGCCTATTAGGTCATCGCGACTCATGAACCAACGCCGGCCCTGCCACCTCTCCTTCCACGCCATTCTCCTCTTTTATTTCCTAATCACTCGATGCTAAATCGTCTGCAACTTATAAAGAACCATCTCCAGCTGCCTTCTTCCACTTTACGCCTTTCTCAGACACGAAGTATCCACGCAATGGCTCCTACTTTCAAACTTCCCTCGGGTGCTGTCATCCCTTATCCTGCCTTCGGAACCGGAACTAAATGGTACAAGCCCGGCGATCCAACCATCAACCGCGCCGTCGTCGACGCAATTGTCTCGGCGCTCAAGCTCGGATACCGACACATCGATGCCGCGCAGACCTACGGAACTGAGGGCGAGGTCGGCGTCGCTATCAAGGAGAGCGGAATCCCCCGCGAAGAGATCTTCATTACCACAAAGGTCTACCAGAACGTCGGCGACCCCAAGAAGGCGCTCGAGGAGTCGCTGAAGCTCCTGCAGATCGACTATGTCGACCTTTACCTTCTCCACCACCCGTTCATCACCGAGGAGAAGTACGGAATTACGCTCGAGAAGGCGTGGGAAACGCTTATTGAGCTCAAGGCCGCCGGTCTCACCAAAGACATTGGTGTCTCCAACTGGGCGGTCGGAGACCTCGAGCGAGTCGAGGGAGCAAAGGAATACCCTGCCGTCAACCAGATCGAGTTCAACCCCTACCTGCAGAACCAGACCCCGGGGATTGTCGAGTACAGCCAGAAGAAGGGTCTCATTGTCGAGGCCTTCACGCCTCTTGTGTCTTTGACCGAGAAGGGCGGCCCTGTTGACGAGGTCGTCGACAAGCTTGCGACCAAGTACGGCAAGGACGCCGGCCAGATCATTCTCAAGTGGGTTCTGGCGCGCAATGTTTTGCCAATCACCACCTCGGCCAAGCCGGAGAGACAGCTGAGCAACTTCAGCCTGGATGGATTCGAGCTCACGCCTGAGGAGGTTGAGGCCATCAATGTTGCCGGTAGCAAGAAGCATGTGCGCAAGTACTGGACGGCCGAGTACGGACACATTACTGCTTAAGTCATTGTCATTGTGTTGTTGTCTTGCAGAGCCTGAAGACTACTGAAGCCGTTACGATGGGTTATTTAGTGCTCATGCTTATGTCCACGATATTCAACAATAACATTAGCTAATTATAAAGCTCAATTGCTCTATTAAATTCACTTAGATCGCGCCGACTCATAGACTAGAATACCGTCGCTCGAACTAATACGCACGTGCGGCTGATAGCTAATGCCTGACTAAGCTAATCAATCGAGTAATCTCCCAACAGTCTTCCGGCACCCCAGACAATCTTAGATCAGTCATCACCCCGACCCTCGTCCATCTCTGCAGAATCTGCGGTCTCTGGTTCTCGGTCCCGGTTCGCGAGAGTTCTGGTCTGTCTGGCGACACGTTTGACGGGCACGTTTCTGTTTTGGGATCCGCTAAAGTCGCTGCCGAGGAGCCACGTTTCGCACCGACCCGCTGATCGAAAGCCCAATCTGAATGACCTCATCGCCGGCACCGGCACCGTCACCTGCAGCACGATTTACGCCCTCTGAGACTGCCGACCAACGACAGTCGATGCTGTGGGATCTGAGAAGACAGCAGAACAGTCTGAGCTGGCGGGTGTACTCTAATTTGTCGTTCCCGCCGATAAATCAAATGCTGTGCGAACTAGGCGGAGTAGCGACAGCCGCAGCGGCATTGTCACTCGGGGATCGTGGATCGCTGCAGTCGTCGGCTGCGTCGACTGCGGAAACCAAGTCGTCTGAGTCGTCTTCATCAGAAGATATGCTCGGGTCCTTTATCGAGAAGAGCGCAGGTCTCCAAGACCGTACTAGCGAGCTGGGCACGCTCATGTCCGGCGTCGCGATGCACATAAAGCCGATTGAATACTCTCGCATGCGAACCTGGATCACGAACCGTCTGGGCACGGTCTACACCGGTCTTCAGACAGCTACCGCAGCCGCGGCAGCCACGATTAACGTGCCTGCCGACGGAGGCGGGTTTTTCTCGAACTTTGGCATCTTGAGAGACGATCTGGACGAGTATCTGGCGGCGGACGAGGACGAGCTGGCGGCCGAGCAGCAGCTGTTTGGCACGAACGTCAGTTCGATCTTGAACACGGTCACGGAGTTTTGCTACTATTTGGCGCAGGAGAGTAGTGAGGGCGGTCGGGGCGGTAGCGAGAGCAGCGAGAACAATGGTGGTTTGGATCTAGCGAGCGATGATTCGCAGCCATGCGCAGCCGAGATGCATCGAACGAGATCAGTTCCTTCGGAATCAGATATACCTAGCATTTCGACCTCTGAGAACCTCTTGGAAGAAAAATTCCCAGTATCACTCGAATCGTCTGACGTCCTCGAAGATCCACAGCTTCACCAGCCTCAAGTCCAAGCCGACCTCACATCCACTCCCGACGACAACGAGGACGACGACACAGCTGACTACGATCTCCTAAACCATGATGAAATTGAAGACATCACTCCGAGCTTTGACAACGTCCGAGGATTTTCCGTCGAACGATCTGCAGCCGCTGCTGTTGCGGTGAAGAGCGATGATGATATCGACGACTGGGATATGGTGTCTACTGATGAACTTGATGGTGAAGACGCAGATACGATGATATAGAGCTTGTATCTCTGTATTTGTGAATTATAGACAAATGGAGATGAAACCACGGTGCATGTGAGAGAACTCAATAACTTCCCACAAAATTACAAAAAAACAGCAATGCGACAATTCAACTTCATCGTTTTTGTTTCTCTTTTCAACTCGCGCTGTCGTCTCAGTTCCGTTTGTCGAAAATAAAATGACCTGCTGTGAAGACCGGGGTACTGTGAATTTTGTGTATTTGGCTACATCTGGATTTTGCGTTTGTAATTCTTTTTCAAGTTTGTATGGGTTTCTGGTTTCCGGGGAATGGGATTTGGCGTATAGAGATAGGGGGGTTGGCGAAATGGGAGGGAGGTACACATGCGACTGCTTTTTTAATCGAATTCTACATTTATCATGAACTAAGAAGCTGTAGGTTATTGCTTAAGTAGTTGTAGATTCTTATTAACACATGCTATAGCATTTGCTCCGATATAGAGCCCTTGATACATGTGTCTGATATTATACCTGATCAACATGTCATTCTCTCTGCTTTATAAACTAGGTGATGACGCACAACCAGCCCAGCCATCCGTAAAACAGCCAGACAGGGTACATAGCCAACACGACCCTTCCCTCACGAACACCCGCTCCCTTCAACGTTCTCATCGACGCGAAAAGCGACCACGCCACAAGCGCGATGGCGATCGGTAATCTGATAATCATAGACTTGACAGCGAGGGCGAAGATCGAGGCAGGCACGAGCGGGAAAAGAGCGTAGCCGAGGATGCAGACGGCGTGGAAGAAGGATATTGAGCCGCCGAGCAGTTTCATGTTGAGCGTGACGAAGGCCTCGGCGATCCAGATGAAGGCAAAGACGCCGGAGAAGACGGCGGTGGATTGGTTTGCGGGCGCGGCGATGGAGAGGAAGAGAGAGACGAAGAGGCAGAACACCAGAGGTCCCCTAGATAGTACTGATCAGCTCACGTCCTGCTCATGAAAGAAAAGAAACAAGAGGTCTTACCATAGATCCCAATCCCGAACGATCTGGCCGGTCTCGACATCAACGTTCGCGTTCACCTTCGGATGCAGAACCTGCTTCACTCGTCTGCCGACCGCGCGCACATCGCGCATCAGGGTCTCCAACACGGGCTCATCAAGGGTATCTCCGCCCGCGAACCGACGATCCTGGATCTGATCGCCGCCGACCGAGCGCGCGTTCTGCGCCGCACCCAGACCTGGAAGCGGTGGCAGCGCGGTCGAAGACGAAGGCGCGCTCGCGGAGGACGCGGGAGGGGCGGTCGACGACGAGGGCACGAATGCGTTCGACGTCGGTGTGTATGGCGGCGGGACAGGCGTCGATGAGCCTTTTGACGACGAGATGTCGTTGAGCGGCACGTCGACCTCAATTGTTTGGTCGGAGGACATTGTTCTTTCTTCTTCTTCTGCTTGCGCTTCTGCTTGTTCTTTGCGACTACTTGGACTAGAAAGAAAGACGGCAGCAACAAAAGACAACCTGGAAGAGAAGCGCCATATCGAGGCGGCTTGCGCAGCACATCCTGTACGCGGCATATTTGTCATTGAGTTTCTGCAGTTGTGGTTTGATAGCAGCGGGATGTCAGTTGCTGTTTACGTTGAATATGCTGACAGCGGCTCACGAGGGTCTGGTGGCCAACGGTCCCGACGTACGCGATACCTGCAACAACGATATAGAAAAGAGACATCAATTACATCAATTGCAGGTTGTGCAGCTGGATTCTCGTGCTGTTGTATATCTGAATATTAAGGCTTGGAAGCAGACCAGCTCACTACCAACCATGGACGTTCTTTCAAGCTACTTACCCACAATCCCCGGTCTTTTGCCCAAATGGCTGTTATTCGTGCGTTTGTTCACTCTTTTCTTACAATACGAACAGCTATTGACAATTCACAATTACTTTCTAGATTGCTGCTGTCTCTATCTTCAACTCGGGACAGTCCTATTTTGGAGGCTTGATTCTCACGCGGCGGGTGTACGAAGCGAAGCCTACTGAGGGTATTTGTCCTGTGTCTTTTTGTTTCTGTTAGAATGAAGACTCACACCTTCTTATTTGGTATAGTCACTGGTCTCTCTGCTAGAACATTTGGAACCTGGACGTTCTTGACCTCAGTCGTCCGACTGGTGGGCGCGTATCATCTTACTGATCCGGTGTATGTCCGCCGTCTATCTCTTCCTCCAAGTTATCGCAGTTGACTAACGATTCTGCGACTAGTATCTTCAAACTGACCTATGCTACATTTGTTGTTGCGTTCCTTCATTTCTTTTCCGAGTGGCAGTTATTCAAGACCGCCAAACTTGGAAAGGGACTTGCCGGTCCTCTGATTGTCTCCAGTACGTGTGTCAATTTATCTACAATGTTCATATACCTGCATCGCTAACCGCAGAAATAGCTACCTCGATGATCTGGATGGCAAAGCAAATGAACTACTACGTCAGCGCATAATCCGCAAACATCACAAGCGGATTCGATCGTGAATCATAATGATATTTAGCCACTAAATATTAAACAATAAACGCCAGAAGCAAATGTACAATACAACTAAATGATCCGTACACCAACCATTAAACCTCTCGAATGCCTGCCGACAATGTACACCGACAACGGCAGCAACAAGAAATACACCGCAAGACAGCGGCTCAGACTAATCCTCCCCGTCGTCCAGACTGATCCACACGTTATGCCAATCATCAGCACCATTCGCGTTGATCTGACTACCGCCCGAGTCGTAAAACCCAAGCTTTTCATAAAACGGGACCATGTCTGCATGCGCGAGAATCACGATTTTGGACGCAACCGCCTGCGTCGACAGCCGCTGGATGTAATCGCGCAGGATCGTCGTCCCGAGCTTCATTCCTTGGTAGTCCGGGTCGACCGAAAACGCCTGGATCACGATTTTGTCGCCATATTCGAGATGCCCAATTCCCTTAAGCTCATCTGCCGAGGCCGCGTCCGGCGACGAGTTGTTGTTTGCGCAGCACAGGCGATGGCGGAGCTTTTTGAGATTGACGCTATTGCTGCGAATCGGCACCGAGAGTGCTTCGTCCGAGATCTCGTCGCCGACGAATTTGGATCCGATAATGAACGCGATCAATTTCTCGCGCGATCGTGGACATGCTGAAACGTCGCAGCAGTGGTCCAGATCCTCCTCTTCCGCATCGGCAAGCTTTGATTCTGGACCCTTTCGGCTGTTGTAAGACGAAGAAGAGCTCGTTGAACTTGCGCTGGAAGCGGCCGAATCAGTACTGCTGCGGCGACGCGACATTTTGCGACATGAAGTTCCCTTGCGGGGTGGAATCCGCACAAACATGCCGGCGCTGAGCTCGGGAGCGGCGCGCAGCCAGTAGCTAACTCGCTCCTTGCCAGTGCACTCGCGCGACGGGATGGTCTTGGCTTCGAGTTTGACTACCTTTTCAATATCTGCTGGGCCCAAGGGGCGGAAGAGAACATGATCTGGTAGCGGAGCCATGGTGGGTTCCTGGAGGGTCGGGTAGTAATCTCTGAAGAACGACGTGGTGAAGGTGGAAAGATGAGGATGAGGATGAGGATGATGAGGGGGAATGCGGGGCTAGTTGCGGATCACAAAAGCAAAGATGTGATGTGTGAGCCAAAGTGACACAAAGAGAAAGCGAGGTGTCTGTGAGCCACCAGAAAGCGAGAAAATAGCGTGAAGAGTAAGAAGGTCACAAAGGATTGACTAAAGATAGACCTGGAAGCTATAAGAAGAGACTACAATGAGTTGTTATATACTAACCGGCCTCTGGATAAATCAGGTGAAGTGAGTCCCGTGAGTCGCCGCTACGTTGACGTCATGAGTCGCAGGCTGTAGGGTTTGTCGTCCATCACATCGTATCCGATCTGCCGGCCGGTCTCTCTCTTCTCTGACGACAGCCTGTTTTGCACTAGAATTCTGCAGACTGACCACAACAGCGAGTCTGCATGTTGCGCGATACACCAGACGTCAGTCTGCAAATTAGAAGGATCGCTGTTATCAATCGCAGCTGTCGTGGAATCAGCTTCTATATGGCACGTGCGCCAACCCAGAGCTATGTGTGGAAACCTAAAGTCACCTGTGTGCCTTACAAAGGCTTACAAAGAGCTTCACCTGATGCCATCACCAGCTTCTCTTCTTTGATGAAGCTGCCAGCGCACTGCAATTGCCATTCATTAAGCCAATGTTGGGTTCCCGTAGCGTAGGCGAGCAGATATACCAAATCGGCCACTCTGTCAAGCTATATATGTGTAGCAGCTGCGTGTTGAAGTCGCAGCGTGCGAAGTAGGCGTCGTCCGAGCTCAATCAGATATGACACGCCATCGGTCGAAAAGGCTATAACACACGAGATCCACGTACTTCAGTCCGCGAAGGATGTCCCTCTTCAGCTCATATATGTTTGCATCAATCAAGCTGTTGTTGAAGACGATCACTGAGGCTCACGTTTAGGGGCGCCTTTGTCAGTGCTCGTAGGAATGAGAGCGATCGCAGAACTTGACTGCGAGCGACCATCGCACTGTAGTCAACCTCAGCATTATCCACCTGAGTAAGACCACGCACGACAAGTTCCTTCAGTTTTGTGAGATTTCTGATGAGCTTGAACACTGCCGACTGTATGAATCCAGGACAGGCACCTAAGGACGAGCTGGCTGGTATGGAGCGTGTCAGAGAGCTACAATCAGCTGCAATTAAGGACAGAAGACTGACGATAGACGCCGCATTTTTTGAGGCTGATGTCTATTACGTAACATATTACTAATCTCAGCTTGACTATAGGCAGCACGAAATGACAGCCAGCAAAGAACAGAAATGCGCTGTTTATTTGAGGGACTTACTCAATCATAACGGACGGGTCTCAAAGCGGACAATTACAGCGGCACTCACGAGCAATTACATTACAGCTGCACACTCTGCTTGGATGTTGTAGCATCGTCATCTATACCGCGGACCGGCTCTTTCCTTTCTTGTTCGTGATAAAACTCGGCGACGACCGACGCGGGCCGCTGGTTCAATGAAAAATTTTAACGTGCGCAGAAAACGCCGCACAGGATCGTGTGGCGGCTGTATCCCGTGTGTACAGCACCAGAATACATGCAGTTGCGTATCTACTATACATAGCTATAATCCTGGGGAGTAAAAAATTTGAGCATACTAATATAACTCTAAAGCAGCCTCGGGATACAAAGTCCATTTTCATTTTTGTCTTTTGCTGCCTGTCCGAGTAAGTTTTCCTGCGTCTGCCGTTCCTGGTTTGAAAATACCCTCTCGGCGTGCAATTTTTTCTCCTGCTCGTTCTATAGAGCAGAGTGAAGGTGGCGAGGACGTCCCTTGTAGACTCTCGCAACATTTGATTATCGTGGACTTGTAGACGAGGCAGGCTACGTCCGACATGCCGACGGCCTCAGCGGCTTCCGGGCCTCCCGCGGTGAAACTATAACGTGCTGGACACGGTGGTCGCGCACGCAAGGAGGCGGTGGAGTAGACGAAGATAGCACGAGCATGAGCCTACTTCGGGCCGACTCAGAATGTTCTGCGATGCTCTGATAAGCGTCAATTGACTCAAAGTCATATCTTCATTCTTCATCTCTATTATCATTATGAGTGTAGTTCTGTATAATGAATGATTTTTTCATCTAAAGTCTAGACATAACTGATGCATAACGCCAAAGAATCCCAAAATCAATATATGAAACATAAACATGAGCAAACAATCCGGACCTTCCAACATATTCTAACATAAGCAGCCCTCCTGAAAACATATAGAACATATAAAACATAAACAAATAAAACATATATATATCAGCAAATGCAGATGCTTGATCAAGAACAAATTTTTAAGTGTATAGCTTGAAATCGAGACGACGGTTGCCCTTGTCCTTCGTCGAGCTCTGGTACTCTTCAAACTGCTCGGGCGTCATCTCCGCCAACTTATTAGATCTCTTCTTGTTGGTGTACGAGTACAGAACCTTCACTCCGACAGCCGTCAACGCGTTCGCGACAGCAATACCAATCAACGCCGAGTTACCGGTGTGGTAGAACGGCTTGTCCTTTGCCTGGTAGATGTTGGATCCCGCGATCTTGCCGCACTGCACAAAGATGTTGTACCATGCCGCCGCGATCGTGCGGTGCTCGTGGTCGTTCGAGTTCTGCGAGATCCAGGCGATCATGATCGGGTGGAAGTAAGGGTATCCGACAATCAGCGTCAGGCACACGTATCGCGACCAACGCGAGGCGTCGTCTGGTAGAGCAATCAATGCAATCAAGTTCGGGATAACCCAAAGCGACGCAACGATAGGGAACACCCATCGAGTCTTTCTCCAGTCCGAGATCTTGGAGATTGTGAGCATGCAGACGATGCAAATCAACGAGCCCGGAATAGCGAGCAAGTTGCTCTGCAGAGTAGTGAACTTCATCGCCTTGAGATTGATAGTCAGGTACGACTTGCCCTGCAACGACGGAATGAAGCCAAAGAATCCCAAAAAGTAGAGCGGGAACAGGTAAAGGTCGAAGAGCGACATGACGATCGTGCGGATGTTGAACGAAAAGTGCGGGTGGCGATCGAGCGAGCGGAGCTTGGATTCGTCGTCAAGCAGGACCTTGGCGCGGAGAATAGCGACCTCGCGAGGGGTGTAGACGCGCGAGATGTTTTTCTTGCGCACAGAGGGCATGACGAACGCGGTGGAGATGCCAATGACAGCGGTCAAAAGACCCTCGATGAGGAAAAGCCACTGCCAATCCCACCATCCGTGAACGTTCTTCATCTGCAGGATTCCGACCGCGAGAAGGGAAGAGACCACATCCGTCAGCTGCGAGGAACTCCAGATCCAGGAGTATCGGACAGCCAGCTCGTGTGACTTGTAAAACGATGACAGGTAAAGCACAAGACCAGGGATGAATCCGCCCTCGCAGGCACCGAGCAGAGCGCGAAGAAGCAAGTACACCGATCGGCTCTTGATGAATGCCTGGCACATGGCGACGATTCCCCAAGCAGACATCATGAACGGAAGCCACACCTCGGGCCCGAGGTACCGAATGAGCAGCTGCGAGGGGATCTCCATCACCAAGAAGGTGATCAGAAACACAGTCTGGCCAAGATTGTAGTCCTGGGTAGTCATATTCACGTTTTCCAGGAAATCAGTCGTCAACACGTTCGAGATGTTGGCACGATCGAGCTCGAGCGAGAAGAACATGATACAGGCCCACAGCATCACACGCCAGTCGGTCTTCCGCGTGACTTTGGCCTCTTCCTCGGGCGTCCAGGCACTGGTGCCGAGCTTCAGAAATCGAGCGAGGATGACATCGGGGTCGCGCTCGTCATCTTCGGCGTAGTAGACGCTCTCGTCAGACGATCGGTCGATGCCAATGTCTGCCAGATGGCCTTCGATTTTCTCGTCGGAGCGCGCACTGTCTGAGCAGAGAGAGTCAGTCAGCACGGAAGTTCTGATACAAGATCACAAAGCAGAAGCAGAAGCAGAGGCAGAGGCACATACTGATAGAGTCGGCGAGAGGAATTGGAGCAGACATGGTGACGACTGGGTAGAGTCAGGGAGGTGCTTCAGAGATCGCGGATGGACAGAAACAAGACCGACCGGGGGGGCACCGCGAAAGTATTTATTCGAGGGCCGCTGTTCTGCCTCTGAGCTGCCTCGAGGATTTCTCATCCAACTCGCGCGTACCAGTTTTTTCAGCTCCGAGATCAGCTTCTGAGCTCAAACCCCTGAGTTCCAAGACGTGTAGCCTGATCGGGTTAGTCCAATTGATGACTCTCCCACTCTAAAATCTTAATTACTCCTTGAGTCATTGGGCACTAACTAGATTGGGACTAGCCTCGGTTTAGCGTGTATTGCGCAATCGCTACACACTCTTAGCACATTTCGCGTCATAACTATGCTGTTCGCGCTGTGCCCGCTGACGGCCGGTTCCACCCTGAACTGGTTGCAGACGATGGCTTTCAAGCCAAAACGCCACTGGCTGTCCGCTTAATTGGCTGCTTGTCGAAGAAGATCGTGGATTATCTACTATGAGGGCAGATCTTTGCAAATCAGTGAAGTTCTGTAATTACTACTGGGCAGCTTCTGCTGGGCAGAAGCATTGTATTACAATGCTTAGTCTTGTATATCTCTGGGCAGAAGCGGGCTTCTGCGACCTCTTCTGATAAGACTGAGGGTTTATGAACAACCAACGTCTTTCGGCTTTTGATATCCTCAACGTCTAACCGATCGTACGGACGCAGATCATTGTTCGTGCTGTCCTGTCTGATTTTTTGTCCTTCCATATCGCGGTGGCTCAAGTGTGGGTGTGGGGAACGGCTGCCGTTTCCTCACTCGGGGCTCAAATGGCGCAAGCGGCCTCCGCGCAATATTGCACCACCGCTCTCTCGCCGCCCCGATGAACTCGGCCGGCCACTCGCTCTTCACTGGATCGATATGAACCTGCTGTGAAGGCGGCCCGCGGAATGCCGACGGGCTGCCGTTCAGCCGTTCACGCTGGCAGCTGCCAACTCTGCCGTGATTTGGCTGTCTGATTGTTTGATTGCTGGACATGGGTTCTGTGTTATATCTGGCCGTGATTGCTCTGTAACTAGCTGCTATTGTTCTGTCAGTTCAAGCCGGGAGCTCGACTGCTCGCCAACTACACCTGCTCCATTGTTCCCCTCCATTCCCAACCTGATGACTCCCTCTTCCAAACCAGCCATGCACGACCAAGATCAGACCAGACCAAGCAATGGCCAATGCTAGTATGTTAGTCTGGACATGAGCCCTGAGTCATCTGTTAATATCTGTGTATCGGTAAAGGGAACCTGCATTAGTAGGTCAGTGGCTTGAAAGCTTACCTGCGATTGTGTCATCGATGTTCTGGATTTCGAATTCTTACTTCAAGGAATAGTGGAGAAAAACATGAGAGAATCAATAGAATGAGAAAAATATCGAAACATCGTTTTTAATATCCCTCCTACCACTATCTTCCCTGTCACATTATTCATCTTCTCCACAATAGCTGGCCTTTCTGGGTACCGCGGATGCCGACCTACTCAGACGAAGACCGCCAGCGCGTCCTTAGCGACGAGGCCTGGTCGCACGTCTTCTACCTCACCTACAATGCCATTTTCGTCGCGATATTCCTGCTTCTAGCTCTTTTCAATGCCTTCCACTCCCAGAACTCCCTGCTCGAGCATGTCTCGAGAAGTGCGTCCTCAACAACTCTTAGCGAGACTACGCCTCTGACGGGTCGGTCTCGCGTTCGATCTTCGTCGCCAAAGTACAGAGTCGTCGTGCGCAGAATTCAGTCTCTTCTGATATACTCCCCAATCCGCGGTCTATCCGTGGGCGCAATTCTGCTTCTACTAGGCTACTATGGTCTCACGATCCTCTACACCCTCGTCAACACCGACTTTCTAAAACCAGTCGTCGCCGACCGCGCAGGACTGATCATGATCGCCAATATCCCGCTCTACTTCTTCCTCGGCGCAAGGACAGGTCTCTTTGTCTCGTGGACGACGTGGTCGCACGATCAATATCGACTGCTGCGGACAAACGTCGGGTTCACTATCTGCGCCCTTGCAATCGTCTTTACCGCTTTGAACATCAGTGATCGCGAGCAAAGGTTAATTGACAGTGTAGCAGGGCTTATCTCGTTTGCTACATTGATGCTGAATCTCGTGGTTTGCGTATTCGAGGATGTGCTGTTGCGGATCAATCACCAAGAGCTGGCTCTTGACCCTTTGAAGTTTGTTCTGATATCCGTCGCACTTGTATTTCTATTCATCTACGACCGACTTAGTCGCGCGTACGTGATTGTCGGGGCAGTAGTCTTTTTAGTCGACATTCTCACCCGTCTCCGCGACTGGCGCCATTTCGTCGCGCACGCAGAGTACTTTGAGGAACTGTCTTCCGGCTCATCACCATACACCTCCTCAGGCACCGCGGTCAAGCTCGACATCAGCATCCACAGCTCTGCACGCGACTACGAAATGCGATGGAGCGCGGGCCAGTATATCTACCTATACGTCCCGCTTGAGCGGAAGCTCCGGTGGAAGATCCACGAGGCTACGATCGTTAGCTTGAAGGAGAGCGGGCGGCTGCAGTTGTTGCTGACGTCGAAGGCGTCGAAGGCGTCGATTGCCATGCCGGCGGCTGATTCGTTTAAAGTGTCTATTCAAGGGTATGTTTCGTGTGTTTTTAAACACTTTTGTTCTTGGTCTGACTTGTAATTTAGGCCGTACGGATATAGCCCTCGTCTTTACTTGGATCATACCGCTATTCTCCTCGCGCAGGGCAAAGGAGTGACATTCACCTTCCCCCTTGCACTAAGCTACGCGCGCCGATTACAACGATACACGTGGCAGAGAGCAGAGCGGGTGTATATCCCAGACATCTTTTTCCTCTGGGAAGTCGAGACACGAAGCCATCTGGCGTGGGTTGACCTGAACGAGTTCAAGTTATTCCCCAACGTCAAAATCCTGATATGGATCAAGGACGAGCAAGTCCAGGACGTCGACCTGCTCGATAATCTCTCCTCGCTCATCAGAGATGGTAACCCAGGTGAGCAGTCTGCGATTCCGTTTGAGTCTGAGAAAGTGGTTAGAGATAGAATTTCGGTGGTTGTGGCTGCTGCGCCGGCGCTTGTTCAGGGTGCGAGTAATTTGGTGTCTGGGGTTTTGTGGGAGGGAGAGAAGGATGTCAAGCTTCACGCCGAGGTAGTGCAATAATCAATAAAAGTCTGCTTTTCTATATCCCAAAACAGTCTATCATTTTATTAAGACTATAATATTGCTATGTCAGGCTTATTCTTGGTCTGTCATAGCTAGTTGCTCGTGAAGACGCTGATTAAAATCATACTCATTTATTCTTAGAATTCAGATGACGTATAACTCCATCAGTCGCTATCACACAGCAGCACCAACAACAACTTCCTATCCGCCTTCAATCCATCACACTCGCTCTTCAGCCTCTGCAACGCGCCTTCGCGTCTCTGGTACATCTTGTAGTTCATATACACCTGTCGTTCCAGTGCGGCGATATGCTCGCGCTGCTCGATAATCACTGCGCGCATGTTTTTGAACTCGACGGTGTCGGCGTCGATTACCCTTCGTAGACCGGTTATCTCTCGTTTCAGATTGATGTTTTCCTTTTGTAGATGTTGAAGGTTGGAAGCGTTGTTTGGTGGTTGCTGACTGCTTTGTGGTGACGGTGACGACGAGTCTGTGCTGTGTGTAGCGAGTAGCGTTTGCTCAACGCTCGAAGGCACACCTGCAATATCAATCATCAGGAATACAAAGAATATTGTCCCAATCCCACCACAGACGGGGCCGGCGATGGGTTTAAATAACAATCATGATAGATATATCTGGTGTATACCGTAGTACGGCGGCCATCGCGTTCTCTGGATCTGGATGTGGCCCTCTCATTTTACAATTTGAGGCTCCGGCTCCACCGAGCACCAGACGAAACCACGCCTTTGGATGTACCGACACTTCGGGTGGTTACTGGTCACTATCCAGGGTCCAACATTTATTTTCTTCTCTCATTTCGTCATAGAGACAAGACGTCATAGAGATGACGGTGTGGTCGGATGGCGAATGAATATCTACGTAGATTCGAACTTCAACCTCTCAAAATGGCATTTGAACTATCTACACTATGAACCCCGTCTGCCTTCCAAACCCACTATTCACATATGAACATATCATGAAATAATCACTCCAACCTCCCTTCTCATGAATAAAACATTTCATAGAACATTTCAGAGACCCCGCTCACCGCGACCGGTTGACTGTCTTATGCAACACATGCTCTTTCATAAAGATGCTCGAAACAAACGCCAAAATCGCCATCAAAGCACTACTGTAAAACACCGCGCGGCATGCCTCGAGATAACTGAGTGTGACGCTCTCACGCATGGCCTCGGGGATCCGGCTGATGTTGTCGACCGAGTCCGATACCAGGTCGATGATTTCCTCGCTGCCGGGGCCGGTGATGCGGCGGTGCAGTTGCAGGCCGAGGATGTTTTGGAAGATGGCGGCCGAGATCGCAACGCCGATTGTCGAGCCGACGCCGCGGAAGCCGTACTGGATCGATGTGCTCACGGCTTGGAACTCCTGCGGAACCGCGGCGATCAGGCCGACGAGAGTGATGGTCAGGAACATGCCGCCGCCGAAACCGGGAAGGAACAAGTATGAGCCGACCAAGGTCGTGTTTGTGTCGAGATGGACAGTGCACAGCAAGAGCGATCCCAGCGTGAGACAAGATCCGGCTAGGTACGACATCGGCTTGTATCTACCCGTCGAGCGCATGTAAACTCCGCACACTAGCGATCCGAGCGCACTACCAATGAACTGAGGGATCAAGCTCGAGCCGGACTTGGTCGCACTGTCGCCTTTCACGGAGATCGAGTAGATGGCGGTGTAGAAAATGTTTGAGAAGTACACCTGCGTCATGAAGAACGAGGTGAATGCTGAGCCGGCGACAGTGCGGTCCTTGAGCAAAAACAAGGGGATAACAGGCTCCTCGGCAACGTACAGCTCAATGTACGCAAACGCGCCGAGCACGATGAACGACAAACTCAAGGGCATGACAACGATTGCCGATTTCCAAGAGAAGTAAGTGCCGCCGACACTGACGGAGAACAAAAACAGACAAAGCCCAGTGACGAGTGTGAACGAGCCAAGGAAATCGATACGCTTGAGCAGGTCCTTGTTCACTTCTTTCTGCGGAAGTTGAAGATTGAACTGAATAGCAGCAATCGACAGGACGATGATCGGGCCCTGCAAGGCAAAAGTCCATCGCCAGCCAACTGACTCGGCAAGAACTCCACCAACGATACCGCCAAATGCAGCGCCGCAGCCGTACAGAACGTTTCCTATACCTTGAAGGAGACCGCGCTGTCGAAGAGAAACAATGTCACTGAGAGTAATAGCGCTGAGGGTGGTAAGACCGCCGCCGCCCGAACCCGCAATCACGCGAGCAAAGACAAGAAACCAGATATTGGGTGCAACACCACACAGAACCGAGCCAATTCCAAACAGCACCTAGAGAAATGTCAGCAGACTAATTCATACCTGCTCAGTCATATAAGCAACTCTTACATTGGAGACAAGCAGCAAAGGCTTTCGGCCAAAGATATCTGATAGCTTTCCATACAGGGGCTGCGCAGCAGCCTGCGAAATCAGATAGCCAGTCGCAATCCAAGACACAGAGCGCAGTTCGTTAAAGTCCGAGGCAATACGCGACAGCAGCGTCGCAACAATCGTACCGTCCAGAGCCGAGAGGAAAACGCCGACGTAAAGGGAGAGGAAGATAGTCACAAGCCTGCCGTTCGCTAGCTCCTCGCGCTCTGCCGCGTCTACCTGGGCCTCTTGGTCGTCTTCGGCTGAAGTGTCTCCTAGCAAACGGGAGGCCTCCTGAGCCTCCTGCTCATCTATGTCTCGATCTTCCAGTGCCATGGGAAAGACTCCTTAAGAAATGAATAAAAGAGTAACTAGAAGGAATAATCAAAATAGTCGGCAGCAGCAGACTAGATATCGACCGTTGAACTGCCAAAAACCAATGCGGTGTCTATAAACTCAGCGCAGTACACGGCACACAACGATGGCTTTGTCGAGGACCTGGAATTTGACGTGAGGGATGAGGAGAAAAAAGAAAGACGTCGGTACCGAGGGCGGAATGAGTAATGAAAAAGTTGAAGTTACGGAGTTACCCGTTATCGCCTCCGCTTGCTGAGCCGCACTGTTCGCGCTAGCTGATAACAGAAATTGACTTCTCGGTGTTTGTAAGTGCTGATTGGTAGTGGAGCGCGCTGTTGTGGTAGAATAGTCGGTCTTTGTTGAAGGTGGATATACTCACTCGAAGTGCACACAGATCTGTTTATAGTCAAACTGCTCATAGTCGAAGGAAGGCTGGAGTTCATTCTGTTTTCGAGCACAGGGTGGATGATTTAGGTTCATTCGCAGGACAGCTGCTGGACTACTTCTTGGAACCCTACGAATACCTGCCGCAAGAGTATAGACCCAGGAAATACTCTCAAAGGAGATAGCATTTGTTGATCAGATTTATCTACATGCACTAGACGTGTTTGAGGATACGTAATAACGAGGTGTGCTGCTGATGCTGTCTGATGGGCGCGTCGAACAATATCTACGGCCAACTGTTGCGTACCTCTGATCAGCAACCAGCCTTTTACTGGCTATAGTGACAAAAGTACTATCATCTGCAATCAGTCAAAAACCCATAGCTAACTATCTCTTCTATACAGCTAACAGGTTTTGTCTATTATTCAACACCTATTGAACAGTGCTTAGCAGTCTCAGTTAAGGTTTACACGTTGGGAGCGCGCACGTGTCTCGTTTATTTACCTCGACCTGGACCACTCACCCAGCGCGTCCTTCTCTTTCTTCCTCTATGACCCACTCGCCCTCCTGCGCGCAATATATCTATCTCTTTGGATTCTATACTTAACTTGTGCATCTGGACATTCACGTTGCAACGCTTACTTCCACCTCGTCTAATTTGTCGACAGAACGATGATAGATCTCGCCGATCTGATCCTCTCTGCGCAAGAGCTGGTGCATGACGTTGGTCGATCCGTGCAGTTTCTTCTGCACGGTCTCGTTTTGTTTGCTATTGTATATGTTATATTTTATTCAAGTATGCGGCATTGTTTTGTTCTTTGTACTTTGTGGATCAGCGACTAACAAATGCAATAGCCGCCTCGCTCAGGGCCGGCTTCGATCACGAGCCAGCCGGTCGTTATCGGAGAGAGGTAGAGACAAAGAAAGAGTCTGCTACCCGCAAATCTGCGATAAAGTCCGGGGCGAGCAGTGTCAAACCCGAAACAAGGAAAGAGGCTGCTACTCGTCGTGCCGAGTTCAGAGACAATACGGCTACCCAACCGGCTGCAATACCTGAAGATTCGCTGAGCGAGCTTACGCTCTTAGTCAAGAAAAGCTTTGATTTGCTAGGATATCAACTACGCGAACAAGCTGGTGAGATTTCTGGAAGATCGTCGGACGGATTCAGGCAAGTCAATGAGAACATACACCGGCGGCTTCAGGGCACGAACGCAGTCCAGAGCGACTGGCATCTACGACAGCAAATCAAGGATTCGTCAAATCGAATCATGGACGAGATAAGTATTAGCCAAGAAGATTTGGTTGAGGTTTCCATGTCAAGATTCGCAAGTATGAAGATTCATATGGATCAGCTTACCGAGAAGGTGTCCACCGAGATCAAAGAATCCCGGACTGCGGTTGCAGATATCGTCAATTCACTCAACGCGCAAATGTCAAATTACCCGACCGAAGCAGCAGCAGTGCTTTTTGGCGCCATAAACGATCTGATAAAGTGGACAGAGGAGAACGCCAAAAAGCGCGCCGAAGACACAAACCGCATTGTTACGTCATACGGGATAGCTCTTGTTGATTTCATCCAGGAGGTCTCGGCATGGCTTGCCAAAGTGATTGAGAGTGCTCAGGATGTAATCGTCAAACGTTTGTTGTGGTTGGATGAGCAAGCCAAGCGACGTGATGAGAAGAGCAGCGAGCAGCTTGAACAGCTCAAGCAGTTGATAGAGGAACGAGATCGTCGGTTAGACAGAATTGAGGAGTTGCTCGTTACGGTAATCAACACTTCTAGAGGTCAAGATGGTACGCCACTGGTCGCAAGGAAGATCAGCGCAGGAACGCCTACCAGCAATTCTCCAGAGACTACAGACGCGGCAGGCAAATCACCTTCCAAAGCCCGCGTTGCTTCGCGGACTCCCTCGGGTAGTAGTGGAGGAGCCTCTACGCCTGTATCTGGACAGAAAGCCCCAGCAGATGCCGCGATTGTTTCTCGATCTCCCGTGTCGACTGATAAAGCATCCACTGTTGGCGATAGAGCGCCTTCGCCGGAAAATGCAAAGTCTATCTTAAAGGAGGTACTGGCGGGTGCCATACAACGGAAGGATAAAGCTGCGAAGCCGAGTGTTGTGGATACTAATGCTCCGGACAGCCAAGCTCGCGCTTCCTCGTCTTCAAAGGCCAAGCAGCTCATCGATCTGACTATGCCAGCTATGCCACCTGGGCTGATTCCTGCAGTGCCTATACCAAAATCACAGCCTCGGAAATCCAGTGGCACTGTGGAGTCTCCAGATGACGCCACAAAAGACAAAGCCCAGTCATCCAAGCATGTACAGTACAAGCTCGATTCCGAGCCTGAGCTGTTGCAAGTCCCGATGAACCCGTTTGACAAAGCGGGGAAGAAACCGGCTGCTCCGACACAGCGATCGCGACGCTGGAAACTTGAGAAGGAGCAAGCATTGCAGGCGCGTCTGGAGGAAGCTAAGCGGTCTTCATAGCGCCGATGATGTCGTATGATTGCTTTAAGGTGAGATGGCTAAGTGATCATGTTGACACATGCTAACCAGAGATCATAATTTGGATGCGATAGGTTGACGACGGGCGTGAGAAGTTTTGACATTCAATATGCATCGTTGTTACCTATACATTGGTTTCAGGAAGCAACGTGCCGCTTTCCATGGGTTGTATGAGTGCGTTTGAGACGAGCTAATGTCAACTCCCTCAATATATTCAAAGACACTGTGTTAACATTTTATAGGGGTCGCAACATTCGCTTCAAGCCATGCAGAGATAGACTTCTATCAGCTACCGTCGACCGTTAACAGGCAACTACATTCATGTCTTTCGTTTATTTCACCTCCTCATCTCAACGTCTAGCGAACATCAACGACATTGCCCTTTGTTCAGTTTTTAGTATTCTGTATATCTGCTTTCTTTCCTCGCTCAAACTGTCGACATCTGTACCAGCTATTAGCTGAAGACGACACAACTCTGCACTGTTTCTTTCTGCAATAGTGCAGTGTATTTCTATATCTTGATGCTTACGGCTCATACTTGTACATTTATTAAGAGATTCCTCGAAGATCTTGAATTCGGAGAGAGCTCCCGTATTCATTGGGCCGTAACACAGTTAAATATATACAGTTTTTATTCACACTTTGAAAGTCAAAGCAATATGTAGCTTTTCTAGACATGGTCGATTGTTGACAGTGGGGAGCATCCATTGTGCTTACAAATGTATTACGTAACCAAGCAGTTTATGCGCGCGGAGGAAGCATGTTTGACGCGTCAAGTGGATCTACACGCGTCAACAAATTCAACAACTCCAACTCTAACAGGACCGCACCAGCGCCAGCGCAAGATCAAGGAGGTAGTTTTTGTGACTGTGAGGATTGAAGATGTCAGACGACGACGATATATCTGAGAAAAAACGGCCGCTGCACGGGTTTGTCATCTGCACGACTGGTCTAGAGTCGCCTCAGCGAGTGAGTACCTTTATCCCGCCACTAGTTCCGCGTCGGTCGAGTAAGTGCTGACCAGGGTGTTTGTGGTGGTATAGGAAGAGTTGAATAAGAAATGCAGTCAGCTGGGTGGCAAGTCGTGCGAGAATCTGATGAACAGCGTGACGCATTTAGTCGTGAACCTGCCGCCGAACCGGAAGGTGTCTCCAAAGTACAATTTCGCGTTTCGGAAACGGTCGAATGTGATGTTTTTGGATGTCGAGTTTATCCCGAAATTATACGACCGCTGGATTAAAGGCGATGATATTGATATCGAGACTGAGCTTCGCGAGTATGGGAATCGGAGGATGTTTGGGGGGTACACGATTTCGATTAGCGGGCTGGTTGATCCGGAACGAAGGGAGACGATAAAGTACATCAGCGGAAACGGAGGGACGTACACGTCCAACCTGACGACGCGAACGGACGTGCTGATCTCTTTGAACCCATCAGGCCAGAAATACGAGTTTGCGATGCAGCGCAAGATCCGGACGGTGAGTCCGTTGTGGATCGAGGCGTGCAAGAAGCGCGGCGCGCTGGCGCCGATCGAGATGTTTTCGTACGATCTGAAACCGGAGGAGTGGGAGGAGAATTTGGCGGGGATTGTGGAGAAGGAGTATGGGGATGTGTATGTGCCGAAGCCGAGCGTGGTGCGCAAGGTTGATGATAGCCGGCGGGCGAGGAAAGTGCTTACGAAGCTTGCGAGGACAAAGTCTGATAGCACTTGGAATTCGATGATGTTGCAGACGTCTTCGGATAGTTTAGCGGTGCCGCGAACGAGTAGTCACGACGAGGTTGTGGCGGATTCGAAAGACAGCGCGACGGCAGACGGGCGGGGTCCGTTCGAGTTGGTTTCGGCAGACGAGTCGGCGAAGCTAGATACGGCCGCTGAAGACGTGAATGGCTTCGACGACGACGAGGAGTCACGGTTGCTTGAAGGCCATGTTTTCTATTTCCATGGGTTTGACGAAGCAAAGATTGCGACGATGGAGCCGTTTGTGACTGCGCGCGGAGCAAGGACGGTGGCGTCTATGGACGGCGCGGGGGATATGCCGGTGCCGACGCATGTGGTGCTTGAGCATAAGCTGTCGCCTGCTGAGATTCCGGAGGAGCTACCAGGGTCAGCTGTGGTGGTGACGGACTGGTATCTTGATCTGTCGATATTCCATAAAGAGCTGATTCCTCCAACGCGAAGCAAATACTCTGGCTACCTCGGCCATGAGATATACTCGCCCGAAGCGGCAGTGTTTAAAAACAAGCACGTCGAGTACTCGTGTTTTGAAGGCATGAACCGCACTCATTTCGGAAGACTGCTGTTCTTGCTCGGTGCGAAGACTACGGGCGTGCTCGATTACAGCTGCGACTTGCTGGTTATTCCCAAATCAGTGTACGACCAGGTCAAGAATATAAATCCGGTGGAGAAGAGGGGGATTCCGGGCGTGCGGTCGCTTGCGAAGGTCGCGTATGCGCGGGAGTGGGCGATTCCTATTATTCCGGATGAGTGGCTGTTGGATCGGAAGTATTACGAGAAGATTGGGAAGATTATAGAGATTGCGAGGACGAAGAGGGTGCCGTTTGAGGTGCGTGATTTGATGAGCAGGAAGCGGAAGGAGGGATCAGTTACGGAGGAGTCAAATGGAAGGAAGAAGCGGTGAAGATTAAGATAGCAGGATGCATAAGGAATGGAGTTCAGTTTGTTATTTTGAATGCATTAGGAGATGTATATATGTTACATGGTAATGTAATGAGCAGATTTCAAAGCACGCGGATAAGCCTATCGAGGTTTGCTGTAGTCGTCAACGCCGTCAAAAGTAGCCTCGATACCGAGAGCTTCGGTGACTTCTTCGCGGAGCAAATTGCCGAGAGTTGATCCGTCTCGGTGGTAGGTCCATTGGCCGTCAATTAGATCGTATCTGTGACTGTTGTTAGCAAGAGGGGGTTAAGCCTATGAGGATATGAGGACGAGTAGGGATCAAACCTCTTCGGTCCCGAGATCGGACTACTGAGCCAGATCTGCTTGTTAGGCGGCTGCTTGTTGATCACGTATGTTCCGTTGGGAGGTAATATCAGCGTAAGCACTCCTTGCTAGATATCAAGATAGTGTCAGTCACTGCAATAGACAAATATACACAAGCTTGGATGACGCACAGCAAGCTCGACATCGATTTGAGGTTTCGTATCCGCCAAATCCTCACAGTGCGTCATGATACTCTCGAGAGTCTCATCGGCAATAGCGTGGTACTCTGAGATAGTGAGCTCGTCAACTTTGTATTCACCATCGACGCTTGCTGTTCGTAAGCTGCTAGTTGTTGAGAACGAGCAGGAAGGAGAGTAGCGAAGGCCGCTTCGAATTGCAGTCAAACGAGATGCGGATGACGATGATGATGAGTAGACGGCAGCCGCGGAGAAAAGCCGGTTTCTAGGCACAGAGGTCCGGCTGGCCAGGCGACACACGCTCTCAATCCCTCGTCTTGAAATCAGTCTCTGAGCTACCATTTTTATGTTGTCGAAGAAGAAGCCTCGCGATATAGATCTTCCTGAAGACTTGATGAACGCAGTCAGGAACGAGAACGACGAACCCCGGAGAAAAGTAAGTGAGTGTGGGTTAGGGCGGGGGACTAATGAGACGCGGTGAAGGCTGATAGAGAATTACCTGCTGCTTGTGTTGATAGTTGTTGAGATGTGATTGTGTATGTTGTTAGGAGGAGATTCGGGGGGTTTATGGGTCAAGAACGGTGATCCCAGCAAATGGTACTGGGATCGATGGAGTCTGCCAAAACTGATGAGACTCCGACGTGAGCTGCTACTGCGAGCAGAGCAGAACAGAGTAAAGCGAAGCAAAGCAGTACTCCCGAAGGAATCGATGATATGACCTCGATTGATTTGTTTGGTATTAAGAACAGAGAACAATTAGATCTAGAGTATAGCAGATATCTCTGACATGACTGTATCAGCGTAGAGACGCGTATATCGACTGACGGCTACTTTGGTACAGTAAACCTGCCAAAGAGATGTTGATACATTGACAGTCAACATATTCATAATATCAATGCTGTAGCAATCTTCTATGCTCTACAATTCACTTTGACCAGCACAAACTACCGTTCAATGCACGAATCTGCAGCTCGAGGCTGCTGCGTTTTTCGGTACAGAAGATTGACGATTAGCGATAAAGTTTGGTCTCATTTCCTGTTCTGGTAAACTGGCAACACTGCTCCTCCGCCCTTGTTCTGCCTCTGCGCCTTCCCTCTGGGCTGCTTCGTGGGTTTGAACAGGAGTGTGTATTTAAGTAGTGATAACAGACTTATCAGAGCAGACCAGGAGCTACAGCCGACTGCGGGAAGATTCAGACGCGTGGAGTTGGAAGGGTACGAATCCCATGATCCGAAATTGGACATCCACCCCTGAATTAGCAGCAAAGGGCTCATCCCTTCATTCACCTCGAGTTTAATGCTTCCGGTTTGGATCTTCAATCAGCTCCTTTCCTTCCAGATCTCGATCTCTTTCTTCTTTCATTTCAGTGACATTCACTTCCTGCAATTGACCTATTCACCTCATCATGTCTTCCTCGGTCGCTGCTCCTGAGACGTAAGTATTTCCTCTACCATTCATACTCTCAACAACCCCCGCTAATCACATCCCTCCGCAGCTCTGAGGCCCTCGACTTCTCGCACCAACTAGACGAGATCTTCGGTCTCTCAAACAGCTCAACAGACACCTCGCCCACAGGGCTCTCCCTCTCTCTCTCATCCGCGAGCCTTATAGATCACAAGCAAAAGGAACTTACTGCACTCGAGCGACGGCTGCGGGATACAGATCAGCGTCTTCAGCAGCGGCGCCAGGAGTACCGCAAGTCGCAAATGATCTCGGCTTCGCAGCTCGTGAACTTCAATCTCGCAAATCCAACCGTCAAAGTCGAGGAGAATAGTGAGGTTGCGGTCAGGGATCGGGACGGCCAGACAGATCAGATTGCGGTCCCTGCCACTCCAGCCTCCGCCACTACCCCTGCTACCACTACCACTACGACAATAACAACGACTACAACTCCACCCAAAGACCTACCAATCCAAGAGTCTAAGCCTGCTCCCACTCCTCGGACGAGCTCTCTAGGTTCAAACGGCAACACCTACACCCCTAGCCTTGCGCGAAATCCGCAAGCGGGCACTCTCGCCCAACAACCCCTGGAAGAACAAGACGAATCATCAACCGCACCGCCGATCCACAATCCCAAGACTCGCCCATCTTCTTCTGGCCAGTCCCCATCCCCAGCAGCGCCTAGTACACAGACAGCTACTTCGCCGCATACGCGATCTCCGAGTACAGATCTGGTTGGGCACTCGCGCACATCTTCTAGCCGAAGCATGAGCAGCGATACGCCCGATGGCATATCTTCTCGGAAATCCAGCACAGGAAACTCCAGTTCTGCCGCCGCTGCATTCGGCGGCGCGATGAAAGGCCTTGGCTGGAAAAAACACAAACAGATCCCATCAGAGGGTAGCAGCACCTATACCGACTCCACACTCAACACACCGCCGGACAGTCCCGGCTCGAACTCGCGCAAGGTGTCCACCTATGGCCGCAAAATGCGTAATATCAGCACCGGCTCGGCATCCGACTCGATCTCGCAAGCCGTGGCAGAAGGAATCCGATCGGTTCCATTGAATGGCTATCAGAATGATACTGCTCCTCATCAGCGAAGCTTGACGCTCGAAGACGAGGGCGCGAGTGCGGTTGGTGATGCGGCGGACGAGAAGAGTTCTTCGCGAAAGGTCAGTCTTGGGAAGGGGGTTCCGGGGTGGATGAAGCGAGGTCGTGTGAGCAGCAGTTCAAAGAACTGAGCCTTTCCCAAAAGCATCTACGGATCCATATGTAAAAGAGCTTTATTTTGATATAAACAGCTATTTTCAATTGAATACTATTTTGTAGCAATAATAATACTAGTAGTAACTCTAGTCTATACAATGTAAGTTGAACTTCTTAGCTTCTGGGGGCAGGAAGTCCGAGCGGCTGTGCCGGAGCCGGCAACGCCTTTATAAACTCGCGCACGACAATCTCGCACTTGACCTCCCTGCACAGGTCCTTCCGTCTATTCATCGGCAGATTTGCCAAGAAATCCAGACCCGCGCTGCGTTCGATAGCATCGACCGGGACATAGAACGACTTGAGCGCGGTATCGTTCCGGATCACGTCGTTTGGCATTATGAACGCGCCGACGGCGACGTCGCTCGAGGATGGGTCCTTTGCGGGGGATTCGGCGAGGATAAGTTTGTAGAAATGAGTCGGAACGGCGATGTTGGGTGGGTTGCCGATGACTTCGTAGGTCACTCTGTATTTGCCGTCAGGGTGCCGTTTGGGGAGGTACAACGGGCCGGTGACGATACGGACTGAGTTGTAGGATTGCGTGAGGCGGCGGCAGAAATCCTCGAAATGCGCCCAGTCTATAAGACAATGGTCAGTAACAATAAACACAGAAGATAAACGTGCTCACCACATACAGTCACGGTTGAATCCATCGCCAACCTGGGGCGCCATATTCGTCAAGTAAAAAGTCTCGTCCATAGCATCCTGCGAGAACTTTGCGTTCGCGGCCGGGGCCATATGTCCACGATCATACCCGCTCCGGAAATAGTCCGCCAACTTAGCCCGGAACTTGAGCGGAATTGCCTCATTCTCCTTAAACACCGATTTCTTGCGATCCACGGCTCCGTTTTTGGCGATACTCTGGGGAGTGATGTGCTCGATCACGTATGCGGGATTGCGCATGCGGCGGTCGAACGCGGAGATGTATTCCTGGCGGAAATCAAAGTCGACGTGGGGTCCAGGATGACCATACATAAAGAACTGAGCAGGATTGACGACCTTGTCTGGGTTTGAGAGCGAGACGGAGCTCGCGGGGGTAGAAGGAGCAAGAGAGACGTTGCTCGCGCTGCTGCTTGAATCGGAAATATCTATCGTCTCAGTCGCAGTCTCGGGCTTCTTCCCGCCAAAACCCATAAACGACGAAGACACGTTCTTCGACCCAAGAACGACTGCTGCTGCAGATTCAAACCAACCCATCTTTGCTACAGATTCAAACAATTGCGAATAGTCGACTGCCGAACTGAGCGAACATCGAGAGTATTTTCGAGGTTCCCCTAGTTTTAAGGTTCGCCGACCCTCCCAAAGTCAGGTGCAGCGAGGCCAAAGCCATCGCAAGGAGTTCTCGACCACCAACAGCAAGATGTCGTATTCAACGCCAGAGCCTGCATCCATCATGGCCTCAGCATTGCCCGCAGTGTCTTCATCTGCTGCTGCTTCCGCGGGTTTGATTCAAGAGTTCCCGCCCGCGAAGCTATACCAGCTCCCCGAGATACCAGTGCCGCAGTTCATCACCCCTGCGGCCGACTACCGCGAAGGCGTCCCGATCGTGCTCGACCTCGGCACCTCGCAGACCAGAGCCGGTTTCGCGAGCGACATCACGCCTCGTTTCCAGTTCCCGACGCAGATCGCGCGGTACAGGGATCGCAAGATCCTGCGCACGTTCACGCTCATCGGAAGCGACGCAAACTACGATGCCAATACTCGACAAGCGGCAAAGTCGCCGTTCGACGGGGCGTTGGTGGCGAATTGGGAATATCTGGAAACAATCCTTGATTACACGTTTGTGAAGATGGGCGTTTCGAGTCAGGGTCAAGTGGATAATCCAGTGATTATGAACGAGATACTCGCGACCCCGCTTGCCCAACACAAACGTATGCACTATCTTCTACTTGCGATTACTTGGACATCATTAACTTTCGAATGTAATAGACATGCAAGAGCTCCTATTTGAGACATATTCAGTTCCCTCAGCTACCCTTGGCATCGACGCGCTCTTCTCGTACCATTACAACAACGGCAACACTGGCCTCGTAGTCTCAGCCGGCAACGAAACCACACACATCATCCCCGTCGTCAACGGCCGCGGCATCCTCAATCAAGCAAAGAGGTTGAACTGGGGCGGCCACCAGGCTTCCTCGTTCCTTCTCAGTCTGATGCAGCTCAAGTACCCGCACACGCCAGCAAAGATCTCACCCTGGCAAGCCGAAATGCTGATGCGCGAGCACTGCTACACTGCCCCGGTATCCTACGCTGACGAAGTCGAGCACTATCTAGACCGTGACGAGGGATTCGATGAGCGCAATCACATCATCCAGGCTCCGTTCACAGAGGTCATTGCTCCAGTCAAGACCGAGGAAGAGCTTGCGAAGATTGCAGAGCGTCGGAAGGAATCCGGCCGCAAGCTGCAAGAGCAGGCGGCAAAAATCAGACTCGAGAAACTGATGCAGAAAGAGCAGGATTTGGAGTACTACCGCTCAATCGAGAGCAAATCCGATCAAGTCTCGCAGAAGGAGTTTAAGCGTCTGCTGGACGCGGAGGGAATCCGTGACGAAAACGAGCTGTCAAAGATGATCAAGAATATGGATAAATCCATCAAACGGTCCCGAAAACAGGACGTCGGCAACGGCGACGAAGAGTCAGATACTGAAGAGATGACGTTCCCGTTATTGGAAATCCCAGACGACCAGCTAGATCCCGATCAAATAAAGCAGAAGCGTCACCAGCGGTTACTCAAAAGCAATTACGACGCCCGAATGCGAGCTAAAGCTGAGAAGAAGCGCGAGCGCGAAAAGAAAGAGGAGGAAGAACGCAAAGATGAAGAATGGCGCGAGCGAGATCTTGAAGGATGGATCAAAGACCGACGAGAGCAGCGCGCTCAAATCATGGCAAGAATGAAGGAAAAGCAAAAGCTGAAAGAAGATCTCAACAACCGGAAATCTCTAGCCTCGCAGCTGCGAATGAAGAGCATTGCGAACCTGGCGTCAGAAGGCCCGAGCGGGGCAACTACACCCACCAACTCTGGCGGCGCACGCAAGCGCCGCAGGGAAGATGGCGAAGACGACGGTTTTGGCGTCGACGACAACGACTGGGCGGTATACCGAGACATTGCCAACGCATCCGATACCGAGGAGGACGACGAGATGGCGGAGAGCATTCGGAAAATCGAAGAGCAACTCAATGCGTTTGATCCCAAATTCAGTCTAGACTCGTCGCTTGAGGCGCAGAGCAATTGGATGAACTCGCTTGTTCATGCTTTTCTGCGGGGCAGTCGGCCGTTTGATCCGGCTAGTAGGGCGGAGGCTCATCAGATCCATCTCAACGTCGAGCGGATACGAGTCCCCGAAGTTCTCTTCCAACCTTCGATCGCAGGTATCGATCAAGCCGGACTAGTCGAACTTGCTTCTGATATCTTGCTGCGGAGACTTTCAAAGCAAGACTCTGTGAGTGCGTGCAAAGACGTGTTCCTCACCGGCGGATTCAGTTTGTTAAGGGGGTTTGACGACCGCCTGCGACACGAGCTCCGCGCTACGCTGCCGGTGGACGTGGAGCTTGGAATCCGAAGGGCTGAGGATGCGGTTTTGGATGCGTGGAAGGGAATGCGGAAATGGGTTAACGAGAAAGACAATTTGAAGAATAATATGCTGACGAGGGAAGAGTATATGGAGTATGGCCCGGAGTATATCAAGGAACATAATATGGGAAACAGGGCGCTTACTTGAGATTATGATGGTCGACTATACTACACAATACAGCCTGACTCCCACTACATACTAAGTTCACATAACAGTTACTCGTAGTCAGCAGTAGAGCAGTGCGATGAGAATCTACACTCTAGCAAGATGTTTTTGGTGCCCGATTTTATATTTTCTTCTAAGAATATACACATGTATAACAAACTCCTGTCAATGCCCCCATAGCGATAAAATATAAAAGTCCTGTGAATGTAACCATAACAACAATGAGAACTCCTGTCCATGTAACCATAATATCAATAATAAAGAATAACTCCCGTCAATGTAATGCCATAGCAATCATCATCATAAACCTCGCCATATCATCATCATATCTTCGCCATATCATCATCATATCCTCGCCATATCTTCATCGTATCCTCGCCATATCCTCGCCATATCCTCGCCATATCTTCTTCATATCCTCGCCATATCGTCATCATTTCTTCTTCATATCATCATCATATCCTCGCCATATCCTCGCCATATCCTCGCCATATCATCATCATAACCTCGCCATAAACCTCGCCAATACACTCGCCATCATCGCCATCAATCCTCGCCATTGTAGTCGCCATCGCAGTCGTGTTCCGGCCCGCCATCGTCGTCACCATAGCTGTAATAAATAAGAAGTCCGTTGTAGTCGTGAAGCGCGAAAACTTCAAGAGAAAGTAGTAAGCCGTTGCTAATAAGTGAGAATCCAGTGAAACAAAGAGAAAAGTCGAGTAAGAGTTCCAAATTGTACTTGAAGAAAAGAAGAGAAGAAAAGAAGAAAAGAAGAAGATAAAATAAAAAACGAGTGAATGAAGGAAAAAATGATAAGTGAAAGAATGAATGAGAAGTAAATGAATTGATGAACAAATGAACGAGAAACTGACAACCTGAGAGAGAGACCCGCCAGCGGGTGCTCACAAACAAGTTATCGGAAAATGATATAGAAAAAAGAGAAATGCGGGACTGGGCAGTCCAGGGTAGAGAAAAAAATGAAAAGGGAAAAGAAGAAGAAAGTAACGAATGAATGAACGAATGCATGAAAAAGAAGAAAAAAACAATATGAGAATAAAAGAACGAACAAATGCAAAAACGAATGAATGACAGAACAAATGAGTGAATGAATGAAAAAAACAAGGAAGAAGAAAAAAACTAATATACAAAGCTATCTGATCAGCAGCAATATCGTGAAGCAAAAGAGAAAAGAGCGCAATTTTTGGCGAGAAATGGATCGCCGTTTCCAAGAGTAAAGCAGTCTCTTGAAAATCGGTAGGCGAAGCAGCGTAGCACTTGGTGCGCCATGTAATGTAGTCATGGCGATATGCACATAGACAGCAGGCATATTGTGAGGGACGAGCATAATACCGAGTCCTCATGTCCATCGTCTTCAGTTCGTCGGGAACTGAAAAGTGAAGGTGTAGGGCAGGATTGAAATAGACTGTCATCCTCCCTACTGGTCGTGGAGGTCCCTGACTTCGGGTCAAGGACAGTGAACCGGGGAATAATCGATGGCCCCGGTTCGTAACGTCGTGATCTGGTGTCCTTGTCCATGACTTGAATCAGGGAATAACGGACATCCTGATTCGTTTAAAGTCATGGACGGACTCAGGGAATTGCAGACCATCCTGAGTCACTGAAGGACAGGTAGCGTTAAGTCCATGGTCGTCCGCTAGTGTCTTCTTTCTCTTCCACTAGCATTGATGGACGATTACTTAACGCTCCTTTTTATAGCCAGTTCATCGGCCGTGCTGCCTAAATCATTTTGGCGGCAGCACGTCCTTCACATAGCTCATACTGCCTGAAATATCGATGGCGGCAGTATGTATCACGACGGAGCCGACGGGTTTGGCTCGTACTGCTTGATGGTAGCAGTGTATCTCCACAACAGTGCCACAGTATTTGGCTCATTCTCCAATCTCTGGTGGCACTTTGCCTTCACGTTGCCCATACTGCTAATTGTAGTGGCAGTATGGCATCACGATGGTGGTCTCGGTAATTGATGGGGGAGAAGGGCGATTGATGACATGACCTGCATCATGGTCATTGTCGTTGGTGTTGCAATCGCCTTCTCATGCTCGTTCTCTCTGCTGTCATGTGCTTGTGCTCTTGCTGTTCGCTGTTCTCGCTATGCTCTTCCCGCTAAGCGTCATCGGATCTTTGCCTAGCGGTCAAGCTGTATGGATGATGTTGTTAGCCAGTATTTCTTGACGTAAAGTAGAGCTGTGTACTTACCATATTGCTCTTTGCTTTCAGGCCCTTGGTCTCTCGCTGCTGAGCAGATAAAAAAATACAAAGAAGAAAGAAAAAAACAAACAAACTAATAAACAAACAATTTTTTTGTGTTTTTTTTTAAAAAAAAAAAACCGAAAACTGCCCAGTCACACATGTAATGATACAGGAAACAAAAATGAAAAAGAAAAATAGAATACAGAAAAACAGAACATGAAGAGAAATAGAAATGTAGATATACAGAAAAATAGATAAATAGATAGATAGAAAAATTGAAATACAGGAAGATAAAGAAGTACAATTTGGAAACTCGAATCGACAAAAAAGTAACACTGGAAATAATGGAAATAACAACGGCTTGAGAAATACTATCCCTGAGTTATGGATCCCGAAAGAGTTGATCAAACAGACTGATATATCGTAACGAGCTCTAATATCAGCTGGAGGTAATTGCTTCACCAACTCTTCGGGACCCAAAGAAAGCGCCAACGGGCTTCTTCGTAGAAATTGAGGTACGCCCTTATACAGGCTTGCCAGAGCCTGCCGATAGTGCCTTGGCAACAGAAGCCTCTCACTCTCTGTTGTACTCTATGAGCGCACTATCGGGACTCTTGACGAGATAGGGTGAGAATCAGCTGGGAAACTAGCGGATCGTCAACGCTTGATCCAGCTGTTCGTAACGCCACCCCTACTCTCGCACGGCATGCCTCGTAATTAACGTCGGGCGACATACCCCATGCTATGGCTCATCCGCGCCACCAGATGCTAACCGCCATGGATCTCCCCTTCATCGGTAAACGAATCCGATGAGGCCGTCCTGAGAGTCTACCCAGCAAACTCACTTGGCAGACAACCGGACACAGGCAGATTCAAGGCTCGCTGCTGGGCGTTCAGCACAGCAAAATGACGGAGCGAGCGTGCGGACCTTCCGTGCCAATCCCAGGACTCTGGAGGTGGCGACTGAGCGCGTTCACGCACAAAAGCTCTTCTCTCCTCGTCTTGCGTGCCGAACGTGGGCGATGACAGCGGATCATGAGATCTGTAAACAAATAAACGGTTGCTAGTTATTTGGAGTTCAATAAGTAGACGCGTCGGTAAATGGACGCGACGTCAAAGTTAATTTTTCCGGGGAAACCCCTTACCCTGCGTAGTCCGCAACATGTGAAGGCTCTGAAACCGCAGAGGTCGACAGCCTGTGATGAGGTCAGTTAAGCTGACGGGGAGAGAAATGCAAAGGGGTGTAATGACTACTTACTCGCGCGCTGTCTCCTCTTCCGATAACCGCATCTGTGGGCTCGAGAGCCCACTATCGGGATCCGCAACCCCCGAAGCTGGTGTTTGCACGTTAGCAAATGCTGTTATTCAAGAAGGTATAATGGTAATACATACTATTGGTTGGCCGACTCGTGGTGGTGATGCTGGAACTCTGCGGCAGTAGCCTCACCGTATAGAGGACTAGGACGAGGGAGCTCTGCGCGGTTGGGCGCTCCGGGCAAGAACTCATGGACCTCGAATTCCGGACTGCTGTCTGGTGATGTGAAACGACGTCTCTTCGAAGGACGGGGGCTGCTGTCGTTTTCACCTTCACTTTGACAGAAGTGTTTGCGCGATGTGGAAAAGACGGGAGCAGGTGAGACTGCCTTTTGCGTGTCTTGCGATGTCTGCTCCGACGTCTTCTCTTGAGCGGGGGGAACAAAAGCCTGCAAGACTGGGTCTTGCGATGTCTGCTTCTGCTTCAACGTAAACCCTCGTCCAAACGGTCTTGAATATGCGCTAAACGGATGCGAAATCTTGGTCTTTGGCTTCTCTGGCTGAACCGGCTTTCCCATATTGAGAGTTGTGCGGCGGTTCTCGAGTGTGGGAGCGCTCTGCGACGCACTCGGGGCGGGCACCCCCGAATGAGTCGACTGAGTCGCTGATGTCATACCGAATGTGCTGAGTGTCGGCATCTTCATATGCGAGACCGGAACTGGTCTTGCCTTGATCGGGCTCCTGGTCGGCACCCACGGACTTGTTGACTGAGTCGAGGTCGGCTTCACGTACGGGTTGCCAGCTGACACTGCCGGACGCGTCCATGAAGTCTTTGTTGGAATTGAGTTCAAGACTGATGGATACGTCGGACGGTCCAACAGATCAGCCAACGGCTCCCTCGCAAAGTTGACCTGTAACACCGGACGCGAGTAATCGACCTGCGGCGACATATCAACCGGTGCAGGCTTCAAGCTTGAGCGGGCAAGTGGCACAGTGGGACGCGAGAGATCACTCGGTGTAGGCTGCAAGCTTGAGCGCGTATATGGGACTGCCGAACGCGTTGACTGAGTCGCCGTAGGTCTCAGGTATGGGTGGCCAGCTGAAAGCGCCTGACGCCATGCCTGAATCGCCGCCAACTTCATGTTTTGGCCGTTGGACGGCGACTTGATGTTTTGGCTGTTAGACGGCGACTCAGTGTTGTGGCTGATGGACGGCAACTCGCTGCTGGACGACGACTCGGTGGCTTGGCCGCGGGTGGGAAAGAATGCACGCTTCAACGATGCCCATTTCGACATCAGGTATGAGTTGCTAGCTGGCTCTGGCTGGGGTGCTGTTGCCTGCGTGTCTGACTCGGGACCCGATCCTGTGCCGAAAAGAATCTCGTGGAGGACAGCTTCGTCGGCTCCGGCAGATGATGCTTCTTCGTCCATGGTATCTTCCTCTTCGTCGCTTGAATCATGCGGGCGTCGATTCTTGCTGTACTCCAGAAGAGCTTGATACGGGCGAATATACAACTCAATAATGGTAACGCGCAGACCAGCGGGCATATCGGGATTGTCAACCTCGAAAAACTGTTTCCAGAATGCGGGGTCTTCGCCGCCGAGAAGCATGACAATGAGCGCGACCGCCTGCATCAACTTCCATGCGACTGACGGGTCATACTTCTTTGGGTTGAACTTCTGAGGACGCATAGCCAGCAACAGAGGGAGAAGAGTCTCGATGATCTTGAGAATTGCTGAGAACATTGTGAATAGTAGATACTGTTTGGTAGAAAGCTGTGTGATGAAAGCTTTGGGCTGTGGGCTGTGGGCTGTGGGCTGTGGGCTGTGGGCTGTGGGCTGACAACTGTTTACTATGAGGAGGGAAGAGAAGAGGGAAGAGGGGAAACAGGAAATGTGGGCGGTTTGTTATGATCCTCATCTTGCCACCTGATCAACTTAAGATTCGACAATGTTACGCAAACCTCGCGCGTGTGCTTTTCTATTCCTATCATCAAAACAGTACAAGGAATGATCTGTTGCTACGAGCTTGGGGTCAGACGATCAATATTGACTCGGATTGGATACTGATAGATGGGCTATATCTGCCCAGGTCTTTGAAATCTTGGTCCAGTAGATTAGTAGATTTCTGTCGGTCGGCACTGGAATATTCTGAATAGTCCTTTTAAAAACTCTGTCTTTCCAAAAACCTTCTTCTGCAGATTCCAACGATAGGTATAGGAATGTTTACATTGCCGTCGCGGTCGATATGGAGCTCGCCATGTCTAATGGGCTCTGATATCCCTTACTACCGAATGAGGAAATAGGGTATGTATCAAGTTCTCTTCAAGAGCAAGACGTTGGGAGAGCAGGGTACATGGACCCCACGCGACGGGGTACAGGCGGCGTGCGCCTTACACATGAACGACTTCTGTGAAAGATTGCACATGAACGACTTTTGTGAAAGATTACACACGAACGACTTCTGTGAGAGCTACCGATCATCTGGTTTGCCAAAGGAGACTGCTCTCGGGTCTTGTTAGTAAGATGAAAACGCTTGCGAAAGAGAGCGCGTTGTCGCTGTTTACATTGGTTGTTTCATTACGATGATGTCATTATGATGCAGTAGAAATAATATTTAATATATACAAATCTCAAAACAGCCTATTAACTCCATAAATGCAATGCGAAATCTCAGATATGTACACCGATCGCAACCCCAAAATGCTTTACATAATCAAAACGGAAAAGAGAACTGCAGCAGCCACCGATACCAAAGATGCATAGTTGTAACTCAAAGACCCGGCGCCGCCTGTCATCACCGAGGCAGTCGGAGTGCTCATAGTCCAAGAGGTGGTGTTCGCGGCGGTATGATTGGAGGTCGAGCTGTAGGGCGCGGTGTTGTATTGGACAACCGATCGGACAAGGGTGGTGTGGGTAGCAGAAGGAGCAGAGGTGATGGTGCTAGTGACAGAGGTAGAAGAGGTCGAGTTGGAAGCAGAAGCACCGATGGCTCTGAGGATAGCATGCTCTCCAGATCCAACGGCGACGATATCAGACTCAGCCACATTGACTTTAGCCTGAGCCATACCAGCAATGTTGTTGTCAAGATCGTAAACAACATAAGCTGAAGAGAGAAAAGCATCACCAAGAAGCGAGATACCATCGCTCTGTTCGGAGCTCATCACTCTGAACATGCATATCTCCTCGCCATTGGCGTATTTTGCAGTGCTGTCCCCGCTGGGTAAGTACAGATCTCTCATTGGCACGCGGATCGTCACACCCTCAAAGCCAAAGTCGAGCGTATCAGTACGATCGCGAGCACTGCAAGGAGCCATGTAAACATCGTTTTCCTCGTCGTAAGAGGCCAGATTGAGATCGTTGATAAGATAGTCAACAATCTGGCTGGGCAAATAGGCGTGAGAGGTGCCAGAGTCAAGCACAACATTTGAGTTGACGTTTCCAACCGTCACAGTCTTGTTGCCACTCGAAAACTTCATGCTTTCGAGAGTGACCCAGAAGGATGTATACACAGTCATGTTTCCTTGGAGCTGGAAGGGAACCTCGACCATATCGCCCTCGTACTTCGCGCGATCAATTCCTCCAAACAGAATAGACCCAGTATCAGAATCCGTGTCGTTGATGTAAAGCGAGTAGACACGAGATGCGACAAGGCCCTGCTCGACCATAAGAGCCGGGAAGTTGCTGTACATCTTTTTATGTGCGGCCTCCACCGTTTCATAGCCAACTCCGAGAATTCCAAAGTTCCTCGAACCACTTTCGGCCAATCCAAAAGTCGCATTGGTGAGTGACAGTCCATCTACCTCGACGGTATCGTGGACATAGGGGCCTCCGCCATTACTTCCATCGACATAAGTGGCATTCATATAATCGTCTCCATAGGTCAGGGTAGACGACTTGTTGGCGTCAAAAGTACCGAAATCTGTGCAATCGGAGGTGTTGGTAGCGCAATACGGATTGGAAACGCTGTTCACCCACAAGTCAGACGAGCCCGTGTCAACTTGAACGTAGACAGTCTGGGGAGGGGTGCCGACGTGAAGCTCGGCAAAGTACGCCAAAGAGTCGGCGGCGTGAAGAGTGATTGCTGCGGTGCTTTCGGTGTCGCGCTTGATGATCTTGGGAGATGAGCTGAATTTGCGCGTCACATCAAGATGAACTGTGCCGGGGACTGCAGCAACCATGTTGGAGGCAATGGCTGCAATGGCAGCAGCTGTGAAAAGAGATCCTTTCATTGTGGAGATGTTGTTTGTAGAAGAGAGATGATTGAATGTTTGATGGAGAGTTAGAGGAGAGGTATTCCCTTGTCCTTATATACCCCGCCATCATCTCAACAGTTGGTGAACTCATGATGAGCTCTAAATGCGCGATGAAGCTGATCGATGGCTTGGAAGATAAAAATACATTTAAGAGTAGGCGAAGGCGGGGCGCAGAAGTGTGAGTGCGGCTGATCAGGGCGCAGTGAGTGCACCGCCGCTCCACCGGAAGCTAGCGAGCGACATGGATCAAGCGAGTCCCTTGCGCGCTGTAGAAACGTAGAAACCGTCAGCAGTGGCTTCTTTCAGAGCCGCGAAAAGAGCGAAGTTGTCAGTGTTTTGTTGCTGGAATTAGATTACTTCGAGTACCGGCCGGTGCCCCACGCAGATCCGGCCGCTGACTTATGAACTGCAAGAGCGTCTGTAGATCTCAAAACAAACCGCCCTGTGACTTTACGAAGCCCTTTTGTTGCAACAGTCTGTAAACAGGCTTTAGCAACGAATATCCAAGGCAGTCTACTTTAATAGGCACTGCTAAAGTACGCGATTGCCAGATGGGAACTGCTTAGAGTTCACATAAATTAAGTATTCTGATCTGTCCGAATAGGAAAAGTGTATACGCGCCCTGCTCCAACCACTTGAGCAGGTAAACGATACGCCAGCCCGGATAGAAATCAGGCTCCGTCGTCCTCGTGACCAAGACAACTCATCACACCGGCCTGGATGCGAATAAGCTCTGTAGCTCACCACGCCATACAAGATGCACAACTGTCGCGATCCGCTTCTTCTCCCTTTCCTACATCAACACTACCTTCGCCCCAGCCTCCCAACTGCTCTCAACAACTTTCAAAGCCTTTAGTTTCAGTCATATAATGACTTTTTTCCAAAACATCCGCAAGCACTTCTGCTTGGTAAGTTCTACAAATATATATTGTCTGGTATAGCGTTGCTTAGTGGAGAGAGACTGACGACTTTTTAGCGTGGTGCTCCTGCCATCACGCAGATTTCTGAAAAGACCCCTGCCCTTCCTTCCGCGGACCGCCTCACAAGCCTCCGCTTGTTCGTTAGCAGATTCATTCTGCACACTGCGCTTTCTCCCGCTGTAGAGAAGACAGAAACTCCTCTGTCCCCTGTTCCGCAGCCTGCTAGCCATTCGGCCTATCTTTCTGCAGCAGAGCACTCCGTCCGTCGCTGCCGAGCCCAGAGCTTTGCTCCCGTCTGGAAGCTCAAGTTGGCCGCCGATATTGGATGCTCATCTAATACATGGGCCCTCGATACTATCAGTGACTTGTACGACGCCGCCAAGGCCTTAGGTGGCCAGCTCCCACCCGCTCACCCTGTGGTGAAAGTCACATATCTCTATCCGATCGTCAAGGCCGTTTATGCTGCACCCGCCCCTGCAGCTCACCCCACGATCAAACCCGATGCAATTTTGTCGAGAAAAGAGCGTCTTGCCGCTACGAGACACACGTCAGTGTCCCTTTCCTTCGGCCAGAACAGATGCTTCTCGGTAAAGCCTGAAGTCGCACGCGCCGCCCAAACCGTTTTCGAGCTCCATAGCCTCGAAAACGCCCCACTCGTCAAACAAGCTCGCCAGTTCTCGCTTCCCATGTTGCGAAACGTTTCTTTACGCCCTGAAATCAGAACTCTCTCCGTTCGCAATTTCTCAGCGAGAAAGCTTTCAGGTGCGAGCAACTTGCGCGTCAATCACGATGGAGCTCTTGCTAATGGCGCTATCGATACAGCATCGTCTTTGCTCAAGTCCGGCCCGAAGAAGTATACCGATTCCAGCAACGGCAACATGCCACTTGACGACGTTCTTGGACTGTATAATGGTGCCTTTCGATCACTTTCTGTTTCTTCTGTCAAAGATACCACTACTGCTGCTACTGTTCCAGATATCACGTTGGATGATTCTGCTAGAGCCTCTACTACTGCTACGACCTGTGCTTCCGTTGCTGACGCTCACGTGGATACGTCTGCGATACTGGAGCGGGTCTGTCCCGCGCCAAAAGACGCTCAGCATGGCAGCTCTTTCGTTACGAACTGCACGGCAGCTGTCCTACCCCCGACGATTAATGAGTCGGCCAACTCAATCGTCGACCACGATGAGATTCCGGAAGCGTCCATGCTGCCTCCTCAGAACACTCTCGAGCACCCACAGTCTTCAAGTTTCTCCGCGAGTAACGAAACTTCTGATACAACTTCTGCTGTCACTTCTGAGATCACTCTTGCATTCACTTCTGCTGTCACGTCTGAGATCACTCTTGCATCTACGTCTGCCGTCACTTCTTTCCAGGACACCTCTGCTATTCAAAATCTTTCGGATTTTTGGAAATTTCCCGAATCAGATGAGAATGCTACTGCTCGCTCTGCTCTTGTGCAAAGTGTCTATAATACCCAAGCAGATGATACCAACCCCTCTGCCGGCGAGGACGAGTGGGAAGACATTGACTTGGGTGACCACAGTCCTGCTGTTCCTGGTGAATCGCATATTAGCGCTAGACAGGAACTTCTCGAGGCCCTAGATACCTTTAACCGGGATGTCTGGGTGCCTGCTGCGCGGGGATGGAGAAGTATAGTCAATTCAGCGGCGAGAAGGCTTGACGTTGGGTGGATGAGAGGTATCACCTCGACTCCAGAGCCCTAATATTCTTATTTTTGGTTCTTTTTTGCTTTTGTGTCTATATGGTTTCTTGGTCTCTTTCCTCTTTTTTGTGTTGTTTTCGCCTACTTGGTCTTCTGGTTTTTAGTGTTTTTCGATAACGTTCGGTGAACGTGTATAGGCTGGAATAATGCCTTCGTCTTGTGGTACAATGAATTGCTTTAGTAATTATAATTTTACAATTAAAATAACTTTACAATATTCTTGTCTGTAAAGGTCACTCACTATAGTAATTGGCACAGGCCAAACCAAAAGTATTTACGTACAAGTGAGAAATATTGGCTACTTAATACAGAAAAAATGCATCGAGAGCTGATGTTTACTTATGTTTGTATTCGCTTCAAATCATCATACCCAAATAGAAGGACATGAAGACGAAACAAAACTAGTTCTATACAATGTTAAGCAACGGCAAAGAATGAAACCTGGTCGAGAAAGATAAATGCAAAACACAAACGATATATGACAATGAGCGGCTCCCTGATTCATCTGCTTTTTCACTCCTCATTGCCTCCCTCCAAGACCTTCCGAATGTCGTGCCATCTCCGGTTGAGGGACTCGTGCTTGGCATTAACCTAAAAGAAATGTTAGCTATGTGATACTTTTCACTAAAGAGAACACAGAGAGAAAACAACGTACGGAAGCAAACTGGACTTTGGTGTCTGCGAGCTGTGACTCTGTAGATGCTAGCTGATCTTCAAGCGTACGGTTAAGATCCATGACCTCGAGGTTTCGCTTCATAAGCTCATCCATCTCGCCCTTAAGCTTGGCTTCAACTTCGGCCTGAACGGTCGCAGGCAGAGTATCAAGCTGGGTCTGAAGCTCCTCGTTCTTTTTCGTCAATTCTTCGTTCATGGCTTTTAAATCCGTGTTTTCGTCCTTGAGCTTCTCGATCTCGACCTTGCCCTGCACCATCTCGTTGGCAACCTCGATGTGCTCAACGTTCAGAGTGGCAAGGCTCGCCTCGAGTCTCTTGATCTGCAGCGTGAGCTGGCCGTTCAAGGTCTTCAGATGCTCAATCTCCTCCGCGCGCTCCTTCTCCACCCGATGAAGCTCGGTGTACTCGTTTTCATACTTCTTGAGCGTCTCAGGAAGAATCTTGACAGCATACGCGTCAGCAACGAGGTCATTGACCCGATATATGGACTCCGATGACGAATGACTGTTATTGCTCGATGTTCGGAACAGCGAAGACGGACTCCGGCTGTGACTTTTCGCTGCCTCGTTGTCGACGTAGATGTCGAATAGTCCTCCCTTGAGGAAAGTGACGAGCGCGTCAAACTCGAGTTCTAGAATCGAAGCCTCGTTCTTGCGGAGCAGCGCGACGCCGAAACGAAGAATCGCCTCAAGACCCTCGGCGACGACAATGTCAAAAATTCGCAAGACAATCGAAAGCGGGAATTTGTAGGCAAACATCGTCAAGAACCACTGGCTGGCATACATTGAAGAGAGAACGCCTTGTCGGGAGAGGTGGCGGTAAAGCGTAGGCAATGTATCCTCGATGATTCGGTCGAACTGATACAGACGCAAGTGAAGACCGGGCATCTCGGGCAGATAAAGTTCGCGAAGATTGTACGATTTCATGAGATCGACAAGCAAGCAGAACGCCTCTTGCTCCTTCATAACCAGGATGAGGGGCACAGCAATGAAAGCCATTCCCTGGATATATCCAACCTCAGGATCCCACAAGCTGTAAGCCTTGATGATGTTGAAAAGCGCATCTTGGTTCGCAGACTTTGCAAAGCTTGTCCGCGATAGATCTCTTCGGATTCCCTTTTCGTGAGGGCTTGATTCGGTTAGGAGCGATGAGTAGACTTCCTCGAGAATCAAAGACTTGGAAGCAGCCATCAATTGCCAAATTGTTCCGCGAAGAGGAGGCGGTAATCCGTTCTGTACCGCATGCGACAGCTCAACGGGGTGAGTACGAGCCATGTTGGGGTAGTCGGCGACGACCATGGTCCAGAACTCCCAATCGATAGCTGCGATATCGCCATCGGACTCAATGGTATTAGTCGACTGACGCAGAGCTTCAAATTCCTCCTTGAGCTTTTGCGCACCGGCAAGATGCGCCTCTTTTTCGGATTGCTCTTTGCTTTGCAGGTCTTCGCGCGTGGCGTCGACACGACTGAGAAGAAGCTCGTAGTTTGGAGGCGAGGTGGAAACGGCGGATACCGCGACCGATGCCGCACTGCTGACGGACGACAGTCCTCTGTTCTTGGCATGACGCGGGGGGAGCGGAGGAGGAGTCGCACTTCCGGCCTCTGATGCGGTGGGCGAAGCCGATCCAGTGGTCGCGGCGGCCTCTTCAGGAAGGGGAGGCACAGGCTTTTCTTTGTCGCTTGACCTGTTCTTCGTGAGCCACGCAAAGGGTTTCTTCTTTTGGCTGCGTGGCGGAAGGGGAGGTGGTGGTGCAACTGCCTCTACCTCGGCAACCGGGGTAGAAGCCGGCGAGACGTCTTCGTTCGTGGCAGAAGCGATCGCGGCGGATGAAGCAGCAGCCGGTTCGTCGGCGAGATTGACGTCATCCAAGTTCTCTTCGATCGGGACAGGGGCGACCTGGGTGAGTGAATCAGAGCCAAGCTTAACCTCTTCGGTAGCGTTCGCTACGTCAGCCTCGGGCTCACCGGCCGGAGTCTGCGGAGTAGCGGGAGTGGAGATCTCGGGAGCCTCTGAAGCAGCAGTGGTAGCTGATTCAGCGTACGGATTGCTGTCTGCGCTGGCAACGGGATCTTCTTGAGACTCTAATGAGGGCTCGTCGGCAGAGTCTGCTTGAGGCTCGGCAGCCAGCTCTGAGACCAGTGCATGCTCCTCGAACGTGTCGACGGCAGCGGTCGCGGGAGCAGACTCGGTTTCGGGCACAATTGATTCGGCAGCCGGAAGGGTCGTTTCGGCATCAGTAGTTGAGTCATTGACCTCTTCGGTCGTATTCTCGGTTTGTTTCTCGCCAGAGGGAGTCTCGGACGCATCCGTTACGGACGCGGTGAGGTCGCGCTCAGAGCGGGGGGAGAGCATGATGTCGTCGGCAGCGTCCTCGAATTCTGAGGCATCAGGGGCCTAAAATAATATTTAAACAGATCGTCAGTAGAAGAAAAGGCAATTGAATAGCCGGAACTAGGCCCGACAGAGAAAAGATAGAAGAAAGGTGGAGAGAGGAAGAGAAGGGCAGTCAGGGATGATGGAGAGCACTTACGTCTGTCTCGGCATGGACGGCGAGGTCTGAGGGAGGCGCGGAGCCTTCGACGTCGGTGGACTCGGCCATCAGAGGTTATAGGAGTGGATATAGCAAGAATAGACAGATGAATCTGAATGGGGACTTCGAGCAGGAGAAAAGGACAAAGGAGATGGAGAAGGACAAAGATTTGGAATAAATTGCTTGGAAGCCGTCGTGGCTGCTGCAGCGCGCGCGTTTCGATCCAACTCGGGAAGCAAGGGATTTGGGTCCTTTCGAAACTCTAAATATCGGCATGCGGCTCATTAAGGGGCTCGTGAGGTTTATCGGGTTAGGGCTCTTAATTACGAAAAAACAAATAAAAAAAATGGAGACTGGATTGCCGTTGCTGATATTCAAGACGACTTGCCACAATATCAAGGAGTCGCCAGAGAACTTACGGGTTCTAAAAAGCAGTATTTTAAGACGGGGAGGAAGTGAAGAGCGCAGCTATTCTTCGTGTTTACCTTTCTGTCCTCAGGCGAGTATTCGCAACTTTCCAGAGGTCATCCTCACCTTCGCTATCTCTAGTGCTCCAGAGCTTCAAAATGACAAAACTATCTGGTCGCGCATTCTACGAGTCCCTCGGGTCTCCTAAGAAGATCATCGCTCCTATGGTAGATCAGTCTGAGCTTGGGTGGCGTTTACTTTCGCGTGCACATGGAGCGGACCTGTGCTACACCCCGATGCTGCACGCTCGTCTGTTCGCAGAGTCGGAAAAGTACCGAGATCAGAACTTCCTGGCTGGGCATGACGGAAACAAAGAGACCGATCGGCCGTTGGTGGTGCAGTTTTGTGCAAACGACCCTGAGGTCTTATTACAAGCGGCTAAATTAGTCGAAGATCAGTGCGACGCAGTCGATCTCAACCTCGGGTGCCCTCAGAACATTGCAAAGAGAGGCAAATATGGCTCGTTCCTGCAGGAAGATTGGGATTTGATCTACAAGCTCAGTAAGTTATTTACTCATCTGTTATCTGATATTACTTCACTACATATCGTCACGAGTAGTTCTGACATGTTCCCTCTCTAGTCAACATTCTCCACGTTAATCTCAAAATCCCCGTAACCGCCAAAATCCGCATATTCCCCGACAAAGAGAAGACTCTCAAATACGCAAAAATGGTTTTATCCGCTGGCGCCCAGATCCTCACCGTGCACGGCCGTACCCGCGAGATGAAGGGTCAACAAACCGGTCTTGCAGACTGGCAGATGATTCGCTTCCTGCGAGACAATTTACCACCCGAGACCGTCATTTTCGCCAACGGAAACATCTTGTACCATGAAGATATCAGTCGCTGCTTAGAGATCACCGGTGCTGACGGTGTTATGGCGGCGGAAGGAAGTCTGTACAACCCAGCTATATTTCAAAAAGAAGTCACTTACTCTGAATCTATTCCCGACTCAAAAGAGCTCATCGATGAACTGTATCCTCGGGTGGACGTCTTGCTTCGTGAATACTATGAGATTCTAAAGTCAACTCCGGGAGAAGCTACCCGTCTCGCCGCAAAATCTCATTTCTTCAGACTGCTGCGCCCGTTCTTGCCCATCTACACGGACGTTCGTCAAGAGATTGCCAAAATCAACCGAAACACGACTATTGAAGACTACGAGAAGATCACAATCTCGGTGGAGGAAATTGTTCGCGGCTTGCTCGCAGATGAGGAAAACCAAAAGAAAGATACTATCGTCAGATCATCCCAGCCTATGGACGAATCAGGAGCTGTCTACAAGGACATTCCGTTCTGGCGTGTGCAGCCTTATTTTAGACCAGTGAGTGGTCAAATATTGTACGGCGGCAAGCGAAAGAGCGATCCTGCTGCTGCTGAGTCCGGCAACAAGCCGGCTGAAAAGAAGGAAAGGTTGGAGACGGTCGAGGTACCGGTTGCGTTGTCTGCATAGAATTTTGTATCATTATGGCGCCGGATTTTCCAGTTTGGTCTAATGTTGCGAGATCAGTATATAGGCGTTTGTTTCTAGTAATTTAATAATCCACCATTATTTGAAAAAAAAATAAACCCAGAAGCTCCTACACTCCATGTGAAGCTGAGCTATCGAATGAAATAGCGATTGACGAAAGACTGATCTCAGAGTACCTGTTTTCATAGCTGAGAGAAGGCACAACCCTAGAAGAGTACTCTTAAAGTACGCGACCCTAACGAGTGTCTTAATTGTTCTTAGATGGACACCACTGGAAACGCACCAGACTTGTATTTCTGATTAAACTGTAGAATTATGATACTTAAAAAATGCTTTGATTTTGTCACCAAGTCTGCTGATAGCCTGTACAGGCAATACGAACTTGAGGGTATGGTGGTTACAGCTATTTTGACTGATTATTTTATATAGCGAAGAAGGCGATAGTCCAGTCTATTCACATCCAATAATTTTTTTATTGGACAGTCTCAGTAGAGAAAACTCGCCGACGGCTGTTCCTATAATCTGTAGTAAGCCACTGACGACTGCTCATAAAGCGTTCAAGGGACTCGCTTGCTCCATGTCGCTCGCTAGCTTCCGGTGGAGCGGCGGTGCACTCGCTGCGCCCTGTTCAGCCGCACCCGCACTTCTGCGCCCCGCCCTCGCCTACTCTAAATGTATTTTTATCTACCAAGCCGTCCATCAGCTTCATCGCGCATTTAGAGCTCATCATGAGTTCACCAACTGTTGAGATGATGGCGGGGTATATAAGGACAAGGGAATACCTCTCCTCTAACTCTCCATCAAACATTCAATCATCTCTCTTCTACAAACAACATCTCCACAATGAAAGGATCTCTTTTCACAGCTGCCGCCATCGCGACCATTGCCTCCAACATGGTTGCTGCAGTCCCCGGCACAGTTCATCTTGATGTGACGCGCAAATTCAACTCGTCTCCCAAGATCATCAAGCGCGACACCGAAGGCACCGCGGAAGTCACTCTTCACACCCCCAGCGATATGGCGTCTATGCTGTACTTTGCCGAGCTTCAAGTCGGCACCCCTTCCCAGACTGTCTACGTTGAAGTCGACACTGGGTCGTCTGACTTGTGGATCAACAGCGCTTCCAATGCGTACTGTGCTACCAATATCTCCAAATGCGCAGAATACGGCACTTTCGACGCCAACAAGTCGTCTACCCTGACATTTGGAGACGACTATATCAATGCCACTTACGGCGACGGAACCAACGCGCAAGGCCCATATGTCCATGACATCGTTGAAATGGGTGGACTATCGCTCACCAATGCGACTTTCGGATTGGTCGAGAGTAAGAAGGATATGGGAATTCTAGGGGTCGGTTATGAAACGATTGAAGGCGCGCATAAAGCGCCTTACAGCAACTTCCCGGCTCTTATGGTCGAGCAGGGTCATATCGCATCTCGTGTCTACTCGCTTTATATCAACGACTCTGCTTCTGAGACTGGGTCTTTTCTTTTTGGAGGCATCGACCGCGCAAAGTACGAGGGTGATATGGTCGAGCTTCCCTTCCAGCTGCAAGGAATCTTACCTGTCTTCACAAAATTCTTGGTCAATCTCGGGAGCATAAAGTTCTCGAGCGGCAGCAAGACCGTGACGGTCGGAAACGTCAACTCTGTCGCTCTCCTTGACTCTGGCACATCCATGACCTACTTGCCCAACGAAATCCTTGACTATCTCGTCAGTGATCTTCACTTGGCCTCTTACGACAAGAAACTTGATGCTATCGTCGCTCCTTGCAGTGCTCGCGACCGGACTGATACGCTTGACTTTGGCTTCGAAGGTCTGACTATCCATGTGCCGATGAGAGACCTGTATTATCCCGAATGGAATGATGATGGCACTCCCATGACAGACGCCGATGGCGATCAAATTTGTTGGTTCAGAGTGTTGAGCACCGATCTGTCCGGAGGAGTGGTTCTCGGCGATTCTTTTCTCGCTTCAGCTTATGTTGTTTACGACCTTGACAACAACGTCGCAGGCGTGGCTCAGGCTAAAGCCAATGTGACTGAGTCTGACATCGTGGCCGTTGGCTCTGGAAAGAATGCTATCCTCAAAGCGATCGGCGCGTCTACTTCCAACTCAGCCTCTTCTACCTCTGTCACTAGCACCATCACCTCTGCTCCTTCTGCTACCCACACCACCCTTGTCCGATCGGTCATCAACCACAACACTGCGCTCTACAATTCGACCTCCAATCATACCGCCACAAACGCCACTTACACAAGCAGCACACCGACTGCTTCGGCTATGACTGGCGGGGCGGGATCTCTATACTATTCGCATGCATCTTTGGTTTCGCTTGTCGCAGCAGTGATTATTTCGGTTTTTGTTTTGTAAAGCATATTGGGGGAGCGATTTGTGTACATATTTGATATTTTGCATTGCATTCTTGGGCGTTTATCGGTTTTCTAGACATTTGTACATTATTCAATAGCATATGACTTCTACTCAATGATTCCTTTTGATCTCACAGGAAATAAAATTAGTATGATCATAATAATATAATCAAAACGTCGTAAAGATATCGGAAATAAACCGTGCCCAACTCCAAGTCTGTCAACTAGCGTAGTGCTTGAACGCCAACCCTGCAGAAAAGACTTAGTCGACAGGCAATACTACGACTACAAAGCTTATAGCTACTATTATAATAATAATAATAATAATAATAATAATAATAATAATAATAATAATAATAATAATAATAATAATAATAATAATAATAATAATAATAATAATAATAATAATAATAATAATAATAATAATAATAATAATAATAATAATTGATATTTATTGAAACTATAGAGGAGGGAGCAAGCCGTTGCTATTGAGCGGGAATCCAGCAAAAAAAACGGGCAGTAACGGTAATAACCGTAGGCAGTTACAGTTATGACTCAAAAGAAAAGAAGAGAAGAAAAAGTGATGATGATCAGCAGAGAAGTAATACCGAACTAGAGAAGTAGCTCGTTTCAGCAGAGTGTTCGTGATTTCCAACAAGCAGAGCGGTGCTTTTGGAAACCAACGAGTAAAGCAGTAACAGAAGCGAAGTGCCATTTGACAGATGGCAGACAATCAGACAGATAGCGGACAGAGAGTGGATAGAGCCTTGATATCGGGTATGAGGTCTCTTCTTTGCGTTCCTCAGATTCCTCGTCGTGGGTGGTGTTGCTATGACAATAATACTATCATCCTCCACTAGTGTAGTGTTGCACATAGTGTTGCAGGTAGCATAATGTGCGGTGTTGTATGCAGTGTTGTATGCAAGTCATATGAAAAACGATATGCGATGCTGTCTGCGATGTTGAATGCAAAGTGGTATGCAAAGTGGTATGCAAAGTGGTATGCAAAGTAATATGCGATGTGTGCGATGGGGTATGCGATGTTGTGTCCAAAGTTGTATGCGAATGCAATGATATATGCGATGTTGTGTCCAAAGTTGTATGCGAATGCGATGTGGTATCCAAAGTTGTATGCGAATGCGATGTGGTATCCAAAGTGATATGCGATGTTGTATGCGATGTTGTATGCAGAGTGGTATCCAAAGTGATATGCGATGTTGTGTCCAAAGTTGTATGCGTATGCGAATGCATTGTTGTATGCGATGTGGTGAATGTGGTGAGTGTGGTGAATGTCTAGAATTGGTTGCTCCTGTGTGCAACGTGCGCGGAATCCGTAGTAATACCCTCGTCTCACCACTAGAGCCGCTTTACCACGGAATGGTAGACTCGTCAATCCGAAAGATAGACAAGGCCGGCTCCATATCAGAAATCTGATAGTGCGAACCATCGGCTCCACCATGGACTTGCTCGTAATCGGGAAAGCACCAGTCGGAGGGATTATTCGTACGAAACGAACTATCGTCCTTGCCCCTATATCCGATTTCATCGGGGATCTCGGGGGAATAGTCCATCTCATAATCCATTTCATCGTCGTGCTCCTCTCTGCCGTCTGTGGAGAAGGGCTCGGGCTTCTCCAGCACTGTGGTAACGAGACGGCCGGTAGGCGAAGGTGCCGATGAGGCCGGCGATGAGGTTGGAAGAGACGGACTTGAGAAGGGCGATAGTTCCAAAGAAGGAGACTCAGCAGCCGAGCTGCTCATACTCGACTATTACGACTGTTAGTATCATTCAACTATGAACAGTAGCAGGGGCTTATTCTCACAATAGCAATCTCTGTACTCAGCGGAAGGGAAGGTTGCACATCAATATGACTCGCACCACTAGCCGTGGGTGCGGATGCGACGATAGCCCTCTCTTGCTCTAGCTCTCTGTCGTACGTTTCAAACTGATGTCATACTGTTAGCTGAGATTTGTTAATAGGGCAGGAGGATTAAGAACTTACCGTCTCGCTGTCTGAAATCATCTGTTCGTGCTGACGTGGGTGCTGCCGTAGCTAGCACAGTATTCGTTGCTGATAGGGAGCTCGGACGCGTCAGGCTGACCGGTGGTTTCCTCGGTGATACTGTCGTCGGTGAGTACCTCAAGAGATGACGGAGAAAAGTCGTAGTCAGCGTAGGTACTGTCGTTGTAGTCCGAGTCAACTTCAGCGTTGGGGACTGTAGAGGAGGAGGGGGAGGAGGAGGAGGAGGAGACGTCGCTGTCGTACATGAACTGAGGCTCCCTGCGTTGAGGAGTTTGCAGAACGTTGAAATGCGCAGAGCCAGCGACGTCCTGGGGATCGGTGGAGAAGGAAAGGTTGAGGATGGTGGGGGTAAGCTTGAATCCGAATCTCATGGTGGCCAGCTATTCCGAATATTCTCGGATTCGGGATCCGTTCTTTCAATAATCAGAATAGGTAAACGAAGAGAGGCAGCGATGAGAGGCACAGGGAAGCTTGGAAGATTGTCTGTAAGTTGGATTGCGGTAGAGCTAGACTTCACGGTTTGGAGCAAACGGTGAAAGGGGGACACTGTACGGCGGTGAGGAGAGGAAGAGAGGAAGAAAGGCGGGAACTGGGCGAGAGCTTATAATGTGCTTTCCAGACCGACCAGGCCGATTCGCAATGGACGAATGAGAGAGAATTATTCCATGATCTCCGGCCCCACGCTTCCCTTTTTGGATTTTATTCAAGTTTGCTGAATTTCGTGTATTCGTATAACTTATCTAATCTACTTCGTGTCATATACAGAAATGCAGAAAGACAGAATAACACACTTCTGGTGTCTCATCGCGCTCAATCGTTGCCGAGGATGTCAGAAAGCGAGTGTGCGGCTCAACTGTGTGTTTGTCGCACGAGCTGTTACACGTTACGCGCATCTGCAGTCGCAGTGTGGAACAGCACAGATCCTGAGCATTAGCAGCTATCAGCGGTTTAAAGATCATCTTGACTTGTTCTGGGCGATGTTTGAACAGCAGGCTCTAGAAAACAGCACAGTGACGCAGCAAAGCTCAATGAGTGGGCGCGAGTGAGAAAGACATAGCAGAAACCCAGAGGAAGTCAACTTCTTTGTCGATTTCAACGAACGCCGTAATCATTCTTGATAGTTTGCAATCCCAGATAAAATTGGACGCATATGAGTGCAGAATGTCAGAATAAATTGGCAGATAGCTAAGAAAGCAGAAGGGCGACGCGTTCGGAAGTGAGAAACGCGCTATGAAAGAGTTAATTTATCGGCGAGAACATCAGTAAATACCCAGTTATGGCAAAACCAAACGCATTAACGACGCGATATACTGATCTAAACAATTACAACACGTTCTTCTGTTTTGCGTGTGTTTTCAGCGACATCGCTTGACAACCCCAGTACAGTCTTCCTTAAACCCTCGAGCAGCTTTAGTGACTCCGAGATCGGGTATTTATGTCTGTAGCTCGCAAACCGGAAATAGTGGGCCTTGTGCACGTTGTCTGCGCTCTGTTCGCGTATCCTGAGCAACCTACTTTCCAGGCTAATCGCTCTTCGCGCAGACTAGATAGCTCGTCTATTTCCGTATTCAGTTATAGTTTCCTCGAAATTGGTTTTGATGTCTCAGCAACCACAAACATCGAGCAAAATAATCGCGTCTGAATAGCGCGTTTGACTCTGTGCGAGTTAGGTTTGGAAAGGCAAAAAGTAAACAAGTCTTCAGAAAGCTTCCATAGCAGACTATCTGATATTCACCCACCCAAAACCATCCTTCCGGATCTGGCATCAAGGATCCCATCCGCGGTCCTCCACTGTCTGATGTTCACGATGATCTTATCCAGAACAGAAGCTGTTGTTGAGATTAATTCAGTAAAAGGCTTAGAGCACGCGCGCGAGTGTTGTGTAACAGTAAACTTGTGTAAGTCTTGTGCAACAGTAAACTTGTGTAACAGTAAACATGGTGAGCACACGCGTGAGTCTTGTGTAACAATAAAAATCTGTGAGCTTGTGTAACAGTAATCTTGTGTAACAGTGAACATGGTGAGCACACGCCTGAGTCTTGTGTAACAGTAATCTTGTGTAACAGTAAACATGGTAAGCACACGCGTGAGTCTTGTGTAACAGTAAACTTGTGTAACAGTAAACATGGTGAGCACACGCGTCAGTCTTGTGTAACCGTAAACTTGTGTAACAGTAAACATTGGTGAGCTTGTGTAACAGTAAACTTGTGTAACAGTAAACATGGCGAGCGCGTGAGTAAACTTGTGTAACAGTAAACATAGTGAGCACACGCGCGAGTCTTGTGTAAAAGTAAACTTGTGTAACAGTAAACATGAAGAGCACACGCGTGGGCCTTGTGTAACAGTAAACAAACTGCGTGAGTCTTGTGTAACAGTAAACATTGGTGAGCTTGTGTAACAGTAAACATAGTGAGCATACGCATGAGTCTTGTGTAACAGTAAACATGGTGAGCACACGCGTTAGTATTGTGTAACAGTAAACATGGTGAGCACCCGCGTTAGCCTTGTGTAACAGTAAACATGGTGAGCACACGCGTTAGTCTTGTGTAACAGTAAACATTGGTGAGCTTGTGTAACAGTAGACATAGTGAGCATACGCGTGAGTCTTGTGTAACAGTAAACAGTAAACATGGTGAGCACACGCGTGAGTCTTGTGTAACAATAAACATTGATGAGCTTGTGTAACAGTATTCTTGTGTAACAGTAAACATGATGAGCACACGCGTCAGTCTTGTGTAACAGTAATCTTGTGTAACAGTAAACATGGTGAGCACACGCGTCAGTCTTGTGTAACCGTAAACTTGTAAGTCTTGTGTAACAGTAATCTTGTGCAACAGTAAACATCGGCGAGCACACGCGTTAGTCTTGTGTAACAGTAAACATGGTGGAATATTAAGTTGACCAGGTGGCGGAACTACAATCATAACAAAGCCCTCCCATTTCCTAATTTCCCTCTTCCGTCTTCTCTTCCCTCCTCATAGTAAACAGTTTCATCCCCCAGCCCACAGCATTTTGCCAAATAATAAATTTACCACTCTCAATGTTTTCAGAAGTACCTGAGATCGTCGAGACTCTTATTCCTGCGTTGCTCGCTGTCCGTCCTAAGAAGTTCACTCCAGAAATGTATGACCCATCAGTCGCGTGGAAGTTGATGCACGCTGCCGCGCTCATAGTCATGCTTCTCGGCGGCGAAGACCCCGCATTCTGGAAACACCTATTCGAGGTTGACAATCCCGAGATGCCTACTGGAGTACGCGTTGCTCTTATTGAATTCTATATACGTCCGTATCAAGCTCTGCTGGAGTACAGCAAGAATAGACGCCCCCATAATTTGAGCGACGAAGGGGAAGACACAGTGGACGAAGAAGAATCGCCCCTCAATGCCAAAGGATCGGCCATCACCGATTTTCTTTTCAGCACAGGACCGCGCCGCGACACAAACATGAAGGCACCATCGACCCAGGGGACCCGTCCGGCGGCGAGAGCCAGCAATAACTGGAGGTCCACATCGACACAGTCAACGCCGCGTGTCTTTCCAACCAGCAGCCCATTCATGACGCCAACAGCGGCTCAGTCAACGCGTCGGCCCACCACCCCGTATATGAGGCCAACCGTGACTCCGGCAACGTATTCAGCGATGACAACCAGCAACAATTGGAGCTCCACATCGACACAGTCAACGTACCGTGTGTTTCCGTCCAGCAGCCCATTTATGACGTCAACGGCGGCTCAGTATATGCGTCCGCCGTATCCAACCATTTCGTATTTGGGGCCAATGGCGGCAACGACCAGCAACAACTGGCGGTCCGCATCGACTCTGCCTACGCGCCCTGTGTTTCCGACCAGCAGCCCATTCATGACGCCAACGCGTCCGACAGTGCCAGCTAGCAGCCCATCCATGAAGCTGACGTCGACTCGGGCGAGTCCGGTGGTGACGGCCCACAACACAAACAATAGAACCACAGGAACGCCACAGACTCCACAGGTAGCGAACACAAACAATAAAACGACAGAAACGCCACGGACTCCACAGGTAGCGGACAGCAAAACACATCGGAAGCAGAGAGCGTCTCAGTCAAAGCGCCGAGTCGAGGCGGTAGTGCCGCTTCGCAAGCAAGCCTTGAAGGCTGCAGCGACTCAGTCGATGCGCCCGGTGGTGCCCGCATCGAACGCGTCGCAGAGCGCTTCACCCCTTGAAAACAGTCATATTACCCTTGGTACGAGAAAGACGGTCCAGTCAGGAACCCTTCTGGCCCGACAAATATCAGAGATAGGGATCTCGACCCAACGCAGAGAAAGCTCGATTATTCCTGCGCGAGGGATAGCATTCGAAGAGAAGCAGGCATCGCAAGACTCAGTCTTCTCAGCTTCTGTCCCTTCCACATCGCGCAAGCACTCCCTTGAGGGCGAAGACAACGATAGCCCCAGCATTCATCTCTCAAAGAGACGCCACTCAACATTATCGACGTCGAACGTGCAGCCTAACTCAGCCACTGATGATGGGGAAGAACTTGATCCACGCAGACCAAATTACGAAGAGATTGATGAATTCCTAGACGCAGTGCTCGAGTCGCATAAACGCAAGAAACTCCCGCGCTCCAGTCATCAGCTCGAAGAGTCTTCTTCCGCAAGCCTCCAGCATCACATCCGGGAGTCGATCAGCCAACAGTATGTATTATCCTTATTCTTTCATATCACTAGAGCATATGCCATCATTTGCTAACGTGAAAGCGTCAGCTCCCCTGAATCTGTGGTTGCCGGGAATGAGATCCCGTGCCCACAGCAGCTAATATCAGATGAGGATGCAGAAGATGCAGCGCGCCAGTAAGTAGTCGTTCATCACATTTGCTCCGCTATCTCTCCTTCGGTTTACTCACCGCAATAATATAGGTTGTCTACGAATTCTAGTTGTGTGGTAAGGGTTATAAAAAAATTAACTTTGACGCGTCGCGTCTGTTTAATTATTTTGAAGTCGCGACTAATAGTCAATGAATTTTACAGATCGTATGATTAGGTATCATCGCATGCGTGCGATGCGATTAGTGTGCGCGGAGCAGAGGGGTTATAGTACAGGGTATGTTGGCCGATTTCAGTTGAGAGGCATGCAGAGCGAGAAGGGGGGAGGGGGGGGGTGTGGTATTACAACTAGTTGTCTGACGTTCTGTGAGCATCCCAGCTGATTGTAAAGAGTTTGATTGTGCGTTCACAGAGAGACATCTACAAGATCTCGAGATATATTTTATCAAGCAGCGTTGGGAGGCATCAGTAAACCTGAATAAGGGGCATTTCATACCTCGATAGCTACTGAGATGCCCGTTTCGTTTACGCTTAGTTATGTTCCGAAGAGTTGGTGGAGCAGTAGACTCAGGCTGTTATCACAGATGTTACGATATAATATGCCGTTTTACCAACTTTTTCGGGACTGTTACACAGGGAGTGTATCTTTTAAGCTGTTGTTATTTCACGGCGAGCTACCCTGCCTTGTTTCTGCTTTACAGGTGTATATTATACAGAAGAATTAAAACCGAGCACCGAAACATTTTGCGAAAGTCTGTAGTTAGAGTCCTAATTATATCCAAATATAAAACAAAACGTTCTTCTCTTTCCGCCGTCGACGTCGTTGAAATGCAAGCACGACGGTCTAGAAAAGTCATGATGAGCTCTTCTTGCTGGGAACCTGCACTCTGACGACGCAGGGACTGAAAGCATGTCTCAACAGGACCATGTATCCGATCAAATCTGAGAGATAAAACTGCTGAAAGGAATCTCGAGCGCTGTCACGAAACGGGCGGCGCGTCAGATGTGTGTTTACTTTCGGCCCAAATGAGAAACCCTATTGCATCAGACACGCGCCCGCCCGAACTGCGATCCGCACATTTAGGCGCCGCCCGCCTCTTCCTTCTCTTCTTCCTCCCCCGGCACAGGTTCTCGGCTCCTGTGCCACCGCAGCGATTTGATCTATTTCCCAGCAATAGATCGGAATTATCGGCATCCCGGCTCTCTCTCGGCGGCAACAATATCCGGCGGAGGTTGATGAGGGTATGTTTTGATCTTCCTTTTTTCTCTCGCATGCATGGTACCTCGTGAAGTCGTCAGAGAGCAGCCCATCCTGCGCAGGTAGCACTCTTGGAGGGTGGCATATACCGAAGTGGTAGCATTCTCAAAGAAGTAGACTGCACTGTTCCATGAGCATTTCCAGGGAAACCACATTGCGTGGATAGCGTTCTCGTACTGAGAGCAGACTACACCGCGCCTTGTAGCACTCTCTGGGGGTGGCTATCACTGGAACAGATAGCGCGCCTTTGAGGGTCGCATAATACCCAGGTAGCGTTCTCTAGGAGTAGCCTATATCACGACAGGTAGGGCAGGCTTTTCGCGGCAGGACCTCGAGAAAGTCGGGGAGTTGCTTATTCCGGTCAGGACTGCCGGTCCGTATCCGCGGTTGCTCTCCCCCCAAGAGCGGGCGTCGTGCCATGCATACGAGGGAAGAAAGGGAGAGCGAAGCTTACTCGACCAAGCGGTCTGGTATATGGCCTGCCCGCGCAGATACCGGGTGAGTTCGCCCAAAGGAACTACAATTCCGTTGTCGGCCCGGTCCCTCTGCGTGGCCGTCTCATGTACGCGCCGAGGATCCTGCCTGGTCAGGGTGGACGCGGTTGGTCAGGGCGGCCAATCCGATGAGCTTCTTCTTTAGCCAGGTTGCTCATTGGATTTAAAACGTCTTCGTTGTCGCGTCTCTTCAACAAATGCACTGGTAGGTTGCGCCGTCGCACGGGAGCCCCGAGGCGACGGTTGTTGAGGAGAGTCCGCACGACCAAGCGGTTCAAGCGCAACGTTGACAATCCACCAATACGGGGGCGGTCTATGACTGCCTTCTGGGTGAAGTCGGGTTTTAGTGGGTATGGCGATTTCGAGAGTCGCAGAGTCCCACATAACTCTTGAGCAGGGCATCATAGTTTTGTTCAAGAGTATGCGTAATGCATTCTTCCCAATCCTGGCACCAGTCGCTTTTGCGCGCTTTTACTGTCTCTGTTTTTCTGTATCTGCTGCTCTGATGGTGGTCTGCTGAGCTGACAAGCTGTTGTTCTGTCATGCTTTTTACTGTTGTGTTGTTTTATTGTGATGTTGTTGCTTTATATGTTGTTTTGTTTTTCGATAACTTTATTGCTTTGTATGTTGTTGTGTTGTCTCTTTTTCTATTCTTTTTTACCGTTGTGTTGTTTCGTTTCTTTATATTTCTTAGCAGAGAGCAGAGTCGTTTATGTATTTGATGTATCAAGAGCGCGCGGCGGTACCGTATTGAAAAACCAAGAAAGAAGAAAAAAATAAATCCATCTTCTCTTTGCTTTATATCTGGTTCTTAAGCAGTGGTTTTGTAGAGTAGACATACAGACTTCAGAAGTGTTGCTGAAATGATATAACACCCTACTAGTTAGAGTAACTGCAGACTATTTACATAAGGTGTTGATTATTTTGGACGGTATATTTGAAATACATTCATACTCCTCTACTCCTAATCAATCAACAAGGTGAACTGAAAGATCAACAAACTGAACTAGAACAAAAGTAAACATCTGCAATACTACAAGACGATTACGAAAGGTACACATAAGTATCCGCCCCCTGTCTCTCCATATAATCCTTATTAATCAGCTTCTCGATATTCTTCTTGATATCGCTCAGATCAAGCGTTCCTCTCTCCTTAGTCATCTCGATCGTTTGCCGGATAAGTTCGACGTGCTTGACCGTCTTCTTCGTCTTCATGATGCGGACGATGACACCCTGGATCTCGTACTCGCGATCACGCTTGACCATCTCGTGCACTTCCTTGTTCTCCTCAGGGGTTTCTTTGAGTTGGACCTGGTTGATGCGGAGACGGTACGCTTTATCTTCAAACTTTAGGTTGACTGCGAATTTGTCGCCCGGATTGACGTTTTTGCCGCGGGGTTCCTTGCTCAGCACGCGGACTTTTCCGCAGGCTAGAGATTGCAGCGTGCGGGTCAAATTTTTGTCGTCGAGATCGGTGGCGGTTTTGATTTGCTCGTAGGTAAGCGATTTCCCATCGTCGACGTCGTTGAAGAGCAAGAGCACGACGGTCTGGAAAAGACTCATGCTGAGCTCTTTCTTGCCCTTTGGGAACTGCGCTTTGACGACGCAGTGGCCGAGGACATGGCGCCAGGAGATCTTGCGTCCGGTCTGCTTTGAGAAGTAAAACTGCTGGAAGGACTCTAGAGCGGTGTTCATCTCCGGGGGCAGGACGAGGGTGGTGTCGGGGTAGTAAGGCCAGAAGGCTTGCGAGAGCGCGTTGACGTAGAGATCGATGCCGGTTTCTTTTGCGGTCGAGTACTTTGAGTTTTTGAAGGATGCCATAAAGTCGCGCGAGATCTCGGTGTCGCGGAACATGCCCTCGAGTTTCTGGGTGAAGGAGGTACCGCACTCGTCTTTGAGCAAGGTAAGCATATTGCGCTCGGCGTCGTCGCTCGCAGAGCGGTTGAGCAGAAGACGTTTGGCGAGATCGCGCTTGTAGAAGGCTTCGAAGACATCTTTACCCTCGATGAAGCGGAAGAGGATGAGGACGCCCCACATGCGCGTCTCGAGCTCTTTGTCGTCCATCTGCTTGTTACCAGCGCGCAGGAGCTCGTCGACGTACTTTGCAATCATCTCAGCAGGTACGGACTGACGCTTGTTGATAAAGTCGGCAAAGCCTTCACGCATGGCGTTGCTAAAGTCATCGTCTTTGGCAAACGAGGCTGCGAGGATGCGGTCGAGCTTGGCCTTGAACGCGAGCAGGGAGGCGACCATGATTGCGTCTTTGGCGGGATCCATGACGAGTTTGAGGCCTTCGCGTTTGGTGTATTCTCCAAAAGCGGTAAGCAAGGCTTTGGATTCTTTGACCTGGGTGAAGAGTTGGTACATGTATTCCAGGCTTTGAGTGTCTTCAGCGTCCACGAGGTCGTCAAAGCCGCGGCTGATGATGATGTCGACTTTGGATTTGATCATCTCTTCCTTGACTACGGCGACGGTATCGACGCGGGTAGTACTCTGGAAGGAGAAAGTTGTAGCCTGGTCGGATTCGAAGTCAAGGGCCGACATTGTAAGTTTGAGATAGTCGGGGATGGGCATCGATTCGATATTGGCTTCGGAGAGGTCATGGTAGTGAGCGCGGGTGGAGTGAAGAAAGCGGACGTGGAAATTGGCTAGATAGACGTCGAGTTTGAAAATCATATCAATGGCGAGAGCGATCAGTTTGGTGTCTTCGAGCTTATGAGAGCGGTGCAGTTCAAAGTAGGACATAAGGCTGGCGAAGAAGGGTTCACCAATCTCGCCGTCGATGATTATGTGCTTGCGGAACAAGCTGTAGCCCGTCTCACTATAGAAGAGATTAGAATAAGACAGAAACCAAGCAAATCGGAGAGATGATCATACATGATGGAGAGATCATTGGGTGAGGAGAGGAGGTAACTGCGATCGAGGTAGAAAAACATGTTTTGGACGATTTTGAGCTGAGCGGTCCACTTGAGCCACTTATCGACCACGAGCTTGACCATATCTGCCGAGTCCGACGACTTGACGGCCGGCTCTAAGCTCTGTTTGACAAAGTCGAATGCAATGTGATTCGTCATGCGCATCTTGAGGTTCTCCCAGAGACTGCGGCTTTTGTCTACGCGGCATAGATTCTCGACGCCGCGATAGAGAGCCTCGAAGGAATCCGAGATGGGTTGGTCGTGGAAGACATTGTCGAGGGCGGAGTTGAGTGCGAGCCAGGTGGAGTTGAAGTATTTTTCTGATAGAGAATCGGAATTGGGAAAGAAGTCGGTGGTCGAGGACGCGAGGGTGAGTTTGCGGGGACCGCTGGATCCGAGAAGCTGCTTCTGGCGTTTAGGACGCTGGGCGGATGAAAGTCTGGAGGACGACTTGGAGAGAAGCGGAGAGGAGGAGGTGTTCTGCGAGAGAGGGAGGCCTCTGGAAGGGAAGTTTGAGAGCATTGCTGCTGTGGGCGGTGCGTGTGGGTGACCTTGTTCGATAAGGAAGGAGGGAGAGCGGGAGAGGGAGGGCATGGGAATGAATTCACGTGACTGCTGGGAGGTACTTTTGAGTCCAAATTAAGGAGGGGCAGATTAGTAATCGGGGAGCATTAATAATCAGACTGATGGATATATAATTGATGTGCTCCCTGCTATCAGTGCTGCAGAATAGAATAACATCTGCGATACAAGGAACACGAAAGCAAAGAAGAAAGAAACAATGCCTTCTATTCCTATTTCTATCGTGTCGGATGCGATCTGCCCGTGGTGCTATGTTGGATATTCGTCGCTGAACCGGGCGATTACGGCGGTGAAGCAGCGTTATCCAGAGTACAGCTTCCCAGTTTCGTGGCAGGCGTTTGAGCTGCACCCGGAGTTTCCAGAGGCGATGCCGGTGATGTCGAAGAGGAAGCTGTACGAGCAAAAGTTTGGCAACAGTCCGCGGTTTGCGATGATGCAGGAGTACTTGCAGCAGCGGGCAGCAGCGGTCGGAGCGGCGATTGCGCCGCTGAACGATAAGGCGGTGGTGGGATCTACGAAACTCGTGCACGAGGCGGAGGTCTACGCGGGGGAGAAGGGCAAGCAGACAGAGCTGATGCTCGCGTTCTTTGATGCGTACTTCACGAAGAGCGAGAACATCTTTGAGCGGGAGAAGATTGTCGAGATTGCAAAGACGGTGGAGGGACTGGACGCGGCGGAGCTGGACGAGTATCTGAAGGAGCGGAAGGGGGCGAGGAAGGTCGAGCAGGAGTCTGCGAAGAACCGGTACATCGGAGGAGTTCCGCACTTTACGATTGGCAAGGACCTCGAGATCCACGGCGGCCAGGAGCCTGCTGAGTTTGAGAAGATTCTTGTTGCTGCGATTGAGGGGAAGTAGGAAGAGAAGAGTAGTAGTAGAAGATAAGAAAACAATAACAATTAAATAAGAATAAATAAAAATAAATAAATAAATAAAGTCGCACGGACTAACTTGGAGTTGGATTGCTAATAATTATGTATTCGGCCGATTAGGGTTTCTGCCGGGCCACCTGCGAACGGCAGAGCTGCTGCAGACCTGCTCGGTGGTGAACATAAGATGAGGTTCATTTCTGTCTTCTGCTCTTTCTTCTTGCTCTGTTCTGTTGTTTCTTGTGGTCTGTCTGCGGGTGTCGGAGACGGTGCAGATGAGTCTGTCGTTCGCCGGGTATCAAGAGACAAGTCCATCGACCGGCTCAACCTGATCTCGGACATCATCATCTGCTCAACCGCCGTCTTTGAGTTCTTCATCAAGGCAAGACTGCTGCCATCTTGCTGGGGTCCATACTGTGATCAAAGCTCGGCTGGTGCTGCTGAACAAGGCGGTTTAGAAAAAAGTGTGAAGAGTAACTTTGTCAGGAACAGGAACAGCGCTGGCAGCAGCAGCAGTGGTGGTGACCCTTCTCTCGTCGTTCAGTTCACAACGCTGCAAGAAGCACTGAGCCAACTGCAGCAGCCGATAGCACGTGAAGTACTTACTTATCTGCCTTACTTCCACGTCAAGAAGTTCCTGGAGCCCACAAGCATCAGCATCGGCAGTCTCGATATAGTCCTCGCTGCCAGACACCAGCACCAGCACCAGCAGCTCTCGCTCTCCTCCTCCTCCTCGTCCGAGCTTTTTCCAGCAGAAGCCGACCTGACTCCGTTTTTTGACAACATCCTCCAACTACTCATGATGAACTCCAGAACCGAACATCATTCGCTATCTGCTCTGTTGAACACCGAACAAGGCGACGAACTGCTTCACCATCTCAAGGCACTCGAGCTCGAGCACCCCGGCCAATTCGAGTTCCACCACGGCCCCAACCACACCACAGTCACAATCAGACACGCCCGAGTTGATATCCTCCGTCTCCTCTCTGTCTGTCGCGAACTGAGCTCATGATACTCTCTTCTCCTGTAGCTGTAGATAAATAAACATCCTTAATCTTTGCGGGGTCCATCGGGTTAGGGTGCGGAAGTACGGAAGCGCGACCGCTTTTTATCCGACGAAAGCAACGAAATTCGTCCCCACATCCGCCCGCTGCAACTCTGCCTCCTCCGAGTTTTTCCATTGTTCGTTATATAATCCCTCCTCCCCCCCTCCTTCTCCTCCCCTCCCACCCTCTTCCTCACCTCAATCCCCTCGCCCCCCCTCAATGCCTCTCATCTCCCGCATCGTCCCCTTCGGCGCCGCCAGGGCCGCAAAGACCGCCCTCTGCGCCCCGCGCGCCGTCGCCGTTCTCGTCCAGCTCAGATCGCTCTCGACCCACCCTAAATCAAAAGTAGTCTCCCCCCAGGACGCCGTCGCGCCCATCCAACCCGACATCACCCTCCTCTGCGGCGGCTTCGGTCTCTCCGGCGTCCCCGATACCCTCATTGACGCCCTCAAGGCCCGTCCCGAGGTCAAGGGCATCACCGCCGTCTCCAACAACGCCGGAACAGCCTCTTCCGGTCTCTCAAAACTCCTCGAGTCCGGCCAGGTCGTCAAGATGATCGCCTCCTACATCGGCGGCAACGCCATCTTCGAGAATCTCTACCTAACCGGCCAGATCGACCTCGAGCTCACACCCCAGGGAACCCTCGCTGAGCGATGCCGTGCTGGCGGTGCCGGCATCCCTGCTTTCTACACCCGTGCTGGCTACGGTACCTGGGTCCAGACCGGCGAGCTTCCCGTCCGCTACGACGAGACCGGAAAGAACGTCCTCAAGTTCACCCAGCCCAAGGAGGTTCGCGAGTTTGACGGCAAGAACTACATCCTCGAGAACTCCATCTTCGCCGACGTCGCCTTCATCAAGGCCTACAAAGTCGACACCCTCGGAAACTGCTACTTCCGCATGGCTGCCCGCAACTTCAACAGCGCCTTTGGCAGAGCTGCAAAGTACACCGTCGTCGAGGCCGAGAACATCGTCGAGCCCGGTGAAATTGACCCCTCCGATGTCCACCTCCCCGGAATCTACGTCTCGAAGATCATCCAGTCGACTGCCGAGAAGAAGATCGAGATCCTCACCCTGCAAAAGGAGAAGCCCACCGACTCTTCCTCGGCTTCCGCTCTCGAGACCGATCCTAACTCCTCGGCCGCTCGCAGAGAACGTATCGTCCGCCGCGCTGCTAAGGAGTTCAAGGACGGCGACTACGCTAACCTTGGTATCGGAATGCCCACCCTCGCCCCTGGCTTCATTGGCTCTGACATCTCCGTCACTCTCCAGTCTGAGAACGGTATCCTCGGCCTTGGTCCTGTATGTCTTCTGTTTCTCTTTTTTAAACAACCTTCATTTCCTCAATTGCTTAACTAACATCAAAATCACAACAGTACCCCAAGGCTGGCTCCGAGGACCCTGATCTCATCAACGCCGGCAAGGAGACCGTCACCGTCACCCCCGGTGCCTCCTTCTTCGGCTCAGAGGAGTCCTTCGGCATGATCCGCTCCGGCCGCATCAACATGACCATCCTCGGCGCCATGCAGGTCTCGCAGTACGGTGACCTCGCCAACTGGGGTCTTCCCGGCCGCGTCAAGGGTATGGGCGGTGCCATGGACCTCGTCGCCAACCCCGACAAGACCCGCGTCGTCGTCGTCATGGACCTCGTCGACAAGAAGGGCCGCCCCAAGATCCTCAAGACCTGCGCTTTCCCCCTCACCGGTGTCAAGTGCGTCTCCAGAATCATCACCGACATGGCTGTCTTCGACGTCAGCCCTGAGACCGGTCTCACTTTGATCGAGGTCCAGGAGGGTCTTACTCCTGCCGACATCGAGGCAAAGGTCGATGCTCCCTTCACCGTCTCCCCCGACCTTACCACCATCCAGGTCTAAGTCGAGAGAAGCAAAAAGCCTACACCATCATCACATTTATTTTTAGTATTCCCTTAGGACGCTGATTCTTGCATCGTGTATAAAATCTATATATCTTTTTTTTTGGTTTTTATAAAAAAAAGTACTTCCAGACTACTCTTCGAGTGAACAAAGAGAAGCTGAAAAATACTTCAGTTTATGTATTTTTTTGTAGGTTTTCTCTGATAGGTAAAACAGCAAAGCAAGCAAAAGCAGAAAGAACAAAAATAAAAGCAAATCTGCAACACCCATATCGCGCTAGCAACATAACATTCCCAAAGAAAAGTAGTTTCACAATCATGAGATGCCAAAAAGATAAAGAATAGAAAAGGATTAACTCCCACAAAACTCCAAGCTTACAATACCCTTTCAGCTTCAAACAATGTAAAAACGGAATGTAAACTTGTAGCAACAAGACAAAAGAAAAGTAAAATAGAAAGAAAGAAACCAGCGGCGGTTCATGGATGTGTGAAGATATAAACATCTGATCCGCCTTGAGTCAAGCAAGTTAACAAAATATATGCTTGACGTTCCGCCATAGTCAAACTGAGCTAGCACGGAAACAGGAGTCATAACAAAACAAAAGATAACAAAAGAAAAAAGGAAAACAAAGCAAAGCAAAGGAATAACACGCAGGCAATAATACATAGATAATTGGAAGTCTAAGAAACAATACGCCGATAAACAAATCCAATAACCCATAACTGTAGAAGCAATATTATAAATTAAACAGTTGCCGTCTGCACCGCCACTCCGCTTTGATTGTGAATGAATCCAAGTCGTCGAGAGACAGGGCGGTTCATTCCCTTCGATCCTGCAGCCGATGTGTGTGCCGATGTGTGTGTGGCACGGTTGTTCTCTTGGAACAGGAAATTGAACTCAGCAGGCGCTCGGCGGGATGAGCCTTTGGCTTCAGTGTCCACTGTCGGCTTGACCTCCTTTGGCACCGGAGAGTTCTCCTTCATCGGCGAGTCTTGCGATAGATCCTGCTGCACGAGACCACCCTTCCGGCGTGGTCTAAAGACAACACTATCCCCAAACCGGTTGGAGGGACGGGGTGCAGGTGCTTTAGCTGGAGCTGCCGGGATGTTGACAGGAGATGGCGAAGGCGGTGCAGATTGCACAAGAGCAGGTTCACCTTCATCCATCACAAACGTAGGGGCCGCCAAGCTCAGGGAAGGCGAAGAAGCAGTTGATGATAGAGGAGAAGGTGCAGACGCAACAGACCCGTTAGATCCAGTGTCTGAAGCTGCGGAGGTAAAGTATTGGTCCATCGAAGATCCCGTAGGAACCGAGCTCGACATGAACTTGGGAACCGGGATCGCGGTAGGGGCGGGAGAGGCGTGGAAAGTAGGTCCTGCATAGGCATTGCTTGCAGAACGCACCGGTGTTGAAACAGCAGGCTGCTTGGTGAGCACCTGCTGTGCCTGAGATGGATGTGATTGTTGCTTCGCTTGCTGCGGCTTCTTCGCACTTTTGCGAGTGCCAGTTGAAGAGGCCTTGGCGGGATCGGGCGCCTGCTTGCCCTTAGTTGAACGGGACCCAGCGGACTTTACTGGGGTAGAGAGAGAGGCATCTTTGGTGCCTACTGTGACTGTAGATGGTGCTGAGGCGGCAGCTTTGATGTCGCTGGCCTTGCGGAAGAGGAATGGAAAGTCATTCAAAACAGATGCTGCTGCAGGTGGAGTTGTTTTCGTATCACCCATGGAGAAATAGTAGAAAAACAAGAAAAAAAGATGAAATAAAGAGGAAACGGAAAGTAAGGCGATTTAGATATCGACTAGGAAGTTGAGGATATATCGAGGAATCGGCTGGAAGATTTTAGATTCAAACTACCGCAAACGAAACAGGTCTTGACATCGTGTTAGCATGACTGAAGGAGTCAAACAGAGATAGAGAAGTAGATCAATACCAACCTTTGATAAACTGAGAAAAAACTGAAGGAATTTGAGTCGAGTATAAGATCTGCATAGCTTTGAATATGAGGATGGGGTGGGGAAGGAAGGAGAGTTGGCTGCGAGACTCGTGAGCTTTAGCTGCCGGGTGGCGGGACATCCTCGGCCCTTACCCTGTGCCGTATCAACAGCCATTACAGTCAACTGATCCTACACGTGATGTATAGTGAGTCATCGATGACTAATGCATTCGCACCCGCTACTCGACCGCGATAGTCCCCTTCAGGCATACTCCGCCATCTTGCTCAATCCATGCTCTATATTTTCCAGGCATACCCTTGCGAGGTGCAAGGCATAGTCGGATCTCTTTGTCGACAAAAATATTCTGGACGCATGAGTACTGTATGCTTGCGATCCGTTTCGGATTGGGCAGCCCAGCAGAGATCATGAGCGCTTGCGCAACATTATCGTCAAACTGAATCCAGGACATAAGAAGCGTGAGAGATAGAGCACCCTGTAAAATCACATCAGGTAGGCCCTCAAAAGATGTTGCGTATAGTGGATCATAGTGGATGCGGTGGGCGTTGAACGTAAGAGCCGAGAAGCGAAAGACCAGCACGCGGGAAGGGGTCAGATTTGTTTCAAATATTGGGGTGTAATTCGCTACCAAACAGAGATCAGTCAGATGAAGTGTACTGCAAGATATTCGAGCGTGTTGCAGATCATACCTTTGATTTTCTTCTGACTAACAGGCACGACAAGACCCCCGACGGGAAGGTAAGTGAGATGCCGCTGCTCGACCACAGACGCATTCTCGCCCCCATCAGTCATCATTGTCCTCACTGTGTGCTCATCAACTTTTTCCCAGTCTAACGGAGAAATCTTGGAGCTATTTGTGCTTCTCACAACTGAAACCTCTTCAGATATCGTGCATGTCGAAGGATGATCGGATAGAAGCGGTTCTTTATGGGCGAAGCTGATCGTGCCACCCCGCCATCGTCTTTTGGAGAGCCCATTCAGCATAACATCAGTCAGAACCGGATCGTAGCCATCAGAATACAGCATCAATTCGCTGTGCAGGGAAGGGAAATAAACAAAGTGCCATGCTGCGGGAACGGGAACAGGCGACGCGCTGATTTCAAAATCCGGGAATCGGCAAGTAGGCAGATGAGGTCGGATCGTCTCGCAGAGCAGTTTGAGCTGAAATTTTGAAAGCGGATCACGGATCCTGCGAAGTGCCATCTTTTAAAGCTGCTTCTATAATTCAGTGAGGTCGTCTAATAAACAGTATTTTGCTCATCTCGCGGGGAGTTTTCGAGCTCCAGCGACAACTCAAACGCGCTTAAGGTTTGGCGCTTTTCCCATTTGGGTTCATCGCTTCCAGAAGACACCTTAATCTCTCTTCCACTTAAGTAGTCGCATAACAACAGCGCTGCAAACAATAGAAAGCCGCGAGCCTAACGAATGGCTACAACGCCCTCTGAGGAGGAGATCCGCGCATGGCGTGAGCGATTGTTCTCCGTCGAGGATGAGATCCTGATGACGGCGGAGGAGTACGACACTTTCTTCCCGTACATGGAGAACGTGTACAAGATCCATGGTCGGAGCACAAACTCGAAAGACGCAGTGCGCACACAGACAAGTTATTACCAATGCCGCATCGATGTGAACGCGACGCAGAGGGGTCGCCACAAAAAAGAGCAAAATAGCAGAGAGAAGGACTTGGACCAGAACAAAAGTGAGAGTGAGCAAGCGGCAAGAAAGGAATCCGAGAATAACGCCGAAAGCAGCAACATCCAGCAGCAGCAACACGCCGACGAGAACATCGACTCTGCATCACAGCAACCGGAGCAGCAGCACCAGCGACAAGACTCGCTCAATGACGACGATGTCACATCTCCGCAGGTTGTTGTGGATCCCGCAGTTGTGGCATCTTCTGATGAATATGTCGCTGCTCTGCTCGCTGCCACTACCCCACAAAAAGACCTTTCTACCTCCGACCACGCCTCGAGCTCATCCAAACGCACTCGCCATCGCAGACCAAGAGAGACCCTGCTGTGTCCCATGAAGATCAAAATTGTGAGACATCTAGACCGAGATTGGAACCCAGCTCATTACTCAATCAGCAGAACAGGCGAGGCCGGACACTCCCACGACCTCGCTCTGTCCGACAGGATCGTCAAAAACAACAAAGTCCTCGCCCTATTCGACCCTGATCAATTAGTTGAACGAATGCGGTTAAGCGCCCGCGAGCGTCGTGCCCGAGATCTTGATAACGCACTCACATCAATACGCAATCGCTACAACGAGCTTGAATCTACTCTCAGCGAGAACTTCCCCGATGATAAGAAACGACTTGATACTACGATGCGCAAATGGATTGGCGAGCTGCAGCGGCTTACTGATGATTTAGTGTCTGCCCCTCTTGATGCTTTTTATTATAGCTAGTTTATTTTTCTACTTGTGTTTGTATTTCGATTTCTCACTTGCTTTATTCGTTCATTGATTTCTGGGTTGTCTGGGTTGGGTTTTACGTGTTCATGCTGTGTAACTCCAGTAGGACCAACGTGCTAAAACTAAACAAGTCAATCAAAATAACGTAAAAATAACAGACAAAATGAATTCGAAACCAAAAGAGCCAGAGCTACTAATTAGCGTATCCTTCTTCAGCAATATCATGTGCACCCACAATACTCAAAAACACTTGCTCCAAACTCGCCTGCGCGACTGAATAGAACTCGATCGAGAGGGTACTCCGATCTTCCTCAATCGCACGCAATATATCCAAAAGCCGGTATATATCGCCGTCCACTCCGCGACCTTCGACCGCAACCCTGACTTGGCCATGATACATCATATCCTGAATTTGAACAGCATGGCCCTTGAATTTCGCTACCGCCCACTCGTAAATGTCATTCATCTCTTCGGTAGTGGAGCTAACTCCACCTTTACACAGGAAATGCAAGAAAAAGGCGTTGCTGTACCGTTGTCGCAAACGGTCACAAGTGCCAACCGCAAGCATATTCTTTGCCAAAATTCCCGCTCGCGAGGCAAGCGCGTCTGCCTCCTCCATCGAATGCGTCGTCAACAGAATGCTGCGGTCTCCCGATACTTTAGCCAATGTTCTCCACATGACACGCTTGCTCGCCGCATCCATGCCGGAACTGGGCTCGTCTAACAAAAGCACAGAGGGATTTGCCATCAAAGCAATTCCTAGCGAGAGTTTGCGCCGGTTACCGCCGGACAATTTCGCAGCCATACGGTCTCGGAAATTACTCAGTCCCACAGCATAAATCAAATTCTCAACATTGTGCACCAAGTCATCGCTGCGCAGCCCACGTAAACGTGCATAAAACTCCAATGTTTCAGTCACGTTCATGCGATCTATGGCATCGAATTGAGGGCAGACTCCTAGGAATGTTCTTGCTCGTGCGCGGTCGCTGCTCACACTCGTATTTTCGACAAAGACATCACCGCTCGAAGCGGCAATCTCCCCGCGGATCATATTGAAGGTCGTAGACTTTCCTGCGCCATTGGGACCCAAGAGCGCAAAGCATTCGCTACGCGCTACTCCAAATGTCACATCCTCGACAGCCACGAATTTTCCAAACCGCTTTGATAAATGTACAACCCGTAAGCCACCAGGATTGCTCGGTGATTCAACGTTCTGGATCTCGGTGTAGATATCCTCGTCCAGGCTCGCCATCTTCTCTTCAGCATCGGCGGGCTTGAACTTCCTCTGGAAATGAATTCGAAATCGTCCGGAATCCCACCATATCAGAATTCCAAACAGCACGATACTCTGAAGTGCAAGATATAATATAGGCTGTCCATAGGCTCTGATATCGGCATAGTAAGTGTACGTATCACTGTTGTGACACATGGACCCAAACAGATTCAGTGACAGAAATATTGCACGAACAAGATTGGCTACCGGAGCAAATATGCAGAGCACATACGTCACAATACGAATCACAGTATCCGCTCGGCGTGCAGAGACAAACACATCAACAAAGAGGTATGCAAGGATGTACACCAGAAAGTAGGCACATTGGAACCCGGCAGCCATTGCAAATGCCGAGAGCTGAGATAGCGACACCATTGAGCATAGGAATGCCAGCAAAATCGAAGCGAATGCATTCAAAATCATGACGGCAAATAGATATCCAAGCCCATACCAGTCAGAGCTGCGGCCGGCAAAGACGCCAACTAGTATGACGCACACAAGTAGGATTCCAGCAAAATCAAAGAAAAGATGCGAAACCCACAGTGGGAGGACTCGCAATCCGTTGGAATAATGCAGCGCACGAACATGGCGGAGTCTTTCCACTGTCGGGTACAGTGCACAAAAGGCAGGGAATACGCTCATTGCCAAACTGAAAAAGACGACAAACAAGAGCGAGTCACCAGTGGATGGAGTCCATGGATACTGGAAAGGTGAATAGTCGGTGATTATAGTGGCGCTTCCATTGCCAATGATGTTATCAAACATATTGAGCATGATTGGCGCGAGAATGACTCCATCGACGCTCTGCGCAATCTTGTTGGCACTGTTGGCTCGAAACGCGACAGTCCTTGGTGAATCCAAATATAGTCCTCCGGGGGTTATTGTCGTGTAATTTGTCCTGATTGAGTTGACAAAGGACGGGATTGAATCATCCATGGTGAGATTAGCCGCAAATCTGTTGATGCTCTCGTTGACCTCAGATGCACTGCTGTAATAAATCCCCAGATACGACTGAATACCAGTCAAATAAGTCGAGAGACTACTCTGTGGTCCCAAAACCATGTTCACAGACGCAGTAGCTAAGTTTAGCGAGAAGCTATATGTCTTTCTTCTGCTGACTTGATCTTCAGCATCGCAGGTTTCTGGTACGTAGTTGCCAACAAAGCGAGAACTAATTGCACCGACTATGAGCGGCACAAGAATAACGCCAATCGTAGGCATCGGGTTTCTTCGTGTGACAATTACCCGTTTCCAGAGCATAGTTTTCAGCTGGCCTGTAGATGAATCTGTTAGAGAGATGATATAAATATGACTTGAAATAAAAAAGTAAACATACCCCAGAAACCAATGATTTGACCGCCCTTCAGGTCCAGTTCAAAATCTTGCTTAGCGCTGACGGCTTTGAAAATTCCGCCTCCTTTCTCTCCGATTGACTCCTGCTCGGTACTTCCATCGTCTTGATAAGACATTGCGTTTTCGTTCAACAGTTCTTTGATCTCGCTATCGGAATCCGCAACCAATTTCAGAAATACGTCCTCGAGCTGTGGTCCGGATATTCTGATTTCTTTATGACCTTCCTGCTCCAGCTGCGTGATAAGAGAGACAGCTTGCGAGGCACTTGTCAGGTCGAATACTGTTTCTTTACCAGACGCGGGGACAATGCTGAATACATGATATCCAGACCCGAGACGCTGCTTCAACTCGACAGGGGATCCATCAGCTTTAAGTTCACCCTTGGCCAAGATCGCAATATGGTCGGCAAGAAGATCTGCTTCATCTAGGAAATGGGTGGAGAGAATCATTGTCCGCTTTCCCCTTGAAGCAAGCAGGATATCCCAAATCTTTCGTCTAGAAATCGGATCCAACCCAGACGAGACCTCGTCGATACAGCAGACTTCAGAGTTGCCCGCCAGCATCATTGCAAGCTGCAGCTTGCGCTTCTGGCCTCCGGACAGTGTTTTAGATAGGGCACTTCGCTTCGGAACAAGATCGCAGCCCGATATCAAGCTGTCAACTTCTTCTTTGAACTCGGACTTTAACAGCTTGTCGTTATTCTTCAATGTGGTCAATACCTTGACGTGCTCATCAACCGTAAGCAAGTCCCACATGACGTTCCTCTGTGGACAGAATCCCAAGCTTGATTGCGACCCAAAGACGACTCTCCCAGAGGTAGGTTTTTGAACACCACAAATAAGATCCAAGCTAGTCGTTTTACCCGAACCGTTAGCACCAAGTAAGCAGAAAATCTCTCCTCTTCTGAAATTGAGGTCGACCGAATTCACAGCAGCAACGGGCGGGAGTTTCTTTGATTTTGAGAACATTCCGTTGAATGTCCATGGATAGTATGTCTTGCTTAGTTCTTGCAGTGCGAGTGCCCGATCGTCTTCAAGAGTGTCAACGACGCGCGGGCATATGCTGTAGAGGAGCTTGTCAACGACTAGAGCCAGACCAAAGTATACAAAGGTCTGAACGACGGAGCCGATCCAGTATATTCCCGGGGCGACAAAGCCTTCTGGGGGCACATGCAAGAGATTGATGGCTTTCTCTGCATATTGGAATCTGGCACACTCCTGTAAAAAGAACACGTAGTTCATGGGTGGAAAGATAAACCCCAAGACACCAGAGGTGGCAGCATTATGGGGACCAACTGCTCTCTGGACGATGCTCATCACTGCGAGCAGGATACAGACAGCGGTACCAAATATTCCGGAAAACTGGGCCTGCTTGAAAGGCTGCGCAAGGAAAAGGCCAAAGGAAACGTTGGAAAAGCCGCTGAGAATGTGGAAGACGATCTGGATGCCCATGCTCTTCTTAAACAGCAAGGAACCAGTGGCCACGCCAAACACTACCCAACCGGGTAGATAGAAAAGAGAAAAGGACGTGAAGAAAGAAAGTATACGAGCAATAGGCTTACACCCCATACTGTCGATAAGAGTCGCGATTCCACGCTCGCGTTCGGCAGCAACCTCGCCAGTAAGATGATAGACCACGCCGATCATTGACAGATACAGCGCTGCAGAAAGGTAATTTCTGAACGCAGTCATAAAGTTCTGGCGGATATCGTCCTCATGTTGTTTTTGCGATCGGGTGGTGTAAGCCATGGTCTGCGGAGCATCGTCGACGTCGAGATCCAGCAAGGCTGCGTCGAGTGCCCATTGCGTGGGTAGGATGTAGCGTTGAGCATCTGTGTTGTGCGTCTTGACGTTGATGTGGTTCAAGCCTGCGTCGGCACGGATTGTGTAGTTGTACAGCTTGTTTTCCGAGTCAAAAACGTGCCATTCGATAGCGACTAGGCAGTTACTGGCGCCACGCAGAGACTGGCGACAGACTGTCAGCAAATCGACGGGGTCGTCGAGAGCTATGACTTGGTCAGCTGGGAGGCCTGAGGTGACTTTGTCCATGACATTGCGAATCTCGTCAGTGAGCCCTCCTTTCTCAGATGAGAGATAGACAAAGTCGCGAGAGCCGAGCACTTCAGCGACAGATCGTAGCGGATAGGGGGTCTCGATGCCGTACCGCCCTGATGGAGCGAACAGGTATTGAGATAGACACTGCACAATTGTCAGTTATCAAAAGCATTAGCAGAATCGTACACAATTTACTTACAATAGCAAACGCAAAGACGACCGGCAATACAAAGGCGCGGAAGACAGAGCCAGCAATGGTTCGCCAGAAGACAATAAAGCATTTGCGCACGAGAGCAAGCGTTTGCCGACCTACTGGAGCCATTGCGCTGCGGTCTGTGTGGTTTCTTCAGCAAATATGCTTGCTGTATAATCTCTTCTGTGTCTGTCAGTTCATGGTCTGCAAAGACGGATGCGGGACGGGTTACTGTTTGCTGTTGACGACAGTAGGAGGAGGGGCGATTATGATGGCGGCCAAGATGGAGAAGATATAATCGCGGAAGCGAATACGAGCCGCAAAGCTCCGACCACGCGGGCGTGTATATCTTATAAGGTTTACAGACTCGCACGCATAAAGTTTAACTCAACGTACAATTATTTGTCCTTTCTCTAGACTATCGTAAGCTGCTTTTTGACGTACTCGGCCAGATCCTCCAATGCAACATCTATACCCTCGTCCGCATTGTCTCCAAGTCCAAGCTGCTTGACCTTGACCTTGCCCTGTGAATACTCGTCCTGACCGAGGATGACAGCCAATGGCGCACCGATCTTATCCGCCGCCTCGAACTGCTGGCGCGGCTTGGGCTTTGACTTGTAGAGATACTCGGCGCTGATGCCAGCCTTCCACAGGCTGCGCGCAACTTTCATGCGCTCGGGGAGGAAACCAGTCCACTCTTTTCCACCACCGAATGCCATGATGTACACGTCGGTAGCAGTCGCGCGGACCTTGGACATATCCTCTTTCGCCTTGAGAATCGAGAATAGACGCTCGACACCAAAGGAAATACCAACACATGGCATGACGCTCTTCTTCTTGGACTGCGCAAACATACCCACCAGCTCATCATAGCGACCACCGGCAGCAATGGATCCGATACCGACATATTCACTTACATCCTCGTCCTCATCCTTGGGCTTGGACTTCTTAGACGACTTTTTGGAGCTAGCAGCTTCCTCCGTGGGGGCGGGTGGTGGCGCGGAGCCAGTGGTCACACACTCGTAAATAATTCCGGTGTAGTAATCGAGACCACGAGCAAGCGACAGATCGAACGAGACCTTGGACGAGGCTTCGAAGGCATCCAAGTAGTCATAGAGCAGCACCATATCCTTTACACCCTGGGCCGCGGACTCATTCGCCATCAACTTCCCGTCAGATTCTAGGGTGGCAATAAGATCTCTACCGCCTTTGAGCTTGACGTACTCGCCGATCTTGTCAGCAGCCTCAACCGGCAGGTTCTTCTCCTCCACCATCTCCTTCTTGACATCCTCCCACGACACCTTATCGAGCTTGTCAACTGCACTGCTGATCTTGCGCACATCAGCTTCGGGGACTCCGCAGACGGCGAAGATTCCGTCGAGGATCTTTCTGTGGTTGAGTTTGACTGTGAACTCCTCGATGCCGAGCTCGGTGAGGCCCTCGACGGCGATCGCGACAGCCTCTGCGTCGGGAACCATGGTCTCGTACGTGCCCGCAATATCGAAATCGCACTGGTAGAACTCGCGCATACGGCCTTTTGTCATGGCCGGTTGGTCACGTCGGTAGACCTTGGCGATGTGATACCGCTTGATGGACTGGATCGTGGGGTTCATGGCCAAGAATCGCGCGAACGGCACTGTGAGGTCATACCGCAACGAACACAGCTCGCCACCTTGGTCCTTAAGATCATAGATCAGTTTTGAATCTTCGCCGTACTTGCCGGCCAGGATCTCTCGCAGCTCAAACACGGGAGTGTCGATGGTGACTCCGCCGTGACGCTTGAAGACAGCAGTGAGGGTGTCAAAGATACGTGTGCGCAGGACCATGTCCTTATCAGCCCAGTCTGTTGCGTAGATTAGCATCAGTCTACGATTCGTGCTGTAATAAAAAATACCACCTACCTTTTGTTCCTTTTGGTGTCTTGAGAGTGTACTGCTGCACTTTCTCCTTCTTCTCCTTCTCCTTACGCACGACTGGTGCCGCCGCGACCTGCGTCTCCTCTGTAGAAGCCATTGCACTAAACAAAGATCTTTGTAGTCCCTTTCTGATCAATTGCGAGCACACGGATGAATTTGTGCGTGAGAACAAGAGCATGTAACGGGAGTCGCCTGTCTCTCAGATTTTTGCTTGAAACCACCGAGAGCACTAACAAATTGACTAATTTGGCTGTGGATTTTTTTTATTATTTTGGGTGACACTGGAAGGTCACTGAGGGTAAGGGCTAATTTGGGAACAGGGAAAACTCAATTCGGTTATGAAACTGAGTCCGCGACTCGGCTGCGCTTCTAGATCCTCAGCCGGCGGCCATCCGTGCTGTATAAATACCCTGACAGGTCTCTAATCTCCTTGTTTTCTTGTTTAAGCAGTAAAATATACCTGTATTTCTGTAATGTCGGACTCGAAAAATGTGCTCACGCTGCCCTCGGGCCAGATCATCACCATCAACTTCACCAGTGAGACTGAGTATCTCAACTCTCTAAGAGCTGGAGACGACGTCGTCCTGGAGAATGCCAAGTTCTCGTTCCAGCCAGGAACGAGTCAACTGCTTCTCCTCGAGGAGTGTGATCCATTTGGGCTTTGGGTGGTTTTGTTTTCGATCTTTCACCTGTACCCAAAGACCTCATCGGTGGAGGTGGCTACTGTCAACAGTAGCCTCAGCTCTGATATATTCACAAGCGGGCTGATCCAGGCTAACTCCGACGACAGACTGCTCTGTCTTCGCTCAGTTTTCTATCAGGTTCATATCCCGTCAAAGGGTCCGCTGTCTGGATTTCTTCTGAGCAATTCGTCAGCATCATCAATCCCCACTTTCTATGTGACCGACAAAAACAGCGCGGGGTCAACAGTCAGACATCCTCTTCGCCCAACTCATTTACACACAGAGCGGTATGCGCGCTACATACCCTCGCTCCAGAAACTGCTCGAGTTCCATGTCTTGCAGAAAAGTGATTCAGCTGACGTGGATGCGTTCTCGGAGTGGATGAACAATGACCGTGTGGCAAAGTTCTGGGGCATGAAGGGTGCAAAGGATACCGTTCATGTTCCTTACATCGAGAGTATGGAGAAGGACAGACACGCGACGCAGATCATCGGCACGCTCGACGGCGAGCGCTTTCTATACACCGGTTAGTCTTTTTTCTTTCTTTATTTTGAGTATGGGCGCTGACATCATGCAGAGATCTACTACGTGCTTGAAGATCATCTTGCGCCCTACACCGACGGAGAGGTAGGTCCATACGACATGGGTTTCCACCTTCTAGTCGGCAATGAGAACCTGCGTGGCCCGCACATCGTCCGCGCCTGGCTTACTTCGATCGTGCATATGCTCTTCCTACAAGACACTCGAACGAGATATGTCTTTCTGGAACCAAGAGCAGATAACTCGAAGCTGATCGGGTATCTTCTGAAGTTTGGGTTCACGAAGCTGAAGGAGTTTGATTTTCCTCATAAGCGAGCGGCGTTGATGCGCATCGAACGAACGACATTTTTTGAAGAGATAGGACCTGCCTTGTGATAATTACAATAACTGTACGACTAGCGTCTACTGAGCGTGAAGAAATCATTTCATGAAGGAGCTCAAATTCTAGTTAGCAATTTGTATATTAGCAAGTGCAGAGATCTATGTCTACCAAGCGATAACCAAGATATATATGTATATATTAAAAAAAAGAAAAAAAAAAGATTAATGCTTCATGACACAATCACTCGCATACTTGACTCTTTTCAATACACAGACCCGTAAGTCTCTATCTCTCTTCTCTCTTTCTCTTTCTTGTTCACGAGTGACTTCACGTTAGCTTACTCACGCAAATTCACACACACACACACACATTCACACATATACACGCTAGATTCTCTTCCCATAGATTCACTTAGATGTGATAATAGATAAGATATGCTTAGTCCTTACGCTCAGTGTTGCTGTTAGCGGTGGGGAGCGAAGGAGTCTTCTTGCCCTGCTGGATCTTGGCAACAGCGTAGACGAGACCGGCAAGGAAACCAATGAAGATGGCCGAGACGGAGCCCAAGGTGACGGGCGCGTCGAAGAAGACGAGGCCAGAAAGGGCAATGGGCAGCTTGTTGAGAGCGCCGACCATGGAGTAGGTAGTAGAGGAGGTGACACGAACACACCAGGCCGAAGTGTACGAGATGAAGACGGTGGAGAGGCCAGAGAAGACCATGGCGACGATGAGCGAGGTGCGCTGCTCAGTGGGGAAGTTGTTGGAAACGTTCTCGGACGACCAGTTCTCGACAACAAGCGAGCAGATGAAAAGGATGGGGATGGAGAGCAAGTTGTTGTAGAACATGGTGTCAAAGTCCTTGAAGTTGGTGAGTTTGATGCGCTTGCGCATGCCGAGGACGTAGGTGGCGGAAGACAAGCAGTTCATGAACATCCACAGGTAACCGGCGTTGAGGGTAGCGATGCTGGAGGCAGCACCCTGCTCGGAGCCGTAGGCCATGATGGCACCACGGATGTCAGCCCAGGCGGCAACGATGGAGGAAAGGACCATGAGGCCGAAGGAGAAGAGGGCAAGACCGGAGACGGAGCCACCGAACCAGAGGACCTCACCATAGGCGATGAGGATGATGGTAAGGTTCTTGAAGATGGTGTAGACGGGGATGGAGAGGTACTGGAGGGCCTTGGAGGAGGTATAGATCATGACAACAAGAAGGGTCGAGATGGGAAACCCTGGAGAGAGGAAGGGCTGTTAGCGAACAAGGCAAGCGAGATTTAAGAGATTAGGGGTGCAACATACACTTCTTGGCCTCAGCCATGTTGAAGTCGCGGTAGGAGATGAAGCCCATGGACTTGCAAATCTGGATGGCAGCAACGCAGACAAGCGACTATTGAAGTGGAATGATGGTTAGTTTGAGTGAATAGAATGTGGGGGGGAGAGGAAGCGTGGAGCCGGGGGGCGCGTCGCGTCTCGAGCAAGGGAGCAAGGCGCATAGCAAGGAAAACGAGGCGGACAAGCACATACCTGGACCATGAGAAGGAAGAAGTTGAGGTTGAACGAGTATCCCGAAAGGACGTACTTGTTTGTGGTGGTCATGAGAATTGAAGCACCGCAGTAGGAGAAGATGGAGATGAGAGGGGAGTTGACGACGGCGACGACGGCCTTGGGCTTGGATCCCCGCGAGCCAGGGGCGGAGTCGGGGAGCTCGACGGCGTAGTCGTTCTTTTCCTTGTCCATTACTGCAGAAGAAGATGGGAGAGAGAGAGAGAAAGAGAGAGGGATGGGGCAGAGAGGAAGAGGGAGGATGGGGAGAAAAGAGGACAGGAAGAAGGAAAGGAGGACGAAGAAAAGGCGAAGCGGCGACGCAGCACAAAGCCAAACCCAACTCTGCGTGCTGCACCAAACGGCGCTAGTCCAAATAGAGTAATTTTACATTTTAAGCAACTCCCTGTCCCGCAACAGAAATAACGCGCGTCGCCCGTCGAGCCTGAAACTGGCATCGCCAGCTAATATCGGTCTCAAGAAATCAACAAGCAGCAAACCGCCGCCGCTCTCTTGCCGGTCCCGCGAGCCGGTCGCGAGCGCTGCCTGGTCCTCTGCCCCACCGCGCGTTTGTGGCGAACGCGCTGCGCTGCCACGGCTGCTGCTGCGCGGTTTGGGTGGCTCGCGGCAGCGGCAGTAATGGCTAATTTTATCGAAACTTTGCCCGATTGGTGAGGCGAAACGTACACAACGTTCGCACCAACGGCAGCTGCTTTGTTATCTGGTCTGCATCTCTACAATTGCTGGAATAGAAGTCGTCAATTAGGACTGTTCTATACGCGTACGCATCTCCACCGTTCTTCTCGGTGCCGTTGGCTCCTGCTGGTTGGCTGACTCGACTTGACATATACGGAGCCTAGCTGGCGTAACCATTGGGTTAGGTCTTATACACCCTTCCTCATTTCTCACTTCGCGACCCTCAACGGCAGCAGCAACAGCATCCGGCAACTCCTCCAGCCGGGCCCCGCACGTATCCGGCCCTCCACTGTACGTTGCCAGCAAGGCTTTCTGCTCACTTCTCACTTACTCTATCTTCCCGGTAACGTGAGGTGGTATCAGCTCAACACATACTGTCGCTGTGATAGAATGTTGGGTGTGACGGCCCCTTGTTGAAATGTGATGTCCCAAATCCAGGTCCGCCTCTGCCAGTCTCGCCCAATAATCCCGCTGTCCGCTACTGCTTCGCATAAAAGTCGTGCATCATCTCCGCGACTCCCCATGGCAGGACATGCACTGGGTTCAGCGGCCCGACTGCGTTCGCCGCTACAACCTTCACCACTTTCTCGTCCTCGGCTTCGTAATCCCACATCAGCGACCACTCGCCAAGCTTACTCTCCCGTTTCTGGGGCGAGATCTTGTACCGATGCTGTACTACCGACAAGCCCGAGAGAACGTAGCATGAATGGTAAAAGTCGGCAGACCTAGAAGCAATCAATTAGCATGGCTGTACATTCGAGCATCATAAAATCCACTCTTTTGCCTCTTACTTTCCAGGCTTGTCGCGCAGACCCCCACTGGCGCTTTGACAGCAGCACAGTATGTATTTCTGTAAATCTGCTTTACTCCAAATCACGTCGCTCCCCATCCTCAGCGCTGGCATCAATCCCTCCAGAATGGCCCAGCATCCGCCGACCCACCAGCTGTAGCACCCGTCCACGAGCTTATTGCTCCGTCCCGAAAACCCACCCTCCGGTTGATACTGTCGCGCTGACAGCCACTGGATGAAATTAGCCAAGTCGAGATATTTCGGGACTGTTTCTATCGGATTTCCCAGCAAACATAAAGCCGCCAGTCCGCAAAACGCGTATCCACCGTGCGCTTCATTATCAGGCGCTCCGCCTATACCGCCCTCGTACGTCTGGCATCTCGATATCCACTCTGCACTTCCAGCCACCAGTTCTTCGGTCATGATGTTGAGAAGGGCCGCACTAGCTAGTGCACAATAAATTGCTCTATAATTGTGATATCTTCGTTAGTTGCTATGTTAAAGAAGAAACAGAGTGCTGTTCTTACCTCACATCCTCCTCCCCGCCATGATGCATGCGGAACCCACCATCTTCGCATTTCATCGCCAACAGATATCCATAGATTTTTTTGCGGTCAAGAGCACTCCATGCTTCTCTGTCCTGTGAGATCGCAAGCGCGTTGAGGGCAGCGTAAGTACTGGCCAGGTGCGCAATCTGACCGTGTCCGCCGCCGAAACCTCCCTCGGTGGGCGATATGCACGCAAACACTGAAGCGGAGACGCGTGAAGAGTCTGCCGGGGACAAAGCCAAAGGATCAAGCAAAGATATGCCCTGCAACGGCCAGTACATGATCCATGGTTTAGAAGCGTCTAGACCGGTGAAACTGGCTGGTAGCCGATTCTGGAGGGGAACCTGAAGAAATTCAACGTGTGCAGATCGGTTGAGATTCGGCAGCTGGCCTTCGAGAATCAGTCCCTCGCACACACGAGCTGTCTCATCTTGCATTTCCGACGTCTCGGTTATGAGTGAGTCTTGAATCGGAACCTTTTCATTGTGCACTTTGTTCAATTCCGGGGTGTAAGGAGCTGCCATGGCTGCGTTTCGACGACGTGCAAAAGACCCAGATGAGTTTGCGTAGCGCGACTGCGAAAAGACGACTCGAGGTCCACCTGGACGCATCAATGCTGATTTATATCTCTGAGTTCGGATCGAGAGGCAGAAGAGACTTTGATGGAACAATATTTGGTTACTGAATGCTTAGCATTGTTCGGGGACGGCGGAGTGTCGAAGAATCAAATCCCAACTCGGACTCAAAGTTTGTCGTGAGCCTCATCGTCTGCGGGTCACCAAACCCCCTTGTTGTGGTTTGAGGTAAAGCTATATAAGAGATGACATAATCAAAATAAATCAAATAAATCAACACCAAGACCTTTCATTAAGTCGATCCAGTAATCCACAACTCTTGTCTTCTCTACAGTTCATATCATTTACTCATATTACCTTCCCGCTCTTGTTTGCTTGTGCTTGTTTTTTCAAAAAATTCACAGTTGGAAGAAATATCTGCACCAAATCATAATAGCAGCACTGTGCGTACCGTGCTATCGTTATTACTGTCGATCCCCATAGGCGAGCCATGCGTGCACCACGCGGGCTACTAGTGTGTATTCGGATATGTCTGATGATCGACCAGTAGCAACAACGTCAATCCAAAGGCATTGTGCTCCACAGTTCTCTGAAGCATATCATTATCAAGCTCGGTAGTGCTGAGCTTGATAGGAAGCCGAGCTCGCTACCAATTTCCTCTGGTGCCGCGCCGTCGTTCTGCAACGCCTCCGATCGAGTAAACATCTCAACACCGAGCGGCACAGGCACCTCGTCATTGCTTCTATTTTTGCTCCTACTCGTTCCCCTCTTTTTTGTTTACCTTAAATCTGTTTCAGCAATGGTACCGCTCGTTGTTTGTCTCGTCTGAGCCAACTTGCCGCGTCGCTCGAGCCGGCTCCTTGTTCTCTTTCCAAATATATCCCGGGCGCCTGGACTTAACACATGATCGTCCCCCATGTCCGATAGTACTCCGAAATCATCACCTCCATCTGCAGCGAAGAATTCGGAGAAAACGTCACCTCACGATACCTTAAACTTTTAATACTTCCTCGTGTCTCAAATCAACTGTGCTGTATCGCTGCTTTTACTTTTGCCATCTGCGGGGTAGAACTGCTCACTCAACCTGACTCAAAGCTTTCATACGCCGACCTTCTGATCCTGCCTCGACTTATATATCCCTCTCTCTTGCTACGTTCCACCTCGCTCGATACCTGGTGTACTGTATCATACGAAGCATCATCTGCCTGACTCTCAAACTCCGCGAGAGAAATCCCAGAGAACGCCTTGTTCTCGAATTATTAGCCATCGACTATGGCTACCATCGGCGAATTCAAGCCTACCCACACGGCTCCGGGCAACCAGCTAATCGAAGATGTTGACTCCATCAACGAGAAGTTTGAGGAACCCTCCAACAAGAACCTTGGAACTACTCTCAAGGATTCAGGAGACTATGATCCCAAGCTCCAGCGTTCCCTCCTGCTCAAGCTTGATCTCATTGTTCTCCCCACTCTCTCGCTTATCTATTTCTTTGCAAGCATGGCACGTTCTTCTTGTCTCTGTTCCAATCTTCTCTGCTAAGTCTAACAATACATAATCCAGGATCGCTCTGATATCGGAAATGCCAAAGTAGCTGGCATGACAGAGAAGCTCAGTATCTCTTCTGAGCAGTATGCCAATATCACTAGCTGGTTTCAGATTGGATATATTGTTTTTCAGCCTGTGGGAACTCTTTTCATTCGAAAGTTGAGACCTCCATTCCAATTTAGTGCTGCCATGTTGGTGTGGGGTATCATCACTGTCTGCATCGCATATGCGAAGAACTATTCGCAAGTTTCTGGATTGAGATTTTTGGTAGGGTGCTCAGAAGCCATGATCCAAGGTGCTTTCTTCTACCTCTCGTTCTGGTACACCTACGATGAGATGTCGCTGCGAACTGGTATCTTCTACAGTGTATCTGCACTTGCTAGCTCCTTCAATGGCTTGATTGCCTATGGTATCGAGAAGGGTCTGTCCTATTCTGGAGGTCACTATGCCTGGCAATGGATCTTCATAATTGAAGGAATTCTTCCTGTCGGCTTCAGCTTTTTCGTTGCTTTCATGCTTCCTGATATCCCTACCCGTCCCACATTCTTCTCCAAGAGACTGTTCAAGAAGGAAGAACTTGAATATGCCATCAAGCGAGGCCGCGCGACTCATAACGCTGACGACGCAAAGATTCGCGTCAAGCAAATATTCATCACTCTCCTCAGACCCCACTTTTGGCTGTTGACGATATGCTACAGCGTGACTCACTTCTCCACCAGCTCGGTCCAGAATTTCCTCCCGTCTTTGATCAAGACTCTTGGATACACTTCTGCGCGTGCTCAGCTTTTCAGCTGTATTTGCTACGCCTGCGCCTTTGTGACTCTCATCATCGTCGGATACCTCGCAGATAGACTTCAGCAACGCGCCAGCCTTCTGATGATCTGTTATGTGGTGACTCTAGTCGGCTACATCCTACTACTCGCAGTCAACAACGACAAGGTGAAGTTTGCAGGCGCGTGCCTTGTCACGGCCGGAATCTACCCGACCGTCATCCTCGTAATCATCTGGACCCAGGTCGTCCTCATTGGCTTCACGCGTCGTGCAACAGCTCTTGCGCTGATCAACAGTATCGCGCAGGCGATCGGAATAGGCGGCAACCAGGCCTTCCGAAACGAGGATAACGACTACAGAACCGGCAAGGCTGCCTGCGTCGGCATTCTCTGCCTTGGTGTTCTCGCTACCGCTTTGAACGTCATGTACCTAAAATGGCGCAACAGGCAGAAAGATGCGCAGTGCGATAGTGATGCCGCTAACGAGGCCCGTTTGCAGAGCTGGGATGATTTGGGCGATGATCATCCTGATTTCAGATACGCATTTTGACAGATTACCTGTCCCGAGTTTTTTTTTTTTTTTGTCAAACGGTTTTCGACCGTTTTACTTGTGGCTGATGAACTGTGTTTACCGTTATTTATCATAAATTACATCTTGCTTGTTTACGGTTACGATCTACCTAAGAATATACGAGTTAAATTTACGCATGCCTAGAATTTTTTTTCTTTCATTCTTTATATTTCGTTCAAAGTCACATTCTCCCTTGCCCACCAAAAAAATAATAATAAGAAAAATAAAATCTACTAATCATAAATAAAGAAACACGATATGTACTTTTCAAATCTGACCGCTATACAGACCGCGCCGACCTTTTTTCCTCTCCTCTCATCCTCATCTTTTCTCTTTGTACCACAAAAATATCAGGATAACTTATATAAAAAACAACAAGAAACTATACGTTAACAGAAGAGCCGCGGATACATACACACAAGAAATAGTGTAGAAGAGTGATAACAAAAAAAATGAGGCACATATAAAGGAGGACGACCGGTAAAGCACAAGGAAACCCAAATTTTAAGCTGCGGCAAGGCAAACAAGTAGAGGAGAATTGAAAAGAACGAATAAAAAAATAACAGATACAAAACAAAAGACACCCTTTTTTCTTTTATCTAAGGCAAGGCAAATCAAACCGACCCCATCCGATCGAGAGAGTTAAAGAAGAAGAAAGGCGCCATGAAAAATCACAAAATAATAGGAGACTAGCAAATAGAAAAAGACAAAGAAAAGGAACAAACAGAGCGACATGATTCTGATTTAAATGTCATCATCATCATCGTAGTACTCGTCCTCAGAGTCAGAAACCAGCTGCTCAAAGTTGACCTTGTATCGCAGCAGGGCACCGATTCCACCAAAGCCCTTGACGAACTGAGCACCCTCAGAGGACTTGTCGGTGACGAACTCGAGCGCTGCACCAAACTCCTTGTAATGCTCGGCAAGCCACTCAATCATTGGCTGCTCCTCGATGACTTCCATCTCGAGACCGGTGGCCTTGTCCAAGAACTTGTCCTTAGAAGTAGCCTCCTGGGCCTTGGAAACGTGGATGACGACGGGCTCACCAGTAGAGCTCTTCAAAGTGTAGCGGATGACGTCAAGGTTCTCGTAAACGATGACGGTCTCGCAGGCACCGAGGTCAAGGGCCTTCAAGGTATCCTCGACACCGTAGCAGTACTTTCCGGTATCCTGGGCGATCTCGTCAAAGTACTGGAGGATGAGCTTCTTCTCTTGGATGAACTTCACGTTGGAGAGGGCCTCTGCGGACAGCTCGATGGCTTGGTTGAAGCCGTTCTCGCCACCATAGGAAACGTCAACAATCTTGATGATCTTGGCTTGCAAGCGGCCATCAAACATGTCAGACTGCGAGAGTTCGGTCTTGAAGTCAGCCGAACCAGCGAGAATGAGACCGGTTACGTTGACCTTGTCGTTTGTGATGAAATTACGGACAGCTTCCTCGGCCACCTTGCGGACGTAGTTGTGTCGCTTTTCGTCACGCAGACGCGAGAAACGCAAAGCAGACTGACCACCACGTCCGTGCTTCTTGGGAAGATCGACAGTGAACTTGTGAAGGACTTCGCGGGTGTTTCCCGAGAGAGTACCGAACAGAGTTCCGTTACCATCCATGATAATGAAACCAAACTTGGAGTTGGACTCGAGCAACTCGGAAAGAGCTTCGGTATGGAATTTGTTGTCGCAAAGGTAGAGTGATGTGTTGATGGGCTTGAACGGCTCAAAGTCAATGTTAAGCTTGCGCTCTTTGCCCTCGTCTGTGATGATTTCACCACAGTAGATGACGAGTCCATTTGGTGGAACTCGGTTGTAGAGCTTGAGTCGCTGCTGGGTGGATGTGATTGCACTGAGGACGGAAAGACGGTTTACTCGCGATTTGATATTAGAAGCAGTACCCTATAGGAAGACAATGTCAGAGGCGGAGAGATAGTGGCGAAAAAAAAGCTGCAATATCGTACGTATTCGTCAGCCAGCATCTTTGCGATCTGCGGAATCTGAGACCGGGGAGCTAGTAGAAGAGGTCAGTATTGATTCGCATTGCTATGGCCGAGTAGTATGAATGTATTCAACGGCGACAAATAAGATGTAAAGGCACAAGGGGAGTAGGGCGCGTACGAATGATGAGAGAAATCATAGAGGTACCGTTTCCTCTGGCGGCTTCCAAGCTGTAGAATAAAACACGTTAATACCGATCGAACGTATGATAGTAGATCATTTTGTCGGTGTCATCATGATCAACGGAATATGTTGAGCAGTACGATGAATTGTAGAAATTTACCTCTTAATGAGCCTGTGTCGCGAGTTAGCACTGATTGAGAACTTGACGAGATGCTTCACAGAAGCAAGATTTCTGTCACGGAACAGCAATAAACAACTCACTTTTTGACCTTCCATATCTCGATATTCTTCTCAGCGTCTGTCTCTTCGTTGGCGGAGGGAGCCATGGCTATGTGGTATATACAGGCGGAGTGTGAAGTAGGAGGTGGTGGTAGTGTGTGAAGGAGCGGTGATCAAGGCAGCAAAAAGAGAACTAACAATGAACGCTAGCTAGTTCTTCCGAAAAGATTGATCAACAGAGAAAAACCGGGGAGGTTATAAAGAATACAAAAGCAATGTAGGAATATGAACAGAGACGATCTTCTTCCTATCGGTTTACCTCTCTGCCTGCAAGGCGTTTGCCAGCAGCGGCAAGAAAAAAAAATTAGACTTTCACAGTTGATGTTAGGGTTACTGATTTGGGCTTTCATGTTTGAGATTTTGTAGAAGTTTGGGTAAGATTTTCATTAAATTGGTATTAATATGTACAATAGATAGATATCTGTGTAGTAGAGGTTCTTAGTCGGCCATTTGTGTCTCGTTAATGAGATCGCTTATGTTGAAGCCCTCGCCTTTATGGAATAGTTCGAGCAGCAACAGACGACGGAGAGCTTTCTCGCGAGCGTAGCGATCGGTTTCGGTGCGTGGGTCCAGATTGTAGAACTTCTGCAGGCAGATGACAAGGAATTGGGCGTCTGCGGAAGATATGTTCATATCGGGCTCGACAGTGCCATTGAGGAGAACGAGATCATGAGATTCGGCGAGATCGGCATGGAAGATAAGAGTAGTGTGGGGCCGGGCAAATTCGGTGTGCAGCTTGTACTCGAGCAGAGAAGTCAGCAAGCAATGGACCGTGTCCTTTTCGGGGAAGGTCCATTGAACGAATTGCATCTCAGAGGCACCGTCAGGATTCTCGACAGCGTGGAGACCACTGGTGGCATCGCGCGGCAGGGGAAGGATGAACATCGGATATCGTCGCGCATTGCTCCTGATTTTGTTGAAGGCTTCTACTGTGAGGACAGCACAGAGTGCGTTAGGCTTGTTGGCGAAGCGCGCCCGCCAAATTAGCTCAATCTCTTTCTTTTCGGTGTGCTGGGCAAGTTTTTCGACGTCGACGAAGGAAGATAAATTTTTGATTTTTTTCGCCTTGGGGACTTTGGGAATGTTAGGGGGTGCAGGAGACGATTGTGACGGAGTTGAGGAGGATGAGGAGACGGTCGATGATGGTGATGAGGAGGATGGATCGCTCTCGGAAGAGGTTGATTTGATTGAGAAAGGTGGAGGTATTTTCTCGCGCTCTCGGACTTTGACGATCTCGTCTTTGAAGTGCTCGCGGAGCTCATCAACGGAAGAGGCACCTTTCCTATAGAAATCAAGGGTTAGAAAAGGAGCAGTAAGAGAGAGAGGAGAAGGGCGAGGCGACAATACTCTTTCATGACCTGGGCGAGCTTCTCTTTGTATCGGGCAACAATCTCATCTTTGGAGAGCGGAGCAGGAGGCACGATGGAAGAGTAGCAGCGATAGAGGGGACGCGCAAAGCGCGGAGCGAGGAGGAGCTGCCGGCGGATCATTGCGGGCGGGGAGGGCAGGGGAGAAGAGGGCTCAAGGCACGATTATGTTGGCTGGAGACAAAGACGGTCTGGAGAAGACGAGAGAGAGGAAGGAAAGTGTAGTGATGTTGCCTATCTGAGCCATCGGCTCCGAGACGCAACCCTAAACGCGTCCAGCCTCCGAACCCTAGGCCACTACGTCACTGTCTCCGCGCAGTTCGAGAGCGCGGGAGGCCTCTGAAGCGCGTCTGCAGCCCGCTCTCGACAGTTCATTCAAAAGGGCCTCTGCGGGCAGCCCGGACGACCGCAGACGCGTCTTCTGCGCGCGAAACCGCGCAGGCAGCCCGGGGAACGCGTCGTCCCGTGTTAGCCGAGCCAGGGGACGGCGGGTTATGCAGACGAAGCCGGCAGAGGAAGGCTTTACCTCGTGACGTAAGCACTTACTCATTGTCCCAAACCAGAAACGGCTAGCGGCACTTCGCCGGCGCCGGCGTCATCGCGGTCTCTTCGCGCGCCTCTTTTCCTCTTCTTCCTCCTCTCTGTCTGCCCGCCCTGCCTCCAAACATCACCGCCCTCAATCCCTCCCCGCTCCCCAGCCCTGTCTTCCGCAGCATCGCAATAATGCCCTTTGCTCCGCCGTCTGCGGCCGGTAGTGCCAACCAGCGTGCTGCCGCTCGTCCGGCGCTGCGTCCGATCCTGCCGAAGCCCCCCACTCTCGCTCCAAAGCCGCCTGCACCGGCGCCGGCTCAGACTCCGTCGACCGCTGCCCCCGTCGGCGCTCGCGTCCTGGGCTCGGTCGCCTCTTCGATCTTTTCAGGCTCCTCGACAATTACTCTGCCTCCTCGTCCGTCGGCCTCGCGAGCAAAGACGAAGAAGCGCGCTTCCCCAGACAGAGTTGTGCCTCCGCCTACTCCTTCGGCCTCTTCCACCACCACCACCACCTCCTCCTCCTCCGCGTCGCCCTCCCTCTCTGCCTCCTCCTCCTCCACCCCGGCGACTTCCTCGGCCACTTTGTCCTCATTGGCATCTTCCTCGACCGTCTCTCCTGCCAGCACGCTCTCACACGACCGATCCGCCGAAGCCGTAGCGGCTGCCCTAAAGAAACGTCGGCGCGCAAAGAGTAAGTCCTGTTTACCACCCCCCCCGTTCAATCACCCCTTCACCACAGCATGCCCTTCTTGTTCTTCTGCCTCCTCCTCGAGCTCTCGCATTCTCTCTTCTTCGCCATCTACACAAGCACATTTTGTTTATTTATTTTCTGCACGCGGGTGCCAAGCGAAGATCGCTGCATCGCACTTCGACTGCGTCACTGCCAGCAACCCTGTATCAAGCTATCGACACGCACTTGCCTAATCGACAGTCACTCAACCTACAATGCCTCAGTCTCTTTCTTCTTCTACAATCCCGACCTTTTCTCATTCAGTCCTTCGCGCTGCCTGTCTCAGCCGGTGTTGTTGTTTGCATTCCTAGCTGTTCCATCTATCCGAGACTTCCATTGACAGCGGCGGCTCACACTCCAATTTCACCACCAATCTCTCCGACCTCAGCCCTCCACGTCATCTTCCAGGGCCTGGTCCCACAACCTCTTCAGCCTGCGCAGTATCAGTCAATATTCTCTGCCAACATGCTCTACTGCTACATTTCATGCTTGTCACTACACGTGCTCACCTCGAGGAGATCAGCCTGGCCCGAAGAACTTTTGCATGCCTATTTTAGACTTCCGACGCTAACCGCTTTTGTGCAGTCTCTGAAAACCCTGTCGGCAGCAAGTGCACCGCCACTGGGGCTCTCTCACCAGCCGCAACCGCAGCCGCACTCTCTCCTCGCCTCGCTCGCGTCGGCCTCGACAGCTCGTCCTCGACCAGCTTCGACGTGGGCGACATTCTCTCCCCCGAGGTCTTCTCTCTTCCCCAGTCCTCGACCATCTCCACTAGCAGCTGGTGGACAGACTCTCTCTCCTTGGACTCTTCTCACTCATCCTCGCCCTCTTCGACAAATGCATCAGCCATCGCAGCCGCAGCCGCAGCTTCTCGCCGCCGTCTCGAGCGCGCAAGCTCAACCACCTCCTCCATAACCTCGTCTACGTCCACAGCATACTTCTCTGACTCGACAGTATCCACCGGTGTGTCGAGCATACTTATCGACGATGACTCTTCCAAGCGTGCCGAATCTGAGATTTCAGAAATGATCCACAGACTAATCACCGGCGACGGCGTTCCCTACGAGCCCAAGAGCATGGAAGTGCGCCGCAGCAGTCTCGCCAGTCTAGAAGATGAAGAGGATGAGATGCTTTTTGCCACAGAAATCGACACATCCTCAGTACGGCAATTGAGAGGTGGTAACAGTAAGGATCTTGCCGAGTCCAAGCGCAGCTTGCTCACCAGCTCCATTATCAAACCAAATATTGGCGTGTCCTCGGCCAATGCTTCCTCTTCAAGTGCATCCACACTACAAGACCCTATCCGTTCAGCGCTCGCTACCTCTTCTCCCGCGGCTTCTACTTCCTCATCACCCTACTCAAACGCTCCATCGCCGGTATCCACTCCTTACTCTGCTACCACCGCCACAACTGCAGCAGCTACTCCGATCCCTTCTCCGAAGCCAAACTATCGCTATCGCGGCTCTTCTGAACCTGCTTCTATAACAATTCCTGCCGAAAAGAACTCATACGAAGAGGATACTGAGGCTGAATTCATGCGTAACCGGGAGCTGTTGGTGCAGAAGGGGGTTTGCTCGACTACAGCGGGCAAGACCCATCGTGCTCATCCGTTTGGCAAATCCAATGCTGATTCTGGTATAATTTTTGCTTCTGCCCTTACCTCTGGTACTCCATCTGGTAGCACGACCCGTGCCGGACGCGTCTTTGGTGAGGACGAGGGAGACGAGATGATTTCAAGTACCACTTCGCATGACGAGATCCGAAGCATGGATATTGATATTGATGCCGATATCGATGACATCAACGGCAGCTCAGAAGCTCTGTTTGGTGATCTTGACAGTCTAGGGGTTAATATCGATGATGACGATCCGTTTACATTCCTGGACGTCGGTGGAAATGAGGTTGTCGAGAGTGTCTGTTATTGAATGGTGGCTATAGATTTATGCTGGTAAATGTCGTTTATTGATTTTCATGGTTTGAGTTATGTCTTTTGTTTTCTAGTTTTCTGTTTGCTTTTGTGTTGTTGCTCTACCTACATTTTCATATCATACTTCTTGTGCGCCTGTCTGGGTTTTGCTTTGTTTTTTTTATCATTCTTCATTTACCGTGTATGGAGGGGGATAGGGGAATTTTTTTTATGTCAAGGAAAGGTCATGTTATTCATTTTCTTTTGTTGCCTGAATTTTGATTTTTATTTGTTGTTGATCTGTCTTCAATCCGTCTTTTCTGTTTTCTTCCTTTGATTTCACCCTTTTGTTTGTTGTCCTGCATGGTTTTGGCTTCTGTGCTTCATCTACTATATCAGAATTCGAGGAAAACATCTTGGAAAAAAATAAGGTCTTATTGGGATCTTGGGGGAGAGATTATATTGGGAAAATGGGATCTGGTCTGGGAAATATTGTGCAGGGACAGAAATTGCAATAGTCAGCTTTCAAGCGGAAGACTTCTATGGTTTTGATTGTTGTTTGTGTGCTTTTGTGTTTTGTTGTTTGGTGCGCTTATCTTTTGGTTATTATTAGTGTCCTTGAATAATTCTAATACCTTCTGAGCTATGATTATTATCTATTAGTCAATTTACAGGATCTGGCGGCATTCATTGGTCATGCATTACTAGTAGCTGGTACGAGATTCTCCTAATCTCCTGACTCAACCCATCTTCCTCTCAAGTTTGCTCTTGCTCGAGCAAAGATGAAGAGCACTCTTGTTCGCAGTCGAACAAGCTCTGGATCGCTCACATCACCAGCAAACAATTTTGCCCGCGTTTTCTTACTAATAGACAACAGACGATCCATATAGTTCAAAGCCGCGCTTTCCAGTTGCCCCAGAATCTCGAAATCTCGAATCTCATACTTACACATATCCAAAATCATCATAATGGTCACAAGAGTCGGCTTAATTGGTTCAGCAGAGATCTGTGTGTTCATTAATTCAGCAGAGGCCTGTGTGTCCACATGAAGCACATTTCCGAGTCCGTTAGCTTCCAGTTGGAAGTAGGTTGGATTTAAAAACAATTCGCCGTCTTGCTGTACGAGAATTCCGATGTCCAGAAGTTGGCCGCTGCCAAATATAATGACAAAGTGTGACATCAAAGAGTTGAGAGTGCTTTCCGTTGCGATCAGATGGAGATAATCAGTCAAGATGCCACTGTCATAAGGAATTTCCTCCTTGCGCATTAACGAAAGAATACCAGTCGCCTCAGTCACCAGCTGACGCGCATACTGCGCGTCAGCTGTTTTCATTGCATATCGCTTCATGGTGTTAAAGAGAATTCTGTAGTGGATAGGAGTACTATCCTTGAAGTCCCAAGTAAATGGGTCCTGATCTTTAGACGTGCGTTCCATCTGAAGCTTGTTGTCGTTGATGTACCGGAAAATTTCAATGACCTTTGCCAGATTGTTGCGCTTGTTGTAAGCAGTCATGAGGTAGTACCACGAAAAGCTTGGGAGAGAGTTATTCGGATCGTTAAGAAGCGTCTCAGCTTTGCTCAGAACTAAGTCAATGTTGAGGTCTTCATATCTACATGCTCGTAATAGATATATGCATGCCATTGGTGAAAGACCATTGTCGATTCCGTCTGCGCCTCTTTTTTCCTCCAAGGCGTTGAAGAAATCGATAGCAGCTGCATTCAATATCCTGTTTGATCGTCTGGATGTCATATATTGAAAATACCGCGTCATTATGGGTGTGTTGAATGACTGGCCTAGACGCAGCATCTCAAGAAGAAATGGGATATACTCCCTGCGGTCCAAATATTTCAGCAGTACGTTATGAGTTGCTTCTGGGAGCACGAACTTCGTCTTCGGCGGAAGTTTGATGTAAGTGAAAAAAAGAATCAAGCCGCCAAAATTATAGTGAGATGAGACGCTGGCGTGAGTCTCTTGCGTGAGTTTAAGGCCCCGCCGTAGTTCGATATTTGCAAGGGCAGACTTAACAACTCTATTAGCACTCCTTTCCAGATGCAGTCGAAGAGCATCGAGCTCCTCGCGACTGGGGTGTATGAAATCCTCGGTACTGAGAGTCTGGTCTGTGTCACGAGACTGCTCTTGCTGCTCGATTGGATCTTGATCTGGCAGTAGCTTATAGCGCACCTCCAATTCACCGTACTTTGATATGCAGCGAGCCACAAACTCTGAAAGTTGATAGAACATTCGCCTGTAAGCCAATTCACGGGTAAAGTGAGGCAATAGCCATCTTTGAATGATCACACCAATGCCCGGGTCAAGAGCAGCTATAGATTCCCAAAAGAGAAAGAGCTCGTCAGCGCCGTATTGGTGTGCGATCTGAACTAGAACTGTGACAATCCGGTTTTTGTCTTCCTGTGGGATTAAAAGACGGCGTTTAGAGGCGATCAATGGTTTGAAGATATCTCGTAATCGATCTCCGAATATTTCATTTTGCCAAATCCTGACAGCCGTTTCCATCTTCTTGCGAGTCTGCTTGGGCGCAAGAACAATGCGCATTACACTCTCCCATCGGTTTTTCGGGATAATGCCAAATACTGTAAATCGTGGACGGTATTGTAGAGAGGGGTTCTTTAGAATGCAAAAAACAATAAGTCAGACTGAGAATAAAAAACATAAAGCCCATGTGTCACCATACCGTTTCTCCCCATATATGTCCAGTCTCCCGCCCTTTTACCACTGTCTGTCTAGTCTTCCGCTTTGGCACTAATCGGAAATCAACAGACGTCTGATCGCTTTGTACTGGACCATACAGAAATTTTTTTCTGTCCAGGCTAGAGGGGAATAATAGTCGCTCGAGGCGGGCGGGTGTGGAGTAAGAAAACGAACGGGTGCAGGAAACAGCAGTCGATCGCGGCACGATCCTTGCACGAGATGAGCGGACTGCTGTCCCAGAAAGCAGACAGCAGATATCAACTATCTCCCAGACAAGCATATCATAGCAGTGAGAAAGACAGAGCCATGTCCTTGTTGTTGAAGGATGAGCTGCGCGACCGGAAAAACTGAAGTCGAAAAGATTTAAATGCGAATAATATTTCGACCCCTGAAATTAGCTTTTCGTCTTCCTCCCGAACTGTGCGAACTCAGCTCTCCGCTTTATTAAATTCGGCCGATGTTTGCTACTTCACCAGCCAGGTCGTTCTTCGTCAACCGTCTATTGTCTCGCGGGTTTGCTCACAAGAGTTGCGTTATGACTGCTTCAGCGTTTATTGGGTATTTGGGCCCTCCCGGGACTTATTCTCAGCAGGTATTGCTCATCGTGTCTGCTTCTCGACTCATACGGGAGAGCTCATCGCTGACCTTTTTTCCAAGGCCGTAACCCAGCACTTTGGTCGTGAGCAGGATAGCAACGGACGGTATGCTTTTGTGCCTCTCCAGACAATTGCAGGTAAGCACATCAGAAAACAATCGAGTGTAGTGAGACTTTCACTGACAATTCTACGTCTATTATCCAGACTGCTTCGTCGCCCTCAAGAACGGTCGGGTGGCCTTCGCCGTCGTCCCGTTTTCAAACTCCACAAACGGTGCCGTGAATCTCACCTATGATCTCTTACGCACTGCTGATCCTCGTCCATCAGTAATAGCGCGAATCGATGTCCCAGTTGCCCACTGCGTGCTTGCATCTCCCGCCACAATAAAGCAAATTGACAAACAAGGCGAAAGCACCATCAAACGCATATACTCTCACCCTCAAGTTTGGACGCAGTGTACGCGATATCTTTCCGAGCATTTTGTCGGGGCTGAGCAGATAGATCAGAATTCGACAGCGCTGGCGGCACAGCTAGCATCGACGGAGGCGAATACTATTGCTATTGCCTCCATTGCTGCATGCGACACTGCAACCGTGGATGTCTATCGGCCAAATATACAAGACGTTGAGGGCAACTATACTCGTTTTCTTGTTCTGGAGCCATATCTTGATGGCCAAGTGCCTTGCGAGCTTGATAAGTGGGTTGAGGAAGAGCTCCAAAAGTCATGATTGCTTCACAAGCACGTTGTTATTTTGTATTTAGAACATTTCAGTTCAGACTAGATAATGCTGTATTCATGTTGATCGCCTTTTTAAGGCGTTATTTTATTTTATTTTTGTCTGCTATCTCGATTCATTATTTTCCAATCTCTTGTTTCTGGGCTCGGTTTTTGTTTATTTTAATTTATGGGAAGGTCATCTGGGAAGTTCAGCTTAATTGCAATATTTAAGTATATATAACGCATATATTCGATCAACATGGCTCTTGCTGCATGTTGCGATTAGGCTACTGTAAATTATCAAGTAAAGGAACAAAACCAAGAATAAGCAAAAGCAACAGACATAGTGACTCCATTTGAATTTGTGAATGACCCATGAACAACACACAATACTTCATCAGCGGCAACGATACTTCTAATGACCATACTTCTGAAACTCCCTAGTTTTGAAATTGAAATGTTAGCAATTATCCTATTATCCATCGCGGCTAATCTGGTATCAGGCAGATGGTGATTTGTAAAGTATGTAAAGAGGAGAGCATACCATTCTCTGTTATCTAGCGGACACACCTGCCGAGTCTTGAGCCAGCGCGAGATACAGTGAAAGTGAAAGACGTGCTATATAAAGATCATCCTAGTCAGCCATCTGATTTATAATATTCACCGCTATCCGATGTACAGAGAGGGGAACGAACATTGCATATTCCCCAGGCTACCATGCACTGTTCGCCATTGCCCTGGTTTGCTTGACATTCGATGCCTATTGCGTTCGTTAGTATGCTGACAGGAGGTAAGCCCACTTTACACCCAAAGATATCGACATACATGGCTCCATAAGATGATTGCGGCAGATGGCGCAGTTGTCGACCACGATATCTACAAACACATGCAATCAGTATCATAGTCTCCGATCAGGTCCGCAAATCAAGGATCATCAATGATCGACTAACCCCAAGCCCACAGAGCAACAGCATTCCACTACATCAAGTTAATAAGTTAGAATGAAGGCATACACAGGAGAGATCGATCGAATGACGGAACACGGTACCTTTCTGACTTCAAATCGTTTCTTCTCCGGCTTCGTCTTCACGGCCGCGGGCGGCGCAGTGTCGACATCCATCGCAGAGTCAGCCATGCTGAGTTGAAGAGCTAGTAGATAGTAAAAGAACGATAGAGCGCAGAGCCTCGAATCCGATGCGAGTAGGCGGTGAAGCAGCTGCCGGGACAATGGTTGATGGGGTAATCTACTAAGAGCTCTCACTATGGACGGAGCTGTCGCGCTTGGAAGCCGATGATTACGTTGAAGCCGCACCCGATCAAACCCCTTCGCTTTTACATATTCAATCAACGAATACTCCCCGGACAGAATAATAGAATAATCGTTCAACTACAGCATTTGCTTTCTCATTTGCGTGATATGATGCTTCATTCTTTAGTTTTCCACTAGATTACATAAATACAAGTTTCTTTTATACCACTCAAATCCCAATCAAGCCTTTTTTATACCCTGATTAACCATTTAAATAAAACCGACTCTGTTGGCAACGTCAAGAACGTCGCTCTCCGACTCCAGTCTTATGTAGGCCTTCTTCTGACCAGTGGGACTGTAATAATCGTAGTTAGCTTTCTGATCTCCAATTTCTAGTTCCATAACAGTGTCCTGAAGATACATACGTGATCAGAGTGGTGACCTTGGAGACGTCAACGTTGTACAAGCTCTTGAAGGCATCCTTGATGTGTCTCTTGTTGGCCTTGATGTCAACAATGAAGACAATGGTGTTGGACTCCTCAAGCTTCTTCATGGTGGACTCGTTGCTGTGGGGACCAACGATAACCTTGTACTGGTCAAGACGAGGAGCGTGGGCAATCGACTTGCGCTGGTACTTGGGGGTTCGGGGAAGACGAAGGGTGTTGGGTCTGTGGAAGGTGGTCGAGGTGCGGACCTTGGTGACCTTGGTTCCGTGGACGCCCTTGACGACGGCCTTCTTAGCGGCAACAGCCTTGGAAGTGGCGGATGCTATAACAAAGCACAGATTAGCAAAGCTGATATTTTTTCGATGTTTTCCTGTGTAAACATATGAATATCCTCGGTGAATGGACTTCCGTCCGCAACACATTTGTATCTTTTTGCTTCCCGATCGTCATATCCAAAATAGATCCTTTTGACACCTCATCCGGGACAGAATCTGATGGACTGTCACCAGCTTCAAGCGGAAAGCACACAGAAGGAATATATCGAGACTCGGGAAAGCAAGAGATCTTTTCTGTCGACAACCGTTTGAATAATCGACTTTTGTCCTCGCAACACACGACAGCAACAAACATCTCCCGTTCCACAATATAATTCCAATAGAAGCCCATTCACACAGCATATTCGATTGATCCGCACATCTAGATCCATATAACAAAGCAGGTACTACTTACATTTGGGTGCCATTGCTGATTGTTGGATGATGAACTGAACGATGGTGTCAGGATGAACTTCGTCTAGGTACTTTGCTCAGCACGGTAGTGCGTTAGTCTCCCAAACGCAACACCCAAAGGCCAGAACTCTTAAAGCGTGACTGCTAAATTTGTAGGGCTTAACCCTAAAATATGCATTAGACTGCTGTCAGCCACTAAGGCTCAGCTTAGCCCACCAGCCACATTACACTGTAAGGGTCAGGGCACCCGCATTTGGAGAACGCGACCTGCCCGCTCCCCGCACGCGTCGTCAACTCATTGTTGATTCTGGTCTGCGCGTCGTGGTGTTGGTGAGCATGATCCATGTCTACATCGCGCAGTAGCAGCAGCAGCAGCAGACCAGTAGAAATATGGTCTGGACCGTGCGATACGTCAGACTTGGACGGACCCGAAGTGCTGCTTCAACTCTGGGGCGCGGCTCCCAAGCGGAAGAAGGAGGGCCCCGCGGCGAAAAAGCGGAAGACATCAGCGTCGGCGGAGTTAGCAAAGCCAGATGTTTTTGAGGGAAGTAGCTTGAGAGCTATTGCGTGCGTGGATACTTCTCATATCCCTCTATGGATGGCTTCTGGACGGCCCCTAAGAGTGTAAGCTCTTACCTCTGATTCCAGATCTAAGACGCCTGATTCTGACTCTCTTTCTACACCAGATATACATCTGACTCAAAGACCGAAGAGTTCTTTAAGAAGATATTCTTGACTGCGGTATGTTTTACCTATCGCTGAGCTGGCGCTACTCGTCCTACTGACCCATTCATCGCTGACTCTTCTTCAGACGATCGCAGATAGCGGCGTCCTCTCCCGCGCAATCATAGTGAAACTCGAGCCACCTTTGCCTACAGTTACAGGTCTTGTAATTCTCGGCCGGATTGGCAGCGAGATGCAAGCAACGACTCAAGATCGGTTTTCAGGAAATGCCGCTGAGCCTGCGACCGATGATCAAGTGCTGATCTCTGCCTTCCTACTAAACACCTCGCATCAACTGATGCAGACTTCTCCTAGACAAGCCATTTCGGATCAGCCGACTTTCTTGATGCCGTCAGCCGAGGATATGCAGGATACACTACTATCACACAAACGAAGTCAGAAGCTTGAACGACTTTTAGAGCGGCGAGCGCCTTCAGCAAAGAAATAGATGACCCCCGTGAACGCAGAAGTTTCGATGACTATTGGAGATAAATATACAGTTTATTGAGCCATTAAAAGATGCCTGACGCCAAAACAATGCCATATATAAAAACCGGGAAAAATAGCAGAAATGATATGCAAATGAACAAACACATGAATATGGACCAGCTTAATCGACGCCCCTGAGTTCTCGTCGCTGTTCTTCAGTGAGCGCGGCCGAATCAGCCGCGTAGCTGACTTCCAGCATATCTTCAATCTCCTCGCTCACTGTCCGTAGCTTGTCCCTAATCTGTTCGATTGCCTCGGCACCTGCAACAAGCCTCGCTGGAGGATTTTCAATACCCGCCACGTTTATAATCGCAGTCACAACATCTTTAACTAAAAGATCAGGCGAAAGATCTTTACAGGCCAACATGGAGCGAACTTTAGCACTGACTGAATTCTTATAGTGATCCATCGCTTTGGTGAAGAACACCGGTGTAGCCAGAGCAATCTCCAGAGATGGCTCCACAATTGTAAGCTTGATATTGAAGGGAGCAATCTCGAAAGCCAGCGCTTCAGTGTAGCCCTCGAGCGCATGAACAGCAGCCGATACCAGACCTAAACTCGGCGTACCCATTTGACCGACAATGCCAGTAACAGCAAGAATGTGACCTGATTTCTGCTGGCGTAAAACCGGGAGCACAGTGGTGATCAAGTTGACGGGACCATAGTACGAAGCTTCGAGCTGGTCGCGTAAATGCCACTCAGATGCTTCTTCGATCGTGGCGACGACCGTCTTGGCCGGACATACAATCACAACATCTAGCCTGGTCCATTTTGCCAGAATCTCCGCCAATGCACTCTGACAGAGCGGTTTGTTCCGAGGGTCGAGCTTGCATACCAGTACACGATCTTCTGAGTATACCGGAACAAACGTAGCTGTTACTTGCGCGACTGCTTCCGATCTGCATCCTAGAGCGACCAAATGACCCTTTGAAAGGACTTCATGGGCGAGTTCCCGCCCAAGAGCCGAGAACGCATCGGAGATGAGCCAAATTTGAGGCCGTATGCTGGCCGAGGGATGGCTTTGCTGATGCGATTTGGCAGCGGACGACGACGAGGAAGACAGACGGGAGCCGGGGTCGAGCTCCATAGCAAAACTGTGTAGACCGGGAATGCTAGCAAGGCCTGGATAAGCGTACGAGGACGACGATTGTTTCCGGTTGCGCGTCATCGTGCAACTCTTTTATGGCTCCTTCCAACGCGTCTCGGAACTGTCCCGGGTTTATTGCCTGCTCGGCTCCGCACTCGGCCATCTCATCGGCCTTCCGGCGGCGAACGGAGGAAATGTAACAGTCGTGGGGCTGGTACTACCATTGTGTGAGTTCCGCGGGGTTGGTACTCCATCATGCGGATAAGAGTCACAAAACTTTTCAGCTGAAGTCGAAGTAATCCGTCATCCTGTTCCATTGTATCTTCTTGTACATCCTTCAAAGCCAACAATGCTCGACCAGACGCCGGCCATTGACCTCGGTGGTCTTACCTACGTGTTTCCCAGCGGAATTGTGGGTCTCCACGACCTCACGCTCTCTCTTCCTCCCCACTCTCGCACGCTACTCGTAGGTGCAAACGGAGCTGGAAAGTCTACCCTTCTCAAAATTCTCGCCGGAAAAACGCTTGCCAAAGCGGGATCTGTCAAGATTCAAGGCAGTGATCCATTCCGTGCTCCGCTGGGTGGTATAACCTATCTTGGTACTGAATGGGCTGCCAATCCAACCGTTCGCTATGACATGGCAGTGCCCGTCCTTCTTGCTTCCGTCGGCGGCGACGCGTTTCCTGAGCGCCGCGACGAGCTTATTGATATTCTCGACGTTGACCTTTCCTGGCACATGCATGCTGTCTCAGACGGAGAGCGTCGTAGAGTTCAACTCGTCATGGGACTCCTACGCCCTTGGTCGATTCTTCTCCTCGATGAGGTTACTGTGGACCTCGACGTACTTGTGCGTGCCCGCTTGTTGGATTTCCTCAGAAGAGAGACTCTTGCCCGCGAATGCGCTGTCGTCTACGCTTCCCATATTTTTGATGGACTCGCCGACTGGCCTACTGACCTAGTCCATATCCATATGGGTCGCATCCTCGAACATGGATCTCCTTCAGACATCATCTCGCGAACTGAGCTGCCTGACAGACCCACGATTGCGTCTTACAACACCAACTCAGCGCTGCTCGATCTTGCACTCAAGTGGCTCTCGGATGATCTGAAGGACAGAGGACGTCGCACGGATGTCAAGCGTGTTCGCTGGGAGGATGTCACTTCGGATGAAAAATCCGGCGGTATGAAGTCAGACGCATTTGCTGCCTACTTCAAAATGTCACGCGCTCTTTGAGTAGTCTGATGACATAGGATATCGGCGACATATTTTGATTTGTTGACCGCATATCAGATAGTTTGTTTTTTTGGTTTAGTGTTTTTCGTGTATTTCTGGTTTACCGGGTGGTAAGCTTGCTCTTTTTCGTGTTTATACGCCGGGTATCTGGCGCTCATTGGCCTTGCATTCAACATTCGGACAAAAGTTACTTCAACATCATTTGGGAGGAGGGGCGTTTCGGAATTCAACATTTCGCAGCATATCAGGTTCATCTTATCTCTCAATTTCAACATTCGCTCCAGTTAGCCGGCATAGTTTTTGTTATAAATCGGGGCTGAAAAGGAGGAACATATTACTACAATGCGCAAGTTATAAGTTGTTTATAAGCATGATAGGAAATAATTTTTCTTCCAACAAATTTCTTACTGTAGTATCAGGAAAACAGACTTCGAACTGAAGGTTATAATAACGTAGAAACAGATGCATTACGCAGCTAATTTAAAACAAGATGATAAAAGTAATCACCAACCTACACGAGACAATATTCACTCAGAAACACTCAAGGCATACAACATTACATATATAAATATGATTTGACCATTAACTAGACATGTACTATTTTTTTATACATTAAATTTTAATTTCTAAATTCCACAACCCAACGCCTATTTATTTCTTGTGCGCAGCAGCCATCTTGTTCAGAGCCGAACCGAACTTGAACCACTCGATCTGCTCAGCGTTGTAGGTCTGAGCCAACTCGGTCTCCCAAGCGTCGCCGTTCTTGGGGTGAACAACAAGCTTCAAGTTCTTGCCAGGCGAAAGAGTAGTGACACCAACGACGTCAACCTTGTCGTCAGGGTTGATACGGTCGTAGGCAGCAGGGTCAGCGAAGGTAAGGGGAAGCATACCCTGCTTCTTCAAGTTGGTCTCGTGGATACGAGCAAAGGACTTGGCAATAATGGCAAATCCACCAAGGTAACGGGGCTCAAGGGCGGCATGCTCACGCGAGGAACCCTCACCGAAGTTCTCACCACCAACAACAACCCACTTCTGGTTGTGGTCTCTGTAGTATCCAGCGACGTCAGGGACTCCACCGTACTCACCAGTCATGAAGTTCTTGATGGTGTTGGCCTTGTCGTTCTCGGCGTTGATAGCACCGATCATGTAGTTGTTGGAAATGTTCTGCAAATGTCCACGGTACTTCAACCACGGGCCAGCCTGGGAAATGTGATCGGTGGTGGTCTTACCCTTGGACTTGATCAAGATGGGAAGATCGAAAGCGTCCTTTCCGTCCCAAGGCTTGAAGGGCTTAAGAAGCTGAAGACGGTCCGAGGTAGGGGAAACATCAACACTGACGGAGGCACGGTCCTCAGGAGGAGCCTGGTAAGTATCATTACCGGGATCGTAGCCAAGCGAAGGAAGACCAGCACCAGAGGGAGGAGCGAGCATGAACTCATTGCCATCCTTGTCCTTCAGGGTGTCGGTAAGGGGGTTGAATCCAAGATCACCAGAGATAGCGTAGGCGGTGACAAGATCAGGCGAGGCAACGAACGCATGAGTGGCGGGGTTGGAATCGTTACGTCCGGTGAAGTTACGGTTGTAGGAAGAGACAATGGTGTTCTTGTCGCCCTTCTTGATGTCACGACGATCCCACTGGCCAATGCAGGGTCCACAAGCGTTGGCGAGCAACAATCCTCCGAACTCCTCGAAGACCTTGAGCTGACCATCGCGAGCAATAGTAGCGCGAATCTGCTCAGAGCCAGGGGTGACGGTGAAGAGAGCCTTAGCCTTGATGCCATGGTCGAGAGCATCCTGGGCGATAGAGGCGGATCGGGACATGTCCTCGTACGAGGAGTTAGTGCAAGATCCGATAAGAGCAACCTTAACCTCGAGGGGCCAGTCGTTCTTGATGGCAGTCTCCTTCATCTTGGAGATGGGAGTGGCAAGATCGGGAGTGAAAGGGCCGTTGACGTGGGGCTCAAGAGTGTCAAGGTCAATCTCGATGAGCTGATCGTACTCAGCACCCTCATCGGCCTTCAAGAACGAGGCGTACTTGTCAGCAAAGTCGGAAACAAAGCCACGCTTGGTAGCATCAAGGTAGTCCTTCATGCGGGCGTTGTAAGGGAAGGTAGAGGTGGTGGCACCAATCTCAGCACCCATGTTGCAGATGGTAGCCATACCAGTGCAAGACAGGGACTCGACACCCTCACCGAAGTACTCAACGATAGCACCAGTGCCACCCTTGACAGTGAGGATACCGGCGACCTTCAAGATGATATCCTTGGGAGCAGTCCAGCCAGAAAGCTTTCCGGTAAGCTTAACACCAATGATCTTGGGGGCCTTGAGTTCCCAAGGGAGACCAGCCATGACGTCAACGGCATCGGCACCACCGACACCGATGGCGAGCATACCGAGACCGCCAGCGTTAGGAGTGTGAGAGTCGGTACCGATCATGAGAGCACCGGGGAAAGCGTAGTTCTCGAGAACGATCTGGTGAATGATACCAGATCCGGGTCTCCAGAAACCAATGTTGTACTTAGCACAAGCAGTGGCCAAGAAGTTGTAGACCTCCTTGTTGATATCAATGGCACGGGCAAGATCCTTCTCGCCGCCAATCTGGGCCTCAATCAAATGATCACAGTGGACAGTCGAAGGAGTGGCGACGGAGGGCATACCAGCGGACATGAACTGGAGGATAGCCATCTGGGCGGTAGCATCCTGGCAGGCAACACGGTCCGGGCGGAGCTTAAGGTAGGAAACACCACGCTCAATGTCCTGTCCATGCGGGTCATCGAGATGACCGTAGAGGATCTTCTCCGCAAAGGTGAAGGGGCGCTTTAGGCGGGATCGAACAATCTCGAGGTTCTCGACGTTGTTCTTGTAGTTGACGAAAGAGTCCTGGTGGGGTCGGAAGAATGTTAGCAGCGGAAACTATCGGAACAAGAAGGAAAGCACGTTACCTTTTCCCAGTTGTTCTGGTTGACTTTCTCATCGACGATGGTGGCAAGAGCCCTGGTCTGGAGAGGCGATTGAGGTTAGCAGAGAGAGCGGAGGTGGGAAGTGACGGTATATGATCGTACCGAGGTCTTGTTAAGACGGGCAACGGAAGCACCCTAGGGGAGAGTTAGTGACATGTGGAGAAAAAGGTGGAGATAGAGGCGAAGAGACGCCGGACGAACTACATACAGACTTTAAGGCCGCACGGACGGGCAGGCGGGTGTGGAGCAGCATGATGGTGGAGGGAGAAGGGAGGAAGATGCACTTGGCTTCAGGAGCAAAGATGATGAAGAAGCAGGAAGACTTTGGCCGTCGCTGGATCGACGGGGAGATTTATTTGCGGTGAGTCGGCAGCGACGAATAATCAGGATGGCCGCGCTAGTCCTATTCGGGGATATAAACTCTAAAAGTTGACCTGCAGACCAGGGATTAGGGTTTCTGTGCCGAAATGTTTTGCGAGATGTGCCGGGGCCCCGGAGCCAGGCCAATCACAAGCGCCGCAGTTAGTTGCTTTGACCCGCAGTCTTTTGCAGAACTCCGACCTCGCTCCGGCGGGCGAATCAGGCTCTCGAGATTTCAAAACTGGCCTGCTCGCCCGCCCCCTTCTCTCCTCCGCCCGCCCTTCCATCCGCGTCCCGGCGGGCCTGGCGGGCCTGGCGAGGGCCGGTTCGAGCGACATTGCGCCGCTGCGTCGCGGTTTGCGAACAACCTGCTCGTCGGGCGCGGGCAGACGCAGCAAGAGACCTGGAGTGGGAGCCAAACAAGTCCTGGCGCGGCCACCCGCGCCACGCATCCGACAGCCACGAACAACAACAAAACACATCGACCAATGCCAGCGCTCGCTTTCGTGCCCTTCTGAGCAGTTTCCTTTTCCACCAGCCCGTCACCGCCCGCCCTCGGCGGCCAATTGAGACGTGCGCTACTGGCCTGGCAGTTCGTTCTCCGGCTTACTTCCCCATTACTAACCGGCATCCTCCCGCGATGGGCGGCTCTCTGGGCACAAAAAGTCCGGGGTATCCGCATTATTTGGTGCGGCTCTCGGGTTACCGCGGTAGACCCGCCCGCGCTCGTCGTTGCCTGCCTTCTCTGCCCTCCACAGAAAACACTGCAGCTGGTCGTAGTACTGTTACCACTCTTTTTTTACGTTTTCTTTTTTATTAATGGCCCGTAACACTCCTGGCGCTGTAAACTGTTCAGAGGCGGCGTTTGCATGTGCTCGAACGCGCCGGTACATGTCTGGCGAGGCGTCGTCCCCTTCGGGATTATATGCACGTGCCGGTTCCACAAAACATTCGCTCGGCCATCTCGGCAACTTTCGTCAGCCCGCTCGTCTTTGTTCGGTCCTCACTTGATCCTGCTCGTCTCTTCTTTTATGCTCTTGGAGTTTGGTCGTCTTGCACTAACATCTTTCTATTCGAGGCTGTCTGTCTCCGCTGTTTAGCAATCAATTCGCACTGGAACGGGTCCATTCCTTCAAGCGCATTCATCTTCCATCTCCGCACTATCGGACGCGCTCTCGACCAGATATTCGTTCCGAGTTTTACAGGAGCCGCCCGACGATCGAACGCTTCCAACAGTTTCACTGTTAGTCTGTGAAATGAGCTATTAATGCTAGCTGCCTCAAGTTGTTTAATTGTCTAATAGAAATCAATCATCTACCAACTCAAATACAGTCCAAATAACTCGACTTCCTCTGTGATGTTTTCGGATCTGGTTCCTCTATATATAGTTAAGAGTTGAGCACAAACCTCGCACGAGATATTCAAAGAGCAATATCTCGCATATAGTAGACATATAGAGATTCCGCGACGTTCAGTATACTATTTGCGGCCAGCGCTCGTACCTAGAATAGCAAAATAAACTGGATTCTCATTCTAAAGAGGCAGGAAGCGTCTCCAACATACTCTTGGATCCGCCTCGCTGAATCCTACCACAACATTTCCAAAACTTGCATGACATTAAACCCATCACAACCAGCTATCGAGAGGAGGTATAATAACTACCGAATCAAAAAGGCACCAGAGATCTCGACTATTCTGAAGCCGCTTTTTTTAAATCACAATCCAATCATATCAGATGTAAACGCTTGCTTAATTAACCAAATCAAACCTCGAGTGATTACGACATATGCAGAAAACAGTCAAGTAGCAGTTCTAAACAATATGTTCATTGAAGACTCTCGATCCATACAGTTGCATAAGGTCCAAGGAGCAATGATGCCTACATCGCGCCTATCAGGGATGGGATCCCAAATGCGCTAGACCTCCGCAACACTAAGCAATACTCTTGGATTTGTTTCTTGCTGTCCATGTGCAGACCTCGAAATCTGCGTCAAACAGTGATACAGACTTATGATACCACGTTTTCTGCGCCCTATGATGTTCCGAACATCTTCAACGCTATCGAAAATCACCGGAAAGGGGATTTCTGGATATGATTAAAGTCTGCAGGTCCATAGGAAATGGCAGGCATATCTCTTGTCCTGCAACGCCGATGTGCTAGCTGTCGAATAGGCTCTCGCTACTGAGTCAGGAAGGCGACTGAGGCATGAAGAGCAAGGATTTTGCGACTGAAATCATATCTGTTAACTGTGGCAATAACTAACTGCCTTGGCGAGGGGCATTTCTTCATCAATAGATTCGCTTTACTCGAACAACTTGACAGGCATTTGCACGCCTCTAATCAACCCAAAGACGTCAAGTCATTTCAACCATGATTGCATTTTTCCAACTCTCTATCCAGTGACAATGATTGGCTTTAAGTTGCCGCCAATGTACGTCAGTAATATGCATGCTTCGAGCTCTGAAATACACGCAGTCGCATCGCCAGACTGTGCTGTATTTGACAGCCTGTATGTTCTACAACATAACTTACAGCGACATTGAAGGGCGCATTCTTAGTAATACCTTGAGTCAGTTCTGGACGCAACAATTTCAGTTCTCATATGGGTACACTGCGCCTCCTTATTATTGACAGTGCCTTCGAAAAATTCCATGAATAAATATCAATGTGATGATGATGATAAAGCCATGTTTATAGTCCGTTGCAACAACTAGACTATGACAAAAACTATTTATGTTAAATGATAAAGATAAACCTCTTTTTCTAGTAATCCATACAAAACAACTACACCAAAGTCTCTCTCTACTGGCTTCGCTCCGCTACCAAAGTGGAGCGCAGCATTCGCGCCCTGGCTTCAGCGACTCAAGCAGCCTCGTCGCAAGACCGCGTCAATAATGACTGCTCCTTGCCCTTTCTTTATAAGCTCGTCGATGACCTCGCTTTTTAGGAGTGGAATGCCAGGTTTCAAACCGCGCCTCTATCAGAATTCTATAAGCATGAAGGAAAGTCTCGAATCTCTGTTGACAAGCCCCTTGTTAATATCCCTCGCAGCGTTGCCAGCTGTATTGTGAGCTTCTGGACTGGACATGGCTTCTTAAACAGCTACTCTGCAAGACATGGCAGAGAGCCTCGTCCCTCTTCAGAGTGTTGGTGTGGAATCCTACTGCAGTCAGTTCAGCATGCGCTTCTTTCTTGTCGCCATGACAGAGAGGAACGGAATAGCGCGTTTGAAGGTATCCCTATAGCCGAAGGCACGCTCAATCACATTCTATGGACAGACAAAGGTCTTTCTGCACTTGTCAAATATCTTCAGAAGACCCACATCGACACTGGCCGCTGGTATCATCAGCAAACCTCTCTCACACAGAGCCTGAGGGATGAGTCATGGACCAATTTTCTGGTGAATTCGAGAGCAGGCCTTACAAATTTCGAGATCGATAGATAGCAGTCAGGTCTCTTGAGAAAGTTGATAGCTTAGAAAGTTGTTATTGAATTTTTTGGATTTTTATCTTGTATTTGAAATATGTTAGAGTGAATTTTGCGAAATTTCTTTGTGTTATTTTGACTTGGAGATTCATTTGTTAATTGAATTATTTGTTAGTGTGACACGATCTTAGGATCCATTTGTTTTATTATATAGTGGTGAAGGGGGAGATAGTCTGTCATAACCTAGTTGTTGCAACAGACTTAAAACAGAGATTTATCATCATCATCATCATACAAAACAACTTGATAATTTACAGACTTTCATCCCCATTTTCACTTCCAAGGTGAAACAAAACCAAAAGATCTATGAATCGTGCCACAGTATCAAAATCACATTATAATGAAAAATCTAAACCAGAAAGCGTAAGAAAGCTCAAAAATTAATAAAACATCCTCAATACAAGAGATAAAAATACCAATAGTATAACTATTGCTACTGTTGACTTTTATTGGCCCTCCCTACTACCTTCCAACTGAAACTGCCAGTTTTTACTCCCAAGTTTAAATGATCAATCCATAACTACCAAGTTTGTATGCTTCAACAAGTTCATGACAGACTTGATAAGAGTTAACAAAAATCAGACAGAACAATAACAATCAGAAGTAGATCTGTAGGTCATCAATTAAATAAGACATACTCCAAATCCTCCGGTCAAAATACAACAAAGACTCGCAATATTCGTACCATCCCTAATCGCCTAGTGGTTTAATTGGTTGCACACAGACTTGAAAATAGAATTATCTTTACCATCATCATTAGTACAACACCTTCCCTTTGTGGAAATTGTTGAATAGAATCACACGCTAGATATGGATAGCCCGTCCTCAACTTCAGGCATGCATACTTGGACATCTTATCAAGGAGATGGAAAATTGAAGTTGGGTTAGACAATGGGGACAAAAATTGGTGGGAAAAGTTGGACACATTTTGTTTGTCATAACCTAGTTGCTGGCTGCATATAGACTGTAATTTAAAGATTCATCATCATCATCATTATCCAGTAAGAGCCTTCACGCAATCATTCTCACGACGGGAAAGTGTTGTAGTAAAGTCCATAGCATATATCATGAGGTAGCTGGGCCGCTTCCTTGGCTGCTTCCTCCAAACCCTCGTCCTTGTCAGTCATTGACTACTCACACCCACCTCAAAAATGTTTTCTGTCTAGTAGATTATCTCTTCGTTGTTTTGTCTTACCAACAAGTAGATTGACTAACTCTCTCTGAGGAGTATATAGAGTAAGGCAGCCAGTAGAGTAGAGCAGGAGGATGCCCAGCTTACAGTCTTCCTGATAATCAACCTTCATCTACTATCTACCTAATCCTAATCACTTGCACTTCCATTACAACTTCCACTTCTATTAACAACCCATGATTGTTGCTTATCCCTTTACTATGTCATCCAATGACAACCCTCTATTATCAAATATGCTGGATATTTATCTATAATTTGAAATATGTTGTAGTAGATCTTGCAAAATTCATTTGTGTTATTTTGTAACTGACGATGATGATAAATCTCTGTTTAAGTCCGTTGCAGCAACTAGGCTATGAAGGACTAACACCCCCTTCACCACTATATAATAAAACAAAATAGATCCTAAGATCGTGTCACACTAACAAGTAATTCAGTTAACAAATGAATCTCCAAGTCAAAATAACACAAAGAAATTTCGCAAAATTCACTCTAACATATTTCAAATACAAGATAAAAATCCAAAAAATTCAATAACAACTTTCTAAGCTATCAACTTTCTCAAGAGACCTGACTGCTATCTATCGATCTCGAAATTTGTAAGGCCTGCTCTCGAATTCACCAGAAAATTGGTCCATGACTCATCCCTCAGGCTCTGTGTGAGAGAGGTTTGCTGATGATACCAGCGGCCAGTGTCGATATGGGTCTTCTGCGGTTATTTGACAAGTGCAGAAAGGCCTTTGTCTGTCCATAGAATGTGATTGAGCGTGCGTTCAGCGATATTAATACTTTCAAAAGCACTAGTTCGTTCATTGCTGTGCTTGGGACGTCCCGTCCGGAAGCTCACAATACTCACAATACAGTTGGCAATGCTGCGAGGGATATTGACAAGCGGATTGTCAATAGAGAGTCGAGGCTTGCCTTGATATTGATAATATTCTGATCGAGGTGCAGCTTGAAACCTGGCATTCCATTCCTCAAAAGCGAGGTCATCGACGAGCTTATGAAGAAAGCGCAAGGAGCAATCATGATTGACGCGGTCTGGCGACGAGGCTGCTTGAGTTGCTGAGGCCAGGGCACGATTGCTGCCCTCCACTTTGGTAGCGGAGCGAAGCCAATAGATAGAGACTTTGGTGTTGATTTCAGACAGTCGATCGATGGCTTGATAGATCATAGTAGCTTGGCATTGATTTAAGGCGCGCCGAGGCTTCTCCAGGCGTTTCAAGACAGCAGGGACATCAGTGAAGAAATGAATGGCCTCGTTTGACAGTCGATGCTTTGTTGCCCAAGTTGTGGCCTTCGCTAAGGCGGTTATCGCCGCAGAATAAAGATCAAATTGAAGGCCCAAAAAGCCAAACTCATCATGGTTATTTTGTAATTATAAATTCATGTTATATTGAATTATTTGCTAGTGTGACACGATTCTAGGATCTATTTTGTTTTATATACTGGAGAAGGGGGAGATAGTCTGTCATAACTGTTGCAAATTGTCTTTGCCAGTAGAAGTTCCAGACATATTGAAGTTGTCAGAGTTATCCATTGATGATGCTATTCCTTGAGTGTGCTTTGATAGATAATATGATATGTTGTTGATTGAATAATATGATATGTTGTTGATTGATGATACATACAAATCAAGAGAGAGGGCTGGTTAATATATAGACAAAATTGTTGCAAATTGTCTTTGGCAGTGGAAGTTCCAGACTTATTGAAGTTGTCAGAGTTATCCATTGATGATGATATTCCTTAAGTGTGCTTTGATAGATAATATGATATGTTGTTGATTGAATGATATGTACAAAACAAGGGAGGGAGCTGGTCAATATATAGACAAAATAAGTTCATACAAAATTTATACAAAGTTCTTCAAGTATCATCTGATCAGTCATCTGACCAGTCATCTGATCAGTCATCTGATCTTTCCAGATCATTCCAGCTCCTTCCAGATCCTTCCAGCTCCTTCTAGCTGCTTCCAGTTCTTTCCAGTTCCTTCTGGTTCCTTCCGGTAGATTCCAGTTGCTTCCGGTCCCTTCTAGCTGTTTCCAGTTGCTTCTGGTTCCACCTAGTAATTTCCTTAGGGTTTCTGTTCCCTCCAAGGAAACCCTTGATCCTGCTGCATAATGGAACACTATTTTCAACACTCCCACTTTTTCCATTATTCAGTTCATTCCCATCATTGATCTCAGCTTTCCAAATTGCTCTCTTGCAATTCCTTTGGTCAAAAGGTCTGCAACCATATCCTTGGTTCCACATCCAATAATGTTGATAATGCCATCAGTGATTGCTTGTCTGGTGAAGTGATAGCTGACATCAACATGCTTTGTTCTCTCATGGAACTGTGGATTCTTTGCCAATTTGATTGCTCCCTGATTGTCTTCTGCGATTTGAATCGGCCGGTGTGAATTCTGGCTCATGAATTCATAAAGTCTCTTCAGCCAAACAGCTTCCTGAGCTGCTAGCTTCAGTGCCATATATTCTGCCTCTGTGGTTGACAAGGCAACTGATTTCTGGCGCTTGGATTTCCAACTCACTGCTCCACCTCCAAGGACAAAGACATATCCTGAGGTTGATTTCCGCTCATCAATATCCATTGCATAATTTGCATCTGAGTAGCCGGTAAGTAAGTTGCCATGGTGTTTGCTGAAGGTGATTCCCATGGATGCCGTTCCTTTGATATATCGCAAAATTCGCTTGACTGCTGTCCAGTGCTGCTTTCCATAATTGGAGTTGAATCTGGAGACTTCTCCCACTGCATTTGCAATGTCTGGTCTCGTCCCAATAGCCAAATAATTCAGGCTTCCAACAGCACTCTGATAGGGAATTTTCTCCATTTCCTTTTCCTCAGTCTTGGTCTTTGGACTCATTTTCTGAGAGAGTGTAACACTCAAATCCACAGGCGTTGTGACAGGGTTGCTGTCTTGCATATTGAAGGTTTTCAAGACTTCCTCAGCATATTTCTTTTGACAAATTGTGAGAGTGCCTTTGGCTCTGTCTCTCGTAATTTCAATCCCCAAGAAATAGCTTGTCTCACCCATATCAGTCATCTGGAACCTTTTGCGCATGTTCTCTTTGAACTTATTGATAGAGTCCAAATCCTTGCCAGTAATTATCAGATCATCAACATATACAGCAAGCAATAGGTTTGATTTTTTGCTTCTGTAAATGCCATAGTCATCGCTTGACTGAGAGAAACCGATCTGTAGCAAGTAATCATGCAGCAGCTCATTCCAGCATCGTGGTGCCTGCTTCAAACCATAAAGACTCCGCTGTAATCTCCATACTTTCTTGCTGTTCTGAAAATATCCCGGAGGAGGCTGCAAATAAATTTCCTCTTCCAATTTTCCATAGAGAAAAGCAGTCTTTATGTCCATCTGATGAATATGGTAGTCATTGATAGCAGCATGAGCCAAAAGGATCCTGATTGATTCAAATCTGACCACTGGTGCAAAGGTCTCATCAAAATCAATTCCATATTCTTGAGTGAATCCTCTGGCAACAATCCGAGCCTTGTATTTTGTGAGCTGGCCATCCTTGCCATATTTCTTCTTGAAAACCCATTTGGAAGTAATTGCTTTTCTCCCACTAGGTAGCTCACTCCATCTCCACACTTGATTTTCTTGTAGAGAATTCAGCTCGTCCTCGCAAGCCTTGCTCCAGTGTAACCATTCTGGGCTTGCCTTTGCCTGCTGAATTGTCACTGGCTCTGCCGTATCTTTTGTCCTGACTGCCCATGCTTGAAGACTGAGTGGATCCTCAGACTCACTTCTGTCGCTCCTGTCGAGAATCATTCGATCGCTGTTGATCCTGTTGCCGTCGAGCCTTCGTTTCTTTGAATTTTCTCTGATGAATCGAGCATCATCGCCGTCTGACTCTTCTTTGTCGAGATCCATCTCATCGTCTTCCTCATTGTTGTCCTCATAATCGTAGTCATTGAAATCGAATATTTTGAGAGTGCCCTGGGAGTTTCTTTCATCCCTTGCAATTCGCTGTCTGATTCGTTCCTCAATGGCGTCCACATCACGGATTTGCCGTCTTCTCGGCCCTTGGTCCTCATTGCGAGTAACGACTCGCATCTCTCCTTGATTTTCCTCCAAGTCGTGATCAATTTCCATGTCTTCAGACTCCTGAGCCTCGACCGACTCATCCTGAACATCCTCAGCTGGTTCATCATTTTCTCTTCTCCCACTTGATCTATTATCTTCTGATGATAGAGCACTGGATGGATGATGAACTCGAGGCCAAAAACCAATACTGGCTCCAAGTTGTTCAACTGTAACTTCTGAAGATCTTTCCAACCCGCTATCCAAGCGTGCAGGCTTGTACCAATCAAGCCCCAATGTTGTCTCATCGAAGACAACATCTCTGGCAAAAGTTACCCCTCGTGATGGGATATAAATCCTGTATGCCTTTTTGTTTGCAGCATAGCCAACCATCACTCCTCGGATTCCTTTTGGGGAAAACTTGCCACCAGCCTGAGTTTTCGATTTGTGAATCCATGCCGTACTTCCAAAGACCCGGAAGTAGGAAACATCAGGCTTCCTGCCAAACCAGAGCTCATAGGGTGTTGTGTTGGGCGCTATAGCTCTGCTAGTGATCCGATTTGCGACATGAACCGCGCATTTGATCGCTTCTGGCCAAAACTTTTCCGGCATTTTTGCCTCGATCAACATGCTCAATGCTTTCTCAATTAAAGTCCGATTCATTCGCTCAGCGACGCCGTTCTGTTGAGGAGTCTCTGCAACAGTAGTCTGGTGCTCAATTCCTTGTTCATCCAGGAATTTCTCCAGATCTTTCGAGGTGTATTCGCCGCCATTGTCTGACCTAAGGGTCACCATTGTCTGTCCTAGTTTGTTGCTAGACTGACGAATATACGTCCTGATATCCTCTGCCGCGTCCGACTTATTTTCCAAGAAGTAGACATTCACATAATGTGAGTAGTCATCGATCATTGTCATGAAATACTTCTCACCAGTCAAGGAATTGTAGACTGGTCCACAAACATCGGTATGAACGAGTTCCAGTGGACGCGTCGTCTTGGTAGTGCTTTCCTTGTATGGTAGTCGATGAGATTTCGCAGCAGCGCAAGTATTGCACTTGCAACTTGAGATGTGAGTGTCAAGACCTTTGACAGTGCTGTGTCTTTGCATCTGCTCCAGGATCTGATCAGAGACATGTCCGAGTCTCTGATGCCATATAGAACTGACTGCATTGATTTTGTTGATATCAATTTCAGCAAACTGTCCATCAAACCGGCACAGCTCTTCGAACTTTGAGCGTGTTCCGATCTTGATCTTCTGTCCTTCCGAGGTGCTCACAAAACACTTCAGCCCTGCATCAATTGTCCAAACATCTGAATCCTTGCTCAGCATGCTGGTAGATACAAGACCCATCTTCGCTTCAGGCACATGCAGTACATTCTTGAGAGGCACAGTGTATTCCTTTCCTCTGTCCTGGACTTTGGCAAAGGCATTTCCTTGTCCCACTGCTCTCATATACTGCCCATTAGCAACCTCTAATATTGCTTCCAGAGGTTGATAATCCTGGAGAACGGCTCTGTTGGATGTAATGTGCCTGGTGGCTCCCATGTCGATGAACCACCCACTATCCTCAAGCCTTCCAGACTGATTTCCTGCCACCAACCCTGCCCTTTCCACCCGCTGTTCAGCACCGAGGTTGCTGTTAACCACAGCTGCATGGATCTTGAACTTGTTGTCCTTGTTCTGATCCTTTCCTTTAGGGCAGTCTCTCTTGAAGTGGCCTTCCTTTCCACACTTATAACACTTCAGTTTCTTCTTCCCTGAGTCTTTCACTGCAAGCAAGCTACCTCTGCCTTGGTTTCCTTGAGGCTTCCTGGTCAGGGAGGTCCTGACTCCACTGAAGACATCCTGGACTGTGAGCGTATCCTTCTGCTGCTCAAGGACTGAGATAGTGCCCTCAAGTGCATCTGGGAAAGATCTGAGGAGAATGGAGGCATAGACATCTTGAAGTTTGACATCTAGCTGGTCCATCTGCTCAAGAACCCCCATAAACTCACGCTCATAGGACTCAAAGGCTTCAAGTGTTGCTTCCTCCAACTTGAGGAACAACAACTTGGCCACCAAAGAGGCTTTGACTCCTGCTGCATCACTCATGTATACACCCTGAAGATTTTTCCAAGCCTTCCTAGCATTACCGCATTTCAAGTGCCGATAATCCTTGACTTGTACCGCGCCCATCATCAATATAAGAGCCTGTCTGTTGATTGACTCAAAGTGGGGATCCTCCTCTTGTGACTTTATGTCAAGGTCACTCAAAGGTGTGCCCACAACTCCCCACAGGCCCTTCTGCTCCATCACCATCCTCAAGGCAAAAGCCCATTCAGAGTAGTTGAGAGCATTAAGGATTGGTAACTTCAAAGAGTCATTGCCAGGGCTCATAACCTGTTGCAAATTGTCTTTGCCAGTGGAAGTTCCAGACATATTGAAGTTGTCAGAGTTATCCATTGATGATGATATTCCTTAAGTGTGCTTTGATAGATAATATGATATGTTGTTGATTGAATGATATGTACAAAACAAGGGAGGGAGCTGGTCAATATATAGACAAAATAAGTTCATACAAAATTTATACAAAGTTCTTCAAGTATCATCTGATCAGTCATCTGACCAGTCATCTGATCAGTCATCTGATCTTTCCAGATCATTCCAGCTCCTTCCAGATCCTTCCAGCTCCTTCTAGCTGCTTCCAGTTCTTTCCAGTTCCTTCTGGTTCCTTCCGGTAGATTCCAGTTGCTTCCGGTCCCTTCTAGCTGTTTCCAGTTGCTTCTGGTTCCACCTAGTAATTTCCTTAGGGTTTCTGTTCCCTCCAAGGAAACCCTTGATCCTGCTGCATAATGGAACACTATTTTCAACAAAAATAAGATCATACAAAGTTCTTCAAGTATCATCTGATCAGTCATCTGACCAGTCATCTGATCAGTCATCTGATCTTTCCAGATCATTCCAGCTCCTTCCAGCTCCTTCTAGCTCCTTCTAGCTGCTTCTAGCTGCTTCCAGTTCCTTCCAGTTTCTTCCAGTTCCTTCTAGTTCCTTCTGATAGATTCCAGTTGCTTCCGGTCCCTTCTAGCTGTTTCCAGTTGCTTCTGGTTCCACCTAGTAATTTCCTTAGGGTTTCTGTTCCCTCCAAGGAAACCCTTGATCCTGCTGCATAATGGAACACTATTTTCAACACATTCCATACCAACCAACCATGGAAACCGGAAACCGATTCAAAAGAAGATCGAATAATCTTGGCTATCAAAGCTCTTGATAGAGATGAAAATTTGAGCTTTCGAAGTGCTGCAAGGTTATATGAGGTCGCTGAAAGCACCTTCTGCGCCAGAAAAAACGGTCGAACCGCTCAACAAGATAGACACTCCAATTTGGCGAGATTGAGCATAATAGAAGAAGAGACTGTCATCAAGTACATTATCAACTTGGACGAGCGAGGAAGGCATCCTATGCTGGCAAACATGATGCGTGTGGTGAACGGTTTGCTGGCAGAGCTTGGTAAGGCGCGGCACTAGTAATGCCGAGATCATTGGTTCAAATCCGATAGGAGGCAATATTTTTGCTTTTTTTTATTTCTCTGTTAGTTATTAAGAGTATGTCTTTGTGTGTGCGTTCATTTTTGCATGGGTGAGTGAGTGCTTTGCACGGGAGGGAAGGGTGAGTGGGTTGGGTGGAAAGCGGTGAGGTGCATTAGATTGATGATGATGATGATGATGAATCTTTTTATTATAGTCTATTTGCAACAACTAGGTTATGACAGACTGTCTCCAACTTCTTCCGCCAATTTTTTTATCTCCATTTTTCTAATCCAACTTCTATTTTTCCGTTCCCCTGATAGGATATCCAAGTATGCCTGCCTGAAGTGGATTACAAGCTATCCAGTAGGTGCTTTCAGTTCAACCATTGCCAGAAAGGGAAGGCGTGTAGTAAAGTCCATAGTATTATCCATAAAATCCGGGGGATCTCATTTCTTTCACCGCTTTGTAGTAAACTTGGTGCTACTGCAGTGGGGGGTTCAATATAAATTTTGCAACCAAGACCATTTTTTGCTGAAAATTATCAAGGTGAAAATTGGGGATGATGATGATGATGATGATAAATCTCTGTTTTAAGTTTGTTGCAACAACTAGGTTATGACAGACTAACACCTCCTTCACCACTATATAATAAAACAAAATAGATCCTAAGATCGTGTCACAATAACAAATAAGTCAATAACAAATAAATCTCCATGTCAAAAATAACACAAAGAAATTTCGCAAAATTCACTATAACATGTTTCAAATAAAAGATAAAAGTCCAAAACAAATTCAATAATAACCCTCCTAGCTATCAACTTCCTTAAGAGACCTCGCTGCTACTCCTCCTCCTCAATACTGGCGATCCCCGCTCTCAAATCCACCAGAAAATTGATCCATAACTCATCCCTCTGGCTCTTAGTGAGAGACTTGTGCTGATGATACCAGTGACCAGTGCCAACATGGGTCTTCTGAATATATTTGATGTGTTGAAATTCACAATTTCTTGTTGTGCCTACAAACCTTTTTCATAGGGTTTTATATTATTTTTATTGATTTTATTATATTTATTGTGTTGAAAGTGTTGATGTGGAAAGAGAGTTTTTATTATGTGCGGCTGCTGTGCGGCTCAAAACGCTCACCAAGTTTTTGTTATGTCTTTGAACTTTGAGCCGCACCCTTTTGTGCTTATAAGGAGCCTCTCCCTTCCACCTTTCCTACTCGCTATCGGTCTTACTCCTTACTATTCCGGGCTACTCCCGTTCTCTTGTTTATTGTTTACTTATCCACGAGTAGGTAAGTTATGCTATCAGTCTTACTCCTTACTATTCCGGGCTACTCCCGTTCTCTTGTTTATTGTTTACTGATCCACGAGTAGCCCTCCGAATATATTCATTCTTCACTATAATTTGACACTATGAGTTCCTCTACCGCTAGTAGACCTTCTTCTGCTGCTGCCATTGGAGAACTTATGTCTGCAAAGGCAGTAGAACTTCAACAAATATAAATTTTGCAACCAAGACCATTTCATGCTGAAAATTATCCAGGTGAAAATTGGGGGTGTTCAATATTAGGCCAAAATCCAGGAAAAGCTCACAAGCGGGGCTCGAACCGTGGATCTTAAGGGAGCAATGCAGCGGCCATACCGCTGGGCCATATCACTGCTCTCTTCAAAAGTTGGGTGGTTATGATGCGGTTGTTAAGCTTTCTGAACAAGCTAAACCCGCTATTGCTTTGAGTGTTACTTCTAGTGATGATAATGGAACTATTCTTGACTGCTATCTGGACTCTGCTTCAACTCACCACGTAGTCAACACAAAAGATTTTTTCACTTCCTTTGCCTCCTCGGCGGGTACTCTCCGTGGCGTTGGTTCCCTTCCTATCCTTGGTCGTGGCGCAGTTACCTTCCGCCTCGGCTCGCGTACGGTCTCTCTCTCGAACTGTCTCTACGTTCCTGGTCTACCGTTCAATCTCCTAAGCATCATTAAGCTCGTTGAACACGGTTCCGAAGCTACGTTGAAAGGAGACACTGCTTACCTTGACGGCGAAGTCATTGGCAAGCGGGTTGGAAATTCTCTCTTCTCTACGGGTCTCATTGCGCTGAACTCCGACAAAGCGGATAAGGTTTTCTCGCTTATCTCCGCGGCGTCGACCAGCGCTGCTGCCTTACTATGGCACGCTCGCTTGGGCCATCCGCATTTTCAAACCTTGAAGAAAATTTTTCAACGCTGCCCGCTCGACGTTCCCGCCTCTGCCTTTGGTCCTCACCCTTGCTCGACTTGCGCTGTTTCGAAGCTTACTCAGCGCAAGCCCAAGGTGGCTCACAATCGCGCTACCCAACTGCTCCAACTCCTTCACGTTGATCTCTGTGGTTCCTTCCGCTACGATGAATACGCCTTCAACAAATATTTTCTCACTATTGTTGATGACTATTCTCGTGCTCTTTTTGTCTATCCTCTTGCACAAAAGTCGGATGCTGCCTCCCAATTGATTTCCTTCATCAATCATCAGGAGCGCGACTTCCATGCTCACGGCGCTTATCTTGTGACTCAAGTTCGCACTGACAACGGCGGTGAATTTGTGAACCGTGATCTCACAACTTTCCTTGAGGCTAAGGGTATTGAACATCAACTTACCGTTCCTCACCAGTCCTATCAAAATGGTGTTGCTGAACGCACTCATCGCACTTTGCAAGAGTTCTCTCGCGCCCTTCTCATCGGCGGTCACGTGCCTGTTCACTTCTGGTCTGAGGCTGTTACTACTGCTGCTCATCTCCTCAATCGCCTTCCTCGTGCCGAGTCAGTCACCTCTCCTTACGAACTCTGGACTGGTTCTCTCCCTGATCTCACCCGCCTTCGTGTCTTCGGTTGCGCTGCTTATCCGCTCGTTCCTATCTCTCAACGCGACGGAAAATTTGCTCCGGTTAGTGCTTCTTGTGTGTTTATGGGCTATGAACGGCATCGTAAAGCCTATCGTCTCTATGATCCGCGTACCAACCAGATTGTCGTCTCCAGTCAGGTCCGCTTTCACGAGTCCGTCTTCCCTTTTGCCGTCGACTCATCCTTGCGCTCTGCTCTTCCCTCACCCGAGGAGCTGAGTTTGCCCGGTGGTGTGTCTTCCTCTCGTCCTCCTGTTGGAGTCGGATCGATTCCTGCTGCTACTTTGCCCTCGTTCAAACCCGTCTCTCCACCGTCCTCGCCCGAGTCTTCTGCACCTGAGCCTGAGTCCTTCTCGCCTGAGCCTTCCTCGTCGGATCCTCCCTCCGAGTCTGGTTCTTCGCCTTCGCCTGAGTCCCCTGAGATCGAGCCTCTCTCATCTCCGTCTCCGTCTCCCGAGTCCTCCCCCGCACCATCATCTTCTCCCTCCCCTGAGCCTACCTGGACCCCGTGTCCTCCGCCTCGCGTCTCACGGCCCTCCCCGTCACCGTCGCCAGTCTTGTCGCCTGCATCGTCCGGTCGTTCTCCCAGCCCCTTGCCCTCGCCCTCTATGCCTCTGTCTCAGTCCCCTCCTCCTTCGTCCGCTGATGAGATTGACTTCCTTACTCTCTCTCACCACGTTGTTGAAAATAGTGTTCCATTATGCAGCAGGATCAAGGGTTTCCTTGGAGGGAACAGAAACCCTAAGGAAATTACTAGGTGGAACCAGAAGCAACTGGAAACAGCTAGAAGGGACCGGAAGCAACTGGAATCTACCGGAAGGAACCAGAAGGAACTGGAAAGAACTGGAAGCAGCTAGAAGGAGCTGGAAGGATCTGGAAGGAGCTGGAATGATCTGGAAAGATCAGATGACTGATCAGATGACTGGTCAGATGACTGATCAGATGATACTTGAAGAACTTTGTATAAATTTTGTATGAACTTATTTTGTCTATATATTGACCAGCTCCCTCCCTTGTTTTGTACATATCATTCAATCAACAACATATCATATTATCTATCAAAGCACACTTAAGGAATATCATCATCAATGGATAACTCTGACAACTTCAATATGTCTGGAACTTCCACTGGCAAAGACAATTTGCAACAGGTTATGAGCCCTGGCAATGACTCTTTGAAGTTACCAATCCTTAATGCTCTCAACTACTCTGAATGGGCTTTTGCCTTGAGGATGGTGATGGAGCAGAAGGGCCTGTGGGGAGTTGTGGGCACACCTTTGAGTGACCTTGACATAAAGTCACAAGAGGAGGATCCCCACTTTGAGTCAATCAACAGACAGGCTCTTATATTGATGATGGGCGCGGTACAAGTCAAGGATTATCGGCACTTGAAATGCGGTAATGCTAGGAAGGCTTGGAAAAATCTTCAGGGTGTATACATGAGTGATGCAGCAGGAGTCAAAGCCTCTTTGGTGGCCAAGTTGTTGTTCCTCAAGTTGGAGGAAGCAACACTTGAAGCCTTTGAGTCCTATGAGCGTGAGTTTATGGGGGTTCTTGAGCAGATGGACCAGCTAGATGTCAAACTTCAAGATGTCTATGCCTCCATTCTCCTCAGATCTTTCCCAGATGCACTTGAGGGCACTATCTCAGTCCTTGAGCAGCAGAAGGATACGCTCACAGTCCAGGATGTCTTCAGTGGAGTCAGGACCTCCCTGACCAGGAAGCCTCAAGGAAACCAAGGCAGAGGTAGCTTGCTTGCAGTGAAAGACTCAGGGAAGAAGAAACTGAAGTGTTATAAGTGTGGAAAGGAAGGCCACTTCAAGAGAGACTGCCCTAAAGGAAAGGATCAGAACAAGGACAACAAGTTCAAGATCCATGCAGCTGTGGTTAACAGCAACCTCGGTGCTGAACAGCGGGTGGAAAGGGCAGGGTTGGTGGCAGGAAATCAGTCTGGAAGGCTTGAGGATAGTGGGTGGTTCATCGACATGGGAGCCACCAGGCACATTACATCCAACAGAGCCGTTCTCCAGGATTATCAACCTCTGGAAGCAATATTAGAGGTTGCTAATGGGCAGTATATGAGAGCAGTGGGACAAGGAAATGCCTTTGCCAAAGTCCAGGACAGAGGAAAGGAATACACTGTGCCTCTCAAGAATGTACTGCATGTGCCTGAAGCGAAGATGGGTCTTGTATCTACCAGCATGCTGAGCAAGGATTCAGATGTTTGGACAATTGATGCAGGGCTGAAGTGTTTTGTGAGCACCTCGGAAGGACAGAAGATCAAGATCGGAACACGCTCAAAGTTCGAAGAGCTGTGCCGGTTTGATGGACAGTTTGCTGAAATTGATATCAACAAAATCATTGCAGTCAGTTCTATATGGCATCAGAGACTCGGACATGTCTCTGATCAGATCCTGGAGCAGATGCAAAGACACAGCACTGTCAAAGGTCTTGACACTCACATCTCAAGTTGCAAGTGCAATACTTGCGCTGCTGCGAAATCTCATCGACTACCATACAAGGAAAGCACTACCAAGACGACGCGTCCACTGGAACTCGTTCATACCGATGTTTGTGGACCAGTCTACAATTCCTTGACTGGTGAGAAGTATTTCATGACAATGATCGATGACTACTCACATTATGTGAATGTCTACTTCTTGGAAAATAAGTCGGACGCGGCAGAGGCTATCAGGACGTATATTCGTCAGTCTAGCAACAAACTAGGACAGACAATGGTGACCCTTAGGTCAGACAATGGCGGCGAATACACCTCGAAAGATCTGGAGAAATTCCTGGATGAACAAGGAATTGAGCACCAGACTACTGTTGCAGAGACTCCTCAACAGAACGGCGTCGCTGAGCGAATGAATCGGACTTTAATTGAGAAAGCATTGAGCATGTTGATCGAGGCAAAAATGCCGGAAAAGTTTTGGCCAGAAGCGATCAAATGCGCGGTTCATGTCGCAAATCGGATCACTAGCAGAGCTATAGCGCCCAACACAACACCCTATGAGCTCTGGTTAGGCAGGAAGCCTGATGTTTCCTACTTCCGGGTCTTTGGAAGTACGGCATGGATTCACAAATCGAAAACTCAGGCTGGTGACAAGTTTTCCCCAAAAGGAATCCGAGGAGTGATGGTTGGCTATGCTGCAAACAAAAAGGCATACAGGATTTATATCCCATCACGAGGGGTAACTTTTGCCAGAGATGTTGTCTTCGATGAGACAACATTGGGGCTTGATTGGTACAAGCCTGCACGCTTGGATAGCGGGTTGGAAAGATCTTCAGAAGTTACAGTTGAACAACTTGGAGCCAGTATTGGTTTTTGGCCTCGAGTTCATCATCCATCCAGTGCTCTATCATCAGAAGATAATAGATCAAGTGGGAGAAGAGAAAATGATGAACCAGCTGAGGATGTTCAGGATGAGTCGGTCGAGGCTCAGGAGTCTGAAGACATGGAAATTGATCACGACTTGGAGGAAAATCAAGGAGAGATGCGAGTCGTTACTCGCAATGAGGACCAAGGGCCGAGAAGACGGCAAATCCGTGATGTGGACGCCATTGAGGAACGAATCAGACAGCGAATTGCAAGGGATGAAAGAAACTCCCAGGGCACTCTCAAAATATTCGATTTCAATGACTACGATTATGAGGACAACAATGAGGAAGACGATGAGATGGATCTCGACAAAGAAGAGTCAGACGGCGATGATGCTCGATTCATCAGAGAAAATTCAAAGAAACGAAGGCTCGACGGCAACAGGATCAACAGCGATCGAATGATTCTCGACAGGAGCGACAGAAGTGAGTCTGAGGATCCACTCAGTCTTCAAGCATGGGCAGTCAGGACAAAAGATACGGCAGAGCCAGTGACAATTCAGCAGGCAAAGGCAAGCCCAGAATGGTTACACTGGAGCAAGGCTTGCGAGGACGAGCTGAATTCTCTACAAGAAAATCAAGTGTGGAGATGGAGTGAGCTACCTAGTGGGAGAAAAGCAATTACTTCCAAATGGGTTTTCAAGAAGAAATATGGCAAGGATGGCCAGCTCACAAAATACAAGGCTCGGATTGTTGCCAGAGGATTCACTCAAGAATATGGAATTGATTTTGATGAGACCTTTGCACCAGTGGTCAGATTTGAATCAATCAGGATCCTTTTGGCTCATGCTGCTATCAATGACTACCATATTCATCAGATGGACATAAAGACTGCTTTTCTCTATGGAAAATTGGAAGAGGAAATTTATTTGCAGCCTCCTCCAGGATATTTTCAGAACAGCAAGAAAGTATGGAGATTACAGCGGAGTCTTTATGGTTTGAAGCAGGCACCACGATGCTGGAATGAGCTGCTGCATGATTACTTGCTACAGATCGGTTTCTCTCAGTCAAGCGATGACTATGGCATTTACAGAAGCAAAAAAATCAAACCTATTGCTTGCTGTATATGTTGATGATCTGATAATTACTGGCAAGGATTTGGACTCTATCAATAAGTTCAAAGAGAACATGCGCAAAAGGTTCCAGATGACTGATATGGGTGAGACAAGCTATTTCTTGGGGATTGAAATTACCAGAGACAGAGCCAAAGGCACTCTCACAATTTGTCAAAAGAAATATGCTGAGGAAGTCTTGAAAACCTTCAATATGCAAGACAGCAACCCTGTCACAACGCCTGTGGATTTGAGTGTTACACTCTCTCAGAAAATGAGTCCAAAGACCAAGACTGAGGAAAAGGAAATGGAGAAAATTCCCTATCAGAGTGCTGTTGGAAGCCTGAATTATTTGGCTATTGGGACGAGACCAGACATTGCAAATGCAGTGGGAGAAGTCTCCAGATTCAACTCCAATTATGGAAAGCAGCACTGGACAGCAGTCAAGCGAATTTTGCGATATATCAAAGGAACGGCATCCATGGGAATCACCTTCAGCAAACACCATGGCAACTTACTTACCGGCTACTCAGATGCAAATTATGCAATGGATATTGATGAGCGGAAATCAACCTCAGGATATGTCTTTGTCCTTGGAGGTGGAGCAGTGAGTTGGAAATCCAAGCGCCAGAAATCAGTTGCCTTGTCAACCACAGAGGCAGAATATATGGCACTGAAGCTAGCAGCTCAGGAAGCTGTTTGGCTGAAGAGACTTTATGAATTCATGAGCCAGAATTCACACCGGCCGATTCAAATCGCAGAAGACAATCAGGGAGCAATCAAATTGGCAAAGAATCCACAGTTCCATGAGAGAACAAAGCATGTTGATGTCAGCTATCACTTCACCAGACAAGCAATCACTGATGGCATTATCAACATTATTGGATGTGGAACCAAGGATATGGTTGCAGACCTTTTGACCAAAGGAATTGCAAGAGAGCAATTTGGAAAGCTGAGATCAATGATGGGAATGAACTGAATAATGGAAAAAGTGGGAGTGTTGAAAATAGTGTTCCATTATGCAGCAGGATCAAGGGTTTCCTTGGAGGGAACAGAAACCCTAAGGAAATTACTAGGTGGAACCAGAAGCAACTGGAAACAGCTAGAAGGAGCTGGAAGGATCTGGAAGGAGCTGGAATGATCTGGAAAGATCAGATGACTGATCAGATGACTGGTCAGATGACTGATCAGATGATACTTGAAGAACTTTGTATAAATTTTGTATGAACTTATTTTGTCTATATATTGACCAGCTCCCTCCCTTGTTTTGTACATATCATTCAGTCAACAACATATCATATTATCTATCAAAGCACACTTAAGGAATATCATCATCAATGGATAACTCTGACAACTTCAATATGTCTGGAACTTCCACTGGCAAAGACAATTTGCAACAGTGTTGAACGCGCCCACCGCACTCTTCAGGAGTTTTCTCGAGCTTTGCTCCTCGGTGGTCACGTCCCTGTCAATTTCTGGTCCGAAGCGCTCCTCACTGCTGCGTATCTTCTTAATCGTCTTCCTCCGCAGCGCTCTGAGCGATCTCCTTGTGAACTTTGCACCGGATCAGCGCCTGATCTTTCCTTTCTTCGTGTTTTCGGCTGCGCTGCTTATCCTCTCGTTCCTCTTTCTTCTCGGGATGGCAAATTTGCTCCGGTTGGCGCCGCTTGCGTCTTTGTTGGGTATGATCCTAATCATAAGGCCTATCGTCTATTTGATCCGCGTGCCAACCGAATTGTTATTTCCAACCAGGTCTCCTTTGACGAGTCTGTCTTTCCTTTCGCATCCGATCCTTCGTTGCTTTCTGGTCTTCAGTCTCCCTCGTCCGACATCCCTGGTGTTTTTGCTTCCAATACATCTCCTACTGGCGTCGGCTCCGTCCCGGCACTCGCTGTTCCGCTTCAACCTTCACTCTCGCCTTCGCCCTCTCCGTCGCCTTCGCCCTCGCTCTCGCCTTTGCCTTCGTCTTCGCCTTCACCTCCGCCTTCGCCTATTCTCTCTCCTTCGCCTCCTGTTGAGTCCGCTCTTTCTCCGGCTCCGTCCAGTGTCGATGAACTTGATCAGTTATCTCTCCCCCCTCGCTCAGCGTTGCCGATTCAAGGAAGGGAGTTTATTGAGGTTGACGATGATACTTTGAGTGAATCTGCATACGCTGATGCTGAGGAGGTTATTGTTCCTTCTCGTTCAACGGATCTTGCACTTGAAGCAACTGGGGATAATCATAGTGACTTGCTCCATGATGATCTGGTTGTTCCTGTTGTGTCTCGTCGACGTGCCCGTGCTCGTCCCGCTGTTGAGCATCGTCCTCTCACTCGTGCTCAGTCCAAGAAAGATGGTGAAGTCTCTATCAATCTTATTGCTGCTTGTTTTATTGCTGCTGAGTCCAAGTATGGTCTTGGTGTTGTGCCCAAATCTTACAAACAAGTATTGACAAGCGGTGATAAGGACCTGTGGTTGGCGGCGATTGACGAGGAACTGCGAGCTCATGAGCGCAATGGTACTTTTGAGGTTGTTGATCGAGTCAAGGGCAAAGATCTTGTTGGGTGTCGATGGGTTTTCACTAAGAAACCTGATCGCTTCAAAGCACGTCTTGTTGCTCAAGGTTTCAGTCAACAGTTTGGAATTAATTTCACTGAGACTTTCAGTCCTGTTATCCGATACGATTCAATCAAGGTTCTTCTTGCTGTCTCTGCTGCAAAGAATCTTGTTGTCCATCAGATGGATGTCACTACTGCCTTCTTGAACGCTGAACTTGACGAGGAGATCTACATGAAGATTGCACCTGGTTCTGAAGATAAATATCCTGGAAAGGTCTATCGTCTGAAGAAATCAATCTATGGATTGAAGCAATCTCCTATGTTGTGGCACAATGTTATTGATCGTGTGCTAGTCGATGCTGGGTTCTTTAAGAACCGTGCTGAAGGTTGTCTTTATTCTAAGCAAAGTTCTTCTGGTCTTGTGATGATTGGGTTGTATGTTGATGATCTCTTACTCGCTGCCAATGATCTGTCTGAGTTGTCCGCTATTAAGAAGGTGTTGATGTCTGCCTTTGAGATGAAGGACTTGGGAATTGCAGACACGTTTCTTGGCATGAGGATTACTCAGACCCCAGATGCTATATCGCTTGACCTTGAAGATTACATCAATCGTGTTGTGTCAGATTTCAGTGATGGTGATCTATATCCAGTTGACATTCCTATGCAACCTACTTTTGGAAAGGATCCTGACACTTCTCCGCTGTGTGATGCTACCAAATATCAATCATTGGTTGGAAAGCTTCTCTTTGCCCAAAGTACAGTCAGGCCTGATGTTTCACATGCAGTGTCTGTATTGTCTCGCAATCTTATTCATCCTACTGAGTATTATTGGAAGGCTGCTGTTCGTGTCTTGCGCTACTTAAAGGGAACTGCTAGTCTCAAACTAATTTATCCTAAGAACTGTGGAGTTGTGCTTAAGGCCTACTCTGATGCTTCAAGGGCTGATGATGTTAAAGATCGCAGATCTACCGGTGGCTTTGTTACAACCGTTAATGGTACTGCTGTTACATGGAAGTCAAAGAAGCAGGGCCTTGTTACTGGTAGCTCCACTGAGTCAGAATATGTTGCTCTGTATCATTGTTCCAAGGAGGTGATCTGGCTTAAGATGCTCTTCCGAGATCTTGGATTCAATATCACTCCGGTTACTATCTATGAGGACAATCGATCTGCTATTATTCTGTCTAAGCATAGTGCACATCATCAGTTAACTAAGCACATTGATGTTGACTTTCATTATGTCAGAGAGAAAGTCAAGCTTGGTGAAACCAAGATCCAGTACCTAAGTACTCATGATATGATCGCTGATATGTTTACCAAGAACTTAAGTGTTCAGAAGTTTGTCAAATTCAGGAAGGGTTGCAATTTGGTTAATGAGGTTTGAGTCAAGGAAGGGTGTTGAAATTCACAATTTCTTGTTGTGCCTACAAACCTTTTTCATAGGGTTTTATATTATTTTTATTGATTTTATTATATTTATTGTGTTGAAAGTGTTGATGTGGAAAGAGAGTTTTTATTATGTGCGGCTGCTGTGCGGCTCAAAACGCTCACCAAGTTTTTGTTATGTCTTTGAACTTTGAGCCGCACCCTTTTGTGCTTATAAGGAGCCTCTCCCTTCCACCTTTCCTACTCGCTATCAGTCTTACTCCTTACTATTCCGGGCTATTCCCGTTCTCTTGTTTATTGTTTACTGATCCACGAGTAGGTAAGTTATGCTATCAGTCTTACTCCTTACTATTCCGGGCTACTCCCGTTCTCTTGTTTATTGTTTACTGATCCACGAGTAGCCCTCTGAATATATTCATTCTTCACTATAATTTGACGCTATGAGTTCCTCTACCGCTAGTAGACCTTCTCCTGCTGCTGCCATTGGAGAACTTATGTCGGCAAAGGCAGTAGAACTTCAACACTATGGACTAATCAGCTTTTCCTTCAACGCCAAATGACAACTGAGACGTTCAACATTAGAGAATACCCACCCTGGCGCGTTCCGGACATCTCCAACAAGCTTGAGACACTACCGGAAAAGGAGATTTTGGAAATCATTGGCAAAGGCTGGGACATCTACTCTCGATCATTTTACAACACTGAGAACAAGGGTGTAGGCTGGGCTTTCACTGTCGAATATGGAGGACGTTTAGCGCATGAAGAGCATGGCTTTTTGGGCTTTCATTCGGATCTGTATTCTGGGGCGATAACTGCCTTAGCGAAGGCCACAGCTTGGACATCAAAACGAAGACTGTCAAACCAAACTATCAGTTTCTTCACAGATGCCCTTAATGTCCTGAAACGCCTGGAGAAGCCTCGGCGCGCTTCAAATCAACGGCAAGCTACTGTTATCTATCAAGCCATCAACAGACTGTCCGAAACCAACACAAAAGTCTCCATTTATTGGCTTCGCTCTGCTACCAAAGTTGAGGGCAGCAATCACGCTCTTGGCTTAGCCACTCAAGCAGCCTCGTCGCCAGACAATGTCAACCATGACTGTTCATTGCGCTTCCTTTATAAGCTAGTCGATGACCGCGGTTTTTATGAATGGAATGCCCTGTTTCAACACGAGGTTTTCAGTGCTTATGAAGGCAAACCTCGGCTCTCTATTGAGAAGTCGCTCGTGAATATCCCTTGCAGCATTCCCAGTTGTATTGTGAGCTTCGGGACTGGACATGGCTTCTTCAACAGCTATTTTGCAAGACATGGCAGGGAGCCTCGTCCCTCTCCAGACTGTTGGTGTGGAGTTCCACTGCAATCAATTGAGCATGTGCTTCTTGCTTGTCCCAATCACAGCAATGAACGAACTAGTGCTTTTGAAAGTATTAGTATCGCTGAACGCACGCTCGACCGCATCCTGTGGAACGCACGCTCAGCCGCATTCTGTGGACAGACAAAGGTCTTTCTGCACTTGTCAAATATCTTCAGAAGACCCACATCGGCACTGGTCACTGGTATCATCAGAAAATCGCTCTCACACAGAGCCAGAGGGATGAGTTGTGGATCAATCGTTTGGTGGATTTGAGAGTAGGACTTGGTGACCTGGAGTGGGATGGGTAACACTGAGGCCTTTTAAGGAAGATGATAGCTTGGATAGTTATTATTGACTTCTTTTTGGATTTTTATCTCTTATTTGAAATATGTTATAGTGAATTTTGCAAATTTCTTTGTGTTATTTTGACTTGGAGATGTATTTGTTATTGATTATTTGTTATTGTGACACGATCTTAGGATCTATTTTTTTTATTATATAGTTGAGGAGGGCGAGATAGTCTGTCATAACCTAGTTGTTGCAACGGACTTAAAACAGAGATTTATCATCATCATCATCATCGACCGCATCCTGTGGACAGACGAAGGTCTTTCTGCACTTACCAATTATCTCCAAAAGACCCATGTTGGCACTGGTCACTGGTATCATCAGCAAAAGTCTCTCACTCAGAGCCAGAGGGATGTTGAAAATAGTGTTCCATTATGCAGCAGGATCAAGGGTTTCCTTGGAGGGAACAGAAACCCTAAGGAAACAGCTAGAAGGGACCGGAAGCAACTGGAATCTACCGGAAGGAACCAGAAGGAACTGGAAAGAACTGGAAGCAGCTAGAAGGAGCTGGAAGGATCTGGAAGGAGCTGGAATGATCTGGAAAGATCAGATGACTGATCAGATGACTGGTCAGATGACTGATCAGATGATACTTGAAGAACTTTGTATAAATTTTGTATGAACTTATTTTGTCTATATATTGACCAGCTCCCTCCCTTGTTTTGTACATATCATTCAATCAACAACATATCATATTATCTATCAAAGCACACTTAAGGAATATCATCATCAATGGATAACTCTGACAACTTCAATATGTCTGGAACTTCCACTGGCAAAGACAATTTGCAACAAGGGATGAGTTATGGATTAATTTTATGGTGGATTTGAGAGCGGGCATTGCCAATATTGAGGAGGAGGAGTAGCCGTGAGGCCTCCTAGGGACGATGATGATGATGATGATGAATATTTTTATTATAGTCTATTTGCAACAACTAGGTTATGACAGACTGTCTCCAACTTCTTCTGCCAATTTTTTATCTCCATTTCTTTAATCCAACTTCAATTTTTCATCTCCTTGATAGGATATCCAAGTATGCCTGCCTGAAGTGGTAGACAAGCTATCCAGTAGGTGCTTCAGTTCAGCCATTGCCAGAAAGGGAAGGCGTGTAGTAAAGTCCATAGTATATAATCCATAAAACCTGGGGGATCTCATTTCTTTCACCGCTTTGTTGTAAACTTGGTGCTACTGATGATGATGATAAATCTCTGTTTTAAGTCCGTTGCAACAACTAGGTTATGACAGACTATCTCGCCCTCCTCAACTATATAATAAAACAAAATAGATCCTAAGATCGTGTCACAATAACAAATAATCAATAACAAATACATCTCCAAGTCAAAATAACACAAAGAAATTTGCAAAATTCACTATAACATATTTCAAATCGGAGATAAAAATCCAAAAAGAAGTCAATAATAACTATCCAAGCTATCATCTTCCTTAAAAGGCCTCAGTGTTACCCATCCCACTCCAGGTAACTTGGTGCTACTGCAGTGGGGGGTTCAATATAAATTTTGCAACCAAGACCATTTTTTTGCTGGAAATTATCAAGGTGAAAATTGAGGGGGTGTTCAATATTAGGCCAAAATCCAGGAAAAGCTCACAAGGGGGGCTCGAACCGTGGATCTTAAGGGAGCAATGCAGCGGCCATACCGCTGGACCATATCACTGCTCCCCGGCCTCCTAGGGACGTTGATAGCTTGGAAAGTTATTATTGAATTGTTTTGGATTTTTATTTATTATTTGAAATATGTTATGGTGAATTTTGCAAAATTTCTTTGTTTTATTTTTGACTTGGAGATTTATTTGTTATTGTGGCACGATCTTAGGATCTATTTTGTTTTATTATATAGTGGTGAAGGGGGTGTTAGTCTGTCATAACCTAGTTGTTGCAACGGACTTAAAACAGAGATTTATCATCATCATCATCAAACTCAAGGTGGTAAAGTACGCTTTTCCGATAGCCTTCTTTATTAGTGACCAGGTACGCAAGGGGAATACCCAGTTATTGGAGAGAGCGGAGAAAAGATATGCAGCTTCCATAATACATCTTCACGAAGATGTCCTGAAGATGATTGCCAAAAAAAAGATGCCTCAGACGGGGGCTAGGAAGCATCATCCAGGAGCTATGTATTTCAAGCTGTATTATTTTCTAGTTTCTTTTGTTTTTGACCTCTGAAATTCTGGATTCGAGTTTGCTATTCCCTTTAAAGATTCAAATCATATTTAGTTTTATTTGTTTCAATATTTATATCTGTTTCAAAGTCTTAAGTTATTCGAACCTATCGTTTATGAGGAGCGTTGCCTGGAAATTTTACAAGTACCAAGAGTTGAGGCAGCTAGATTTATGAGTTTTTGAGATGTTTTCCTGGCAATGCGTGTTTACTTACACAAAATCCCCTGGCAACGTCCCTTATAGATGATAGACTTGATCGACTCGAGATTATTTGTAATGTAGATAATTGATACAAATCACTCTAAAATTTCTCTAAATTCCCAAAGCAAATAAAACAACTCGAACCAAACTAATCAGAGGGCAGAAACAAAAGAAACAAGTATATACTAGACTTGCTACTGCTTATAGTGTGAACACGCGTTGTCTGGACTTAGAGATTTCCAAGTAGTAAACATGTGATGAAATGAATGAGTGCATGTGGCTGGTGCATAGGGCCATGCAACGGGCTGTGTGGATTTTATGGATAATACTATGGACTTTATTACACAGCTTCCCTTTGTGGCAATGGTTGAACTGAAGCACCTACTGGATAGCGTGTCCTCCACTTCAGGCAGGCATACTTGGATATCATACCAGGGAGATGGAAAATAGAAGTTGGATTAGAAAATGATGATGATGATGATGATGATGATGAATCTTTTTATTATAGTCTATTTGCAACAACTAGGTTATGACAGACTGTCTCCAACTTCTTCCGCCAATTTTTTATCTCCATTTTTCTAATCCAACTTCAACTTTTTCCATCTCCCTGATAGGATATCCAAGTATGCCTGCCTGAAGTGGACGACAAGCTATCCAGTAGGTGCTTCAGTTCAACCATTGCCAGAAAGGGAAGGCGTATAGTAAAGTCCATAGTATTATCCATAAAATCCGGGGGATCTCATTTCTTTCACCGCTTTGTTGTAAACTTGGTGCTACTGCAGTGGGGGGTTCAATATAAATTTTGCAACCAAGACCATTTTTTGCTGAAGATTATCAAGGTGAAAATTGGGGGGGTGTTCAATATTAGGCCAAAATCCAGGAAAAGCTCACAAGCGGGGCTCGAACCGTGGATCTTAAGGGAGCAATGCAGCGGCCATACCGCTGGGCCATATCACTGCTCCTTGGATTAGAAAATGGAATTGAAACAAACTAGAGGAAGTTGGCGGCAGTCTGTCATATCCTAGTTGTTGCATATAGACTATAATAAAACGATTTATCATCATCATCATCATCATCATCATCATCATCATCAATATGTCTGAAACTTCCACTGGCATATACCATTTGCAGCATTATCTTGTTCATAAAAACTATAAACCCTATAAACACCCTATTAAACCCTATAAACCCCTATAAAACTTGAAGAAACTCTATGAAATTTATAAAATGGATGATGATGATGATGAATTTTTTTATCAGAGCATCGAGACCCTTCTAGTGGCGCGCTTCTACATGAATTCAGTTGATCCTCCTTTTCTGCGACATCCCACACCAACAAACACTGACATTTACTGAACAGGAAAGTCAAGAACTTTAATTTATTAAGCTATCTAGAAGGAAAAAAACGGAGCTGTAGAAGCACTTGTATGGCATATAATTGAATGCGAAAGTATCTCACATGAGCGGACGAAAAAATGACACGTTTGACAATGTTACAATACAAATTGTTCTGACTGAATCTGAGAGGGAAGAAAATACTCCTACTGGATGTGTCCTCAACTCAGGAAGATAAAGATTTTGTTTCATATTGGCAGACAAGGGGATATGGATAATGTTTTGCTGGCAGAGCACGACGCGGGACGTGTTGGAAAGAACTGGGCTCACAGATTTGTCAAACTATAACAAGAGGCTTTGATAAATGTGTTTTACTTGTTTGTTTAATCTTTAGGGGACCCTTTTTGAAGATCTTGTGAAGATATTTAAATGGGTGGGGTTAGCATGTACAAGGTCTTCAAGCTCTCCTATGAGAAGGTACCAGGGGGAGCAGCTATATGGCCCTGCAGTATGGCTGCTGCATTGCTCCCTCTGGATTCACAGTCCGAGCCCCACTTGGGCCCTTTTCCTGGCTTTCGGCCTAATATCTAACTCCTGCATTTCACCATGATAATTTTCAGCAGAAAATCATCTTGGTTGTTAAATTGGTATTGAACCAAGCACTGAAGTAGCACCAAGTCTGACCTAGCTATTGCAATGGACTTCACACAGAGATTTATCATCATCAGTAGCATCAAGTTTACAAAAAAGCGGCAAAAGAAATGAAATCTCCTGGATGTTATGGTTCAAATACTATGGACTTTGGTAAGATACCTTCCCTTTGTGGGAACAATCAAAGCTGAGCTCCTGCTGGATAGCCTGTCCTCCACTTCAGGCAGGCATTCTTGGATATCTCAAGCAAGGAGACGGAAAGAGTTCACTGGGAGTCTCGCCAAAAGCTTGCAAGAGGTCGATTCCGATCTGTGGACTCGGAGAGAGGGAAAATTGAGGTTGGATTAGAAAACTGGGATAAAAAATTGTGGGACTAGCTGGAGTCAGTCTGTCATAACCTAGTTATGGCATATAACGCCTTGCCCCTTGTAGCAGTGAGCTTTCATCCACATTTTTCTAGGAAAAGAGTAATTACTCTAGCACAACAAGTTAATATCTAAAATATCAAAGAACGGACATTTCCGCATCTTTTTACAAGTGCGCGTAGTATGTCCCGTCTTACTACACATGCTACAGCATTGTTCAGTTGGCTCAGTGGTCCTTTGCTCTCCACCCCCCTCACACATTTCCACCTGTAGTGGCTCTTGAGCATTTCTCTCGTTTGTCGAATCATGTCCTTCCTGTCCTTTAACGGACCCTCTATGCATTAAGCATGTATTTTGTTTATTCGGCAGTTGCAAATATCCGAGTTTGCCTCATATAGTTGCTGAGACCTAGACTCTGATGAAGAGGATTGGGGTCTCAATATAATCATACCTTTTGCATATTGGCCGAAAGCCATTAAAAATGGATCTTGAGTGTTTCCCTGATAACTATTAATGTGACTTTGTACCAAAGTGAGCTGTTACGAAGCCTCTGGTGCGTCGGGCAGTGACACAGTCATCTGACTCACAAGAAAAGGCAGTAACGTGCGCACTCCTTTCGTCGACTCCCGCATGTCCGACATGCCTGCCTGGACCCAAGGGTGGTACCTCTCATAAAAGAGATCGAAGATCTCGTACATGCTAACCCCACAAGGCTCTTAAATAGTCAAACAGACAAGCAAGGTGTATTTCAAAGCTTCTTGTTGTAGTTTGGCGAATCTGAAGGCCGAGTTCTTTTCGATGTGTCCTGCATCGAGCTCTGCCCTTAAAACATAAGTCATATCTTCACGTCTGCCAAACATAAATCAATCAATCTTTATTCTTCTAGGGTGAAAATACATCAAGTAAAATACTCTTCTTCTCTCTGGTTCAATCAATTTCAAGAAATTTGTGCAGCAAAATCATCAAACATGTTGATTGTTCATCCTGTCATGCATGGTACTTTCACAATCAATTATATGCCTTAACAGCGCTTATACAGCTCCGCTTTTTTTTACCTTCTAAATAACTCGATTTATTTTGGTGGATGCCATGGTTTGCTGGTGTGGGATGTTGTGGAGAAGGGAGAATGGTCGAATTATATGTAGAAGCGCGCTGACAATGGGTGCACCGCTACAAGGGGCTCGGCGTTATAATATAATAATAAGAAAAGATTGTTCATCACCAATGATTTATCAGTTCCATAGGGCCACAATAATAATGCTACAATATAATTTAGTAACCAAGTCGAAGAACATCAGAACTTCCTGCAAAACCTCAATATAACCTCCTCAAATAGCAGATATAAATTCTGTAGGAATTTCTGATTATGAATTTCACTCTTATACATTGGTCTGTCATAGTCCAGTGTTGCACACAGACTTTGAAAATAGATTTATTGCCATCATACTCACTCATATTCACAGTAAGGGTGCCCATTACACCTACCAATTCATTTGTAAGAATACTATATATAAAATTACCAAGATAAATCTGCAATGTTACCAAATGACTGACTCAGATGCAATATGCGAATATCATATGACCCAAGTTGAGGAATTATTTTTAGCCAACATAGATGCAAATCTGGTACAATATCCATTCATGCAGCAGAGTAACCCTGTTATAGCCATATCTCTACTTCAGAAAATTAAAAAAGAGAAATAAACAAAACAATCAGCAATTTTTACCTCTCTCACTCAAAGCCAGAGGGATGAGTTATGGATCAATTATCTGGTGTATTTGAGAGCAAGCCTTGCAAATTTCGCGTTGGATGAGTAGCATTTAGGTCCCTTAAAGACGTTTATAGCTTGGATGGTTATTATTGAATTTTTTGGATTTTTATTTTTTGATGATGATGATGATGATAATTTTCTGTTTCAAGTCCGGTGCAACAACTAGGTTATGACAGATTATCTCCCCTTTCTCCACTAAATAATGATAATAAAATAGACAAAAGATTGAACAAAGTAGATCCTAAGGCCGTGTGTCAACAAAATTCAGCATAAAACAAATCCCCAAGTCAGAAATAACACCAAGATAGTTCGCGAATTTCACTATAACATATTTCAAATGAGAGGTAAAAATCCAAGAAATTCAATAAAAACCATCCAAGCTATCGACTTCCTTATAAGATCTCACTACTACTCAGCCATCCCGAAATTCGCAAGGCCCGCTCTCAAAACCACCAAGAAATTGATCCATAAGTCATCCATCTGGCTCTGAGTGAGAGAGGTCTGCTGATGATACCAGTGACCGGTGCCGACATGGGTCTTCTCAAAATACTTGACAAGTGCAGAAAGACCTGTGTCTGTCCTTAGAATGCGGTTGAGCGTGCGCTCGGCCATAGGGATATCTTCAAAAGCGCTAGTTCTTTCATTGCTGTGATTGCAACAAGAATGAAGCACATGCTCAACTGACTGCAGTGGCATTTCACACCAACACTCTGGAGAGGGACGAGGCTCTCTGCCATGTCTTGCAAAGTAGCTGTTAATAAAGCCATGTCCAGTCCGGAAGCTCACAATACAGCTGGTACTGCTGCGAGGGATATCCACAGAGGGTTTGTCACTAGAGAGTCGAGGCTCGCCCTCATATTGATAATATCTGATGGAGACTTGGCCTGAAACTTGTCATTCATTCCCCAAGAGCGAGGTCATCAACGAGCTTATAAAGAAAGCGCAAGGAGCAGTCATGATTGACGCAGTCTGGCGACGGGGCTGCTTGAGTTGCTGAAGCTTGGACGCGAATGCCGCCCTCTACTTTGCTAACAGAGCAAAGCCAATAGATGGAGACTTTGGTGTTGGTTTCAGACAGTCGATAGATGGCTTGATAGATCTCAGTAGCTTGGGGTTGATTTGAGGCGCGAATTTTGATGTTCGACTTAAAATATGTTTGAATGAACTTTGCGAAATTTCTTTGTGTTATTAATTTGACTCAAAGATTTATTTGATATTGAATTGGTTGTTATTGTGACACAATCTTGGGATCTATTTTGTTCTATCTAGAGGAGAAGAGGGAGATAGTCTGTCATAACCTAGTTGACACAACAGGCCTACAACATAAATATATCATCATCAATAGTCTGTCATAACCTAGTTGTCACAACAGGCCTAAAACATAAATATATCATCATCATCATCATCATCATCATCATACTTGCAGCCCAGACAGCATTTATGTTCTACTTTCTGCAATAATTGTGAGTGTCTTGTTCTTGGAAGTCGGAACTACATGGCTACTGAATTTCATACAACAAGCTTTAGAATGCACCTCTTTTATTCTCTTTATTGTCATACAACAATGCTTCAACCCCACATATCCAATAATGATTTCGGAGCTTCAGGCTTCTTCTCCTTGACATCTATAAACTTCCAAGTTGCTGTAAGATACAAGGCCAACAAGTCACAACCCATTCGATCATACAGCTTTGCAATGTGGAGTACGAACTGTGTCTCCATTTGTGGAGTGATAGTGATCGCATTTTGCTGTCCTTTTTCGAGTACTTTGCGAATCTGCTGATACAGAACAACCAGGACTGGATCCTCGACCAAAAACGATTTCATCTCAAGGGCATCTGATGACCCCAGATCCTCAGGTCTGATTTCATCCTTAAATGATGTTATAATGCATTTGAGGGAGAGATCTTTCCGCTTGAGATTCCAAAATGCCCAACTGGCTAACCACCGGTCTCCTGTTTTGTAGGCCAATGGCAAAACTTCCTTTTTGAGAAGATCCTGAAACACAGGGCCATCCTCTCCACCTTCATAGATTCTAGCAAGGGCAATAGCTAGTTGTATATCTTCAAGATTTCTCACACAGACACTCACAGCATCTCGAAGACTATCTCCTAACAGGAAAAAGCCAGCAGCATACTCGTAGCGCTGCTTACTTAGTAGCACATATGCATTCTTGAGCGCTGCAGTTTTCCATCGTTGTTCTGAGAAGTTGTTTGCCAAGAACTTCATCATTGTTCGCTGCTCATTATGTCCATGAGCAATTCTCCATAATCCCAGCAGTACCTGTTTCTTCCGAAGCGCCAGATAGTAAAGAGTGCAGCTAACCGGATTTCTAGGCTCCGAGTCTGTATAGATAATACGGGCCATATTCTCGAACTGCTGTTGAAGTGCATCTTGGCTTTTCAGCCACATGAATATACCGGTCTCTTTTGCTTGCTGCCAGGTCATTCTTCCATTAAAAGAACGAGAAACCAAATCCACCAAAATTTCCTGAGACTCTGAGTGAAATGCCCAAGTGTGGTCTCGATAAGGCATCTGCAGCATAGAATCACGGTGCAAGACAAAGAGCCTGAAGGCCAAAAAGTATCGGATCCCATTTTCATCCAAAGATCTTCTGTGCTCTTCCACTTGGCCCATCGCTTCCACCATTGCTGTCAAACTGATCTGTTGGTGACTAGTGAGATATGGAAGAGATAGCCGCTTCAAATAATCACTGAGATTTTCAGCAACCTTCTCACTGAATGTTGAGTAGTCCACTTCATCGAAGTTGCCATTGGAAAACAGCTTGGAGTACTTCTCAGCGCGAGACATTGTGCCAGAACCAGTAGGAGCCTATATGCCTGTTAGAATAGTTCAAGATAATATAAGTCAAAAAATGAAGAGTCCAACATACCTCCTCCTCAGCGGGCTTATAAAACTCGTCTAAATCCATTCCCAAGTTGCTTTCAATATCGGCGATGTTTGAATCCGAAGGAACACTGAACTTCAGCGCATTCAACAAAGTGACAAAAACCTTGCGCACTTGCTCCGCCTTTCCTAGAAAGACCGACTGGGCGATAAACTGAGGATGATAGATTGGTAGAGGGCCGTTGAGAACCGATACAATATCGAAAATATTGCGGAGCGGCAGCTTATGCGAGCTGAGGTGCAGAGCTTTGATGGCATTATGTGTATCGACCTTCTTGTCATGTGTGAACAGTTGATTGCCAGATCCAATAACCAGCGTGCCATCGTCAAGCCAGAGCGAGTCACCAATGTCACGTGGAGTGTACTGGCGAATGTTGATTTCCCGGAAAGATTCCCAGGCCGGCAGCTCTTTTGTGTAATCGAAACGCAGCTGGCAATATAGAAGAACGCGATTCTTGAATCCCACGGCCAAGATACTTTGAGAATCTGGCGTGCATGTCCAGTCCAGATCGCATATGCTATCGTGCTCGGCAAACTTCTCTTCAAACTCCAAGTGCTCCTCGCCAATGTCCCAGATTGTAAGCCTTGTAGACGAACTGTCCACCAAAGCAATCTTCTTCATGCTGCTCCCTTTGGCCAGGTCCAGTTTCTTGATGCCGGTATCAACGCTAGCTGTCTGCAGCCACTGCAGAGGTTCGCCTTGACTTTGAAGCTTCGCAGTCCAGGATCTCACCACACCATCAGAAGATATGCTTGTGACAACGTCGCGGGCGTAGGTGTCAATGGATCCAGAAAGAGTGGAGTTCCACCCCACAGGATCAACGGATATAACCAAAGAGAGCTTATCTCCCTCAGGCACAGGAAATTTGAAAGACCCAAGCATTTTCAACAGGCCTGAGTTTGGTTTGCTATGATAACCATTCCCACGCAGTGAGCCGTATCCGTTGGAAACGCTCAACATGCCATTTGATCCAACACTACCGTTGCCATTGACCTCCCCGTTGGATTCAGATGGGACTCGGACCTCCCAGACAACGCCAGACTGATCGCTGAACACAGCAACCACATGGAACACCCGGTCAACAGAGCTACTCTCCGGCAGCAGCAAGAAATTCAGAATTGTTTTCTTGCCCAAGCTTTCCAAAGGTAAGCTGGCTATCCTGACTGCTTTTCTCTGTTGGCAGTCCCAGAGAGTAAGAGTCTGACTCTGAACCGTCACAACATATTTTCCTTCAAGAAGTATAGCAGCCCGCTGGACTTTGTCAGGTGCCATGATAATACTCGACTCTTGTAGTTTGATCGTTCCAAACATCGGCTTCGGCTTCCAAATAATGTTTTCGGCATGATTGCTCGAGGACAGCATTGCCTTACCGTCCGCAGTACGCGTGAGACTCTGAACTGACTTGTAATGACCAGTCCAAGAGTTTTTGAGAACAAGACGGTGGCTAGCAGACTCGGGATCCAGTAGATCTGCGAAACTGGCCTCATACTGCTGAATGCTTCCATTGAAGTCGTGGATCAACAAGACATAATCTGTAATCTAGTTAGCATCATGTTTCTCACTGCTCAAATCATTCGAAACCCAAAGCGACGACATACCAGGCTCTGCAGCTGTACTAGCGCCGAATCCACAGAATGATAGATATCCGGCGTTTCTGGGAAAATCTTTGATCGGACTAGAATCGAACACAACATCGAATATGCTGAAGGCCCTTCTGATGCGTGACCCGATATTCTAGAAGAGATAATATCATGTGAGAAAAATTGCAAGTCAGAGAATAAAAACCAAGATTAGCTCCTACCTCAATCCCCAAGATCGCCATTCTCCCATCTTGATCCATAACAACACACACGTCTGGGTTCTTGCTTGCCACATCAACCAGACTTTGCAGTCTGGCTTTGGAGACCGCATCGTCTTTAGCGTTCCGGACAGCCGATTCCGTTGCTCGAGTGAAGTCTTTGTTGTCAATGATGAAGCTGTACCGCAATTCGTCTGGTCTGACTCGAGGAAGCACATCGTAGAGGTCTAGCGATGCCCACATTTGCATATATGATGACTCGATGCTGTCTGTCGGCGCCCATATGCGTAAAATTCCATCGGCGCATATAGTGTACAGTATATTTTCCATCGACCTATAATCAATCAGAGTCCGCTCCACATTCCATATTCTGGGAAGCTCAGCAATATGCGAACTTACTGTGACTTGCTAAAAGGCTTGCGCCATCTCAGGCTAGTGACTGCTCGTGGATGCGCCAGGTAAGAGAAATCAAAGTCCACATTCGATAGGTCGTAAGAGAATCTTCGCCAGACTTTGACAAGCTTATCGTTCTTGCCGACCGTAGCTGCCAAAAATGCGTCAAAAGAGAAAGCGGACAACATTGCCGGAATAGCCAGCCTAAGATTGTATACGTCGTTAGTACCATAAGCGACAGACAGATTCAATTTCAGAGATCACTTACTCCTTTGTCCATAGTCGATGCGGTCCGTCGTTGAAAAAGCGCCATAACGAGATTGATTTTCCAGAGATAAATAACTCCTCCTCAGTTCCCCAGCTGACGCCAGTGGGAATCCCGTCGTGTAGGTCTAGATGTATTGTCCATACTAACGCCCACTGTTTATTTATTCACATGACGGATCAGCAAAAGGCAATCGAGGGCACAGAACCCAGAATGAAATAGTTGTACTCACCCGAAGCAGATCACCTCGTTCGTTGGACGGCTTATATATCAGTACCTTGGGTCCCGAAGCAACCGCGATCTGGAATATCACAACTCTGTTAATGGCAATTCTCTCTCCCGGAATAGAAATCAATTCGTTGATCAACATACACATCCCGTGGTTTCTTCAATCTCCAAAGGACCACCATCGCGATCAAGATATATCGTCTGCCGCAGCACTCCGGGCTGAGATAGAATGACTAGGTTGTTGCCGGAAACATAGGCCTAGTAAATAGTTAGAGGAATCGCATTGCCGTTTGGAACTGATCAGGTCTCCCGCAGCCAACCAGTACGAAATAAACCCTCGGATTATATCCGCCATCATAGCACGCTCGTGAAGAACATACCAGTAGTCTCATATCATTCCAGTACGCGGTGCTGAGCGCCTGGTTGATTGAGTTGGGCTTGCCAGGATGCAATCCAGGTGACGCCATTCTTGCCAGTCGATCTTCGCGTGTATTGTAAGAGAGGAAACGAGCAATTCCTGTCCAGTCCTAGTATTCCGGTGAAGATTCTTCTTAACCAAAAACTCCTTTGCTGATTCACTGATTGCGGCAACGAGCAGAGTAGTGGAATAGATGCACTGATTAAGAGAGCATCTCGAGACGATAAGCTCCAGTTAGCATTTGCGCGAGAATTAAGGTTTCAGGACATTTCTCTCGTCTACACGAGCAGTAAGTAGCTTTCTCACCGTCTCCCACCTTCTTCCTGAACTCTCCATCTTTCATCATCACGTTCCCTTCGTCCTTTTATAGGCGGTTGACTACTTCTAAACGATACTTGCCACTCTTTTCTGTTTTGGAGCTCTATTTCTATTGAAGGAAAGCCCGAAAAGTCGAAATCAACGAAACTACAGCCCTGCATCAGAAGTAAAGGAATACATTCAGCCCGCCATGTACCGAGAGAGCCCCGCACCAGTGCCGAGAGAAGACAACGAGATCGACGAGGATTATAGCACTTGCTCGTCAGTTAGCAGCTATGATTCTGATGCGCAAGCAGAGTGGGACGAGTCGTTCCGCCAGATCCAGTTCATATTCTCTGCCGTCATCTTCCCGCTTCTGGGTAGATTTGTAGGACGACAATTTGCAATCAAATGTACATTTCTGTCTTATTACGGTTCTTATTATGGGATAGCTTTTACTGACATTGAGACGATTATCTTAGTGTTTACAAAATTCTCCGTTGCGCAAGCACTGAAAAATATCATTTAAGGGATCATCATTTTAGATGCATCGTGGCTCCGGTGCGCTTCACGAGAACCGGAATGAGCCACGAAGATCTGGCCACCAGTAAGACGCGTTATAGCAGGACTACGTCTGTGGCAGCTGCGCGGTTTCCGCGCTTATTATAACATGCTTAGGCAGGCACTGCTCCGACCGGCGCTGCTCAGACATACGTGACTGAGACGATTTTCTGCGATCATTGGCTCCCTTTCGGCGTTGATGATCCGCGTTTTCGATAGTCCATTCAGCCCTTTGAGTGAATTTGGTGGATCTGATGTCTGCGGCTTGGTTTATGTGTGCTATAAGGCAACAACACCAATGTCTCGAAGGAAGAGCGTCGAGGGATGTGACATGCAGTGCAAACTGAGACAAATGCTAGACATAGTGATGGCGATGATTTTAGGATGTGACTATTGATCGACTTGTCAGTCCTCAAATATTAGTAACATTTAGTTAGAAGATTTGTTGTTGATAGAGCATAGCATTAAAACAGATAAAACATGCTAAAGACCTCAAATTATGCAATCCAGACAAACAATTAAATTATACACCATTTCCCGATAAAAACCAAAAAGGCGCAAGCAAACACTATTATACCAAAACCAATACAGAATAAATAGAACGCAAACACAAAGATAAAGCCGAATAAGCGGATAAGCTTGAGACACGATAGCAGCACATAATCCGATACAATCCCCTCCGTGCACCTACCCCCCAGAATTTGAAATAATAAATGAATGCTATGCGCTCCCAACAATTGTACACTGACCGTAAACATATAAAGACTCCTGATTGACGTAAAACACCTTCTTCTCGGCATCTGTCATTGTGCTCGCAATGACAGGATTTGAGATAATATATAAGAACAAAGACCATTAACAAAATATGGATATATAAATGAAAAGAAACAAGCAAGCCTCCCGAACGTTCTTCATAGCTCCTGCTGCGATGAAGAGCTTATACGCTAGAACCCCCACCAAAACCTGTACGCCCGTATGCAGTTGTGATATATCGATCGCTTTGGATCGACTATTTGGAAAACCGAGTATACTTATTTTCCTTTCTCGTGTTTTACCTAAAGTCAAGAATTGTTAGCAAACCGCTAGTTGTTAAAAGTACAAATAAACGGATACATACTCTAATATGTCTAGCTAGAGCGTCCTGTCTAGAGAAAGTCTTGGTATCATCGCCACAGAGATCGCACTTGAAAGTCTTGCGATTTGACGCGTGAATGGTCTCTTGGTGACGAATAAGATCGTAGGGTCGCGAAAAGATCTTGTTGCACGGTTTTCCGGTGGCAGGGTTATTGAAACCACATCTGTGAGGACCAGTCTGAGCTGACAGAGGAAGTTTCTTGCGAGGTGGAGTAGAATTGTGCGACCTCCTATGTAACTGAAGATTCTGAGACTTAGGAAGTCGCTTGCCGCAGTCAGGACAGATCTGGATACCAGACTCGTCACCCGAATCAGCACTTCGCGCAATGGGAGGAGCGATGTTCATACCACCTTCGGAAGTATATGCACCGGTCTGATATTTGGATGTGACTGACGACGCCGGAGATGCAGTGAGCGACGAATCATCATAGTCAGACGCCACAGGGGATGAGAGTGCCGACGACTGAGTGGTGGAATCGATGTTGTCGTCCAACTGATTTCGCTGATCGGCGGTCATCATGTTGCTGTTGACGGACCTCGGATATCCCGACGGATGTGCAAATAGCTCAAAATCAGCACCTTCGTCGCCCGAGTCGAGATCGGAGGAAACGCCATCGTAATGAGAGTTCAAAGTGCTTCCGCCAGATGAGCTCGGGGTGTATGCAAACATACGAGATGGCCGAGGCGACTGCAGATCAGGCATGTCATCATCTTGAGTGAAGTCGAGTAATGCTTCCTTTGGGGAGATGGTTTTGACTGCGGGCTGATCAGAGAGCATTCCTTGTTGTGCGAGAGGGTTCAGAGTGGAAGTATTGAATTGAGAGCCAGATTGATTTGAGTCAGGCGTGGACGTATATTGAGCATACGGCTGCTGAATCGGAGCCTGTGAAGCGCTTGTCGGCGGTACCCGTGGATTCTGCTGCTGCTGTTGTTGTTGCTGTTGTTGCTGCTGTTGCCGCTGCTGCTGCTGATGCTGTAGTTTCAATTGCTGTTGCTGTAACTGTTGTTGCTGCTGCTTCTGCTTCTGCATCTGAAGTTGCTGAAGGTGTTGCTGCATGCTCCTTTGCTGGTTCTGAGCAAACTTAGCCTGCGTGGATGGCTGTGGAGAGGTACTGATGGCACGCTGATCTTCAACAGCCAAAGACGGGCCGACGGAGGCATTCGAGGTAGGAGCAACAGGGAGCTTTGGGAACATGTTGTACTGCGTCATGGGACTATCAGGCGCGGGAGGGCCAGGATAGAAAGGAGAGGACTTTCGGAAAGGCGAGAGGTCTCTGAAGGAGGAAGAAGGAGAAGCAGTTCTGGTGACGGGCATTGATTTGACCGACCAGGATTGCGGGAGAGTATCGGCAAAGTCAACGAGGAAGTCGTCCGAGGTAGTGGATTGGACGGGCGACATGTTTGGCGAGTAGAGCTCGTCCTCGAGGACGTCAGAGATGGTGCGCTCAAGCTTTGGGTTTTTGAATGCGTATTCGACTGATGGATCTGGGGGTAGACGTAAGTAAGTGCGGGCAAAGCGCTCAAATTCAGCTTGAGAGTCTTCACCTTCTGACATTCTGCGGCCGAGGGAGTACTTTTCGCCAGCGATCTGCTGCTGATTCTGAAGATCTTGCGAGGATGTGCCAAAGGGGTCGCGCAGGGAGGAGACCTCGTCGAAGGCGGGCGAGGGCGAGAGGGCGGGCATGGAATCGAGGCCGCCGGGGGCGCCATCGGGACCACGAGAGTAGCAGCTGAAGCTCTCGTTGTTATTGCTGGGGTTGGTGCCGATCATGCCGACTCCGTTGCTGGCGCTGTCGTGGCCGAGGGCGGAGGAGTTGTTGGCACCGTTGTTGTTGATGTTGTTGTTGTTGATGTTGTTGCTTGTGTTGGAGCTGTTATTGCTGAGGTTGTTGTAGTATGTGGCAAAGAAGGAGGGCTCGGTTGGGGTGGAGGAGAGGGAAGCGGGAAGGGAGCAGGACTCCCGTCGCATGTACTGGGGAGGGAGGGCGTTTGAGTTGAAGGACGAGTAGGAGAGGTCGAAGGGGAGGGTCGAAGCGGGACGATGGACGTCTGGCGGATCGAAGAGGAGGAAGTCTGCCATTGTCTAGAAGAAATGCGCACGCAGAGAGAAGGGAATAAGGCGGATGGGAAGAGGAAAGGCGAGGAAGACGATGATTTGGAGGACGAGGAAGAGAAGCGGCCGAGGAATGAGATGTGATGACGAAAGACAGTCGGGCTTCGGTGCTGGTCAGACAGCTTCTAGCCATGTCCAGTCATTGTTACATAATCGCAGCGTAGGGCAGGTCACGCGCAGGGCAGGGCACGGCTCAGACGGTGACGTCAGTGTTTATGGTTACATAATCTACACGTGATTTCAAATATAAAACTCCCGTTGTACTAAAATAATATACAAATCCGTGACCCACAACAACACTAATACCAGTATCCCTCTAATGTACACATATCAGCCAGAAAGAAAGAAGACGCTTAACCACCGAAACCGTAGAGGGTGCGTCCCTGGCGCTTGAGGGCGTAGACGACGTCGAGCGAGGTGACGGTCTTGCGCTTCGCGTGCTCGGTGTAGGTGACGGCGTCGCGGATGACGCTCTCGAGGAACGACTTGAGGACTCCGCGGGTCTCCTCGTAGATCTGGTGTTGTTAGTAAGCATAAACAGAAAAGAATGAGTAGGAAGGAATACACACCAAAGCAGAGATACGCTTGACACCACCACGACGCGCGAGACGGCGGATGGCGGGCTTGGTAATTCCCTGGATGTTGTCGCGAAGAATCTTGCGGTGGCGCTTAGCACCGCCCTTTCCAAGACCCTTTCCTCCTTTGCCACGGCCAGCCATTGTTGATGATAGTAGAAGATGATAAGAGAGTGGGAGAGAGGGATGTGTATGAGGAGCAGCAACAGAGCAGGCGCCGGGCGGTGGTTATAAAGCTGCGGCGGCTGAGGGTTCGGGTTATTCCATCAGTCGGCCAAAGCAGCTCTTTGGGAACGCGCACATTCCGTTTGCTGCGCGCGCACGAAAAACAGGCTCCAAATCCCAAAATTGCGCATCATTTTCTGGTCGTTTGAATCAGCGGGGTAAGGGCTCTTTCATCACCCGCCCGGCCTTTTCCTATAAAGCCCGCGTCCCCCGCTCCGCCACTGCCTTTCTTCTTCCGCATCCCATCTCTTCACCACTTCTCTACTTTACCAACAACAACTTCTTCTCATTCTCAGCAATGGCCCGTACCAAGCAGACCGCTCGCAAGTCCACCGGTGGAAAGGGTGTGTATTCTTTATTGTCTTGTTATATCTCCTCTATCTATGACTTCACCTACCTAACACCTCTCTCTAGCTCCCCGTAAGCAGCTCGCCTCCAAGGCCGCTCGCAAGTCCGCCCCCTCCTCCGGCGGTGTCAAGAAGCCCCACAGATACAGACCCGGTACCGTCGCTCTTCGTGAGATCCGTCGCTACCAGAAGTCGACTGAGCTTCTCATCCGCAAGCTCCCCTTCCAGCGTCTCGTCCGTGAGATCGCCCAGGAGTTCAAGACCGACCTCCGCTTCCAGTCGTCGGCCATCGGTGCCCTCCAGGAGTCCGTCGAGGCCTACCTCGTCTCCCTCTTTGAGGACACTAACCTCTGCGCCATCCACGCCAAGCGTGTCACCATCCAGGCCAAGGACATCCAGCTCGCTCGTCGTCTCCGTGGCGAGCGCTCATAGATTCCTATCTTAGTTTTTGTATTTTAGTAATGGCTTTGTTCGGGTTGAATAGGTGTTTTTAAACGCTGGTGGCTGCCGTGTACATTAGGTTTCTTTCAATATACGGGTTTTAGTGATTATTATGAATATCTGTTGAGTCTCCTTTATTGTCGGCTTTCGCGCGGTCGCCACTGGTGCTTTTATTTGTTATTTGGTCTTGTTATTGTTATTGTTACTACCCGGTCGTATAATCTCGTGCTGCTTATAAATATTACATTCCTATCCTTTATCTCTTGTTTACCTTTTCATGTCCGCCTCCATTCTCGGCCTCTGACCCAGATCCTGTCGTGCTCGAGTTCTCCGCCGTCCGCGCCGCCAGCGATCTCACCAGATTAGTCCGTCGCCGGTCCATCAGCTCGCCTTCGTGAATCTGCCGCGACTTTTCCCACTTTGTTCGTCGAGCAACCTTCCTCTTTCGATCGTTTCCTCTTCCGCGAATCTTCTCATCCTCCTCGCTGTTGCTGTTGCCACTGTTCGCCGCCTCGCCGTCCTTCTTCACCGCCGCCTTCCCTGTCCCAAACTCAATCAGACCCTCATCAAAGTAGACCTCGGCCGACAACGACGACGTAGCCTTCCCACTCTCATCTCCCTCGCCCGCCCCTCGCTCGTCGCCTTCCTCCTCCCCTTCGCCGTCATCTGATCCGTAATACAAATCATCGTCATACTCGTCAAACATCGTACTCTGCCTCTCCTCTGGAGGCGTAATAACCCACCCTAACCCGGACCGGGTAAGCAGCGCGCGCATCACCTTCGCTGTAATCCCTCCTCCACCTCCTCCCACTTTCTTGATCTTCTTACCCGCGCCCGTCGTCACCGCTCGCTTCAGTACCGGCTTCTCCGACTGTTTCTGATGGTGATTATCGTAGTTTGTAAACGATTCCTGGATCCATCCCGCGCACCTCGCGATCCCTGCCTTGCCTTCCGGCAGCAACATTGGGAACTGCAGGAATCCATGCGATATACCCCTGATAATCAACACCTCAACAGAGTCGGCTTCCTCATCTGGTCTCGACATCGCCAATGCTTGATATCGCATCCTCGCGCTCTGCTTGGCCTCTCGCAGTCTTCCTGCAAAGATCACCGTGTCGTCCTACAATCAGTTAGCTCGACGTCCTCCCCATCGCCTCTCTTCTACTCTCACTTACCACCAGTGGATCGACTTCACCGCAAAGCATGTAAACCTTAGGAAACTTCGCCAACAGCTCCGTCGGCGCATTAACCGGCGATAATAAGTAGTCTGCTGTGAAATCTGGTCGGTTATGCGGACCGATATAAAGAATCACCATCGCTCGCAACATCTCTGGCGTAATGATCTTGTCACTGAAATAAGACACCCTAGACGTCATCGCCAGCGACGTCCCAATCTCACTGCTGCTCGTTGACTTTTCGCTGCTTTGCGGCTCGAGCGCCGGTCTTCCCGTCAGATCGTTATACGACTTGTTGTGCAGATTACTCGACCCTGCAAAATGTGCACTTGTCGACGACATGTCGTGGTCAATACTGTTCGGCAGCTGGAACTCATCAATATCTCTGGCCTCATGCTCGATCCGGTAACGACCGCTCATGCCTGGATACATGCTCTCCTTTCGCTTCATCAAGCCAGGACTATGCAGCTCATGCACACTTTCCTGTCTGAGCAGTCGAACCTGCTCATCAGACATCCACGACCTATTTCTCACTCTGTTAGACTATCTATCCTTCATCTAACTCCAGCAAACAGCACAACTTACGTAAAGTTCAAGTCAAGAGCAGGATAAATCAAAAGCACCGACAACGGCAGCGGTGGATGCGCTGCATTCGTCAATAGCTTCAGAATCGTACCCGCAACCAGGTTACCGCCTCTGTTCATACAAATACTGTTAGCATCATTCTTGGTGTTGGCAGCAGTAGAGTCGCTTACGCAGAATCACCAATCAAGACTATCTGAAGATCTGAGTGCCCTGACAGTCCAATGCAGCGGCCCCTTGTTCTGATAATCTCGAGGTACGCGTCATAGCATTCATCTAGTCCGTATGGATATGGGTACTCTGGTGCTTTCCTAAACGCGACAGTAAAGATTAGCAAGACTATCGAATATCTTAACCTCTGGCTCAGCATGACATACCCGTAGTTTATGCTGACGATCGGGATCTTCAAACGCTTAGCCCAACTACAGAGCGAGTCGTCATGGTGGCGCGGAGTCATGCTCACAAACCCGCCACCGGGAAAACTGAGCAATATCTTGTCGTGCTGCTTGAACGAACCCCGAGGTCCGTCGTAGTACAGAAACGCCTTGATTCTTGAGTGATAGGGACTGCCGGGCGGCCTGGCAATCTCAAAGCCTTTTAGTACTTGGATCCGCGGGGTTGTAAATAGTCGGCCAAGTCGGAGGTATGTCGAGGTCGCTTTTTCCCAAGATATCCGCAGATGTTCTGCAGTGACGGTAGCTCTCACTTTTCTCACCTAGAAGTCGAAAGACAGTCAGAGTGTGCTTAAGCAGCCAGAAAACACTAGAAATACTCACTTTCTCGTCGGCCTGATCAGCAAATATGAGGTAGTAGATGCTGAAGCAGAGACTTGCAATGTCACGGATGGGCTTGGGCCGAATAGGCATCGCTGTCCAAAATCCCGCGTCAAGAGCAGTCAAGATCCACGTCGCGCGGAAGAACGATGGACTGTACTATTACATTCAAACAAGGTATTAGCATAAACTAGCTATAAACGCGAGTATATAGTATAAATCCGACGAGTATAACTCACGATATCGGCGAGTGGTTCAGGCGACTGCAAATTCAGGATCTTGTCTAGGTTCTTGAGCACGTACAAACCAGTCATGGTGAGTACATGGACCTGCCACGCCGACGCGTGCTCGGTCAAGAACTTGCTGATCGACTTTGCTACCAAAGGTCCATGACGCGGGCCTCTAATTAAGTAAAGAACCCAGAAGGTCGATACTAAGAGTACCTGGGCCTTTTTGAGACTCGGAGACGGGCGGCCGATGAGATGATCTGGAGGAGATGTTAGCTGGTGACGACGACAACTACCGCTCTAGTGTATTAACTAGACTGCAGTAGATATCATAGAACTACCCACCAATCATTCAGATAGCTTTCACTTTGGTTCTGGCTTGCTGGGTTCTCAGCTCAGGCGGTGTGCTGCAGACAACAGGAGGCGGTCGGCTGGTCTTTCACATGCAAATGAAGAGCACGGCTCCGAGTCAGGTGCATTAAGGTTTGTCATGTTAAAGCTTAACCACTGTGTGCTTGCGGGGAAGGGCACTGCGCATCGCGTCACGTGGGGCGCGGCGGGGAGCCTCGACTGTTTGTTGTTCAGAAAATAGGGAGAGATATTTGTATTTAGTTTATGTACTGCTGCTGTATTCTGGTCCGAGTCGGGATTACTTCTTCAGCGCTGACTGTCCCTTCTCGCGGTATGTACTGACGGCCGGGATGTTGGCTTTGATTCTAGACACGAACATCTGTCAGTATTGTAGAGAAGTGAGGTGGTACTGGTTATCAGCTTACCTGGTCACCTCGGTTCCGTATGCCTTTGGCTCCAATTTGACTAAAGAGAGAATATGTAAGTATGCATGGTAAGATAAGACTGCTTGACTTGGGATAGCATACTCAGGGTGTGCAACGGCACTTCCATCCAAGGGCTCTGATCTTGCGGCACGTTCATGAAATAGGCGTATATACAGCGCAAAACTGCTTGATGGGTCACAATCATGATGTTTTCTTGTCGCTCTAACTCCATTATAATAGGCTCAAGCCGGATGACTACGTCTCGGTACGATTCACCACCAGGGTATCGGTACTAGATCGATGATCGTCAGCAGCTATCACGAGTAAATACTATACTCGAGCAGAATTACCTCATATTTGTCTGCATCTCGAGCAGCAAAATCCTCAGGGTATCGCTCCTCAATCTCTTCGTAAGTCAGGCCGTCGCATTGTCCACCGTCGAGCTCGTCCAGAGCCTTCCACGTCAATTGTCTGTATGGTAGATATTTCGCAGTTTGCTGTGTTCGTTTCAGAGTAGAGGTCCACACTGTGAGCGGCTGGTCGCCCACAGAGCTCTTGGTGAGCCCGGGCAGCTGACGCGCATATTCGCGACCACGGGGAGAGAGGTCCGAGTCTCCGCCGATTTTCCCCTCCACGTTGAATACTGACTCGCCGTGTCGACTGAGCCAGATGCATCTAGGTTTGATGTGCAGATTCATGAGATAGTATACGATCCGAGACTCTAGATAGGACTGGATGCGATTGATTATGACCTGGGATCCGACATTGATGAGCTTCACATAAGTCAGCTCACGCTCAGAGATGGTCTCGTAAACTTTCTCGTAGTTGCGTATCCGATTCCGGAAGTCTAGAGCAGCCTGCTCGGGATCTTGACCGACATAATCCGGACTCGTTGTTTTGACGTCAATGATGTTTTGGAGAATAAGGTCTTCGTCATCGCACCAGCTCTCGACAAACAGCGGCTCGATGTTGCGTTTCCGGCACAGGTTGAGGACCCAGTCGCGTCTGGCCTTTGTGGTGTTTGTGGCGTCCAGGATCGCGACAACGCCTTTTTCCTGGTCGAACCACCTAAACATGTCGGCGGTGGCAGCCTCGGCGGCCATTTTGCGCAGACGCTCGCCTTCGCTGTTGTTGACGTCGAAGAAGTCTGCGGTCGGGTGCGCGGTCTCGATCCGTCTGTAGTTGCCGACGTTGAAGCATTTTGCTTTGACTGAGAGCCAGGTGAGGTATCGAACGACTGTAGAGAAGAGTTAATAACAAAGCTAGGATATTGATAAAAGACAAAAAGAAGACTCACTCTTCTGTGCTATTAGAGATTTGCCGCGAGCAGGCAGACCGACCCTGGAGGACAAAAGGCAGTGGTTAGCAGGAAGAAGTGCGGTTTCGGGTACAGGCTATGCACTCACATGACCACGCAGATCTGGACGTTCTCGACATGAAAGGAGTATGCGCCCATTGCAGCGGATAAGAAAGAAGCAGGAGAATAGCTGCGGGAGGAGGAACACTGAACAAAGGCGGCTACGGCGGTGGTGAAGTGGTGCGCGAGAAGGACGAGCGGAAGTCTGGTGAGATTTTCGTTGAGTCTGGGTGACGGCATTTCTGCTTTCTGCGCTTCCCCCGCAGCCGCCCGCGCAAATCGCACCAGAATAACGCAGCTGCTCTGCCGGCCAACAACGGCTGTTTGGAGTCCGGCCGCGTGGGATCCAGCGCAGAGCAGAAAATAAAGAAAATGCGAATAAAATAGCTGAATTAAATAGCCGTTGCCCGGTCAACCAGACGCCTGTCCCGCGGCCGCTCTTCGCTCTTCCCCTCCGCCTCGCTCCCTCTCCCCGCCCAGCATCCCTCATTCGCACTGTGCTGGGATCTGATTCCCGGTCACGTGTTGATCCCACTGTGCGTGCTTCCATTGACAGACATCCGACGGCGTCGCGCGAGGTCGCCTTCTTTTACCCGGCGCGCCGTATCCAAGCACAACCTCCCAGAGCGCCGCATGTAAACAAACAAAATAAACAAACCACGACTCCTTCGTCTTCCTCTCCTCGTCTCTCTGTCTTGTTCCCAACCGTCTCTCTTCCATCCTCTCTAAACATTTCTATACAATCATGCCGTCAGATAAAATGTCGACGCTGGTGGCGTCCACCGCCGCAAACTTCCAAATCGCTCCTGATGTGCAAGCTGTCTCACGCATCAGCGACCACATCCGCATTCTCAAAGCTGCTCGTGAACTCGAGCGCGACCAGCAAATGGAACTTCTGCGAGGTACTATCTAGCTCTGCTTTTACACCACTTTATTTCTACATATACTCATTGATAACTTGTATACAGCCCTATCCCGGAGAACCGAACTCGCAAAGTCAGCAGTTACATCGCTGTCCTCGCCTTCCAAGAGAAACCACACCGAGCGAATGCTTGCTCTCGACCGCGAGAAATTTGCACTTGCTAAAACCATCAATGAGCTGGAGTCTGCTTATCATTCCAGTGAGACCACTCTGGCTCGGTTAAACAATGACTTGGAGAAACTGCGAAGCGAAGATGTTTTGGCGTCTGAGAGTAGTGCTCAGCAGGACTCGACCATGTGAGTGTTTATTCTTCCGCTCTGCTCTGGTTCGTGGGAGCTATGCTAATGTTCTATAACAATGCAGATTACTCCTCAAGGTCTACAGATCACTAGGCGTTAGCCTTGAAAGTGACGACATCGGCGGCTACAGCAAAGCAGTCGTCAGGTCGCAAGAGAGCAACGACATGCATGTCCTAAACATGGACAAGTCCTACTCAAACTTCTTCATCGCAAATCACCTCTGGAGTATGATGTAATTCAAGCTGGTCTAGGTAGAAATTATGTATTAGGATATTTTTGGCGTTCTCTTCTTGCTTAACACTGTGGATTATCTTTGCTCTCAATCAATCTGTATTCTTAGGGTTAGCTCAAATCCAAATCCCACCCTTTCCATTTCCCAATCCTAGTCAAATGACGCATAGTAGGTCGGCCATGAGGACAGTTCTACACAGCACGATTAGCAACACAGTTGATCAAACTCATCAGCAGAAATCAGTGTATCTTACCCATGGCTTATCCAACGTACCCAGATCTCTAACGATCTTTCGCATCTTGTCAATCTCCAACCCTGTACCAATCATCACACTACTCCTGCAAGCTTTCATCGCAAATGCTTGCCGAATCTTAGAGCAGCGAACCGTTGTTCCGGGATATTCGCTCACTGCATGTAAAAGCTCCATAAAATCTTCAGTACCCAGCGTTTTAGACATAATCGCTGGTACCGCAGTCAGTGAGCATTTCCGTCCTGGCTCACTTCCCTCGTCTATCTTCAGTCCAAACCCGTTGTCTGAAAATACCGAGAGATTAGAGATAACTTGAAGCTCCTCGAGAGGAGTGAGTGACAAAGGCTTAGGTCTGGTGGACAAAAACAAAAGTTAGCAAATTCCCGCACATATCCAGCATTCTGAAGCAACATACACTGCCAAAGGTTGCCGGCCTATCGTAGTCTCTCTCTGCAGTCGCTCAAAATTATATTTCTCATCGCTCGCATGCTGGTCGATGATAAACAAATCATCACTGTCGTCGCCACCCTTTCCGGAGGCCTCGACCCGCCTGGCAATGATAAATCCCAAATTAAACTGCCCAATAATCGACATCCTCGCAAAATCTGTCTTTGATATATTAAGAGCTTGCAGATGGTACTCGCCCTCGTCGACTTCCACTTGTAGCGTTTGTCCTTTCTCGCTCTTCGCTGACGCAGCTGTCCTCAGCAATTTGCTCTGAGCAATGATTGCATCAAGCGATACTTCTAATTCCACAGATAAGTTATGTGTAGATTGCACGCTCCCCCGGCTCGTCTTGTAGTCTGTGATAGATTCGGTCGAGACTTCATTGCTTTCTGTCTCGTAATCATGCGACGCAACTGGAGGTAAAACCTGTTCAGATGTAGACTCATCCTCTCCAGTCTGACGAAGATCTGACGCGACGATAGTCTGAACCTTTAATCGCGCCCCAGCATCCTTCTTTTTCATCTCCACCGCCACCTTCTCTTCTTGCTCTTCATCTTTTTCCTCCTCTTCCTCCTCCTCTTCTTCTTCCTCTTCCTCCTCTTCTTCCTCCTCTTCTTCCTCTGCTTCTGTATTCCCCTCTCTGTCTGCTATCTCAGCCAAGAAAGTCTTCTCGTGCGTTGTGTCTGTAGTCACCAGTGTATCAGTCATTTCGTTATCGAGTGCAACATCCGACTCATCCTCCTTGTCTGCAATAGAGCCAATCGACATCAAACTATCCTCCAATTCCTCATCACCATCACCATCACCAAGATCAGTCTTCGTAGCCGAAAATCTCTGGATCAAACTGATTCCAGATCTCCCCGCCTCTGTAGATTTAGTAGAACTTGATCCGCGCTTTCGTTTGCGCGACACTGCACTATTTCGAAGCATGGGCGTCTGAGGTTCAGAACTCCTTCCTTCCGACGAAAACCTTTCCATCAATGAAACGGATCCTTGTCGAGATTCAGATTCCTCGCTCTTCAAAGATGCGTCTGGCTCAGGGGAGTCGGTGTGCAGCACGAAGCCCGAACTCGTATCGCTGGGTTCGGATTTCACTGCGTACGCCATCGATGAACCGGATCTAGGAGGTGAGCTTGCGATTGAATCTATTAAAGTTGATTGAGTCTTTGAGCTGATCATAGTCATTGATTCTGAAAGCAATTCCAGCAACGTTCTCCGTAAACCATCCATTATCTGATCCTCATCGTGGAGAAGCACCGTACGCTTGTCAGGCGTCACATTCACATCGACAGTTTTGTGGTCCAGCAGTAGGTTTGCCACAAACAGAGGGTACTGAGTCGGATTGAACTGCTTGTAGCATTCATTGATGCACCTTGCAATCCCCGGATACACGCATGGACGACTGTTGATATACACCAGCTGCCGGTCTTGGCTACTTCGCCCACTCCCTGGAGCCGGGTTAGAGATAAACCCTTCTACTTTGATCAGGTCCGACTGCTCTTCTTTGACTTGCGAGTATAGCGATCTTCTGCGTGTGATTTCAAATGAGAAAGATAGCGGTCGCAGCTCGGAAAACTGCCGAGCTCCAAAGATATTGATGATATTCCGGTCGATCGTAGGGTTTCCATTTGTTGAGAATAACACGTTTCGCCTTCTATAATATAGTAAGTAATGGAGTCATCACGGGCTCAATCAAGTAGGTGCATAGGTGAAAATACCCATTCTGTAGCGAATTTGTGACTGTAATCTTCACGCCCAATATAACGATCCCATACGCTTGTATAAGAGCAACACATTTGGCAAACTCTCGTTTATGATTCTTTACCAAATCTGTTCGTCGTACGGGTAACTTCCCCTCGAATATCTTTGAAAGAGTCACGGTAGTGCCAACGGTACCCGCGACTCGGGTTTTCGAGACGATCTTCCCATTGCTGTCGTATTCTAATCGAGTGGCTCGGGGCTTGCTTTCTTTCGTGCAAGTTGTTATGCGGACCTTGGCGCATACAGCGCATAGGGAGTTGAGGGCTTCGCCGCGAAATCCGTATGTGTCGACGGTCTCGAGATCAGCAAACTGCTGAAGCTTGGAGGTATGATGTTTTAGGACTATCGATTATGTCAGTTGTTCATCTTCTTCAAGCCCCGCGAATAGAAGAATATGATGTAGCACGCAAAACAATAAGCAAGCTCACCAATGCCTTCCATATCATCTTCGGAAATTCCATCGCCGTTGTCGCTGACTTCAATAGACTCGAGGCCGTATTGTTTGAATCGAACCTCTGTGTAAGAGTCAGAATAAGCATCTGTAAGACGTGCAAGATAACACCACACCAGCTGCACCCCCAGCACGTGATAGCGTAGTTCACTTACCAATAGAAGTAGCGTGCGCATCCAAACTATTTTCTAGCAGCTCTTTCGCTGCTGTTGATAGATCAATGACTACTTGCCCTGAAGTGATTCTGTGGACCGACGATGCATCGATTTCTCGTATTGTAGACATTTCTGCGCCACGTCTCCAAAATCAAGTAGACCAACACCAGATTTCACTTAAGCCAGCTGATATAATAGTGAAAATATGCTTACTTTGCAGATTCGCCCTCCATATCAGACAATCAAAGCAATCAATCGTCGATAAAGACCCGGTTCTTGACGCGTTACTTGGGAGACGCGTGGGTCACGAGTTTAGTCACGTGGTGATCACAAATGGCAGGGAAAAGGCCCAATACGTCATCACGAGGCTGAGCCGGGCTTAAAGAGTCGCTGGCGGCGATCCATCTGAGCCGGAAACCCATTCACATCTTTATCTGAGATTTCGAATTCTGTTCGCTTTGCAATCAGCATTATAAATGCCTTCTGATCTACCATGTATGTACTGTTCTGATGATTTGTATTTATACTGGGATTCCTGCTAACTGCCTCGTTCTCGCTACAGATGCCGCGGATGCGGAGGTGTAAGTAGTCACCGTCATCTACGCTTGCTCGTGCTTTGATCCTGCCTGATTTAACCCAGTCTGCTGACATTACTCTCATAATTTGCAGTTCTCTAAGCCGCGACGAGCTAAATGTTCTGAGGACTCAGTATGTCAAAGAAGAGCCATTTGTCACTATCCAAACAAAATTCAACTACGCCTGGGGCCTTGTGAAGAGCAACAGGCGTGAAGAACAGGCTTTGGGAGTACGACTCCTGACGGGTAAGCACTCCCCATATCGTGCAGGTCTAATATTTTTAATGACGTTGATGATGACTGACTGTTACGATCTGCCACAGAAATATTCCGCGACGCACCGGAACGACGAAGAGAGTGCTTGTATTATCTCGCTCTAGGGAACTTCAAGCTCGGTAATCATGTTGAGGCAAAGAGATACAACGACCTACTACTTGATCGCGAGCCGAATAACATGCAAGCACGAAGCCTGAACAAGCTCATTGATGATAAAGTGGCAAAAGGTAAGTCATCTCCGATCGCCAGCTACGTTTCAACTATGATGAAGGTAGATCAAGGGCGTTGCTGACATACTTAAACAGACGGTCTTGTCGGATTGGCGATCATTGGTGGCGCTGTCGCAGTCGGTAGTGTTCTTGTTGGATCGCTTCTTAGAGGTTCGGCGAGAAGGCGGTGATTGTAATCCGGTCGCCACAAAGTATTGGTATAGTTCGCGGGGGGTTCGATAGTATATTGTTCGGTTACTTTTTTACTCTGGTGTTTTGTGTTTGAGCTTGCGGATATTCATTGGTGCATGTAACGTAATAAGATAAGAATTACTACTTATCTGTTGACTCAAAACATATCGTTTCCGACAATTCGAGTGGGGAGCAAGGAACAAGGAGCGTAGATATATTAGTAACTCCTTAGTCACCATCTGGAGGTTATTCTCGCACCAACACAACCGAAATCCACCGCTTCCCAATATCAGACCTACGAAAGCGGCCCAGGCAACCGATATCTGTGTGCTTGCAGATCCTCTGTTTTCGTCACCGCAGGCTTTCGTGAGTCCTTATTCACCAGGGACTTGTGGGTATAGTTAGGCGCCTGGCTTGTATTGTTTACTTTCTATAATCACTCATTCGCCCGCGCGTCGGCGAGCGTTGCGTTGCGTCTTATAGCGGCTACCACCTACGCCAACCCCAACTGGTGGTACATTATATCAATAAGGAGGTTCCGAGCTGGGTTGTCTTGATAGCATTGTGCAATGTCTAGCGAAACTCAACATTATGCAGGAGATGCGGACGGAACAGACAGGCATTCGGACGGGCCTACTCATAGTCCTCCGATCCTATTCCTCTGCCACAGCTGCTACAATGAATTCAACATGACTGATCCGGAATTCCCGGTGCTCTGTCCCCGATGCGACTCCGAATTTTGCGAAATGGTAAATCAAAATGACTCGAGGTGTTCTCTGGTGTGATTTGACGTGCTAAACAGACCACTTTTTGTCTAGCTCGAGGAGGAAGACGAAGGCGATGCCGAAAGTGAGGAAGAGTATGACGACGATGATGGCTATATGCTATTCGGAGGGGGGAACGGTCCACAATCATTCATGGAAATCATGGACCGACTCTCTGGCAATGCCGGTACGATCAATCTCGGCGCGGCATTGAGCGGTGCAGACGGCCACAACGGCAACCGGGGTGCGATGCCTACCTCAGATAACGACCCCGAGCGAAGATACAGCTTAAATTCACTCCTGGAACTTGTTAGCCCTTCTGAGATTACACGGACTAATCCTAGGGCTAATGCAACTATGTGGGATAAGTACGTGTTCTGACTAGTTGCACTTTGCTCTAGAAACTTACTGACATATCATCTACAGCTTTCTACGGCATGGCGTCCCAGGCGTACCCGAACCAATGCCAGATTCCCCAACATCCTCTACATCACAAACAGAACCTGGAGGCAACCAACGTCAAACTCGATCTTCGGCTCAATCTGACCGAACTAGGTATGCAGTCCCTCTCCCCAGTCCGTCTGGGAGTGTACAGTGCAGCTAATCTTACCTCTTACTACAAGGCAAACTAGCGGTGATCGCGAAGAGCACGGCTCCAGCGATGAGGATCAGTCAGAGGAAGAACTTTCGAACCGAGACCAGTGGATTCAGTACGTATCACTTTCCCATAAACAATACGGCCTCTATTTACTAACGGCATTGCTTCAGCTTTCTTCAAAATTCGCTTGCGGGGCTTACAGGCGAGGCACGTCTGGGCGGGACTCGCGGTGCTCAAGTTAATCCCAACGCGGCCAACGATCTTGTGTCTATGCTTATGACTCAAATGTTCAATATGCCGGGAAACCCTGGTGATTACGTTTCCGACCGGCAACTCGATCAGATCATCTCCCAGTTGATGGAGCAGGCTCCCACTACGAACGCAGCTCCGCCCGCGGCACAGGAAGAAATCCAGGCTCTGCCAAATATCTCCGTGAAGGAGCATGCTGAAGAAATCGCAAAGACTCCGGACTGTCCGCTCTGCATGGAAGCTTATACTGACACTGATATGATTAAGATCCTGCCGTGCAAGCATTTTTTCCATCCTCCATGCATCACACAGTGGCTAGTTGTATCTGACTCATGTCCGCTCTGCCGGACACCTATTAACCCTGAGCATGCGGTACCTAAGGGTAGCAGTGCGCCACCGCGAGAGCAGGCGCAGGAGGTCGATGAGTTACCGGACGTCGAATAGTTACTTCGATTTTTTACGCTAAAAAGATGATGGAAATCTCGGAGAGAAGGAGATACTGGCTAATGACGCTGTGGCGCTGCGTCTCTTTATTGCAGGTTCTTGCAATGAGTAATTGGGTACAAAGAAAGCAGACGCTAGCATTACAGAATACTGAACGATTCTCATTAATACACACTCACTCACCTACTCTACATACACACGTACTCAAACACAAAATGACTTAAAGTAAAACGATCTAACTACTCTTTTCGCGCTCAATCTCCGAGTACAGCTGATTTAGCTCAGTTTGCTTGCGGTTGCAGTAATCCTCAAGCATATCAACCTGCTGCTTCAGTACCTCGATCTCTTGCTTCATGGACGTCAAATCCACGCCAGAGGACCCGTCATCGAGCGACTCTCCCGCCCGCAATTTTCTCAACTGACGGCGTTTGTAGTCGTAGAGCTGCTCGAGCTGCGTACGCACAAGGCCAATCTTTGAGTTGTCTGCGTTTCGCTTGGCTTCGTTCTTTCGACGTTCGGCAGCTGCTTGCGCCTTTTCGTATTGCGATTCAAGCTCGGTCAATTGTCTTCGTAGACGGACTTCCTCCCAGTCTGTATCCTTTGTCGCCGAAAAGTCTGTGCCAGAGGACGAGTAAGGGCTGCGGCCACCGGATATGCCAAGACGATCGAGATAGGAGTCTGCAAAGGCAGATTTTTTACTCGTCGTGCTGGTAGACGCAAGTCTTTGAGACGGTGAGCTTGTGTTGGAGACGTCGTAGTCTATCTCAGTGCTCTTCTCGAAAGTAGCCCGGAGAGATGGCGGCACGTTACGAGGCACGCGGACTCCTTTGTCGCGATTGTTTAGGATATGCAGGAATGCTAGGCATTGATCCTTGCCGATCGTCCGGTCAGAACGGGGGTTTATCAGGTTCCTTATGATCAGCGCAAGCATTGTTAGTTTGTGGAAGCTTTTGGTGATAGGTGAATATCAACATACCATGCCGAGGCTATATCGGTCTCTGGAACATTAAGCGTTCCGTACAGCTCGCTAAGGGATTCGACTGGAGCATTATAATGTTAATTTGAGCAAACAGATATTTCTCCACAATATAAAGCAAAAACGTACAGGAAATCTGTCCATGTCGATCCGTGTTCGCGTTATACACGGCCTCGTAATTTCGACGATCCTGGGGTGACATGTACCAGTCAAAGTCATTGGTGAGTCCAGGTTGGTCGTCCAAGTCATCATCGTCATCTACCCGTTCGAACCCAGAGCTTCCGGTCTTGACCGCCCGGTTAGCAGCTAGCAGATGCACCTTTGATGACGGGACTAGCCAATCTGGAAGAGAGCTGGGGACGGATTTGTAGCGCTGTAGTTTTTAGATGCATGTGTGAGTAAAGCCAGCCTGCCTTTAATGTAATAAAGAAAGACTCGCAACTTACGCCATTGATAAGATCAAAGATGATCCGCATAGCAACGCAGAACTCTTCAAAGTCCAGGTTTCCATCGCTGTCGACGTCTATTGCGCGTGAGTCAAATCAGCCAGTGTCCAGAAGCATACACAAACAGGCACATTCCACTGCCTTCTCGGGCAGATAGAACAATAAATAAGAGCTCATTACCTGCAAGATCCCAAATCCTCTCGAGCTGGTCGTCAGCTAGCTGTGAGTTCTTGAGCACTGCAGCAGCTCGATCTCCAGAAAGTAGACCGTTCAGGGGATCCAGGCCCGAGAAGATCTCCCAGTACTTTGCAATCTCCCACTCCTCAAGCTTGTTGCTACTCAGGGATGCCATATGTACAAGCAATAAGCGTTTGAGTGAATATGCGAGGTTGTTGTTGGTGCTCTATGGCGTTGATCGAACGAGGATTGGGTCGAGCAGATCGAGCCTGCGGTAGTCATGGTCAGTGACAAGGATAAAAGAACGCCGGTAGTTCCGGATCATCAATCCCAGACAGCAATCAAACACTCACAATCTCAATCACAGCCTGCAAATAAGTAGATACGCAAGGTATGCAGACACGAATGCCGATGCTTGAAGTTATCGAGGCGGCGGATTGCTGCAACTGGCGCCGGTCGATTCGGGAAGCTAATGGTTCGCGGCTCATCAGAGTGTGGGAAGAAAAACCTTAATTCAATCTTATCCGCTCCCGGTGCTTGTTTTTGTGTCTCCCAATCCAGCTCGAGAGCTCGACCGTGTTTGCTTAAACAGTCGTATTTACGCGGTTCGAGGGATGCTCGAGTTGTTGAGTTTGCATTGAGACGCAATATCGCGGGCCTTTGAGAAATGGCATACCGAAATCGGGCTTCTGCTTTCGCGCGGACTCTGCTGGCCAGAGTTGGCAAAATATCCACACCGCAGCAGTACTTTTGTCCTCCGTGCCTACACAAGTGCTCTTACTCGACAATCTCAGGCACACATTCGTCATTGAGCAGTTTTCTGCGATACGCAGAAATTCAAAACCTGTCCCCCGAATCGACATACCACGTCGGTACGTTATACGAATACACGACCCTCGAAGCGCTCCAGACAGCAGCGCGAATGCAACTCGAACGATGCGGCGGTGCGGGCGACCTCGGCATCGACCTGCGCGGAACAATGCGCCTGGCCTCGGCTGAGACGAAGACAATACCGGTGGTCGTGCAGTGCAAGTCGGAGAAGAAGAAGCCGGGGTCGCGACACATCCGCGAGCTTGAGGGAGCGTCGGCAAACTCGAGCGCAAACACGCTCGCTGTGCTGGCTGCGAGATTGCCTGTTACCGATGCAGCGAAGCGGGCGATGCTGTCGTCTGCTCGACCGATGTCGTTCTGTTTGGTGACTAGTTATGACGAGGGTGGGCGCATACAGCAGATGATTTGGAATGCTGCGGCAGAGAAACTCCTGAGCGGGCTTACTGTCGTGCAGATAACTCAGAAGCCAAAGAAGGCCAGGGGAAAAAAATCGTTGACTGAATCTGAGGGATCAAATCTACCATCTATCGCACTTATTCCTGTTAATCGGTGACATGATTTTATTGCTCGCTTTCGCAGCTGTTTTACTGTATATACAAATGAAAGCTAGACAATACCTCATATCACAATTCTTTCCGACTGTGGCTACCAGTATGCGATCCGACCCTTCTTCTGTCATCCGACACAAAGTACAATAGAACGAGCCATCCGCACAATACGTTGATGATCTCATGCAGCCCATACGCTCTCATCATTCCATATATACATGCAAATACAGTCAGGAAAATCAAGATACACGACGTAACCGTCGAGAACGGCTTGCCTGTCGGGGGTACCAGTCTAGATGCTGCCAGTATTTCCACCATCATCGAGATAGGTAGAGTGTACAGGGGGTTGTGATCTGAAGAAAACGGTGTGGTCCACTGCATCGGAAGTCCGTGGATCCAGACCACCAAGATTGGAACATTGATTGGAAGAAGCCAGAGCAGAAGAACCAAGATTGAAATAGCAAATTTGGGGAAGTTGGTGGCAGCCAGAGTACCAGGTCCGCCTCGAAGGCGGAAGGCTTTGATGCAAGTCCAGCAATGTACAAGAAGAGAAATCACAAACGCTAGCTGATATGGCGCATATGCCACCACTAAGGTCGACTGTGCCAGCAATCTAATGACAGCACTCGTCCACGGCCGCGGAAGCAACTCCTCCCGTTTTTTCCTAATCAGACCAACGAGCTTCGACGATATGTAAAGACAACAAAGAACTGCGTAGTACAGTCCTGCATTGAGTCCCGAGGAAATAACCACAAACAGCGGTCCCAGCAAAGACATGGAAAGATCATAAGAGCCAAGGTAAAGAGTCGCCTCTTTCAGGTTCCTTTGAATCACATCAGCCTCGCCGTACCCGGAGTTTTTGAATAAAAGTGCAGATTGGTGTGGTAGTCTATCAAACACGAAAGGCAATAAAGCTGATATGATCATCCCGAAGACAGCATACTTTTGCAAGTAAACGTACAGCGCATCTCCAAACGTCACAAACACACCTAAGAACTGTCAGCAAAACATCATCTTCAAGTCGACTTTGAACACTAACCTGTGTTATTGTAAATCCTAAATTGAATCAGGAGGATCACCGCAGCAATCGCTAAAGGGAACGATGCCAAAGCGGTTCTATACCGCATGACAAGATTCCCTAAACTCCCCAATACATCAACCTTGACGCGCACTTGAATTGTCGATGGACAAGTCGGATCAAGCCAGATATTCAGCCTGAGATCATGATCCTGGCCCTGTGTCTCAACCACTGGCACAAACGGCGCTAATCCATGGAAGCTCAACTCCTTATCCTTGACGTTTGGAAAATATTTTGATTCATAAGGATCCTCAATAAACTGACGGAGCAGCGGTGAGAATGTGGCCGAGTAATCACAGCGCGGATCAGAGAGCAAGGAGAGTTTGTATGAAATCAGTGATGAACTAGCTCCGTTGATCTTAATCTCATGAAAGCTGCCACTACTTGTCTCCAAGTCCAGTTTGGAACCATTAAGGAAGTTGTCTGACGATAATGTCTTAGTTCAGTCTTAGTCAAGGAAATTAAAGATACTCACTCAGTGATCCGGGATCCAGCTCGTATGTTTGAGCTCTGCTGTTTGCAAGTTCTGTAAATATGAATTCTTCACTCTTGAAAGAGGAGCGATAGTCCAATACAACGAGATATTCGGATTGCGAAAGGTCTGTTCGATTATGATTGATGTATGAGAATGTTGGTCCGTCGTAAGAGTACTTGGACTTTATAGTAGAAGCAGGGAGGATAGCTGTGGAATACTGCAAGTCCGCACAAGTCAACGGCAACACATCATCTCCTTCACCAATGCTCATTTTCACTCTGTACTGCGATTGCTGGGGGTTCTGTGACTGTGCTCTGCAGAGCAGAATGCTGATTTGGTCTTCATCTTCAGCCGAGCTTATGGTTCCATCGGTCAAGAGCCTCAGATGGCTCGCTTGAGAGTCTGCAGGAATTGAAAAGACCCATGACTGTTCTTCAGCACGCCTCAGCATCGCGCGATTACCTTTACGTAGCCGATCAGATATAGAAGCTCCAGACAGCAGCAAAGAAACATCATACAATGGAGGCTCTTGTTGGACAGCAGACGCTTCTAAGCCAGTCAAGAACCTCTCCCGAAAGATATGAAGCCTAGTCTCCAAGTCTTTGGTCTGGCCAGGCATTTTAGTATCGACGATAGCAAGGAGAGCTTTCGCGATAGCCTTTCGGCACTGGTCGCACCATACGATCGCCAGATGATCAATTCCAGTCCATACATTTGGAATCGACGAAGTGAAAACGGTGAAGCCGTTCGTCGGCGGCAGGAATGAAGACACACTGGCGTAGTCCGAGGGTACTGTATCATCGAGCTTCCCACCAGCAATTGAGATTAGTGCGATTGACGAGAGAGGGTTTTGGCCACTCGAGGACTTTGTGAATGAGTCACGCCAGTACTTGTTGACTTTCTCATAGAGCTTGACCATTTCGGAATCAAAAGTTGCGGGTACAACAGCGTGCGGAGTCGATAGAGTTATGATTGTATTCATCGAGTCTTCTCTATAGTTTGGTAAAGTCAACATTGTCCTGGCGACAATGCCACCCATTGAGTGACCCAAGACGATAACCGATGACGGAACGAATTGTCTGTTGCTGTCATGATTTGCAGAGTATAATGATAGAATGTAGGAAACAGCATCGTTGAGATAGTCTGCCTGATCCAGCAAAGTGACTCCATGGAACGCAGTGAAATCTTCGTTGAAATCTGCAGTGAAAAAGTCCAGATGTCGAGAATTCTCTCCACCATAAGTTCCCTTCTCATTCAGAGTGTCAAAGTAGACGCGTGTCGCTTCGGCAGCAATTGATCTGGCTTGTCGGTAGCTTCCTGCGTTACCGGGAATGAACAGGACGGGAACTCCATCGAGCTGGAAAGGGTGAGATCTTAGTAAAAACGTGATAGAGAGAATATAGAGATTTGCGTACCTCAGCCGGCGAAGGATATCCCATCTCTCGGTACAAGTAGAGGGAGTATTTCGATGCGAGTCGCGAGTGCGAGGTATTGAAGTCCTTGAGAAGCGTGTATGACGGAGCCATGAAGATCGGGCGGCATCCCTTGGTATCAAGCTGTAGGTTGAAAACCGAGTAAAGAATCAAAGCCAAGATAGTAACCGCTGTGCCTGCCGCGCAGAGATTCCAGATCGTCTCATGTTTCCCAGCTGAGTACGGACGCGCGATCTTTGCCTGTGGGGAGGGTGTTGATCTGGATGTTGATTCAGCATTAGATCGAGAAGAGGCTAGAGACGAGTAAGTAGCTGGTTCGCCGGCCGAACCAGCGACGACCGCCTTAGCCATTCAGGTTGTGTATGATTACAGCAACACTGAGCGCCGACTAAGTGAAGATAAATGTTCCGAACAGAGGTGCTGGACGAGAATTGGAGGAGTAGGGCGGGGTGCTTTAGGGTATTTACATGTCGACTAAAAGTAGGGTTTTGCAGGTCGTCAGTATGTTGCTGCGATATCTTGTTTCCTACACATTTTCATAACCTACTGGCTCTCAAAGCAGAAGCAAAGTACATGATCCTCAATTGATACTGAACAATAGATTCGATGAGGAGAACTCCGCTGCTCAGTTGTCCACACCTCCTTCGCGCCATCATTCCGCAGTCATCGCTCCATCTACAGAGGTAGATCATTTATATTCTTTCCTAAAAGATATAGACACAAAGCTCAAACTAAACTCATTAAGTCATAAATCACAAAGTGTTTCCCTCCAGACATCCCTCCAGACAATTATGCGCGACATCCCACTACCGACACCCCAGTCGATGCCGGTTTGTGATGCTTGTTATTCTCTCTTTTTTATGTTTCGGCTAGATGTGGTGAACTGACACCCCACAGTATTGTAGAAGATTGGCTCGCATATTATATACAGGGCACAATGTACTCGAGCTTCTTGATTGTTTCTTTTTGTATGGAAATGCCGGTCCGCAGCTTGTCCTAATGTCTGCCATTTGCGGCAGCCGACTTAGTAGATCTGTCCAAAGTGTTAGTAGACGGCTAATAGATGAAGAGATGGGACAATTGGGATTGTTCAGACCTTTTTCTTCTCGTCGATGCTTAGCTTTCCGGCACCGGCATTGACGACTAGAAGAAGTCCGCCGACGATGGACAATGTTTGGAAGTACTGTGATAGTAATGTTAGCTCGGACTAATTCCCAAGACGGGATCTGGTGGCCGTACCTCGTATTTCAAGAAATCTCGGTTAGGGTGGCTGCTCGAGTACTATTGTGGACATTTAAGAATCAGCTGGAATGTTCAAAAGTAGTAGAGCAAAGACAAACATACGGTCCAGTAGTGATTGATACAGATGTTGAAGATGCTGAGCAGGAGAACGAGAAACATAGCGCTGAGCTTGGTTTTGAATCCGACAACGACCATAACGCAAGCGACAAGTCCAACAGCCGAGATAAAGAGACGACCGAGAGTCCAGCCGCCGGAGACGACGAAGCCGAGGAAGAGGAAGATGAGGAGGACGCGGCCGGCGAGGAGGAAGTACATTTGCTTGTCCTTCTGGTCCATGTTTGGCAGGCCGGCGAAGGTCATACGGCGCTGCGAGAAGGTGTCTGAGAGAACGAGCAAGAGGCCGCCGATGACGGAGAGATTACGGAGGAAGAACTTGAGCTCGAAGATCAGGCCGTAGCCGACTGCCTGGGAGACGACGACGCCGACGAGCGCGCCGACGGCGTAGATTGTGTACTTGCGGGTGATGACGCAGAAGGATCCGGCGAGCATGGCGACGATGTTGCAGAAGAGGAAGATGATGACGATGAAGCGAGGGATATGGCGGTACGAGTAGAGATAGAAGACCTGGTCGGACCACTGAGACATGATCCGGAACGCGTCTTCGATGAAGGTCGCGACGATGAGGAAGCGGCCGATGGCAGGCACGTATGGTTTGACGGGGCCCGAGACTGAGTCGAGGAGCTCCTCTATGCGCGTAGTCTGGCGACGGAGGGTCTCGAGCGGAGACGGATCAGCGGTGGAAGCCATCGGGGGAGCTCTCGAGGAGATGGAGATTGGCATGGAGTGGAACTGGCGAGAGGCAGTTCCGCGTATCGACATTTTGGAGATGATATCTGTGTGAACAAGGGAATAAACAGAAGAATATAGAACAACCACCAGTTCTGATTGAATATCAGCCGACAAACTCGTGAAGTTGATATCGACGCGGTGCAGGCTGCGGGGAGACGCGCCGGCCGACGACCAAAAACAAGCGGCGTGGCCAAAACGCGAGCCGCACCACCAGCCACATGCACATGCACCTGGTCACCAGCCCCTTTCTGTGCGCCACATTAGGGCTATGTGCTTAGGGTTATGCGCTTTCTTAAGTGTGACTGCTTCTTCCTCTTTGGGATGAGCCGCGCGCCCTGGGACAACCACGAAGAATCTCTACTTTCTGCTACGCCGACGCCAGATTCTCACCGCCCTCAGCAAACCCCACGGAATTACCAAACGATCAAACCATCGCTTGGGAGACGGATTAATCGAATCTATTCATTGTATTTCTTTCTACTCTAATTCAAAATGAGCAAGATCACCGTCGCCGGAGTCCGCGGAACTGTCCAGGAGCTCTTGGATTACTCTGAGAACACCAAGAAGCGTAACTTCTTGGAGACTGTCGAGCTCCAGGTCGGCTTGAAGAACTACGATACCCAGAGGTGAGATCTTACTCTTTGTCTACAGGTTTATGTGCAATATAGAATACTAACATCTGTTCAGAGACAAGCGTTTCTCGGGTACCGTCAAGCTTCCTGCCGTCCCCCGTCCCAACATGACCATCTGCGTCTTTGGTGATGCCCACGACGTCGACCGTGCTAAGCACATTGGTGTCGACGCCATGTCTGTTGAGGATCTTAAGAAGCTCAACAAGAACAAGAAGCTCATCAAGAAGCTCGCCAAGAAGTACAACGCCTTCATCGCCTCCGAGGTTCTCATCAAGCAGGTCCCCCGTCTTCTCGGACCCCAGCTCTCCAAGGCCGGAAAGTTCCCTACCCCCGTCTCGCACTCCGATGACTTGTACGGAAAGATCACCGAGGTCCGCTCGACCATCAAGTTCCAGCTCAAGAAGGTTCTCTGCTTGGCTGTCGCTGTCGGAAACGTTGGCATGGAGGAGGATCAGCTCGTGACTAACATCATGATTGCTTCCAACTTCTTGGTCTCTTTGTTGAAGAAGAACTGGCAGAACGTCGGTTCGCTCACCATCAAGAGCACCATGGGTCCCAGCTACCGTATTTACTAAACAATTCATTTATACTCCTTAGTGTTTTGTACATTGTTATTGGTTAATAAAAGTTACGGTCTGTTCTCATAATCATGTAGACTCTTAAACTACAAGAAAACTATTGCTGCAGTGCAATCAAATACTATATTGATCCAAACACAAGACTACAATAAATCTCTCCAGTATGTATCAATAACCTATACAAATAGATTCAGAAAATATCTCTCGACATTAAAAAGTGAGCGAATTCGAAGAATATATATAAAAAAAGAGTAGGATCAATCCTCTTCATAATCCCCTAGCATACAAAAAGAGTACAGAGTATTGTTTAGACATGTAGTGCTATCTGTCCAGCCATCATCTATCTTTGCTTCGTCCTTGTTCTTGTTCTTTTGCCTGTGGTGTCCTTCTTTTTTTTCTTTTTGTTTGATTTCTCTTGTTCTGATAGCAACTCTAGTCGATCTTGATCGACTGATAAATCTGCCGCACAAAGAAATAACTCGAGACAAAGCCGATAGTGCCCATGAGCACAAAGACCAGGAACGAGAGCAGCAAGCTGTAGCCAAGATAGAGCACGTTGCTGACCACGCCGCCCAGCGACAGCTTCGAGATCCAGTACATGACCGCGTGCAGGAGCACAAAGATCGCGCTCGCGCCCGCGGTGAAGAAACTGCGCCATTGCCAGTGGTAGTTCTCGGAGCACAGCAAAAAGTACGTGATCAGGATCGTGACGGTCGAGCACGTGAGGATCATCACCACATAGCACACAAACAAAAAGCCAAACATGTAGTACACCTTGTGGAACCAGATCGAGTTCATGATGAAGTACAGCTCGACAAAGATCGCGCCGAACGGCAGGATTCCTGCCAAAAGCATACTTGGCACCCAGCGCAGGTACACCGGCTGATCCGGGATCTGGCGCGGGATCTGGTTCGTCCGCACGGGCGGGTCGAGCGCGGGCGCCTTGAAGCCAAAGTACGAGCCCGCGGCCGACAGCGGGACAGAGATCACGAACCAGATCACGACGAGGGCGATCATAGTGCCGACAGGAACAGCGCCGGAGGACTGCACGCCAATGAGGAAGAAGTTGAGGAAGATGAAGATGGTGAAGACGATTCCGGGAACAACGAGCGGGGTGGCAATCACATTCAGCTTCCAGGCTTCTCCGCCAAAGGTCTTGTAGGCACGCGAGGAGACGTAGCCGCCAAAGAAGCCAAACAAGGTGTAGAGCACGATGACGACGGTGGCGAGCGCGCCACGGCTGGAAGGAGAGAGGAAGCCGAGCAAGGCAAAGACGATGGTGGTGCCGGTCATGACGAAGAGCTGGGCACCGGAGCCGATCAAGACGGAGAGGGCGAGCGGGTACTCGGGGGTGCGGAAGACGTCGCCGTGGACGAGTTTCCAGCCCGAGTCTTCCTGGACGTCTTCGTCGAGGTCGAGCTGGTTGTAGCGCGCAATGTCCTTGTGGAGGGTGCGCAGGAGGATCATGCCGACCATGCCGGTGAGGAAGATGACGACGATCGACGAGTTGATGAGCGAGAACCAGTGGATGCGCGGATCGTAGACGTGCAGGTACTTATCCCAACGGGTGGCCCAAGGGGTGGCGGAGGGAGTCCAGAAGACCGAGTAGGTGAAGGTGACTTTGGTGTCGATGTCGCGGTTGAGCATCAGCTTGTCCCCGACGTTGCAGTTCTGGACCACACCGGCGTCGTCGATAGTCGTCCGGCGCGACGAGGGCTGGACGACGACGCCGACGACGCGGAACTTGCCCGCCCGGGTTTCGTGGTACTCGACAAAGATGTCGTAGTGGTTGGAGAGGTAGGGGTTCTTGTCCTCCGAGTCGTCGATGGTGCCGAGCTCGAAGCCGACGGAGTAGAACTTGGAGTGCGTGCCCTCGTCGTACTTGACGCGGGCGGCGGGCAGGCCGTCGATCAGCCAGTTGAGCTGGTAGTCCTGACGAATGCGGCGGTTGACGAATTTGGCGGCGCGGGGTTCAAAGTTCTGGGTGCAGAGGGTCTTGCAGGTGTCGTTTTTGAGCATGCGCAGGTCGAAGGGAGAGTTGAAAATGCGGTCACCGAAGAGGATGGCGCCGAGGGACTCTGCTTGCTTCTTGGGGCCTGGATCGGGGGGTGGTAGTGGTTAGCGGAGAGAGATGGGGGAGGAGGGAGGGGAGAGAGCAAGGCAAAGAAGGCGACTTACCGCCATGAGGCCGGCAGAAGTGGAATGCGGGATGGTAGTAGTCATATGAAAGAACGCTCTGCAATTGAGGCGATTCGGAGTCGATTGTGGGGGTGAGGGAGTTGACGAGGAGGGGGACGGGGTCGTTCTCCTCGTAGTCGGTTGGAGCGACGCCGGGGAGGTAGAAGGCGCGGACGGGGGCGACGAGGAGGAGGAGGAGGGTGAGGACGGGCACAAACGGCCGCGAGAGGAGCAGCATTGGGATGTTTGTAGAATAATCAGAGATCAAGAAGAAGAAGAAGAAGGTGGTGAAGAGGAGCTGACGACGGCGGTGAGGAAGGGACCAAAGAGCTGCGACGCTGCGGCAGACACGTCGGTGCGTCCATGCCTCAACCCAAACCCTCGCTCTGCTGCAGAGTACGCAAGTTTAAGGAAATATGCATCGTATTAGGACTATAATTACAGGATATCGACATATATAAACAGACAAACACCAAAAGCTCAAAGTAGCGTGTATAGACCAAACAATAACTCATTTTATAAACGGAATCAAAACTTTTCGGTACTTGGGGTATTCTGCGCCAAACTCTTTCTTGTACATCTCGTGCTTCCTCGCCGCCTTCCGCCACATCTGCATGGCAGACGCAACTAAAAACAGCAGCGACGCGAAGCTGCGCGTGATGAGCGTGATCATCGTCCACGCCAGCAGTTCAAAGAAATAGTTTGGGCACGACACCCAGTCAAAGCCGTAGCCCTTTGGGAACCTGCGCGCCATCGAGGATGCAAAATGGGACGCGGACGAGAGCGAGCGCAGGCCGAGCAGACGCGCGTTTGCCGTGCGCGCGCGCCGGGCAATCATGCTTCGCGCGGTCGCGGCCTGACGCGGGAAGCGCAGACGCATGTTTGCGATGATGAGATGGGTTTCGAAATTCGACAGTTCGGCAAAGATCCAGACCGCGGAGAGAAAGTAGAGGCTGGTCTCTTCCGACTCTGCGGTGGATGACATGAGCGAGACCGAAGACGAGCACGCGGCGAGGTTGCTGGCGGCGTGGTCGATGGCCGAGGTCGAGTACTGCACGGGCAGACAGGTGGGATAGTAAATGTAGTACGCCATGAAAACTCCAGACAAGACCCAGTAATGCAAGATGTAGACATAAATGGAGTAGAACGAGACCGTGATGCGATAAAATACATGGACAAAGAGCGTTTCGAATACGCGTTTGGCAAAATGAAGGGTGATGAGCGTGAAGGCGAGAAACTGCGAGGCCGAGTGCTGAAATTTCGTGCCGTAAAAGAGCGTCTGGCAGTAGAAGAACAAGAGATGGATGACGACCGGGCCCGAGTATGCTGTCATGAGTAACGTGCGCCGACTGATCTGCGGCCCGAGATCTTTGACGACGACGCGGGTGCCGTCGTGCATGTCGTAGGCGTTCAGTGGGGAATTTGGCACCAGCGCGGTCTTGGACGATGCCAGAAAGAGACGGAGACGCGAGGGAGCGAGATGCGTCGAGGACTGGATCGCTTTGACGAGATCATCGACCGACGATTCCTCGCGATCAACCTCGACTGCCTGAGGGAGATTCGCAATGTGCGATTTCTGGTCTGCCGGCTGGCGAAGAAGAAGAAGGACCATCGCGACGGAGTAGAGTAGAGCAGACAGACAAAGCAGAGCAGAGCAGACAGAAACAGACCTGATCCGGTACTGCTGTCTTCACTTTCTCTTTACTTTCTCTTCCAAACCTGTCTGTCTGTGAGCTCTTTCAACTTGCTGCGATACTCAAAGAACCAGAGCTGATTGTTGTTCGCGACGAGGTGAAGAAGGCGCTGGGAGCAAAAACCGAATGAAATGAAAAAAAGCCGGTGGCGTCGAAGTTTGTTACCCGGCGCGAGGACAATGCACGACGCGCTGATAAATCACAGTGCGTGTTGAGAGTAACGGTGATGACGAAGACGTGCTGTGATGCGAGCACGCGTGTCTGCTATCTTCTATCGGCTCACGCCAATCACCTGCGCTCTGTCTGCTCTGCTCTGCTCTCATCCGATGGGTGTATTCTGCACGATATATCTTCATAAAATACTAATGTAGAGCTCCTGGGCTTGTAGTAGCAGAGACAGATACAATGTCTCTGCTACTCTTTCTACAGCAACATGCTCGTATTAAAGCACTGTCCATCTCAGACAGGTCGATAAGAGACCAGACCACCTCGACCGTCCCCGAGCGCTACCTTCCTTGCACGGGCTCAAGATAAACATATTCGTCTTTATTCATAACAACGACAAATGTGATTAGGATATGTTCTTACAAATAGCATAAAGTATAGAAATAATAAGAAATAACACCCAGGCAACCCAAAGACCTCCTCCACCCTCTACCCCATGAATAATAGAAAAACACAATAATAGACATCAAAAATCAAAACATCAACACCGGCTCATTCGTTACGTATATTCAAGCCTTGCCGTACAACAAACAGTCAAAACAAAACATCATAAAGCGTTATTAGTGTGCAAAAGAAAAGAGTATGCAATGCGAGCAAACAACCAGACTCGGAAAGAAATGAGAAATGTGACAACACGACGAAAACACCTGCTCTCTATGAGATGCCAGAGATCTCTATCGAGCTCTATGAGGTGGGCTCAACCGCATACGACGTATAAGTGGCGGACGGGTAGTAGGAGGTGCTGGAGTATCCGTAGTCGGAGTACGAGTAGTAGTACTCGCCGCTGACCATCTCCGTCACATTGACTCTGCGGGGGATATCGTGCGTCGCCCGGAAGGCCGAGTAGTCAGAGTATCCTCTGATCAGCGACAGCGAGAGCGTAACAACGATAATGGCAAACAGCGCACCGAGCGCGAGCGAAAACACCGGACGCTTGCGACGGTTGGTTGTAATGAGGGAGGCGGCCTTCTCGGTCATCGAGTAGGAGGCGTACTCCTCGCCAAAGACGGTGCCCACGACCGTCGGCGTGTTGTGGTACGGGATCTCGTCCGAGTCCTGGGTGTTTGCGCGCAGAGGCGACTGCTCAGAGATGGACTGGTAGGTGGTCATGTTGCTCTGCGGATGTGGTGAAGGGAGAGTATCAGAGACAGCGACGGTGAAGGAAGTGGAGCAGCGGGCTGGCGGACTCGCGGACTGGGTGGCGGTGCAGTGGCTCGTGAATGTGGCGGTGCGAACAGCCGGCCAGGCGGCGCGGGTCTCGGCCGGCTTTTAACCTCCTGCGCGCCGCAGACCACGTGCGCCCTCCACAGGCTGCCTCCGCTGCCCTGTTTTGTCCCTATCGCACGCATTCTTTGCAGCGAGTTTTGATGCCCGGGGGTGGTGTCTGCGGTGTTTATTGGCTGTTGTTGTCTGTCTGTTTTTAGTTTATTTGTTCATTTCTTATCTTAACGTAGAACGGAGTGGGTCGCTGATAAAGAACTAATATCAGTACAGACCCCTCATCAAAGTAATAATCTCCTACTCTGTAGAAAGTGTAAACAGTAAACAAACGCGTCTTCATATCAGACCTGCTCATCTCCCCATGCCTCTCCATGGCCTCCTCCACCGACGACGGCCATCTCGAGGCCGCTCTCAACGCAGATCCGTCATTCACCCGCCCTCTGCCCGACCTCGCGGTCTTTGACGGCGATCCCTCAAGACTCATCGACCAGCTATCCGACGACGACAGACGGATTCTGCAGCCTGTCCTGCAGAAACAAGTCGATAGCTCTCATGTCGTCAACTACTCTGTCTCTGGTATGCTCACCACCTCTGCCTTTGCTTATCTCTTGTTGCTCTCTAACATTCCAGACATCAACGTCCTGCGGTCAATCGTCCAAGTCGCGCTCAGAGCAACAGACACAGAAACCGTAGACTCAAACAGCTTCATCACAATCTTCAAAAGCTACGAAACAGTCCTTCGTCGCAAAAAAATCGACACTTCAAAAGAGACCTTCTTCTTCAAACTGGTCGTCAAGCTCTGCCGTGCGCCCGGATCTTCGTGGGCTGAGAAATTCAACAATTTACTTCTTGTACCTACCCCTACTCTCTCTGATCTCTCTCTGATCTCTGCTAACCTCCTCCAGGAAATAAGCTCCCATCTGATAGAAAACCGCAAACCCCAGCTCGAATCCCTCTACCGTGACTTTCTCCGCTCGTCAGTCCTCGTCCCCACCCTTCGCAAATGGCACTCGAAAGCAATCTACCTCCACAACCTCACCCGCGCGCTCAGACGCGTCGCCGTCAAATACGACCAGTCAATCCTGACCACGCACGCGTTTGAAATCTGGAGAACGAAATTGTACGAGTACGATGTACGCGAGAACGAGGTCATTGCTCTGAACAACGAGCGGATCGCGCGGTCGTATCTCGAAGACTGGAGAGAAAAATCCCTGCAGCTGGGATATGACCGCGAGAGCGCGGCCGACTTGTTTACGAAATACATCTGGTTCGGACGGATGAAAGCCGTGCGGTCTAAATCCGTTGAGCTCCAAGAACGTCTGGATGCAGTGCTTGCGGCGCAGCGGGAAGCGGTGGCTAGGAAATACTTTCGCGTCTGGTTCTTTGCGTTGCAGGATATAAACGCACGGGTCTCGTACGATACAGTACTGGCTGGCAAATGTCTGGACAAGTGGATATCCGAGCTCGAAGTCGCCGACAGCTTGAACGAGCGCGCAGATAAAATCATCGCTCTCCGCGATCGCCAAACGAGGCTTATAGTCTTGGACTACTGGCGGCAGTCCACAAAGCAAGTCACGAATCTCAACAGGATCGCAGATGCATTTCACCGACAATTGCTGATCCGCAAAACCTGGCTTGTCTGGACTCGCGAGACCATACTCGAGCTTTCCAGGCAAGAACTCGAGCAAACTAACAATCTTGCGCTGAAAAAACACACATTTAGCCACTGGAAGACATCAACCGATATGATTGTGTCTGCTGATATTCTCTACCAATCCTCCCTGGCCCATCGGTACCTCAAGCGCATGCGCGAACGTCTACGCGAACAACTTCTATCCGAAACCCGCGACAGACGACTCGAGCACCGCACACTCTACCACTGGGTGCTGAAAGAGAGATCAGTACTCCTCGGGCGCGTCAGTCGACGACGTGGTCTGAAGAACGCGTTCGCAGCCTGGCGACGCGCGACGGCAAAGCGCGTCGAGAGCGATAAGAGTGCGGTCGTTGCCGTGTATGAGACGGGAAATTATCGCGTTGTCGCGGAGGCGATGCGGACTTGGAAACTCAAGACTGCTGCTCTTTACGAGATGTATAATCAGGCCATGGTATGATTTCACATCTTCTTCAGTTTATTATACGCTTCTCCCTCTGACTTTATCATAGGACTTTGACGAACTGGTCATGTACCAGAAGTTTTTCGCCGCGCTGACCTCTAAATATCAGCGCATAACCCACCTCACCGAACAAGCCGAAGCCGTTCGCAAGACCACTCTGCTGAAAACACACTTTGCGAAATGGCAGACACAACTATCAATCAAACGCCAGAACCGCAGAGAGTCTTTACTCCAAGATCTCTTATCCGCCAAGCGCACGCGACGGAAGTCGGCCGCGCTGCGCAAATGGGTCGATCGCACTGTCGAGGTAGTCGAGCTTTCCATCCAGGCCGATGAGTTTTACGTCGCGTACGGATACGACAGTATAGCGCGACGATGCCTCCAGCAATGGAGCGACAGATACCTTGCCGTGAGTGAGATGTCGAGTCTCGCGGACGAGTTCTCCGACACGCGTCTGAAGCAGACATACCTCGCGAAATGGCACCAGCGCAAACTCGACCTTGACGACAGCATGCGGCGATCTGCGGCAGTGTACGATATCAACAGTCTTTTGCGGGCGCAAAACCTCCTTCGGCGGTGGAACATGCGCGCGATCCAGGTCGGCATTCTTAAAGCGCGCGCGGACGCGTTCCACGAGAGAGCGCGAAAGGCGCGCGCGAAAGGGTTGTTTGCGAATTGGGTGGATTTGACGCGGGAGATTATTTACGCCTCTGACGAGCAGCTCGGGCGGAAGTTGTCGGATAGTCCTCCGGACGAGACAAGTACGACGAGCTACGCAGACGAAGACTACGACAGCGATTTAGGAACAATCGTCGCCGGCTCGATCTCAACCACGACGACGGAGGATAGCGCGTCGACGTACACGCCGACCAAGCGTCGGTCCGGGACCAGGGTTTCTTTCTCAGGCCGGCTTGATGACGAGCTCAGGACGCCGAAGATGGAGCGCTGGGCGCGGTTGCGGAATAGTCCGATGTACGAAGGGCGGCGGAAGTTGTTTGCCACGCCGGTGGTGAGAAGGGGTGCTGAGAATGGGTTTGAGATGGGAAAGACTGTGTAGGTGGACTTATGAGTTATGATTATGATGGTGTATACTACTCTTTGTATTTTATTGGACCCGGCGTTTGGTGTTTTATATGTATTATAGACATGAAATATAGTAAGGACAAGAACGATAGCAAGCCAGCTGCTACATGTAATACCTTTCTAATCTATGTATTCTACTCTGCCTTCTCGCCAAACCGCTTGATCATCTCACTTTCCAGTTGCGGAAAGATGATATCTGAGGTTTCGCCTGCGACCTCAAACACGGCGTCTTTGTTTGCGTTTTCGTAGTATGTCACCAGTGGTTTTGTGAGCTTGTCAAACTCGACTAGTCTTTGCCTGAAGATTTCCTAAGCGGCTGTTAGTTTCGCTGGCAGTTATTGTGGGGAGATTAGAAGAACAAGCATACCGGATCATCATCTGGTCGTCGCGAAAGTGGCTCGCCAGTCACGTCGTCCTTGCCCTCCACTTTAGGCGGGTTATACGTCAGATTGTAGACCCTTCCCGAGGGTACGTGCACGAGTCGATTCGCGATCCGGTCGAGGATAATCTCATGCGGGACCTGCAGCTCAACTATAAAGTTGAGGTTCGCGGACGCAGGCGAGAGGATTTGGGAGTCTAGTAGGGATGCCTGGGGTTCTGTGCGGGGGAACCCGTCGAGAAGCCAGGATTGAGAGGGAGAGAGCCAAGAGCGGGAACGGAGCTCGGATTCGATGATCTTGACCATTACATCGTCCGGGAGGAGTTTTCCTTGCTTGATGATTGACGAGGCGAGGCTTCCTAGACGCGGATAGTAGTATTAGCATCGTCCGGTGATTTTAAGCAATTGTCAGAGGAGCATACCTATCTCGGTCTTGTCTTTGATATGCTGCCGTAGGAGATCTCCGGACGACATTCCAGAAATGCCAAACCGTTTGAGCAGACGAGAGGTCTGCGTACCTTTGCCGCAGCCGGGCGGTCCTAGTAGCAATACCCTCGCAGGCTTGAGTAGTCTCGACATCTTAACACGATGAATAAAGCGAACGAATGACAATTATCTCTAATCAGTTCTCTAAAACACAATTGCAGAACCAGCAATATACCACCCCTGCTCTCCAAAATTCTACCAAAAAAACCGGAGAGAGCAGGTCTCTGATGCAGATTATACGAGAGGAAGGCAGGTGCGGGGACGAAGAGCAACTTTGTTGTCGTCCCGAAGTCCGAGGCAGCGAAGCCACTTTAAAAGCAACTTTAAAATTGTCGTTTTTTTAGGCGAAAAGTGAAACTCCGCACTGACAAATGCGCTGGTTTTGATATGTTTGCTGGTTGCTGCTTTTATTTTTGATTGATATCAATAGACTAGTTTATTTGATATATTTGTGGTTTTTTGTTTTGAGGTTTGCTGGGTAGAAATGTAGAGATCGCAGGTGTTTACGATGTACTACCTGACTGCTCCGGGCTTGATCCATATTCGCTATCTCAAAGATACAATATGAGGTAGCTGTTGTCATCTATAGCTGATATAGACAAGCTATTCACCAGTAGGAATTCCTGAACCAATTTCTCTTTGTTTGGCTGTCAACATAAATCGAGAATTCAACATCTGTAGAAGCGCAACGGCTAAATAGTCGACATCGCGCCGTTTGATCAGGTTTACAGCAGCAATTCTCCCGTATTCTCCTCTACAAATAATACACAACTCATAAAAACCTATTTAGAACAGCTTACACAGTTCTATAGCCAATCAACACTCGTATCTGTCTTGGCAAATACCCTCCAGAAGACGCTATCAGGCGCTGATTAAAGACAAAGGGTCCAGCCAAAACTTAACTCGCTAAAAAAAAGTTCGCCGAGATCTTATCGTTATCCGCCTCCCCCCTCACTCTTTCCTCCTCTCCAGCTCCTCTACTCCCTGCCTATATCAAACAGCAAAAAATGGCAGTCGACCCCAAGATCCTCGTCAGAGTCTGCATCTCGCACTTCCTCTCGACCTGGAACTCGCGCGTGTTTGAGTACACCGCCGTGCTCCTCCTCGCATCGATCTTTCCCCAGACGCTCATGCCTCCTTCGATCTACGCTCTGGCTCGCGCGCTGTCGGCGATCTTGCTCGCGCCTGCGTTTGGGAGACAGGTTGATAAAGTGAACAGGCTTGTGGTCGTCAGACGGACTATTGGTGATCCTCCTAGTTCCTTCTTGGTTTGGAGATTGTAGCGTGCTGACCCTTTTACTTCACAGTCCTCCAGCGTCTCGCGGTATGCGTGTCCTGCGTGCTTCTAGCACTAATGATCCACTTCAACGTCGGCGCCCCCTCATCAAGTCTCGCAATCAAAGCCGGTTCGATTGCGATTCTCTCCCTGATTGCCTGCGTCGAGAAGCTGATGTCGATCATGAACACCGTCTCCGTCGAGCGCGACTGGGTGGTCGTCATCGCTGGCGCAAACAGCGCCGACCTGCGCTACACAAACTCCATCATGCGCCGGATCGACTTGTTTTGCAAGATGATTGGCCCGCTTGCGATCTCGTTCCTCATCGGCTTCACGTTAGTCGGGACTGCCTGGCTGCTGGTCGTGTTCAACTTCCTGTCGGTCTTTGTCGAGTACTTTTCGATCGCGAGAGTCTATCAGCTCGTGCCGGCTCTTGCTGTCCGCGCGAGAGCATCAGACGAGGCTGCTGACTCTGAAGCAGAGCAGACCGGCTTGCTTTCCACCTCTGACGAGGAGGACGTGGCTCCCGCTCCTGCTGCCAACCGCTCGCCTTTCCTAACCTACACGCGCCACCAGCTTTTCCTTCCTTCATTTGCGCTGTCGTGCTTGTACTGGAACGTTCTCTCTTTTGGCGGTCTCTTTGTGACCTACATGCTCGCAGTCGGCTACTCCCCAGCCGTGATTGGTATCCTCCGCACTGTCTCCGTCACGTTCGAGTTAGCAGCCACCTGGCTCGCTCCGATCGTCATGTCAAAGATCGGACCGATCCGAACAGGGCTCTGGTTCCTCAACTGGGAAACCATCTGCATCTTCGGCGCCGTCGTCGCAATCTACCACTCCGACGTCGTCTCCTCCCCTTCCTCCCCCGAGCCAGAAACCCTCGCGGCAGCCGTCACCAGCAAATTCTTCTTCTTCTTCACCTCAAAATCCACCTTCCTCGTCGTCTGCTCCGTCGTCCTCTCCCGCCTCGGCCTCTGGGGCTTCGACCTCAGCGCGCAGACGCTCATCCAAGAAGGCGTCGAGCCCGAGCTCCGCACCACGTTTTCCTCCGTCGAGTCCTCGTTCCAGAACGCGTTCGAGCTCATGTCGTTCGCGTCCACGATCGTGTTTAGCAAAGCCGAAACGTTCTGGATCCCGTCCGCGATGAGTTTTGCGGCAGTCGCGCTGGGCGCGGTGTGCATGGCGGCGTATACGTTGAAGATTAGGCGGCATTTGTTTCATGTGCCGAACGCGCAGACGTTTACGAGGATGTTTAAGAGTAGGGAGAGTGTAAGGGAAACTGTTATTCAGCAGGAGCTTGATGAGGATGTTTGAGTATGATGCAGTCATCGTAGTATGTGTAGGGTTTTACTTCAACCGTTACTCTAAATCATATCGATCTTACTCATGACACTTTCCAATGAGACATATGAAGTTAATGACTAAGAGACGGTGACCATTTCAATCATCGACTACTTGCTCTGCCTGTCCTACATACTTGCTGGCTTAAAAATCAGATCTGGGATGATAATATGAGGATTTATTTTTTTTTCTTTATTGGTTTTACAATACGAAAACACTACGCGCTCTTATACAACAAATACATACTGTATACAAGTCTGCTCTCTGATAAAGATATAAACATCACAAACGAAAAACACAAAAACATAAAAAAAAGAAAAAAACTATACTAAGATACAACAATTCTACAGAACAGCAGCACAGCAGTACAGAAGTACAGCAGCACAGCAGCACAGCAGCACAGCAGCACAGCAGCACAGCAGCACAGCAGCACAGCAGCACAGCAGCACAGCAGCACAGCAGCACAGCAGCACAGCAGCACAGCAGCACAGCAGCACAGCAGCACAGCAGCACAGCAGCACAGCAGCACAGATGCAGAAAAGCAGCTACAGAAAAACAGAAACAGTAAGAGCGCGGAAGTGACTGGTGCCAGGGCCGGGAAGAATGCATTACGCATACTCTTGAACAAGACTATGAAGTCCTGCCCAAGAGTTATGTGGGACTCTGCGACTCTCTCGAAATCGCCATACCCACTAAAACCCGGCTTCACCCAAAAGACAGTCGTAGACTGCCTCCGTATTGGTGGCTTGTCAACGTTGCGCTTGAACCGCTTGGTCGTGCGGACTCTCTTCGACTACCGTCGCCTCGGGGTTCCCGTGCGACGGCGCGACTTACCAGCGCATTTGTTCAGAGACGCGACAACGAAGACGTTTTAAATCCGATGAGCAACCTGGCTAGAGAAGAAGCTCACCAGATTGGTCGCCCTGACCAACCACGCCAACCCTGGCAGGCAGGATCGTGGCGCGTACGGGTCGACCACGCAGAGGGACCCGGCCGACAACGGTATTGCAGTTCCTTTGAGCGCACTCACCCGGTATCTGCGCATGCGGATCGTTTACCAGACCGCTTGGTTCGAGTTAGCTTCTCCCCTACCTTTCTCGCATGCGTGGCACGACGCCCACTATTGGGAAGTGGGCCGGCACGAGATACGCTCACACCTCTCGTGAAGAACTGCCACAGAAGGCTGATCCTACCTGGTGCGGTATAGGCTACCCTCAGAGAATGCTACCTGGGTATAGGCTACTCTCGAGAGAATGCAGCCTGAACCAATAGAAGTCACTTCGGAGAAAGCTACCTGGTGCGGTGTATGCTATTCCCATTACAAGAATGCCACCAACGAGGTATATGCCACTCTCTGAAATGCTTCTTGGAACGGTATAGGCTACTCTCCGGGAATGCTACCTCTGCGGTATAAGCTACCCTCTGAGAATGCTACCAGCACAGAATAGGCCGCTCACTGGGATCTCCACGAAGTACCACGCATGCGAAAGAGGAAGCGGATCAGAAAACTCTGATCCCACGCCCGATGTTTTTGCCGTCGAGAGAGAGAGCCGAAGGAAGACATATCGATCTATTGCTGGGAAATAGATCAGACTGATGGTAGTAAGAGAGGGGGGGATCAAAGATCCAAAAAAGTGGTGTGGGAAGGAAAAAGAAGGGAGGAGAGAGGCGGGAGCGCTACTTAAAAGTGCGGATTTCAGGGCGGGCGGGCGCGTGTCTGAAATTCTGGGGTCTCTTGATTTGGCTGAGAGTAATTCTTACTCTGTAGGGTTTCCATTCTACTACGGGTTAGAGACCAGCGTCCTAGTCAAACAGACTCAGACTCGCCACTTACATGAGTTTTTGAAGTTCAGAGGAAATGCAAAGCTTTGGTAATATTGAGAGACAGTTTTGAGATGGGACATGTACTAATAATGAAATAATGAGAAGAGCACATCGTTGTAAAGCCTAGCAAGTTGCAGCAGAGTTGTCTTTATCCGAGACTAACTTAAGTCTAGTCTTTCTTGGACTGCCTGACGATCTCCATCTTAGTTGCACGAACCGAGTTAATTTGACGATATATAAAGTCCCTCTCCTCCTGGGTTTCTGCGATTGCAAACTTCGCACGCAAACCCGCCCACTTCCGGTTAAGCTAATGAACTTTTAATCAGTAGAGAATCACCATGCTAGATAGATTCAGATAAGCAAGAACAAGGGAGGAATCGGCGGTTTATATATTTCTCCAGAGAATCGCACTATACCCGAGTCAAGCTCCTGCGACAGATAGTCGCACGTAGCACTCATGATGCAGAGTTTTCATAGTAGACAAATGTAATCCAAATATGTTTCAATTAATAGAACCGGATGTCTTAATCCAGCTCAGTTGTCCAGATTTACCTCCATATAAACAAGTATCAAGATCCAACAATCTTCAATATTCATGGGTTTATAATAAACCAGACGCTTGAAAAAGACATGATTGGTCTTATGGCCCAGTTGGTTAAGGCATCGTGCTAATAACGCGAGGATCTGCGGTTCGATCCCGCATAAGACCAACTCCAATCATTAACAATTTTTTTTATTTTTTATTTCTTATTTCTTACTATTGCTTTTTTACTGCACAGTTATCTACAAAAGCTCTAGTTTTTTTAAAGCATTATTTGACATCGTCCCTATTCTCAGATATATATATAAGAAACAAGACATCTTATAACGGCTGAGACGATGAGCGGCCCATGCGCTCCTCTGCGCGGCTTATCCGGCACGGTCCACTCAAAGAACTTAAACTCCGGCGGCCAACACGCGATTCTGTCGGATATTGGCGTGCTGGGATTTGTTCCTGGGAAGTTTTAATTGTGTTTAAACCCGTCAATTGCCCCGCTGTGTGCTTTTTTCTTGAAGAATACAGTGTGCTTTTTCTTGAAGAGTACAGGGTTGGAAGAGATTGAAGGACTGTGAATATAGAGATGTCTGAGCCGACGAAGATCAAAAGAGTTGCTGTCATTGGTGAGTTGTACTCGATTATTCTCTGTTATAGTCGGTTATTCGCCGAACACCAGCAGACCAGGACTAACAGCTTCACACAGGTGCCGGGGCAAGTGGACTAGCAGCAGCCAAGGCGTTGGTAGAAGAGCAAGCTTTTGACGAGATCAAGATATTCGAGCGGAATGCGGTGGCAGGCGGGTTGTGGAATTACAATGATTTCACTGATAAAGAGATAACGGTGCCGTCGTTGGACACGGAGGCGCAGTTCGCGCCGGCGAAGGATGGGGAGGGGAAGGTGGTTGGGTGGCCTACTGCTGCGTATGATAGTTTGGTGAGTATATCAGTTTTTGAATTGTTTTGCGAGAGGATTCGGCGTTAACGGTAAATTGAAGACCACGAACGTTCCGGGAGAAATTATGATGTATCTCAACCCAGCATTCAAAAGAGAAGGAACGCTATTTCTGTTTCGACAACATGTCGCGGATTTTCTACAGACCTTTGCTGATCAAGAGGGGATCCAGAGTCTGATCAGATACAACACGAATGTTGTGGATGTTCGGAAAGTCGATGGTGAATGGATAATCACCTACGTCGACGCTGGATCTTCAATTGAGCAGAAAGAGAAGTTTGATGCGGTAGTGGTGGCGTCAGGGTACTTTAATGTTCCGTTCATACCAAAAGTCAAGGGATTGGAAGAGTACAGCAAGAACTTCCCCGGTCGGGTGACGCATGCAAAGGCGTTTCGAAAGCCGGACGAGTACATCGGTAAGACGGTGTTGGTGGTCGGAAACGCGGCGAGCGGGACTGATATCGCGAATCAGCTTGTGCTGGTTACGGGGAAGCAGATATACAAGTCTGTTAGGAGCGAGTCGACTGCGCCGGGAGAGCCGGACAGCCGGATTGCTGAGATTGGCGAGGTTGTGGAGTATAAGCCTGATGGGAGTATTGTGGTTGCGGACGGACAGGTGTTGACGGATATCGATGCGGTTATATATGCAACGTGAGTGGGTTGATTTCCGTGGATGCAAGATAGAATGTACTAATACTTTCTCTAGTGGATATCTGCGGACTCTGCCGTTTCTCTCAGAGATCAACAAGAGCGACCACCCTTTGATTACAGATGGCGCTTTTGTTCACAGTCTGTATTTACACTTTATCTACACCCAAGACCCGACTCTAGCACTACTTGGAACTCTACGGTTTGTTCTGCCGTTTCGAGTATCGCAAGCGCAAGCGTGCTATATAGCCCGCGTGTGGTCCGGTCGACTGGGGTTACCGCCCAAGGCGATCATGGAGCACTATGTCTGGAAGCGGTTCCAGGAGGTGGGTAACTCGTCGTCGTTCCACGACTGGATGTATCCACTAGACGCTGATTTCTGCGAATGGGTGTACGCGCTCTGCAAGCTGGTTGATCCGGAGGAAAAGAAAGGGTACTTCCCGCGGCGGTGGCCGGCTAGCGAGCGCACGATACGGAAGGGCGCAGGGAAGCTGAAGACGGCGTTTACAAAGTGTCTGGTGGACAAGGATAGACTGGCGGTTGATCTCGACGAGCTGCGCCGGGAGGGGTATTTTGAGGGGGAGCTGGAGGCGGACGAGGATGAGCCTGATTTTAGTAAGTTTGGGAAGGTAGTTGCTGGGCCGGAGGGGTATACGGAGGAGGAGGTTTTGGAGGCGGTGGCAGAGATGAGCAAGAGCGGGTAGATAGAAGATAGAATAGAAGTAGTCATAGCAGTCTTACTAGAAAGAGATCATCGTCCACCGGCGGCCGGTCGAGGCAGCGCGGTGGGAATTAGAGTTTACGAGTTACAGGATCTGATAACTTTGATTGTGAGCAGATTTGTGAACGGGCCGTGATTGGCTGCCGCGCAGGGAATAAAAGCTCAGAGAATTAGTCAGAATCAGCGGCAGAAACGGGCTTAAACAAAGAGAGGCAGAAAGCGGAGCAGAGGAAGATCAGATAAGTCCCAAAACGGCAACTCTTGTCGTGACTCGGATCTAGGCGCCTGATCTGACCTCCGGGTCCAGTTCGAGGCCCGCGAGCCCTTCTCCAGTTGCTTGAAGAGCTCTGAAGCAGCCGGAGAAGCTGCTTCTGAGCAGCTTTTTATTGCTGAAATACTCCGGACCTGTGCTGATCTGCTCCGGGATTAAATCATGGCCGACTTCGGCACTCGGAAGCACTAAACTTTGCTGCATTAGGGCTCCAACCCCACTCTCTCATCCCACTTATGCTGAACCTCCACCACGTGACTCAGGCTTCGTCTGGACCGCGCTCTGCTCATCGAAGACCGGAGTCTGGCCAAGTCTCTTCCTCCTTCTGGCCCCTCCTCCAGCTAAGCTGCTCTGCTTCGCTGCTCTCCTCTCCTCCTTCTTTCTTCCTCATCTTCCTCCTCCTGCTCTTTTACTTCCTGTTGTCGTCTTCTTTCCACTTCACCGTCCTCGCCGCCGAGCAGACCGCGTCCTGAACCTCCATCCTCTCTTTTCCACGCCAGTCTAGACCCAGTCTCTAGATCCGCTTCCGCCACCAGCCATGCCCTCTACCCCCAGTACGTCTCTCAACAACTCATCATCTGCAGTGTCATCACAACTACTAACCTCTCCTTCCACCCACAGTCGCCATCCAGCCGGCGGCAAATATCGCCCCGCAGCCTTACATCGCTCCCGCGCCTGCTCCGGCTATTGCTCCCCGCATCAAACCGGAAAGTCCAGAGGACTCCGCCGGCGTTTCCTGCATCCGTCCGTCGAAAGAATGGGTTCTTCCTCCCCGACCAAAGGTATCTCCCCTCCTCCTTCTCTTAGCTGTATATGTCGGCGGTGCGCTCTAGACACTAACATCTCTCGGAATAGCCCGGCAGGAAACCTTCAACAGAGACTCCCCCTACCAAACGCAAGGCTCAAAACCGGGCTGCCCAGCGAGCATTCCGTGAACGGCGGGCGGCGCGTGTTGTCGAACTAGAGGAGCGTCTGCACGACCTCGAGCAAGAAAAAGAAGACAAAGAACAGAACCTGACAAATACCCTTCTTCGCATCGCGGCCGAGAACCAGCAACTCAAGTCCGTCACCGACGAATTAAAGCAGCAGGTCGAGCTGTTCAAGCAGTTCCAGGCCCAGCAGGCTGCCGCTGCCGCTGCTGGGATGCAAGGCGCTCCTATGGCTATGGCTCAGCAGCCCGCTCATAACCTCGTGTCTCCAGCTCCATCACCTGGTAACGAGCAAAATTACAGCCAAGACATGCTCGACCGTGCGCTCGAAGAACGGCTGCCTGTCGACCCTGCTGCTACCGCTTCCCCTGCTTCTACAACCGGCACAACTATCTCGTCTCCTTCATCACAACAATACCAGTACACGTCCCCATCCGCTACGCAAGGCTTGTACGGCCAGTCCGTGCCCTTACGGCGAGCCTCGAAGCAAAAATACTCTTCCCCTAAAGGCTCCTCCCCACCCGCCTACGCCAACCATCGCTCGTCGATATCGATCGCCCATGGCTCGAACCATCCCTCTCCCCTGCACACATCCGAGGAATCTCCCAAGTCTGACTCGTGCGGTCTTTGCCAGTCTGATGGTAACTGCATGTGCTCCGACATTGGCATCAAGCCCGCCACCGACATCTTCCCCAAGCGCGCTCACACCTCTGCTGCTCCGTCTCCTGCCGCTCCTGCTCCCGCCCCTGAACACCCTAATAAGAGGATACGGCGAGATGACGAGGATGATACGGAAATGGACTTTACGCACGCCTTTACTACCGCGAAAATCAACCGTCGTCCACAGCAGGCTCAGAATGTATACAACCAACCACCTGAGCAGCACCAGCACCGACACAACAGCGACTATAGCGTTTCTGACAATTACTTTTCGTCCTCTGACCGATCGTCGAAATCCGGGCCCCGGAAGATTGACCCCTGCGGATTCTGCTCGTCCGGTACGCCTTGTCTGTGTGCCGAGGCTGCCGATGCCGAAGCTCGCGAGATGGAAGATCGAAACCAAAGCCAAAACCAGGGCCAGATGATGAACGGCATGACAGACGACGACATGAACACCACCCTCCCTCCACTCCGCAACGACCCGCACTCCGAGCTCATTCGACAGACGTCAAAGCACAAGCTCGTGACTTTACACCCCGAGCCTATCTCCGACATGACCGGCACGAACGGCGCAGTCGCGCAGCAGTTTGCGCCCGGAACATGCGAGAGTTGTCAGCGGGACCCGATGCAGACGCTGTTCTGTACCTCGCTAGCCTCGAAATCCGGCAGCGAAGGCGGCGGCTGCGGGAACTGCAACCAGCCCGGTGGCTGCTGCGGAGGGAAGAAGGCGAGTGTGCAGGACTCGGCGTTCATTCCTTGCTCGGCTGCGTACCAGACGCTGTCGAGGCACAAGGGGTTCAAAGCCGTTGAGCTGCCGTCGCTGGTGGGAAAGCTGAGCACGAAAGGTGGACAGGTTGAGGTTGCGAGTGTCGCGTCTGTCTTGCGGGAGTTGGACAGACGGTTGTATAATTAGTCGGATGTAATCAGTGTTTGGTGTTTTTGGGTGTTTAGTGCTTGTGTTTATGTATTGGCTTAAAAAAAGGTCTGTTCTTGTATGTATTCCTATCTAGTAAGTAGATTAATAGTATCAAAATATCATTTCAGAGTAGAACTGGTCGAGAAGTGTTTGTATGGCGGAGACGTAGATAACGGTCACGTGCGTGGTTGCCTGCTGGGATTCTACAGACTCCACTCGCGCTCTTGTGTGGACTATCAGACTGTTATTTACCGCAATTACATCCAACTTGCCGACAGCAACCGCTCGAGTAAGACCAGCTGCATCTACAAAGTCAGGCACGCTGCGCGGTATGACTCCTACAACGTTCGAGGAGGCCGAAGACAGTCCTGACGAGCTGCGGGCGCGGTCGAGGGCCGCCACGAGCTCGAAGGCGACGCACCCGCGATGGCGGTTATTCTCCACGTTTTGGATCTACGGGCTGATCAACAACGTGCTCTATGTGATTATTCTGTCTGCGGCCGTGGACTTAGTAGGCGCGGAGGTGCCGAAGGGAGTCGTGCTGCTCGCGGACGTGATGCCTTCGTTCTTCGTCAAGCTCACGGCGCCGTTCTTTGTCCATCTGATACCCTACGGCGTGCGCGTGTGGATGCTCGTCGCGCTGTCGCTGGTCGGCATGCAGTGCGTCGCGCTCGCGAGCTCGATTCCGACGCGCCTGTTTGGCGTCGTGCTGGCGTCGATGTCCTCCGGTCTCGGCGAGCTCACGTTTCTCCAGCTCACGCATTTCTACGACCCAATCTCGATGCTCGCGTTCAGCTCCGGCACGGGCGGCGCGGGGCTCGCGGGTAGCTTCTTGTATCTCGTCGCGACCACCTGGCTTCGCCTGTCCATCCGCGGCACGATCTTTGCCTCGAGTTTGCTCCCGCTGATTTTCTTCGTGGCGTACTACAGCATCATGCCCGCGCCAGATCCGCTCCTGGCATCGCAGTCGAGCTCGTTCGCCCCGCGCACGGCTCGATACACCCCTCTCGGCACCGACGACGAGGAGTCTGTGATTGCTGCTGCTGCTGCGCCAGAGGACTCTGACCGCGGCTCGATCCGCAGCCGGATCAGTTTCCCGCGCACGATGCCCTCGTGGAACCAGATGGTGGACTCGTCGGGGCAGACGCTGCAGCGGCTTGCGCCGCTGTTTGTGCCGTATATGCTGCCTTTGATGTTGGTGTATATCGGGGAGTATATCATCAACCAGGGGATCTCGCCTACCTTGCTGTTTCCGATCGAGGAGATGCCGTTTGAGGAGTATCGCGATGCTTATGTTACCTATGGCTCGCTTTATCAACGTATGTTCTTTGTTGTGTATGACTTGTGAGCTTGTGCTAACTTTTCTAGTCGGAGTATTCATCTCCCGCTCTTCGTCGGCGTTCGTTCGCGTCCGCAGACTATACATCCCAGCAATCCTCCAACTAATCAACGTCGTCATCCTCATCATCCAATCGATGTACGTCATAATCCCCAACGTCTACCTAATCATGCTCCTCGTCTTCTACGAAGGCCTCCTCGGCGGCGCATCCTACGTCAACACCTTCCTCCTCGTCTCCGAGACCGTGCCGCTCGAAGAGCGCGAGTTCGCGATGGGCGCCGTCGGGGTCTCGGATTCGGGCGGCATCGTCGTCGCGGGCACGATCTGTCTTTATCTCGAGACGTTTTTGTGTAATTACCAAAAGGCGCATGGAAGACCTTATTGTGGGATGACTTGAGCTTTTTTTTTAATTGTCGTTGTTGTTGTTGTTGCATCTTTGGTGTTTGTTTTGACTAGTGGCGCTTGGAAGATGCTTTTGTGTAGATGCTGCTATGTAGATTGATTTAATAATTAGATATTTCATTATTACATTTATTACATTAAAATCCGTTCATATCTCCTCCTCGTCCTCCACCTCTTCATCCCCATCCAGCACTTTCTTCTCCAACAGCTTCTCCTGCTCGCTCGCAACACTATGACTACTCTCGACCCTCCCGGTCAAGAAATTATTGATATCGCTCTGCAACCGCGGCAAAAGAAACCCCAGCTTTTGCAAATCATGCGCGCCCGCAAGCTTCTCCTCCAACAACGAAATACTCCTCGTCTCTGAGAAATTATGATCCCGCGCCGCCCCCACCACCATCTTCGCCAGCGCAGACCAGTGCTCCTCCGCGGCGTCGGATCCCGCGGGCCTTGCCGGCTCGCTGATATACACGCAGCCTATCGCGCGCGTGGAATCCATCACCGCGCAGACAGTCATCAGAATCTCGTTTCCCGTGCCAGCCACCGCGTTGCGCACAATCTCGTCAAACTCGGTCACGTCGTACTCTGCTTTCTCGGGGAAGATCGCGGTCTTGGAGGGCGCGGGCAGACAGAGCGCGCTGTTGAAGGCCGAGTACCAGGACTCGATTTGGTGCTGTGTGTAGACTGCTCCTGTCATTCTTCTTCTTCTTCTTCTTCTTCTTCTTCTTCTTCTTCTTCTTCTTCTTCTTCTTCTTCTTCTTCTTCTTCTTCTTCTTCTTCTTCTTCTTCTTCTTCTTCTTCTTCTTCTTCTTGATGTTGTTGTTGTTGCTCTTGCTTTAGTATCGTGGTCGTCGTCGTCGGACTTTCTGTTGTAAGTTCTCTGCTATTTTTTCCTATCGCCGTCGTCGCTCGCGTTCCTGCCAGCGCCAAACCTCTTATTCGCACCAACCCAGCAGCAGTAATCCGATATCCTCCGTTCTTCAGCCCTGCTCCGCACGTGTTCTTGTCCGTAGATCTTGCTGGCAAAAACTTCGCTCTGCAAACTAAACTATCTCCAAAACCACACCTGCCGATGATGCTGTGCGGCGGCGGCGGCAGACCGATGACGATATCGATTGTTGTCTTAGGGTTAGGCTCTGTTTATACTTTCCTCTTTTGGCTTCCGCTGTCGAATCTACTTGCTCTGAATATCGTTATTCGGCCTACAAATACAAAACTATTACTCGCACCCAAACCAAGTCCCAACCAAACAACAGTCTGCGCTTACGCTACGCCCCGCGAACATGCTGCAGCGGGTGCGACGTAGGCGTCGACGCCGACGTAGCGCCCCCGGACGCGGGCGACGACCCCCGCGACCGCGCGGCAGGACTCAGTCCTCTCCTCGGCACGCTCGACGACCGCACGCCGTACCGTCCGCGCCCGCTCTGCTTATCGATCTGCAGCGTCTTTATATTTTCCTCCAGCGCCAGCACGCGCGAGTTCAGCTCCTTGATCTTCGCGTCCTTCGCCTTGATCTCCTCGTCTGACCGCTCTGCTTTCAGCGCCCGCACATCGTCTTCAATCCGCTTCTTCAGCGCTTCGTTCTGTGCCGTCACTGTCTCGAGCTCGACCACCGCGTCGTCGCCAGCCTTCTTGGCCTTCTCAAACTCCTCTCTCATGTACCGCATGTCGTCGTCGCGGCTCTTCAGCTTGTGATTAAGCTTCCGGATCTCGTCCTCCAACTGCTCCGTCTTTGTCCGTAACCGCTGAAGCTCTGCCAACGGAGGCGGCCCGTCCAGAAGCGCTTGCTCAGACGCCTTTAGCTTCTCCTTCAACTTCTCCAGCTCGGTTTTCAATCTTGTTTTCTCATCTTCTGCTCTTGCGATCCGTGCATTCGCTTCCTCCGCTCGTTTCTCGGTAGCAGTCTTCTCTTCCTGCACAGACTGCATTATCCGGTCCGTGTCCTCGAATCTCTCCAGCAGTCGCATGTGGTGATCTTTGAAACTGAAAAGCTGGGATTCCAGCGATTTAATATTTATCCGTGCCGCCATTAGTTGATCATTCAGGTCCTATTGAGTGTCAGTAGCCGTAGTTTCAGCAGCAGATATCAAAACAACTTACATTAATCAGCTTCTCTTTCTCAATCACCGATAGCTTTTCGTATTCGTCCTCATTCCTCTCTTCGGCAATATCTGGACCATTATCCACCATCTCAATGTCTTGCGCCGCAAGTTCGTGCTGCTCGTGCTGCTCCTGTAACGGATCCTTTCTCACCGCCGCGTCGGCTCTTCGGATTAACTTGAGCGTATGTCCGATCGTGCGCGACATTTGTAAGATCAGTGGTGGATTGTTATCCGCCTCCAGCACATTCAGAAGCTCGGACGCCATCGTAGACTCTGACAATAACGACAGCGCATCGTTGTCATAATCCGGCGGAATCTCGCGGATCGTAAACTGTGAGGCCTCGTCCTCCGTCAACGGTATACTATCATGCGGAAACAGAATCGACACCGGCGGAGGTCGGGTACCTGCCGTAGTGGCCAGCCACTGTGGGAGTTTAGACGGAAGCTCGGCCAACTCCTGCTTCAGATTCTCTGAAAGTTCGCCAGCTGACGAACGCATCAATGTGAATGTAGCCATCACACTGCACAGCATGTCGACGTCTAACTCGGTCTCCGCGCCGCCATTCAACGCAGCCGCACAGATCAGCGCATGCTCAGCCGAATGCGAAGGAACGAATCGTAAGACGGGCACAATAGGCTTGCCCGTCAGACTCTGGGTGTTTTCGTCCACTCCTCGCAGCTGCAATACTTGAGGCTCTGAAGCGACAAAACTGAAATCAACCGCAATCACCAAATCAACTCGTGGCAGATTGAACTTCTTCTTTTTGTTATTCTCGTCCACCGCAGATGAAGGCACCACAATCACGTTGATCTTCTCGTACTGCTCGTTGACATCAACCTCGCTTCCGCTATCTGAATCCTCAGGAGAATCCGCCGGCTTGTCAATCTCGCCTTCTCGCTTGGCGTACTTGACTCGCTTACCCGCCAAATAGCTGATTATCAAATCCATAGCCTGTCCTTCACGCGCAATAATAGCAACCTTAAGTCCCGCGTCCTTAAATACCGTAACGATATTGTCAATCATCTGCAGCTTAGAGCCAGAGTTCACAATGTATCGCGACTCATCCTTATCGCTAACCGATCGAGGTTGCAGAGCAGGGACCAGCAAAAACGGATGCACGCACGCGAGCAGCGCCCTTGTCAGCACGAGCATCATGCTCTTGCCCATCACTTTCCTCTGCGCCGCTGTACTCGATCCGAAGTCACAAAATCGGATAATCTCGCTCGAATGCAGCATCAACACCTGCTCATACAAGTGCCGTTGATACTTTGTGAATCCAATGGGAACCGCGTATTCTGCTTCGCGCAGCAAATATTTGTTTAACGAAACTGCCTTCTCGGCCCCACTATTATCAGGTAGTCGAATCACTCTGGAAACCAATCCTTCCGCCAAAGCATGCGGGGCGCCATCAGCAGTCTCTGTGGATCCCTCCTTTGCCGCCTCCTTTCCCTCTAAAGGAACCTCTGGGGTGGCACTGACAAATTCGACATTCTCCTCGGCCTCCACTTGTGAGGCCTCAACTTGGCTGCTTGTTTCAATTCCCTCCATATTCCGTGTGCTTACTGAATCCGGTCGGATAGGTATAGACTGGTCTGCTGTATGTTCTCTGTCCTCTGAATGATATTCGTTTTCCGATTGAGTAGCCGACAACCAGTCTTCAACTTTGTCAAGTGTTGTGGAGTCAACTAGATGGATTTCAGAAGATCGCTGGAAAGAGTCTGAGATTTGTGAATTGCCAACCGGAGCTTCGGACTGTGAGCCTTGCGGTTGTGCTTCGAGATCAGGGGCCTGGGGCGCGATCGATGATGGGACCTGTACTTGATCGTCGACGCTCTTGGTGCCTGGTACTGTATGGTCGAGTGATTCTATACATTGTTAGCATCCTGTCTCAACTCCAAGATTCTATTATGCTTACCTCTAAGTGGATCTAGTAAAGAATCGATCGAAGGACCAGTTGATTCTTGCGCTTCACTATCAGAGACCGACTGTTTCTCGCGATTCTGACTATCGACAGGAGCTGCAAGATTGTCCTCGTTCGGAGATGGCGATCCTGGCTCAGCTTCCTGTTCCGGGTCCGAAAGAACTATAAGATCTGCTTGGGCTGGTGGTGGTGACGCAGAAGCAGATTTAGCTGGGGATTGCTCTTTCTGCTCAAGATCTTGTGATTGGGCAGGATCAGGATTCTTTGCGAGCGGGCCTCTGAGATTTATTCGTCGGATTGAAATAGAATTGCGCTTTCGGAGTGTGCGTGCCGGGGAGGGAGCAGGACGATCAGATCTGGGTGGGCTGGGATCAGGTGTATCAGCAGAAGTGCGAAGTCGAATGTGTCTGATCACAGTCTTTGGTGTGGTGACGACTGGTGGCAAGCTCGGAGGGGGGTTTGATTTCCTGAGAGATCGGGAGGGGGAGGGGGGAGGAGGTGTAGTATGAGCTGTGTTGTCGGGATTATTGCTGATGGTGCGTGATCGTAGCCGTCTTTCTCGAGGGCCAGATTCGGAGCGGGCGTGGTCGAGAGTGGACTGGGATAGCCTTGTAGTCTTCTTAGGAGGCTTAACAACTCGGTCCTCTTCCTCGCTTCCGGAAAAATCGAATATAGACTTGTTGCTCGTAGAAAGGGCTGAATACGTCAGAAACGTCGTTAGAAAGGGGATCAGGAAGATGAACGCAGTGCCAGTGCAGCTCCAGCGCAAGTAAAACAAGACAGAGACTCACCACTCGAACCAGTCTGTTTGCTCAATCGCTTCCGTTTGTTTGAAACAATAAGCGGCGGCTGGCGTTCGACAACCGGCGAGTCCTGGGATGCGCTTTCGTGGTAGGAGGACTGTGAATCTGGGATCCGGGATCTGGCGCGCTTTGTCCGATCCCACTCCTTCAGCACGTCGGGCGTGCAGTCACTGCGGAGGACCTAACCCTGGCAATTAGTGGACGGCCGGGTAAGTTTCTAACAAGCTCCTCGCATCGTCACCGGCAGCCGGTCGGGATGGGGTGTGTCGACAACGTAGACGGAGCTGGTGCGTGAAGTAGACGATAACTGTAGAGATAATGTAGACTTACCCAGGTTGGCTCGTAGGGCTGGCCGGTCTGAGGATCGTCGCCGACCCAGGCCACCAGGACCTCGTTCGTATCAGGATCACTCGCCGACGGCCTCTCGTCCAAGATCTCGTGAATGCGATAGTATTCTCCTTCAAGCTCGACCTCTGATGCTACCTGACTTGAGAACTCTGCCGTTGCTGCTGCAGGACTGCCGTTCGAGCGAAGGCGGACGTGGGTACCCCGGTGCTCGAGAGATTTCCGCTTGCTCTTCTTTCGACGCGATTTGCTCTTGCTGATTGAGCTCGTCGAGCTCGTGTGTTGTGAATTTGAGTCCATTATATCTGCATATCTCACTGCGTCAGTCCCCAGATGCCCTCGTAATCTCTGAGTTTGCAGATATGCTCGAAGTTGATCCGCGTGTGATGCTCGGAGACGCGAGACGGTAAACTGATGAGAAGTTCCTAGACGGGCGTTGCTGCACCACTCGGTATAATTCCAATTATCCAAGCAGATCAAATAATAAAAGCAATCTGTCTCTATGAACCTGAGTAATTCAAGAACCGGCTTAGTCTCTTTGTGCAGGACTGACAGGATCAAGTAGCTGGCCGCAATCCCGAGTGTGGTAGAATCTAATCAAACAACACGGGCCGCTAATGACTTCCAGTAGTGTTATAATGGTTCTGAGAGTACGTAGTATTACCTAGTAGCATTACGGCGCGTTGATCACCAGCATAATCATAAACGCGTCAGGGAACCCTACGATATCAAACGCACCCTAAAAGAAGGGCTTATCGATGTATGATTCAATTAAATATAAAGCGAATGGTTATAGCTATCTATACAGTAAACAGAACACTCCTCGAGCACTTCTTCTTTTTAACAGTCTGACAGAAAACACAGTAAAGCGGGTATAATAGCTCAGTCACTGGCAGGAACCGGCATTTGAATCATCAGCAAAAGCCATCGCCACAGAATCAAACTCCCTATCTGAACCGGTATCCGAGTCCATATCCATATCCATATCCCTGCTCATGCCCTGAGTTTGATCTCCGCGAGCAGCCGGATCATTCCCCCTCCCTGCCGGATTCTCAGGCCTGACACGCTCCCAGGTCAATGATGATAAAATGTTGCAAGGCTCTCCATCATCACCCGTGATCCTCGATCTAGCAAACGACATCGACGCTTCATAGCTCGGCACAATCTCTGCAACTATCTGAGTCGTAGCGTTTGGGAGACTCATCGGAACCGATACCACAGGCGGTCCCATAGAAGACTGGATGCTACTCGATGTCACGTCCGCTTGGTCTGTTGATTTGTCTTCCTCGGCGGTTGGAGTTGCTGTATACACCGCCTTTTCTCCCTGCGATGAGGTGCGTAGACTTATAAACCCCATTCTTCCGTAATCGGGGTCTAGACCCAAATCAATCACAATCTCCACAAATTGCTGAATCTCCCTGTACACCCCGTACCAAACATAAGTCGCAATCAGACTAGTCTGGATAGCTGTCTTTTGCTGAAAGTTGGGCGCAATTCCTGTAAATGTCTCCTGACGTTTGTTGTATACCAGCCACGGTATATCAGGCGCAAGACTCCAGTGCACCTTTTGCGGATCCATGATAAAAAATGGCTCGTAAACTCTCGGCTTCAGATTGAATACCTGTCCGCAGAATCCTTCACGGCTCGCAACGTGAATATACGATGCATGTCGCGTAAACAGTATTTGTTCCGCATCAGCCCTCGCTACTCTGCATTGCATCAAGATATTGTCTGCAGTCCCATCAAGACTACACACTTCGAGCGCCTCTCCCAGATCCGACGTCAAGATGTACGGATCCAGTCGGCGCGGGTTCGTCATATCAATCTTCAAAGCCGCGCCCAAACGTTTTGAAACTGCCCTAAGATCAAACAGCACGGGCGCAAATACCTTCTCCGATTTAAGAAGCACGTCGTCATGCGAGATCACGCATTCGTCGTCTCCACCGTTCAGCTTGTCGATAATCATCTGCTGCAAAAGATCTTCAAAAATCTTATTTGCAACCGTGAAATGAGAGCCATCCAGCGTCGACCTCACAAACTGCCTCGTGAACTTTGTGATCACAACAGTATTATCAAATCGAGCCCTCGGGCTTTCATATCTCGCACTTTGCTGGGCATACACTTTGCCAATCCATGTGAACGGACCAGGATTGTCGGATCTGCAGCCGTCATGATTCACAGTACTGTCTAGGCTTGCAGTTCTCCAATCTCTCGGGGCAGAAGCAGGGACGTGCATCGTTCGCTGGTGATGTCCAGGAACAGCTCTGCTGTCACGTCTGTAATCAAAAGCCTCCCCACCATCGTCAAACATAACATTCATTTCATCTGCAGGGTATATGCTTTGATCGTATGCAGCGGTGTTTCGAGTAAAATGTAACGAAAACAGGGGATTCCAGGTCTGTCGAGGATTTGTATCAAACGGATTGACTGGTTCCGGTAAAGCTTCGGTGAACGGATCTCTGGCAGGATGAGGGACTCGCGAGTCAATACTCCTCAGAAAAGACCCTCTCAGAGAGTTCTCCCGTTGTGCTCTTCTGGGCGGAAAAGGCAATGGCGGATCAGAGCGATCGTCGACGTCGTCAGCGGGGTCGGTGTTGGCATATATACTAGCAGGTAGAACGTGGCGTGCGTGAGCAGTAACTATCCTCATGCTACGCTCTACATTAACCGACTCGACAAGCCGAGCAGCCGTCCTAGAGAACAGATCCGTCTGCTCGGCGTCTGGATCTTCCGCCTCGTCGATATGAGCAACGCACTCGCTGAGTTCACCCTTCAACTTTGTCAGCAATGCCCTCAGGGTTCCAGTATACGAGGGACCACATAGATCTGGTAACAAGTTGCGGCTATCAGGTAACGCAAAGACAGAAATGATCCAGAGATATCGAGACAGGCTACAGAGTGATAAAGGGTCAGAAATAGATCTAAATGCAAGGCTGACGAGTAGGAATGTTACTGTTCAAGTTCTGGCAAGAGCTCTTCTGGTAGACGACCAGAAAAGGAAGAGTCAGAAGATTCTGTGGACATCTATAATCTGTAGACTGTGAGTATGGCGTAAAGACCGTGTGAATAGAAGACCAGAGCCGGAGGGTTTATTTATTTGTTTACATTTGGGCCAACTCCCAACGCGCGCAATAATAATTGAACAGAAAACCCTCTTTTGCACAATTTAATCCTACAAATATAACCAATGCGCTGATTTATATATTTAATGAGGACTTCTATATTAAACTAACATATCTACTCAAAGTTGACGAACCCACCACTAAATAATTAAATAGTTAGTAACCTGGCCGACTAATAAGTCTCTACTGAAACAACAAGACCAACATACCCCGATGTACTATGCCGCGAAAAGTAGTCATAATCAATACTAATCGCAGTCGCCAACAAAACCGCCCGCTGATCAAGCGTCAACCCAGGGGCTTTCTCGTTCGTCACAAGCGACTCGCCCGCATCGGCCGCGTCCATCTGCAGGATGTAAACACCGGTATCTGTGAAGAGCTCGCGGCCGAGACCGACCCAGTTGCGGGAGACTACGCCCATCAGTCGATTTAGCTCGTCCAGTAGTTCGAAGCGGAATGATAGGATCGGAGCATCGATGGCTGCAAACTGGTCAAAGTTATCAGATCTGGAGAGATAGATTAGAATATATCAGAGTAGTAAACAATAAGTTAAAAATTATATGCATACCCGTCCTCGCTAGTAAACAGATTATATCGCCGTCTCCACAAATGCCACCGCTGATGTGACTCTCCAACAATTCTCGGTTCGTCGTCGTATATCGTCGGAGGGACCGAAACCCGTACTCGGGAGTTGATGAGAGCAAATGGTCGTTGCAGCTATATACAGGGCCGTCAGCGCGCAGTCTTGGTCAAATCAGACACGAATTTGTTCTTACAGTCAGAACTGGATTCATTTCAGCGTCGTAGACGACTACGGTGAATGGTCTATGGAGTCTGTAAATTTGTCGCATGATTGCCTTCGCGAAGCCTATTGGAAGGTTAGAAACTCTGACCAGCATCATCGTCCTTGTTCAGGTTTACTCACTAAAGTCAACCTCCTCGATGTATCCCAGTATATTGCCATGAATATCCATAAGACGCTATGATAGTTAGATCAAAACTGACGTGCTCCAATGATGATGGATCACATACGTATCTATTTGCTTGTTCAAAGCCCTACACAAGTCATGATTAGTCCAACTTCAAGACTCCAGACCACAAGAGATCCAAAGCAGCAAACATACCAAGAATATATTCATAAACTCAATCTGTCGCTCGATAACCAACGCAGGCTGCTCGAGGATCGTGGAAATCGGATCACTAGGAGTTAGCACCGAGTTGTGGTTGTAGATGACTCTGGTGCCGCTCTGCGGATAGTAGACGTCGCCCCGTTTCGCGCTCGACGGGCTTCTGCGTCGTCCCATCATCCGGGATCGCTCGATCTGCGCCCGCGAAGCAAATGACCTGCTGAACTGATTACTACTTGTAACAGACTTGACGGTGCTGACCGGCGATAGTCGCGTGTACGAAGGCCGAGCAAGTGCAGGGATTGGCACCCGCCTCACAGCACCGAGCCCTTCAAAGGCAGGAACCAGCGCCCTTCTTAATGCCATTTTGTTTCTTCAATTCAATCCAAACGCGCACAGTCGTCAGAATACTCGGAATCAGCATCAACTGAACCTGTGCGGCTACGAAAGAATCCGAGGACTTCCTGGACGTCATGCACGTGATGTTCATAAATTACATAATCCATTACTATGCCTTCACGTGACTTGCCTGGTCCTTTTTCAAGGTGCCACTCATGAATTCGAGCTGGGTATCGACAACGAGTGGAGCAACGGACAAAAGTGCGATAACCGGACAGACACAGATAGAAGACTGCATTCACCTGGATCTGTAATATCTAGCCATGGTTCTCGCTGACTTGGGACGGCGGATTAACTCCGCGATGTCGGAGCTGACGCGGTCGAATGTGGTTGATGAAAAGGTGAGTGTTGCTTACGTCGAGGAAGGAAGAAGGACAGTGCTAATGGCAATTATTACGGCAGGCGGTCGACAATATGCTCAGAGAAGTCTGCTCGGCTTTGCTTGAGTCGGATGTGAACATCAAACTGGTTGCGACGCTTCGAAACAACATCAAGAAGAAAATCAATTTCAAAGAACTCGGACCGAACGTGAACCGCCGACGGATTGCGCAAAAGGCGATTTTCGACGAACTCTGCGCGCTCGTCGATCCGCATGTGGACGAGAAAGGCGACGGCGGGTTCAAGCCGCGGAAGGACCGCTGCAACGTGATTATGTTTGTCGGTCTGCAGGGCGCGGGTAAGACTACCTCGTGCACCAAGCTGGCGCTGTGGTATCACCGGCGCGGGTTCAAGGTCGGCCTCGTCTGCGCCGATACGTTCCGTGCCGGTGCGTTTGACCAGCTTAAGCAGAACGCTATAAAGGCCAAGATCCCGTACTATGGTTCGTACACGGAGACCGATCCCGTCGTTGTTGCGGCGGAGGGTGTCGCTCGCTTCAAGCAGGAGAAGTTCAATCTGATTATCGTCGATACCTCTGGTCGACATCGGCAGGAGACCGAGCTGTTTGCGGAGATGGTGCAGATTTCGCAGACGGTCAAGCCAAACCAGACGATCATGGTTCTCGACGCCTCGATCGGTCAGGCGGCCGAGTCGCAGTCCAAGGCGTTCAAGGAGTCCTCCGATTTCGGCGCAATCATCCTCACAAAGATGGACGGTCACGCCAAGGGCGGTGGTGCGATTTCTGCGGTTGCGGCCACAAACACGCCGATTGTGTTTATCGGTACGGGAGAGCATATCCACGACATTGAGCCATTCACGCCCGAGCAGTTTGTTTCGAAGCTGCTTGGGATGGGCGATATGAAGGGATTGGTCGACCACGTCAAGACGCTGAACCTCGACCAGAAGGAGACGATGAAGCATATCGAGCAAGGAATTTTCACCGTTCGCGATCTGCGCGATCAGATGAGTAACATTATGAAGATGGGGCCGTTATCGAAAATGGCGGGTATGATTCCGGGAATGAGCCAGATGATGGGCCAGATTGGAGAGGAAGAGAGCGACAACAGATTCAAGCGGATGATGTATATTATGGATTCGATGACCGAGAAAGGTGTGTCCTGTTTTTCAACTCTATTGATATACAGTCTACTAACTATGCATAACTAAACAGAACTGGACAGCGACGGCAAAATCTTCGTCGCAGAACCGACTCGAATCACGCGCGTCGCCAAAGGCAGCGGCACCTCAGTCGTGGAAGTCGAGCAGCTCTTATCGCAGCAACGAACAATGGCAAAGATGGTCAAGCAAGTCGGCGGCAAGAAAGCCAGACCAAAAATGAAAAGACTGCGCGCGTGAGTTTTTGGTTAGATCGTTTTGTTGTTTTGTTTTGTATATTTAGAGGCTCTGTTTGGTTTCTTTTTATAGCGTAAGAGATGTCTGCGCATGAAATATGAATGTAATCAATTATAATCATCATTTATATTACAGTATATACAACTAAATGAGCTCCTTTTTTCTATTTTAAGCGAGAATATTAACCGCGGGACCGTGTGTGGATGTAAGCATGACTTCAAGAATCAAAGGCTTATGCCGCTGCTCGTGGTTGACGACAGCAAGCCGGTAGGCATCCATGAGAGCTTTGATATTCAGCTTGATTTCTTCGTCGGTGAAAGTAGTCTATGTCACGAGTTAGCATGTATGTATATATAAGGAGAGTACAGCAGCAACTTACTCTGGCGACATTCACTTGAAGCATATCTTCAATGGTTCTGAAATCCATCGTGCCAGAGGAAGCACGCAGAAAGCCGACGATGTCAGTGCCGACAGTTCCTCGTCGCTCGTTGGGCATCAAACCCTTCGGACCGAGTATTCTCTGCACGCCCCGCAGCAACGGCAGCGCCGTCGGCGTCGCAAACGACTTTTCAAACGTGATTTCCTCCTTGAGCACCTTATCGACAAGTTCCGCGCCGCCCGCGTAGGTCGCGCCGTTCGCCAACGCCGCGGCAGCTTCCTCCTCGTTATCGGTAAAGACCGCGACCCGCTCGAGCGAAGGCGCTTTCGGCAGCCGGACGCTTCCTCGGATCGCCTGGAAGTGCAGCGGATTGACCTGCTTAACCATCAACGTGATCATGTTCGTGCCGTCCGGTCTTCCGACCTCGGCGGCTCTCAGGTAGCGGGCTGCCATTTCGATCCCCATGGTGATGGGGGTGATGCGGGTTGTCCTTGCTTGCCTGCGTAGAAGCTCGATCTTGCGCTTCTGGTCCCGCAAACGCTTATCTTTGTCGGCTTTCTTCGCCGCGGCTTCTCGCTGCACGAAACCGGCAACAGGAGCAGTGTTGCCGCCCTTGGCCGGTTTCGAGGACTTGAAGCGGACGAGAGCAGGAGTGGTCGTCGCAGCAGCGGCAGGAGCAGGTCCAGCGTACAGCATTGGCCGCGCAGCTAATGCCGTGAGCCTTGATGTGAGTCCTCGCCGGATGATCATATTCAAGAGGAAAATATTAAACTGATTGAGAAGAAGAGGAAAGGGAAGCACTCAGGCCAAATGGACTCGGGAAGTTGGCAGCGGACGGTAAGTCGGCGTCGGGGGACTCTGAATTTTTTGCCAAATCCGGGTAACTGAATTTAACCCGGGTAACTGCTGTCATTAGGGAGATGTTGGTTGCATATTGTAGAGATATGCGATAGGCTTCATGTGAGAAGCAGATTGTGAAGGAGTCTGTGAAGCAATGGACGGATCTGGACTCGAGACCGAGCCGGAGGCAATTGGGATTGTGGAGCCGGTTCTGGAGAGTGTGAAGGAGGCGGCGGTGTCTGGAGATGTGTCGATAGAGCACATCCCTCGTCACTTGCTCGTCGGCGCAGATGCGGTCAACGCGCTTCGTCCGGATAGCGACTTTGTGCGGTATTCGTGGGATAGACTGAAGGAGATAATCGGTGTGTCTGTGTTGATAATGAGGCGGAGTTAGGCGGGGGCAAGTGCGGTGCTAACAAGAGGATCTGTAGGATCGAATCAGCTGTCACTGCTCGGTCGCGTGCCGTCTGATCTACGAAAATACATTCTATGGAAAGCGCAGACGATTGAAAAGTACGGCAAAGTGTCGAATTTCATTCTACAGGAGCGGCTGCATTGGGGACCAGGCGAGGAGCTTGCGGCGCCGAGTGGCAGCTCTCTGTTTGAGTGTCGGTGTAGGTGTCTTTTTATTTGACTGTGTTTTTGATTGCGAAGACGGTGGCTGACAATTGGATCTCGGGTATACCTAGCTGACTACAAGATTCTGATGAATGATTTCCCTTACGGCTTCGAAAAGGGCATCGTGCACGTCGTGGTGTGGACCAAACTCGCGATCCCGAAACTCGACACAGCGGTAGCAGACCTCACGCCCGCGGCACGAGCTGCAATCGAGGAGTTTGTAGACAAGACGTTCCGGCTGCCGCTGGAGATGCAGGTTGAGGATATTCTGTGGTTTAAGAATTGGGCTGCGCTGATGAGCGTTAGGGATATCGATCATTTCCACGTGTTGCTGAACAGGCCGCCGGTGGATGAGCGGTTGGTGGATATTTTGGGCGAGGACGTGGATGTGAAGAGGAAGTGGGCGGCGATTGATCCGAGGGTGGAGTTATGATACAAGATATAGAGCAATAATATTAAGCAATAAAGCAGATATTATAGATAGTTGGTAGATATGGACGTTGACTACACTCGCGATGCGGCTCCAAAGCAGCCCCTGGAAACGGCCGCAGCTTCCTCACCGCTCACCGCTGCACTTCACCACATCAAAACACCCCAATTCCAACGACAATCGCCATCTGATGACAAGAAACCACCATCTCTCATAAGCAACATGTCGAGTCTCACCGAAGACTACTTTTCCCAGCACCGCCTCGCCCCCAACGGCAGCCACAGCCCAATCCTCCGCTCGAGCAGCACAGAACCGCATCCCTCACTCCCCACCGCGGCCGACAGCTCAAACATCGACGACATGATCTCCTACTCCGACTCGGACTCGCATGACTCAGACTACGACGCCAACGGCCTGCCGTTCCCGAAACCGATCCAGCGCGCGGCGTTTTCGGCGCCGGGAGCGTTCGATCCGGATACGTTCCTGCTCGCGCAGCATCGGTATCAGCGGTTGGAGGATTTGCACTCGCAGCTGGAGGATTGGTCGAAGGTGCTGAAGAAGGAGTTGGTGGAGCTGATTAATCGGGATTACGCGGACTTTGTGGGGTTGGGGAAGTCGGTTAGTGGGGGGACGGTCAAGGTTGATGATATCAAGCTTGCGGTGATTGGGTTCCGAAGAGAGGTCGAGGTAAGTCTGCGATGCTTCATAAAGACGTCTGAATTGATATGCTGATTGAATACGCAGGGAATGATAATCCGACTAGACTCCGTCATACAAGAAATCGAGGATCTACTCTCTCAAAAAGCAGAAGTCCGGCAGAAACAAGTATGCTCTCGTCTACCTCTTGCTTCTACTCTTGCATCTACATCAACTAACGCCTTCCACCACCAGAACCTCGGACGCACACTCTTGTTCTTCGCCCACCGGCTTCAAGAACTCGAGCTCGCATTACACGTACACGACTCCCCATCCCCCACCCAAGACGAAATCGAATACTCAAGGTACCTCCCCCCCCCCTCCCTCTCCCTCTCTCTTCACATCAAACTAACAAACCCAAGTCCAATCGACCGCCTCCGCTCGCTCTGCATGCAATTCGCATACATCAAAAAACTAATCACAAAGCTCCCGCGCGACCACCCCTTCGTCTCCGCCCAGCAGTCCCGCGTCTCCACCCTCCGCGACTCGCTCCTGTCCGAGATCCGCAAGGGGCTCAAGGAGTATAGTCAAACAGGCGGCTCGACGGATGGGTATGGTGATATTTTTAAGTACGTGTATATCATACAATGAGGTGTGTAAAAGAGGTTCGAGATATGCATTTGTGAAATATTCCTGTTTGTGGCGTTTTGTTCTCCTTCATTGTGTATATTCAAAGCGTTGTTTTCTTTCGATATTGTGTATAATCAAATACAATTGACATTCATCCTGACATTTATTCTACTATACACGTTTTATAATCGAGAACAAATTTCATTTTCGCCTTTAAATCAGACAGACACACAAAAACACAAAAAAGGTACTTTATGCCTAAAAATCAACAATAGACAAAAAAAAAACAACTCATGCCTCACTCAATAAAATAACTACAAATCAATAAATAAAAAAAAAATGACCCTAATTCTTGATGAATATAGCCCGCTGCTCATGTCGCAAGTTCTTATACGTCGTCTTGTCCAGATGATCTAATCCCAGCTCGTCGTCTTTCTCCGCCATATCATAGACCACCATCTCGTCTTCCAAATACAGCGGCTTCGGATACGACGCGCGCTGCACGAGCGCGAACTTGATCTTCTCAAACTGCTTGTCTTTGATCCCCGTGCGCTCCTGCAGTCGCGCTTTGGTATCGGCGAATTTCTCACCGGGTTTGAGCGTGAAGAAGAAGGGAATGCCGTGCGTGCGGTTCGCTTCTTTTTGGAAATGGAAGGCGGTGATCAGCTTCTCCTTGTCCTTCCGCTCGACTTCGTCCGCGGGTAACTCCTCAGCGTATAACTGCGTCGAGTCAAGGATCGACAGCACAGAGTAATCCGGTGGGAATTGCCGGTGAATCTTGTTGATATTCGCGCCGTAGAAGCGTACCCTCGAAGCCACCTCGTCCGACAACCCGGCCTTCTGCTTCAACACCTGCAAAACCTCGACCATCGTCCCGTTCTTCGGCACCAGGATATCGTAATGGTGCTCGCTCGTGATGCCATCAGTCAACCACGTCAGCTTCAAAGCCTTCATCGACTCCAGCTCCAGCAACGCAACATCCAGAACTTCGTAGTACATCGTATGTGACAGAACCTGGGCGTATACCGGCCCGAGCAACTCCTTGAGCGAAAGCGACGTCGACGCTTTAATCGGCGCCTTGAGCGCTCCGCTGGTGTGCGTCGCGCACAGCCGCAAATGCGTAGGGTCCACGTTGAGATGCTTGCCGACTTTGGCGGAGATTTGGTTGTATTTGTCGTTTAGAGAGAGGTAGAGTTGGAATTCTTCTTGGATCGCCATGTGTGCGAACCGCGGCTTGAACAGAATCTGTATACGGTTGCGGAGAAAGTCGTAGTATGACTTGGCATCATGACAGCCGTGAATAGTGGCGAGCCTAGAAATACACAAAAAACGTTAGTAGTGCTCATGATGGCATAAAGAAGTTGACGTACTCAGACTCTGGCAGCCGTTTTTGGAAACATATAATATCGCCATCCTGGATCTCGACACCCGAAAACGTCTTTTTGGAATCAAGGCTATCGACCATAGTCGCCGAGATCTCCTCAAACAAATCAATAGCTGTATTTGGCGCCCACTTCATAGTCTTGCAGATATACGAATACAGCACCGAAAGCTTGTCTTCTTTCCCCACAGTCACGCATCCGATTCCTGTTATCGACTGACTGTGGTGATCAAAGTACTTTAGGAAAATGAGAATCTTGGCCGAGCTCGCGTTGCCGCCGGCTTGGCACGGAATCAGCGCCCCGGTCTCGGGATCGGTGGTCGCCTCCTCCATCCACAGCGTCATCTCCATCGACTGCGCAGAGTGCTTGTCTCTCACCTCCTTGAGCGAGCGCGGCACAGAGTCCAGAAGCGGTAGATCAGGTCTGATTGTCTTGTTCTGACGACTGACCATCAGCCAGAACCGAAGCGCGGCAGGGTTCTCGATCGCGAGGTCCTTTGCGATCTGGTCCCGCAGCTCGCGCAGAGTAGACGTCTTGCGGACTTTGAACAGCATCGGACGCGCCTCGGGCGCGACTTCGTTGTTGGGCTCGTCGCTGCCGGCTAAGCCCCAGGCTCCGATGTCGACGCCGTGGTAGTTGACAAACTGTCGGGTGCTCATGACCAAGACGTGCATAAACAGATGCTGCTCCTCGCGTTCTTTCCGTCTGGCTTCCTCCTCGCGCTGCTCGCGCTCGAGACTCTCAGAGATGTGCTGTGGAGTGTCTTCTTCCTTCAAGGGCGCCAGCAGGTTATCGACTCGCGACTTTCGGAGGTAGACCAACATGTAGGCGTTCGAGTGGCGCTTGAGCGAGAACTTGTTGAATTGACGCATGGGGTAGTGACCCACAAGACCGTTTGTGTTGCTGTTGTTGTTGCTGTCTTTCAGGTCCTCGCCGTAGTTCTCGTCGAGAACTTCTTTGAGGGTTGCCCGCGTGACTCGGTCGTCGTCAAACTTGTACCAGTCGCCCTCTTTCTCGGGCTTTAGAAGGGCGTAGTAATGCCCTGCGTTGAGGTCACCGGAATGCACGAGCACGCCATGGAGGACATAGACCCATGGCTCGGATCTGTCGGTCTGAGGTTCGAGAAACTCACTCAGATCGATCTCGAGCGGGAACTCATGGCGGTCGTTGATCTTGACCATCATGTCTCGGTTGAAGTCGTATTCGAAGCGCTTGAGCTGGAGGTGGAGGACTGGAGGGAAGGACTGGAAGATGACGCCCTTTTCGGCGTCTTGCAGGCCGTATCCGGTGGCTTGGTACTGGTTCTCGCCGTTGAGGGTCTCGACTTGGATGTAGTCTTTAAAAGACTCGTGCAGATCTTTCATACCCTTGACGTTGAGCTGGATGTCCCAAAAGTCTTCCGATCGGGAGGACTCAAAGTCGACGTTGATGCACTTTACAAAAGACTTCATCTGTCCAACGAAAATATCTGTGAGCGCGTTCTCGACGGCGGTGCCCTTCATCTTCCCCTCGAGATTGTCCATGAGGACGCGGTTGAACTCCTGGACGTCGTGCTGGGTGAAGGCCTCGGAGGTGTCCCAGCCAAAGGAGCGGGTGAGCTCGTTTGTGCCGACGGGGGCGGGGGAGGATTGCAGGAGGTAGAAGGCACGCTGGAGGGCGAGCGGGACGGACGCGGTCGGCTCGTCGGTCGCGGTCGGGATCTGGTAGACGGCGCGGCGGAAGATGGAGGTGAAGTAGAGGGACTGCAGGAGGGAGTTCATGTAGCAGGTGGCGCCCTGGTTGCGGAGGCCGACGTAGCCGGTCTCCTTCTTGGAGTCGTAGTTGATAAAGTTGTGCCAGAGCACGCCGGTGGGGTCTTTGATGATGCGGACGTAGGCGTAGATGTCGACCTTGTCGTCCTCGAGGATGGGGAGATCCTTGCCGTCGACTTTCTGGACGAGCTTGCGGAGCTCGTAGAACTTTGTGAAGCCCCAGTCCTTTTCCTCCGGGGTGAATCTGTGGGAGGCCTGATGGAGGGTGAAGACGGAGGGGTCTCTGTGGTTTGCCATGACGAGGCCGAACTGGGCGCAGACCGCCCACTGGCCGGCGTCGGAGTCGGCCATGTCGGTGTCGGAGTCGGCCACGGGCGGCGAGCACTCGATGTAGAGCGAGACGTTCTCGATCTGGTTGAGGGAATTGCCCTGGTTGCCTGCCGGGAAGAGGAGGAGCTTCCAGGAGAAGCCGCCGAGGTCGAAGGCCGGGGAGTGGAGTCTCTTGTCGAGCTTCTTCCAGCTCTCGATCTTCCAGACAGACATCGACTCGCAGTCGACTTCGAGGTCATCGAGCGGCGGATACGCCTTGTCGCGCATCGCCTGCTCGTCGTCGGCCCGCACCGGTTGCGTCTGCGGATCCATGCTGTGGTGTTGGTGGTGATGCGATGTGCTGAGCGATGAGGTTGATCTTCGAGAGAATGCGAGAACGGAGGGTTCTGGTCACTGGTCACGTGATTATTAATATCTGTCTCTCTACAGCTGTTCTTCTATATACAACAATACAACAGCAATTGCAATAACAGTTATAATACAATACAGTACAATGGCAACAAGACACGAATTCTACCAGACAAACGACGTCCTCACGCTCTCCGTCTTTGTCAAAAACGCGCCGCCCACCGCCGCCGTCGAGATCAGCTCTGACTCTGTAAGTCTGCCTCGACCTCACTTCACCACCTCACCACCTCTAACACCGCCAGATATCCATCTCCTTCGCAGACTACTCCTTCTCTCTCGGCCCTCTCGCCGCAGCCATCGACCCCTCCAAATCCTCCTTCAAAATCCTATCCACAAAGATCGAGTTCAAGCTGCACAAACTCGTCCCCGCCAAATGGGCTGCTCTCGAACGTTCGGATCTTGAGGCTTCCTCTGCTCCTCCCGCCCTGCCCTCCGCCTACCCGTCCAGCAAAGGCGCAAAAGACTGGGACAAGGTCGTGGTCGAGGAGATTGGCGACAAGCAGGAGGAGGTCGAGGGCGGCGACCCTGCCTCGTTCTTCTTCAAGAAGCTGTATGCTGATGCGGACGAGGACACGCGACGGGCGATGATGAAGAGCTATGTCGAGAGCAATGGCACCGCTCTGAGCACGAACTGGTCTGAGGTCAAGAAGGAGACGATGAAGACCAGTCCACCGAGTATGTACTTTCTTATAAGTTTTTGCAGAACTATACTGACACTATCTACAACTCTGCAGGCGGCATGGAAGCCAAAAACTGGGACAAGTAGAACTATCAGCAGTTGCGCTGTGTTGCTTTGGCGTTATGGACATATTGCTTTTCGTAGTGAAAGTATTAGCTTAATCTATCTACAGTTACTTTCTCAGCTTTCTTCCTCCCCGTCCACCAGGTGCTCCTCCACCCATCCCACCCATCCCTCCCATTCCACCCATCCCGCCCATCGCATTCATCATATTCGCCAGACCACCCATCCCACCCGCGCCTCCCGCCATATTCTGCAGCGCCTCCAACCCCTTCATACCCCCCGGAAGCCCCGCCAGTCCCGGCGGCATCTTGCCACTGCTCGCCGCCGCAGCAAGTTGCTCCATACCAGGCATGCCCGCCATCCCCTTGAATATATCATCGTTCACGCCGCCGCCGGTCAGAGCGCTCGAGTGGATCGGGAGCACTTTGCTCATCTTCCATCCGCGGGGGACAGCAGGAGGCTCGGGGATCTCGGACGGAGCACCGGGGATCGGAATCTTGAGTGCGTCGGAGGGCACAGTTGGGTGTTCCTTTAGGAACTCGGCAATTTGTCGATACAGATCGCGCTCTGTTCGATAGTCAGCGTGTAGATTCTTTATAAAACAGTAAACACAATCGAAGAAAGACTTACTGTTCTTTACCCGAGGATTCACAGGCAACTGCGTCTCCGGGTCTTTAAGCATGATTCTCACGCGGCCGGGATTCGCCCAGTCTTTAGGATGCGTTTTCTGAGGCTATCAAAAAGCATTAGCACATCATCACTCACAACCACAACCACAACCACATCACCAACACACCTCCAAAAACGTCCGCATCCCAAGCGCACTGCACGCCTCTGCAATCTTATGCGCCAACGGATTCTCGACCGCCAACTCGGCATTCACCCGTCTTCCTTCCTGATGCGTGCGCGAGGCGTCAAAGTACACAGGATACACAATCTGCCACTCTTTGAACGCCGAGTCGTCCGTGACAAACTGCGACGAGTTCATGCCGGGCGGGATCATGTTCTTCGGCAGAGTTGGCATCTGCTGCTGCTGCTGTTGCTGTTGTCGTGGCCTGCTGCTGCTGCTGCTGCTGCTGCTGGAGGCGGCCGGTGTGAGATTCGCGGGCCCTGCGCCTCCTGTCGACGGAAGCGTGGCGAGCACCTTGCGGGGATCAAAGTCCGCGGGGTCGAAATCAAAATCGTCGATATCGTCTACTTCTTCCAACATCTTTGCTGTTTCTCCAAAAGTACAAAAGCTGAATGAATTGTGAAAGCTGAAGCCTCGCAGAGGCGGCGATGAGAAGTTTGGTGGACGAGTGTTGTGAGCACCGGGGTTTGTACCGATACTCCTCCTCCTACCAACTATCTACATCTGATCTTATACAACTAGTTCGTCAATTATCTATGAAAGAGCGCAATGCCATGGCAGACACTGACTCGTCTGGTGCTGTTTCCAGTGTTTGGGATAGGAACCTCAGTAATGCTCTACCGCGCACACCGACGCAGCCAGAACCAGCTCCAGATCACCCCCAGCAGCACCCCCAGCAGCCCTTCGTCCTCTACCACATCTCCACCAAGCCCAAGAAGCAGGCCCTGACCGAGCACCCGTCCGCGTCGTCTGGAACAGTGTCTACGCACCTCGTTCTCGTGGAGTACGACGGCATCTACGTGCTCGCTCTCGAGGTGCAAGTCTACCGCTCGCCTCTCCACACCACCCTCTTCGTCTCCAAAGCAGACTCGACCGGCTTCTGCAAACTCAACCTCCGCGTCCTCGTCTCCGCCATCCTCCGCGTTCTGCTAACAGCCACCGCAAGACCGGAAATCCCTACCCGCATCTGTCTCTTCGCCCGCGCGCAACCGCAGTATCTCTTCCCAGACTCGGGCTCAAACGGCTTCAAACACGTCCTCTCCGACCGCCAACTTATCCGCTGGTGGATCAAAACTCTCGACCCCCTCCTCTCCCTCTTCACCCCTCCTCCCCTCGCCCGCCTCCTCATCCCCGGCGCCGACAAAGCAGAACTAAAGCCCGCCCTCCAATCCTCCTCCGCCCTCTGGTCCGCCGGCCACATCTTCCACACCGACACCTCCTCGCTCGCGATCGAGACCGTGCCGAACTTCCCCGACGACCCAAAGTCGCGGTTCCTCGACAGTCTTGCGGCCGAGAACCGCGGGAGGGAGACTACGGTCGCGCATTTCTTTGACGAGCTGCAGATGAGGCAGGAGTTTTTGCTGGGGTTTGTTGTGGGGATTATTGGTGTTGAGGGTGTCATTTCTTGCAGCAGCAGCAGCAGCAGCAGTAGTAGTAGTAGCGAAGACGAACATCTCGGCGCGGTGGTGGAGATGAAGACATACACGAGAATCCACGACGCGATCGTGACTGGAAATTACGGATCAATACGCGATACGCGGAATGCCACAGCCGCCGTGCGCATGGCTATGCCTGAGGGCTCGAGGTTTGAAATTATGGGCACTTTGGTCGGGGAAGAGCAGAGTAGGAAAAAGACTGAGCCGGTGAAGACTCCGGCGGTGAATGTGATGAGTGGGATGATGGTTCGGAAACGGGCAAAGCCGCCTAGGGATGTTGCAACTGCTCCTGAACAGACAAAGAAAGCAAAGATAGAAGAGTAGATAGTGTACATAGCAACCACAATCAAACATTAAAAATAGTCCTCAACAAAGCAAAAGACTACTCCTAATCAACCTCGCCAGATACTCACTAATTCCCAACCCCGACTCATCCCCCACAACATTCATCTCCGCCTTCCTCCCCAAAAACAACATCCTCTGCACCTCCGCCCTCATCTCCTTCGCTCCCTCGCAATCCATCCACTCATTCCCCAGCATATTCATCGCCATCCTACGATCCCGCTTCGACAGCCCCGCATAAGCGCTCTCGTACTCGTAGTCGAGCAAGCGCACGCCGATCCATTGTAATCTACCGGCGATCAAAGTAGACGCCTCGTGCACCATCGCTTTACTGCCGTACTTGTATATCCCGAGAATATGGATTCCGTACGGGTCAGAGTCGACTATACCGAGCAGTGGGATTTCGGGATAGGTTTCTGAGATTAGGTGGACGAGGCCGCGGGTTGAGATGTCGGGGTATCCTTTTCCCTACAAGTCTTGTTAGCTCTCGCGCTGAGAAAGATAAGGTCAAGGCAAAGGCGGAGGACAGTGATCAAGAGAGCCCGGCCGACATCAGGCCTGCTACAAAACCCAGCCGAAACAAGAGTCTGAAAAACAGCCTCCTTCTCAACCACTAGCACGTAATCAACCCCATCCAACCCAATCCTCTCATCCGCCGCTTCAATCTCCGGAACCAGCGCCACCTCGCTCCCCGCGCCGACCCTAACGACCTTCCCCTCGCGGTCCTTGACGACAAAGAACCCCGCCATCACTCCCTTGCGCGAGGCAACGACGCCCAGCGCGCGCCGGGGGACAGAGAGAGTCGCCGCGATGTCGTCGACGAATCTGTCGACTTCGGACTGCGCTTTGAAGAGCGCGACGTCGCGGTAGTAGATGTCGCGCTTCGTGACTGTTTTGCTGAATGTGAGGTTCTCGGATATTATGTCGAGGATGCGCATTAGAGCGGCTTTGTTTTCTTTGTTAGACAGCACAGAGACAGAGGAGAGAGTGAACTAACAAACCGAAGCGACGGGCGGAAGAGTGATTTGCACCGGGAAAAGCCACGGTGATGCTCTTCGGTTTTGACGACGGCTTTTTCTCAAATCTATCGAGAGTTGAGTTATATCAACAGAGTAGAGTCAGAACAGACGGTGGAGATACCGGTTCCGTAGACGGATACAGAGAGAGTCGGGGTGCTGGATCATGTCGAGGACGAGGTGCTCTACTCTGTCTAGCAGATGGGCTGAGGATACCTCGGAGTCCGAGATGACTGTTGAAATCAGAGACAATTACAATAAAGTAGAACAGAATACAATGCAATACACACATTCGTCGTCCAAGTCCATGAAGCTGTGAGTTATCAGTTATTGAAAGAAGAAGAGCTGCTGTTGATGTTGAAGAGCAGTTGGGAGGTGATTATGTCAGCGTGGCTCAACCCAACCGCTATCAGCATCACCACATCTCTCCATCGCGGTCTTCTATCCCCACACGATAAGAACAACAGCAGCAGAATGAGCAAAGCAAAGACAGAGGGATCCAGCAGTGTGCAGCACACAGTTCTCTGTCGGCGGTGTCGACTGCCGCTGCGGATGCACGAGCAGATATCTGATCTCGATAGCAACACATTTGATCAGTTTCTATCCAGTGAGTCTGTGTACTTGTTCATATAATCCTGTTCTCTGCTAATCATCATCTCTATTCATTAATCCAGGCTCCGCTCCTATCAATGCAGATCTCGACTTTTCAAAAGAACAGAAAAAAGTCGACTACTACAAAGACCAGCACGGCATCGGCTCTCTCCGCGATCCCTACAGCAAGGACTACCGCAGACCATCAGCAACCGCTCCCGTATCCCCCGCGCCGCTGCGGAGCGTGAACGGCGACTCCTTTGTCTTACTTTCCGACTCTGTGATTTCAAATGCGCGGACGGCGGCGGATGCGGGCGGGATTGTGGGTAACTACGAGGCGATGCTGCGTAGGGATTACTATAGCAATGAGAAGAGAGGGGAGGTGGATGAGACCAGTGCGGCAGAGAATACGGGTGATGAAGAGGATCTGTATGCGCTCTCGAACCGACTAAAGACCTCAGATAAGATCCACGACATCGTGACGTCGAAAAGCGATATCGACCAACCCATCTGCTCCGAGTGCGTGGAACTACTACTCCAAGGGCTGAAGCAGCAGTACGTCGAAATCGTTCGCGACCGGGATATCTACGCCGACTTTCTCAAGCAAGTCAAGGACGAGAAACCGACCGACGAGCAGCAACTCGCGGCCGAGAAAGAGCTGGCAGAGATAATCGCCGAGCAAGAGCGCGTGATGACAGACCTGCATAAAGCAGAGCACGAGCACGCGACTGTCGTGCAGGAGATCAAGGAGCTCGAAAGTCAGTCGCGCGACCTGGACGAGGAGGAGAAGAAGTTTTGGGAGTTGAGGAATAAGTACGCGCAGGAGCTTGATGATTTCTTGGAGGAACGGGATATGGTTAAGATGCAGCTAAAGAGAGATACAGAGATGTATGAAAAGTTGAGAAAGACGAATGTGTATTCTGATATCTTTGCTATTGAAGGTGGATCCGCGGCTGTCGATCGAATGGCTGGTGTTTCTGGGAAGCGGTAACCTCTTTCTTTCTCTATCTTCTCTTCTCTTTTATTTCTTCTTGGGTATGGCGTTGGTGTTGGGTTGATATCTATGATGCAACAAACAGTTTATTAAAATAATGTACAAACTACCAAACATTAAGAAAAACATCAAGAAAGAAAGAATGCAATATCCACCATCCTTGCATTTACCAAACACCTTTATAACTAACTATAACTAACTATACTAACTCTATCAGAAATCAAAATGGGACACCCTCGACCCACATCATAAGTTTTCTAGTCGACTCCATGAGCGTCAAAGTGATGATTGTATGCGGTCCGATTCTCATAAGATGAGCAAAGAATCCCTTATAAAGCGCCATCGGACCCTCGATCTTGACCGTCTTGAAGAAGCAGTCAAACGGACCGGAGTACAAGTTCCCGCGCTGGTTGTACATCCGCGTCATGATGACGTCCCACGGGTTCATGACGATACACACCCCGAAACCGCTGACGGCGCTGGAGAGCAGGTGCTGCGAAGTGCCCTGGGCGACGTTGTACTTGTCGAGCGTGCGCTTGCACCAGTTGTAGATCGGGAGCTGGACGGAGGAACCCGCGCCGGTGCGCATGACGGCGGAACCGCAGCCGCGGTAGAGACCGGAGAAGCCTTCGGATTTGTAGATTGTAGACAGGCCGTGGAAGAGGGAGGTGTAGTGCGTCTGCGTGCCGACTTGCAGGACGGGGGAATATGACTGCATTCTAGTCTTGACGAGGAAGAAGGGCGAACCGGCGATGGCTATTCTTGTTAGACAACAGCTAGAGAGATGAAATTGAAGTAATGCGTACCTCCCATGATACCACTGGTGGCTCCGGAAAACACGTTGATGGCCAGGGTCGAGTCGGAAGGGTCGCCGAGGAACAGTTTGGCGGTCGCCTGTCGGATGGGCTCGTAGAATCCCAGACGACAACCGTTCAGTCCGATTTGATAGACGTACTAGACCATACTTGTCAGTACTCTTACTCATATATAGATGTATGTATACATGTATAAAAACTCACAGCACATCCGAGACCGCGCTGCCAACCCCGCACTCCCTCGTTCTTGAGAATAACACGAAGCGCCTGAAAGAGCCCGGTGTAGACCTTCTTCGCCTGTCCTTTTGACGCCAATTCACCCTGCAACTGCATTCTACACCACACATAAACAAGTCAGCGCTCTGTCTTTCACCACACTAACGTCTTCTAAGAGAGAAAGAACCCACCGAGTCTTTACGATTTCAATCGGATTCGTGACAGTAACGGCACCACAGGCCGCCAGCGCGCCGGCAATGAAGCCGCCGGTACTGCTGAGTTGCTTTTTAGGTGGTTCCTCGGCGGACATGGTGAGGATAGAGAAGAGGGTGAAGAAGAGGAAGTGGAGGAGGAGGAGCTCGGAGGAAGTCGAAACGAGAAAATAAAAATAAAAAAATAAATTTCTCGCCGACATCGGCCTTTTAACTCCGCCGTTGTTTCTGTTGTTGTTTACTGCTTTTCTACTCTTATATGTCTATTATTCTACTGTATAATACTCAATTACTTCTAACAATACTCTCAATATCTTCTTCTTCTCTTCTTCTTCCTCTTCTTATCAGTCTCGTGTGCTTTATATTCCTCCGCTCTCTCAACATCACGTGATCTTGTAAATCCCCGAGCCGCTCTCTTCCTCATCCAGCATCTACACATCCACATCTACATCTACACCTACATCTACATCTCTACGGAGAACAGGAACAGCAGCACAAGATGTCGGCGGTTCCAATAACAAGAGAAATAATATCCAGCTTCCTGCCCTCAAAGTCCTTCTGGAACCACAAAGACGGCACAAAGATCACGTCGATTGATTTCGACGACAGCGGATCGAACCTGCTTTGTTGTGGAGAGGACGAGAGCTTGACTTTGTATGATGCAAAGACCGGCAGGTTTGTATTTCTTCTGTTTCTGCGTTGCGAAAGAGCGACTATCTGACTCTGTATTGTAGATACATGAAACCGCTCTACTCTAAAAAATACGGCTGCCATCTCGCCCGCTTCACCCACAGCTCCACAAACTGCATCCACGCGTCCACAAAAGAAGACGACACGATCCGCTACCTCTCCCTTCACGACAGCAGCTACATCCGCTACTTCAAAGGCCACAAGCAAAAAGTCATCGGCCTCGAAATGTCCCCCTCCGACGACCGCTTCATCTCCTCCTCCCTCGACGGCACCGTCAGAGTATGGGACCTCAGCTCGCAATACAGCCAAGGCATGCTCACCATCCCCTCGCCCGCCTTCGTCGCATTCGACCCCGCCGGCGTCGTCTTTGCCGTCGGATGCGAAGCCACCGCCGAAATCCTGCTCTACGACATGCGCAACTTTGACCGCGAACCATTCGAAGTCTTCACCATCGAGCCCCTCCGCCAGACCCACGCCGACTCCGCGGTCCCGACCCAATGGTCCAAGATCGAGTTCTCAAACGACGGCAAAACTATCCTCATCTCGACTAACGGACCGTCGCATTTCCTCATCGACGCGTTCACGGGACACACTCTCATGCGCTTCACCGGCCATCCTTCAGCTTTATTCACGCCCCAGCGACAATATACTTCTTCCGGAAACACCTGTATCTCCCCCGACGGCCGCTTCGTCTTCTCTGGTACTTCTTAACCTCCATCCCGCTTTACCATATTACCGCCAATACTAAATAGTTTATGCAGGCTCCCACGACAAAAAGGTATACGTCTGGGACATCCAAGCCCCTGTAAGAGACGGCGCGCAAAGACCGATAAAAGTATTCGACTCCCGGCACTCGATCTCCAGCCTGGCCTTCAACCCACGCAACCTCATGCTCGCCACTGCTGATGAAGAGCTCGTATGTAACACACTTCCTTTAAGTCGAGTGGTTTCTATTTTGACGCGATTGCTAACTATCTTGTAGTCATTCTGGTTACCAGACCCAGCTACCATCGAGAAAGCAAAATAACATGCAATTCTTATAACTTAGACTATAGTGTACAATATCAATTCTCAATCCACAAATGGTATCAAAACACACACACACACAAAATTCATAACTCATAACCTCTATTCATACACAATCCCCTCCTCTCTCCCCCACGCCACCAAATCCCCCGCCGTCCCAATCTCCGCCACAACCCCGCCGCCCGCTTTCTTCCCCGCGCCAAACCGCCTCTTCCGCGGATCAATAAGCTTAAACACCAAATCCAAGCTCCGGTACGCGTCAATCTCCGCCTGCGAACTCTCCGCCGCGGCCTTACCCCCGCGCCTACTCGCAGCCCGCGTGTTGCTCCCGCTGCCGACGACCCGTGGTTCGGTCAGGTTTTTCTCGCGGATCAGCCGCTCGGCGAGGTAATGCAGCCAGAGCGTGTTTGTGCGCGGAACGTACAGCGACCAGTCGAATCTCTGTGTTGGTTTTCCGGACCGACGTCGTTGGTTCGAGCTCGTTTCTGACGACGCCGCAGTGCTGTTTTCGTCGGATGAAGATATCTGTGGGAATAACTTTCTCACGAACCGGTAGATGTCGAATTGGTAGTCACCTATGATATATCAATAAATACACTGCTTCAAAAAGAAATTGAGCAGCAACTCACCTCGACCGTTGTATAACGCCGGATCATCCATACTCGAAAACACAACCCCCTCATCCCCACACCTCGCTCTCGACAACGTATAATCAATAATCGTAACCTGGATATTAACTGCATATACCTCCTTCGTGTCCTGCAAACTCAGCTTCTCAATCATATCAGACACCTCAGACTTCTTCCGGTCCAGCACAATGTTTCCCCAGTGCAGATCCCGGTGCTCAAACTCGACCGCCTGCTCTGCTTTCGCAATCGATTTCGCGACCCGCCAAAACACAGTCGCCGCCTCGCGCCACGACTTTAGCTTGAAATGCTCGAGATCTGTACCTCCGTTCTGCAGCATCACGATGCAAAACTTCTGCTCCTCGTCGTAGAAATCTGGACGCTCGTTCTCGCTCTCTTTCAAGTCTGCGTATTGATCCCACAGCGTGAGAAGATGCTCCGGATACTCTCCCTTGACGATATACGCCCCCACAACATCCACAAACCCATCAAACCTCATCATCGTTTTCGAAATCTTCAGCTCGTTACTGATATCCTGGATCGAAGCCTGCTCCATATCTTTCCGTCCAAACGGCATGATCTTCAACACAGTAGACTGCTTCGTGCGCGCGTGCAGCGCGGCATAGACTTCGGAATACGACGCCTCCCCCAGCTTTTGCATAGACCACGTCCGTCGATGCTCCTCGATAAACTGACTGAAATCCTCAATGGTAGGAATCGTACAAAAGTTCAACAACTCCTTCAACTCCGCCTCCTCTTGCTCTCTTATCCGCGCATCCTCAATCTCCTTCTTCATCTCTTCCTCCCGTCGCGCCCGCAGCAGCTCATTCTCCTTTGCATCCTCGCGCTCTTTCTTTTCTTCTCTGACCTCTAAATCCCACGAATTCGTCACCTCCCGCAACGGAGACGAGAGGAGCGGGATAGAATCCCGCCGCGAGCCAGCAGCTGGAATAGGTCGAATAATCGCAATCGGCGCAACTGCTTCCTTTGCAAACGGCTCTTTCGATTCACCTGTCTTTGGTGTCTCGACAAACGAGCTCGATCGCCGAAGCGTCGCAGGCGATTCAGATACCGGCGCCACAGCGACGACCGGTGTGGGCGACTTTGGTCGGGATTCTGTGGGCGCTGCCATCGTCGCGCTCGTTGGAGTTGAGCGTGGTGGCGACACAGGTTTCGGCGCAGAAGGACGTTTAAGAGGACTCGAGAACGCAGCAGGATCATTAGCCCGCACCGGAACCGGCTGCGCGACCAGCGGCGAATGCTCCACCGCCGGCGACGACGACGGCGTAATCTGCTTTGCAACCACTGCCACAGCGGTCGGTTTCCGAGGACGAATCGCAATCTCTCGCGCTGGCATATGCGATCCAGATTCGATTTTGATAATATGTCTTTCCGCATCTTGGAGCTGCTTATCGCCGTGACGCGGGCGCGTCAGCGCTGTCTTTTTCGCTGCTTTGTTGAGGAGCCGGGGAGGAGAGACTGTATATTGTTCTTTTTCCGGCGATTCGGTGATGATAGAAGGAGGTGGATGAGCCGGTGCAAGACGCGTCTCTGCAGGTCGCGGGGGTCGCGTTGGCGGCGTCGCCTGATGCGCAAGCGAGCTGCCACGGGCAGCAAATGTGGGAGCAACCGCGGGCTTTCGCTCTGGTTTATCAATGACTACCACTGGTTTGACAGCAGGTTTCTCAATTGCTGGAGACGTGGCGGTTTGCTTCGGAGGCGCTGGATTAGGCTGCGATAATGGTTTGGCGGCCGGTGTTGACGAGCCGATGATTGCGTCAATGTCGAATTCGAGCTTGAGATCATTGTATACCGAAGTATCCGGCTCGTCTGTAAATAAACTGCGCTCGACAGTAGATTCTCTAGGCGTCTGAAGATCCGTCGTCGGCCGCGCAGTCGTCTCTGCGTCCTCCTTGTCCAAGACCAAATCCAAACACGCCGACAAATCAGAGAAATCAAACTTCTCAGTCTCCGGTATCGAAAGCGCGGTATACTTCGGCCGCGCCGTCTCCTCAGCAACCACCCCGATCGCCGGCGACGAAGGCGGTTCTTCCTCGAACCTGCTCGACAACGCCTGCGGCTCCTGTACCGGCTCAGCTTCACTCTCCGGTGCAGCATCGAACTGCAGCGCAGACGTCTTTGAATTCGCGTTCTTGGTGAGTAGCGGCCGTCTAGGTGATGACGGCAAGGAAGAGACCACGTTGTCGACTTTTGTCTTTAACCTCGCAAACGACGACTTATGACCGAGCGTCCTATTCTCCTGATCGCCCCGTCGACGCGAAGCCGCTGTCCCAGTCGCAGTCGCAGAACTTTTCTGCCCACGCTTCTTCAACGGCGACGACTCAAACGCCGACGACAAAAGCCCATCGCTCGGCTGCTCCCCGCTGCTGCTGCTACCTCCCTTCGTTTTCCGAAAAAGACCCGGAAACAACGCTTTCTTCACCGGACTCGCGCTGCCCCAGAGCTCAGAATCAGTCAATCCCTGCACATGCGCCGTCGTATGCGCGCGTCGTCCATAAGTCCGCTTCGGCGCCGCTGCCGACGACGATGACGATGTTGGAAGCGACATTGCGTGTTGGTTGAACGAAGGAGGAGATTACAAGTGAGGAGAAGCAAGCGAGCGACGGGGAGACAAAGACAACAAAAGGGTTTGTTTACATTTTAGAGTTTAACCGTAAACTCTAATCGTTCAGGCACACGTCCTCGAGAAGCCACATTCCTCCCTGCCGCGGTGGCTGAGGGCGATCTTGTACGTTCTCGAGCGCGTTTTGTCTACGTACAGATATCGTAAATATATAAGAAATAGTTGTATGAAGTAAGGACTGCGATACGAAGTAATTGAGTAGAAAAAGACAAAAGAAAAGAAGACTGAAACGTGCGCGGATTCGCGTCCATCGCGATTGCGCGTCGACGCGTCCTTGTTTTATCTCTCCGCCGACACGACGACCTTTAATCCCATTAAAGTTGGTCTGCCCCCGAAAAGGAGCTTTCGCCTTAATCTAGCTGCAGGAACTCGCTCTCTCTCGCCCTGTGTGCTGAAGTCAATCATCGTCGCATACTGCACTCTACGCGTCATATCTAGATCTATAGCGATAAATGATAAATGCATTCTCGATAACAGCTATATACACTACCTCCCTCTCTACGCAAAGTACGTCCGCCACAACACACCCTCCAGATCCTCCAACTGCTCCTTATCAAACACCTTCACGTCAACATGCCACGTATCCTGCCTCGTCTTTTTAAACTCTCCCAGCGCAGTCTTCACGCTCCGTCCCACCATCCCTGGATCGTTCGCCGCCTTGTTCGCCAACGTAGCCAGCACAGACGGCATCCACTCCGGCGGCGGGGATTGATACGGAAACGCCTGCACCAGCGCCGATAAACCCAGCACCGCAGCATGTCGCGTCAGGATGATATTGTTGTACTCCACGCTCGGCGTCGACGGCCGCGAACTAAACGCGCTCGCCGGTCCCGCCGACGACGACTTCAAAGGCTGCACGCTTCCACTCCGACTTGTGTCCCCGCTACCTCGCCCCGGACGCCCGGGCATCGGATTATCCTGCAACGCCTTTGTAAACTTCTTCTGCAGCTTCGTGATCACCAACCCCCTGAACCGCGCCGGCGAGCACCGAATCATGCCCGACAGCGTCGTCGCGGCCGTATCCCGGACTTCCAGCTGCGGATCAGAAAGCAGGTCTGAAACGCAATCAAACAGCCGTCGGCGATCAAGATTCGACAGCTTGAAAAGTTGCCGGAAATAAAACACCTGCGCGAGCGCAAGCACGCGTAGCCGCTGGTGCCAGGTGCTGGACTTTGACGCAATCTCGATTATACCGTCAATCATATCCTTGATCAGATTACTAGGCCACGGCACATTTCCAAAGTTCTTAAACATCGTCACCGCGAGCGAAATCACCTCCGCGTCTTCTTTGATATCCAGCAGGTTCAAAAGCTCCGGCAAAATCAGTTTGGGAAAAAATGGCAAAAGCTCTGGACACGAGCATGACTGCAGCCACGTATTGAACCAGATCATCACCGTCTTTCCACCATTAGTGTACGACGACGTCTCTTGCAGCGGCGCCCGCTCCTGTCGCCAAATAGCCAGCTGCTTGAAAACACCCTCAATCAGCTCCCGACGCGCCTCGTCCGGAACAAACGGGATCACACCCAGTGGCCCTGCTGCTCGGTTTTCTTCAAGAAGTATTTTCACGCTTCTGAATGACTCTGAATACCGCGATCGACTGATCGTACCCAACGTCCGTCCTATCTCCTCCCGAACACCTACACACCACAAGTCAGCAACAATCCCAATCTGCCCTGTAATATAAGTATAGCGCACCTTTATAATCGTGATCTAAATGAGCCAGAAAATCCTTCATAATCGGCTCCTCAATCTGGAAACTCCATGCCTCCTTTGCAATCAGCCTCCGCAGAAGCGATATCCGAGAACTTTCTTTGAACGCTGCATTTGACGACGCGTCAATTCTCACACTCGCCAGTTTCGTCAGAATCGGCCAAATAGCTCGCGGGTCGACAGAGGCCTGTAATTGAACAAAAATTAGTAACTGACGAAAGCTCAGGAAAATAACTAAGATACTCACAGAGAAAAACGATATGCAACCAGTCCAGTACCCAACCGTTTCAGGAGTAAGCCCGTCCTCAACAACCTTGTCTAGCACAGGAAGTGCAACCTCGATCGCCTTCAACTGAAACTCGCGACTGAGAGGCTCAGACAGCAAGCCACCGATAAGTTCGGCCGTCGCCCGATGATGATTTTTGTCCTTGCCATCGCCGTAGAGATTGTGGATGATCTCAACCATATCTTCAAACGTGAGCTTTGCAAACCCTTCGTGCACGATCGCGTACACTATCGCCGCAAACATCGCGTAGATGCTTCTAAACACATCATGCTCTGTTCGCGATGGCTCTTCCAAGAGAATCTCACAAAACTTCTCAAACCACGCTCGATCCACAGTCTCGCCGATCGCCCTCATCGTCTCGCGATCGCTATCTTTGAATTGAAGATCAAGCCCAGGTTTGGGATTCGCCTCTGCAGTAAACGACTTGCCCCACACAAGCCACCCCGGTCTATCCAAATCTCGCACAAAGTAATCCGCTTCAGGACTCTTGAACTGTTCGATAAATTTGGCCGAGAAATCCGGGTCATCCTGATCAACAGGCACGGTAATCACTCCAACATCCTTGAAATCACCCTGCAAGAGCTTCCGCACATCATAGCCAACCAACGCTTTCCCAATCACCGACGTGAACAACTTAAGAGCGCCCTGCACAAACGAAAACCGAATATAAGGATGATTATCAATCGCTCCCTTGAAGAAAATGACTCCCAACTCAGCAGGCTCATTTTCTCGCAAAAGCGAAAGACCACCGGTAAGCATAGTCGAAATCATAAACGTGATCCGCCAGTGCGTCTCCGCTTTCTGCAACTTCATAAGCTCTGCTTCGAGCACGTCAATCTTCGCCCGAGTATCCTCCGCCCGCTTGAGATTGCGAGTATTTGCAAACCCAAGACGCGCCGAAAGATCACGCTCTGGCTTGATCTGACTGACGAATTTCTCGTAATCATCAGAGTAGTATAGCTTTTTCGGGGTCATCCTTGTCGTCAGCGCAAACTGGAGAATCAAGTTCCGGGCTAAGTCATGGATCGACAGCTTGTCTGCTTTCGCGGCCGCCAGCAACGCTATTCCGTAGTCTGGGAAAACCCGCGGATCGCGCGAAACAAAGCGACGGATGCCGTCCAGGTACAGCGTGTGCATCGCACCTTTAGCACAATCGTATTCTTTTGCCGCGACGGCGTTGTTGAGCTCCTCGATAAGTTTGGGGGCAAGCAGGATTCTTGATTTCATAACGGTACGGATAGCAGCTTGCAGTGCCTGCTGAGACTGTCGTCGGTTCTTCGTGTAGCGCGACAGCGAACTTTGAACAAGGTCGAGGAGAAGCACCTTGTCCAGCTGCGAAGTCTTGCGAGGTCCGCTATTGTGCTTCACCCGCTGAAGATGGTAAATGTGAGCCCGACGCGCTAGCAAGTAGCGGGGATACTGCTTCCTTCTGCCCGAGATTTTGTAGTTGCGCGTATCGACAATGTACGACCGAACATACGTATCCAGAAGTTTCAGACTGTGTTCGCAGCCAATGTCAATAAACCAGACTCTCGTGACTGTCGCAAGATTCCGAATTGCAGTCACTTCGTCCTCTTTGTTCTTCTGCAGATAGGTATGCAAGTCATGAATCAACCAACCCAGCTTCTCGTGGATCTCATGAACCTTTATGTACCTAGGATCGTCTTTCTTATCTTCGAAAAAGTATCCAATCGGATACGTAAAGAGTTTCTTGATCGACAGAGCTTCCTCATCATCTTCATCTTCCTCTTCCTCCATCTCTGCTTCTGCGCCCAACTCCAGGTCGTCTTCCTCCGAGATGTATTCGCCAGAATCGGTCATTTCGACGTCTCCGCTATTATCGTCCTCTTCGATAGACACCTCGGCAGACGCACCACTCGCCGAAACCTGCGCAGGATCGTACAGCACCGACGCTCCGGAGATAATCATCCGCAAGTAACCCAGTTGCTTTGCGATTTCTTCCGACCAGTCTTGCTGCAGCTTGGGTCCTCCTTCCATCAACCGGCGAATTTCAGACATTGAATACTCTGCGCCGTCCTCATATACCCTGACAGCCAAAGTGACTTGGTCATCGGTCGGAACATGCCACTTTAGTTTCAGACCGGTCGACGGGTCAGTTTGCTTTCCCCAATCTTCAACGGTGAATCCTCCTTTTGCGGAATATTCCTCTTCATTAAGAAGCCTGCTATCAGAATGATAGACATTTGTCAACGCATAGATTGTGTGATGCACAAGAAATGATGAGTGCACGCTTGCAGCACCATAAGTCCTTTCACGCAGATACACCAGCAAGTCTAGAAGCTCATCGGAGTAGTTGAGCAATACGTCTCCAGCGGTCCACACGGCCTTGCGGAACATGGACAGATACCATACCAAAGACCGGTCTTTTGGCGCCACATCCTGAGATTTACTCTGCCCCGCCTGGTTCTCGTCAATCTCCTCTCGGATGTTGCCGACCAGAACTGGAAACAGTTTGTGGAAGGTTCTCTCCGGGTGCGTCTTACACAGGCATGATAGAAGATTGCTGATGGCATCAGCAGCCTGCGGAATGATATGATTTGTCACAAATGTGATGAACTTGTCTAGAATCAAATCAAACAGTTCGTCTGACAGCGCGCCTAGGACAACCGTGAATGTCGCCGGAAGCATGTTGACGGCATTCTGTTCTGGTGCAGCGCGTGAGTTGCTCGAGGAAGCATCTGGCAGGTTCTCCAACAGAGAAAAGATCCGTCCCATGAATGACAGCATGAACTCGCCGAAAGTGGCTGTTGACGATTTGAGGACGGCGATCTCGTCTTCATCACCTAGTGGAGGTAAGGTGCTGCTGTCGTTTTCTAAAGACTCTATCGCACCTGTGATGTACTCCATAGCAAGTGCAGACCCACATCCTTCACTGAGATCGGCAAACGGGACATAAGATGCAACGCTCTGAATAAATGCTAACGACTGAACTGTTTTCGTGAGGTCATTGGCGTCGATTCCAGGTAATGCCAATCCAAGAAGGGCAGTCACATGCGTGCGGAAAGGCTTGTTCTGGATTATTGTTTGCGAAAGTAGAGTGAGTGTCTTTAGAGATGTGATTGTCCGGTGCGTCTCGACGAGTCCTTGTAATGAGGCGTAGCTCTGGGCTAGGACGACCGGTAGAATGATATCCGGCTCCAAGACAGCAAGGTTCTGTAGCGCTGCTTGACAGTACATCGCGGCAGTTGCACTCTTTGCATAGATTCCCATAAGCACGACATCTTTTAATGTCAATACAAACTCACGCTTTAGCTCGGGACTCAGTCGGCGATCCTCGGGGGTGCTCAGCTCTCCAGACTGTTCTCTATGCCAGCGAAGCACAAAGAAATCTGTAAGACTCTGGACAAACTGAGCTAAATGCTTCGTCCACACGCCAGAGTTGGATGGATGGAAGAAAGTCTCGACTGACTGGATGAGACCCTGTAAGCCGCGAAGGGCGGAGCTGCAGTCGCTTCGGTCTGGCAGCTCTCCGAGACAATATGGTGACAAGGAGTATATGATCCACCGGGCCAGAGGTCGCGCAGCGCGACTTTTCTTAGCTTCATATCCCTGAGGGTAGCCTTCGGTGTTGACGTATGGTGAGCCCGCGCGTCCGATAGGGATCTCGAATAGACGCAAGGCACAGGTAAGCATGACGGCCGTCTGCTCTTTGGTGTAGATTCCGATTGCTGAGAAGGGGATATGCGCCTCGATTAGATGACCGGATGCAACGCGCGACAATATATCGATAATGATGAGATCGTATGATTGCGAGCGAGGATTGAGGGTCCAGAGATGAAAGAGCACTAAGAGATGAGTTAGTGAACTAAAGAAAGACTAGAATTAAGATAAAGGTAGATACCAGGTAGCCATTGCTGAGGATATAGATCTGGACGATCCTCGGGAGTGAACTCGGTGGGGATCAATGCGTCAAAGATGGTTGCAACTTGCAGAGCCGCGCTGGGATCGGAGGTGTTGAAGAGCGGAAGCAACTCGTCCAAGATCTCAAGAGTAGCATCAGGGGCGAAGAACCTGCGGGCAAAGATCGCCACTTTCGACAGCATCGCCATATCTTTCTCGGAATCTCTTATTGAGCCGACGAGCAGATCTGGGAAGGCAATGGCTTTCATCTCGCGGAAGAGTGGGCGCCAGTCGAGAGTGAGCTTGGAGCGGTCGACGAACGAGCGCTTTTGGGCGAGGGTGATGAACATGCGGGAGAAGGTATCGGACGAGCTGAGAGCTACACCCTGGACGAGAGCTAGCTCGTAGTATACGGCGGCCAGACGGGTGCGGGTCGAGATCGGCATGTCGAACTTGAGCTGGAGCCAGGAGCGCAGCTCGCGGGTCCAGTGGACGAGAGGCGCGACGGCGGCGGTCTCGACGGTCATGGAGACGTAGATGGACTCGACGATATGGTTGAGATGCTGGAGAGGGACGTCATCAGACTCGACAGGGAAGGGGAGAAGAGATGTGTAGGGAAAAGTCCGGGGCTTGCGAATGTCGGGGTCGGATGAGGGCGAGCGGGCGCGGGAGAAGGGCAGGGTCGGCGAGGATACGGGCGCGACGGTCGCGAGGAGGGAGTCCTCCATGGTGAAGATGAATGCGATGCAGGTAGAAGAAGATGCAGAGAAGAGGAGGAGAGGAGGAGAGGAGGAGAAGAAGAGAAGAAGGCGGATGATGACAAAAGCCCAGACGACCGAGGGCACGGCTGATTGAGCGGGTGCGAAAGACGTAATTGCAGACAGTTGACTACGTGCGGCGGCGCTTACTGAGTCAAATGCCTGGCCTGATATTCGTTGTTTGTTTACCACCGAATAGTAGATATTTATAAGACAGTTGTTGTATTCTATATCTATCGTTATTGCTCTTATTGTTGATTTTACTAATCTGTGGTTAGCAGGACCGGTCTGACGCGTCTGACTTTACTACTACCGCCGCAACTGCCCTGCAGCAAACACACCAGCGACAGCACACTTTGCTCTGAATTATCCAAACACTCTTCTGACTCTCTCTCGTCATTTCTGACTACAAATCTCAAACTTCTTCAAAACAGAACGCAAATCCAACCAAGTCTTCATCAATTCAATCCGCGCACGTGAATCTCCCCGATAGGATCTCTCACGTGACTTCGGAGGCGTAAGGTTGGCGTCAGAGATCTCCCAAAGCTGTAAAAATCGCGTCCGACGCCTTCTACAAGCCTTCGAGACCGTCAGCTTTTTTTCTATACAGCAGACCCCGGCCGAGATATTCTTCAGAGCAGGACTCCTTTCTACAGTTATAGAAATGCGGATATCGTTTCTGTCTGCTATTGCTCTTGTAGCCTCGTTGGCTTCGTCGACCTCGGTATGGATATCCTCCCTCCTCGTTACTGCAACGTGTTCTCCTTGCTCTCCTACTTTTTCTGACATCCCCCAATTTTTCAGGCAATCGACGAATTTTCACAGTCAACATACGACATCTCCGCAATTGACACTGCCAACGCTGAGAAGCTGCGTCCCTTGCTGCACGACATCGTCACCACCTCCGACTTCTTTCGATACTACCGTCTCGACCTCTTTGGACGACCATGTCTCTTCTGGGACGACGAAGGCATATGCGGCAACCGTGCCTGCGCTGTCGACACAATCGACGACGAAGAAGGTCTTCCTGAGATCTGGAGGTCCGAGTATCTCGGCAAACTGAGCTCGGGATCCGCCATTGACTCCGAGGCTGAATTCCTAGACGAAGCCTTTGGTGACGCCGAGATGAGCTGCGTCAAGGACGAAGATGCTCTCAACACGAAGCCAAAGGACTACTGCGTTCCCGAGGACGAGACCGGAGACGGTCCCGGGGTTTACGTCTCCCTGGTTGACAACCCCGAGCGATATACTGGCTACATTGGCAAACACCCCAACATGGTCTGGAACGAGATCTACAAGCAAAACTGTTTTGCCGAGGAGGTTGCCGACAACGCCATCGCCTCAAACAGCGCAGAGGTAGGCTCGATCGTGTCAGACACCTGCGTGGAGCGCCGCATGTTCTACAAGGTCATCTCGGGCATGCACGCCAGTGTGGCAATCCACCTCTGCAACGAATACCTAAACTACGACACCGGCGAATGGGGCCCGAATCTAGAATGCTACATGAAAAAAGTCGGCGACCACCCGGATCGCGTGTCGAACGTGTACTTCAACTACGCGCTTGTTTCAAAAGCGGTCGCAAAGCTCAGACACTATCTCGAAGACTTCACCTTCTGTACCGACGCGCAGGGCTACGACACCGAGACGCGCCGCAAGATGCTCAAGATCGCGATCGAGGCCGACAAATCCGTGCCTGACCTGGTCGACACTTCAAAACTCTTCAAAAGCCCTCAGCTCAAGGAAGAGTTCCGACAAAAGTTCGTCAACGTTTCTCGCATCGTCGACTGCACTGGATGCGACAAATGCCGCTTATGGGGTAAGCTCCAAGTCACGGGCTACGCGACTGCCATGAAAATCCTATTCGAGCTGCCTGATAGCGGTCAGGGCGAGGCGATCCAACTCCGTCGCATGGAAATGGTCGCTCTCATCAACACCTACGATCGTCTCTCAAAATCCATTGCCGCGATCGACTCCTTCCGAACAATGCTCGCCAACCCCGACGGCCTTCCTGACAGCACAGAAGAGCCCTCGATTTCCGAAGAAGAAACCCGACCGCCACCCAAAAAACACAACAACAAATCATTCTCGGCCGACTACGACAGCGAATGGCAAAACGCATGGGAAGCCATCAAATTCATCCTCCGCAGCTACGTCGAGTTCCCGCAAAACCTCTGGCGCATGTTTATCTACTACTCAAACAAATGGTGGACAAAGTTCAACGGCCGTGCACTCATCCTCGAAAAACAGCGATACGAGCAATTCATCGCTGCACAGGAAGCAGCTCATGCTGCTCAAGCAGGCGGTCATGGGCTTGACGATTTAACAGCGCAGCAGTGGCATCGCGACGAGCTATAAATTTCGTGTGTTTTTATTTTTTTTCTTCTGTTGTCATAGCTCATGAGTTGGTAATGTTGGGTAGATTATAGAAAGTACGATTGCTGTCATTGATGTGTTGAAGCGACTCTGTGATGTAAAATGTTCTGAAGTAGACGTTAGTAAATATCAATCATTCCAATTCCTCATATTCACTTGCCAGAGTAGTAAGAAGCAATAAAAAAATAATCAAAATATAATTCAGCAAAAACACAGCAAAAAAATAATCAAATGCGTCAGCCCGGAGTCGAACCGGGGGCTCGTCGATGGCAACGACGAATTTTACCGCTAAACCACTAACGCCTGATATATGTTTTCCAACGGTATTGACCACTAAGAGCTAACCTACATTTCGAGAGCGATCTCCTGATAGCAATGCTTGACCTTAATACGTTCTTGACTCGATTCTACGCAGCTATCTGCTTGAACTCGAATCCAGTCTATAAGACCGGAAACCAATATTTTATCTAAATATCGTTATTCCTACACCTGGCAATAATGTCTTCAACGAACAATGACTCATCCCTCTTCGACGGCGAGCGTGACGAACCCACCGGTAGGACGTTTTTCAATTTTCTGGAGATCACGCGCCTGCATATGCGTCTGGACGAGGTCAAGGATGACGAGCGCAAGATTATCTATGTTTGCAGTCGCCTGACTGGCACGGCGCGGGAATGAACTTCTGACTACTTGAACGATCTCGACTACGTCTTTCCATCGTATGAGCAGTTCATCAAAGACTTTACACTGAGATTCCTGCCGCCTGACGCCGAATATATTCTTGAGAGGGCGTTCTATGAGGCTCGTCAGACCACGTCGGTCTCGGAATATAACAGGGAGTTTGGCCAGATCGTGCTTTACCTTCCAAAGCCTGCGTCCCAGTACGCCTTGAGCCGCTATATCCTGGGTCTCCAGGATGATATCCAGTTCCTTGTGCTGCGGGGGCACCCCACTATACTTCGGGACGCTATGTACTCGGCTCTGAGTGTGGAGAAGCTGACGCCCCGTTCGCGCGCCGAATGCCGCGGCTTAGCCCCTGTGCGTTCTGCAGCAGTAGTCGAGTACAGCGAAAGCTCCCTGCAGGCCGAAAAGGCATTCTTCGACGCGTGCCAGACTAAGCCGATCCGGGAGTACAACGCGGAGTTTCGCGCAATGCTAGCGAAAGCACCGGAAGGTCTCCGCTCTCGCGCTATGAACCGCTACATCATGAGTCTGTTGGAGGACATTGAGTTGTACGTCCGGCGTAGGCATCCCACCACGCTCGAGGAGGCCATGCGATTCGCAGAGGACAGGGAGAAGGAATATATCGCTGCGACTAGACGGACAACGACGACTCTGCGGAGACCGCTGCGGGCCTCTCACACCCTTAGCTCAAGATGTTGAAGGAGCTACGCTCTTGTTTGACTGAGGAGGGCAAATGCTATTTCAAAGACTGGGCTGCTGCCTCGAGAAGACCGAGGAGCAGGCAGGGAACACGTTCTGCCAGAGATTTACCGTACACGAAGTTATGTTTTGGTGTTTTAGGACTTGATTGTTTATATCCGTTTTGTTTTCTGGATTAAGTGTTATTGTTATTTCACATGGTTTCTATCGTTTTATTTTCTGGTTTCTGTGATTGATTATCGTAATGATATATGGTTTCGATGTCATTTTGCTCTGTAGCCCTACCTTCCACCAACTGGAGTAATTCAACAGCAATACAGCACACTTTGGGAATAAGTAGTGCCAGACTTGTCGTGTTGAGCCTGCTGGTTCATATAGAACTTCCTCGGATACCTGGTAGGATCCTTGGACAAGTACTCAAAGTATTCCACTCATATGAATGGCCACGATAAGCATAGTAGATAAGTGATCAAAGTATGCATGTCTGCCTCAGTCTGCTGCCTTAATACGCACATGTCGTAGGGTTTATCCACAATATTTGTAGGTTTTGTAGGGTTTTGAACTACAGCATAACCGCACAACAACCATCGCTATATGCCACCGGTTCCCACAAACTCTAATCCCGCTGGATGAACAAACCTTCAAAATAAATAAAATTCCCGTAGTCATCATCAGCAGACGACTCTTCTGCGCAACCAACAACCTTCCATCATACCCTCAACGGCTGAGTGAAGATCTCTACTGCTGTTTAGGAGAAATGGCTGATACTGCTTCGAGAGCGTCAGCGCGTCGAGAGGCGCCGCTGGATGCGAAAACAACTGCGCCTTCCTCGCCAGGTCGAAGACGAGCGTCGCCTTCGCCATCGCCGCCACCGCGGTCGCGCGCGAAACGTCCGCCTGCTTGGGGCGACGGCGACGCATCTGCTTTACGTTATGATGAGAAGAGCAGGAGATCAGAATCACCACCGGCAGAACGGCAGACGAAATACAGAAGGACAAGGTCTCCGATTAGCAGCCGCGGCGGCGCTGAACGAAACGGTAGACGTTTACCGCCGGCGCAGAAGGGTACTGATCGCTATGTTCCGCCACCGCGGGAGGATTCCTCTCGCGGACGGCGAGTGTCGCGGAGCCCGTCGCCTCAGGCGAGACGCAGGTCTGTTTCGGTCTCGTCATACTCCTCCTATTCGTCCAGATCACGATCCCCGTCGGTCGACAGCAGAGGCAGATCGCTCTCGCGCTCATACTCTGGCTCAGCGTCCTCGCGCTCGCGGTCGTATTCCACTGGCTCGTACTCCTCCCGCTCGAGGTCATACTCTGCCGATTCTCGGAGTCCCCGGTCGCGCTCACGATCAGTCTCGAGAACGCCATCCAGGTCGCCAGCAAGGTCCGTCTCCCGCACGCCCTCTCCCGCCCTGAAAGAAAAATCGACCTCGAAAAGGCGCGCGCGCTCTCCATCACCTGCGCGGGCGTCGTCGCGAAAATCAGTTAGCCCGTCTCCACCACCGCGACGGCCCCGTGCCCTGCCTGACGTTGACAGACGACGTGCGGCCGAGCGCGAGCGCCAGGCGCAAGAACGACTCGCTGCCGAGGGCGAAAAGGAGAAGAAGGAATTCGATCCCCGGGCAGAGTACAAGAAGCTTCTAGAGCTTCGCTCAGGTGGTACTTATGTGCCGCCGGCACGACTGCGCGCTTTGCAGGCTCAGTTTACCGAGACCGACGAGAAGGAGAAACAGCGGCAGGCGTGGGAGGAATTGAAGCGAGGAATCAACGGGCAGATCAACAAGGTCAACAAAGCCAATATCAGAGAGATTGTGCAGGATGTGTTTAAGCAGAATCTTATCCGAGGCAAAGGTCTGTTTGTGCGCAGTATAATGCGCGCGCAGGCAGCTAGTTTGCCGTATACGCCTGTATACGCCGCGCTGGCGGCGATCGTCAACACGAAACTACCACAGATTGGCGAGTTGCTGGTCACACGACTGATTATCCAGTTCCGAAAGGGCTTCAAACGCAACGACAAGACGGTCTGTCTGAGCTCGACGATGTTCTTAGCGCACCTGTGTAATTACCAAGTCGCGCACGAAATCATCATCCTGCAGATCATGCACCTGCTACTCGAGCGACCTACCGACGACTCTGTTGAGATTGCGGTCGGATTCATGCGCGAGGTGGGAGCGTATCTGGAGACGGTCAGTCCTGCGGCTAATAACGGCGTGTACGAGCGTCTGCGAGCGATTCTGCACGAAGGTGAACTCGACAAGCGGACGCAGTATATGATTGAAGTCTTGTTTCTGGTTCGGAAGAACAAGTATGAGGATAATCCCAGTATTCTGCCCGATCTGGATTTAGTCGAGGAGGAAGATCAGATCACCCATATGCTCGGCTTGGAGGATCAGTTGAATGGCGAGGATGGGTTGAACGTTTTCAAATTTGACGAGAACTTTGCGGAGAATGAAGAGAAGTACCAGGCGATCAAGCACGAGATCTTGGGTGATAGCGATGACGAGGACGAGGATGATGATTCGGATGTGAGCTCGGAAGACGAAGAGACGGAGCCGGCGACGGCGGTCGACGATGGAAAGATTAAGGACATGACGAATAAGGATCTCGTGAATCTTCGACGAACGATTTATCTTACGATCCGGTCTAGTATGGATTTTGAGGAGTGCTGTCATAAGCTTCTCCGTATCAAGCTCCCGCCCGGCCAAGAGGTATGCTCCATTCTTCTGATTATATGTTGATTAAAACAGCTGCTAACGAGTTATTTAGATCGAATTGGTGAATATGATTATAGAGTGCTGCTCGCAAGAGAAAATCTACTCGAAATTCTACGGCCTCGTCGCCGAACGATTCTGCAAGCTCGGCCGCTTCTGGAACGAGCCCTTCACGCGCGCCTTTGAGACCTACTACGACACCATCCACCGCTACGAAACCAACAAGATCCGCAACATCGCGAAGCTGTTTGCGCACGTGTTTGCATCCGACGGGATCCGCTGGAAAGCGTTTGCGTGCATCCATCTGAACGAGGACGAGACGACTGCCTCGTCGCGTATCTTTATCAAGATCTTGTTCCAGGATCTCGTGGAGGAAATCGGCATGAAAGAGCTCCTTGCTCGTCTTGAAGATCTGCGGCAACAGGACCCCGCCGCGCTGTCGGGTTTGTTCCCGAGGAACAACCCGGCCGACACGCGGTTCGCTATCAATTTCTTCACTGCGATCGGTCTCGGTCCGCTCACCGAGGATCTGCGCGTGTATTTGAAGAAAGCTACCGAGCGAGCTGCTGCGTTGGCGGAGGAAGAGCGGAGGAAGTTTGAGGAGGAGAAGGAGAGGGAGGAGAAGGACAAGGAGAGGGAGAAAGATAGTGGACGCGGATCGTCGAGAAGACGACGCGGGTCGTCGGTTAGTTCGTATAGTAGCTATAGCAGCTACAGCGACTAGCAAAGTTGTGTATTTTAGCTTGTAATTGTCATTAAATTTGAGTCTATTGGTGATTATATACAGCATGTATATTTACAGTTCTCCAGCAGCTATAGATGCGCTTGATGCTGGTTCCGATGCTGCGCCTTGCGCAACGAATCCCATACTCCACCCAACACATCGCCCGCCAAAAACGATAACCTGAGATCACCCTCGCCCAGTAAATCATGCTCGCCTCTGACCGGACCCATATTTATAACCCCGACGGCTTTCCCGGCCAATTTATTCTCCTTGATCAGTCTGAACGCAGAGTACGTCGCCAGCGAACTCGCGACCACCAAGATCTTATCCGCCTCGCTCATCTTGCGCTCCGCCGCCGCCCGCATATCAGGATCCACGTTCTCGCCAAAAAACACCACGTTTGGCTTCAACACGCCGACGTCCTTACACTTCCGCTTCGAATGCGGCACCGACACGTCCTGGTTCTCGAGCGACCACGACATGCCGTCGCCGATATCGACGTGCGCGACGCCGCTGCCCACGCAGGCGGGACAGGCAGGGTACTTGAAGTCGTCGTACCGGATCGAGTCCGGGAGCTCGAGGTCGCCGTCCGGGTTTAGTCTGAAATCCTTGATCGGGTCGCGGACGGCGGATTTGGCGCGCGCGAGCCGGTCGAGCTCTTGTTGGAGGAGATCGGCCCAGGCCGGGTTCAGCTCCGCGAGTTGGGTCTGCAGGTCGACGCGCGGGATCGAGGTGTGGCAGGTCATGCAGACGACGGAGGCGAGGGAGCCGTGGATTTCTGTGACGTCGGGGACGTAGTGGGAGTGTAGTGAGTCGACATCTGTGTTGGACGCGTTAGCTTGTGATCATCGAGATATGCGATGGAGCAGACGCACTCTGAGTTACTAAACTGCTTATCCAGCCTTCCTTCATCAGTTCACCTATATACCGATGCACCCTATTCGGCTTCGCCTGCCGCACCGCCTCCCACCCCAGAAAACTGCGCGCCCAATACCTCTTGCGCACGTCATGACGATCGATAAACTCCGAGTAGAAAATCGGCCGGTACCCCTTGTTGACAGTGTACGTCCCCGTCGGCCCGCGGTAGTCTGGTATCCCGGACTCGACCGAGACGCCGGCTCCGGTGATCACCGCCGTCGAGCCGGTGCTCGGGTCCAGAAATGCTTTTGTCGCGGCGATCGCGGCAGGCAGGGTGTTTGCAGTCGGCGGGAGGATCAGCGCGGGCGCGGCTTTGAGGTTGTAGGGCACGCGGATCATCGTGGCGGCGCCTGGAGATGCTGATGGAGGATGAGGAGAGGAATTGAGTGGATTAGTGGGCGTGGGAGGTCGTGCTGGTGGTTTTTGGGATTATTTCTTGTGGAGATGTCGATAGCTCGAAGCTGAAGCTTATCTGATTAAGCGAGGCTCAACCTCCCAACTGACAATATCTACACTACTTTATACCAAATATAGTCATTGTTGCGTATTACTGATACATCTTGTTTATTTAATTCAAGCTCTCTCTAGAATATCTACTCAAATCTCACGCGCTTGGTGCCATCCGCCGCGCTCTCCTCCGGCACCTCGAGCAACTGCGCCCTCTTCTTGCCCTTCCCCTTCCCACTCGACGAAGCCTCTTTTTTACTCTTCTCAATCACTCCCGACCGTCCATGCGCCTCCTCATACTGTCTGAACGTGATCTTCGGCTCGACGTACTCCGGCGCCGGCAGCACTTGCAGAATCCGGTAGTAATCCTCCTCAACACCCCTGTACGTCTCGTCTAACTTGTCCACCCGCTCGAACCGGTCGAGATCCTTAAGTGCCTCGCGGTTGTGCTTGTACAATCGCTGCTTGACCTGCAACCTGTACGCTTTATACTGCCGCGCGTTTGACTTTTTCAGCCGCCGCAGCAGCGCCATCTCGACCAGCCGCTCGAACTGGCGCGGCATGATCTTGCTCTGCTCGCGCGCAAACTTGATCCATTCGGGACTGACCGGTGCGTCGGTGAAGGACTCGTCGTTGAAGATCCCGAGTCTGTCGAGTCGCTCGATGTCGCATCGGTCACGGAGATCGTCAAACGCGACGTTGGGATCCTCGACAGTGACTTCCTTGACGAGCGGGTCGGCGTAAAACTCATCCATGAGCGCGTTGTAGAGATGCGCACCATGGTGGTGTCCTTGGAACGGCGGCAGGATCAGAAACTGCGAAATCCGTTTCCGATGCTGCAGGTTGAAGAAATCCTGCGAGTCCTTGTCCGGCACGGGATTCGAGCTGTCGTAGGACTTTGCGTCTTTGTAGTAGAGATACGAGTAGACTGTTGTGAAGCCCGCGAACTTGTAGACGCCGTCGGAGGATTTCGAGTACAGCGTGTATATCCGCCATCGGTCGTCAGAGGCGTCGATGTAGGATCCGGCTTCGACGAAGAACAGGACAAAGATCTGCATGCGCGCGTTTATTTTCTGCTGCAGAGGGTCCGAGATCGGACATTTCCAGACTTCAAAGGTGGAGTCGTCGGTGGGATACGATGTTAGGAGTGTGCCGGGTGGGGTGAATTCTGTGGCGGAAGAGGAGAGATGTGAGAGCCAGTCGGATTCGCTGGTGAAGATGTCTGTTTTAGTTAGAGGGAGTAAGAGAGGGTAGCAAGAGTGAAGGGTAGCTCACCATCCGGAAGAAACTTCTTAATGACAGTAGCCGGATCATCGCCATTCTTTGGCTTCTCGTCGTCATCTCCATTATCATCCTTCTCATCCTGCTCATTCTCCTTATCCCCGTCCTCCTGCGCGACCTCCTCCTCCGCGTCCTCCCAATTTTCCTCCTGCGCGTTCAAGTTCTTCTGCACCTCCTCAATAACGCTAGCTAAAGCCTCCGCATTGTCAAGTTTTTCAGAATACGAAACGTTGAGGAACGGCGCGAGGTCGGTTGCGCCGAACTTGAGCTGGATCGAGACGCGTCAGTGCTCTGCTGTTTGTTTCTCGCGCTCTGCTTTGATCTGCAGATTTAAGAAAAAATAAATAGCAAAAACAAATACGCACTTGTATACTCAAGTCTTTATATCCATAAATGGCCTCTGCGTCGCCAAAGATCGGATAGGTGAACTTGGGATGGAATTCCTTGCCAAGAACGGTGCCGTCGGGGTTGACTGTGGAGACGATTAGCAGACACAAAGAGAGGAGCGGGAACTAAACAGTAAGCAATACCCAAAGAAACAGAGAGAGCCTTGTTTGAGTCTGCAGTCCAGACTTCTGGCAGGGTGATTGAGGTCATGCTCCTTGATATGCTGTCGACAGCAGAGGAGCGCTCCTGCTCGTCGCCAGTTGACGCGTTGAGGTCACATGACTCATCACATGACTCATCACGTGCTTTCATCTGCGGCATTTGATCTGCCAAGCAGCGCAGGGGAAGCTGAGCCGCAGCCGTGGAAATCATCTCGTCCTCGACGCAGCTGCTGCTTCTTCCTCTCCTCGTTGTCTGATATCTCGGTCTGCCGCCTCTTCTGCTGCCTGTCTGCCGCTCAATCAGCTGCTCTGTCCACCATGCAGGCTCTATCGGGGATCCTTTCCCTGCTCATGCTCTCCCTGCTCATGCTCGTCGCGTAAGTTGCCCCGTCACCGCCGCTCCCCCGCCCTGTTCGCAGCTGACTTCCCACCCAGTTCGTTTGCGTCCGGCATGCTCCCCCTCGTCGTCTCCCTCTCGCCCGACCGTCTGCGCGCGGTCTCTACCGTCGGCATGGGTGTTCTCATGGGCACCTCGCTCATCGTCATCATCCCCGAAGGCGTCGAGACCCTCTACTCCGTCCCCCGGCCGCGTCACCGGCGGCCAAAGATACCCTCGGGCCTTGGCAGCATCGTCCCACCGCTGGACCACAACCCGTTCAACTCTGGCAACGCAAAGGACGGCGCCGATGGCGAGGTAGAAGGGCGGGACCCCGTCAAGCGAGGCGTCAGTGCTGCGCTCGAGACAATTGGTCTCCGAATCAGGGAAACGCCGCCCCATCACGACCAGGACGATCCGGCGACCAAGCCTCTCGATGGTGAAGATGACGAGGACGATGAAGACAAGAACGACAGCGATGACCTCGAGCCTAGTGATGGCAAGTCCTCTGAGGATAGTGACAGTGACGATGACGACGACGACGACGACGACGAAGATACAGAGGACGGAGCTCCCAGCATTCCTGGTAACCCCAGACCACCTTCCAGCCGCCCGTCGGCCAGCGACTCTACGCACAAATACGTCGGCATCGCGCTCATATCTGGGTTTATAATGATGTACCTAATCGACAAGCTGCCCGCGATCCTCGGTGGCAACGGGATGGCGGCGCACCTCCATCACCGCCGCAGTATAGACGACGTAGCCGAGCTGCAGACGTTCTCCTCCTCGTCTGGCGCAACCTCGGGTCTGTCCCCAGAAGAAGGGCTTGGCATGGCCTCGCTATCTAGCCGAAGCAGTCCACCGCCCTCGGTCGGTCCTCTTATCTCGGGCCTCGTCATCCACGCTGCGGCGGATGGTATCGCGCTCGGAGCGTCGGCGGCGTCGAGTAGCGTTGCGCTTGAGACGATAGTCTTCTTTGCTATCTTGATCCACAAGGCGCCCGCCGCGTTCGGCTTGTCTGCTGTTTTGCTACGGAACGGAATCTCGCGCGGCGCGGTCAAGAAGCATCTATTTATTTTCTCGATCGCGGCGCCAATCGGTGCGGTCGTGACCTGGATGATAATCATGATGATTGGTTCCAACAGCGGCGACGCGACGATCCAGTGGTGGACCGGTATTATTCTACTGTTCAGCGGTGGTACGTTCTTATATGTCGCCGTGCATGTCATGAATGACAGCGAGGCCGAGGGAAAGAGCTCTGATCAGGTTGTGGCATTGAAAGATGCGATGTTTGCGGTGGCGGGCATGTTGATTCCGCTAGTTACGTTGACGGTGAAGGATGTGTGATTGTGTCCCTTTATGCTATGTTACAGATAACCAATAAACAATAAACAATAAATAATTAGATATAATAAAACGTCGTTATGCCCGCATGATGAGTCGCTGCTGCTTCGCGTCCGCAGCAGTTTTCCGCTTCAACCACTTCTCCTTTGACTTGATTGTCTTTGCAGCAGCAGGCGGAGCCATGACGCGCGCCTTTATCGGCTTTAGCAGTTTGATCTTCCGGTCTTCTTTCTCGACTTCATCAATCTCTGGATCGTCTGTAAACACTTTCCGTTTATTTGTCCGCATTTGACTCTGATCGTCTTCTCTGTCGTCGTCGTCGTCCAACTCTGTCGTAACCTGCTTCAGTAAAGCCTGAGAGAGGAAAACAGGCACCTCGTCTTCTGCAGCTTCTAACCTCGCTTTCTTCACTGTCTTGTGTTTCTTCTTTGAGCTCTCTTTCTCCGCCTTGATCTTCTCTGCCTTTGCAGCTCGCTTGGCGCGCTCCTGTGATTTCATCGTCTCGAGCTCAAGTTGCCGGGCGCGCGACTGTGCCCGCGCAGAGCTTTTCCCACCAGAGAAAGAGACGTCTTCAGGTGCATCATCCTCGTCGTCGTCGCCGCTGTCGCCGCTGTCGTTCTGCAGACTAGGCTGGGGAACTGCCCTCGGCGTAGCATCATCATCATCCTCGTCCTCGCTCGCGCTGAGCTCCTCCTCCGCCGTGACGTACCCGGTAAGCGGAGTCTCTGGCTCCGAGAACTTGATATGCGCCTTCCTGGCCGGCGTCGCTGCAGCCGTCTTTGCCATCTCTGCTGCTGTTCTTTCCTTCTCTCCAGCTGGGATGCAGTGTGTAATAGCAGAGAGTTGGGAGAAAAGATTTTCTTCACGTGACAGTCCACGTGACTGTGATTCACGTGCGTCGGCGCGACGGGGGGTGACGCGTGAAGCGAAGCCTTGTTCAGCCATCGCCGCCGGTCTGTGCTTTGGCTGCTTCACGGCGAATTTGTGCTCTGTCTGATATTTGTTCTTTGTTGTTTGTTGTTTGTTGTTTGTTGTTTTTGTATATCTGCTCTTCTTCTCGTTGTTGTTCTTGTTCTCCTTCTCCTCATGTCCTTCTCCCTCTCTCGGGCACCCGGCGACTGGCTCCCGGCCTCCGCCCGTGCAAACTGGTCCGCACGCTTCAAGAGCTCCGCAGACTCCTCCTCCTCCGACCGCAACATCACAGTCTCTCTCTCGCGCTACAGCTCACACTCCCGCGGCAACTCGCGCTCTGTCTCACCCGTATTATACGCCTCCGGCGACTCGGACGCGCTCGAGCGGAATCAGAATGGCGACGCCGACGCCGACGCCGACGACGACGAGTCCTTTGATCGCTCGAGCAAGAAACGGCGCCAGCGACACCTGCCGTTCTCGATCCTGCCCGCGCGCAAACGAGTGACAGGCATTCACCAGCTCATTGCCGCGATTGTCGGCGTCTGGCTCGCGATTGTCGTCGTCCTCACATGCACAGACCGCGTGAGCGCAGACTACGACCCCCTACGTCTGACGATCCACAACACAAAAAAGCTCGTGAGCCCGCTCGATAGTCGGCTCGTGTACGTCGGCAGATGGTCGCGCAACAAGGCCTCGGGATCGGCCTCGGGCCTTCTTGCCTCGACGTTCTTCCAGGGCGGCTACGTCGACGTCGCGTTCACGGGCACGTCGCTCGGAATCCACCTGGGGAACTTCAAGGAGCCCGTCACGGTCTCGGTCAAGATTGACGACGCGAGGAGTTTCACTGTCGTACCCTACGGACGCGAGGTGATCTCGCTCGCGCAAAACCTGTCGCCGAGTACAAGGCATGTCGCGCGCGTGATGTTTGGCGGCCAGGCGCAGAGGACTGATATCGAGGCATTTTACGTCGACATGGAGGCTACCCTTGTCGAGGTGCCAAAGCCAAAGACAAAAATTATTGAGATTGTTCAGGACACCTACAACTCGGTATGTATATTGCTTTTATCTTCTGATACATTTATGAGAAAGGAATGCTGACGGCCCACAGTCACATCTGGATGCGCTGAGCTGGCCATATCTGGTAGCCGACTCGTTGGGCGCCGACAGAGTGTTTATCCCCGCGCCAGGCATGTGCATCTCCAACTGCCCCGACAACATCATGGCGCTCGACAAGTTCTACTTCCTCGGCAGTCTCGCCGCGTCGCGGTCGATGCCAAAGTACTGGCACTTTGACCAGCAGCCGCAGCCGAGCCTGGTGATTCTCGACATTGGCACTGCGACCAAGCAGCTCATCGACCAGAAGCTGATGTACCGCACTCTGCTCCCACAAGACGCGACAAAGACGTACCGCGACGCGGTCGAGAACTACATCCGCCAGATCCGCAAGAAGGCATACAAGCACGTGCCGATCATCATCCTACGGCCGTTCAAGGGCGCGCTCGAGATCGAGATGCTGACGGTCGCGCAGAACCTGCGGGCGGCGGGCGACAAGAACATACACTGGGTCGACACGACGGCGTGGGCACTTGACACCGACGACGAGAACACGCAGCAGGAGCGCAAGGCAGCGTACCTGATGCAGCACGTGTGCTCATTCCTGAAGCCGGAGGAGGAGTGCGACTTTCTGCGGCCGTTCGAGGGCCGGTCGACGAGCAAGGAGGACGAGTAGTGTAAATAGTATGACATAATCGATTACATAAAAGACTTAATTTGCGGAGATCGCAGCACCGGCGTAAAGTGCGTCACAACACCTAACCCTCAGTGCGACTCCTTTAGCAGCGCAGGAAGAACCTCAGCGGTCTCGATAACGGAGCTGATTAGGACCTGGCGCAACAACAGAGCCGGCGAGCAGCAGCAGCAGAGAGATTCAACTGTTCAGTAACTAGCAGAGCATCGCATCATCATCACATATCTACTTCTCCTCGCAAGCGGGCAACGAGCGATCCGAGATCCCCGAACATCCTCTGATTCCCGGCTACTATGGACTTCCTCGACAGCCCCAACGCGACCATCCCCATCGTCGAGCCCTCGCATGGGCCCGGCAACCATCGCGGCAACAACAACAACAACAACAACGGCTCCGGCAGCGGCGGCGTGAACCTGCCGCTCATCGTCGGCCTCGCCACCACCCTGGGCTCGATCGCCCTCCTCGCCATCTTCTTCGCCGTCGTCTACTTTCTCTTCTACACCAGACGCGGCCGCATCCTCCTCCATCGCGGCCGGCCAGGCGAGTACGATGACGAGCAGTCGTTCCTGCGCGAGGAGGAAGAGGGGCTGCAGCAGATGGATGACATCGCGCGGGCGTCGTATTTCCAGGCGCGCGCCTTCGTCGAGGTCAACCCGCCAGACAGCGTGCCGACCGACATCTCGCTCTCGCAGTTCATGGCGATCCAAGAGAAGGGCGTCTCGGCGTGGGAGTTTGAGCCCGACTTTGAGAACGCAAACTGCTTCGTCGAGGCCCGCACAGAGATCGCCTTCTACGACTCTGAGTGCTGCGTTATGACTAACCTCCCCGTGCCCAAGCAGAACGACGTCTACTACTGGGAGGCCAAGCTCTACGATAAGCCCGAGCAGACTTTGGTGGCTATCGGACTATGCACAAAGCCGTACCCTACCTTCAGGATGCCGGGATACCACCGGTACAGTGTGGCGTACAACTCGCTCGGCGAGCGCAGAAACAACCAGCCTTTCCACGGCGTGCCCTACGGCCCGCTGCTCCAGCAGGGCGATGTCATTGGCGTCGGCTTCAAACCCCGGACGGGAACTGTGTTTTTCACCCGCAACGGAAAGAAGCTCGAAGATGCAGCGCACGGCATGAAACTCAACCTCTTCCCCACGATCGGCGCGAACGGGCCCTGCACAGTGCACGTCAACTTTGGCCAGGCCGGATTCGTGTTTATCGAGGCGAATGTCAAAAAATGGGGTCTCGCGCCGGTGACGGGATCGCTGGCGCCGCCGCCACCGTACGGTGCGGAGCAAGGGTCGGTCTTGCTCGAGATCGGCCGGTTCGGACGAGACTATGGCAGCACGCGCAACTCTGCGCCAGTCAACTCGCGCAACCCGCAGAACCCGTTCTCGATCAACGAGGCCTCGACCGATCACGGCGATAGCATCGACATGTCAAACTTCACCATCGTCGACCCGTCTTCGTCGACGGCCGTGCAGCAAGCCGCTGCGTCTGCCTCGTCGGCTTCGAGCGTCGACTTCTTCGCACACCCTCTCCAACGGTCAACCACCGCCGACTCGTCTTCATCCGCGCAAACCAACAGTCTGATTCCTCTACCCTCGAACGTGAGCCACGCGCAGCGGATACCAAGCCGAGCGATTGCAAATGGCCGGCAACGGTACGTCCCGCCGTCGAACAGGCCGCCGAGCTATCATTCGGACGTCGACGAGCAGGAGCAGAGCAGCGAGACTGCGGCTTTGCTCGGACGGTCGCCGCCGCCTGCATTTGAAGAGAGCGTGTCTTCGCGTACAGAGTAAAAGAATCGCTGGTGTCATTTTGGTTGCCGTTCTCTTTGTTCATTTATCTGTTGCTTTATTTTCTCACATATTTTATACTTTATGTTTTTCTGTTATTTTGGAAGGAAAGTGTTATATCTGGAAGCAGTAATGAGTGTCGGTTGTTAGGAGTAGAAAGACTGTGAAGGTAGAGGCCGACGAGAGCGTTTACGAACAAGGATTTGGTCGATGGAGAGGGCTTGGATGGAGTTTGCTTTTCTTTTCTTTTTCTTTTCTTCTTTTCTCAAGTGCAATATAGAAGAAGGGTTGGTAATAACATCATGGTTTCTTTTGTTTGTACGCGATTTCCTACATATTTCTTTCTTCTGCTTTTTCTTTCTTGTGATCATGAGAGGATGTGGAGCTGTATTCTTCTGTCTCTGTTGTTTGTCTTTGTCATCTACTTCCATTTGTTTTTGTTTCCGGCGCAGTTGCTTCTTCATTGAATCGAATTGGTTATGTTACAGATATACCCGGCATCCGATAGGCCCGGCCAACTATCACCTAATCCCTTACCTAATCACTCTTAAACTCTAAATCCCAGATTTCTCTCCGTCGCAAAAAGAATATTCGCAGTCGCTCGACCCCATCCAGAACCAGAAACCCGCCCGCAGTTCCGCACAAAGCCCGATTTCTTTGTTCTCGCACACTTTTTCTTCTTTGTTTCTCTTCTACTTCTGCGCATCTTCTTCTTCGTCTCATATCCGACCATGAACGGCTCCGTCGAAAAGTCTGAACCGGCGCCCGCCGACCCTGCCCAGGCTTCGCAACAGCAGCAGCAGCAGCAGCAGGCTGGCGAGGCTGATTCGGTCTCGCAGGTCGAGGTCGGGTGGCTTTTTGTCCAGCAGTATTACACCTACATGAACAAGCATCCCAACAAGCTCCACGTATGTTCTTCTTGCTGCTTAAAGTCGTTTTCGTTAGGAGCGTGCTTGGTGGTCTTTGTTCGGTCCCGACTAACTCGCTGTCTTTTTCGTAGCAATTTTACACCCGCAAGTCGATTATGTGTCATGGAAACGAGGGAGAGACTGTTCCTCCTTTGGTCGGCCAGCAGGTACGTTTTATGTCCTTTTCGTCGTTCTCGGACGAGTGGCAATGCCATACTATATACCAATCCTTGCTCCACCTCCACAAACCCATTCTCAATCACCAAACTAACACACTCTCCAGCAAATCAACAAGAAGATCGCCGAACTCGACTTCCACGACTGCAAAGTCCTCGTGTCCAACGTCGATTCGCAGCCTTCGAACGGCGGCCTTGTGATCCAGGTCCTCGGCGAGATGTCCATCCGCGGCGGTCCCTCGCAAAAGTTCGTGCAGACCTTCTTCCTCGCTCAGCAAAATTCAGGCTACTTTGTCCTCAACGACATCTTCCGCTTCCTCAAAGACGACCTTGTCGACGACCTCGTCGAGAGCGAAGCCGAGGAGCCCGTCGCCGACGAGACCTCCACCACTCCCGCCGTCGCCGCTCCCGCTCCCGTGCGACCATCTGCCGCGGTCTCGTCCGCGGTCGACCACAGCTCGGACACCCCTGGCCCGGCTTCGGTTGAGATCGACGAGGCCACTATCCAGGAGGAGTACGCCCAGCACGAGATTGACCCCGACACCCCGGTCGTTGTCGAGGAAGCGCCCCACCCGGCCGTCGACGTGCCTGCCGCGCAGTCCCAGGTCGACGAGGTCCCGCCTGTGCCGCTCGAGCCTCTGCCGGTGGAGAAGCCTGCCGTGCCCGAGGTCACGCCCAAGCCTGAGCCCGCAAAGCCGACCTCGTGGGCGGCGCTTGTTGCGAAGAAGACCGCTTCGGGCACCCCGGCTTCTACTGCCACTAGCACCACCACCGCTGCCGCTCCCGCCCCGGCCGCTGCTCCCGCTCCGGCTGCCAAAGCTGCCGCGAAGCCCGACGACAGGAAGCGCGAGTTTCTCTCGATCTACGTCAAGGGTGTGACCGACAAGGTTTCCGAGGACGAGCTCCGCGAGGGTCTTGCCAAGTTCGGCACCATCACGCACTTTGAGGTGCAGCGCGGCAAGTCCTGCGCGGTTGTCGACTACGCGGATGCCAGCATGGTTAGGGTCGCGCGCGAGGCCAAGACGCTGACGTTCGAGAACGGGGCGACCGTGTTTATCGAAGACCGGCGCCGGAACGGTCCGTCTTCGAACCACCAGGGCCAGCGCAATGGCACGTTCCAGCAAAAGGCTAATGGACGGTTTGACGACAAGCGTAAGCAGGGCGGCCAGCAGGGCGGCCAGCAGAACGGGATCGAGAACCAGAACGGGCGGTCAAGAAACAACCGAACGAACAATGCGAAGAAGGCCAACAAGCAGTAGACTGTCTATATGCTTATGACTGTGCGTTCTTTCTTTTACACCGGCGGCTGAAAGAAGACAAAAAGAATAGTTTTTTTCGATTATTATTTATTGTATTTTGCGGTTTATACACAAAAGTACAAAAAAGTACAAAAAGTACGCTTCTCGGGACGTCTTTTAATGTCATTACGGAAAAGTGGTTGTTCTTTCTATTTATCCTCTTTTTGTTTTTGAGTTTTCTTTTTTTGCTTTGAATTTGTTTGTTATATTTTTGCATTTCTTCTAATCTTTCTATTTTCTATATTTCGCTCACTTCTTCTTCTCTCATTCTTACTTTACATTTTATATTCTTACATTTTCCTTGCTCTCTCGATGATATCATATGTACAAAGTCCTCTCCTTCTCTTGTTTAGTATTCCAACTCTCTGTTTTTTGTGTGTTTTGTATTATGGCTGTCTGTCGATATAAATCAAGACTGCCCGCTTATTTTTTGTGTGTCGTGTCGTGTGTGTGTTGTTTGTTCATTTTTCGCTTTGTAATTTTTACTTATTTGAAATTATCAGTCGTCTATTACCATTACAGATTACTTGTTTCGTAGATGAGAAGGATGGTGTGTTGAGTGGAGTAGATGTTGATGATTCTATGAATGTTATTGACTCTATGTATACAAAGATTCATGAACGATGATAGATGAAGAAATGACCCGGAACCCAAAAAGAAGAAAACAAGGCAATGCAAGACCATGAGTAGCCATCAAAAAAGAGAAAAAGGCTGATTAAAAGCTGAATATGTACCAAGAACGACGTCAAATTAAACAAAGAGTGTGAGTGTATATGGAAAGAAAGAAAGACTATCGCAGATTATAATACGCCGCCTGCGCGATCCCCACGCGATGCCGATCGACGTCAAACACCGCATAGACACTACTCATAAACGCAGTGCCGAGGATATTTCCGACGCCGTACGTGCTCTCGCGGACCACGTCCAGCACGCACTGCCCATCGTTCGAGGCGGATGTTGAGACGAATTTGCGGTGCAGCTCGGCGAGCGAGACGCGGATGGTTTTGAATGTCTCGAATGAGGAGGAGGGGGAGGGGGAAGAGGAGTCCGTGCTGTCTTGGTAGACGAGGAAGGAGAACTCGAGGTGGCCTTGTAGGGGGGATGACATGGCGCTGCAGGGGAGACGGTAGCCGGGAAGTGACTCGTCGTAAGTCGCGTCGGCGGAGATCGCGGCAGCGATAGCGTCGGCGACGGTGTCGTGGATGAGGATGCCGATAGTCCCGGAGTCGAGCAGCATATCGAGCTTCGGCGCGGCCTCGTCGCTGTTGTCCACCGGCGCGGTAGAGACAGGATAGACGGGTTCGATGAGGGAGTGGAAGCGGTCGTTGCTGTCGACGAAGTTGATGTCGTGCACGCGGATCATAAAGTCGTCGGCCGTGGTGCAGGGAATGAAGGCGAGCATGTCGCCCGTGTGCTTGGTCTCGTCGATGAAGCCGAGATCGAGCGAGGGCTGCGGAACGAGCGATGATTTTCCAATGTTGCTCTTGCTCGAGCTGGTGCGGAAGTAGGCAGAAAGATGCGAGTCGTGCGTTTGCTTGTCGATCCCAGACTCAACATCCTCGACGCGCGAACCAAGGTACAGCGAAAACACCGGCCGCGGCCTTGACAGCAAGCGCATCGTCGACGCGGTCTGCTCGCGCGCAGTGATCTTGCTCGCCAGCGTCTCGTACTTGAAATCAGACTGCTGCTTGCTCTTATACCCCAGCCCGAGCACGCCCTCGATGTCAAAGTCCAGGACCGAGTCCTCGATCATGGCAAAAGGTTGGTCGCGCACGACAAAGTCGCCGATATGCACGTTGTCGCGCACGAATGTGCCCCGCGCGGTCGCGCTCTGGTTTGCAAACCCAAAGACGAACGACATGTCGAGATTCTTGCTTGTCCGGCTGTCGACAGGGTTATATCCGCCGCCGCAGCCGAACGAACTCGAGCGGCACTGCTTGCTGGCGGCGGAGAAGACGAGCATGTCTGAGGACCCGGTGTCGATGAGCAGCGTCTGCGGCTGCGGCGGGGTGCCGACGCCGACGGTGATGGTGTAGACGGCCGAGGTGTAGGCGACGTCGACAGAGGCGCTGGTGAGGCCGTGGCCGAGAGCGAGGTCGTGGAGGGCGGAGGCGTGCGGGATTGCCGGATGGGGAGCGAATCTGTGGGAAGACTTGTGCTGGGTGAGCGGGAAGGAGATGTGGGATGGCGGGTGGGATGTGGATGCGGAGAGGCCTGCTGCGGCGAGCAGGAGGAGTAGCAGTTGTGTGGAGCAGATCATGGTGGGTGTGGTGGATGTAGAAAGAAGCAGAGTGAGGAAGAGAGGAGAAGACGGAAGACGGAGGAGGTGACTTATACTCGAATCGAGGACGCGCCCGGTGCTCCCGAATCTTGGATGCGCAAGCCACGTGAGGCTTTGACCCCCTTAAACTAGTCCCGAAGCAGGCTCGAGGTGGCAGTGTCGCTTGCTGCATTGGGCAAGTAATATACTCTAAAAGGAAGGAGGGGCCAGCCCCGCGCCGCAGTGGCTTGAAGAAGGCCCAGCCACCCCCAAGATCGGTGCCGAGGATTGAGCAGAGTCTGCGCTCGGGACAGCCTCGGGACAGGGGTTGCGTAAGGCTGTCGTCATCTGCGGAGGGTGAAGATGGGGGTTTGAGCGTAGAAGACGAGGAGAGAAGAGAGAAGGAAGGGGCTGGCGGGGAGGGTGTATGGAGGCTGGAGCCCCCTTGTGTCGCGGCGACTGGAATCCTGATCCTGTCCTGATCCTGTCCTGATCCTGGGGTCCTGAGATCCTGTAGAGCGGAGGCGAGGGATGACGCAGTTGTTTCTTTGTCTGCGATAAATGCACGTATGCACGTATGCATGGGGGATCAGCGCCTTCTCTGCTCTTCTCTGACCTGCACCTCTACTGTAGTTGATGTAGTTGATGTAGTTCATCAGTTGATTCACGTCCCTATTATCGATACAGCTCACTTTTGCTCTATCATCACTATATTGCCCTATCCACTGGAATGATAGGAGGCAAGGGCGACTATCTATATAGATTGACTATAGTGTCGCTATAGTAGCAAGCCACGTTAATGTCTAGTCTCTATGATCACTATCTCGATACTAGAAGAACTGATTGATGTCGGCAATCACAGTCAAAGACAGAAGACCAAGGAAGGGGTCGCAGCCCAGCCATGTTGTTGGAATATAACATGCACCGTACGCTTTATTCTCGCACTATGACACATGTAATTACTATCGCCTGTTTAATCATAATCTGCAGTAAATTCGCTGATCTCTTCCCTGGGCCCCTGCGATGCCTGCCATCCATCTGCCAGCCTGCACACAAGCCCCTTACTTCAATGTCTGCTCACCTAAAATCTTCACGTCATCGCTATTGCATCATCGCCAGCTTCTGTAAAGAGCACTTTGAGCAGAACACACGATGGCCGACGAACTGGTGCACTCGCATGATCCTAACCACCCCGCGAATCTGATCTGTGAGCTCTGCAAGATCTTCTACAACAATGGCTGGGTCACTGGTACCGGAGGCGGCATCAGCGTGAAGGACGGGTGCGCTCTGATCTATACTTTTACTCTTCTTTTCTTGTTCTGACATTCTGCATTTTACAGAGACAAAATATACCTGGCGCCGTCCGGTGTGCAGAAAGAGGTAGGCTGCTCTGTTATTCAACTCACATCGCTCTATGGTAATGTCTAACAAACTTACTACAGAGAATGGTGCCGGAGAATATGTTTGTGATGGACCACCCGTCAAAAGAATATCTCCGCAGACCAGAGGTGTACAAGCCGTCTGCCTGCACGCCCTTGTTTATGGCGGCCTATGATATCCGGGGTGCGGGCGCCTGTATCCACACTCATTCTCAGGTGAGCTTGGTCCTCTGTTCTACGATGATGTTGCTGCGATGAACTGTTGCTGCAAGTTCAGTCGCAGCTCATGTGAGAGTGATTACTGAAATTCATAGAACGCCGTCATGGTCTCGCTACTCTACGACAAAGAGTTCACGATCGCAAACATCGAGCAGATCAAAGCTCTCCCGCGCGTAACCGAGCCAGGCTACCTAGGCTTCTTCGACACCCTCACGATCCCCATCATCGAAAACACCGCGCACGAAGAGGACCTCAAGGACAGTCTCGAGCAAGCGATCCTCGCCTACCCCGGCACCACCGCCGTCCTCGTCCGGCGACACGGCATCTACGTCTGGGGCGAGTCCGTGTGGAAGGCCAAAGTGTACAACGAGGCGATCGACTACTTGCTCGAGCTCGCGGTCAAGATGCGCCAGTTTGGCATCGCACCTGACGGGGCGATTGGAAGCGAGCGCGAGCAGAGGCGGCTGTAGTGTAGTTATAGTTATAGTAGTAGACGTGGGAGAATGGAAAGATGAGGTCAGTGTTTATGTATTACCCGATTCGGAAGTAATTGGCCAACCTCCAGCAGGAGTTGTAGTTCTGGACTTGCGAGTCGGAGCAGCCAGATCCCGATAGAAGAGAGTCATCTGAATACAGTAAAAGCACCCACGTGGATCAAATACGACGAACAGAGCTCTGGGCAAAGGACAACTACACGAAGATGATGCCAGGTGTCAAGAAGGCGATTAGGGTTTTCTTCAGTCTTCTGCGGCCGGTGCCTCTTTAACGACGCTTCCTCCTTCCCACTCCGCCCATCCCCATCTTCCCAGCCCTCAATTCCTGCTTCTTTCTGCATCAACAGCAATGCGCGGAATCACTGCCTACTCGCTCTACGTTCTTGCCCTCTCGCTGGCGGTTCAGCAGTCTGCTGTCGTCGCGCAGGAACTCGAGATCGAGGAGACCTTCGCTGAGGACGAGCCCGCTGCTCCCCAGGCCGCGATCGCCCATCCGGTCTTTGAGGTGCGTTGATCTGATCTGTAGCGCAATCGTGTCAATTGCAATCAGTGTTGCTAACAGTATTGCTTCACAGCCCTACGCCGAGAAAGTCTCTCCCGGCGCCTTCTTCGAGCAGTTCACCGACGGCTGGCGCGAGCGCTGGAAGGCCTCCAACGCCAAGAAGGAGACGCCCGCCGGCGGCGACGAGGAGTTCTCCTACATCGGTCGCTGGTCGGTCGAAGAGCCCAAGGTCTACCGCGGTCTCTCGGGCGACAAGGGCCTCGTCGTCAAAGACAAGGCCGCGCACCACGCCATCTCTGCCAAATTCGCCGAGCCGATCGACAACACCGATAACACGCTCGTCGTCCAGTACGAGGTCAAGCTCCAGAACGGCCTCGACTGCGGTGGCGCGTACCTCAAGCTGCTGACCGATGAAGCCAACCTGCACGAGGAAGAGTTCTCCGACAAGACCTCCTACCAGATCATGTTTGGTCCCGACCGCTGTGGCTCGACAAACAAAGTCCACTTCATCGTCCGCCGCAAGAGCCCCATCACCGGCGAGTACGAGGAGAAGCATCTCATCGGCGCTCCCCACATGATCACCGACAAGCTCACCAACCTCTACACCTTGATCGTCAAGCCCGACCAGACCTACGAGATCCGCATCAACGGCGACATCAAGAAGTACGGCTCGCTGATCGACTCGCAGGACTTTGATCCCGCGTTCGAACCCCCCACCACGATCCCTGATCCGGATGACGTCAAGCCTGAAGACTGGGTCGACCTCGAGACCATCCCTGATCCCGACCAGGCCGTCAAGCCCGAGGACTGGGACGAGGACGCGCCGCTCTTGATCCCTGATCCTGACGCGGTCAAGCCCGACGACTGGGACGAGTCGATCGAGGAGTACATTCCCGATCCCGAGGCCGAGAAGCCCGACGACTGGGACGATGAGGAGGACGGAGAGTGGATCGCGCCTGTTGTGCCCAACCCCGAGTGCGAGGACCACGGATGCGGACCCTGGGAGGCTCCTCTGGTCGATAACCCGGAATACAAGGGCAAGTGGGTTCAGCCCAAGATCCCCAACCCCGAGTACAAGGGCCCCTGGGCGCCGCGCGACATCCCCAACCCGGATTACTACGAAGACAAGACACCGTCGAACCTCGAGCCCATTGGCGCGATCGGCTTTGAGCTGTGGACCATGTCGAACGAGATCCTGTTTGACAACATCTACGTCGGCCACTCGATCGAGGAGGCAGAGAAGATCGGAAACGCGACTTACAGCGAGAAAGTCATCTACGAAATCAAGGAGGAGGAATCGAGCCGGCCAAAGGTCGCCGAGCCCGACGCGCCCAAGTCGATGTGGGAGCTCTTCAAGGCCGACCCGATCAACTACTCGCTCTACCAGTCCGAGCTCTTCTTCACTTTCTTCAAGCGCGACCCCGTGTTTGCCGTCAAGCAGTACCCCGAGACCGCTGCCGCTCTCGGCGCCGTCTTTGTTACCATCCTCGCTCTTGTCTTTGGCTCTATTCTCTCGCTCGTCGGTGCTTCCAAGAAGGCCTCCGCCCCTGCTACTCCTGCGCCTACTCCTGCGGCAGCTAAGCCGGCCGAGGAGGTCGAGGGTAGCAGCAGTAGCGCTGCGGGAGAGACTGAGGCGAAGAAGCGGTCGGCGAAGAACTAAAAGGTGTATGTTATTAGCTGAGAAACGTATATGAGAAATATAATGTAGAAACAAGAAATGTATTTATTAGAGAATCAAGCAAATTGAGTTTTGTCTGCGATGACTTGTAAAACTTAAAACGCGAGCAGCTTCAACTCGCTTCTTCCCCTGAATTGCTTCAACAGCAACAACTTCTGAATATACATCATCTGAATGCAAAGGAAGGAAAGCAATAAAGAAGAAGGATGTTCTACGACGCAGACGATCCAGAGACGCAGCGCATGCGCGAACTGATCGCGGCTGACTACTCCGATGACAACGACGAGCAGGACGACTACATCGACTCTGATCTCGTCGACGACGACGTTCTCGACGACGAGGACGGCGGCGGCGGCAGTGGTAGGGTGCAGAGAGACGATGACGGTGAGGAGATGGATGTTGATCAGGCGGTTGACGAGAGCGTGTATGATCCCATGCTGCTCGACGACAGCGCCAGGGCGACGAGCAGCAGGGCGGCGACACGGGGCGGCGGTGCACACAGCAGCAGCGGCCGTCTCGGCAAGAAAAAGAAGAAGAAGAAGTGCGTGCCGGGTGCAGCGCGCGAACACGAGCCCTCAGGCGAAGTGAAGATCTTGCTCGGCCAGGCAAACCAAGCCTACGCAGCCGACCAACTCGACGAAGCCGAGCGCATTCTCGCAGAAGTCATCCGCATCGACAATCACGTCTACCCTGCGTGGAAGACGCTGGGGGAGATCCACAAGCAGCGCGGGGATATCCCGAAATGTCTGCTGGCGTGGATCTCGGCGGGCCATTTGCGGTTGAAGGATAGCGAGCTGTGGTCGATTTGCGGGAAGTTGTCGTTTCAGATCGGGCAGGTTGATCAGGCTTTGTATTGCTATAATCGCGCGATTTTGGGGAATAGTCAGGATATCGAGGCTATCTTTGAGAGAGGTCTTGTTTTTAAAGAGATGGGTAGTTACGGAAGGGCAAGTCTATCCCTTTTTTTTCTATTATATGTTTAAGAAGCAAAGCTAACTCATAACAGGCCCTCGAGGCATTCAAAAAGCTTCACGACATGCTCCCAGACGACCTAACAATCATCCGCGAACTAGCCTCCGTCTACGTCCTCCAGAAAAACATCTCCGCCGCCGCTCTTCTCTACGAACAAGTTCTTCACAAAGTTCGAACCCCACCCTCAGGTTCCTCGCGTCCACTTCCTCCCCCTCCTCCCCCCGTGCTTGGCGACGACGACCTGCAGGACTCGCGATCGCAGCAGCTACGCTTCGGGTGGTCGGAACTCAATATCCTAGCTGAACTCTACGGCGCGCAGAACGAGTGGTTGAAAGCAATCAAATTCGTCAAGTCCACCGCGCGATGGCTCCTGCTGCGCGCGGACGAGACGTTCTGGGACGACGTCCCGGACGACAATGACGACGAGTACGACGCCGACCTCGCACAGCACCACCGCTACTTCCCGCCCTTGAAAATCAACGACGCGGAGGCGTTGCGGGCGTACACCCTACCGCTCGATCTACGCGCAAAGCTGGCAATCTACAGACTCAAGCTGGGAAACCTCGAGACCGCGCTGAAGCACGTCAAGTTCGTACTAGCCGAGGCGGAGAAGGAGCCCGAGATCGGGATGGACGGACGCCCGAGCTTACGATTCGCAGACCTATTTCTCGACGTTGCCGACGCGCTCGCCGAGGCTGAGAAGTACGAGCAGGCGCTCGCGCTGTACGCGCCCCTGGGCGAAATCGACGAGTACGCAGCCCCGCAGCTTATCATGTCGATGGGTAAATGCTTGCACGGCCTCGAGGATTTCGATCAGGCCGAGGCGGCGTATCGTACGGTTATCGAGGGGGACTCTGCGAATTTGGACGCGCGGATCGCGTTGGCGGAGGTGTATGAGGCGACCGGGAAGAGGCGCGAGGCACTCGAGCTGGTTAATGAGGTCATGCGGATTCGAAAGGAAAGCGAGCGCGAGAGGTCGTCTGTTCAGGTTTCAGATCATACGCAGCAGCAGCAGCAGCAACCGACGCGCGACAACAACGACGGCGAAGATGGCAGCACGGAGCAAAAACGCGACGTCGTCCCGTCATTCATTCCAAACACAGAAGGCGGCAGAGCAGGCAGACCCGGCCGCCGACCAAAGCCCAACTCGAAGCCAAAGTCAACGCGGTCAGAGAAGATGGCAGCCGAGGAGAGCGCGGCGGTGGTGGTGCAGTCCAAGGTGAAGCGGCTGCGGCAGTACCGCGACGGTCTGGCGACGGGGAATCCGGTCGCGATCGCGGAGTGGCTGCAGGCAGCGTCGGAGCTCGTGGATATGTTTACAAACGTTAAGGCTTTCTTCTCGGGCGACAAGCATAAGGTTTTCAAAGGGTTTTTCGTGACGACGAAGAAGCGCGCAGGGAAGCAGACGATTACTGATAAATTGAAGGGAATGGTGTCTCGGCTGCAAGAGTCGCTACAGGATGAGCGGGTGATTGACGAGGAGGAAGACGAGGACGAGGACGACAAGGTCGAGCAGGCGACCGAGTTCCGCGACCTGCCGTTCGACGAGTGGTTTGATATCTTTATGCAGTACGCGCTCATGCTGACATGGCACGAAGAGGTCGAGGACGCGTACGCGGTGCTGCGACGGGCGAAAGAGGCGAACGTGTTTTTGCAGGATAAGCGCAAGATGCGCGTGTTGAACCTCGTGCATTTGTCGTGTAGTCTGCATGTGGGCGACTACCGCACGGCAGGCGACACTATCCGGACCATGATTGCGAGCCAAGAGAAGCTGTTCGATCCAAACATGTACCGGCTCTTCCTCTGCTGCGCGCCAGGCGGCAGAGACGCACTCGAAGCGTTCAACAGCACCGGGTTTCAAAAGTACATGCTGCGACAGGTCAAGGGCCTCGACTCTGTCCTGCAAGGCAAAGTGATCAGCGGGTCGATTAACGTCACGCACGGCCAGGTCTCTGAATGTTCCGAAGACCGGCAGGGTCCGATCCTGTTCAACCTCTACGGCCAGCTGCTGGCCTCGTCGCGGAGCTACGTTCCTAGTCTCGGGTACTACATGCGCGCATACGCCATCACGCCGCAGGAGCCGATGGTCCTGTTCTCGATCGGGCTGTCGCATCTCCACCGCGCGATGCAGCGGCAATCTAGTAACCGCCATCTGCACATCGTCCAGGGCCTAAGCTACCTGATCGACTACCACCGCACGCGCCCGCTGACGACCGCCCAGCGCGCGCATCTCGCATGGGCCGAGCAGCAGGAAGTGAACTACAACCTCGGCCGCGCGTTCCAGATGCTAGGACTGCCCTCGCTCGCGATAAAGTACTACGAGCGAGTGCTGCAGATCGCGCCGCCGCTGGTCAGCGACGAGGGAAGAGAGAACAGCGCGTTTGATTTGCGGATCGATGCCGCGTATAATCTGCAGTTGCTGTATACCTTGAGCGGGAACGCAAAGTACGCAAAGATGATTGTGGATGAGTATCTTGTTATATGATGTTGTGTGATTGTGTATGGCTGTTGTGTGAATGTTGTATGGATGTTGTATGAATACTGTATTGGTCGTGGCGTTTTAATGCATTGTGAGTCTGGTCTATAAGTACACCTCATCCGGCGACACCCTAAAATTCTCTCCATCCTCCCGTATACTCTCCCTCTTCACATCCCTCTTGAGCGGTTTCCGCATATCAAACGCGTCCTCCCCAGTCTCCGGCGGATCCGCAGAATAATACTCCACCACCCTTCGATACACGCTATACCCGAACCCCTTGTACAGCCCGATCGCCTGCACGTTGCTCGCGCGCACAAACAGGTCGAGAAAGTATGCATCGTAAGGGTCTTCGCTTCGTCGCTCGAGGTTGTCGACTAGCGTTCGCGCGAGGCCGATCCGTCGGTAATCCGAGGCGACGCTGAGGCAGGTTACGTGGCCGTGCCATTCTTTCGCCTTGCCTTCGGTTTTGCCCATCACTGCAGCAGCACTTGTCAGCACCCACCCAACTCCAAAAACCATCAAACAAAACATGAAAAGAACTGTAGAAGAAGGAAAGAAGGAAAGATGAAAACGTACTATACCCGGTAATCTCCCCCCTCGGATTCTCAGTCGAAAAGAAAAGCGTCGGCCAGCTCACCAGATACGACAGATAGAAATTGATATGATAGTTCTCCGTCAGCACGTCCAAGTTCACCGCGTCGACCCGGAATAAATCTGTAGCGTGGAATGGACGTAGTGATGTCATTTTCACTATATGTTGTGGTAGGAGTAGAGAAAGGTGTGGAGAGGATGTGGTGAAGATGGGTTGAATATCTGAGTTAACTCCTAAACTCCTAAATGACGACGTGCGGCGTCCTCTTCAATAATCTCTGAATTCTACTCTGCAGCTGAGATCATATTCGTTCGATTATATTCACAGAATACTATTTACTTTCATAACATGCCAAATCATAACCAAAAAAAATGATAAATGTATATAAATGACAACAATATGGAATTAAACTCCGCAACATGGTATCTGTTCATAAATTCCCATCTATATTTATAGCTCACCCACCAAAATCGCATCCGTCGCAGAGTTGATATAATCTCTCTTTGACAAGAGCGACACTCCACCAAACCGCCTTTCCAGCTCAAGTCTGATGCCCTTCTTTGTGATTGTCATCAAGTCTGACGTGCGGATAATCTCCCGGATCTCAGTCAACAGCATATCGTCGCTCGGCAGATCGATAACTCCCATCTCGACCTCGCCGCCCGGCATCGGCATGCTCGGCTGTGCGAAATACACCGATCCACGATTCGACTGCGGCCGCGGCGAGCCTGGTACATACTCTGGCGGAATCGCGCTCACCTGTCGCGACATCCGGCTAGCTGGCGAGACCGACCGCGCCATCGACCGGTTATCTAGATTATATTCGCTCGGCGTGGGGTTGTAGTACGACGCAGGCCCGCCTCGGAATGAAGTCACCTCGCTCTTCACGTCTCCTGCCATTGTCTGTCGCTCATACTGATCCCACAGTTCGGCCTGGAAATCTTCCCATCGTTTGCGCGGGATCGAGTTTGGATCGAATTTACCCTCGTCCGAAATCAAGATCTGCTGTCCCTTCTCGCCCAGCACAACTCGCGTGTTTCCCCACGAGAAATCATCCATGTGCCAGAACGAGTAGATTGGTAGCGCCAAACTAAACACCGGAATCGCAGCCAAGTAGAAAATCATCCAGCCAATCATATCCCACTTCCGACGAAGCAAAAAGATCAGCGCCTGCAATCCGTACACCGCAACCAGCATCAGAATCGACGTCCAGGCAATCGCAGATTTGTCCGTCGCCAACTTGTAAATCAAATACACAAGGTATCCAACCGTAACCGGCTGAATCAGCGTACTAAACAAATCGAGAATAACAATAAATCGCATACTGAAACAGCAGAATCCACACAGCTGCGACATCGGCGCCAACTCGACCAAGTTGTGCACCGTCGAGTTAATCCATCGGCGTCGCTGAGAAACCAAAACTCGCCAGCTGTCGGGCGCCACTGTCTTACAGCCCGCGTGACTCAAGAACTTTGTCTTGTATGTCGGGTGATGTCGCAGAAGCAGCGTTGACAGGTATCGATCCTCACCGAGATGAAGCAAGTTCTTCATATGCAGCGTATCAACCCGAATCTCGGCATATCCCTCGACAACCGCGTTGCTCACAAACAGAGGCTTTCCAGACTCTGCGGTCCGGATTCGGAACATCGAGAAACAACCAGGAAGACAGGTGACACTACCAAACAAACTCTCGAAAGCTTTGGCGAGGTTGTGAGAGATATAGTACTCGTAGACCTGAATCATTGTGATGATTGACTGCTTGGAATTCGCCAGCGCAGTCTCTCCACATAATCCAATAACCTTTGTGTTTGCCAGGAATCCAGAAACCATTCGCGTGGCCGAATCAGGATTAACAGCCGTATCTACAAATCTGTTAGAAAAGTTTATAAAAAGAGAGACGAGGAGACTCACCTGCATCGACTTGCAAGATATATTCATAATAAGTCGGACTGACACCAATCACGTTTCTAATCTGGTGATAAAGTTCAAGCTCCAGCGGATTCATTGGCGAGTTATAATGAACTCGATTCAGGAATCTCATCAGCAGCATCTGCGAATCTCGCTTTCCTCTGTTTCCAGGACGACTGATCTCCGACGGCTTTCCGACCTTGACCACAACAACAAAAGGAACGATATGACCCTGGACTTCGTATAATCCCGAGTAAATCTTACCCATATTGTGCTGCTTCAGTCCTTCACCAAGAGATTCAAATGAAAGCGGCTCCGGATCAATGTCTGGCGAGACACCCAAGATATCAAGCACGATACGCGGAGTCGGTCGATCGTTACCCGCACCGACAATCATACCGTCGCAAATAATAAAAAGCAGCTTGCGCTTATCGTCGTACTGCATCGTAGCAAGCGAATCGATCGCACGACGCAGAGAGGTCTCGTCTTCGGTATAGGCAGGCACCTGACAGATGATGAAGTTGTCTAGATCTTCGGGAGTCTTCTTGCGACTGAACTGAAGTGCAGAAACAAACTTGACCAAGATAATTGCAACCATAAACAAGGAGATCACAAGCAAGAAATACTCGGAAAATCGGCATTTCACAGAGTTTCGAGTATCAACCTTTCCGACGTAGAAAAGATTACGCAGACAGACTTCCATGCGCTGGCGCATATCAGAATCCAGATCCAATTCTAACCACTTCTTTGTGATATCACTGCCAGCGTACGACTCAAAGAGGTTCACAACCGACGAATCCATAAAGTCGGTGTCCACATCGTCAGACGACTCCGCTCCATCGGGCTCCAAGACTTGACGACCACCAGCGAGATAATCGGTAAACTCGTAAATGTTCCCATGGATACTGGCAAGCACACGACTGTCATCATTGACGTATGTTTTCATTTTCTTTTTCGTGATACCAATGTCGCCCTTCTTGTAGTTTTTCCGGAAATTCTGCATCATTTCAAAGTACCAATCGGGTCGGTAGTCGTCGGTATAGTATCGGAAATCGTGATAGACCGCATTCTCATCGGTGCTGTTGCTTCCAGTATAGTCCAGAGTGACTGCAGGATCGATTGATCCTGAAGTTCCTTGGCAAAGAGCAGATACCTGGACGGGGAACAGCGTAGTAGCATCTGATCCGCCATAATCATACACATCCGACTTTGAGACAATGAGGGGATAATGGCCAGGCCCAAATTTCGAGAGGTCAAAAACTTCGCCGCGAATTGCAACATATGTCTTGCTGGGCTCGTCATCGTAGTTGTACGCCGTAAGCTCGGTCTCACTGAAGACATGCTGTGTGGGACACAGAGCGGCGGGAAATCCAACTATACAGTAGTTAGCTGAGATTGCTCTTAAAGCAGCAGGCGCAAACAAAATACATACCAATAAAGAAGACAGCCAAAAGACAGGCAATCCAAATCAACATATTAATAGCCAATTTTTCTCTCCAGGCGACTCGGATATCCTTTCGAGACATTCTGCCAACCACGCGAATGACTCCATCGGGTAACCACCAAGTTAGGAACATGACCAGACCCATCCAACGCCGTCTAGCACGAGTGGTCTTGATCGTTTCAATCTCTTCCTCATGATTGGCTTTTCCACGCTCGGCAAGCTCCTCGCGAGTTTCGAAATTTTTAAACATATCACCTTGCCCGCCGGCACCTACGCCAGTACCGACTGTAAGCGCATCTGTTGATCGGGATTTGTCTGGATCCGAGTATATATAGGCGCCGGCTCCAGTACCGAGCTTATCGGTGGAGTCAGAAAATGGGTTTCCGCGGGTCGGTGCGTTGGGATTGCCAGCAAGACCGTTGTTGTACTGGTAAGTACTATTAGGGTCAACGAGCTCTCTCCAAGCAACCTCAGAAAGAAAGACACCCGTGGTTCCGATCTTGACATCTCTATCACCCCAAGAATGCTCCATCATCACCTGCCGGACCTTTTCTTCGTCAGAGGCCAGCATATTCGAGTCATCATCAAAGCCTGAAAGTCCGAGGACTTCGGTGAACGACATGAACAGCGAAACATCGGTGACTTGCACTCGTCGCGCAATGTCAGAAATACCAAGAGCATGCACTTGCTGGCGGACACATTTGACATCGAATTGCCCGGTAACGTGACGGTCGTTGGGCTTGATACAGTGGATAAAGTAGGGATTGACGGTTGCAAACGAGCGTCGCATGACATCGAGGGCGTTATTGAACTGTCCGCTGGCAGTATAAGCCTTTTGTTCTCTATCCGCATGCGGCTGGTTGGGAGCTGTCGTCTCTGTCTGCGTTTTGCGCAAGACAGACGGTTGACGAAGAGGCTTTGACGAGAGCTGGCCTTGCATGATGGTGTCGCGCTCACGCGGGTGCTTGATGGCGACAACCGCCTTTGTGCGGCAAAGACCACGGAAAAAGACCGAAGACGTGCTTGAGAAGAGGTTCATCATATCGCCCGAGATCTCGTCTTGGTTGGCTTCAAGGATGCTTTCGAGCGAGTAGTTGACCTCGCCGGCGTAGTGACGGACCACAAAGGAATTGCCCTGAGGCGAGATGCTGAGCGAGGGGTTGGTTGCGAAACGCTTGCGCATGGATTCAGTCACTGCCGCAGTAGGCTTTCCGCGCCGGGTATTGTCGTCCAGCAAGGGTAGGATACCGACATGGGGTTTAGTGAGCAGAGCGACGGTACTGGTGTTGTCAAAGTACTCAATGCCTGGAATGTCGAGTTCCTCGGCCTCAAACTTCTCAGTCATGCGGTGGAAAAAGGCAAAGACCATGTAATTGTAGAGGGACTCGTTTGCGGTGTTGTAGAGAAGCTGATTGAGAGCCTCGGGACCGGAGACACGAGCGGAGCCAAACTCTTGGGGAACAAAGCCAGGGAAGTCGACGACGGAGATTGTGTTTGCGATCAGAGACTCATCCTGGGCGACGCGGTCGTTGATCATTTCTATGAGCCACTGCTCGGTCATTGCGTAGATGGTGCGAGCGAGATCATCGGCATGGGCCCGGGCTGCGTTGTGGTCGAGGACAAGAGTGACGCGCTCGCGCTTGAATGCCTGGGTCTTGTAGACAAGTGAAGCCTCTAGATCGTCGGGACGGACACCGAGGAAAGCGGCAATGATATCAAGCTGCCATTTGTTTTTTATGGTCGCGTGATTTTCGTCCGCATCGACGTCGGCATGGGCGGTAACAAACTCGAGCTGACCGATGTGGAGGATGGCGGCTAGGATCTGGCATAGCTCTGCGATTTCGTGTCTGTCAAAGTCGAGAAGTCTGAGGGCCGACTTGAAGTGGGCAAAACCTTCCTTGTCGTTGATAGCGGTCTTCAATTGAGTGGGATGGCCGAGGTAGCGGTAGCGTTCTTCGGGGTCGAGGGCGAGATGCTCCTGTTCGGGAGCGGTTGTGCCGGCAAGGAGATAGTAGAGGATGTGAAAGTTGCGCTCGCCGGTGGGCACTCTGCCGACGCGGTCGCGATCGAGACGGTATGTGATGAGTTTTGCGCCGATGAGGACGGCCTCGGGGTCGTACTGATACTCGAGCAAAAGGCCTGATTTTGACGCGACGGGAGTGGTTTGCGTTTTTGTTGTGGTGAAGGCGGAGAAGACAAAGAGAGCGGAGGAGATGCGGGCGGCAAGTGAGTCTAGAGCGAGGGTGTGCAGACGGGCGCAGAGATGGTTGCGGAGTTCAGATTTTCCGGAGCCGGACTCGCCGCTGGGGAAGGGTTGAGGTTAGTAGAGGGAGGGAGAGAGAAGATCAGAGAGGGGTTGGGGCATACAGGAAGAGGATGAGCTGGTTTTCAGATCTGCGGAGGAGACGGTCGTAGACGCGGGAGGCGAGATCGGAGACATCGCGGGGGTCGGAGGAGGAGAAGGTGTTTATGGCGATGAGGGAGTTTGAGGAGATGAAGGAGACGGGGTGGCCGGCATGGAAGCGCGCGCCGAGATGGGCGGTGATGGAGTGGTCGGAGAGGGCCGCTGCCGAGAGCTGGGAGACGTCAGCTACGGGCGGCATGGCGAGATGAGGAGGGGAGGAGGGAGGGAGTGGTGAGGTGGTGAAGAGGGAGGAGGTGGTGAAGAGAAGAGAAGCGGAGAGGTGCGAGACAGAGCGACGCTCGGCCAGAAAAAAGATAAACAAACCCGCGGCTGCTATTTTCAGGCGCTGTCTGCGGCTGATGCGGGATATATGCCCAGGATAGCAGTTACCCTATATAATAGTAAGCGAGAATAGTTATGGGGATATAAAGACTGCAGCCGCATGAACGACAGACGAACGCAGCTCAGAGTACTCCGCTTGCGTATTTTGATTGCGTCTCCGTCGGCTGCGATTTTTTTGGTGAAAGAAGCTGATTTCAGACAATTCACGTTGGAGACCGTCTTCTTCACTTGATTCTCTATAGAAAAGTGCATCTGTTGAAGGTCAATTCACTGCAAATCAGACCAACTCACACCGACTGCAGCTGCGCGCTGTGTGCTGTGCCGTCCGAAAATAGTTCACAACAAATAAATCGAAAAGTCGCGTTTCCTTCTTCTGCGCTCTGAGCATCAACATCAACTCAACCTCGACTTCTCTCTTTCTCTTCACCTCTTTCTCTTTATTCTCTGTTATTCTCTTCTTCTTTTTATCTTATTTTTCATTCTTCTCTTCTATATCTCATCTCCTCACTCACCCTCTAAATCGCGCACCGATCCGCCGGCGTCCGCACTGTGAGCCGCTCACCTCTGTCTCTCACCCTCCCTTCCCTCTACTAACACCCTCACCTCCCCCAGATGGACCAACCACTCTCGGCTGTCCTCCCGCAGCCTACTCAGCATGCGGTCTTTGCTGCCCTCAAGTCCGCCTTCGAGGCGAACCAGCCCGTCCGCCTCACCTCCACCTCTCTCGTGTTTATCAACAAACTTCCCGGCGCCTCTACCGACAACGACAACGACGACGTCGACTCGGAAATCCTAGACTCTCCCTTCCTCACTGCTATCTGGGAGCATGCTCGCCGCCGTGCCGAGGACCAGGCCGTCCTCGTTCTCTCAAACTCTTCCGCTCCTCCCCTCTCCACCCTCCAACATCTCCTCCCCGCCTTCCCAAACATCCCCGGCCATGTCTTCTCCGCCCTCACCGCCCTCGCGCCTTTCCTCAACGTCGGCCGCGTCAACACCGCTGTCTCTGTCGAGCTCTCTCTCTCTCTTTCTGGCCAAGTCCTCGCCTCACGCATCCGTGTCTCCGACGACAAAGCTGATCCCTCCGCCGTCCGATCGGCTATCGCGGCCTCGCCCGTCTTCACATACCTCCTCGAGACTGCGACTGACACCGAGCGCGACGCTCTCTCGCTGCGGTCTAATCTCAATGACTACGCGCTCATCCGCCACACAGTCTTGCCCGAGTCGCTCAAGCGGAAAGCGGCTGACTGGCGTCAGGCTCTCTTAGAATGCTCTCTCTCCGGCACCTCTGCCCTCCGTGGTATCTTCCAGGTTCTCTCTGGAATCCTTCTCTTTTCCAACAGCGATGAAGACGATATTCTTGACGGTGCAACTCTGCTGGGTCTCGACCCCGAAAAGCTCGACTCAGAGGCAATCATGTCCGACTCCGACAAGCGATTCGAGATCGTACTTCCCGCTTACAGATCTCTTCTCCTCATCATGGTAGCCGCTCTCAACAACTACCTTGCCACAATCGACGTCATTGCCGGTGCTCTGGACTCTGACGAGGTCTGCTCTGTTGTCTCGATCGTCGACATGCCTGCCGCATTCAAGGCCGCTGCCCTCAAACCCATCTTCTCCTCGGACCACACCCCCGGCTCAATCGCCTCGGAGATGATCCAGGATGGCATTGCAATCAGTCCCACTCCAGCATGGATTAACCAGACTTTACAACAGCAGGAACCAGCAAACCCTCTTGTCGACATTGCAAACAACAACATCAACATTTCTGCCGTCGTCGAGCCAAACGCTCTGCTCTCGACCATCCCATCTTCGTCTTCCTTTGGCGTCGCTTCTCTGATCTCCTCCGCCCGCGTCTGGCATATCATAAGCATTGCCTCCTCTGATTCATTCTCCGAAGCTCCCGTCGCTTCGCCCGGAAACGCCGCGCTGGCACCCTGGTCCAACACCGTCGTTTCCTCGCAGGTGCGCGCCTGGTTCATGCCCAACTGGCTCCAAAAATACAAAACCATCGACTTCACCGCCGACTTTGGCGTGGACGAGTTCTTGGACCGATACGCGCCCCTGCTGCAATCCAGCGGCATCGACCCTAATCACCCATACGCCCTCGACACCTGGGCACAAACGCAGCGCGAATGGGGCGCCGATGGGTTTTTCCATGGTCATCAGCGAATCTGGCTGCGCGAAGATGTCTGGCGAACGCTCGAAGGCGAGCTCGACGGATTGCTTTTGATGCAGCAGCAACAGCAGCAGCAGGCGCAGAATCTCGCCCCGGTTGAGAGTGAATATGGAATGTTCATCCCCGATCGAGTTGGTACCCCTGCCTCGCGCGAGCGGTTGCTCACTATGGGCGGAGACGAGTTGCGCGGTAGCGACGACGAGGATCTGACGATGTTTGGCTCCAAGTTTGCCGCCAACGATCCCGAAGCGCACGGCCGCGTCATCGAAGTCCGGCCCAAGACGCGCACTCGAAAGATCTGGACGGCAATCACTTGGCTTCTTACGTTCTGGATTCCTTCGTTTTGTCTGAATTGGGTAGGTCGCATGAAGAGACCTGATGTGCGCATGGCTTGGAGAGAAAAGGTTGCCATCTGCATCCTTATTGTCTTCCTCAACGCCGCCTTGATCTTCTATATGGGTGAGCCTCTATTTCCTTACATCTATTAGTCCATCTGCTAATCTGTATCTAGTTGGTTTACGACTGATCCTATGCCCTGATTACGACGACGCCTACAGCGCAGAGGAAGTCAGCTACCATACTACGTCAAATGACTTTTACGTCAGCATCCACGGAAAAGTTTACGATATCAGTAAGTATCTCCCAACCCATAACAATCCTGCAAACACTCACTCACACTCTAAAAGGTAAATTCTGGAAACTGCAGCATTCCGACAATGGCGTGGACACGACCACGTCAACCATGGAAGTTTTCGCCGGCCTGGATCTCAGCAACTATTTTCCTCCCCCGCTGACGGTGGTCTGTTCCGATCTCGTCACGGACGAGTCCGTCTATCTCTATGATAACACCACCGTCACCTACTCCACTGCCGTACACTGGTCCGGTCCTAAACTCCAGTCCGACGAGGACTCGGCTCTCTATGACATCAGCTGGTACAAAAGCACCTTCCTCCCAAAGATCAAGCAGTACTACAAGGGTGACCTTGTCGTGAAGAAGAGCACCGTCGAGAGCTATGGCGAGAACGGATACGACAACTGGGCGATCATCGACGGCAAGATCTATGACCTGACAAACTACTTTTACACAATCGACTTGTATCCCTCGTCAGAGAGTGACTCGTATGCGGTCTACGACTTTTTAGACTCGGACGTCAAGCAATTGTTTTCAGACTACCCCGGCCAAGACATCACAGACTACTTCTACGACACAAGCACGATCTCAGCATCCACGGCCGCCAAAAACCTCAAATGTCTCAACGGCGCATTCTACGCCGGCAAGGTCGACTTCAGAGAGTCTGCGCGCTGCACGGTGTCAAACTACATCCTGCTCGCGATGGCGGGCGTGCTCTGTTTTGTGATTCTGTTCAAGTTTATAATGTCGCTCCAGTTCGGCAGCAAGCCGATGCCGACGATGCAGGACAAGTTTGTGATTTGCCAGATTCCGGCGTACACTGAAGGAGAAGACGAGCTCCGACGGGCGATTGACTCGCTCACGGCGTTGCAGTACGACAACAAGCGCAAGCTGCTGTTCATCATCTGCGACGGTATGATTATCGGTTCTGGAAACGAAAAGCCGACGCCGAATATCGTGCTCGAGTTGCTCGGCGCCGATCCGAGACTCGATCCTCCCGCGCTTCCGTTTAGGTCTGTTGGCGAGGGCTCGGCGCAGTTGAATTACGGAAAGGTGTACTCGGGACTGTACGAGTTTGAAGGTAACGTCGTTCCGTACGTTGTGGTCGTCAAGGTCGGCAAGCCGACCGAGAAGTCCCGGCCCGGAAACAGAGGTAAGCGAGACTCACAGATCTTGCTGATGGACTTTTTGAACAAGGTCCATTTCCAGGCGGCCATGTCTCCCTTGCAGCTCGAGATCTTTCACCAGATCAACAACGTCATTGGAGTCGACCCCGAGCTGTACGAGTATGTGCTCATGGTCGATGCGGATACCTCTGTCATGCCTGATTCTTTAAACCGTCTCGTGGCAAAGTGCGTGCAGGACAGTCGCATCGCTGGTATTGCTGGTGAGACAAGTCTGACGAACCAGGAGAAGAGTTGGTGGACGATGATCCAGGTGTTTGAGTACTACATCTCGCATCACCTGTCAAAGTCCTTTGAGAGTTTATTCGGCAGCGTCACCTGTCTTCCGGGTTGTTTCTCAATGTACAGACTGCGCACGGCAGACAAAGCCAAGCCGCTCATCATCGCAAACGCAGTCTTGGAAGCCTATTCCGACGGCGACGTCAACACTCTCCACAAGAAGAATCTGCTGTCGCTCGGCGAAGATCGTTTCCTCACCACCCTGATGACGAAGCACTTCCCGCGTATGCGCTACGTCTTTGCCTACGACGCGCACGCAGAAACCGACGCCCCGGCAAGCTGGAGCGTTCTTCTTTCACAACGCCGCCGCTGGATCAACTCGACGATCCACAACCTCGCCGAGCTCGCGTTCCTGCCGGATCTCTGTGGCTTCTGTTTGTTTAGCATGCGCTTCGTGATCGTCATGGATCTGTTTGGTACGCTCATGTTGCCGAGTGTGATGGTCTATATGGTTTATATTATCTACAAGGCCGTCGTGGATCCGACTAATTTCCCGCTGATTTCTGTCTGTATGATTGCCGCGATTTATGGCATCCAGGCGCTTGTGTTTTTGCTCAGACGGCAGTGGCAGCAGGTGCGTCTTGACTATGTGTATTAACTTCTAACAACTAGTTCAACTGACTTGATTCCTATAGATTGGTTGGATGGTCATCTATCTTCTAGCCTACCCGATCTACTCGTTCGTACTCCCAGTCTACTCCTTCTGGAACCAAGACAATTTCAGCTGGGGAAACACCCGAATCGTCGTCGGCGAGCGCGGCAACAAAGAGATCATCGCCATCAACGACGAAGGCTTTGACGAACGCTCGATTCCTCTGCAAACATGGGAAGAATACGCCACGCACAATAACCTCCCCGGTCGCGTTCGTCCACACATCATCCCCTCCGTCGGAAGCGAGAAAGCCCCCGGCGTGATGTACACCAGCGAAATCATGAAGGAAGAAAGCTACGAGATGGAAGACATGCGCTCCGTCTACTCGTCCTATCCCCCGCCCGCGATGTCGGTCTACAGCGGCGTCCAAAACACTCCGCACCCGCAATCCCAGTACGGAGGCCGGCCGGGCTCGGTCGCGTACGGATACAGCGCTCCCTCGCCGGGTGCATACGCCCCGCACCCCGGCTACGCGGCCTCGCAGTACGCGCCTAGTGTCGCGCCGAGCGCGTACACGATGGGCACGCAGTACCAGCAGCGGCCGCAGCCTATGTCGGGCATGACCTTGTATCAGCAGCAAAACGTCCTGCTCGATCAACAAAGACAGGCAGGCTATGACGGCCGCAGCACGCCGTATGGTCGGTAAAGACCTGTTGAAGTTTAATCATTCGTTTTTGTTTATTTGCGTAGATATATTGAGACGTGGCACGGCTTACGATTTGTTTCTTACTTTGTTTATAATTGCAATCCATCAGCTATGAATACTTTCTGTAGGGCGTCGAGCACTTCTAGTAGGGCGGGTTCTCTGTTGCCGTGGCAACCGCGCCTAAATAAACACGCGTGCGGCTCACCAAAACTCAAAATTCCTCAACCGCCAAAAGCGACTTTGGTGTGTGTCGCTGGCATGCCACACGTCTGCTTCTGATATTGCACACGTTCAGCAGGGAATACACGAGGGCCAGCAGTTCTCTAGTCTTAAGTTGTTTGAGAGCTGACTAGAAGATTGTGGATTCTTTAGATTTTTAAGTATTGAGAAGGTACGTTTGTGTAGGAGGATTGAGCAAGACTGCGAGACGCGTTCGTGTGTTGTTGTCGTTGTTGTGATATCCTCCGTCTGCTCTCGCCCCAGACCATACACTAACAAACAAAAACCTCATGCAGCAGGAGAAAAGGAAAACGCAGACAGACCTAGAAAGCCATGGACTCGATCTCGGAAGGATTCGAGGACTCGCTCGTGATTGAGAGTAGCGCGTCTGAACTGAGTCGGGTGTCACTCGAAGACGGTCTCAACAAAGATCTCGCATACAAATACCGCAACAACAACAATAACAACAACAACAACAACAGCAGCAACTATAAGGCGACTAGAAACAAACCTGTCGAGTCGCTAATGGATCGGTTCCTCTCCTCGTCAGACGAGAGTGATAGTTTCACGTCCGGCGAGCGATACGCCTCTGCTGCGGCAGACATTTCGTCTTTGCTCGGGAGTGATAATAGCATTAGCGCGGCAGCAGAGGAACTTGATGCCGCGCTGAATGATGCCTCTGAAATGAGCATCGAAATCGGTCGTGGGTTCCAGGAATCCGTGAGTTCTCCACAGGTTAGTCGGCGCGCGCGTGCTTTACGATATAAACAAAGGTACTAACAGCAAAATAGGATCGACGACCGCTGGGTTCAGCGCGACGAGTGGTCTCGGCTACTACCCCACTATCCTCATCCAAGACCAGAAAATCTACAGCACCCCTAGGCGAGCGGCCAGTATCAGAGCTCAATCGCCCACGGAGTCCAGCACAAAGCCGCTTCGCGTCCTCGGCAAAGAAATCACAACAGCAGCAACCACAGCCACGCCGCTCGATGTCGCTCGCTACCGCGACAGAAGAAGTTCCGAAATCATTCAAATCGACGCAGGATCTTTTAATGCAGCTGGGTTTAAGAGAAGACAGTCCGCGACGAAAATCAACTAGTCGCAGCAAAAACCCGCCGCTTTCCTCTTCCGCGGGGTTTGGAAACGGAGCGACGGCGAAAAGTCGTAGTGTTTCCATGCCGGGGTCTATTAAGCAATTTACCGCCGATGACGACGAGACGGCGAATGTTTTGCTGCCGGATCTCACGGGGATCACGTCGCTGATCTCGGACGCGACGACCGAGGTGCGTAAGGATACGCATCGCAAGATAGGCTCGGTTCCGATTAGTGATGATGATCAAGGTATGCACCAATTCCAACTCTGTCTCTATTCAAATACTAACTCGCTCTAGCAATCCTCAACGCACTGAGAACGATGCAAGACCGCATCCAGCAACTCGAGACCAAGAACGCGACCTACAAGACCGCCGTGGCAACTCTAGACTCCGACCTGCGACGCACGAAATCCGACTACGAGACCGCGCAATCGCGCGTCGCAACTCTCGAGCGCGAACTCGAGCGCCAGCGACGCGAGGTAGCAGGAGGCATCAGTCCCGCCGGACGCGAGAAGATCCAGCGCGCGCTGGAGCGCGAGCGGCAGGAGTGGATGCAGAAGCAGACGCAGCTTAAAGACCGGGTGGAGGAGCTCGAGCGGGAGATTTCGTTTCAAAATATCCGGTGTCAGAGATTAGAAGAGGAGCGCGACGAGGCGGTGAAGTCGTTGACGAAGGAGGTTGAGCGGAACGGGCGGTTGAAGCAGATGAATACGGAGCTCAGAGAGCAGTTGAAGGTGAAGAAGAGTAAAGATCAGAAGAGCGGCAAGGCTGCGAAGACGACGGTTGTGGCGTCGGAGGACTCGTGGTCGACCGAGGAGTCGGATGTGGTTGAGCCTGGAAAGCGCGCGACGAGAAAGAAGGTGCGTCGGCCGAGTACGAAGCGGCAGCCAGCGCGAGTAGTTGTGAAATCCGACACCGAGAGCTTTGCAGATTACGACGATGAAGAATCGGTGTCAGACACAGACTCCATTGACGAAGACGTGGACGAGTACGACGACGACCTAGCATCTGAAACCGAACAAGTTCCAGCTCGTCGCTCAAAACGCGCAAGCCACCGCCCAGCAGCAGCAGCAGCAGCGCAGCGTCATCGTCACCGACCGGCGCGAGAGAAAGCTGAAAGGATACCCCGCCCGACGGCGGAGATGAAGAAAGTGATGGACACGCTGAACGCGCACAATCCGACGAGCTGCACCGTCTGCACGCGGCATCGCGTCCGTCTCAACCACGGCACTGCTGGCGCATACATGCCCGCGAGACCCTCCGCGTTCGACTCGCGACCTAGCGCGCCGGTCCCTGACACAGCTGCTCGCGCAGACAACAGCGGCGCCGACGGGCAATGGCAGGAAGAACACACGATGCGGCCGTCAATGCCGGCCGACGAAGCCGCCGCGCGCGTGCTAAGCCAGCTCGAGGACGAATTCCGCCACCTCAAGATCCGGTACCAGACCGAAGTGAGCGAGTACGAGCGACTCGACGCGGCGGTCGGCAAGCGGCGGCGGAAGGCGGTGGTCGCGCGGTTAAGGGCTACGGTCGATGCGCTTGAGAATAAGGCTGATCAGATTTATGCGATGTATGACGTGCTGGAGGCGAATATGGCCACGGACGCGTATCGGATGGGGAAGTTTGGAGGAGGGGGAGGGGGTGTGAGCGCGGGAGGGGTGCAGAGCGAGGGGATATGGAGCTCTGCTTTGCCTAGGAGGGTGTAGTTTTTGTATCTTCTCAGTGTTTTCGTTTTTGTGACTGTATTTTTACATCTAATCGTGTCGTTTCTCAATCAAGACTATTACTTCTAATATTACAAACTAACTAAAGAAAAACTTATACATTCTCGCCCAACAACCGCAACGCAGTCTTAAGCTCTTTAACCGCCGTCCCGACGTCCTCGTAATTCAACGCCGAGATCGCAAATTTGGAGTGCTTCTGCGCGAGCGTGAAGCGCTGCGCTTCGTCCATGATTTGCTGGACTGATTCTTGGGGTTTGCTGCTGCTGCTGCTGCTGCTGACGTTGTAGGAGGAGGTGGATGAAGGGGTGGTGGTGGAGGGAGGTGCGGACGGGGAGAAGTGCGAGGCTGGAGGTGCGGATGGCGGGACGGGCGAGAAGGATCGTGCGGGCGCGGATGGCGGGGGCGGTGAACCCGCTGAGATCGTCGACGACGCCGCTGAATGCTGAGGCGAGATCTGCTGCTGCTGCTGCTGCTCGTCATGCTGCTCAACCTCGCTCTCCTGCTCCTGTTTCTGCGTAGCCCGCGGATCCTCATAAACATTCGGATCCTCACCCAATTTAAGCGCGCGCTGGATCCGCACGGCGTGAAATTTGCAGTACTTTATCTGGTCGAGCAAAGTCTGGTCCGGGTCGCCGAAGAGCTTTAGGAGTTCGAGGAAGTTGGATGCCGCGAGGAGGTTTGTTGCCGTTGATCTGTGTTGTTAGCTGTTGTCTGAGAGTCAAGAGAGGGAGGGGGGGAGGGGGTTACTTTGTTGCGGTTTTGTTGATGAGGTCTTTATCTGCGTTTGCAAACACTCTGCTCGCGAACTTTTCGACATAGGCTTGGGCTACCATCTCATCATTGATCGTGTCGCGATCACTCAGTGCGTTTTTTTCCTACATCGTCATCAGCATCAGCATCAGCATCAACACATAAGTGAAGAACAGAAATAGTAGAGGACAGAGGAATCATACGGTCTCGACAACATCTAGAAGATTAGTAACGTACTCCGCGGCCTCGGGATCAGACTGATGCACCTTCGACGCAAGCGCTTCCTCGATCGCATAGTATTTACCTATCCACCATAATCCGCGTCAGCACAATCCCTCCTCCTCATCCTCCTCCTCTCCTCCCCATCCTCTCCTCTTCTTCTTGAACTTGAACGAAAAACAGATCTGACTAGAAAAGGGAATACGCACAGTAGTATGAAATCACAGGATCAGCTCGCTCGAGCTCGCGCGCTCGCGCAATGAACGGCTGGATAAACTTCAACGACGGCGGCGGCGGCGTGAGTGTAGTCATCCTCTCTTATTCTCCTTCTTCGTCGTCTTGCTGTGTCTGTAACTGTATGATTGTCGACTATCAACAATCGCTTCAAGTGGAGACCTCGAGCCCGCGGCGCCCCGGGCAGGAAGATTGATTAGGAACTGTGAGTTGTTTGTGAGCTTTGTGAGTTCTTGTGACTCACATCTAAACTCAAATTCATTACGTGTCCAGACGCAGCGCGATGAGTTCTGCAGAACCACCGAGATCGAGACTCGGGCAAGCAGCAGCGATCTTTGTCCGCCGCAGGATTCAGGAAATAGACAACAGGGAAAGAAGAGATGAAGAGGGCATATGTGCTGGTGATTGTGCTGGCGATGATGGTGTCGTGTGCGTCGGCTGCGTTTTACGGTAAAGACAGCGAGGTTATCAATTTGACGCCCAAGACGTTCAGGTCTGAGGTGTATGATACGAATTACACGACTATTGTCGAGTACTACGCCGAGTGGTGTAAGTATTCTCTCTATCTTCTTATAGCTGTATGGATGTATGGGCAGATGGCTAACAAGAACAAGGCGGCCACTGCAAGAACCTCCGCCCGCACTACGCCAAAGCCGCGAAATCGCTCTCCGGTCTCGCAAAAGTCGCCGCGGTGCGGTGCGACGACCCGTCAAACGAGCGACTGTGCGCAAAGGCGAATATCAAAGGCTACCCGACGCTCAAAATCTACCGGCCGAGCAAGCGCGCGAAATCAACTCCGATCGTGGAGGATTACCAGGGCGCGCGGACCGCGAAGGCGATCACGGGCATGGTTCTCGATCGGCTTTCGAATCGGGTGACGAGGCTGAGCAGCGCTGCGGACGTGGAGGGGTTCGTGGCGCAGAAAGAGGTGCCGCGCGTGCTGCTGTTTACGGATAAACCAAACACGCCGCCGATGTTTAAGGTGCTTGCGATCGACTTTGATTCGAGCGCGCGGTTCGGGATCGTGCGGAAGGCGGACAAGGCGCTGCAGAAGCGGTTCGGGGTGAAGAAGATGCCGACGGTGGTGGTGGTTACGAACGATGAGGAGGGGGAGGAGGAGGAGGAGAGGGCTGTGTATGAGGGGGAGATTAAGAAGGAGCAGTTGTATGAGTTTCTGAGCGGGTTCGCGACGCCGGCGGAGGGGAGGTTGAAGGGGGTTGTGCCGGCGAATTCGCCGCAGAGGTATGGTCTTGATAGCAGCCACGATGAGCTGTAGTATTATCACAAGATAAGATAAAAGATATCAAGATGGTAGGTAGATTATTGGATCTTGGCTTTGCTAAAGTCGAGCTCGGGATGCTGAGCCTGAAACTTTTTCAAGATGTCTTCTTTTTTCATCTCGTCGCTCGTGGGCTTACCCATCTGCTTCTGCTGTTGATCAAACTATAAGAACGTTAGCTACTTCTCACAAATAGCAGAGAAAAGGAACAGAAAGTAGCTACCATCATCTTCTCAACCATACTCCTCGTCTCGCCATCCAAATCACTCAACTTTGAATTCTCCGGCTGAATCCTCGCCACATCAATCTTCGGCGCACTCTTCACCACATGCGGCCACCACTCCAACCCGCTCGCCTTTGCGATCGTCAGCGTCACTTCTTTCTGGTCGTCGAGCGTCCAGGTCGAGTCGTCGACTTTCACGTCTTTGTAGAAATCGTCGTCGATCAGCGGGGTTGGGTTTGTTTTGAGCGAGACGAGTAAGTGAGTTCGCGTGATTTTGATGGAGAGGTCGCGCGAGCGGGTGCCGGGGGGGACCGGGACGGTCACGGTTAGTTCTTCGAGGACTTGGGTCCATTTGTATGGCAGGGCTGCTCTGTTAGTCTTCCTCTACTCGAGCAAACATGGGCTTGAAAGGGTAGGAATACGCACCATCCTGCTCCATCTGCTCCTTCGCAATCGCCGCGGCGAGTTCTTCTTTCGACTGTTCGGGTTTATCGGACTGCATCTTTTAGTTATAGAAATTAGTCTGGTGATGATGCTCAAGCAGAGAGAAGAGCAGAGAAACGAGTTCGCCGCAGTAGTCGCGGCGTGCTGTTACGTAACGTCTTAGTAAGGATCACGTGCGCTGGTGACAACATCGTGGGCCATCGATGAGATGTCTTTTGATCTTGCACATCGACCTGCAGTGATTGAAGTCGAGAGAGAGAGAGATGTCGGCATCGCAGAGTGCAGGGATAGGGATATTAGACGGGACACTGGATACCTCGCAGGTGCCGGTTGACGCACTGGAGCCACTCCGGCTTCGTCTCTCACATGTAATGCATACTTTTAATTCGAGAACTGAAGAAGAGCAGATACTGATATTCAAATAGTTGACGCACTGGCTGAGTCGTCTACAAGCCCATGTCCAGCAACAAGCGCTACCCTCCTGGCCGTCGATCCACTCCCAATTCGCCATGATTCTCAAACAACTCAACTTTCTAACCCACACGCTCGAGACCCACGCCGAAACCCTCCGCACGACGAACGCGTACCCGCTGCCTACCTTCCCGGTCGCGAAGCAGCCCGGTCTGCTACCCACGCTGCTGAGGAAGCGGAATGAGCCGGAGGTAGACGAGTGGATTGAAAAAGGGAGGAAAGAGGCGGAGGAGACAGGGAGTAGTGCGCGGGCGGACGACGAGGTGTGGAAGGATGCGTATTTGCTGCTGGTTGCGTTGCAGCATCGGCGGACGGAGGAGGTGCTGGGGTTGGAGGATGGGAAGGGTGCGGGCGAGCAGGGAGGAGGGGGGGTGGGTGGAGGGGAGGGAGGGGCGGAGGCGATGGAGTGTAGTTTGGATCAGATATTGAGGTATGTTTATCAGGGGATTGATGTGCATGAGCCGGTGCGGAAGGTAGCTATGAGTACGCGGGTGCCGGTTGCTCGGAGGATGTAGAGTGGTTTTTATGTATGTACAATACATCAGATATACAATATTACATTTATATACACAATTTTTTCACTATTACTCCTCTTTTTCTGAAGGCCTCGTTTGTGGCTTTGCAGGAGAGTTCCAGTACACAATCATCAAGACAAACAAGACAAAGTTGAGGACAGCACCCAATCCCGCGCCGGTCAAGACGATCAGATCATCGACCTCCTGGGCCATCGTAAACAGTCTTGCGAGCGAGCCCAGGAGATACGCGACCGCCGAGACGGCAGATAACTGACCGGTGCTCTTTTCGCGCAGGATAGTGAAAATCTGAGGAACCTTGCTTGCGAGACTGAGCGGGATGGTGGCAGCTTGCAGGGCTTGCAGGGTAGCGAGGGAGGGGCCGGGCGAGGCGAGGACGAGGAAGTACGTGGCGAGGGCGAAGGCGGGGGGGATGATTGCGAGGGAGGCGTAGGAGGAGGAGTAGATGAGGAGAAGACAGATGATGATGAGGTCCTGGACGAAGAGGAAGGATTGCTCGCCGTAGGTGGAGAAGGGGAAGCCGAGACGGGCGGCGTAGGCAAACATGATGAGGTAGGAGGCGGCTTCGAGCAAGGTCGCGGAGACGGAGACGCCGACGGCGGAGCGGGAGCGGATGAGTTTGATGATTTGCGGGAGTTTGACGATGGAGGAGGCAAAGACGATGGCGAGGCCGATTGCTTTTGAGATGGCGAATTTGAGACAGATGGAGGTGTTGTCGGAGAGGGGGGGTTGGAGGAAGGCGAGATCGAGGACGAGGAGGGAGTAGCAGTCCTGGCCGAGGATGGAGGAGGCGAGGTGGGCGATGGGGGTGGGGAGGGAGTGGGTGAGGGATTGGAGATGGGAGCGAATTGAGTCCATTGTGTGAGAGAGAGTAGATTTAGATGGAGGGAGAGAGAGAGAGAGAGGGAGGGTGGAGGGGTTGAGGAGGTGAAGATGGAGCTGCGGCGTGATGTAGGTCACGTGGATATAAATGTCACGTGAATGAGATCTGCACTATATCAAAGTGGTGGAGAGCAGGGGGTGTAGGGTAGATAGAGTACAGGTGGAGTACGGAGTGTATAGGTAGTATAGGTAGTGTACAAGTGTAGAGTATAGAGGATAGATAGTATAGTAGAGTATGTATTATACTAGTAGAGTAGAAGTATAGAAGGTGGACAGAATAGGAAATACCAGAATAGGAAGGAGGAGGAGGGTGCATGAGAACAGACGACGAAAGAGGAGTAGTGGATCACGAGAGGGAATAAGAAGATGCAGAAGACATGCAGATGCGGTGCAAATGGGAAGATAAAGAAGAAGAGGAGGTGAAAAAAAGAGTGAGAAAGAGTGAGAAAGAGAGAAGAAGAGGAAGAAAAATCTTTGCGGTGAGGAAGTGAAAAGATTTTCAGGAAGAAGATCGCTGAGGTGGAGGTTAGTGCGGCTTGTGGCTGGGAGGGTAGAGAGAAGAGAGTGAAGATAGTAAGAAGAGAGAAGATAGTAAGAAGAGAAGATAGTAAGAAGAGAAGATAGTAAGAGAGGTGTAATAATAATAATAATGAATGCTAATGCAATTGCAACAGTAAACAAAGAGCAGTTAGGTACCGGCGATATGCGAAGAGAAGAGAGCAGAGAGAGAGAAGAGAGAGCAGAGCAGAAGAGTCTTTTCTCAGACTCGTTATCTTCTTATCTTGGTCTATACTTTATGCTCTCTGCTGAAGTAATGAATCTATACTACACATACAATTCAACAACAACAACAATAACATAACAATAACATAACAACAACATCAACATCAACATCAACATCACACTGCGTATGTGGCTTACTCTCAGTCCAGGCAGGCTTTTGGTGGCGCTCTGATTGACCGCTTCCCGAAAAGCCTCTTTCCTAAACAACACGAGACCTGCTTATTGTTTAGTGTTGATATCTTGTTGCTGTTCTTCTGTTCTGTATTCTTCAGTATATCCATCCTCTATCCATCAGCTTCCTCAACAACAACATCCTCCTCTCATTCCTACTCCCCCTCGCCGCTTATCTCTCGGTGGATCCACTTCCCGATAGCGCGCTCGCTCTGTCCAATGGCTTCTCGGCCCGCTATCTAGAGTTTTAATACCCATTCGAGTAGAGTTCGCTATTGTGCCTTGTACGCAGCAGTATCTGTTGTTCTTCTTCTTTATCAAACAGTATTATTGCAGTAATTGTATTTAATTGTATCAGTCGCTTTAATCCTCTTCTTCTTCTTCTCCTTCTTCTTCTCCTTCTATATATCATCTCTCCTCATCACCCTCATCTCTGACTGTTCTGGCGGCTGTCCGATCACAACCGCCAAGCCGCCCTAACTCAACCTGTGACTCACAAGTCACAGTACCTCGCTACCGCCCGCTCTCATCGCATCTTCTTCCTTTCTCTTCCTCGGCCATTATAAATACCACCTCTCCTCCTCCTCCTCCTCCTCCTCCCCATCTCCTCCCCACGCACACATCCCTCGCCATGGCTGACCTCCCCTCCGCCTTCTTCAACGACTCCTCCCCCGGCTGGACCGCCGCCGGCGGCAACTCCCGCGAAATGGACGTCAACCTCGCCTACGTCGCTTCCGGCTTCCACCAGGTCTGGATGATGTCGGCCACCGTCTTCGTCTTCCCCATCATCCCCGGCCTCGGCCTCTTCTACGCCGGCCTCTGCCGCCGCAAGTCCGCCACCACCCTCCTCTGGCAGACCCTCGGCGTCCTCGGCGTCATCTCCTTCCAATGGTTCTTCTGGGGCTACTCCCTCGCCTACTCCTCCGACGCCGACCACTACATCGGCACCCTCAAGAACTTTGGCTTCCGCAACGTCGTCGCCGCCCCCTCTGGCTACCTCCCCGAGCCCCTCTTCGCCCTCTACCAGTGCATGTTCGCCCTCTGCACCGTCATGATCATGATCGGCGGTGCCTTTGAGCGCTGCCGTCTCCTGCCCTCCATGGTCTTTGCCTTTTGCTGGTGCACCATCGTCTACTCCCCCATCGTCTGCTGGACCTGGAACGCAAACGGCTGGCTCTACCTCCTCCCCGCCCTCGACTTCGCCGGCGGCGGCCCCGTCCACATCTCCTCCGGCACCGGCGCCCTCGCCTACGCCCTCATCATCGGCAAGCGCATCGAGACAAACTCCCCCTCCCGCAAGGTCCCCAAGTTCGTCCCCCACAACCCCACCCTCATCTTCCTCGGCACCTGGATGATCTGGTTCGGCTGGTTCGGCTTCAACGGCGGCTCCACCCTCAACGCCTCCGTCCGCACCTCCTACGTCCTCGTCAACACAAACCTCGCCGCCGGCTGCGGCGTCATCGGCTGGTCCCTCGTCGACTACATCCTCTACCGCGGCCGCTTCTCCCTCGTCGGCGCCTGCCAGGGCTGCATCGCCGCCCTCGTCGGCATCACCCCCGCCGCCGGATACGTGCCCGTCTACTTCGCCGCCGTCATCGGCTTCCTCACCGCCGTCGGCGTCCGTCTGTGCGAGAACCTCAACGAGTGGATCCGCGTCGACGAAGGCATGGAGGTCTTCAAGCTCCACGGCATCGGCGGCATGATCGGCGCCATCCTCACCGGCCTCTTCGCCGCCGACTGGGTCTCCATGCTCGACGGCGCCAGCGACTACTCCGGCTGGGTCGACCACCACTACATCCAGCTCGGCTACCAGCTCGCCGAGATCTGCGCAATCGTCTCCTACACCTTTGGCGTCACCGTCGTCCTCCTCCTCATCATCGACCACATCCCCGGCCTCAAGTTCCGCGTGCCCGAGCACCAGGAAATCGAGGGTCTCGACAAGCACCTCTTGTTCGAGGAAGGCATGGGCGACTACGAGCTCTTTGAAACCCTCCGCGCCGCAGGATACATCAACGCCGGCGGCTCCGTCCTCGGCGACGGTCTCGGCGGCGGCGTCGAAATCACCGAAGCTGCCCCTTCGGGCTCGTCGCAGGAGCAGGAGAAGGAAGTCACGAGCGATAAAGCTCCTACCGGCAGCACCTCCAACGACAAAGTCGTCAGCGGCGCTGTCTAACTTCCTTTCATTTTAAATTTCTTTTGCTCTCTTTTTACGGTTGATGGTGCACGTTTTCTCATGTTTTTTGTTATATCTTTGGTCACTTTACGTCTCTAATTCTGCTCGCGAGAGCCTGTACACTTTATAATAATCTAATCTAATGCAATAAACGCTTTGTACTTTACTTTGTTTACTCTACTTTTTACTTTCACTTTTAAGGTGGAATAAGCATAAGATGAGTCGCGTGGCATCCACGCTCTGAAGACTCAACGAGTTTATCTCCTGACTCAGTCACCACTGTCAAATTTTATAGAAAGACTAAAGAACAGGGCACGAACTGTTCAATTCACAGTTCTAAATCTAATCTCACATTTACTTAAACTAAACTATACACTGTAACCACTTTTGACAACTCACTCACACTGACTATACTCTCAACACCCTCGCCCGCCCCTTCGCATGCCCCCCCACCGGCGCCGTCCTCCCCCTCGCCCCGCTCTTCTTCTTCCCGCTCTCAAACGCCGTCGCGGCCGCATGCTCCCGTCCGAACGGATCAAGCTCTTTGACCTTATAAATCCGCACGATCCAGTTCTCGGACGTGAACGCCTCCTCGACCGAGCTCAGCTCGATCGGCGCCGCGCTCGCGTCCTGCATCGGACTCGGGATCCGCTGGTTGCGAACCCGGTCGATCGCCGGCTGCCGGCCAAACACGTCCGCAAAGCGGTAGTACGACATCTTGTACATCAGCGAGTTTTTCATCGTCGGCGTGGCTTCGGCGTCGACGCGGTACTCGCCGCGCGCGGTGAAGAAATCCCGCTCTTTGACTTCCTCCGGCCAGATTCCCTCCGCGATACGCACCATCCACAGAAACTTGTTGATGTCGTCGCCAGAGTACCCGAGCAGTCCGCCAAAGATAACAAGGATGTAATCAACATCATGCTTCCTCAGAATCGGATACGACACCTCCTCCCGACTCGACATTGCTTTCCCGACCGTCGCGATGTGCGTGTTATTCCACGTATTATTATCCACCAACGTCGTCCGATCCGCCATCCCGCCGATCTGGTACCCGTAATCCCACCAGCTCATCACCTTCGCGTCCTCGGCAGTGTTCTTCCGCAGCCAATAGTACGCCTCGCGGAAGTCGTCGATGATGTGCTGCGACCCGTCCGCCATCTGCGAGGCGAGCACGACTGACGGCGACGAGTACGCGTTCGACGTCACCCACGTGCAGTGCTGCACAAACATATACAGGTACAGCGTAAACATCCCGAGCACGATCCCCCGCGCCCAGTTGGAATACACACCAATCAGCGGCTTCTTCGACATGCTGCCCAGACTCAGAATCGACGCCTCGTCCTCGATCAGCGACGTCGTCGCCTTCTTCAGCGGCGACGCCTCCTCCTTCTCCTCCTTCTTCTCTTCCTCCTCCTCCACTGGTTTTTCAAGATTCGTGTAGATATCAAGGATATTCGACAACGCGACCGCGCCGCACACGCACACAATCGGCGTCAGCGTCAACATCAAGCGCACCATCACCCCCGCGAAATAACTCGCCAGGATTCCATAGATAATCACAAACAGATGCTCGTCCCTCAACTCCTGGAAGACAACGTACACGCCCGCGGGGAACAGCCAGATCAGCATGAACGTGTCGAAAAAGAACGACGGCCACGCAGTCGGCTGGTGCTCAGACACCGACGCAATAATCGGGATATGGATCTTTGCGTAGCCCGTATCCCACAACGAATAGAACCGGCCCGTCCACGGCGCAATCACGCCGCTCACAGTCAGCCCGACGATGCCCGCGACTCCGAGCACCACCAGCGCGCCGACGGATCCGACGACAAGCACCTTGAACTGCTTGCTCGGCACCCGCGCACGCACGTACACCGCAAATCCAACCAACTGCAACAGCCCAAACACCCCCAGCGCGCCCATATGCTCGCTCGACCGGATCGGAAGAAACCCGACGAACGGGATCTGCATACTGGCAAGCGTGCCGAGCGCGTACCAGGACGAGTAGGCCACATACAGCCGGCTCGAGTAGCGGCCCATAATCACGAGCACGAGCGCGTGTAAGGGGATGATGTTTGTGATGAACACGTACCCGCCCCAGGCTGCTACCATGTAGAAGTAGAATAACGCAGTGAGCGCGCCCCAGAACGCGGAGCCGAGCTTGAGCGCCTTGATCCAGAGGTAGAAGGTAAACATGAGCAGTGTGATGGCAATTGCCTCGTTATCATACGATCCGGCAACCGAGCGCGAGATGTAGCCTTATTATTCTGTTAGTCTTCTTCTCAAGCCTCCTCAAGCATCAATCTGCTCAAAACATAAGACAGTCATACCAGGGGCAATGCCAATAAACGCGGCGGCAAGCAGACCAGCAGAGTGATCCTTCATCTCGCGAGTAAACAAATACGTAGCATACGCCGTCAGTCCCGAAAACACCGGCGCGAGCATGACGCAGATATTGCGGATATCAACCGGCAGCGTAAGCGCTTTCAACCCATGAAAGATGAGCGCCGAAGTCACCATCAAGCCCGGGTAGAGCGTACCACCTGTGACCCGTCCGAGCGGGTACCAAGTCCTGTCATCGAACCAGTCCAGAAACGAGTAAAAATCGTTGGCGACAAGGTACTTCGTCGCCCGGAAATTGAACCACGGATCAAATTCGTGGATGATGGACTCGAATCGCACGACCGAGAACAGACGCGAGGCAATTGCCGCGCCCGCGATCGTGAACAGCGTCAGCGTGCGCAGCAGCGGCAGCGCGTTCGCGGCCGCCGGCGGAAGACTCGTCGGGAGCTGCATTGGTGGGTTTTTGTTCTTTTCTGGAGTGGAGAAGAGAGCAGCGGTGTTGAGGACGGAGATGTGCTCGAGGAGGTGGGTTTGCGTGCGCGGCAGACGAGGGACTACGTGGCCGCGAGGAGGTAGGGTAAGTGATCTGTTCACTGTGCTTTCTGCTGTAGAGGTCTTTTATCTGCTTTTCAGAATATAATCAGTAGAAGAGTTGTTTATTCTTTTGTTATTCAATTGTAGAACAAGTCAATTGAGTGGTTGGACGGACAGGGCCACCAGCGCTGCTCGAGCAATCGCGTTGATCTGGTCTGCATCCCTCTGGACGCCTTAGCTCTTAGTGCAATTTATCAGATCCTCAGTCTATTTCATCTCATTACACATCTCAACTGTTAGTATCATACATTCATAAAAATCATCAGCGCTTCCGCTTCTTCCCCCCCTTCCCCTTCGGCCCCTTCTTCCCAATAAAATCCTCCTCATCATCCTCGATCCACCGTCCCTCGCCCCCGAGATCATCGTCGATATCGTAGTCCCCGCCCATCGCCTGCAGCGGCACCAGACCCTGCCTTTTCGACTCTTCCTTTTGCGCTCGCACGTTCTTGGCCATCGCTGTTAGGTCGGCGGTTTGGATTAGGTCCATCATTTGCGTTGATGGGTGCGTGGACGGCGTAGTCGGCTGAGATGTCGCGGTGGGGGTGGGGGTGGTGGTGGTAGTAGTTGACTTTTCAACCGATGGCTTGGATGAAAACGCAAAGTAATCGTGTTTCTTCGCTGGTCTCGCATCTTCCTCTTCAGACGGCCGTGTGCGCTTGGACGATGATTTGTTAGGAGCAACATTCTCCTCCTCCTCCTCACTTGATTTGTCGCCGTCGTCAGAGAGAGGATTGTAATCTGTCCCCACGTCGGAAAAGATATCGCTTCCGGAATCGTCGTCCTCGTCGTTCTTAGCAGCTAGTATATCCTCTTTCTTCTTCTTCCCCACGTCAAGCACAACATAAGCCGACTTTGGCGGTTCACTTTTTCTCTCTGTGAGTTCGACACTCTCCCGCTCTGCCTCAACACTACCGACCTTCGCCGTCACCTTCGGCGTAGTCTCGGGCGTGATGATCGGCGTCCGATCAAAAACTCCCTTCTCCTCCTCGATCTTCTGCTGGATCTGCTCCGCCGTAGGCGCAGGCGACCTCCGATCCCACCTCATCTTCCTCCGTCGCTCCTTCTCCCTCTCACGTTCCTTTTCCCGCCTCCTTCTCTCTTCCTCCTCCTCCTCCTCCGCTGTATTCCTCCCTATCGGCTTGAATTTCGGTTTAGGCTTCTCAGCAACCCTCCGTCGCAGCTCGGCAAGTAACTCGGTCTTCGACCTACTCCCCTCCCGCGCCCCCTCAACCTCATGACGCTCCAACTCCCCCCCTTCCAAAATCTGATCCAGCGCGATATCAAGCTCCGCATCATCCCCACCTCCCTCCTCCTCCTCTCTCCTCCGCCCAGTAGCGTACGACGCCACATCCGGCACCAACTCCGAAAGCACGTCCTCGCCCTGCTTCGCCCTTCTGAGTAGTTCGAAATCAAGACCTTTAGGTTTCTCGTGCTCGCCTGCGCTGGACTTGAGTTGCGGGAGGCCAAGATTTGCTGCTTCGTCTTCTTCTGAATCGGCATGCTGACGACGCTCAGATGCGCGGTCGCGGTAGCGCGGCTTGGGTTCTTTCTTGGGTTTGGATGAGTCTGCATCTGCGAGGGATGAGGATTGCGAGGACAGTGACCTACATGTTTCTCATTAGTCTTCGTCCTATATATTCCAGAGAATTAAATAAACACGTACTTCTTAGAAGAACTATCACGATGCCGATCCCGGTGTCCAGATCTATGCTCCCGATGCGACGAAGACCTATGATGATGATGATGATGATGATGATGCCGATGCCGCTGTCCCCCGTCTCCCTCCTTCTCATGCTCGCTCTTCGACGTCGCAGAACTCTGCACGAGTTTTCTAAAATCCTCGTTCGTGAGTCCTCCTGCCATGACGCTCTGATCTGTGTAGTGAGGGTGTGTAGTTGGTGATGAGGAGGGCGAGGAGGAGGTTTGTTTATTTATTTGGGTGGTGTTGGGAGTTGAGTTTTTTGGGTCTGCGGTTTTGCTTCCCCTGGAAATCGCTTTAATTGATTTATTCTGTTCAATAACTTATTCTCTACTTTTATCTATATTCTCTACTTTGAGTATTTTATTTCATAGCCTCACATTATACAGATATCATCTACTCTCCAAGTACATATCATCAACCTCCCCTCGTGCACTTCTCCCTCGCAATGGCTGATATATACGGTACCCTCCACATCCTCCATCTTCTCCAAAGCACACCCCCCCCACTAACATCCTCTTCAGACCAGGTCGTCCGCGAACGGATAGCAATCACAGATGCGGCAGTCAAGCGGATACTCACGCAGATCCAAGCACTGCCGACCCTGCGGTTCGCATCGCAGGACGAAATGTGCGTCGTTTATCCTCTCTCTTCGCACTGATATCTATCAACGACTAATTGTTCTTTTGAATTTTAGTGATCAAGCAAAGCAGAGATTGGAATCCGCGCTCTTGAATTACGAAACGCATTTGTATAAAGCGCAGAGACAGATTGAGATTAGTGAATCAGAATCAGCGCACTACGCCTCCCAATGCGAGGAAATAAGTACGTCTCTCTCCATCCCCCACAGAATACAAAGACTGCCATCTCTGGTGAAAGAATACATACTGACAAACACAGAAATCACATACACCCACTCCATCGAAACCACCACCCTTCTCGACGCCGACCTCACCCGCGCCCGCGCCCGCCGCGCCGAACTAGAACAATACGACCGCCTCGCCCGCAAAATGCACTCAACAGACCACCTCCTCCCGCGCTCGGAACTGCTTCTCACACTCGACCGGCTGACGACGGAGATCAGCGAGCTCGAGGCGATCAAGACGAAGTATGCCGAGACATGGACGGCGCGCCGCGCGCAGTTTGATGAGATTATGAACGCGCTTACGGGGATGAGGAGGCAGATCCAGGATGAGAAGGAGGAGCAGGATCGCAGAGAGGGGATGGCGGATGAGGAGGGAGAGGAGGAGGGGGCTATTGCTGAGGTTGAGAGTACGCCCGTAGCTGCTCCTACTGAGAGTACGCCAGTAGCTACTCCTGTGCCGCCAACCGCTGAATCTGTAGAGGCGGAGGGAAAGAATGAGCCAGCAGCTGAAGGTATGCCCATCTAGATCTCTTTAACTTGGACTGACTTGACTGACTGATTCATAGCTACTGCAGAGACTGACCAGGAAAAGATGGACATCTCTTGATCTTGCATTTAATTGCCCTTGTATAGTACTCTAAATGACTGTGTAACAATATAGCAATACTTTTGATTTATTTATTTGGTTATTATGTAACTTATCCCGTTGTTATATCTCCTATATCTCCGTCAGGACTCTACTCGACCACTCACACCCACGCCATACAACAACACAACCACAAAAAAATACAAACTCTCTTTACAAAATTAATAAAAAAAAAAATCAAGCAGCCGTCTCGGACGCCACCACGGCCGGCGCAGCCTCGTCGATAAAGAAGTAGTTTCCGGTCGATTTTTGCTCCTGGTCGAGCTGCGAATCAAGCTTGTTGATGCGCGGTCGGAAACTGACCGGGTCGCGACGGAAGGTGACGTTGAGGTTCTTGAGGAACTTGTTGCATCCCGTGAGCAAGCTCTGGGGCTTTGTCGCGAGCGCGTCGACCGACGGCTGGCCTTCGAAGACGATGACGCGGTCGGCGAGGTAGGTCGCCATGATGAAGTCGTGCTCGACGATGAACGCGGTCTTGCGCGCGTGGATGATGAAGCGCTTGATGACCTTCGCGCAGATGATACGCTGCTCCGAGTCGAGGTAAGCAGACGGTTCGTCGATCAGGTAGATGTCTGCGGGCTGGCCGAGCGCGAGCACGATAGCGACGCGCTGCAACTCACCACCCGACAAGTTCTGGACCTCGAGGTCGATGAGATCGTCGATGCGCAGCGGCTTGCAAACGTCGGTCTGGAACTGGGGCAGCAGGAACGACGAGCGGATCTTCTTGAAGAAGAGCTGGCGCACGGTGCCCTGGAACTTTGGCGAGATCTTTTGCGGCTTCATGCTGACCGACATGGCAGGCAGCTTCTTGCCGTTGTCGGGCAGCAAGCTGCCGGCGAGCAGACGGCAGAAAGTAGTCTTTCCCGTTCCGTTCTCGCCCATCATGACGATGATCTCAGAGTCGGTGAAGTCGCCGGCCTGGACGCGCATGTGGAAGTCGCCCATCGTCTTCTCCATCGACGGGTACTTGAAACTCCGGCTCTTGTCAATCATGAGCATGTCACCCGCCTCTGCTAATCGGAACTGCAGCGATTCCTCGCGGAAACGCAAGTTCTCGGTCGGGATGTTTCCGTCGAGGAAGATGTTGATACCCTCGCGCACGGACGACGGCAAACTGACGACACCGTAGATGGAGGGCACACCGTAGAGAATGCAGACAAAGTCAGAGAGGTAGTCGAGCACCGACAGATCGTGCTCGACGACAATCACGTACACGTTCGACGCCAGCAGACTGCGGATGACGAGCGCGGCCGCGAGACGCTGCTTGACGTCCAAGTACGACGACGGCTCGTCAAACATGTAGACCTCGGCCTTTTGCACGCAGCTCATGCCGATCGCGAAACGCTGGAGCTCACCACCCGAGAGCTGAGCGACCTCGCGCTGGAGCACGTTTTGCAGCTGCAGGGCCTCGACGAGGTTGTCAAAGTTGTCGCGCTCAAGCTTGGCTTTGAGCAGGGGCTCGACCTTGGTGACGGGCCCCCGGATAGCACGCGGGATGTGATCGACGTACTGCGGCTTGATGATGGCCTTGAGGTTGTCCTCGAGGACCTTGGTGAAGTAGTTCTGGAGCTCGTTGCCGCGGAAGTACTTGAGGATGTCTTCCCAGTCCGGCGGGGATTCGAAGCGGCCGAGGTTGGGCTTGAGTTTGCCGGCGAGGATCTTGAGGGCGGTGGACTTGCCGATACCGTTTGTGCCGACAAGACCGAGGACCTGGCCGGGACGGGGGGTGGGCAGACGGTGGAGCTTGAAGGAGTTTGCAGAGTAGCGGTGGGTGACCTCTTTCTCGAGGTTGGTGGGCAGGTTGATGATGTGAATGGCGCCGAAGGGGCACTTCTTGGGGCAGATACCACAACCGATGCTGGATCAAATGTCAGATGCGGTGGAGGTCAAATGTAAGGAATTTGAGGAAACATACCACAGGTTTTCTGAGATGAATGCTATTTTCTGATCAGGCGCAACCTCGATGCAGAGCTTTCCGGTGCGGACGACAGGACACGACTTTTTGCACTCTTGCCTGCATTTCTGTAGATGGTGGGTTAGTGTGAGTTGGGCAGATCAGGAGTAGATTCGCAGCATAGATCCAGCGTACCTTTGGCTTGCACTTGTCTGCATTGACGATAGCGATTCTGTACAGATATTTGGTCAGCTCATGACTCGATTGTGATCAGTCTGCGCGTGAAGGAGAAAACGCGTACCTGGTCAACCGATCACTCATTGTGGCTGTAGATATATCTCAAGACACAGTAGAAACACGCAACAAGAAGAATACAACAACAGAAGCCTGAACCAAATATTTAACAACGAGAACCAAACAGGATCTGCAACAAACAAAGACAGCTGCTCTCTCTGCGATGTTCTGTCTGCGGTCCAGTTTTTTCTCTTTGCGACAAAAAAGATCTGAAAAACTCAAATTCACCTTCGTCTTCAGTTCTTAACCCGCAGCCTTTTTCTTCTGACATTCACCGCGCCCTCATTCGTCGGCGCCTGCTGACATGAGCTGAGGGGGTGGTGGGATGACATAATCATACTGACATAAGTATGCTGACACATAATAAGGGAATTGTGGTGATGACATCAGCATGGAATCCCACCTCATCGCTCTCATCGCATCCATCTTCAACTCGAAGGTGCGCCATGGACGACCGAGCGAGCAGCGCGTCGCCGCCGACAAACATCCGCAGCAGCTTCCGCAACCGGCCGCCGTCGGTGTCCTCTGCCAGCTCGTCGTTTCGTCATCGTCAGCAGCAGCAGGACGCACACACTCCTCCATCTCCATCGCCCGCTCAGCAAGACTCAGACACACACACAGATACAGACACAAACCCAGACACACACGCAGACACAGAGTCCAAAGACAATGAAATCCCAGAAGAACCAGAACCCGAAGAAAAACCCACCCTCGCAGCCTCAGTCGTGCTCACCACCCTCCCGCGCGACGCGGCCGGCGCTCTCGACAAGTACGCCCGCGCTCCACCCCGCAAAGTCGAGATCCGCTTTCGACCGATCGGATCCGCGCCCAGACTCACGCGCGCGGTCGCAAAGATCTCGTCGTCGCAGCATTTTGAGGTCGTCGTTAGGTTCCTCCGTCGACAGTTGCGCTTCTCGGATCAGGAACCGCTTTTTGTATATATAAACTCCTCCTTTGCGCCTTCACTCGATCAGGAGGTCGGATTTCTACATGAGGTACTTCATCTCTCATCTTCCTCCAACTTCTGCCCACTAACAACTCTCCTCAGTGCTTCAAAGTAGATGGTCATCTCCAAGTCAGTTATTGCAACACAGCGGCGTTCGGATAATGCATTATTACAAACATATTACTCCCAATCCTCTCTAATATCACATGCATTCTCTCTCTCTCTCTCGTATGATTACAGACTCAAATCTCACAGAACAAGCAAATACCACCCTTGACAAAACACAGTCCTCCTCAGCTTTCTAATAGCATCCACCTCTAAAACGTCGACTTTCTAAACGGATTATTGCTCCCCGTCTGCGCCGCCTGCAAACTCTGGATCGGCGGCGCAACAACAGTCGTCGTAGACCGCTGGATCGCAAACGGATTCGTCTTTGTCGGAGACCTGCTCACAAGCGCCGCATCCCCATTCTCCGGCACAGCTCCCAGATTCGACGACGGCGGTCTCGCGAGATGGAACGGGTTCGAAGTCGACGCCGTGCCTGATCCAGATCCAGATCCAGTAAATTGAGGACTAATACCCGTATACGTCGTCGCTTGCCGGAACGGGTTCGTACTTCCTGTCGGCTGTGCTGTCAACGGCTGCTGCTGCTGACCAGTCATAAAAACCGATTGCTGCTGCGGCTGGGCCTGCGAACTAAACAGACCCATGTATCCGTTCTCCGGTGCGGGACCCATGAACCCAGTCGGCTGCGGCTGGATCGGCAGAGGAGCAGTCGGATAGCTCTGCGCTTGTGATTGACTCGTATACCCTCCAAATCCAGCACCAGTAAAATCAGGCGCAAGCGGTGCCTGTTGCTGACCTTGCTGCATCCCCGTAAACGTGCCCTGCTGGAACTGAGGTTGCTGAGGTTGCTGGAACTGCTGAGCAGCCACCGGGAACGGATTCGTCTGCTCGAAAGGTGGCTGATTCAAAACCATTCCATTCTGATCCACATACACTGGCTGCTGCACGACCTGAGCTGGCTGCTGCTGCTGTGGTTGCTGTGGCTGCTGAGGAGATACCGGCGCAAAGCCCTCACTAGCCAGCACTTTTGTGAGCGGTGTTTCGTCAGCGTCTGACCGATGCGCAGCCAGCTTCGCCTCCTTCTGCGCAAGAAACTGTCGTCGATTCATCTCAAACTCGGGATCATTCAAATAATCCTCTAAACTCTGTGTGAGCGACGTCGGCGCGTGCTTGATATTGGGAACCGACAGCTTCGTGGCGCTTTCGAGCCGCCGAGCAAGTTGCAGATATTCCACTACGCCGTCCATGTCTTTTGTAAAGTATTTGTAAATGTCGAGCGCGCGCTCGGCGTCGTAATGCGACATTTCAAAGTAGTGCTCAAGCATGTTGATCACTCCTTCGTTGACTGCCTGATGGAGCGCGAGCAGATCGAAAACGAGAAATCGGAATGCGGTCAACGAGATGTCGTCGTCGGGAGGGTACTACATAGATGTTAACAGCAGCTCTATTTAAAAACACAGAAGAAGCGCACCTTGACCATGAGCAGATAATGCAGCTGGCTTTGAACACTTTCGATCTCCCGCAGGAGACCCTTCTCGACAGACAGTGTTCGGAGACGACCTTTTGTCGGATTATCCTTTTTATGTCGTACGTAGTCGATCTTGAGGTTTGCATACTGGCGCACGCGCTCTAGTAAGTACCTGCTGTAGCGGTGGATGATCTCGGCATGTGCACCAGCTATGACTGTTAGTCTAGAACGACGGCTGATGAGGAGTAAGATACCCACCATTCTCGAACGTCATGTGTTTTGTGTCAAGCATCCGGCCGTGACGGGCAAGATACTCGAGAGTGACGTCTTTGCGACCTTCTCTGATCATGATGTGCACGACAATCAAGCTCTTGTAGACCACCTGCCCGGGGTGTTAGCGGCCGCTCAATCAGACATCAACAATGAAGAGGATAAGTACCGTCCAGGCAGAGTCTCGTAAGCGGATCGAGAGAGTGCGAAAGATGTCTTCCAAATCACTTTCATTGGAGGTTCCTTGCAGGATAGGCTCGATGTATTTGATTTTGGGAGCCGCCAGCTATACAATAGAATGATAGAGTAGTTAGAGCGAGCACGCAACGACGAGACGAGAGAGAAGAAGAGTTGCAGTACCTTCACCTTGGTAGCCCCCTAAAGCACACAAATAACAGTCAGTATTCAATTGAGAAGAAGAAGTAGGTGCCGGATAGACAATGCAATGATAATACAATACCTTTACTACTTTGTCGTACCCCATACGGAGCAACTATCAACGCCGACGAGTCGCAAGAGCGAACGAACAAAAGCACAAGAGCAGCACGGATCAGCAACAAACTGATCTTACACACAGTCCGAGAACAGAGAGAAGATACCTGCTCTTGCGGACGAAGAAGCAGCAGCGACGGATCTGGTCGGGAAGCCAAGAGCCAGCCAGCCCGCAAAAGCCCATCGTCGCTCGCTCGCCGGCCCCGAGCTGGGAACTCAGCGGTCACGTGGTTTTATATATCCACGTGACCCTATTTGTGAGCAGGGGGGTTTGTGTGTTTAACCCTACAGTCTAAAGTAGGGTTACAAATAGCAGTCACGCAGTCACCGCAAACCCTACGGCGACGCAACAGACGACCAGATAGTTGTCTCGACGCCAGCAGTTCTCCCATCCTCGTCAGTACCAGCAACACTCCAACAACAACCAGCAACAATGGTGAGTATCCCGATGTCTTACTATGATTAACTGCAGCGAGAAGCAATGCTTTTGATGAATCCCGTCTGTCCTGTCCTTGCTGTGTTCTGTTCGACCTGCGGAGTTTGATTGATTCGATGCCAGTCGAGAATTCATTCGATGCGTATGCCTTTTCCTTCTTCTACGGGAGGGAATAGCATATTTAAACGGTCGTACAACCGTGTTTCCTGCGACGTGAAGAGAAACTTGTTTCTAGAGGTGGGAGGCCGCTGGTTTGCTAGCAAACACTCACCTCAACTTCACGTCCAGAGATTCGTAGTAAAGGCTGAGTTCTTCTCTGAAAAGAGAAGGACTCTTAGAGGATCATGATGTCAGGATTTTTTCAAAAGCACTCTTCTTATCAAGTTGCTCGGTGTGAAAAATACTGACTCGTCCTCAATGACTTAGCCACCAAAAGGAAAGAAGCCCGCTCCCTCCCCCTTCCCGTCCACCAAGGCCGCCAAGAAGGCTCCTAAGGTATGTCCATAGCTGTTCTTTTGTGTTGAAAACTTTTGTCTAACATATTCTAGAACCCTCTCATCGAGAAGCGTTCGCGCTCGTTCGGCATTGGCCAGGACATCCAGCCCAAGCGCAACCTCTCGCGCTTCGTCAAGTGGCCCGAGTACGTCCGTCTCCAGCGCCAGCGCAAGATCCTCAAGCTCCGCTTGAAGGTCCCCCTGCCATCTCGCAGTTCAGCACTGTGCTCGACAAGAACACTGCCACCCAGGCTTTCAAGCTCCTCAACAAGTACAGACCTGAGACCAAGAGCGAGAAGAAGGAGCGTCTCACCAAGGAGGCTGCTGCCATTGCTGAGGGAAAGAAGAAGGAGGAGGTTTCCGAGAAGCCCTACACTGTCAAGTACGGTCTCAACCACGTTGTTGGTCTGCTCGAGAACAAGAAGGTTCAGCTTTTGCTGATTGCCGACGATGTCGACCCTATCGAGCTCGTTGTCTTCCTGCCCGCTCTTGCCCGCAAGATGGGTGTCCCCTACGCCATTGTCAAGGGCAAGGCCCGTCTCGGAACCCTTGTTCACAAGAAGACCGCTGCCGTTGTTGCTCTGACTGAGGTGCGCTCTGCCGACAAGGCCGAGCTCGCCACTCTTGTTTCGGCCATCAAGTCGAACTTTGTCGAGAAGCACGACGAGTCGCGCCGCAAGTGGGGTGGTGGTATCATGGGAACCAAGACCACGACCAAGCTCGAGAAGCGCCGCAAGGCTCTCGAGGCCGCTATCAAGGTCTAAAAGTTTTCATTTAAAAATAAACGGGTGTAATATAATGATTGAATACAAAGCTGGTTGTTTTGAATGAGTAGATTGCATTGTGTAGAAGCAGTTCAGAACCCGAGATATCCGTGATTGCGGAGGTTACGTAAGAACAGCAGATCAGCCGCAGCTATTCCGGTGTTTACCAGATGCTCTTCTATTGCTTCTGATATTGTATTGTATTCCTGCTATCCTGATACTGTATTCTTACTACAGCATATCATGGACTGTCTCCTTTAGACTGTCTGTCTGCCCATCTCTGCTCTCTCCTCAATGCTCAAACTAAACAAATCCGGCCGCGATCTGTCCTCTGGACTGACCCCGGAGGCATTCGGCCTCGAGGACGTGAGCATCTCATATCTCATACACTCTCCTCCAACACATACTAACTCTCTCATATTCTAGCTCGCGCGCTTTGGCATCGCCGGCGGCATCTCCGTCCTCGCCTTCGACCCCATCCAGTCCCTCCTCGCGGCCGGAACCGACAACGGCCGCGTGTACGTCTTTGGCCAGCCCGGCGTCGAGGTCGAGTTTGATCTCTGCCCCGGCCGCCCCATCATCCATCTCCGGATCATCAAAGGCATCTACCTCGTCACCGTCGACGGCAACAACAACGTCACCGTCCTCTCCCTCGAGTCCCGCGACGTGCTCTCGGTCTTCACCCCCTCCGCCCCCGTCACCGCCGTCGAATCCGACCCGGCCCTCGACTGGATGTGGCTCGGGCTCGACAACGGCCTCACCATCGTCTACGACGTCGACCGCGGCGGAAAAACGCCCTACCGCATCTCCAACCTCCAGCGCACGGCACTGCCCCGCGCGCCCGCCTCCCCCGTCGTCTTCCTCGCCATCCACCCCCGCTCCTACCAGCTCATGCTCGTCGGCTACGAGCGCTGCGCCGTCGTCTACTCCATGGCCGACGACGACATGCTTCTTGTGTTGCAGTACGAAGTCCCCGCCGGCGCCCCTGGCGGCGATCTCCACGAGCTGCCGCAGCAGCGCTCGCGCTTCCCCCTGCTCACATACGGCGCATGGCATCCGAACGGCCACCACATCGTCACCGCCTACGACGACGGCTCCTTCGTCTTCTGGGACGCAAAGGAGGGAAAGCTTCTGCAAGCCCGCACCGTCGAAGACACAGACGTAAACATCCCGCGCAAGACAAACCACATCATCCCCACATCCCCCACCAGCCCGACCTACTCCTCCCGAAGCAACCAGATCCCCGTGCGCGAGCCGATCTACAGACTGGCCTGGTGCTGCACCACAAACCCCGAAGACACATCTCTGATCATCGCCGGCGGCGAGTCCTCCGAGCTCCCGCTCCGGGGCATGACATACATGGACTTTGGCCCCACCCCCGCCGTCAAAATCACGTCCTACGCCGCCATGGGCGAGCACTACGCCCAACCGCGCCGCCAGCGAATCTACCCCGTCCCCCTCGGCGCCGACCCCGTCGACTTCATCATGCTCCCGCGCATGTCGCCTTTCTACGCCGGCAACATGGACCCGCTCGCCCTCGTCGCCATCCTCTCCTCCGGCGAGCTCTACTCGATCGAGTACCCCACCGGCGCCGCCCTCCCCGTCGCGCAGATCTTCCCCCCTTCCCTATGCTGGATCCAACCCCGGATGACGGCCGTCACCGTCTCCGCCGTCCGCCGCGAGCAATGGGTCGGCATGATGGCCGCGCGCAAAAAGTCCTCGCTACCGCCCATCATCATCGGCGGCGCGCCCGCGCGCTCGCGCCTGCGCCGCTTCGACATGCGCAACATCATCGCCACCGGCCACTCGGACGGCTACGTCCGTCTCTGGGACGCCTCGCACGGCGAGATCGAGGACAGCGTCGTGCTCGACATGTCGATCGCCGACGCCATCGGCCGCTCGGTCGACGTCCGCGTGTCGCACATCTCGTTCGCCGGCCAGATGGGCGAGATCTCGGCCGCGTGCGAAACCGGCGAGATGGTGTACTTCAAGTACGGCCTCAATCGGCCCGGAACGCCGGGCGAGACCGCGCGAAGGCTCGAGGCGCTGAATATTGGCTCGGACGGACGGCCGGCGATGATCCAGCATGTGTCGGATAGAGTGGATCCGAGTGTGAAAGAGGGATTCTTGCCTATCTTTGTCTTGAATCCCCAGCAGGGACCGATCACCGCGATCAAAAACAGTGATATCGGCTTCCTCGCGGTGGGATACCAGTTTGGCTCGCTTGCGGTAGTCGAGCTCCGCAGCATGACGCTCATCTACCTCGAAACTCTAGCCAGCGCAACCGGAGACATCAACGCAAGCAGCAACCACGGCAGCACATCCAACAAGAAATTCTCCGTGGAGAAAATGGTCCGCAGCCCATCAATCAGCAGCAACAGCAGCGGCAACAGCAACAACCGCCGCTCAGCAACCGCAAGCGGCCTGCCCCCGATCGAGGTCCCGACCGCGATCGAGTTCTCGCTGATGGCGCTCGAAGGCGATTCGTATTCCTCGATCGTGCTCAGCGTCGGCACCTCGCTCGGCAGACTGCTCACGTTCCGCGTCATTCCCCGGCGCCAAAGCGCCCCCGGAAACAGCGGCGGACAGCACGTCGTGCAGTTTGTGGGCGCGACGCAGCTCAAGAGCCGCGTGCTGGCGGTGATCCCGTTCGATACAGACTATGGCGTGTCTGCGGTCGCGTCGCCGACGATCCTCGGCAAACTCGCGCAGGGAATCGTCATCAACGGCGCGGTGGTGGCGGTCATGGCGGACGAAGCGCGCGTGATCCGGTTACCGAAGAATAAGGTCTCGAGCAGGACCTTTGACGACAAGGTTCTTGTCGCGGGTCTGTCGCTGCTGCGCCAGGGCGACACGCTCGTGCTGACTTGCGTGACGGAGGCAGGATACGTGCGGATATACGCGCTGCCGAGCTTGAAAGAACTCACGCACCTTTCCGCGCAGAAATACTACGACGTGCGGTACGCGCAGCGCAGCCTGGTCTCGCTCAACGGCGACGTGCTGCTGGGGATTGGCAAGAACGAGTCTGCGCTGTTCAATATCTGGGGGAAAGCGCTTGCGCCGAAACAGGTCGCGGGCAGCGGCAACGCGACCAAAGACGCGCTCTACGACGTCATGAAAGTGCAGCCGCCCAGACCGACGATCAGTAACCTGCAATGGATGTCGGGCGTGCGGTATATCTCTCCCGAAGACTTTGACCTGTTGATCGGCGGTCCGCATCGTCCCCGCTCGCAGCGGGAGATGGAGGAAGAGCGTGCGCGGCGCGAACAGCAGCGGTTAGCGGCCACGCAGAAGATATACCACGCGCCCACTGCCTCGCAACCTAACCGCGTCGCTTCTTTCTTTACCGGAAACGCGAGCGGAAGCGGGGGCGCGGGCGGGTCGCGGTCGGTGGGGAGGGGAGGCGCGTATGGGAATATGAGCGACGCGGTCGACGAGCGGGGGGAGGGGCTTGGATATGTGCAGTCGCAGTTTGCAAAGCTGGAGGAGGCATCGAGTGATTACGTTAAGGTGAGTTCCCACAAGTTTATTTGTAGATGTGTGGAAAATGCTAACGAACGGCTGAGTGTAGAATTTATCTGATTTCCTGAACGAGCAGAAAAAGAGCGCGGCGACGTCATATTTGAAAAGCAAGTTTTTCTGAGCTTGAGAGTCTCTCTCGTGATGATGATATATATCTGTGTTTTTCTTTTTGGCTATGAATGTTATTGTTTTGTTTTGTTGATGCTTGTGTTCATTGTAGATACGGATTCGTTGGCTTGAAATTGACAAAGTAAAATATAAACTAAACCGAAATCTACCCATCCTCTCCCTCAACGAGAGACACATCAACCTCAAAACAGAAAAAAATTCAACAGACATCCCCCGCATCAACCGAAAACACAGCCTCCCAAGCCGCGACGACGGCATCCCATCTCCCTACCACATCAGCAAATACACTCGCAGCGTGATCTTCTACAAACCGCTGCAGATCAAGCTCGCGATTGAAATCAAGTGCGAAAGCAGAGATTTGGGCGCGGTAAAGGGCGCTGATGGGGTCGATTGCGGCGCCGAGCAGGATCGGGGCGTAGGTTTGTAGGAGGTCAGATGAGGTTGTGAAGGAGGAGGAGGAGGAGGAGGAGGAGGGAGGGAGGGAGAGGAAGTGGTGGAGGAGAGAGAGGATTGCGATGAAGAGGTTTGAATGCGGATTACCCAAGGTCGCGATCGTGACCGCGATCCTCTTGTCTTTTTTGCTCGAATTACAGGCAACCGCGTCGACGATGGCAAAGTATCCGTCTGCGCTGCCGACGACGCCGGCTGGGACTTCCATCAGCACCAACTTCAAAAACGCAGCCACGTCTTCTGCTGAAAGATTTAGAGACGAGAGCGCGCAGGGGTCGATGATAGGTGTAGAAGACGACGACGACCGCGTCTCGAGCAGATGCGAGCAGTACAGCGCCAGCCGATGACATTTCACCGCCTCCCCCCGCGCCAGCAAAACATCCACGTCCTCCGCACACTCCAAAAGATACTTCACCAGCATCTGCACAATCAGCGGCACCCAGACCCCGACTGCTCTCCCGAAACTCAGGCGCGCGTCCTCATGCTCGGGACTGTAGAAGGCGGCCCAGTCCGCGTACCACCGCTCGTACGCGATCTCGCGCTGCCGGCGGGCGCGGAAGGTGGTGAGTTCGGCGGTCGCGCACCAGGGTGAGAGGGAGCTTGCGTAGCTTGAGTAGCGGGTGCGTTGGGCGAATGTGAGGGAGGAGGGGTGCGGGTGGAGGAGGATGAGGATAGGCAGCGGGGTGGCGACGGAGAGCAGCCAGGACTGCGCGGGGGAGGCGGGTTTGAACAGAGACAGAAAATCAGAGAGAAGCAGGAGAGGCGGTTTGAGCGTCAGGAAGGTGAATGCGAGGAGAGAGGTGAAGATGTAGCGGTGGGGGTGAGGACAGGGAGAGGGATTGAGGGAGTCGGATTGGGAGGTTATCGGTTTTGCGGGGGACAAGCGGCGGGTGAGGTAGTCTGCGAGGGCATATTTGAGGGAGTAGACTTTCGCCAGTTTGCAGAGAGATAAGAGAGCAGAGAGAGTAGATAGAGTAGATAGAGCAGAAGAACAGAACAGAAAGAGCTGATAGAGAGTAGAAAGAACAGAAGAGGAAGTTGCTGTTTAGGGAAATGTCGGGAGATTCGGGCCGTTGGGAGTTCGGGATGACGTAGTTAAGCAGGGGACGAGAGTACAGACAATTGCTATATTAGGAAGGGTACGGCTACACCCAACATAAACCACTAAGAGTCATTTGATATCTCCTCGGCCAGCACAACTCCATCACCAGCTCACCAGCACCGCAATGCCGTCACTAGCACCGAGTCCGCTCGGGCTCGACAGCAAACTAAAGACCAAGCAGGGTCTTCTATCTCAGCAGCAGCAGCAGCAGCAGCATCAGCAGCAAGAACACATGCCGACCGTCGGGGGCTCGCCGTCGTCCTCGCCGCCGATGGTGGTGCACCATGCGCGCTTCCAACGCCGCCGCCAGTCCTCGTTCACGCACTACTTACCCCACCCCGAATCCCTCGTGGGCTCGTATGAAGAGTCCTTGCTCGCCGGGCGGACGTCGACGCCGAGCCAGAAACCCGCGGTGCCGTTCGTGGCGCGCATAGGCGTGCTCGGCACGGGGGACGAGTGTCCGGCCAAGCTGCGGTGTCCGCGGCATCTGAGCCTTGAGTTTGACGCGGTGTATTACAATTGGCTTGGGTCGGGCGAGGAGGAGCGCGGGGGGTCGCCGTATGTCGGGCAGCTTGATCTCGAGAGTCATTACCGGGAGACGGCGCGGAAGCAGACGAAGAGCAAGAGCAAGAAGAGTAAGGTGGACGGGTATCGGATACCGAAGACGGGACAGATCCAGATTGTGATTTCGAATCCGAGTAGGACGGCGATTAAGTTGTTTTTGGTGCCGTATGATTTGAGCGAGATGCCGGTGAATACGAGGACGTTCATGAGGCAGAAGACGTATGTGACGGACGATCAGCAGCAGCAGCAGCAGCAGAGTCAGAAGAAGGGGAGACTGAGGCAGGCGGTGCATTTACATGTGGTGCATGCGAGCACGGGTCGGTATTATCTATTTCGGACGTTGCGAGTAGTGTTTGAGAACCGGGCGCTGGACACTACATCTACCACCACCACAGCAGCTCCTAGCAAGAGCAGCACAGAGACTACAAAGGTCGAGACGATAATGGGCGAATTCTCGGCCTACCACCCCGAAGACAGCACGAGCACGAGCACGGTGCGACGGAGCAGTGCAGGGAGATTGAGCGGGAGCTTTGAGCAGATGGAGTATGCGGTGGAGGAAGGAAGTCCGATGGGGACGAGTATAAGTGCGCGGATGTCGAAGCTGTCGGTGTCGGTGTCTGCGGAGGATCTTGCGGGGCTGCAGGAGCCGGTGCAGAAGATGCCGTCGGGCTGGGGGAGTTTTATGTGAATATCTACGAGATGTGTAGTAATTTGGCTGGAGTTCTGGAGGTTCATGTCTATGTCTGTCCTATGTTTGTATTAAGTAATGAAATCAGCAGGGTTATCTAAGACCGAAGCAGATCTGGGCACGGGCAGTTGCGATCATGAACGCACGCCCCCACGGAAGCGGAAGGGACGGCGAAGGTTGGCGATGTATAAGAACGAGAGAGAAGGCCGCTCGGAGGGAGCGGACCAAGAAGTCGAGCTGCCGCCGGCTCTGGTGCGCATCATGTGCAGACAGAGGTGGCGATAATGAGCAGCTCGGAGTCGTCGGCAGGTGGCGGCCAGATAGAAATGTACTCTGGTCGCTGTATAACTGACGAGAGAGCGAGTCCGAGAGTAGAATATAGCTATGGCTAAGATGTATATATGCGTATATCGAATATGTAGATAGTATGCAGCAGGTGTATTATTACTCGATACAGCAGTACTATTCCCGGTATATGCAGCCCTACAAACTCGGAAACACGACGCGTGAACGGCCGGACCCTGAAACAAAGCCGGGTTTGAGTTATAAAAGAGATTTGTCGGGAAGCCTGAGGATTTGGCAGGAAGTGGATTAGCAGTGATAAATGTGATATAGTATCACATCCCAGATATCTCTTCCGGCAGCCATTTATTCAGATGCAATAGAACATTCATACACGTTTAATACAACATCCTAACAATAAATACAATGCAAATACTGTTATAACTCACTCTCCAGCACCTCTAAACCGCCTCTGATCCCGCGCCGAGTGGGGGACGGCCGGCCGGAGGAAGCCTCCGACCAGAGCCGGGGAGCAGCACCTCGACCGGGGCCCCGCCCCCGCAACACTTTTAACCTCTTCCCTTCCCTTTTCCTCCTCTTCCTCTTATTCTCTCTTCTCTTCACCACCTCCTCTCTACTTCTATCTACCATATTCACAATGCCTCGCTTCGTAGGTGCCCTCGACACGGGCACGACCTCCACCAGGTACTTCCTCCTCCTTCCTCCCTCACTATCACATGCACTCGCTAACTCCTCCCCCCAGATTCATCATCTTCGACGACGAGGGAACCCCCTACGCAACCCACCAAATCGAATTCGCCCAGTCCTACCCCTTCGCCGGCTGGCACGAGCAGAACCCCATCGAGATCATCGAGTCCTCCCATGCCTGCATCAACGGCGCCGTCGAGCAGTTCGTCGCAAAGGGCTACAAGGCCTCCGACATCGAGGCCATCGGCATCACCAACCAGCGCGAGACCACCGTCGTCTGGGACTCCGTCACCGGCAAGCCCCTCTACAACGCCATCGCCTGGCCCGACACCCGTACCTCCCGTCTCGTCCACGCGTTCAAGGAGAAGCCCGGTGCCGAGAAGCTCTTCGACCTCTGCGGTCTGCCCCTCTCCACCTACCCCTCCGCCATGAAGCTCGTCTGGCTCCTGCAAAACATCCCCGCCGTCGCCGACGCCCAGAAGGCCGGCACCCTCATGTTCGGCACCGTCGACACCTGGCTCGTCTACAACCTCACCGGCCGCGACAAGTTCGTCACCGACTCCACCAACGCCTCGCGCACCATGTTCCTCAACATCAACACCCTCACCTACGACGACTTCCTCATCGACTTTTTTGGCGTCCGCGGCATCCAGTTCCCCGAACTCATCTGCTCCTCCGACGACACCGCCTTCGGCAAGGTCGCTGCTGGCGCCAACGCCCTCGCCGGCACCCCCATCTGCTCCTGCCTCGGTGACCAGTCCGCCGCCCTCGTCGGCCAAAAGGCCTTCTCCGTCGGCGAAGGCAAAAACACCTACGGCACCGGTCTCTTCCTCCTCTACAATACCGGCCACTCCCCCGTCTTCTCCAAAAACGGCCTGCTCACCACCGTCGCCTACAACTTCAAGGGCCACAAGCCCGTCTACGCGCTCGAGGGCTCCATCGCCGTCGGCGGCTCGGCCGTCAAGTTCCTGCGCGACAACCTCAAGCTCATCTCCGACTCGGACGAGATCGGCCGTCTGGCCTCAAAGGTCCCCGACGCCGGCGGCGTCGTCTTCGTCACCGCTTTCTCCGGCCTCTTTGCTCCTTACTGGATCGACGACGCCCAGGGTACCATCTACGGCATCACCAACTTCACCACGCGCGAGCACATCGCCCGCGCGACCATCGAGGCCACCTGCTACCAGACCCGCGCGGTCCTCGACGCCATGCAGAAGGACTCTGGCTACGACCTCAAGACGCTCAAGGTCGACGGCGGCATGTCCAACTCCGACGTCTGCATGCAGATCCAGTCCGACATCATCGGCATCAACGTCGTCCGCCCGTCCTACCGCGAGACCACCGCGCTCGGCGCCGCCATCGCCGCCGGCATCGCCGTCGGAATCTGGAAGGGCGTCGACGACCTCGAGCGCGTCAACAAGAAGGGCGAGACCACCTTCACGCCGACCATCACCGAGAAGAAGAAGGAGAAAATGTACCACTTGTGGGAGCGCGCGGTCGAGAAGTGCCGCGGCTGGGTCGAGGACGTCGAAGAGGACGAGGACCAGCTTACTGAGGAGAAGCGCGTCGAGAGCTCGGTCTCTCTCCACTTGCTCGGCAAGGCTTAATTGTAAAATATCGCATGTTTTGTTGTAGTTTCTTTCTTTCTTATATATATCACTATTGTATTTAAACCGGACCTGGCGTCCATTCTGTCTCATAGCTGTTGCTTCCTCGTAGCATGTTCCACACCCATCTCTCCTTGCCGTCGATAAACAGACGATAGACGACCTTCACCTCGCCTGCCTCATCATACTCCACCTCCACTTTTCCCACCTTGGAATTCCCACTCGGAAGATACATGATCGTCACGTCCTCGTCGTCAACCTGGTAATGTGTCCGGATCGGGACGTAAAACTGACTGAACGGACTAGTCGAGAACTCATAGACATCATTCGCGTGCTTCTCCCCGGACTCTAGGAACGGGAACCTGATCGCAGCCGCCTCGTGTCTATCGCCAGATAAAAACAAAACACCGCCACCCCCCTCGTTCTTAATCCACTCGAGCACCTTTGCCCGCTCGTGCAGGTACCCCGCCCACGTATCCTTCGTATCCACGCCCGCGTTCCAATTCTTCGTGAACGGGATCGACGAGACCACGAACTTGACCGGCGCCGCGGCGTTCGCGACCAGCCACGCGTGGAAATCCTGCAGTTGCTGCGCGCCCAGCATTGTCTTTTGCGCGTCGTCCACGTCGGCTTTGACGGATCTGTAGGTGCGCGTGTCGAGCAGGAAGAACGGCACGCCCTGACGCTCAAACGCGTAGTATGTCGTGTTTTCGCGCACAGGCGCAGGGTTCCCCGCCGCTTGGTACAGCTTCCACGCGTCCTCGATCGCGGGCTCGTAAAGGTCGACCGACAAGGGGTCGTAATCGTTAATAATCTCGTGGTCGTCAAAGACGTGGATTGTAGGTAGCGAGTTCCACAGCAAGCGCTTGAGGTCCGCGTAGACCTGGCGATAGTGCCGGCGGTATGCTTCGGTGGTTGTGCCCATAAGCTTGGGCACGTCGGCGTAGGTGAAGTCGCCGAGGAAGAGGAAGAAGTCGACGGTCGGGAGGAGGAAGGCGTGGATTCTGTAGCCGTGGATGGTGAGGGGGTTGTCGAATGGGCTGTAGGGTACTCGTCTGCGCTGTGTTAGTGTGTCTGTTTTGTATGAGTGGATGTGGAGACTTACGCTTTGATGCATGAGGAGGCGAGAAAGCTGAATGAGCCTGCGGGAGTGGTTTCAGAGGCTGCAGTGACGAACGACGAGTTGAGTCCCGGGGCGGAATACACATATCTACGCAGTCAGCATCACTATACTCATGAACAGAACAAAAGTAAGTACCTCGTCTGCGGAGCCAGCTCGCTAAGCACAATGCTGGTAGTATAATCCACATCCTCAGTCAGTCTACTCTCGGAGACGGTGACCTGCGACCACCCGCTCCAGGCATCTTCCTCAAAGACAAACTCCTGCGAGACGTTTGCGGTGGTGAGCGGGATCTGCTTGTACCTCAGCAGCACCTGTTCCGAGAACGGATCACGCACGACAAAAGCCGCCGAGGTAGAAGAGACATAGCCTATGCGAGTGAGCGTGAGTGCCATGGCGGGAATGACCTTAAAAGAAGTATAGACGAGGTCGACGGAGAAGAGCAGGATGCTGAGGTTGATGAAGACGGTGAGCAGGGTGAGGTACGGCCGGTCGATGTTTGGCGCGCCGCCGAGGATGATGCCGGCGGCGGAGGGGTATTTGACATGCTTGCTCTTGTGTACTGGGTCGTCGGTGACCTGGCTGTTGAACGAGATCACGAAGGAGGTGATGTAGACCGCGAACAGCGCGTAGAGGATGTTTGGGATCGCGCTGGAGGGGATCTGTGGGGTGTTAGCGTGAGTGCACTCAATTCAGAGAGGAAGAACCCACCCAGCGCAGGAAGATGTATCCTGCCAGCCGCAGAAGAGCAGAGGAGGTCGCGCACAGTGTTTCCGAGTGCTTCATTGTGAAGTGGTGGAGTGGTGAAGTGGTGAAGTAAAAGGAGCTCGAGGAGGTCTCGTTGGGAGTTTGGCTTATATCTCCTCGGCTCCACTCTGCTCTGCTCTCTTTACTATTCTCTATTATATCTACTCTCTCTACTCTACTACTCTACTCTGGACAATGGCGACAACTCTCAAATCAGCAGCCTGCACGCCCCTCACAATGACATCCACCGTCGTCGGCGCGCTCGCGTGCCAGGTAGACTCCTACCTCAAGTCCTTCGACACCACCGTCGTCTCCTGCCGCGAAGTCGAGCGCGCGCCGGCAAAGACAAACGGCAAGGCAAAGGGAAAGGCCAAGAAAGAGGCCGTTGAGGAGGAGAAGCCTGTTGAGTATGAGCTCGAGCTCAAGGATACAATTCTGTTTCCCGAGGGTGAGTAGTTCTACATCTCAGATCAGAGGTCAGACGCTGACAGACACTCCAGGAGGAGGCCAACCATCCGACTCGGGCCTCATCAAGACAGCAGAGACCTCGATCCCGGTCCTCGCGATCCGCAGAGCGTTCCTCACCGCTCTCCACAAAGTCCCCACCCCGCTCCCGCCCTCGACCCCCGTCACGCTCTCGCTCGACTGGCCCCGCAGGTTCGACCACATGCAGCAGCACTCCGGCCAGCACCTCATCTCCGCCGTGCTCGACGAACGCAAGATCCCCACGCTCGCATGGAACCTCGGCGAGAAGTTCTCCTACGTCGAGCTCCCGCGCAAGCTCTCCGACGAGGAGGTAGCAGAGGTCGAGGACCGCTGCAACGACGTCATCCGCCAGGGCCTCGATATCACGGTCGAGGTTCCGGACAAGGACCTCGTCAACAAAGAGAAACTCCCGGACGACTACGACGCCGAGCGCGGCATTCTGCGTGTTGTTCATATCGGCGACTTGGACGCGAACCCATGCTGCGGCACGCACCTGCGCAACACGCGAGAGATGAACGCAATCGCGCTTCTGCACCAGGTCCCCAACAAAGGCACAAACAGCCGGCTCTACTTCCTAATCGGCGACCGCGTGCGCAAGTACGCGACCGAGACCCACGCGCTCACGCGCAGACTGAACGCAAAACTGTCATGCCAGACCGACGAGATCGAGAGCAAGGTCGCCCGGCTTGAAGGGTTGCTAAGGGACGCGCTCAAGCGGGAGAAGATGTGGGTTGCCGACGTCGTCGCGTCTGAGGCGGCGAGTGTGCGGGCGTCGCTTGAGAGCACGCAGAAAGCGTTTGTCTACCGTCCGGACGTGGGATTGGACTACCTGATGACGCTCGTGGCTGAGCTTGGCGAGCTCAAGGAAGGACAGCTTCTTGTGCTCGCGGCAGGGCAGGTCAAGAGTCCGGGGGCATTGATGGTGCTGGGTGGTGGTGCGGATAAACTGGCGGCGAAGATTAAGGATGTTGTCAAGAGCGTCAAGGGAGGAGGCAAGGGCGCAAAGTGGCAGGGGAAGGTCACCGAGTGGGAGAAGGGAGAGGTGGAGGCTGTTAGAGAGGTTTTGGAGAGTTATGTTGCTTAGAGATTACTGAAGCAAGCTTTAGAGATATATACAAATTCTGTACTTATTATTAACTATATACATACACAGCATCTAAGCATAATTCAGTCTGGTATCCTTGTGCTTGCGATACTTTTTACGCGCATCATCCCGAGCACCATATCCATAACCAACCTTACCGACCTTGGCGGAAGAAAACACCCACAACCGGTCCTTGCTGGTATTGACCTCAACCTCATGGACGCCGTTGGATGTGGCTAATTTCCAATCGCAGACCGCGCTCGGGAGATCTTCCTCAGGCACGCCAGCGAAGGAGACACGCTGTGTCGACAAGTTCTCCATCTCATCGACGTAAAACTCAGCGGACTCGACGCCCAAGATCTTGGCCGCGTCGTCGGTAGTAATAACCTCGTCTTCGGGCAGGAACTGGTAGATCTGCTTGTCGGCCTTGGGAGGGACGACGTACTCGTAGATGTTGTCATTCCCAGACCGGTCGAACGAGGGTTCGGTATCGCTGGGAGAATCCCGTTTCGAAGCTACTCGGAGTTCGAACGTGATTGCTTCGTCGGGGTCTTGGAAGTCGGCCTGCGACATGTGGCCGCTGGTGAGGGGGAACATGAGCTTCATGCGGTTGTCGAAGCGAACCATGTCGGGGGTAATTTTGCCCTGAGAGAGTTAGCTTAAGAAAAATAGAAAGAAGAGAGGTCGAGGAGGGCGAGGGTCAGGATTGTAAAAGTTTTAACCAGTAGTGTCTTCAAGACTAATCGAATTTTTATGTCTCATCATTGCTCGTCCGCCTCGACGAAAGAGATATAAAGAATAGAGAATACACACCTCGTTCTCCATATCCCGTTCAAGCTCAGCTAGCTTGATTGTGGCCTCAACACGAGCGAGCTTGATGCCGTAGCGCTGGCTGATGACGATATTGGACTCGCCGCGTTCGTGGGATTTGATGATGGCGCTCTTGAGCATATCGGAGAGCATGAAGCCGGTGGTGACGTAGGGATTGAGCGGGAAGGGCTTGAGCAGGTCCTCGTCGTGGACCGCTTTCGGGACGGCGTCGAAGGGGTCGTTGTGGAGCAGGGGATTGACGCTGTCGGGGTCGCGAGGGGCGAAGAAGGCATTGCCGTTGAGTCTGTCGCTGGCGAGGCGGTTGAGTCTGCGGAAGAGGGCCTGGTTGCGGCGACCGGAGCCTTGGGGGAGATACTTTGGGACGTTGTTTTTGGGGGCGTAGCAGTAGAAGTTTTCGGGATGGTCGCCGTTGACGCTTTGCTCTCCGAGGAAGATGAGCATGTTTGAGCGGGTGTAGGTGTTGTTCTCGACACGGGGCCAGTCCTGGGCCATGTGGGCGTCCCGAGGGAATCGTCGGGCGGCGTAGGATCTGAAGAACACACGGCTCGGATGGGCCGGTGCCGGGGAGATCCGGGGGAGGAGCATTGCGGCGGACCTGTGGTGAGGAAGTGAGGAGGAGGAGGAGGAGGAGGAGGAGGAGGAGGAGACGGAAGAAGAAAATAAAAAAGAAAAAAGAATTTAATTCCGCTGCACAAACGCACAGAAACCGGTGCACAGCAACTATTTAAACCCGCCTCGCGCCTTCTTCCGCTCTTTTTTTCTTCTTTTTCTTCAATGACCTTCCGACGTTTTAACGTTAGAAATATGATGAAAACACAGGCGTTGGTTATCGGATGCGGTACTCGGGCTCTTCTGTCTGATCTCAGTCGAGCTGTGTTTGTTCACTCTTAACTGAGGGCTGCAGTCGGGCTCAGTGGACCAGATGCACACGACGATGGCGTTCGGCGCACTTCTTGTTACGTATAAGGACGCTGCTGTACTTTCTGATCCGTTAGTCGGAGGTTGTTATCTTGTTCTTGTTATAGGCGTAGTAGATGTATCATAACAACTACAATACAATTAAATACACAAACATCTTCACTCATAGCAGGCTTACATAATCTCTTACTCCTCTGCGGCTCCTGGCTGCGCAGTTCCGGATGCGACCCAACAGCTTCACCACCTGCTCTGCTTCACCACCTCCTCCTCTCCCCCACCCCCCCTCACCGCCTCGTCTTCCTGCTCATCCAGCGAGATGTCGCTCCTATCCACAATCCGCTCCAAAGCCGCTTCTCTCTCTCTCTTCGATCCCGCAAAGTCCGAGCCAAAACCCTCCCGCGATGAGATCTTCCAGTCCTCCTTCAGACTCCCCCCCGACGCCGTCCTCGAGGCCGCCATCTCAATCGAGCTCTCTCTCGACCGCTCCTCCTCCATCTTCTTTCCCGGAAAACTCATGCTCTCCCAGTCCTTCCTCGTCTTCGACTCCATCGAGCCCCGCGCCTGCTCCTTCGCCATCCCCCTCGTCGCCATGAAGCGCGTCGAGCGTCTCGCCTCCAAGACCTACCTCTTCGCCCTCTTCATCGAGACCATGCACGGCCACAAGCTCAATCTCCAGTTCGTCGGTCTGCGCTCTCAGATCGAGGACTTCTGCGCCCGCCTCAAAGCAAACCTCCGCGCAAACATGTCCCGCATGCGTCTCCTACGCGACTTCCTCCCCACCCTCTACTCAGAGTACATGCTCTCCGATCCTGCCCTCTCCCCTTCCAAGCAGATCCGCACCTCCTCATCCTCCTCTTCACGCGATCCCCCTCCCGGAGGCCTTGGCCAGCTCTTCAAATACCCCGGCGACGCCCGCAAACTACGCGACAAGTCAAAGCTCCGGCTCTGGGCCGAATACATGCGCGACCACGGCCGCAACCTCACCCTCGTCCGCCTGCCGACCTTCCAGAAACTGATCCGCGTCGGTCTCCCCAACGTTCTCCGCGGCGAGATCTGGGAACTCACTTCAGGCTCAATGTTTCTCCGTCTCGCAAACCCAAATCTCTACACCAGTCTGCAGAAGGAGTTTGAAGGCCGCACGTCCCTCGCCATCGAGGAAATCGAAAAGGATCTTAATCGCTCTCTGCCAGAGTATCCTGCTTATCAATCCGATGAGGGTATCGAGCGTCTCAGACGCGTCCTCACTGTTTACAGTTGGCGAAACGAGTCGGTCGGATACTGCCAAGCCATGAACATCGTCGTCGCCGCTCTCCTCATGTAAGTCTCTACTCTCCTCCTCTTCTCTTCTCATACTAACTTTACCAGCTACATGAGCGAAGAACAAGCCTTCTGGTGTCTGTCCATGCTCTGCGACCACCTCGTCCCCGGCTACTACTCGCAGACAATGTACGGCACCCTTCTCGACCAGCGCGTGTTTGAAGCCCTTGTCGAGAAAACGATGCCAATCCTCTGGGACCACCTCGTCAAATCAGACATCCAGCTCTCAGTCGTCTCCCTGCCCTGGTTCCTATCCCTCTACGTGAACTCGATGCCGCTGACCTTTGCCTTCCGCATCCTCGACGTCTTCTTCCTCGAAGGTCCCAAGGTCCTCTTCCAGATCGGACTCGCCATCCTCCGCATCAACGGCGAAGAACTCCTCGACGTCAGCGACGACGGCTCCTTCATCTCCATCCTCAAAGACTACTTCACCCGTCTCGGCGACTCCGCGCACCCTTCCTCCCAGAACGAGAAACTGCGCGAGGTCACAAAGTTCCAAGAACTGATGGTCGTCGCCTTCCGCGAGTTCTCCGTAATCACCGACGACATCATCTCCGAGCAACGCCGCAAGCACAAATCCCACGTCCTCGACGGGATCGAGAACTTTGCCAAACGCACGCAACTCCGAAACCTCCACAAAACCGGAAAGCTCACGCCCGAAGACCTCTCAAACGTCTACGACCGCTTCTTCCAGGCCCTGCAGTCCTCCCGTCTCGGCCTCGGCCCGACAAAACCCTACATGGACATTGACACTTTCCAGATTTTCATGCACGGGCTGGCATCGTGGGCGGTGGAACCCCACGACTTCCTCGCGCGCCTCTTCCACAGATGGGACACCGAGCTGCAAGGCGGGCTTACCCTGCAGGACGTCGTCACCGGCCTGGGCGCAATCAAGCAGGAAGACATCATGAGCGCGATGGCCTACTTCTTTGAACTCTACGACGAGGACGGCGACGGCAAAGTCGACCGCGAAGGCATCCTGCAAATGTCCGAGGGCCTGCTCTACATCACCCGCAACCTCACCCCGCGCGTCGTCTCTGACCTCGACGGCGCCACTGCTTCCTCGTCCTCCCCGCCCCCGACCGCGACCTCGTCCTCTTCCTCCTCATCTACTCCCAACGCCTCTGATCCCAACGCCTCTGCCACGCCCACCCCACAGTACGACTACCTCTCCTCCGTCTCGGCCTTCATCCAGCGCGCATTCGAATACGCCACTCCCGACGACCTCCCCGCCTCAACGCAACTAATCGACGCGCCCGCCACGAAAGCAAACATCGCGCTGGACCCGAACCACCCGCGGCACATCACCCTGCCGACTTTTAGAATGGTCGTCCTCGCCGACGAAGCGCTCGAGCGGTTCTTCACCCACGACTTTGCCGACTCAATCAAAGTCACTCCTGCCAAGGGCGCGCTGCGGCAAAAGGGAACCCTGCGCGAGCTCTTTGACAGTCTTGTTTCCGACAGCGTGCGCGTCGCGGGAGAAGTTAAGCGGCGTATCGACGAGATGGAGCGCCAGGCGCGTGAGCAGCAGGCGCGCGAGGACGCGATGGCGATCCGGGCCGCGGCCGCGCAGGGAGAGAGTCTGCATATACAGCAGCAGATCTTGCTTAAGCAGCAGCAGCAGGAGATGGAGCGGCGGCGCAAGGAGGAGGAGGAGGAAGAAGAGGATGATGACGAGAGCGCGGATAAGGACGTGCTCGAGGGGTTGGAGATCGAGGTGCCTGGTGTGGCGTCGAAGGAGAGTGCGGGAAGTGAGTTGCTGTAGACTGATATAAGGTCTGATATAAAGAACGGAAAAGGTTGGATTTGGAGTTTAGTTTTTTGTTTTGTTTTGTTTTGTATTGTGGAATATACTTCACTAGCCATAACACCTACCCAAACATTTTACACACATTCTACATCTCTAATCTCTAATAATCCCTGCGCAGAAACCACGAGACCCACCAACTCAAAACGCCGATACAAAAAGAGACCATACCGATGGCAGCCATCATCGACGAGGGAGACAAGGCCGTGATTGTCCTGCGCGCGTCCGCAAACTTGAACCGGCGCACGCCGCCGAGCGTTGTTGCCGTGCCGTTGACTTGTGCGGTTGGCGGGCGCGCGCGGCGGAAGGCTGTGAAGAGGGTCGGCGAGGACGAGGAGGTTGCTTGCTGCATATCTGCTGGCTTACCAAGTAAAACAATACTTCCGTCCAACGTATCCCCTTCACCCCCCTCCCCACTCTCCTCACCCCCCTCCTCCGCGCCCACACCGCGCCGATACAAAGTGGCCACCGCGCCCGGAATCTGCTCCGCCAGTCTCCTCGTCGCGCTCCTCCGCTCCCTAACCGCCCTATTTTTCCTCTCGCGCGCCTCCCTCGCGCGCTGCCGCTCGACCCGCGCGCGTTCGCGGGCCGCGCGCTTCTTGCACTCGCTCGTCTGCCGCGCGACGAGCGCGTCGAGCGCGGTGTAGTCTGCGGGTTTGTGCACGCGGTCGAGCTCGATGTAGTCGTATTCCTCGACCACGGACGCGGAGGACGGTCTGCGCGATGGTCTGGGTGAGGAGGAGGTGGAAGACTCCTGAATGCGTTTCCGGCGGCGGCGGATCCGTTCCCGTCGCGAGACCATGCGCTTCTCGTCCTCGCCGTCGAGTTGCTCGACGCCGGAATACATATCCTCCGCCGCCGTGGGCTCGCGGAGTGTCTTCAAAACAGAGTATTTCGAGATCTTGTCGTACGCGGGGGTGAGTGTGTGCGGGGGATATTGCATCCATAGCGCTAGCGCGCGGGAGAGCGCGTCCGAGAGCGCGAGCGGGAGCGGTTGTGGGAAGCGGGAGATTGTGGCTTCGAGCATCTGTGCTGTTTCGTGGATATCTTCTTCGTCTTGTTCTTGTTCTTTTTCTGGGTCTGCTTGTGTGTTTTTCTGGAATGATAGAAGTTCGTCGCGCCGGCTGATTAGGATGACCACGTAGAGATAGACGGGTAAGGCCATATCCGCCGCCGAGAAGAAAAAGTCGAAAACAAGAGTGATTTCAGAATAAGACTCAACGACATGGGCAAACATCGTCAAGATCGTAGCCAGCGCGTAATGCGGCCTCGTATACCTGAGCACGTCCGCGAGCGGCCTATCGATCTGCGCCAGCAGCGCGGGAATCAGCGACAGATGGTCGACCGAGGGCTCGATATCAGGCATCATGAAGTCCCGGAGCCGCGTCAGACTGAGGTGCTCGAGCACGGTGACGGCGTGGCGCCGGCCGAGGACGAGGTAGAGCACCTGCGCGATGTCGTGGAAGCCCTGGAAGTAGCTGAGCGAGGGGTGTAGTCTGAGGACGTGCGTGATGACATCAAACAGCTCGTCGCGGTCCGCGCGGAGGAGATCGTCGGACGTCGCGGGAGAGGGCGTCCGCGACTCGGGGTAGAAGTGGAACGCGCGGTCGGTGTCGAGCCTGACCTGGGCTTCCTCGGGGTGCGCCGGCAGCAGCACTTTCCAGTCCGGATCCTGGAACGCGTCGGCGTCGCATCCTAAAAGAAACGGCCCTGCAGCACTTCATCAGCATTGCACTTCTACACAATTCATCACCACAACTCACACGCAAGCTTCCGCAAAGAGTCATTGACCAGCCCGCCTTTGCTCCGCGCAAGCTTCACGAGCGTCCGCCGGTCGCGGCACCGCACGGCCTCGCGGATCGCAGACTCCTTCGTCTGCTGCCGCTGCTCTTTCTCGCTGATCGCCGTCGCCAGCAGGTCGGCTACGATGAGCGGAGGATCCATTGCTGTTGCTGCTCTGCTCTGCTCCTGCTCCTGCTTCGAGGAGTGGAGCGGTGGTGACGTATGCTTACGTATAGTAATAAGTAAACATGACATAAGCAATTAGTCATGTGACTACGCCCCAGTCCCAATATCTCGGTTCTCGCTGCTTCTGATCTCGAACCACGTAACCACAGAACAGCACTACTCTGCACTCCACAGCTCTGCACAGACTGCATTCACAGAACACACAATGTCGGTGTCCTTCGCAGACAACCTCCCGACGCCGCCGTCGCCGTCCGAAGAAAAGACAGAGCCAAAAGTGTCGGCCCCGCACCCCAACCTGCCGCTCAACGACGGCAAGTTCCACCTGCTTCTCGCGGCCTCGGGCTCGGTCGCGTCGATCAAGATCCCGCTGATCGTCGAGAAACTGTACAGGATCTACGAGCCCTCGCGGATCTCGATCCAGATCGTGGTGACGAGCTCGGCCGAGCGCTTTCTGCCCGCGGCGGATAAGCCCCTGCCGGCCGCCATCCGGCTCTGGCGCGACTCGGACGAGTGGACGACGTGGGGCGACCGCTCGGATCCGATCGTGCACATCGAGTTGAGGAGATGGGCGCATCTGCTGCTGATCGCGCCGCTGTCGGCCAACACGCTCGCAAAGATCTCCGGCGGCCTCTGCGACAACCTGCTCACGTCTGCCGTGCGCGCGTGGAACCCCGCGGTCCCGATCCTGCTCGCGCCCGCAATGAACACATACATGTACAACAACCCGATAACAAAGCGGCAGCTGCGCCTCATCTCTGACGAAATGCCGTGGATCGAGGTCCTCAAGCCTGTCGAGAAAGTGCTCGCGTGCGGCGACATCGGCATGGGCGGCATGCGCGAGTGGTCGGATATCGTCGAGATCGTGGTGTCGCGGTTCCCGCCGTCGAGCTTCCCGCGCAAGTCCGAGCTGCAGCCGCTCGTGGACGAGAACGGGCTGACGCACGAGAAGCAGCATCGGAATCATCCGCCGACCGGGGCCGCGGGCGAGCTTACGGGACATATCAGGTTCGAGGACGAGCTCGAGGCCGAGAGCAATGCCAGCGAGACTGGGAGCGAGGGCCGGCCGCATCCGTTTAAAGAGTCACATACGTCTGGCTAGTTCTTTTTCTTCTTCTATTTGTGTATTCTTGTTTTCTTGTGGGCTTAGATATTGCTTTCGGTGTTGATGGGGTCTGTTATTGTCATATGCGAGTTTATAATATTCAAACAGTTTATCACTATATCACTCTTCACTGATTATAACTTCGAAACCACGCTCTTGTACACAGTCGCTTTATCGCCCTTGCGCGTCTTGAGCAGGCGTCGCAAGATCTTACCCGACGGACTCTTTGGAATCTCATCAAGCACGACGATGCCACCATAAAGCCTCTTATGCTTCGCAACGCGCTCGTCCATCCATCTATGCACTTTCTCCGCATCCCCACCATTACGCAGGACGACGAACGCGCGCGGCCGCTCGGTCGCTTCCTCCTCGGACCAGTGCCCGACCACCGCCGCGTCAGCGACGTCAGGGTGCGTGAGCAAGAGCGCCTCGAGCTCGGCCGGCGCGACCTGGAAGCCCTTTGACTTTATCATTTCCTTTGCGCGGTCGACGATCTTGTAGTACCCGTCCTCGTCGATCGACGCGATATCGCCCGTGCGCATCCAGCCGTCGCCAATCAGGGACTCGCGCGTGGCCGCCTCGTTCTTGAGGTACCCCATCATCACGTTCGGCCCGCGGAACAGCAGCTCGCCTGGTCCACCGTACGGCACGTCCTCGAGCGTGTCCGGGTCAACAAGACGGGCCTCGACGTTTGGAACGAGCGTTCCGATCGTGCCGATCTTGGTGTCTGGTCTGTTTGTGGGCGTGGCATGCGTAACGGGCGACATCTCGGTCATGCCGTAGCCCTGGCAGATGCAGATCTTGCCCTCGCCCAGCCGCTCCGAGACCGCGGCCGCGAGGGATTCCGAGAGCGGGGCGGCGCCGGAGACGAGCACGCGCAGGTGGTCTTTGATGGTCGGGTACTGGTCGACGAGCGGGGACTTTGCGAGCAGGACCATGATCGGGGGCACGACGTTGACGTGCGAGATGTGGTACTTTTCGACCGCGCGCAAAAAGTCCGGGAAGACAAACTTGGGGAAGACGACGAGCTGCGCGCCGAGGTACTGGGTCACGTACAGATGGGTCTGCAGGCCGTAGATGTGCGTCTGCGGGAGGAAGCCGGCGTAGACGCCGAACTGGGTGAAGGTGTGCTGCGAGTGCAGGACGGACTGCAGCACGTTGTTGGCGAGGTTGTAGTGCGAGGTCATGACGCCCTTGAACTTGCCGGTCGTGCCGGACGAGAAGCAGAGGTACGCGACGGTCTCCTTTGACGGGCGGTCGAGGGGGAGAGGGTCGCCTTCGGGGCCATCGCCGAGAGAGAGGTTGCTCAGAGCCTGGTTGGTGAGGTCGGTGAAGGAGAGCAGTTTGGTGGAGCGGTCGCCGATCTGGGCGAGGGACTCGGACGCGACGGTGAGCCAGGGTCCGTCGAGGGCCACGACAAAGTCAGCGCCGGCGGCAACGATCTGATCAGAAAAGTCCTTGTGCTGGTATGCCGAGTTGACGGGGCTGATGATGCCGCCCGCCCAGAGGATGGCGTGGTGGAGCGCGCCGAGGTAGACGTGGTTGGGGATGAGGAGGCCGACGACTGTGCCGCGCTTGAAGGCGTACTTGCGCTTGAGGACGACGGCGAGCGCGCGCACGAGACGGTAGTGGTCTGCGATGGTGAGGGTGAGGCCGGTGGCAGCGTCGGTGACGAGGGGACGGTGGCCGCGGTTGAGGTGGTAGGGGGAGGAGGAGAGGAGGTCGGGGAGGGAGCCGTAGAAGAGCGGGATGTCTGCGGTGTGGGACTTGTAGATGATCTGAGGCATGGCGATACTGAGTAAGAGTAGAGGAGGAGTAGACGATGGACGAAGAAGGTCTCCACGACGGCGGCGAGTATTTGAACCCGCTCGGCAGCATATCGGCACTCGGTTCGTGGGGTAAACCGACGATGGCGGTTTACTTTCCCACCGCCATCAACCGCTAAGTTGCCGACCAGCCGTGTTATTGCCGCCGAGGGAGAAGTGACTGAGGGCTTATTTGCCGGGGTCTGTTGATTGAATGAGGTCTTGTGGGTCGTTGACTGTCGTGATGAGTGGAGGTATCTCGACTACTCCACACCGAGGCGGGGTTGATTAGTGAGGTGTTAGTAAGAATCTCATGTAAGACATGACTAATATATTAAATTTTGAAATTTTCCATATTGTATATCTTATATATACAATGATCAGGATAAAGAAGGAGTAGATGCCTTTCCGTAGGTGATGGTGTTGATATCTTCTTGACGTAGATGTAGTTGTGGATGTAGTTGCAGATGTAGAAGACAAAGAGGATAAGCCTCCCGGTTCGAGCCTCGACGCTGCCCGAGCTCATTGAGCATGGGCATCAGCACCAGCACCAGCACCCCACCAGCACAATACCAGACAATATCAGCATCTTCACCTCCTCTGCTCTTCAACAACACAGCAAAGTGAAGATACACTAAGAATACAGTGCAGCCTCGGTCCGTACACTACTCACATCTCACATCCGCAGACGAACGCACAACCCTCCGACCACCGCTGGATTAAACCAAATCCACCGTCCAGACCTCTTCGACCATTCCCCTGCCACCTCCCCAACTCTACCTTCTTCTCCTCCGCCCTTGAAACACCTCTCGTCTTGATTTTGAGTTGCTGTCATCCGCTGCCGCTGCGCGAATCAGGAACTTTGCAAACAACAGCGGTCGAGACCCTTCATCTTCTTCCGTCTGCCTTTCTTGGCTTTCTTGTGTTTTTCTATATCTTCTCTGCTGCCCCAATGCGATAGCTTTTCTCTGTTACTCCTCTTTTCTTCCTCTTCTCCTCTCTCCTCTACTATATCTGATCTGTAGATGGAAGAGTCCACCTCCACCCTCGACTCCATCAAAGAGATCTCCTTTGGCTCCGTATGTCCTCCTTCTACTCTACCTCTCCACCTCTCTTTCACTACTGACTCTCGCAGACCGCAGGAGTAGCTGGAAAGCTCTTTGAATACCCCTTCGACACCGTCAAAGTCAGGCTACAATCCCAACCTGATGGCGTGCCTCTGAGATTCAAAGGTCCGCTCGATTGCTTCGAGCAGACGTGGCGGAAGGAGGGCATTTATGGATTCTTCAGGGTATTCACTCCTCTCTTACTCTTCTACTCTATCTCATTCTAATAATCATCCAGGGCATCTCCTCCCCCCTCGTCGGCGCAGCAGCTGAAAACTCCTCTCTCTTCTTCAGCGTACGCGCACCCTATCTCATCCTGATCTACCCCAGCTAACAACCCACAGTACCGGCTCGCGCAAAAAACCGCCCGCTACCTCTTCTACCCAACCCTCGCCCCTCAAACCGACCTCCCGATGTCCTCCCTCCTCGTGTGCGGCGCCGTCAGCGGCTCCTTCACGTCCTTCATCCTCACCCCGATCGAGCTCATCAAATGCCAGATGCAAGTCACAAACCTCCGTCTCTACGACCCCTCGCGCTCTACCTCCACCACTCGCTCGCCCTCCTCTCTCACACTAAAACACCACACAAGCAACGTCGTCCCCGTCCGCGCGCTCTCGTACTCCTCCGCCACAGCACCGCCCCCCTCCGCACTCACGCTAATCTCCCAAGTCTACCGCGACCACGGCCTCGCCGGCTTCTGGCGCGGTCAACTCGGCACTTTTTTCCGCGAAACCGGCGGCGGCGCAGCCTGGTTCGGCGCGTACGAATACGTCAGCGGTGTTCTCCGCCGTCGTCGCCTCCCTCTATCATCCACATCGACATCGACATCGACATCGACATCGACAACGCAGATATCAGGCAACTCGATGACGGACTCGATGATCGCGGGCGCGGTGGCAGGCGTGTCGTATAACCTCTCGCTCTTCCCCGCCGACAGCATCAAATCGCGCATGCAAACCGACGCCGTGCTGATCGGTTCGTCATCAGCAAGCAAGACCGGCGCGGCGGTCGACCGCGGGTTCTGGAGCGTGGGCAAGGAGATGTATCGCGCGGGCGGGGTAGCCGTGTTTTATAGAGGGTGCGGGATGACTGTTTTGCGGAGCGCGCCGAGTAGTGCGATTATTTTCTTGACGTATGAGTATTTGAAGAAGACGTGGGGATGATGAGAAAATAAGTTAGGCTTAAAACGAAGAAGGGGACGGCAGCGGTTTAGGGCAGATATGCTATGCGATGCTTATCCGCAATCAATAAAATATTATCTACCAACCGATAAGAGGCGACAGTATTCTAATCACCAGATTTAGCTAAATCAGAGATGCGCAGGGGCACATGTGTTGGCAGGCGCTAAACACTGGATAAAAGCAAGGGCTCACCACAGCAAGGAGGACTATCGCGAGTCATCGATCTGTCAAGAGCCCGTTTGCACCGCATCGATGGTGATATCTTCATTCGGCCCTGGATTATTGCAGACAAATAACCAGAGCCAAGATGTGTTGATGTACTAATATTTCTTTATATTATAATATGAATACAGTATATGGGAGTTGATGGGAGACGAGGGGGGACGAGGGTCAGGGGGTGGGGTGTACGACGTCGTGCGACGGTTGTGATGCAGCGCACAATGAACCGCAGCTCTGATCTAGACTGTCCTTATCTTCCATTATATATACCACCCACACTACCCCCTCTCTTCTCTTTTCTTCTTTTTTTGTTATGCACGCAAAATGAAATTCGCACTCTTCCACTCCCAACCCATCGTCCCCGGCAACAGCGCCGACGGCCGCCCGCCGCCGGTGCTGGAGTATCCCGAGGAAGCGCGCAAGCGGGTGCGGTCGCGGAGTGATCGCGTGCTGATGAAGGTGTGGGACTCGTTTGGGAAGCAGGGCGAGGAGCGCAGTTTTTTGATGAAGATTGATGGGTTTTTGCTGTGAGTATGAGGTTGTGGAGATGTGTGTGGGGAGGTGCTGATGTTGATAGGTTGTATATTGTGCTTTCGTATTTGATTAAGACTCTTGATTCGACCAATATCAGTAAGTATACTGTGTGATGAGATGTTTTGATAAGGATATGTACTGACTCTTGATTGATAGACAACGCATACGTCTCAGGAATGAAGGAAGATCTCTCGCTCTACGGCAACGAGCTCAACCTCTTCTCGACCTTCTACTCAGTCGGCTACTTCCTCGGCTCCGTCCCCTCGCAACTTCTCACGAACCGCGTCCGCCCCTCGCTCGTGATTCCGACGATCGAAATCATCTGGAGCGCGGTAACGATGACGACAGCCGCCTGCCAATCCGCAAAGACAATCTACGCGGTCCGGCTACTCATGGGCCTGCTCGAGGCGTCCATCTTCCCCAGCTTCAGCCACATCATCGGCAGCTGGTACACGCCCGAGGAGCTCGGGAAGCGGTACTCGCTCTTTTACATGGCGCAGCCGCTCGCGAATATGTTTTCGGGATACATCCAGGCGGGCGTGTACACGTCGATGGACGGTCTCGGCGGGCTGCAGGGCTGGCGGTGGCTGTTTATTATCGACGGGATTATCTCGGTGCCGATCTCGTGCTATGGGTTTGTCGCGCTGCCGGATTACCCAAACAAGTGTCATGCAATCTACCTGAGTCCGCGGGAGTTGCTGGTTGCGAACTTGAGGATGGATCGCGTGGGGCGCAAGGCGCCGGAGAAGATCACGAGCAAGAAGTTCTTTGCCATGTTCCGCACCTGGCGGCCGTATGTGTTTATTCCGATGTACAACTTTGCGCTGCTGGCGTACTACTTTAGCTACTTTAATCTGTGGCTCAAGTCGCTGGACAAGTACTCGGTGCAGCAGATCAACGTGATTCCTACGGGCGGGTACGGGCTCGCGCTGGTGTCGGGCTACGTGTTTGGCAGCATCTCGGACGCGATCGGCAAGCGGTGGCCGTGCTGGGCGGTTGTGATTGTGCTGCAGTTTGTAGGCAGTGTGGTTCTAGCGGTATGGCCGCCGTCGGTCGGGGCAAAGATGTTTGGCTTCTTGATTGGGTTTATCGGGTATGCCGGGTTCCCGCTGATGCTGACGTGGTCGTCCGAGGCGTTCCAGGACGACCCGATGTCGAGGGGCGTGCTGGTGGGGATGGGAAACTCGGTGAATATGATTATCGGGTTCTGGTGGTCGCTGGTGGTGTATCCGACGGTGCAGGCGCCGCATTACAAGGGCGGGTATAAGGTGATTGCGGGGGTGATTGGGTTGCTGGCGGTGAATGTTGTGGTGTTTGGGTGGATGGTGCGCCGGGAGCAGAGGAGGAGGGGGATGGTGATCAACGCGTATGGACTGGCTGTGATGCGGGAGTTGGACGTGGTCGAGAGCGCGACCGCGAGCGAGGCAGGCGACGACGGAGACAAAGAGAAGAAGGAGGTGGTTGTGCGCGCCGCATCGTACGAGGCTAGGAGCGAGGCAGGGGGTAAGGTTTGAGCTTATGTAATAGTGCGGAGAACAGCAGCCGAAAGTCAGTCCGAGGAGTTTGTCCGAGAGCGAATTGATTAGTTGTTAATTTAACTCTGCTTCGGCAGTTCGGAGGGGAGCCTCTATTTCTGCTGCCGCCGCCCCTCATCATCATCATCATCATCAGCAGTAGTAGTATCATCATCAACAGTATCAACAGCAGCAACAATGACCCTCGACAGAAAGATCCAGCTCAACCACATCGCGCACGTGTATTATACACACAAAAACATCGACAAGCAGCTCGAGTTCCTCGACGACTTTGGATTCCAAAAGGAAAAAGTTGTAGGGAAGTCGACCTACTTTTGTGGATATGGCCCCGAGCCCTTCCTCTACGTCGCCACTGCCGGGGACGCGGACGAGTTTGGCGGAGCCGCGTTCGCGGTCGACACGCTCGAGGACCTCGAGCTCGCGGCGTCGGTGCTCCCGGGCGCGACTCCGATCTACGAGTTGAATGACGCGCCGGGCGGGGGCAAGTGCGTGACGTTCAAGGACCCGGTCGATGGGTTCCCGTTCCATCTTGTGTATGGGCAGACGAAGCGCGAGGTCGAGGCGTTGCCGGAGCGGGAGTTTAATTTCCCGACGCAGAAGCACCGCGCGGTGAATCACTTTCAGCGGTTTGAGAAGGGTGAGTGTTCTTTATATGAGAGAGTAGTGGTGTAGAAGGCTAACAGGGAGTAGCACCCGCGCCGGTGCACAAGTTGGGTCATTTTGGGATGTGCGTGACCAACTGGGCCAAGACGTTCGAGTTCTACTCAAAGCACTTTAACTTTGTGCCATCTGATGTGAGTGAGATGTAGAGAGAGGAGAGAGAGAGGAGAGAGAGGAGAGAAGAGGAGAAGAAGAGACTAACAGAAGTAGATCAACTACGACCCCGAGACCGACAACAACATTGTCTCGTTCATGCATCTCGACCGTGGATCTGAGCTGGTGGACCACCACTGCTTCTTCTTCTTTGAAGGCCCGGTGTCGCATGTGCACCACTCGTCCTTTGAATGCCATGACTTTGACACTCAGGTGCTCGGCCACGACTGGCTCCGCCACAAGGGCTATGAGAACTGCTGGGGGGTTGGCAGACATATCATGGGATCGCAGATCTTTGACTACTGGTTTGATCCTTCGAAGTTCATTCTGGAGCACTACGTGGATGGGGATTTGGTGAACGACGAGACGAAGACGAACCGAGTGCCTGCGTCGCCTGACGGACTGCATGTGTGGGGTGAGTAGAGTACTATTAGAGAGAGTAGAAGTGATGACTAACAGATTACAGGACCCGATTTGCCTCCTACCTTTTTGCAGTGAGCAGTAGTAGTGGTAGTGGTAGTAGCAGTAGTTAGTGAATACATGTCCTGTGACCATACAAAGAATAGAGCGTAAGCAAGCAACCCTACACAAACTCAACAGCAGAGTAGAGCACAGTAGTTAATAGCAGGAACTAAGTTTAATACTCGGCCTAACTCTCCCCCCACCTTTCAAGCCATTGAAGCGGATTCTCCCCGGGTCGGAGCCAAAACAACGCGAAGACGCGGTTGCCGATTGCCCGACGCCGTCCGCGAAGACGCCGCGCGAGCCCGAGCTCACCTGAGCGTTGCTTGACTTCTTTATATTCACTACTCGTTCTGTCTTCACTCTTCACCACCATCTTCTCTCTCTCTTCTCACGCCATGGCCCCCTCCACCGCTCCTCCCGCCCATGGCTCCTCTACCATCGACTCCGACCCCGTCTCCACCGTCCACACCGACTTCCTCGTCGTCGGCGCTGGACCCGCCGGCGCCGCCCTCGCCTGCTTCCTGGGCTCCTACGGCATCACCGGCCTCATGATCTCCGCCGCCCCCGGCACCGCAAACACCCCCCGCGCCCACATCACAAACATGGCCGCCCTCGACTGCCTCCGCGACATCGGCCTCGACTCCGAGTTCGAGGCCCTCTCCTGCAAAGGCGAGCAGTTCATGATCCACACCCGCTGGTGCAACTCCATGGCCGGCGAGGAGTACGCCCGCATCTACTCCTGGGGCAACGACCCCGCCCGCAAGGGCGAGTACATCACCGCATCCCCTTGCAACCCCGTCGACCTCCCCCAGACCCTGCTCGAGCCCGTCCTCGTCAAGCACGCCACCCAGCACGGCTTCTCCACCCGCTTCAACACCTCCCTCCTCTCCTTCGTCGAAGACGACGTCTCCGGTCTCATCACCGCAACCGTCCGCGACGACGTCTCCCAGGTCGTCTACCAGATCTCCACAAAGTACCTCTTCGGCGCCGACGGCGCCCGCTCCCGCATCGTCAAGCAGCTCGACTTCCCCCTCGACGCAAAGCCCCAGCAAGGCCTCGCCATCAACGTCCTCGTCAAGGCTGACCTCTCCCACCTCGTCGAGTACCGCACCGGCAACCTGCACTGGGTCATGCAGCCCGAAAAAGAGCACCCCTACTTTGGCTGGCAGGGCATCGTCCGCATGATCAAGCCCTGGTCCGAGTGGATGTTCATCCTCTTCCCCGACCGCGCCATCGACCCCCACAAAGTCAGCCCGTCCAGGGAAGAGTACCTCGCCCGCGTCAAGGACTTTATCGGCGACGACACCCCTGCGGAAATCATCGACGTCTCAAAGTGGTACATCAACGAGATCGTCGCCACCCAGTACTCCCACGGCCAGACCATCTTCTGCCTCGGCGACGCCGTCCACCGCCACCCGCCCATGAACGGCCTCGGCTCAAACACCTGCATCCAGGACGCGTTCAACCTCGCGTGGAAGCTCGCGTACGTCCGCGCCGGCTACGCGGACCCGTCCATCCTCGAGACCTACTCGACCGAGCGCCAGCCCGTCGGCCGCACAATCATCACCCGCGCAAACAACGGCTTCCGCGACCACTTCAAGATCTGGGAGGCCCTCGGCACCTCGCTAGACTCTGTCGAGGATCGCCGACGCGTTTTGCAAGAGCTGCAGTCGGCTACTCCGGAGGGCAAGAAGCGTCGTGAGGCCCTGCGCAAGGCCATCCAGGAGTCGTCGCACGAGTTCCACGGTCTCGGGGTCGAGATGAACCAGCACTACTCCTCCTCCTGCGTGTACGACGCAGACGAGCCAGAGCCGTTCAAGTACACGGGAAAAGCAGCTGAAGACGACGTGCTCTACTACGAGCCCACGACCTACCCGGGCTCGCGTCTGCCGCACGTCTGGCTCAACAAGTCGATCCCTTGCAAGCCGGTCTCCACCATCGACCTCGCGGGCCACGGCCAGTTCACGCTCTTCACCGGCATCGGCGGCGACGCATGGAAGGAGGCAGTCAGCAAGATAGCCTCTGTGCCAATCAAGGCCTACAGCATCGGCTTCCGCCAGGACTGGGAAGACCCGTACTTTGAGTGGGACCGGCTGCGCGGCGTGGACGAGACGGGCTGCGTGCTGGCGCGACCAGATCGGTTCATTGCCTGGCGCGCGCCGTCTGTGCTGGGAAGTGCGGAGGAGTGCGAGGCGAAGCTGAAGAGCGTGCTGAACCACGTCCTGGGCTTTTCGTCGTGAAGCGTGGATGCATCTCAAAGCTGTTGTCGTTCTTTAGTTGATTGTAATTTTTGTTTGAATAGCATAATAAAACTCAATCTGCAGTTACTCTGACTTAGAGTTGAACCGTAGTAGATCTGTGGCGCAGGCTAATAGATAATTAATATTCATCACGTGCACTGTAGTAGTAGTGTAGCGAGAGCTGATTCTGGGATCGGACCTGCCTCTGACCTCTGAGCAGCGAGCATGAGCACTGCTGAGCATGAGCAACTGCGGTCAGACCATTTGATATAAGTAAGTATAGACACAAGAGTAGGAGCAGTAGGCAGGCGGCTGGCGTGTTAAATTCACAGGATTTAATGCAGCGATCTAGACCACTTCTCCTCATCTTCCTGCCTTCCCCATACTCCTACCTCCCCACACCACATACACTACCTACAAAAATTCCACACTACATACAGTCTGCTCTCTGCACAAAACACTGGGCTGAGTTCTTGTTTCTTCTGATAACAGCAACATGACACTGAGTGAGTCAGATGGTCAGCACACTAACACTAGCTAAGCAGACAGCAGCAGCGCTCAGACACGCGTCTGTCTCCACAGCTCGACAGTCTAGATCCACATGCAGCGCTCCTCTCTACTACTTTGTACAAAGTATACTTTAGACTACACTATACTTTACTGTAGTTTAGTTATATGTCCTGGACCACTTAAAAAGACGAGATTATATAGCATCTCATACAAACTAAATCTTCTCCATGATGTACTGCAATAGAGACCGACCAACCAATATCAAACCCTCAGACTTACCCTACCCGCTCGGCTGCTCGGCTTTCTTACTTTCTTCCTCTTTGTCTCACTTAGCGACTCCACCATCTGATTACCTTAATCTGCAATAACCTTGCGGGCTTTTTTCATCACATAACTCTACTCCGTTCTTATATCGTCTCGCTCTGTCCTTCTTTAAAGAGCGCCTGTGTATATACAGTATATGTGTATATATACAGTATATGACGTACACTACCATGCCACCTCTCACTGTAAAAATCTGCTCTCCGACAACAGCACCAATCAACTACCATCGACGGCCGAGCAGACCAGCCAGACTCAACCACCACCACACAAACAGGCAGCCTCCTCCCCGCTGCTATTTCCGCGCTGCAAACACAGTGCCCAAGCGCAACGGACAAAACAGGGAAACTCTCCACTCCTTTTCCTCTCTTTTTTCGCGGCTGCAGTTTGTTGCTAGTGCGGGCCCGCAGGGCAAACCCTGCCGCGGTGCCTCGAAGGTCTAGATGGTCTAGATTTCGGGATGTCAAGCCTTAATCTCACGGCTTCAAACTCCCTTCTTATCTCTTCCTCTCCCTATACTTTTGCGAGCGGTCTTTATTACACTCTATAGCACTCTTATTCCACCTATCAATTCCTCTCTATCTAATTCCACACCACAGACGAAGAACGAAGCAAAACGAAGCAAAAATAAGCAATCGCCCCTCGTAACCTTAACCACGACCTCGCCCCACGGCCGCACACCAGACTCTGGCTCATGGCGCTCGACCCGCTTGGCGGAAGCTTTTCAATCTTAAATTCTGCACTCGCAAAAGTGCGTCTCCGCGCGGGAGGCGAGTTAAGATTATCCCAATCCGCGGTATCGGCATGCCCGCCACGGCAAGCCTAGGGTTACGTCTATCCTGTGTGTTCATTATCGTCCTTTGTCTTCTTCCCTGAATGTGCTTTGAAATAGCAACATGTGAGGTTGTAATTCTCTGTAGCAGAGCCTATTAGAACTAATTGCAACTAATTAAATACACAAGAGCAAGACGAGAGTGCTCGGCAATCTATTAACTCTTGTTTTCGTCGCTCCGCACTCATCCGTATTCAAAACAAAGTTTCCACTCTCGCGAACCCTCCTCCGCACGGTCTCTTCCGCACCTCTCCCGTCGATGCCTCTACTTGCCGATAATCGTGATGCTCATAAGCAGACGCAGACTACACTGTCAGAAACTCAACTCGACGTTGACAGATCGTACGATAGAAGACTTCATGACTCTACGAAATGAACTCTCGGCAGCTCGCGCCGTCGCCTGTCATATCAGAAGCCTCCGGGCGCCTGCTCTGGCCAAGAAAAACTCTTCCTCCTCCAACTGTTTCTCGTTCTCGACATGCTTTTATTCTACAAACCCTACTCGGTCTCCAATCAGGCTACTCGTGTTAATACCCCAGGTCCAGACGCCTCTTTCTCGCCTGTCTGTGCTTTTCTGCCTTCTGTCTTCCTGTCTTCTCATGCGCCGCTCTAATACATATACGGCCCCCCCCCCCCTTCCTCTTCTCTCTTTTCAGCCCACCACCCTCCGCCATGATTCTCCCCCGCCTGAGTCTTCTTCTCACGCTCAGCTCGCTGATCGCCTCCTGCGCAGCAGACTTCGCCACCCGCAACGAAGTCTACAGCTGCCTGAGGACGACCACCAAAGGCATCGCCGCCCACACAAATGCCACCTCCGTGCTCGCCTCCGTGCTCTACTGCTACGACAAGCTCTTCTGGATCTCCTCCTACGTATGCTTGCACGAGCTCGCGCCGAGCAAGGTCGGCCAGCTTTATCCCTACCTCGACGAGTACTGCGAGGGCGTGCTCCCGGACGAGGACACTTTGGTTGAGTATTATGATAACGCGACCGAGACGAACTGGGTCGTTGATTTCTACTCGCTCGCAAAGGGACAGATCGTGGACGCGCCAATCACGCCAAACAAGACGGCTTATGCTTTTAGCATGGATTACTTCGTTCCCATGTACACCGAGATCGAGAACGGAAACTACTTTGCGTATGCCTCCTCCTCACCTTTTGTTCATCTTCATTGTTCTAACTTCTCCACAGCAAGGCAATTCTCGGCTACTGGGGCTTCATCATGGTGTTTGGCATTGTCTACAACTTCATGAGCAAGGCGACGCCCGGAGCCCTCATGAGTGTTCAGATCAACTTCATCCGCAAGCACTTGATCCTCCCCGCCGCCATCACCAAGCGCCACAGCCGCCCGATCCCCTTCATCGGATACATGCCGACGCGGATCCAATCCCTCGTCGTCTTCATCCACGTGCTCATGAACATCCTCATGGTCTCGATCTGCTACTACGAGTACAAGGCCGACAACATCTATGGCTACTCAAAGTACATCACCCGCCTTCTCATGCTCAGCCACCGCAGCGCCATCATGTCCTTCGGCCAGCTCCCGCTCGTCTTCCTCTTTGCTTCCCGCAACAACGTGCTCGCCTGGATCACCGGCTGGTCGTTCGACACCTTCAACGTCTACCACCGCTGGGTGTCCCGCACCATGTTCCTCCACGCCGCAATCCACTCCGTCGCCTGGACAATGTACGGCCACAACCGCGCCTACCTCGATCTCTACTGGGCCCAGCCCTACTGGCGCTGGGGCGCGGCCGCCACCATCGTTGGCGGCGTCATGCTCGGCCAGGCATGGCAGTTCTTCCGCCAGCACGCCTACGAGCTCTTCCTCGCCACCCACATCCTGCTCGCCATCGCCTTCATCGCCGGCTGCTACTACCACGTCACGCTCATCGACTTTACCTTTGAGGAGTACTGCTGGGCCGCCATCGCGTTCTGGGCATTCGATCGCGCCCTGCGTTTTGTCAGATTGGTCCTCAACGGCGGCATGCTCAAGACCTCCTTCGAAGCCCGCGGCTCTGACGTCTTCCGCGCCGACATCAAGTACTGGAAAACATGGGCCTTCTTCCCCGGCGCGCACATCTACGTCTACGTCATGCTCCCCACCGGGTTCTGGCAATCCCACCCGTTCACCGTCTTCCAATCCAACCTCCCCGGCGAAGAAGGCCACATCATCCTCCTCGGCAAGAAAAAGCACGGCATCACAAACTCAATCTACAAGCGCCTCGCAAACTCCTCCTCCCACCGCTCCGACCTCCGCATCTTCGTCGAGGGCCCCTACGGCACGCACCACCACCTGCACGCTTTCGACTCTGCTGTCCTGATCGCCGGCGGCATCGGCATCACCGCCGTCTTCCCCTACGCGCTCGAACTCGCGTCCACAAACTCTGGAAAGCAGCGCGTGGTCGTCCGCTGGGTGATCCACGACGAAGACGCACTCACCTGGATGCCGCAGGAACTCAACTCCCTCCTCGCAAACTCCGCAATCGACCTCCAAGTCTTCATCACCGCCCCCGGCACCTCCTCCTCCCCCACCACCGAGAAACTGCCTCTCCAATCCGACTCCGACGCCGAGAAATCCTCCGCCGCATCATCAAACTCCCTCGCGCTCGCGTCCCCGTCCCTGCAAATCATCCACCAACGCCCAGACATGCTCTCCCTCATCCCAGCCCTCATCTCCCAACCCGACATCGCATCCGGCTCTGTCGGCGTGCTCGTCTGCGGCCTGCCCGGTATGAACGACGACGCGCGCGCGGCGGTCGCGAATAGTCTTGAGTTGGCGACCGGGAAGGTCGAGTACTTTGAGGAGGCGTTTGCTTGGTAATGTGTAATGTGTGTAATGTGTTGAAAATCGTGCAGATGTTTAATGTGTGTCTTGAGTTGTTGTTACTTACCGCCTAAATCGGTTTTCAATTAGTTTAATAGTAATAGTAATAATACGTCTTGCTTGCTTACTTCCAAACCTCTGTATAATTATCACATTCTTAAATATTTGATTTATATTCTAGATGCAGCAACTAGTTTATAAGAGATATGTGTAGAGACAAAAGTCGCGGAATTTCGCTGAAAGTCAGTTTTATAGTGTAGCGCGTACGCAATTTTTTTACTCTGAAAATCATTCTCAGTCTAACTGTGCGTACACTTCTTTGGGTTCGTAAAAATTTATTCCCCTCGTACTAATAAATACGTATTGGAAAAAGATATGGTAAAGCGAATAATATATTCAATTACAAACATGGCACATAAGACCTAATTTACATTTTCACAATAGCAGAGACGCCTAATAATCACCTTGATATCCGAGCTACAAAATACTAACAACAACTAAAAAAAAGACTCCAAAAACAACCCAAGCTAACACAGATAGCGATGAGAGTACACCAGACATGCTTACAAAAATACACTGGAAGACGTAATCAGTAGATCACACTTCCGCTCAGCAGCTCATCGAGATAACTCGCCAGCTCAAGACTGCTGCCGTCCATGTGCAGACCAAAGGCCATCGGCGGCAGCGAGTCGGTTCCGTACCCTAGCGACTGCTGCAGGGACTCGCCAAACAGCTTCAACTCGGGCGACATGACAGCGGAAGAGGGCGAGTGCTCGGAAAATCCATTGGACGCGGTGGTCACCCCGCCGCCGCCGGGAGTTGCGCACGGGGAGTTTCGGAGAGAGGTCCGCAGGAAATCAAGCGCGGACAGACTCGGCGAGAACCCATCCAAAAACATCTCAGGCGAGAGAATGTTTGACTGCGGCACAGGCCCCTTCTCATCCGCATCCGCAGGCTGTGCAGGGAGTATTCCTTTCGCAGCCTCGTACAGCCCCTTTGGAGTTACTGCAGCCCTTTCGTCATGCAGATTAGGTGACGAGGTCTCCGTCTTTGGCTTGATTTCCTGCGTCCAAGTCGCCTCCTGTGTATCCGAGGTCGTCGACTCCTTTCTTGCCCGCTTGATACCATTCTTGGGCTTGGCCTTGAGTTGGTCCTCAATCAGCTTACGGTACCGCTCCAGTTCTTCCTCCAAAAGCTCAAGATTATGCTGCAACGCGGTCTCGATCCCCCAGAAGCTGACACATTTCTTGTAGGTCTGATAGAGCACCTCGAACTTGCTTTTGATGAGACCTCGGTTCGTACCCGACGGACCAAACTCCTTGTGAACAAGCTCGACGGCAGACGCAAGCCAGATAGTAGATGCCAAAAACGGATTGATGTACTTGACGTGGTCCTCGTGGCTTCGTCTTGTAATCAAGAGAATGTTGTCAGCAGCCTCCAGATACAGAGACAAAGCCAGCTCGTCGTCTCGTTTGGCGTTCCCGGGCCGCTTGTTGCTGAATCGATTTAGCGAGGCCGTAGCGCGCGCAGCAGAGCCGAAAACGTCATAATGATGAATCATGAGCTTCGCGAGCTGCGTCATCAGATAGATGTTATGGATCCCACAGTGCTGCTGCTTGAAGCTAAACTGCTGTCCGGGCTCGCGAGCGTCAAAACTGAGATACTGGTTGCGATACCGCAAATGCACCGGTAAGGCAATTGAAAAGCACCGGACCGAGTTGGAAAGCATCTCTAGCTTGTCACGATTTTCCTGAATAACTCGCCTCGCGTCTAGCTTCTTCTGCTTCCCATCTGCGGTTGAGCTGTAGTTGACCGCGGGACTGGTAAAAACTCCAGAGTTTGACCAAGGCGAGACTGAAGCGTTCTGAACCATATTTTCTTCTGAAAAGAAGTTTCCACCCAGGTTCATAATTGCCCTTGGCTTTGAAATCATCTGCGCCTGCTTCATAAGCGAGTTGATGACAATAAACCACGCTTTCGGCGACTGATTGCCGCTCTCCTGCAAAGTCTTACAGCGGGTGATGAGGTCGAGTTCAAAGAGGCAGCTAGCGGTGGGGGTTCCGGCAAACCAGTACTTGTCTTCAACAGGAAGCAGAGTTTCCATATGGGACCAGTCGACTGCGGTCGGACAGCGGCGAATCGTGCTTGCAAACACATCCATCTCCCACACTGCCCACCACGCCCTTCGCTTTTCTTCGTCATCGATCCACCGCGCTGCGTTCTCACTAGTATGCTCGACCGGGATAGCATCAATAAGATGGAGATTGAGCTCGTATGCAAGTCGAACACAAGCTCCCATCGCACGCCAGGCCTTGCCACGGACACCTTGCGAGAGCATGACGTGAGTGCTGATGATGTGAGCCTGCAAGACAGCAAGAGGTGGCGACTCATCGCCGCACTCTTCCAGTGCCTCGGCGATGAACTTGGTCGCTAAGGAAAGGAAAGTCGCAGGGTTGTACGAAGATAGCGACGTCGGCTCGAGACTGTCATCGTGCCCACAAAACCGAGACGAAAATGCCAGCATCGCAGCAAGTAGCGCGTGAACCTGAGCAGGAGTTTGCAGCTTTGAGATTTTTTCCTCAAAATTAGGCTCGCGGAAAAGGGTGATTGAGACCATGTTTTCGAAATATAGACCGACGAGCCGCTTCAGATCGTCAGGCGTCACCCTGAGCGCGTAGCACGCTCTGGCAATCATCAGAGGCTGCTGGTTCTCGACCGACTCCTTGGAAGACGTCGGCGAGGCGGTATCTTTCTCTTTTTCGGTATCGGGTGGAGTGGAAGCTTCATGTGAAGGGTGAAGGATATATGATAGATAGCAGATCGTGTTTTGCGAGTCTCGACGCTGCTTGCTGGCGTCAGCAGAGGCCGGCTCCGCGTCTTCGTCAGCTTCATCTGGTTTGAGAGCCTCTGGCTCGACAGACCCAGCAGGGAGAGAAGGTCGTGCTGATGATGCTGGTGCTGTAGTAGGACCAGCAGGCGAAACTGTTTGCTTTGGCGAGATTGACCGTTGCTGTTCTGATTGAGTTGGAGTAGGGGTTGGTTCAGCCTGAGCCTCTTCGCGTTGCCGCTTGCGACGTTTTTGTAGGGAGCCTGGAGAGTTCGCGTCAGCACCACCAATATTTTCACTCTTATTTTTCTTTTAAAGACTTACCAATTTTTGGGCCTGGCTTCAGATGGCCAGGCGGATATTCGCAAGTCTGATTTGTCTGCCGACATACGCCGCAGTGTGGCAGTTCGCGGCCGCTGTGTGGAGAGAAGGGTTAGCTGCAGGCAGAGGAAGGAGAAGAGCTAGATAGAATCGAAGTACCACTTGATTTTGCGTCTAGAAGAGAAAAATGAATTAGCAAACAATTTATAGCATAGATAGACAGACTAGAGCAGCTTACTTTCGACAGATCAGGCAGGCGATATCAGACTTGGGCGGTGTATCGAACCACATACTGCAAGAAACAAGAAGGAAGGAAGCAAATCAACGACGAGACAAAAAACTTCAGGTCGCTGCCGGGCCCGAAGACGGACCAACGGCGGGTGATATTTGCAATTCTACGCTCGCGCCTCGTGTTCCCCGCACTAGTCTTCCCCGCACTACGCACGTGATGCACAGAGTGACGGTACATGGCAGCGCCCAACGCATGAGCCGCACAGGTCTCGCTCGAGTGCTCTGTACCACATCCTGCGTGGCCCACTTGCTCTGCGCGATCGACAATTATATCGTTTAGTTGTGATATTACGCACAAAGCAGCTTTTGAAGCAGACAGCTCAAGTTTGAAGCACTTGAGTATCTGGAAACCAGGAGACTGTTGGGGCTGAGGGCGACATCAGGAGGGTGTTGACGAGCTGCTCGGTTTGGAATTAGTCCGTCCGGTGCGGCGCAAGGCTCCCCCCACTATGTTGTGCTGCGCTTAACTACAGCGCTCCTCGCCTTGTCGACCACATAATATCATCCCTTTCCTCATAATTACCCTCATCTCATCATCATCATCGCCCTCCGCCATGCCCGCCCCTAACTGGACTCATCTCATTCGCTTCATCGCCGTCGAGGACAACCAGATCCACCTCGGCCAGGTCGACGCCAGCACCTACCCCGATGTTGGCCTCAGCACCTTCAAGGGCGAGAAAATCGTCGCCAAGCTCGTCACAGGCACAATCTTTGACGGTGTCGTCACCGACAAGGAGCTGACTGTCGCGCACCTGCTCTCGCCAATTGCCATGGACGAGGTGCCAATCATTCGCTGCCTCGGTCTCAACTACAAGGATCACGCTCGCGAGGCAAGCATGCCCATCCCCAACGAGCCCGTTCTGTTCATCAAGCCGCGAACTGCTCTGAACGGACCCTACCCCGCCAAGATCAACATCCCCAAGATTGCGCAGGACGGTACTTCCGACTACGAGGCCGAGATGGTCGTCATTATCTCAAAGTCTGGCAGAGACATCCCCAAGGAGCGTGCACTCGAGTACGTTCTCGGCTACACTGCTAGCAACGACGTCAGTGCTCGTGCGCAGCAGTTCAAGAACAGCCAGTGGTGCTTCTCCAAGGGTCTTGATGGATCTGCTCCGCTTGGACCTACTCTTGTCTCGCCCGAGGCGATTGGCGATCCTCACAAGCTCCAGATCCAGGCTATCCTCAATGACGCTGTCGTTCAGGACTCAAACACCAAGGAGATGATTTTCGGAATTGAGGAGACTATTGCATTCTTGTCGCAGGGAACAACCCTCGAGCGTGGAACTGTGATCATGACCGGAACTGGTCCCGGTATCGGTGCGATGCGCAACCCTAAGATTGTGCTCCAGGATGGCGATGACATGAGAGTCTACATGGACAAGATTGGCACTCTGATCAACACCGTCTGGTACGAGTAGTTTGTTTGTAAATTGACATCTCTTGTTTATACATCTTTTATAAAAATAAGAAAAATCTACGATAGATTCTGCATATTCATAGATTGTACTCTATACAAAGAGATAAGCTGGAGTTGTAACGTATCTTGAATGATGAGAGAGTTTTATTATGCTATGACCAAGACATTGAAGACATTAAGTAGACTAGAAATCACCCGCAATTTTCCTCAAACCAACAATATGCCACGGAACAACAAAGACATCATAGTAGTCAAACAGAGTAGTAATGCAATCCTTGAAACCCTGCTTATTCTCAAAATCGACATGATGGGCGTCGACTGACTTCCAGTTGATGAGCAAGATTTGGTCCTGCAAGTTCTGGATCTGGGGCGAGATAAAGAATCCGTCACAGCCAGGCTCGTCCTCGAGAATACCCTTGACCACGCGATTGAAGTTCTCATAGTATCCCGAGACCTTGCCCTCGACGACCTTGGTCCAGGCAACCTCGATGGCGGGCGAGGTGAGGATCGAGCGGAAGTGCTCCTCGTCACTGACCACCGACTGATCGAGAAGAGTATGATGCTGCCAATCGACTTTGCGGCCATTTAATGCAGGCTGGATCGTGGTCGTGAACTGGTCGTATGCAGGCGAGAGGAAGAAGGCCTGCGAGGCCTCGAGAGAGGTCCAGAGCAGGAGATAGACACGGACGTACTTCTCCTCGTTCTTCCAGCCCTGCCAGGCAGCAATGACGCCGTCTGCGCCCAGAAGAAGTTTCATAGGGCCATCGAGATTTGCGTCGATCTCGGCCTCAGACTTGACCGGTCTGTGAGGAAGGATAATGACTTGAAGGGCGCGGGCGGGCATGTTGGGGAACCGTGGATGGGCATAGAAGAGATCAAGACAAAGAGGCACAGGCACAATATTTAAAACGAGTTCAGTTCTGGCAGACGACCGCTAAACAGAGAAGGTCCATGTCGAGTAGGGTTTTGCCCGCGTTGGATGCGGGGTTCGACAATTCTCTCGTCTATCTCGCGGCCACTTCGCACAGACTCCGGTTCTGGCTCTCGCACGCGCCGGAAGTTGCTGGACCCGACTTCCCTGGCTATCAGAGAACATTCTGCCTGCAATCAGCTGCTTCTAGTCATTTGACTCACTGTTCCCAACGTGGAATGGACCCAACCTGAGATTTTTTCTGTCCACCACTTCTAAGCATCATCTGCATCAGCATTCAATAGTTCAGCGTGAAACTCAATTCATTCATAGATACAAGTAAGATTATATTGAAAAAACTCTACTACCACCTACTAACTAAGTGGGGTACGGGACGCCCAAGGTCATACCTCCGTCAACAGCCAGAAGCTGGCCGGTGATCCACTGCGAGCCGGGCAGACAGAGAAACACAATTGACTCAGCAATGTCCTGCGTCGTTCCCAGTCTTGGCCACGGCGTGCTCTTCTTCATCAGAGCAGAGATGTCCTTGTCCTCGATATTTCCACGGGCCATTCCGGTGTGAACCACTCCCGGCGCAACCACGTTTATGTTGATGTAGTCCTTTGCGTGATCGGTAGCAGCCGCGCGAGTCATATGGTTGACCGCTGCCTTGGTGGCTGAGTACGCGACCTCGCCCGGGAACGAGAAATGCCCGGCACACGACGAAACATTCACGATGCGGCCGCGCGAGCCCAAGGCCTCGTCAACCTCCTGCTTCATGAACTGCTTGACGGCCAAACGCATACACTTGGAAGTACCAAGAGTGTTGATAGCGACCATCTTCTGCCAGAGCTCGTCAGTCTCCTCGCCAAAGGGACCAAACGGCGCCCAGAAGCCGGCGCAGTTGACGTTGATGTCGAGTCGGCCAAAAGTCTATTTGTTTAAGCTCTGTCAGTCTAACCCCTCAAAAGTGATGAGCCGCATAATACTACTATCATACCTCAACCGCCTTCGTGAAGGCCTCCTCGACCTGCTTCAGGTTCGAGATATCGACCTGGCAGAAGATTGCCTTCTGTCCGAGCTGCTCGACAACCTCGACGGTGGTCAGGTGCAGGTCCTTCTCGAATCCCTTCGGGTTCGGCTTCGGGTTGAGATCACAGCAGACAATGTTGGCGCCATGGCTGGCAAGCAGGGCCGTCGTAGCACGGCCCATACCAGAAGACGCGCCAGTCACGAGCGCGACCTTTCCTTCGAGAACTTTAGAAGCAGTCATGTTTTAATTGCAGGTGATGATGAAGAATTGTTGTTTGTGTACTGCTGCGCGCTGCTGCTGTTCAAGGGTGGATGTCGGTGTTTACTTAAACGCTGTGCCGGCCCCGCAATATGACGTCGGGTGCGGCTCACGGAGGAATATTATTAATATCGTCGTCCTGCCCCGCAGCGCTAGCCTGAGCACACACGCCGCGTGGGTGGTCGATGATGGCCCGAAAAGAGTCCGCCTACCAGAACGCGAGTAACAAAAATCATCCCATGCTCATGGCTACTCCACACTTCTTCTCTTAAAACGCAGTCTGCTCACGGCCTTTTCTCGATCTAACCTATCTCTTCAGTCTGTAGTTCACGCAATCACTCTCCAGATTAGCGATCATGACTTTTGCGCAGGATCCTACAAAGCTCGCCATCAGCGTTGTTGTCGCTGTCCTGGCTTTGGGCATCTACAAGGTGCTCCGGATTGGCAGGCGGAAGCCTGGTATGCCTCCTGGACCTCCTACCCTCCCCGTCCTTGGTAACTTCCACCAGATCCCCTCCTCCGGCCTATACGCCCAGTACGTATTCATCTCTATTTTTTTCGGCTCTGACTTTCGCTAAAACTGTCTGTAGATTTCGAGAGTGGGCGAAGGAATACGGCCCCATCTACTCTCTCATGTTTGGCAGCTCCTCTGTCATTGTTCTCACCGACCGAAAGGCAATTCACGAGTTGCTCGACAAGAAGGGCGCAATCTACTCCGACCGTCCTCCCAGCTACGTCGGTGGCTTGCTCACCCAGGGAGATCACATCGCGCTTGAGCAGATGGACCCTGTCTGGCGTGAGAAGCGCAGAGTCATCTCGCACAACTTCTCTCCCAAGAACCTCGACGAGAAGCATTTCAAAGTCCAGGAAGCTGAGTACGTGAATATTACTACATTGAACTAGTAACTGGCAACAGATACTAACTACTACTTTAGGGCCGCCGTGCTTATGAACGACCTTCTTACTCAGCCAGACAACTTCTTCAACAGTGTTCGTCGCTATACTGCTTCAGTCGCATCCGCCCTTGCCTTCGGACATCGCGGCCCTACCTTTGACTCGTTCTGGGGACACTGCGTCTACGATGTCATGGACAGATGGACCGAGGCTATGGAAGCTGGTGCCAACCCTCCCGTTGATGAATACCCTATCCTAAAGCTGATTCCCAAGCGATTCGCCTACTGGAAGCGACGCGCTATTGCTGCCGGCGTCGTCTTTGACTCCGTCTGGGGAAAGGCGCGAAAAATTGTTGACGACCGTCGGGCAAAGGGTGACAAGCGGGACTGCATCATCGATCACTTACTGGACGAGTACAACGCTAAGGGATGGCCGATGTCTCAGCACGCATTCAACAATCTTGTGGGCGAAGTCGTCGAGGGAGCAGCTGATACTACTGCTGCGCAGCTATTGACCCTGATTCTCGCTTTTGCCACACATCCTGAGGTTCAGACCAAGGCCAGAAAGCAAATTGACGCGCTTTGCGGCCCCGACAGAGTTCCCCGATTTTCTGACTTTAAGGATCTTCCCTACGTCAACCAAGTGATCAAAGAGGGGCTGAGATGGCGTCCTGTCGCTGTTACTGGCTTGCCGCACCGTGTTCGTCAGGATGACAACTACAATGGCTTCTTCATCCCCAAGGATTCCACAATCTTCTTGGCCGTCTGGGCTATTCACCACACTGAGGGTCTGTACCCCGACGAAGATACATACAACCCGGACCGATTTGAGGGATACGCCCGTCTCGCAAACGACTACGCCGGCATGTCTGACTACACTCAACGCGACCACTACACCTACGGAGCCGGCCGTCGTCTCTGCCCCGGTGTGCATCTGGCCGAGCGGAATATGTGGCGTATTGCCGCAAGAATTCTCTGGGGCTTCAACGTCGAGGAGCCGATCGATCCCGAGACTGGCAAGGTTGTGCATCTCGATACCCACCGCTACAACCCTGGTATTTTGCAGGCTCCTCTCCCGTTCAAGGTCAGGATTACTCCGAGAAGCGAGCAGCACGCGGAGACTATGCGGAAGGAACTCGATGGAGCGCTGGATTTCCTCAAGGCTTGGAGGTAAATTGAGTGTATCTACCTTCTTTTGTGGATTTAATCAAGTTTAGCAGTTAATCGAAGTTTACGTACGCATCTTTATCTTTATTGTCTCCTTGCTAGGTTGCGTAGGTCACTCTTTATCAGTGACGATCTTGTAATGATTTGTAAGTTGTAAGTGTAGGGTTCGTGTTATCTCAAATTGAAGCTGAAACTACACACTATTGGATAACTGATTTGTAAGAATAAGCAACGTTGAAAACAAGCTCGACGCAAACTACACTAGCTCCTAATTCGTCTTTTCTTCAAGAGGGTACTCGTCCGGATCTCTGGCCTGTGCGTTTTCAAAGTGCATAGCACCTCCCTTCATCATTGCCTGAGCAACTGCCTCTGCAGTGTTGAGTTCGAGCGCGACGTTGTCGCCAAACTTTCTGTTGATCTCCTCCAGAGTGAGTCCAGCAGTCTGTTCAAAGTACAGAGTTAGTATATATATGAAAAAAAGAAAACAGTTTGAGCATACCTCAGGACAGACAAAGGCGATGGCAGTAGTGCTGCAGATACAAGTCGCAATCATGGGGAAATAGTACTTCCACCCGATTGCGGAGAAGCCAGCCGACGCAGGGGTGGTGAACGCGAGCGCGAGAGCAAAGAACGAAGTGAGACCGATTGTGACTCCGTAACTGCGCAGATGGGTTGGCCAAATCTCGGCTATATAGACGTAGGCTGCGCAGTCGACTGTAGAACCATAAAAGACACCAAAGAGGAAGTACATGGCAACGGCACCGTTCACACCAGACTTGTTGTGTCCATCAAGATAGTATTTCTGGAGTACTGCCTCACAGATCATAGTCGCTGTACAAAGGTAGCCGCCAAAGACGAGAAGCTTAACGCGACCGACGCGATCCATAATGGCAGCGTTGATGTAGCAGCCAATCATGGCGCAAACACACCAAACAATAGCAAGAGCAAGTTGCAAGACAGTACCATATCCAAGAGTAGCAAACAGGGTAGGAGTAAGGTTTGCAATGACCAGCATTCCCGTCGACTGTCCCATAATCCAAGTCAAGATACCGCAAAAAGCGCGGTGACGCAGATGCGGGGTCTTGAAGATGTAGACGTAACCACGTGGTAGGGTCCTTTCCTCGATAATCTGCGCCCTGATCTGCGCCATCTCAGCAGCAGCCGTCACTGCTTCAGGATCGGCAGTCGTCTTGTTGAGATTCTTGAGAATCTTCCACGCGTCATCATATCTCTCTTGCTCACACAACCAGCGCGGAGACTCAGGCAGGAGAAAGAGCGAAGCTACCAAGAGCATGGCAACGAACGTGAGAACGACAAACTGCATACGCCATTGGTATGACTCTTCGATAAAGTGAAATCCCAATGCGATACAGGAGGAGATGACATATGCCCACACGATCGAAATAGCATGATTACCCACGAGCATACCGCGAAGATGCGGCGGGGCTATCTCGCTCATGTACACAGGACAGTTGGCGAGCAGCATACCGGCGCCAATGCCGCAGGTCATGCGAAAGACGGCAAACATCGCAATATCGACAGCGCCGGCATCAAGTGCAGCTGAGATCATGACGAGAACAGCACCGGTTCCGGTAGCAGCCTTTCTTCCCCAGCGGTTCGAGATTGGCGCCTGGATGATGGCGCCAATGTAACCTCCACCCAGGAATCCACCGATGATTCCGCAAATGACAGAGTCTGCATTGGATCCGCTCAGAAACTTGGCAATAAAAGTAGTTTGTGCAAACGATCCAGCAGTGGCGTTGTTGGCGTAGCCAAAGGTGAAACTACCGAGTCCAGCAACAATAACTGCCTAGTGGGAAGAACTAGGTTAGCAGCCTGAACATGATCTACAGAGACTCTGGAGAAGAATGATGCTTACAAGAATGTTTGTGGTAGTTAGTTCCTGACGCCCATGGGGTCTGTGACCGCCTTCTTCGAGGGCAGGATCGCTGGTAGCGGGCGCGCTATCCTTCTTGGTCAACGACAGCATACTGGTGTGCTCGACTGGAAAAAAGCCTGAGATGGGCGAAGCCCCGACCAGGCGGAGCACGGCCACGGTTATATAGTCGGCGACGCATTGAACATATTACCAAAAGCCCAAACAAAGCCGGTGGGCACTTGTTGGGCCGCGGGTCAAGTCATATCTCATGCGAGGACGATTATATATCAGAGCGACACGGTGCAATTTCGGTTCTCGTCCCACGTGACGCGACCATCATGCAATCTGGGGTAGAGGTCCGTGTGATGCCTGTAATATCTCTTTACTAATATCTCTTTATATAGAACTGGATTGGAGGAGTTATGACTTGTGCGGATTGAATGATATGAAGAAGTATCTTGATAGAAGTAAGAGACGAGTAATATATATTTTGGCAGTAGTCTACAGGATATCCCACTCAGTGAAAAGAACGCTGGTTTGACACGATATTCGGTCTAGTCGGAGACCGACAGAAACCCTATATGTTTGATAGGTGACCCCAAGCGAATACGCTCCGTCCGTTGTCTATCAACAATCACGCATGACTAATTGAGGTTACTTGTGTTGGTGAAGACACTCGTAGATCACCAGAAAGTGATCCGTTATCAATCTTGGGCACGGTAAGTAAATGCATTACTAATATTAACATCGCTAAAATCATGTCGTTCGATAAACAGAAACATATCATATTCAACTTAGTCCTCTAACCCAGCTGCAGCTCTGCTAAATCACCAAACATCCTCCTGGTAACGGTTGTCCTTTCGGAGATCTCTGATCAATTGCTCGCCGTTGCTCCCTGCAATTTGAATCAAGGTCGACTGCACATCACGCGCCATCCGAACGTCGCCGCACACATACACATATCCACCTTTTCCCAACACATCCATGATCTCATTTGCGTACTCAGCAACTCGGTGCTGAACGTACACCTTCTTGGCAGACTGACGCGAGAATGCAGTAATCATCTCAAACTTGTCTCCTAGCGTAGCCCCATACTCCTGTATAATTATCTTAAGTTAGCACAACGTACGTAAACATTCACGAATGAAAATTACACACCTTCCATTCATCCTGATAGATGAAATCCTCGTCAGCTCTTCGGCATCCGAAAAACAGCAACATCTTTCCGATATCAGCGCCTGACTTGACCTGCGCTGCCTTCTCTTGCACAAATGCTCTGAAAGGAGCAACTCCGGTTCCAGGTCCAATCATAAGGATCGGAGTAGATTTGTTCGTCGGCAGTCGGAAGTTGGAAGTGCGGATATAGATTGGAACCTTGGATCCGTACCGCTCACGTGGTCCGCTCACGCTGTAAGTGATACCCTGCTGCTGTTTCTCTCCATTCATCTCATTCTTAACAGCCAGCAAGTAGTTGGAGTTAACGCCATAAAACTTTGTCGCGTTGCCAACATCTTCAGTGGATACAACGGCGGTGATCGACAGCTTCTCCCGCTGGACCAAAGACGAAGACGAGATAGAGTAGAACCGGGGCTGCAGAGCACGAATTCCTTCAATCAATGCAGTGAACGGAACCTCAAAGGCGGTGGAAGTCAAAGACTCCAAAAGTTGCGCAAGATTGAGATACTTGTGCGAGACAACTTCGGCAAAATAGTCTTTGTCGCTTGCAAGCTTGGTGAGCGAAGCCTTCAAGGGAGTGTCTGCAGGAGCAAACTCGGCAAGCGTAGACATAAACTGCCGCGAGACGGCTCCACAGATCTCCACATAGTACCGCGCAGCAGCATCATAAGTAGTAGGAGTAGGAAATGGAACCTTGACGGTTCCGTCAATCGGCTCGAGCTCAAAAACGTCGTTGCGGCGTTCCAAAAGTCCAAATACGCGAAGGAAACGATCAACCTCCTCACTAGGGTTCATTGGCCACACAGCCAAATGATCTCCGGTCTGGTAGGTCATGTTTGAACCCGAAAGATCAACCTCAAAGTGAAGACAATTGCGGTCCCCACCAGCAAAGAGCTCGTGAGATTCAACAACGGGAGCCAAAAACGGATTGTGCGGTCCATAGGACGAGCGAGAGAGTTGGGACAGCTGGTCGTCGCTATGCTCACCCAGGTACAATCTGTCCGGAGCGGGAGTCGTCTCCAGGAGAGCAAACGAGGGCTCGTATTTGACATCGTGGGCCTGAAGATGCATGGCCTCGCTGACTTCGGGCCACATCTGCTCCTTCCAGGCCATGAAATCCTCTTCAGCCGTGCCCCGAGCGTCATCTCCTTCACCGACTGGTCCGAGACGCGTGGCACCCAGACGGGTCAAGGACTCGTCAACCCTGTGAATGACAGCGTTGTAGTGCTCATAAGTACTGTTTCCAAGACCAAAGGCGGCATAACGCATCGACTGCAGCGGAACGTCCTTCTGCTCACAGAAATCAGGACTCTCACTGGTGACAAAATCGAAAAAGGACACGGCATTATCGGTGGGTTCACCCTCGCCATACGACGACATGATGAAGATGCTGAGTTTGTCCTCTGGGAAATTGACAAAGGTCTCATAGTCGTATTCCTCAAGATCAGCTACCATTGCACGAAGGCCATACTTTGCGTGGGCCTCTTTAGCGAGCTTCTCAGCGTAATCCTGGGAGTTGCCAGTCTGGGTGCCATAGAAGATAACGCACTCGTTATTTGTCTCTTGAAGTTTTTGAACTATGCATCGGTCCGAGTAAGCACCCACAGACTTGCTCGCGGGTTGCTCTTTCTTGCTCTTAGAGAACGAGCTGCGAGTGAAGTAGGCGATGACGACTATGACAAGCACGGCGATGAGAGCTGTCGAAACCAGGCTGTCCTCCACAGGCTGTTTCCATGACCCCACGTTAGCCATCGCGCAACCCCAAATCGTAAGCAACAAGACATACCTCGAGACCAGCGGTTGTGTTATCGTTAGCGACGGACTGATCTATAATCGGCTGAGCGCCTGCATCGAGAGGAGACTGAACCATGATGACCTTTTCCATAGTGACGACGAAGATAGAGGGAGCACGAAAAGAGGAGGCGCTTTCTGGTTCGGCGGTCGGAACGATTTATTAAGTCTTTCATGTTGAATCAACAGCAGAAAACTCTCTTAAAACAGGTTTTCGTTCCGGGCGGCATCAACGTGAGGGGCTCTGGAATCCATTTTGCTGTAGTCGCAGTATTACTCCGTGGCCCACAGAGTTCGGGATAACCTCGGGGGTTTAGCCCCCCCGCATTTTTGGCCCTCTGAGCCTAACCCTAAACAAATTGGGGCAACAGACGCGCGAGCGATAGCCCAGTTGCTGTTTATACGAGCAAGTGATGGCTAGAATTTGTTCTACCGCGAGCCTGGCTATCCCCGCGTTTTCTTACTCCCGAGATCCGGGGTAGGCCGTGTGCTCAGTCATCGCTGACATGATCACTGCGGGGTGGGCTGTAGCCAAACCGCAGATTCTTTACGGGCGAGATGTTAGTCAGGGTGAGATGGAGCCGTCTTTCACTGATTTTGCTGATCCAATGCTACTTCTGTTCTTCCTCATTCTTCCTGCATAGGCCATATTCGCTCTTGCCGTCCGTAATTCGCACCCGGCGTTCTCCGTTTCGAGCGAGACACAGAAAAAGAGAAGAATATACCGTTCGTATACTCGAGGGCAAGTTCTGCGGTTTTTGCCAACTACTTATTCGCTACTCTAAAAAGGGAGCAGGAGATTTGATGATTATACTCTGGACAGTTGTAAACTGAATAGTATTTTATTCGCAAAAGGAAAGAGCGTGTACAATAGACAAGTAAATACTAATAATTTGAGCCTTCACTCGGCAGCTACTGCTACCTAAAACAATGGATGGATGACTTCGACTGCATCACATATTACTCCCACTTTGCAAACGCAGGCCTTACTGCCTCCATCTCCTTTCGGATTGTCGCCGCATGGGCTGCGCTGCGAGGAGTGATCTTACACTTGAACGGCAGAGGGCCGTGCAACAAACCTAACTCGTAAGCCTCAGGATCCAGGGGGATAGTCTTGCCAGTCACGGGATCGACAGGCTCTCTGATGTCAAAAGCCCAAAGAAGCTTGGCCACCATACGCCACTGGTTTCTCTCGGCAAGATGAATACCCGGACACATCCGTCTTCCGGATCCGTAGCCGTAGTGGTCGCGCGCGTTGTAGTCAGGGCTACCGGCGTACGCGTCGGCGAGCTTGGGATGATTCAAAAATCTGTCGGGGTTGAATGACTCCGGATCTTTGTAGCCCAAATGCTCAGAGTGCTGGATAGCCCACAGAGGAAGAAGGATGGTGGAGCCCTTGGGAATCAACATTCCTTCGTACCAGTCCTCTCTCGCATTCTGATGAGGCAAACCAGTCGAAATACTATCATTTGTAAAAGCGTGTTAGCATACCATCACTAAATGGCAAGGTAAATAAATGCAGGCCGTATACTTACACTGGGCGGAATCTCATTCCTTCCTTCACAATACAGTTGATGTATGGCATCTTGTCAAAGTCACTCCAGGTCGGCGAACGCTCGGGTCCACAGACGGCATCAATTTCCTTCTGCGCTTTGATTGAGACCCAAGGATTTCTGGCGAGAGCAAGTACGACCGTCAAAAGAGAAGAAGACGTAGTTTCCGCTCCGCCTTCCACGACTTCTCCAAGAAGCATATCAAACGCGTGCTGAGTGAACGGATTTCCCGTCTTTTCATACTCGTCGAGAAGTCGGTCAGTAAGGCAGTCGCGCTTCTCGCCACGTGCGCGTCTTTCCTCCACAGTCTTCCGAGCGGTAGACCAGATATTGTCCATTGCCTCACGAGACGCAAGTGCCCGCTTTTTCCATTTGCTGAAGCGAGTCGGCCAAAGCTGAAGGAAAGGAAACTCGTCCACAGGAGGATTAGCACCGGGCTCGAGGGCTGCACCAAACACATGCAGCGCATCGTACACGCACTGTAATAAGCCAGTTAGTATCAAATGCGAAACAGTAATAATGATTCAAGGTTCCTTACATGACCCCAAAATGAATCAAATGTCGGTCCGCGCTGACCATAGACAAAGGTACAGGCAATAGATGAAGTAACCCGGCGAAGATGACGATAAAAATCCTCCGGTTTAGTCAAGAAATCGTACATCAGCTGAGTAATCTCGGTCTCTTGGATAGGAGCAAGCTTTTCATCAATGGCCTTGGGTGAAACATTGTGAGTCACGATCTTTCTCTTGAGCCGAGTGATGGGGTCGCCAGGAGAGAGAACCATGTGGTCTCCTTCGGTGAGAAGCTGACCAATGTAGCTGTGAGGTCTGTCCGCATACACGAGGCCTTTCTTGTCCACTAGATCGTGAATAGCTTTACGATCGCACAGAACGATAACGTTTGAATTTCCGAATTTGAGGGAGAAGACTCCACCATACTCAATGCCCCATTCACGGACCCTTGACGATTGCTTTTGTTAGCAGTCAGTTTGAATAAAAGAATCAGCGAGATTCTGTACTTTCTGTAAAAGCCGGTAATGGGAATCTGGTGGAGATTGCCTAGAACAGGAAGCGTTTGGGGACCGGGAGGCATGCGAGGGTCGCGACGACCCGTCTGAAGAATGCGATAGAGGCCATAGACAGCGAGAACAGCAAGGGCGGAGTAGACTCCCTTAACCAAAACAGCTACGTTGATAGCTGGGGATTTTGGAATAGAGTGGATGTACTGCATGAGATGGTCCATGATTGCAGCTTGAGCATGAAGTTGACAGCAAAAGAAATATTCAAGAGGCTCGGCCAACCGGCAGACCCAGAGAGACTCGGTCTGTCTTATATAGTAATTTGTGCATCACGATTGGATGGTAAAATGCGGGCAGAGATGTTTTGTAACGACCAAAAGACGACTGGCTGATCATCGTTAGCGACCAATACGTACAAGAGGAGCGTTTTTAGGGGTAGGGCCGAGTATCGACACGGACGCGATCGCGCTCGCGCGTCCACTCTCGCGCGAAGTGTCGTGATTCATAGTATTGTGAATAGTATTCCCTACGTAATAGTAGACTGCACGTGTTTTGGGCCTACATCTTACTGATATTATATTATTTTCAGTTGCAGCTTACATTCGCGCGAAGCATCATGAGTCGCAAATGATATGTCTTGACGGCCGAGATGTAGCATCGTGTCGAACACGAACTCCCACATGTAAGTGCATCGCGATGCACGAAAGTTTATACCCCGCCCACATTCTTATATAATAAAAGACATTCTATTTGATCGTATAATGAACGTATTCGCGCGAAACTTGGATCAATTGATCCGTTCACAGATGTAAGCGCGCGAAAGCACTTCACGCGAGCTCTCTGCTCGAACACATTGCGGGGTTCACTGACGAAACTGCGGGGAAGTGCTGCCTGCACTACGCAGAGGGTATCGTACAGTTTCTGATTATCAATCTCACCGATCTATGAAGCTGCAAACCGTCGTTTTCTGGCTCTAAGGTATATATATCTAGCTCTCCTGCAGTCTGCGGGAGAACTTCCATCTTGCAATCAACTTCTCTGCTGACTCTTACTTCTGACAAAGCCAACTTCACCACTCGCATCATGACTGACCTTTACTTTGACGAGGACACCTTGACTACCGTTCAGGATCTCTGGAAGAATCTTAGCTACGCGAAGAGCAAGGTAAGTGTCGATGATTATTATCATTCAAGCACTTGACACTAAAATTCTGTGTAGAACCATAAGCCTGAGCTGCTCAAGGAGGAGGAGGAGATTCTCGACTTCTACAAGGGATGGGCTCGATGCTTGAACCAGGAGTTCAACGAGGACTCGGAGACGGGCAAGAAATTCTATCAGATCGACGACGTCGTTACGTACGACCTGTTTGGATTTACCGGAAGAGGCGACTTCAAGGAACACTTTGAGCAGACTTTCCCATACTTTGCAAATGCCAAGGTGGACTTCAAAGATCTCGAAGTCTTTGCTACGTCCAAGACCTCAGGATACGCTACAATGGTGCAGCGCCTTCGCGGAAAGTCTAGAGATGACAAGCCGTTCACTATGATCTATCGTATCACTGGCCTCCTTACCAAGACTGACGAAGGCAACTGGCAGTGGGTTCACGAGCACGTATCGTTCCCTGTCAACATGGCCACCAAGGAGGCAGACTTTACGTCATCGATCGATCCGAAGAAGGCTTTCCATTTCTAAGCAGATGGGAGTTTGTGTTGCTTTTAAGCAGTGATTAGCTGTACGCGAGTATAGCCGTTATCTACTTCAAATATAACTAGTGCTTTATTCATATGACTGAAAAACCACCTACAACTTGTAACGTGTAGCGCTGTCTGGAGACTTGAGATCGTCGGTGACACATACCTCAAGTTAGGCGATGAGTGAAAGAGGCTTGAATGTTGTTATATGGGTCTCAGTGGAAAACTAAGTTGGGGGGTGGCTTGTAAGGAAGCAGAGGCGTGAGAGCGGGGTAATCATCATAATAATCAGGATTTGTCCAAATAATACTACAACGATTGATTTTTAAATACCTCCAGAACAGGAAATCGAAAGTCTCTAAACGGATGATGATTATACGGACTTCGTGAAGTCGCGTCGTCGTGGGTCGTAGGGTTGTCGTTGGAGGACATACTGAAAGCATAAGCGATAAATAAGGTTGGTAGAGGAAGTCGAGATTGCAAATGATTTGGGAGATACTGTAGTCGGAGATTCATTATAGACGGGCGAACCAGGCTTTCTTATACGTTTCTCTGCTGACTGCCTCGTCTACATCTCGTTCCGGATGAGGCGAGGACGTCACGCTCCGAATGCCGGAGACATCATTGGAGGAGTCTAAGCACGACGTTTTCTCGGTCTGTCATTAGTCATCTCGTTACACGGCGCTTAATAAACAAACCAGATGCAGAGCACTGCGTCCAAGCCATTACAGGCAATCTCAACACCCAACGTCACACTGACCCGCACACCTACTACGGCCTGCAAGGCAACAGTAAATAAGAAGCAGTTGTTTGATGTCTACTTATGTGCAAGACGGAGGAGGTTATCACCGGACACGGCACGAGTAGAAAGTAAGGTGTAGCGTCGCAAGATTGGAGCGTCCATTAAGAGACCTGAATATCAACCAGTTGCCTTGATCAACACCTAATCAGTAGATTCTTTCTACCATTTTCTCGTCTATTTCAATTTCACAACAACATCACTCAATCAGCCTGTCTCCCATCGACAAAACTAACCCTTCCGACGGCACTACTCCGTCACAGAGGAGGGCTGGAACTAGGGGAAAAGATCTCTTGAATTAGTAGAGATCATTTCATTTCATGTAGAAACCGACTGGCAGGCTTTGGTTCCAACTGTTTAAAAGAGTACTAATATTGGAAGGAGCGAAAAGTAGTGTAAAGATAAAATAGAGAAGAATTCTGAGGTCAGGCGTGTAGAGCCAGTCTGATAACAGAGGAGCAGATCATTAGCCTCGTAGCATCATGCCAGGCTACACACGGTTCTCCGAAAGCAGACTTCTAATGACTATCTACTGATGTAGCTCTCCAGTCGTTTCCAAGTCATAGTGCTGAAGAGCAGGTAGGAGGCAACTCTAGAGATTTGTAAACGCCGAACAAGTATATATGCTTAAATCCAGGAGGTCCTAAGACAGCTTAAGTAAGTATGATGACAAATTTTCAATTTCATAGACTAGACAGACGATGCGCAAGAGCACCTTCAAAAAAGTTGCGCAAGGGATGGCGGGTAGAACAGCGCTGAACCGGACGCTGAGGCACATGCGGGGAGAAGATACATATTTGATGCGCGCACTTCGCGCAATACTACATAAGATTCAACACGTTGTGGTTCTAAGATCTTGTTTCTGTATTATAGCTAATTAGTTCAGGATCGCCCCTTTCGGTTGCCCGACGTGACGCCGTGCCAGTGTATTGCACATAATAAATAATTGCATTTAAGTTCTCGGGCGACAACGCTATTGTCGCAGTCGCAGATCTTAGGCGGTGCGCACAAACCACTTCTCAAAACAAAAGTTGTTCTCTGGATCTAAGGAGCGCGGACTACAAATCTTAAACGACAATGAATTTATAGCATTGAACTGAGGGGTTGATCGAAGACCAAAGCAGACAATACGCAGTAAAATACGCGGTACAATACACCTTATACTTTCAACATCGAAAATCACCAAAAAGTGCTACAAAAGAGAGAAATTTTGGAAAATACTGACTTACTAAACCCTAATAACAATTGCCATAGCTAGAAAAATTAAGATATATCCAGATTTCTCGCGCGATGGCGGAATTGAGCCGACATCTTTAATATTTAATAAATCAGCTTAATCCACACTAGAGCACTATTACTAACTTTAATAGTGTAGGGTTTCCCCGCATTTTCAACTGCTTATATTCTCATTTCTCGTCTATTCTGTGGAACCGTTCACCACAACAGTCTTTGTATGACGTAACTACTTGACCTTCTGCAGCATGAACCTCGTAGAGAGGCCTGCTCCACTCTGTACGACGACTTTGGACGTCTTCGCAGCAATGCCGGTCCATAAACTTTAAGATACTCCCGTGCTCGCTTAATATCTGTCGATCACCGAGTCACCGAGACACCGAGGAGGAGTATTACCATGCCCTGATGGTACTTCGGCACCTCAGATTCGTATCAGAGAGACCGTACTAATGATATACCCGTTCAGATAAAACTGAAGATACAGAGATGACATATGGCTCATATTAGTATCAACCAAGTAGTTCTATTCAGATCAGCTACTGGAGCAGGACCGTCTAGAATCTGCAAATGTAGGTAGTAGTATTAATGACAGCGCCACGTTGCGGCTACGGCTGGGGTTATTAACTACCCCGCATCTGCTCATCTGAGGTTTGAGTTCTAAGACAGGGCAGGTGCGTGCGGGGACTCTGCGCTCACACAAAATTATACCGCGAAGAACGTGTAGTGTATGTGCTCTGCACTGCACTTGTGATGAGTAATTGATCATTATTGTTTATTGTTATTGATTATGTTCTTGATTATAAAGGGTTTTTCAGTATGTGTTGAGAAGCGTTACATTTACCTTTCATACTTCTACTTTGTTATCTTTAGTTTGTCTTTAGCCACTTCTTGTCTGGTGACCTCACATTTGTCCAGCGCCACCTTATAATAGGGACGCTCCTTCTGTTTGTTTATTCTCTAGTCTTTACGCTCAATACATACTTTTCCCTAGTTGATATTTGGTCTTATTACTTAAGATTGGAATCCGCAAATATTACAGAACGAATAAAATATATAAAATAATATTAATTAAATACAACACGAGCAGATCATCGTCATAGTTGATGCTTAGCTTGTTGATTCCTTGTCTACTCATGGGCCAATATCTGTCCGAAACAGTTGGAGAAACGGTAATAGAAGCAATTCGAGTGTGCAATCCAGACGTGTAAGCTCTTCTTGTAGCATCACGACGTGACATTTTAAGTAGGTGCTCAATTGGCGCAACTCATGTTTCATCTCCTCCTTTATGAGGTATTTGAGTTCTCGTCTGGCATCTCGTTCTGAGTACCGAGTGCCTGCTGAATGGGGAAGATATCCGAAATAATTCCGAAGTCTGTACGCCTCTCAACACACAATCACGTCTCAATCTTTCGCAAGATCGTACACTTCTCCCCTTGTTGTCTCCGCACTCATCGCACACCGAGTCAAATTTTGAAGTTCTTTATAATGTTTTGGTTATCCCCTCTCCTCCTTTCCCGCCATCCATTTCTTCTCTTAACCGATACCTTTCTCTTCACTGAATTCGTTAAGACCAGAAATTATGTCCGTACAAGACAAGCCCCAGACCCCTGATGACCAGACGCATCTCGAATATGGCAATGCTGACCCCGAGAAACCAACGAACTCTACCGCGGACTCTGGGTCCCCGGCTCCTTTTGAGGAGCCCTTCGTTTTCACAAAAGAAATCTTTCTAACCCTTCTTGTACGTGCCGCTGTTAAATTTTCTTCTTCAATTTCCTTGCTGTATGCTCACTCTTTACGTTGAAGGCTGGCTACGTTGCCTGGATGGCTGATCTGTTTGCTGTGAATACGTCCAGCAGTATTCTTGCAAGCATCAACGCCTACCTAGGTACGTGACAAATAGAATATCCCCCGCCCATTGATTAGATAGTTACAAAGCTAACTTATACACAATCTAAAGGCCCTCAGTCAACGTATACCTTCATTCAGTTGGGACAGTTGGGACTTCTGGCCTTCCTTGGGCCCATCGCTGGCGGTCTTTGCGACACATTTGGCTCGCGATATTTGATGCTAGCGAGCAACATCTTCGGAATCTTGGGCGCTGGATTTGCTGGCTGGGCTACAAACGTGAACATGGGTATTGCCGGCGGCATCATTATTGGAATCGGTGCATCGATTCACGTTCAGATCTGGGCCACTCTCGCAGCGCTGGTGCCAAAGAGACATCGAGCTCTGGCATTTGGCCTCTTCCAACTGGCTCTAGCTCCAGGAATTGCGTTTGCCCCAGTCATTGGTAAGTAGTCAGCATGGGGATTGCTACATTTGACCTGAGCTACAGACCTCTAACATTTCCTCTTGTAGCCCACGCGGCCGATTTCCATGGCCATTGGCGGTGGATCTTCTGGCTTCCATTTATCCTTTATATCATCGATATCCCTTTGGTATTCTTTTTCTACCATCCCCAGTCAGTGCATCCTAGCACTGGTCTCTCTGTCTCAAAACGGCTTGCTTTGTTTGACTGGATTGGGTCATTCCTATTCTTTGCCGGAGTTGTCTTGTTTGTGCTCGGTCTCACGCTCGGTGGTAATCAATTCACTTGGTAAGTACTTCCTCTGCAATATCAACGTCAATCTATTATTCTTTCTTTCTGACATGTCATCCACAGGAAATCCGCAATCACCTTGTGCCTTACCGTGATCGGGTTTTGCCTTCTCCTCTTCCTCGGAGTGTTTGAGACCTTTGCGCCATTAAAGTTCCCTCTCTTTCCCCGGAAGGCCATGGCAAATTTCAGAGGTGTTGTAACAATCCTGTGGTCTTTGTTTTTCTACTGTGCCGCTGAGTTTGCCGTCAACAATCTCTGGGGTACTCAGGTTCAAGTTCTTTATACTCAGGATGCTCTGAAAATTGGATGGTACTCCAGCGCTTATACCATCCCTATGGTTGTGTTTCCCTTGATCAGTGGTCTCTTGTTTTTCAGAATCGGATACACCCACTTTCAGTATCTCTTTTATCTCGTGGCCATGCTACTTTGTCTATGGTGCATGGCAACTGTGGAAACTGCCACTGCCGGCGGAATCACGGCACTGGTTGCCCTCACCGGTGGCTTTGTGTCGTCCCTGTGGATCATTACTCTGATCATCGTTCAGATTGAAGCTGGGCCAGCCCATATCGGATGGGTCACTGGTCTTTTCTACACTGTCAAAAATGTCGGAGGAGCCATCGGATCGACCACATACTCAAACCATCTAGTCACCCGCTTCACCATGGCATTGACCTCTAATGTGGCGGTGCCCCTTGCGCAGTCGGGACTTGATCCAACTCTCATTCCTGAAGTTCTCACTGCTTTGACTACCGGAATTACCACGGCGCCGGTTTTGGCCGAGCTGACACAGGAGCAGCTGGGAATCGCCGTCTCGGGAATCACAAAGTCATATGCGTACGCATTCAAGATCATCTTTCTCATTAGTATTGCGTATGGGTTTGCAGGAATCGTGTTTGCTTTGTTCGGAAAATCGGTCGCGCCCGATGATTCCGTCGACGCAAAGCCTGCTGGTGGCCCGCTGTCTAGAAACTTGAGAAAATCATCGCGCACAGACAGCAACGTCTAATGCCGACCTTGTTACTGCAGAACGGTATTGTTCGCTCTTTTATACCCATCTTTTGCAGGGATGATATTTGTAGTCCTGAGTTTTTATTTGTTTGATCTGAGGATGAGTATGAAGCTCTCTCATTAACCATACGCTGTATTATTGTTGTCTTGTAACATTGTGAGTGTGCAGAGATTTACGCGTGTAATATTAATATTACTGTTATTAAAACTAAAAGTAAACTTATTGGCTTTTTAGATAGCTATAAATCTTTATATAACACTTCTTTTGATATCAGGATAGCACATAATCTAGTTGCAGCATAGGTTTAAGCAAACCACGGCGCGTCCCGAATCTTCACTGAGAATATACTTTTGAAGGACAGACTCACCAGGCGAAAGACTCAGGGTGATACTCAACAGCTATGCCTCTCTTACGCATCTCTTGTAGTCCTACGACGGCTTGACGGCAGCCATCCATAAATCCACCTGGCCCGCACGAAATCACATCAACTGTCTTCGTTTTGTTCGGACTATCTCCAATGGCCTCCACTTTACGAGTCAGAAACTCGTTCACATCAAGTCTCTGAGTCGACGAAGCGGTGCAGTGCGTGACAAGTTCAATCACTCCAGCGGATATACATGCACCGTAGCGACTACTAATGAGATTCGAAACGTGTTGAATCATCTCATCATTTCTTGCCGTCAACAAGAAGATAAACCGCTGATGGCAATGATGAGGATTGATTATGCTCGCTGCGAAGCTATCCACGAAAGAAAGTCCAGCAGTAAACCCAACTCCGGCCGTCATACAGATTATGGCGCTCGAATAAGTCCACGCCATAGGAGGAGATCCATATAAGCCTTCACTAAGAGCCAAGAAGCGTAAGCGGTGCTTCTTGCTTTGCAGGACCTGGTCATACAGTGTTCTCGTTGCTCCGCAGATGGGTCGAATGTAAAAGACATATACAAGAGATTCCGGGTCAACGTCGGGTAGTTCAGGAATGACGTCATTACATTCGACGAACTTAGCGGACTCGCTCGAGGAATTTTCCGAGAGACTGATTTCATCTATTCGGTCTGTCTTCTCCTTCGAGCGCTTCGCTGCCGTTCCAGATATAATGTCCGAATATCGACCCGACAATGCGACCGTCAAAGGATGAGAAGTCCAAGGCAAGGAGATTGTCGGCCAGTATAGGAACGTGTGTCTCCCTGCTGCGGCATGTTGTTCGAAAGATGGAAACACAACAACGCGCAAGAGCTCGCCGGGAACAACTTCGGCAATTGCTTTTGTTGATCTGAAATTGAAGAGACACAGTCTTGTACATCTCAAAAGCATATCAAAGGCCCAGACCGCAATTGCGGCATATATCCAGTAAATATAGCCCCATTCTGTCGTGTATCGGAGCTTGATATGGTACCAGCACCCAACAATCGTCAAGATGGCCAAAACGATGTGTCCGACCAGGAAAGTCTCATAGTACCTTTTTCTGATCCACAGTACGGAAAACGCAACTGCGAGTCCCATGGCAACAGTAGCAACTATTCCCCACTGGAAATAAGCCAATGCAGCCTGCTCAGCATAGCTCGCCGCCCCTCCGTCATCGAGATAGGCAGCCGTGTATAGTATGGAATGCACAATTGCCTCTACCGTAGCAATATATGCGATCCACCGATGAAAGTGCATGAATGTCGTTTGCGACCAGCCAGTTAGAAAGGCCATGATGTTGTTCCTTACTCCGAACAATAGAAGAAGAGGAATATTTGCAAAGGAGAGAATTCCAGTTCGATTTCCCACATACGCATATAATTCCCTGGCGGAGGAAGTATACCACGTACTGCCCGCAACAGTCTTGTACGGGACGCAGCAAAATAGCAAATTCAACACGAAAAAGATGAAAATCCCGATCGATACCAGTCGAGGAGGCAGATACCCCACGTCATAAGGAAGAGGAGCATCTGCGCGCGATGAGAACAAAGCCGGCTTCAACAAATGTCGATTGATAAAAGCTGAATAGCTCGGGGGCAAGACTTGAAGATGCTCCGTGAGCCGGTGGAGGACTCCAATCAAGCAAAAGAACCAGCCGACCATCAGCAATGCGAATCTAAAAGCACCTAATGTTAGCTCGACACATTATTTTAGATATATTTGAAGCACAAATGAGAACTTCTGCTTACCCGAACCGCGCATGCATCGTTTCTTGAAAAGAGAAATATGACAAAGTATCGTAATTTGCTCTATAAAGCGTAGGATTCACATATCCGGTTGTGTTCAGCCAGAGTGCATCATCTTCGATAACATGGCTTGGTGTCCCTAGTTCCAACGATCCCAAATATGTGTATATATTCGAAACGTTATTACTGCTCCAAACGGCTTGGAGACTATCACTGGATTCATCTTGGCAGTGTAGCTTCAGACACCAAGCTATAGTCGACAACATTGCTGAATCCGTCATTTTGCAGTCGTCGCTTGTAATGAGCCCGCTAGAATCGTCGCCCGACATGTCCATGCTCATGCCACCGTCATCTGTCATACTCCCATATTCTGAGCATCGAAGATAGTAGACTCCATCAATAGAGTCAACACAGGAAAAGGCACAAAATGGATGATACATATTGATGCCCAACCCAATGAGAGCATCCACTGGGTGCGCGCACTGAAGGAGT